>NC_136689.1:111201093-112447343 GCF_903797595.1 Erithacus rubecula
ATAAACTGTGTTAACAGTTAGGCTAAAACTCAGGACACCAAGGATTTCTTTTAATTGTTTCTTTTACTACATTTGATTCTATGTTCAGGGCATTGAAGAATTGCTTTTCCCCACCTTGTGCAATGAAGAATCCCTGCTAAGCAGAAATCTTCTACATTACAATGGAAAAAAAAATCAGATAACTCTTTGTTTTTCTAGATCTGAATCCATGTTAATTTATTACCTTTAATTTGCATTCTGGGTGAAAAGCTCAGCAACTCTATCTGCTCCATGATTTAAAAACCTGATCTAAAGGTAGCCAGGGTGACTGTTGTTGTTGCTCGTGATTAAGTAGCTGCTGTTAGATATTAATCTCACTTTGACTTGAATTTGTTAGAGTCAGACCACAATGACAGCAGGATATCTTTCAGGGAGAGTGTAGAGATTTTATTTATTGATCCAGAAGCAGAAACAATCTAGCAGGTCATTTTCTGCTAGTGCTGCTTCCTTCCTCACAGATAGTGGTGACAGACAGGTGACAATCTCATTGCAAGATCATTTCCCCTGATTATTGGTGGCTTCTTTGCTGGCATCACTTGCATTCCTTTCCTTATCCTTTTGACTTCTTGTAAGAAAGATGCCACTGGATTCCTCTAAAAACCAAAAGCATGAAGAAGAAAGGCAAGAATCATTTCAAGCCTTCTGGGTTTGGTAGACTAAATAGGGGGAATAGACCAGAAAGCACATTTTATGATGCAATTGCCACACTCCTGTTGCTCATCAATCTATGTTTGGCCAAGAGCTTTCAGATACTGGAAGGAAAGGAGCCCAACTCATTATTTTGTCTGCAGTAAAGGGTGTTGGGGGTAAGGACAATGTGGCAGGAGACCCAGGAGCAACTAGAAATAGAAATGAATTGCCAGACTGAAGCTGAAGGCATTGAAATCAACACAACTAAAGGGGGCACACCATTGTGGAAATCTTTCTAGTTTCAAGATCTCAAGGTGTTCAACTATTTCTATAGTCATCATTATCCTCAAAAGAATAGTAAAAAGCTGTAAACACTGGCAGTTTCAAACACCTATAACCATGAGGCAAATTCTTTGCTTGTCTTTTTACCTGCTTTCTGGTTTTAAAACTTTGACAATTCAAGCAGCATTGAACTTTGAATTTCTCTTTAGAAGGTCAGACTAGAAATGTTTGATTTTGAAAGAAAGATGAAGGCCTCTGGAATTAATAAATAAGCTGGGATTTGATTGATAGAACTTGCTATGGAAAACCTGGCAGTGAATCCATGGTGGTTGACCACAGGAGGTCACAGGAAGAAGCCACCTAGCTGTGTAAACCATGATCCTCTTCCCCTTCTGCAGAAAGTGAGCATCATTATCAAGGGCAGCTCTGAATATACAGCCCCTACTCTAACAGCATGTGTGGTAAATGCTCTCATGTAAGGTTTAGGTACAGTTTCTTGCTTTTTGCAGTGGTTGCATTCTGTGCTGTTCCTTGTGATACAGAAAGAGTATTCATCCTGGATGCACACACTGGAAAGTAGCTGCTAAGTTTGGAGAGCAAACTAGACTAATCCAAACAATTGTTCACCCAAAATTTGTTTTCATCAAAGTATTAACAAATAGAAAGACACAAAACATACATGAAGAAAAAACATCAGTCTACTGTATTATTGTTGGAAAGCCTATAGGATCATGGATATCCAACATACACTGGAATTCAAATGCACACTGAAACAGATGTTCTTTAATGCACTTAGCGTGGTGTAAACTATTGGAGCTAAACAGGAATGGACAAAAAGTATTTTCATCACCTTTGCTGACCAAGTACATTCTGGTTTAGTGTGTCTGTATCTCCTCCAACGTGCTGGAGTAAAATACAAGTGACACATTCTACAGCACAAATAACTTCTTGTTTGTGATATGTCTTCTTGTTCTCAGTATTTGCTTTGCATAAACATCTGCCACAGCTCAGCAACCACGAAACATGGAAGATACGGATTTGCTGAAGACATTTATGGCCAGATGATGCTGATGAGCTTTTAAATAACATAATAAGGATTATACAAGAAGCAAGAAACTGGAGCATAAAAAAAACAACAACCTTTGAACAAAAAATGCATATTTTTCATTTCACCAGCTTTACCAAATAGACCAATATAAATCTCAGGAAACAGAGCTGCCCAGAGCTAATATACAATCCGCAGTCATTCCAAACAAGCAAAGAGCCTGTCTCACTGGACCTAAACTTTTTGCAAACTGATGCCAAATCAGCAAATAGTGATACCTAAATTGTCTTAGAGCTCAAAGGGTTATGGGTTTTATTACCAAATGCTGTTATTGGAATAGTGCCCAAATACAATTTCTAAATCCAAAGAAAAGAAAACCACATTGCAATTCCAAATGTTTCAGTACACGAATAATTAGAAAAGATGCCCAGGATTCATGCAGCTCTATAATCAAGATAAATAATTTAAACATGCATAAAGATCATGAATAAATTTTGGAAAAAAATAAACCAAAAACCCATGGGTGCAATGTCCTATATGATATTCTGTACTGCCACTCGAACCACGATGAAAGACAGGACCTGAACATTCAGTTTTGATAGAAAAGAAGGAAATTGCTCTCATCTTTCTGTGCCTAAGACTATGAATCTGTGGCTTCATTGCCAAACTCACTCCTTTAACCCTCTGTTCTCTCCTAAAGGCAGGGAAAAAGCAACTAGATAGAGAACAGGCAAGAAGTAGCGATGATGAAGCCCTTGGAGTGTGAGAGCAATTTAGCATGCTGCTTCTGGAGTTTAAGCTGTTTGTCATGCATCTCATTGACCAGTCTTGCAGTTCTGTCCATAACCATAATCTGGGCCTTGGGGAGAGCTCCTGAGCATCTGAGGTATTCCAGGGGCAGAGAAACCTCATCACACCGTACTAAATTTGTTAGGAATAACTTGATCAAACAAGGTTATTATGGGCCTGCCTCTGCTGTCTATGAAGTTAAAGCCCCAGTAACATCAAGGGAAAGAGGATCAAAAGTTTTGTATTCTCTACAGAGTGAAGAACTCCCAACAAAGAGTTTGTAGTGCTGTAGTTAAGCAGCAGGAAATTTGCATTTTGTCATAGATGCCTGAGGGTTCAAGATTTGGCCTTTATCATGTTTAATTTAGCACTTGCAAAAGCAAAACAGATAAAGCTATGTAGTACCTCTGCAAAAATAAATAACTTTTTCAGTGCCAAGCCTTGAGCTCACTTTATAATATTTCTTCAGAAACTGAGATGGTTATCAACAATAACAGTGTTTATCAGCTCATGGAATTATAATAATCATGTGGTGGTGTGAACTCTATTGTGCTCTGCAGTTTCCCTCAGGCCTGTGGGACTAACCTTTTCTCAGCCTGGGATCCTGGAGTGAGGAAAATCACTGTTCTGATGGATAGTCTATTATTCTTGCAAATGCCAGTACAGGGCCTGCACTGTCTCTGATGTCCATAGTCTTTGCCTGCAGGGCAAATGCCACTCTGGAGCTTTAGAGGATTTGCAGCAAACACTCATTCCAGACTGAATGGACCCTATATTGTGATCCACTGAAATACAGCTTTGGTGAACCTAAAATGCATTTTGTTGGAGGCAGGGAAAGCAGGAGGGAATTCTGTTCTGTTCTTTATAATGGTCATAATTTATCTTCAGTTATAATGACATCTTAGAGATTTTCTTCATCAGCATTAAGAACATGGTAGAATTGTTGGCTGTTATTTTTATTAGCAAGACCAGACTATGTGTGAGATAGACAAAAGTGCCAAACACTGTCAGACACACAGACAAAGGCAGTGTTATTGCACTATCACTTCAAAGTATCCTTTGGAGGACTCAGGCATGCACTGATTATGGAAAACTAGAACTGAATCAGGAAGTGATTTGAAGTCTACCATAATCCAAGCCAATACATCAAACGAGACCAACTTGTGCTATCAGAGCTTCTGTGTAAAATGGGCTGGTATGTCAGACAGAGAAAATGCATGAAAGCAGGATTATATTTAATCAAATTGCTAACAAAACCTGTTATCTGGCCATTATTAAACAAGGGCTTTTTAAAAAAAAGGATTGCATTGTTTATGTCATTTTAATTCAAGTATTTCAAAACAGTTTATATTCAAAACTAGATTAATCTTTAGGCTGTACACCATCAGGTATTTTATACCCCACTCAACATTCCATGTGCCTACACTCGCTTACCTATGTTCAGTTTCCAGGTGCTGCTCATAAAATGCAGTTTTCTCTTGTGTGGCATCATGCTTCCTAAACGTCCTTTTGTGACCAAGAGGAAAATAAAAATAAAAAAACCAAAAATTCCCAATATGCACTTTCTAATGTGCTGGTTGGTGGTCCTGTAGATGTGGGAGGAGCATCCTTGGACAGTAATGTAAGGGCAAAATATTGCCCAAAATGTCAAAGTTTTGACCCTCTTTCTTTTTGCTATTTATCTTGGTATAAGACTAATGATTTGTTTTTCAATGTATAAATTTTCAGTTCACTCAGTGTAAAAGGGTGTAGGTTTCTGTTTAATGTATCAAACTTTAAAAATGTTACCAAAGCTATGAGCTACCTGACTGGAATCCAGTCACAATTTCTTCATTTGTGAGAATTGCCAACATCCTCAGTCCTTCACACAGTACAGTCTGTTCTTGGCCATAGGGTATCATTCCACAGCATCCCTCAATTGCAACCCCACAGTGTAGAGAATCACACTTCTGCTGCTTCCAATTCAAATAAAGGCAAAATCCAGCAGACAGCTGGATAAAAAGGAAAATCTGTTTTTTAAAGAACTTGGGAATCTTGTGTTTAAAATTCTAGCTTGTTCTTTCTCCTTGCTGTGATTATATGGTGCTCAACAAATATAATTTTGCTGAATATTCTGGCATTCCTTATGAAACCCATGAAGGATGTACTAGCAGACCTAGCTAGATCCTGGCACACACATAGTAGGGTTACATGATGGAAGTGATCAGAAATTTGGATCCTTCTTTTTCCTGTAAAGAGTGCATCTTTTTCCTGTAAAGAGTGCATCTCCAACCTTCTCCAGGCCCCTTTACCCAGGCCCTGATCCATCCTGGGGGGTTGGAACAATGTCTTTTATATTGCTGCAGGAATACAGCACATGGAGAGCAAGAAAATCTTTGAAGTGCTTTCCTGTACAACAAACAAGTCTCCAAAAATAGAAGTAGAACTCAGGACAGTTTATGGATTGTTTGGATGGTGCTACTCTGCAGAAGTGCAGAGAAGACTGGACCATGACATCCCTCAGACAACTTAGAGTATGTATGGCCTGTGTGTTTCTTTTATAGCCTGCATAAGGCAATCAATGCTTCTAAAGAAAATCCCACCATTTTCCCTTATCTCCAGGGTTTCTACCTCCACTTACAGACTTTATCATCTGCCGATTGCAAGAGTAAGTTAATGCAGTGAACTCAGTGGTCATGCAAATGACACCCTCAAGAGCAGGGAGAATGGTTGAAGTGATGTCCTTGTGAAAGGCAGAGCTGGGAGCCATTGCCTGACAACTCAGAATCTTTTTTCAGGATGCATCACAAGATGGTAGGTTTTCTGCTTCAACATTTCCCTTGTAAATCTTTCACTATGAAAGGAACAATGATAGAAATTCCTTACAAGACAAAATATGATGTTCCAGGGTGGAGGATTTGCCATCTGTATGAACTATAATTTTCTACAAATAGTGCCATCCTCATCTGTCATTCTATTGTTACTCTTCAGCATTGGGGAAAAAATGCTCAACAGATTGGTCTTTACTAAACAATCTTAGTTTCAGTGAAGAAAAGGCTAGAAAATATGTGCTTGACTTCACTGGAAAATGAGCCTTGTATTTTTCATAGCATTCCACTCATTCACTGAAGCACCACTGTGTTTGCAGTTCAGCTCCAATGAGCTGCAGGGCTACAATTCCCTTCACAGAACCACAGAAGGGTTCAGGTTGGACCCTGTAGGCCTTGGGGTCCAATCTCTCTGATCAAGCAGGGACACTTACAGGCAGTTTCCCAGGACCATATTCACACAGATTTCAACCATCTCCAAGGGTGGAGGTTCCACTGTCTCTCTGGACAGCCTATGCCAGTGCTCAGTCACACTCAGAGTGAAAAAGCATTTCCTGACATTCAGAGACATTCTCCTGTGTTTCCACTTGTGCAAATCACCTCTGGTCACTAGGCACCACTGAGAAGAGTCTGTCTCCATCCTCCTTTCATTCCTTTGTCAGGTATTTGCACACTTTGATGAGAGCCCCTAAGCCATCTCTTCTCAAGGCTGAACAGTCCCAGCTCTCTCAGCCTTTTCTCACAGGGGAGATGCTCCAGCTCCTCAAGCAGCCCTTCACTGGATTGTCTCCAGTAGCTCTATACATCTCTTGTACGGGGGTGCCTAGAGCTGGACACACTTCTATCTTTACACTAAATAAAATATTATTACCTATAATTAGAAATCTGAATTTGCCCTGCTATCCTTACTGCTTTATTATTATTTCTGTACATGTTTTATACTCTCTGATTTATGGTGAGATTTCATGGCAATTTTTTGTCAGGAGGAGTGAAGAGTACAGCCATTAGCTGTTCTTTTTTTTAGTGATTATTATCTGAAAAAAATGTAGATACCTTATCTTCTGAGAGGCTGAATCTGTGCACAGGCCAGATCGAATCTGGGTTACTTGTATCCCTGTCAACTTAAATGAATCTCTTAACTTCTATTAAACCCTACAGCCTCTTACTTTGTCACAGTTCTTCATTGTGGTTGCATCTAGAACACTATAGAAAAAACCCACTGAATTATGTATCTCTAAGATTTCTGGGTCAAATACAAGGAAAGAAAGTTGCAGAAGAAAAGCATACACTGAAGAAATATAGTAATTGCATAAAGGTTCCGTAATTTTGTCGACTTCACCAAATCCTTGAAAATTATTTATTTTCTACTAATTTTTAAAAGAAGAAATATTTAATCTTATTTTCTCTGCAGAAGCAATTGTTTTCAATGTTGTTTATTCCATAACATGGTGGAATCTACCCCAGGTTACACCTGAGGTTTATGCTGGATGATGGTTGAATAAGAAGCTGTTTAAAACACAGCTCTTCTCTATTTTAGCTATTTAAAACAAAGTTCTCTATTTTAGCTGACTGTGATTACCACCTTCTACTCCTTCTCTCATAGAGAGCTTCTATGCACAAATCCTTCCCATAGCCCATAGTAAGGAGAAGGTGGGATGTGGCACTTCATTTCCTTCTCCTGCTCCCATTGAGGTCTTGGTACACCCACCTGGGAGAACTAGAACCTGTTGAGTCAAACAGAATGTCTGAGGAGAAAAAAAGGCTTTTTGTCTCTTGTAGGACTACTGACATTATGCATATCAGAAACAATGAAATTTCAGTGTTTTTTTCCCCCCAAGAACCACAACCACAGCAACATGGAAAGACAGACATATGGAGTTATGAAGTTCCTGCTGTCTGTCCCCTTTTGAAGCTTTTCTTAATGATGAGCCTATACTTCTGCAGATCTTCATGGCAAACCTTGAAGACCCACCCAGGGTTTTCAAATGCCTGGTGTAGAGTAGAAGGCATTGTCCTTAAGACATTCTTCTGCTACCCACCACCATTTGGGACATAGCTCATACTTCATTTCCTATGAAAGTAGACCCTGTTTTTCCTTAGGAATAACAGAAAATTAAATCAGTAACTTTTTCTGAAGAGAAATGAATCCCTTAAAGCCCATCCCAAAGGGCTAGATTGTTTGGAGTCACTTCATTAAATAAACACCATGGAGTAAAACCAACAGTTTATTTTTCTATGCAATAACCAGTGTTTATTATCTTGTTTTCCACTGACTGTAGAAGCAGAACATGAGAAAAGCTTCCAAGGCAGTAATTGGAAAATAATCTATAAGGGGATGAACCAGAAAGAAAACAAAAGCAAGACAGTTGTGTAAATCCAGAATATTTTATTCTCAGAATAATTGCGTACTTTACTCAGGTGCAAGCTGAGCCCTGGTGGGTCCCTGGGAAGCAAGTGCCCTTTTCATCCCTGCTCCTGTGCTTAATGCAGTGGAGCTGGCCCAAGATGTTCATCCTAACCTCTGTGTTCTGCTCTCCCGAGGCTCTGCTGAGCTGCTGCAACCTCTTTGATGTTGGCAGCTCAAAAAGCATGAAGACTCTTACTGAGCAAGGAAAATAGAGGGTGAATAACCCTCAAACAACACAGCTGAAGGGAAGAACCAGAAAAGGGGTAAAAGAGGGCAAGTAAGGACAAGAATAAAAGAAGGAAAAGGAAAAATTCATTGGTCTTCCTTGCCAGCAGAAAGGAGAAAACAGTTAGCAGAAACGAGATTTTGGCTGTGTATCCTGGTGATTTTAGAAACTTTTGTTCAGTTAATTGGCAAAGTAAATCCAGGAACAAAAAGATTGAAAATCTTTCTCTTAGAAGGGTCATTTCTCATAGGAAAAAAAAAAACCCAACAACCCAAAAACTTAATTGCAAGTCAAAACTTGTGAAACAATTAGCATTTTTTCAGGTTATACCAAACAGCCTTTAGCTCTTAATAAAGCATAAGTTTGTAAACAGGGAACATTACAACCTTCATCTTGGTAGCTTAGACTAAAAACTTAAAGTCTGTTTTTTTAATGTGAAGAAATTCTCTAGTTTCCTGAAGACTGTTACTTCTTTGATCAAAAAAACCCCAAATCACTGCTCCACTAAATGGACTATCACCTAATTCTGCTCTGCAACCTTACCTCCTGTTCTGCTTCTTTTTTTTCCTGGATTACAATACTGGCACAATACTTGGGTTACTGAGCACCTTAGGAACAGAAACGATGACAGTCCAGGGAATTTCTCAGCAAAACACCAGTAATGCTGGGATTAGGTCACTCTTATAAGAGATATACAAGCTCACTTCCTTTAAAGATTCCTTAAAGAGAGGATTTAAATTGTCTCTTTTGCACCCTGGGTCAGCAGAAGGTAAAATAAGCACAGTATTAGTAACTACAAAGATAGTTTGTTCCCTCATTTGATCTTTTCCTTACTAAAGCTACATGAGGAAACACAGGGTCTGTTCACAAATACTGAAATTTTCACTTGAAAAACTTAATCTGGAATCAATTACACCATTTACCCCTATACCCACAACATTAATTACTGTTTTTCTAAGCACCATCTCTTAGTTGATATTTGTGACATTAATTAAATAAGCTCATACTGAGCTCTTTTACTAATCTGAAGCCATTTCCAAATTCTAGTAAACTGCACTTTCATGTGCAAACGTTCCCCTAGTGACCAAGATATACAGAAATTACAAAAGACAATCAGTGCCTGAATTCAAATTTTATCACCACAAAATTGGACCAGTTGGTTCCAGCATCCCCCCTCATCTCATCCCTTGTTCATCCCTCACTTTGCTCGCCCTGGATCTGGAGAGCAGCTGTGAAGGTTGTTTTCTGCTCTCCCTACTCCAGACATCCATTCCACCTGCAGCCTGTATTAGCCTGTACCAGGCAAGAGCTGCCTGCATGTTCATCTGGACCTGAGAACATCTGGAGGGCTAAAATTATTGCAATATGCTGAAAGACCCTTCCCTGGAAGGTCAGAGAAATGCCTGAGCTGTTTTTGCAGCACTCAAAGCATCAAAAATTGTATCTGAGACCAGTTTCATGGGCAGGGAGGGAGGGCAAAAAAATACTGTAGATATGGAGGAAGGTGTTCTTCTGAGTGCTGCACAGCACCCAGCTCTAGAGCAGCTGCCCTGAGGATCATGGCAAGTGTTATTCAGAGCAGATGCAGTCCTCAGTAGCATTTATTCCCCAGATCTATGCTGTAAAACATTTTTCCCTCCTGCAGTAGGTTTTCTCATTATCTGCTGGTTTCCTAACAAATTATTTGATTTACAAGCAAATAAGCAACAAGTCTTTTGAAGACTTTTGATAGAAATGGCTTGAAATTTGTTTGTTCACAGAAAATCTTGATTAAATAACACAAACTCAGCAGCAATTTTCATAAGAAGCTGTTGCACAGAAATATTTTCCCTCCTCTCATTTATTATGGAATCCAGATTACTTCTATCAAAGCCAATAAAATTCATCTGGATTTGTGCCATTGTATCTGAGGAGAGAATTTAGCTCACGGTATATATTAAATGATGATGAGTACACTAGATACGCCTTGTATGCAAATGCATTTGATCTCCTACCCATTCTCCCTCTCAATATGATATTTATTTCCATATTATTATTTAAATCAAATAGACTGTTAGTATCAAAGTCACAAAGTTGAGTTTCTCTAAAACAGAAAATGCCAGAAATAAGTTACCCCTTTGCTATGGTTTTCATGATGATGCAGTTGAAGCTGGAACTCTATCCCATCCTGTTATCTGCTGGATGCTTTCATAGATTCAGTACTCAGCCTTTATTCAATGTTTAGTTTGTCCTCACAAGTTCATTTAGTGGCTGAGTGGTAGAGCAAAAAACAGAAAAACAACCCTTGAGAGCAAAACATCTATGAAAAAGACAAAAGTCATGGGGGAATTACTGGAACAAATCCTGTGCTTCTTTCTTTCTCTTCTTTACTGGTATAAAGATGCACAATAAGCAGCTTAATCCTTGTAAGTGCAGCATCTCATGACAAAGCACTACCTCTTTTTAATTTTTTTAAATTCCCAATTATTTGAAAAAGTCCAGAGTCTGTCCCCAAATGCCTTTCACTCTCTGCCATTTTTCAGTTTTCTCTGTGCTTGTTTGTTGTTCCTCTTTTTTTTCAGTAAGTGGACCAAAGTTTCCTGAGAAGTCAGCCAAATAGAGGCTATCAGAAGATATGCACACAAAGAGCACTACAGCAGGCTCTTAAGATGGGGTGAGAGAACTTGGGGGTATTTCAAGGGCTTTTGGAGCATACCCAAGAGACTTCAAGCAATCTCTGCAAAATCCTTGCTAAACTACACGTGGCTGCTATTTGATTTCAGCTTATTTCTTACTTTTTTTCTTGTTTTCACAATACGTTGATCACTACCACAAGAAATTGGAGCTTTTAAATGTCCTATATTATGATCAAAAAGGTCATTCAGGACATGTCAGGCCACATTGTTGTATACCCACTTATGCTTTAGATTTCAGTGGCTTTTGAAGAGGACAGACTGCTAAATGGGAGTAAAAGTCCTTAAGCATTTTCATTCAAAGAGCAATTTGACCAGAAAAATATAGTATGAAAGTGGAAGTCAAATTGATGCACCGCTTCACCACAAAATGTATGCAAGCTCTTCTGTTGATCTGGCTATTTTTCCTTTTAGGAAACACCACATGATGCAAAAAAACTCAAGCTAGCATTTTGCCCTCCAGCACACTGGCTGAATGCTGACACACTTACTGGCAGGAATATATAAAAAATAGGACAAATATTTCAAGGAAGGAATGCAGTGTAAGGTCTTGTTACCCAGCAACCATATGTTTAAAAGGACATCTGTCAGTCACAGCCAATGAGAACTTGGTGGCCTTTTAATTATCCACTGATGGAAATATCAGCAAGGTACCACAAGGTTATAAGGCTTGTAAAGAAGTGTGAAAACAGCATTAAAAACATGGGGGAAATTGGATACTTCAAAAGGATTTTTCTAAAATGTCAAAGCAATTTTGATTTCTGTCATTTCTGTCCTGAGTTTCATCTAAGACCTTCTTAGAAATGACTAGGCTTTTTAAAAGACATTGGTAAAATAAACTCAAAGGAGAAATACCAGCATATGTTCTTATTTGTTCTTACCTTGCCTTCAGCCATAGGAGAGAAGGATCCACAACATGCAGGCACATTAATATTTTTAAATGTTTTCATTCATCCAATTTTCCAGCATTAAGGAATAACTTTATGACTGTTGTGCTGTGAAATATTCCAGCTGTAACTACTCATGGCTGAACAGTGTCAGATTCTGAGGTGACATTTGAAGTGCAGTACCAGTAAGTCAGTTTTTTGCATTCACACTCCCTAAAATATTCTATTTATTTAAGAATGGAACAACAGTCTCATATCACACAGTCCAAAGGGAGAAGTACAAATGGAGGCAAATTAAACTTTTTTCATCCTCTTCAAATATTTATTCTTTTCCTTATTACTGTGTATGGTAACCTGTTGATTGTGGGCTCTTTTCTGCTTTATCAAACCATTTGGTTTTGCATTACAATGGTACTTAGATGATTTCCCAAAGAGAAAAGAAGATCTGGTAGAGACTGTCTGGGCAAACACACTGTAACAGACTATTAAGTTTGCACATCTCAAGAGGTGAAAAAAAAAAAAAAAATGAGGACAGAGACTTGCTCCAGGTCATCAAAGTGAGCTTCAAATTTAAGCTTTGAGTCATAGTCTCTGTCAATACTTTTATACTCTGGACTGCACCACTTACTCTCTAATTATAAATTAATCATGCTTGCCTCAGGAATTTTAAGACTTTAAACTTTTCCCCAGGGTACCTGGGGTGGTAATAGCAATAGGTGTCATGTCCAGAGCCACTGCAGACATGCAGGAATAGGAAATGGCTGGGGAGGACGTGACTTCCACCCAGCCCAATATGAAATTAAAACAAAGGGTAATAAAAAACTGCTACACTTGGCCACAGAATATATGCTGAGCATGTGGTTAAGGAAGAAAGAGGAGAATGGCCTGGGACACTGGAAATAAACAATTCTTCCTGCCCCTTCTGCCACCCCAGCCTTCCTGTCAGTAAATTCTTCAGCTGCTATCAGAAGAGCTAGAGACACAACCCAGAGAGAAATACATGAAGTACTGGGAACACTGTGCATGATCCCATCCAGGTGAGGAGGATTGAGGAAGTTTGGAGTCCAGTGGCAGTGGCTACTGAGTCCAGGAGCCAGCCACCCCCCAGCTCCACCGTGGGTCAGTGCCCTGTTTGCAGACACGGCCGGTGAGTGCCAGGTGAGCATGTGCTCTGATGCCCATGGAGCCTGCTGAAAAGCCAAGGAACAGGCAGTGAGGAAAAACAGCATGAAAGCAGTGGGAGTTGCTGATTTTCCAGCAAGCACTCTGTCACCAGCACAGAGCTCCAGCCAGGAGGTGTGAACAGGCTGCTGTCCTATAGCATCTCTAGGTGCTCTCACCTACTTGGGGAGGTGACAGCTGTTGCCAGTGGTGTGAAACAGATTTCTTGCTTTCTTAGAGAGATGTGTTGTTTCCACCTCCTTCAGCACAAGCAGACAAGAGCCCTGTGATCTTACAGGTACCTTTTTTTGTGAGGCATGCTTCTGAACCTGCTCCAAATGCTTGCTCTTTATCCATTCACAGTCTGCTATAGACAGGAAAGTGTGGAACACGTAGTAGTGTCTCAGTGTTAGAGAAGTGCTGACAGTTTATCCCTGTTCTTCAGAGGTTTTTCTTCCTGTGATTTATTTAAGACAGAATTCTGATGAAATATGTACTGAACACTTTTAGCTGAATCAGAAATATGTATCTGTATGGAGAATGCCAGAAATGCAATATCCCATCCTGTGTGTTGAAAGAAGCTTTCCTCCCTACAGACCTTCCTTTGGAATAAAAAGGGCTTGGCTATTCCTCAAATATTGTTTCTATATTACAACAGGACTCCATTGTTCCACCTTCTGACTAAAGTTGAGGAAGGCTTGGATGTGGAGGAGGACCAGATGAGATGCTGTTCCCATTTGGTCTTCCAGGAAATTTCAGCAGAAGGGAATCTCTGAGGGTGCCAGATCCCCTACAACTCCCTTACCTGTGTCTCTTCACAGTCCTCAAGACCACAGTTAGGGTCTGTGACATGGCAGAAGGTTTCTGCTACAGTACTAGAGGCAGGAGGAGATTGCAGAACCAGGAGTTACAGTCTGAGCCTTCTCCATGGAATGTCAACAGCACAAGGTTTCCCATCTAATTTTTTTGTTGTTAGCCACATTTCATTGGAGATGGAAGGCTGATACCAGCCAGAGCTATAGTATTAAAATTTATTAAAATTTTCAGCTGCTGAACTTATTCCTTTAGCAAGACCCTTGGAGATTGCTGGGGTCTCAGCAGTGCCCAAAATTGTCATCAATCCCACTCTGCTGGTGTTCTGTCACAGTAAAAAACCCCAAAACCCAGCAACATGGGCCACAGCATTCAACTTCCTGGATGAAAACAGAATGAGCTATGTAGACATTTATTGCATAGGATGCACCAAACCCCATCTCAGTTCTTTTTAATCAGAATTCAGATGACATCTTTTCTACCAACCTATCCATGGTTTGGAGAATCACTTTTGTGACTCTTGCAACCACAGCAGAATGGCTTTTGAATTGTCTCACAGATTTACACAAGATGTGAATTTTGCAGGGGTAAGGGCCAGGGCATGCTTAGCATCAACTGGCTCCACAAACCCAAAGGCAGGATTGGTGCAAACCCCTCCCTTGGCTTTCTGTGCAAGAGCATGTGCTACCTCCTGACTTCTGAGGCTAGGAAACAAAGCAATGCTTGTTTAACTTGATTCACAGTGTTAAGTAGGCAATCCAAACCAAATTTTGCTCTGTCAGGTTAAAGGATATGCATATCACTTAATAATCTTGGATTTGGCTTGACATTTGATGCTCAGAGAAGTTCACAGGAACACAGCTTGCTTCAAACAAGTGGAAAGAGCTAAGAAAACATTGTCTGGATATGTTTAGTCCAGATGCAACTCAAAATCCAGTACCTGTAGCTTTTTAATGATACTTTTCTTTCTCTGCCATTCTCTCAGGTCAGAATTGGGGCAAGCAATTTGAAGCAGCAGGAACTGCTTCTTACTTACATATTAACCTTTCCAGTGCTCCATGCCCTCCCTTTTTACACTGCACAGTAACAGGCTTCTGCCAATACAAACTTGTCTGTTTTGGTAATTGGGCAAGATTTGAGTCCCAGAAGGAGGATCTAATAAGTGGCATTATCTAATATGGCCATTGAAAGTACACTCCTTAGGAAAGGAAGTGGTTTTAAATTATGGATAATCAAATAATTAATAAAGTCCACCTGGAAATGGTATTACTCCGAACTGGTCAATTTTTATTTTGCAAAATTTCCTCAAGATTGGGCTATAAATCTCTCTGGTTGTGCAGAACAATGTTGTATAAAACCCTAAATTTTGGTAGCCATCTCACAGTACCATATGGATTGGGGACCATTGGGGTACTGTCCCACATCTTTCCTGGGGCCTTGGAACCCTGTTTCAGCTCAGGCTTGGCCTTGCCTTTCACCCAGACTCATGGACAGGACTTGGGTCTGTGTAGCAGTCTTGCTTCCAGTCCTGTTTTTGGTCCCTTCTTCTGCTGCTCCCAGGTGTCCCTGGGTGGATCCTGGTTTTTCACTTACTGGGGGAGAGGATGCTCTTGATGGACCCTGTTACCAGCACCCAGCTCTGCCTGCTAGAGGAGAGTCAGTGAGGACACTGTGCTCTTTGGGTTTGGCCTCAGCTTCTGGCTAATCCCTCTGCTGATGGCAAATCATTCCTTCCCTGCAGGCCAACACCTCCAGCACCTCAGAAGTTCACTGGGCCTGGGTCACGCAATCAGGGCCACAGACAATCTGCAGATAGTGCTCCATGTGTGGAGAGAACTTCTAAAGCTCACAGGCTTCCACTGTCCTGCTGCCAGCAGCCTTGCTCTTAAAAGCCAATTTCTTCCTTGCTCCCTTTCTGTCTGTTCACACTCATTATTTGCTTTTATTTCTAATGTGGTTTTTTTTTCCTACAAAATCTCTGGCTGGAAAGTTCCAGCGACAGCAGTCCAGCCTCATGAGCAATCTGTTGGCATGCTGGGGAAAAAGAGTTGATGGGTATTGTCATTTGTGTGTATGAACCTCTTCTCTTACTCTACTCTATCTGGGTTTTCCAAAACATGACAGATGGTGGTGCTGAAAGGGTGAAATGCTGTGATAAAGTAATGTGCTGCTATTCAAAGTAGCATATTCTATGGTTTCTCTCCCTTCTCCAAAACTATGAACATAAATTATGTTGCTGGTTACATTATCACCACACACTGCTATCATGCATTCATAAGATTCAAATCCATTGAAGTCATAAGAAGTCTTTGAGTTAATGCATCCAAGAAAGTCCAAAAAGTACTATGCAGTACTTGGTTTTCTGGTTTTGCAACATAGTTTGGTCCTTTGGCAAATGGGGTCAGGAGAAAAGGAGAAAGCAAGCTGAATTGAAGATAAAAAAATATTAGCATATATTAGTATGCTTGAACTGCTTCTACATCTATTTTAACATCATTTTCTACATACCTCCTTGCCATGATTCAAACCTGTCTCTGATAAAGTCCTTGGTGTTCATTCTTAATACAACAGGCTGTTACTGTTACGTAATATTTATAGCAAGCCTTCTTAAATCCTCTAAATTAACTAAGCTATGCAAAAATTCAAGCTATGCATCAAGGACCAAGCACAACAGCTTTCAGTTGTGGGAAAGAGTGAGAAGTTTAACTCTCAGTTTCCTGGATTTGTTGAGCTTAATCCTAACACAGAACATTTGTTTTAATGCATTTCTCTGTGTTTTGGGAAATAAAGGAGCATTTGTCTCCATTTCATGTGCACATAAAGCCAATTTCAGTGTCTCCAACTATCATGTATAATATACCAGAAAGATTCACTTGCAGTCTGTGTTCTCCTTGTCTGGGCATGTCACACTTGTGTAGCAGATGCATGATCATCAGATGTCTTCGTCTTTTCCTAGCATATCCCAAGGGTCCCTGATACATACTGATTCAATTTTCCAGTCAGAAATCATTGGACCAGATAAAATAGCTTGAAAATTACTGAAAAGTCAGAATATGAGCCTGGCAGGAGCCTTAAGAATTCCAGCCCTCTGCAGAAAACCATAATCCAGGCCCCTCAAGATAGTTTCTCTTCTGGTTTATTCTTCAAGACCTCAGTGCTGGCAGTCACATCTCCTCTGTGTGTAAATATGTACTTGCTGCCTGCAGAAACTCTTCATAGTCCCTGACCTAAATGTTCCTCGATAAAATCTGATTTTATTGCTCCTTATCTGATTCATCTTGGTTCCACAGACAATATGACAATATATTCTTTTTTTTTTTTTTTTTTTTTAATCTTTACTTGAAGGCTATTATTTTGTCTTCTCCTTAATCTTTTCTTCTTTAGGATATACAAATTCAAGTCTTTTAATCTGTCTTCATAGGTCCTTTTCTGTTGGTCCACCCTGCCATATCTCCAACTGTTCCACATCAAATACTGAACATCTTCACTCTCCCTAAACAGGACAGCCCCACTAAAACATCCTGGCATTACCCACCCTGTGTGCCTAAGTCACATTAAAGGGGCAGATGGCCTCGACCAGAATGCATTTGCTTTTTGCAGATACAGGCTGACAAGGCAATGCTTTTCCTACTGCCAGCATCCTTGACCTAAAGAGAGATTACAGCAGCAGCAATGCACCAACTCACTTCCTGCCTTGCTGTTTTTGATCAACCCTGAGCCATACTTTTGCAGGTCTAGTTAAAATTTTTTTTTCCTGTACATACTTATAATACTTACAATCATCTCTTTCTCTTTCTCTAGATATATATTTAGTGCATGCAATCACACACACATACACAGATCCCAGTATATGTATGTGCACATATATGTGGTGTTATATATAAGCACATGCATGTATACATCCGGCAAGCAGTTCTTCCTTCACTTCCCTTAGTTAAATGTGGAAGGAAGCACAACTTCATTCACTCTAAAAGAGCCTGTGCAACACAGGGCAGATGCTACTAGTCAGCAGATTGTTTCTGCCTGGAGGAAATTGGAGAAATTTTACACTAAAGGGCAGGGAACTTTACTGGACCTTTTGATGATCTCCTTCTATAATGTCACAGAATCTTGTTAGCACAAAGACAATAAAGTAGGCTTGTTTAAATAACCCATTACTGTTCTTCTCTTATTCAGACCACATTACCAAATAAATGACTGCTGTGTCTGTTTTTTCATCAATCCCTCTTTGTTTCAGACTGCCACAGAGGTTTTCCGGATTAACTCACAAGTAAATTAACTAGTTCCTGCTGAATGGACCACACTGAACACAAATCCACACAGAAAAATTGCATACCTGACAGGGACTGAGAATCTGTTTCTTGTTGAGCAGGGCTAAACCAAACATGCAGACATGTGAATATTGTTGAAATGCACATGAAGTGATTGAAAATTCTGCATGCATAAACTATTCTTCATTGATATGTGGAGGTGGTGAATGAGTAGGTTTGAGTGTTAAATTTATCTCAATATTTCATGTGAATTGAGCCAAAAAGTGATGAGCTGAGCTGGGCTGAGCCCCATGTGAAGACTGGTGCTGCTGAAGAGGCCAGACCCTTCCTCTTCTTCCTTCTCCTCTCCGTCCTCACCTTGTTCTGACCTCCCAGTGCGATGATTCAACTCTCTGAATCAGCAGAAAACTAAGGGAAAAAACAGGGTAGGGTTTTGCTGGCTTAGTGGCTGCCCTGGGTCACCCTGGGGCCATCCCACTAGAATTGTTCTTCTCAGTCCTGCAGTCATCAGCCAGGGCTTTCTAGAGCTTTTGTGCACCACTTTATTACATTCCAGAAGTTTACCAAGACACCACCCTAAAACACATAAATATTAAACAGCTTCTGCATTTCCTTATCCATTTGGTAATATTCCCCTGGAAAGTTCAGCCAAAAATATCTTGGTATCAACAGAAAAGGATGGACTTTTGGGAGAGAAATTCAGAGCAGAAGTCCAACTTTGCCTCTCTCAATCAGCTTTTGGAGGAACATATGTGCCAGGGAGGGTCAGGGCTAAGTGCTCACACAGAGCACAAAACAAACCCTAGTAATGAGCACTTCTCCTGCCACCCAAGTGGTATTATCAAAGGCTGGGGAAAGATGATTGGACCCAAAATGATAAAATACAGACATTTTATCTAAAATAACCCACAAAAAAACCCAAAAAACCCAAAAAACCCAATCAAGCCAAACACAAACCAAACTGAAGCAAAACATGAAAACAAAAAACAAAACAAGAGAAGACTTTTTTTTTTTTTTTAAATTGAATTTTCCATTAGGAGAAGTGCTAATTCATTGAAATGATAATATGGAAATGCACTTCCTCAGCTGTGATATATACATAGCAGGTCTAGACATTATATTTTGATATCAGTTTTCAGTTGTGCTATATTAATTCTAAATGGAAAATTTGTCTTAAAACTGTGATATAGATTAAACCCTTTTGTATATTTTAATAAACAGTGCCAGTAATATTTATTGTAGTTTGTTATGTATTGAAAAAGTAGCAAATTTAGGACAAATGAATATATATATATATATATATATATATATATATATATATATATATATATATTTGCAGAAATAGCAAATGAAACACACAGAAGATAATCTGAAATATTATTCATTTGTGAAAGCAAAAAAATCTTTACTGTTATGTTTAGGCATAGACTAAACCCCCAGTTTTTCACTGAAGGCAGAAAAGCATCTGGAAATTTGTTTGTCTGGGTAAGTTGCATGTATTTCTCCAGCCTGTATATGGTACCCTTCTTGGAATAGTGAGGAACATATCTCTTGAAGGCAGAGAAATTATTCTGTTAGGAAAGAGACAAAAATTAGACATAAAACTCTGAAAGGCAGGCTAATAATCTCCTGCTTCCAAGGTCTGACACTGTGCCAGAAAGCTTGCAAGTATTTTTGTGTGTGTCTGTGCAGGTGTGTTATCATTTCTGTGATATTCTGGAGTTTCCATTTCTATGTTTGGTGAGAATATTTGTATCAAAACAATTGAAACTCACATTTTGGAACAGCAGAATCTGTTTATGTTCATTTTATGTTTACTGTGTCTTTTTGTGGATCTCCAGTCCCTGCAGTAATCCCTTTGAAGTTCAGCTGTATTTTATTCCATCTTATTTTGCTGTGGTTATTCTTCCTTTAAAAAGACCAAGGCAACAGCAGAAGAGAAGGATGATTCAGCAGACAGCTGCTGATATCAGCAGAATCATAGCTCAAAAATGTGAGGCTGGGCAGCAAAACTATTTCTCATCTTGCATTCCAGAGAGCAAGTTAATTTTCCTCTTATCCTCAGTGTATAATCCAACAGCAATGAGCAGAATTGATATTCTGAACAGCCAGACCAATATGGATGATAGAGAGACTTCCTGACCTATCTCCCCTTGCTGAGCCACAGCTGCACTGAATCTTGGCTGAGGTTCTGGCAGACAGATCAGTTCTTTCATTGCACATTTATATTCTGTGTTCCTTGAATTTCTGCATTCAAAACACTATAATATCAAGTGGAAAAAAAAAGTAAAATACTTTTCCCCCAGTCTTGATTTTTCATCATGGAAATGGAAGCAGGAAAGTTAAAAGCTTTGCAGGCTTGCCAAAGTGTTTCAGGAGATGCCAGATTTCCTCAATTTTTAATGAGGGAACTTAGAAGAGGGAATTTTTCAAGTCTTGAGTTTACACAGCTGATGATGTCCAGCTAAGATAACATCCTCTTCATGAGGTGTCACCCAGGGCAAAGACAGTCCCTGAAGCACTGGCATCACAGAACTGCTGTAATTTCATCTCTGTGGAGCTCTGGGACCCCAGGTAGATCTGGAATGAATAGAATGTACCCTTAGTGCTTTCCCTATTGCTAAAAACAAACTTTGGTTCATACTTCAGTGAAGTTCATAATGCCTGTTTTGCCACTAGCAGAATACATTCTGTGTCCACATAGTTGCTCTTGCAGCCTTGCTTTCTGCACAACAAGTAAAATAAGAATGCTTCCTACAGGTTTTAAGCCAGAGATATTGTGAGAAAGATTTTGTATTGCATTGAGGTCTCAGGTCAGGAACTAGTAGCAGCTTTTTTCAGCAGTGTACCATGGGAATGCTCAGCTAACAGAAATGTGCTCTTAGGACCTGCTGACATGTCTGGAAAGAAGGGGCAGTGAGGCACTTCTACAGGGCCAGTGAGAGATCACAGCCCTGCACAAAGCTGGCATCAACACACACAGTTACTGTCAACTCCTGCACTGATGTGAAACTTCTTTTCTATGGATTGGCACTCGGTGCCACTACATTCATGCACAAGGCAAATGTCAAAAGCTTTCCTCCTGGAGCAACAAGTGCTTACCTAAGGATTGCTTTATTTTTTCCTTTTCACATAAACCAGTTTGAAAGCACAAATTTAAAGAAGGAGGAGGAACAAAATATTTTCTCAAATTGCCCTGCAGAGCAAAAAAAAAAAAAAAAAAAAAAAAAAGCCATTACAAAACCATACACGAAGTTCAGGGAAAAAAGTAATTTTATTCCTAATTGTTACTGCTCTCTCTGGACCATCTGTCATTTAGTTTGTACCTGTATCTGTCTTAAAGATATGATCCTAACAAATACTGTTTACTGCTACATGCTCTGGGTGTAATTCTATTTTCTCTGAAATCGATGACAAAACATCCTTCAGTGCAGCCAATATTTTTTCCCGTAATTATAACTACAGTTTATTCCCTGTCTCAAGCATGAGTTTCTCTCTGCACGACACTGGCATAGTCCTTCCCTCTGGCTCCTAACATATTAAATTTCCTACTTGTTTTTACAAATGCATAGCCAATGGTTTCCAGAACTTCATTCCGAGATCACCGACTTACACACAATTTGTCAAAAGTCAGTTAAAATATTCAACGTCCCCACTGGCCTGAGGATGATAAATGGGATGTCTGCTCCTCATATTTCTTTCCTCAGGAAGCTCTAGAAAGTCCATTTATATGGACAGAAATCCACTATCAGAGACTAACTAAGAGAAACTTGTCTTGTAAGTGATACCTCTGTGCATTTGCTGATGCAGTCAATTAAAGTAATAACCTAATATCCATGTGCTGGCAATATTTCAAAATACTTCCTTTCCCATGCACAACTGATCAAGGAATATGGATCCATCGCTGACATGAACATTATAGATGTTTTTTCTACATATCTGACAGAGGTGCATCTAATCATTGCTGAATAAAACTACAAGCCAACTCATTATTATCCCTAACTGCACCCCAAAAATAACAGGATATGTTTCTGACATGCCCCTGCTCCATGGCATGCAGGCACTGAATGGCCTTAGGATTTTGCTCAGTGGGAACAGCTACAAATGCAGACAGCACCATGACTCAACTGCTGCCCTGTGCCTGCTCATGAGCAGCATGGCATGCTTCTAAAAGAATGGCATTTGAATGATACTACAGCAGTAAATAACATTTCCTTTATCTCCATTACAGCCCTGCTACAAAGATGTTTTAAAGACAGAAAATCATTCTTACAATGCAATTATTTGAATTCAGCCTGGAATTTGGGCCACCAGCTCTCTAGCTTCATTCCTTCATGCTTCATCTGCCCAATTATCAAATCCCCTGTTGTACAAAGACACAATTCAGCTGTTCTGAGGGCTTAACTGTGCCCTCAGATTCAGGGATGTGCAGTGCTCTGCATCTTGTAACATCAAAATGCACAGCAGCCAGTTTCCACTGGTACATCCCCGTCTGAGGACTGAAGTAAACAAGTAAACACGATCTGAAAGATCATTTAAGGAGACAAACATGCATTTAGATGCAATGAACTGCTGACCCTATCAAACCAGGAACATACACCAAAACAAGACTGAAACATGAATGCTGGGAGAACAGATGCTCTGATTTACTTTTACTGTCCTCTCAGAGTAGGTATTCTGGATGAGCAAGTGCACTGTAACCTAGACTTCTATTCACCTTCCTCAATATTTGACACTCTGTTTTTCATTTTCTTTACCAGCTATTCCCTTTCCTTAGAAAGATTTATGTCAAGGCCTTACTTCTACATCAACAATCTCCCTGTCAGTTTATCTCTCTGATTATCAGTCACTCCTGAAAAAATCTCTATGATCTAAGATGTTTTATGTATGCTTGCAGCTTTATCACAAGTTGCAAAGGAGGATTCCTTTCTGTGATGGAATGGCCAACAGATTGATGCTGAGAAAATTTTTAAAGATAAATGCAAGAGAAAAAGAGGCTGCAGGCAAATCTCCATTGCAGAATGATGCACCAAAAGCTGCTTTTGATCACTCTGAGCCAAGGGTTTGTTCATCCTTTCCAGAGGTCTATGACATACTGCACATTTTCCTGTGAAAAATATTAGAGATGTCATTATAATTCAAATCACTCACAATAATGAGACTGAGGCCAATTAAAGGATATTTTCTGGCCATCAGAAAGACTTACACACTAGGTCCTACCTTCTGCCATCACAAAATAGATGAGACCAAAATAGCATAGCCAGTGCTAGCTGGCACCCAAGGCCATGGGTCACTTGACAGCCAAGGGCTGGGTGTCAGCTGAGGAAGTGTGATTGTCTGTCTACATTGTCCTTCTCCAAGAGACCCATGTAAGGAAGAGAAGACCTCACTGCCCTGGCATTCTCTCTGTAGGCAGACATGGGATTTCCAAAGAAGGGCCCATTTCATGGTCCTGTGGGAAGTCTCCACCCCATCTCCTTTAGGAACCTCCACTTTCAATAAAATAGCTTCTCAGTAAAAGGAGCAGGGACTTCCAAGGAGCCATTAGAGCACTTAGGTTAGAATTCCTTTGTGGCTTCTGAAATGCAGTATCTGTACCTCTGCCACATGTGCATATTTCCCTTAATGGAATCAAACAGGGATAAAATGTTCATAAATGGTAAAGGTGGGAATATTTGACTATCAACAAGTAAGAGAGGTCTTCATTCTTTGTTCAGCTTTTTGAACTACTTCACCCTACATAGCATTATAATTAAGTCATGAAGTGGAAACCAACAGGCTTAGAGGCTTCTTCACCCTGATGAAAGTGCCAGACTTTTGTAGCCTGTTTAGCAGGGGAGTGCATGAGCAGACTGATTTTGTAAAAGCAGCCTTCATTTTTACTGATAAGCGGAGCTGTAAGAATTCATTTCACACACAGATAAAATCAAAACGCAGATCTCTGCAGGAATAAACACCTATGCAGACAAGGTGTTGCTTTGCCATGAATACTACTTAAAAATATGCCAGATGTGAATTTGAGAAGGAGATCCCATTAAAAAGTAAATGAAAAGCTATGGATGTGTGGCAAAGGAACCTTCTTAAAAGATTGCATGAAAGACTTTATCATTTCAGAAGCACTGAGTTTTCCCTTAAAGCCCAGTGAGAGGTTGCTAGGTTCCTGAGAGAATGAATAAAAAGGAGATGTTCATCTTTCATTCTCAGTAAAACATTGATGAAGAACCTTTGTCAAAATCTATTTGGCAAACTGTTTGGTGTACCTTGAATTACTGCATTTTATGTTTCTGGACATGAAGAACACAATATTTCAAGATGCTCCAAAATAATAGTTGTAGTGAAAAAACAACATTGAATTTTGGTTTATTACAGTCCGCTAGGTAATAAAACTGTCAGTGTTTCATTTGGACAATTTTACTGAGTGGAATAAATAGTCATAAAGGTCAGTGCTTTTCACACTGTTTTAAAGATGCTCACCAACCTTCTGATTTTACCAGAGTTTTTGCCTTCATTATCACAAAAAACATCGCCTGGAGAGAGCTGCAGACTTATAATTATTAGCATGTATTTTCTGTTTGGTTTAAAAGGACTGACTAGCAGGTGAGTGTTCCAGACAAAGTCTAATTAAACTTTTTGAGAAAGAGAGTTAGTTGTCTTCAGAGTGGTGCAAGTATACTAATGATTGCACTTTATCTGTAATTGATGGTGGGTAGGTAGGACAGCGAGGTGAGTCTCCATGATGAAGGGGGGAAAGCAGAACCAGAACCAAAGAAAAATCATTTAAGATTCCTGAGATGCACAGATACAAGGGAATTCCATCTGTATCCCCATGCAGCACTGCCACCACATATGTTCATATAAGTATGCATATGAGCACGCCATTTGAAAAGATTGTTGCCCTCATTGTATTTCAGTTAAAAAGAAGAAAAAGAGCTCCCTACCTTCAGACCAGCCTTTCCAAGGCCCTGGGGCTGCAGCCCAGCTTAGAGTTTAAGAAACTGCAGCTGGCCAAAAGGTTTAGTGAGCCATATTCCTGACAATCTCAGTCATTTCTGCATTTGTTCTCTCTGTTACTCGAGATTCAAAAGTGGGGAGTCCTGGGGACTTTTGTACCAAAGCCCTTTGTGCAAGTCTCACCTCAGAACTGCTCCCAGGTTGTTGTGAGCAGCCAGCTGTCGACCAGCAGAGTCAGACAGTTTGATTTGGGTCCCTGGCTGAGAGGCAAAAGCACTGTGAATAGAAGAATAGCAACGTGCTCCTTCGCAATTAGGTATTTGTGTGAAGAAAAACCTCATTTGTGAGAATGATCATGAATAGAGAATAAAAGGAGGTATGAACACGATCACAACTGAACAGCTGCTCAGAGCTGGAACAAATGTTGGTGAATACTCATTTGCAGTATTCTTCTAGATCTGGATTTTCTTTTCTCCCTTCAAATATGGTCTCTGCTTGAGTGGCTTAGCAAAATAAAGACAGATGGCAATGGATTATCTCTAACACTTCATTAATTGCAGTGCAGCCATTACAGTATTTCTAAAGCACTCACCAGAGCTTTGCCTGATCATTTCCTTTTAACTGAGTCACATGCCACTTAGTGAGTAAGGACCTAATAAGAAATTGTGACTTATTAATTAAGAATGCCTGTGTTACTCATAACAGCATATAAATACATTAGAAAATTTCATGGCTGAATATATTGTGTATTTAGGATAACTTTTTCAGTGTAAAATAAGAAACCACAAATTATTGCAAAGGCATGGCTGACTTATAGTGCCTTGCAGTCATGGCACAGATAGTGAACAGAATCAAGCCAGATTTTAGAGCCTAATTCACTCTGATGCCATTCAGCTTTCAAAATTAGTAACCTAATTTCCTTTTTCAAAATTGGCTCAGGAGCATACAGCCAAACTGACAGATGATTCAAAGCCTAAAGAATCAGATAACACACAGTGAAATTACTAATGTTACCAGGTACTTAGATCTAATGACCACAGAGACTATCTGGAAATCTTTTGGTTATGTTTCTTTCTGCTTACAAAAATGTGATTCATTCAATCCTGGATTAGAAGTAATAACAGGTTACTGAATTAACCTGCAGATAAGTGACATATATACAACATATATCTTATTTTTCAAATTCTCTTTTAGATAAGCAGTAGTGCGAAATGCATGTGAAGGAAATGTCTGTTGAACAATTTTGAGTACACTTGTTTAAAAATATAGCTGACATAATGCACAGAAAGTGAAAAGACTATAACCATAAAGGATCTCTCAATTCTGATAGAAAACAGTTTTAGGTACTAACCCAGAGGCACATACTTAAAACATTGCACGTCTTTTACAACCCTGACATTCAAAATTCAGTAGAATTATCAAAGTTCACAGACATTCACCCAGTGAAAAGCTGTCTGTCTGCAGCCTCAGGGCTGTCCTGATCTCCTGGCCCAGGCTTCCACAGGCAGCAGATCCTGTGCACAGTAACAGCAGGTGCCCAGCCACACTGGCAATAATTCACCTTGTCCCATGCACATAGGGGATTGCCCCCAACCATATTCCAGAATGAGCAGTAGCTCATTTTTCTGTATTGCTCTGGAGATATTTCCATCCTTTCCCCCCTTTTCCACAGCTGCACCAGTCCAACAAACTCAGCATAGGCTAAAGAGAAAATACTCATCCTACCAGGTGGTACCTTTGGTTTCATAGGCAGCTAGAGCAGACAGAGAGGTATTACCTCTATGTACAAGACAACAGAGTCTGGCACAGGAACAGTTTGATCCTGGTGTCAGAGAAAAGGGCAAACAAAAGAGGGATCAGAAAGAACAGAAATAATTTGTGCTATGGAAAGTCTAACACAGATACTGAAATCTGAGGTGCTCAACCTGAATTTGGCTAAGCAGTGATTCATTTACAGTCTAATAGTGCCAACATAAGAAAAAGATTACTGACTGTAGCTGTCTCTTTAATTTTGCAAAGACAGACTAAGGCAAGAAAGACAAACAAGCAAAAAAAAAAAAAAAAAAAAAAAAAAAAAAAAAAAAAAAAAAAAAAAAAAGAAAGCTGAAATAGGAGCAGAAGCTAAACAAAATCAAACCAGAAATAGCACATTCCCAGCAGCAAGGGTGAATAATTAGCCACTGGAACAGTGTGCCACTGTATGTGGTAAAGACATTTAGTCTTCACAGCAAGGTCAGATCTGTCTCCTCTGTCCAAACACAAGTTTTGATCTCTGTGCAGAAATGACTGAGGTTTTTCTGACATGTATTGTCCTGAACATTGGACCACATGACTTTTATAATTCATTCTGTTCTATCAGACTATTTATGGACTACTTGATCTTTGTATATCAGGTTAGTAAAAGCATGTAAGTGATGCTATGTTGACTCTTTTTTCTACTTTTGTTGCTATTTATCAAGAGGGTTCTCAAAAGCCTGAGTAAGTGCCAGAATGCCCTGAGGCTCTCCTCAGCTGGGTTAGAGGGTGGAATGCAGCTGTGCCTCCCAGGGGGTGTTGCAATGCCCAGTGTCCCCTGCCTTCTCAGGAGGAATCTCCTGTCCTGGTTTGGACACTGCAGCTCACCCTGCAGTGCAGAAGTGCCAGCTGCCTCAGGTGAGATTCAGAAAAGACAGCACACAAGTGGGCAGAGATCTAAACTTGCTCTTAGACAATGCTGAGAAATATGTTTGTTTTTCTGTTTGGTCTAGTTCTGAGATGCAAGGGAGTGACCAATGCAACCTCTTGACTCACAGAACAAAACCTGCTCTTAAATTAGAAAGTTAGGGTCACCCTTGCCCTTAAACCCGAAGAAACTGTCAGTTCTGCTCACCTTCAGCAATTCCCTGTCAGAGGACACTTGGCCATGTACAGGTATTCCTACCCTGGAACACGAGCTCAAACCCAGCCCAGTATAGACAATAGGAAATACTGTGAATGGGAGCACTTTCCAAACCTGCACTGAATACAAGTCCAGTGGACCATGAAAAGGAAAATAAATTGAAAATGTATGAAGCTTGGCTTTGGCTTCCCATAGGAGAATAATTAAAAAATAAGTAAATTTTAAAGTACATCTATAGAACAAATGCATCTGTCCTTCCCTCTCTAATGATCTATCATTTCATGCCTTTTCTTCAATCTAGGATTTTCACTCATCAGGTGCTCTCTATCACAGTGTTCAAATCACATATTAAAAGTCCTTTCTGAAATGGGTCTTTGTGGCTTGTTAGCTACATTTCATTCATATCCCATTAGTTTTAATTGTACGTATGCAATTTTTTTACAAATCTTCTCAAGGCGAAGATTTCAAAACACGTGTTTTGAAAACAATGAGTAAGAATGATAAGTAGCAATGATTATTTCTGCTAATGCTGGGAAAAGGGTGAAGGTTAACAACTTTTCAGAGCAGAGACACAGAAGTGTCTAATATTGCAGCAGCACAAGACGACTTTTCTGAGGTCAGCATTCAGAGGTTGGTCTCATGCTGATCTTTTGATGGAAAGATTCTTTTTTGATTTATGTCTGAACAAGCACAAAGAAGGCATGTTAGCAGTAACTTTTCATAGAAATTCAAGGGAGCTCTGAAAAATAATTTTTAAGTGTTTTAGGGGTAAAGCTATGAGCAACTATATTAGTGACTCTGTACTATTCTTTCCTCTTTAATGTTCAAGCAATATATGGGTTCAGAATTGTTGCACTAAAAATGCCATCCAGTACTCTCAACCTGTGCCCAGAAGATGTTTCAATGCAGGATTTAAGAACTTCTCAGGAAGTAAAAGTGGGTTAGCTGTCCCCCATCATGTCTACTCCTAACCCAATAAAGATTAACCTATGCAAGAAATTTTCAAACTATTTCCCGAAACTGTTTTCACTATTTATAATAATTTTAAAATTATTTTTTAATTCCTGATTCCACTGACTTTCTGTTGTAGGGATTTCTGCTTCATGGGGTGATTCTTTTCCACCATTCTTTCCTGAACTTGCTGTTTTCCTCTTTTCAGTGCTGTTCATTGTGGGGAGGCACATTTGGTTACAGCATTGTACCTTCTGCAGAGTTTATCATCCCATTCTTATCTCTGCAGCATATCCTGTCTTTTATTGACTGCACTCAGCAGAGCCCTAATGGTGCTATGGAGAGAACCTGTCCTCTCTGCTGCCCTGATAAGGTTAATTGAGAATTCTCTAATGTTTGGGTAGCTCATACTTTCCTCATCAACAGGCATGAAATTCACTTGCCATCATTCATCTGGGTAACTGAGGCCTGAATTCCTCCTCAACCCTCTGGTTCTTCTCAGTCACCTTGACTCATCTTTTCCACAGTGATCACCCCTCCTTCCAAGTCATATATGAGTGCATGTAATAAGCACTGTACATCTAAATAATGCATCTAAACAAGCTGATGTATCATATCTTAATCTTAACCATTCTCTTTATCACAGCTTCTCCACCTGCCCTTCTTTTTGAAAACAAGTCACAGGAAGCTACAGAAGACAACAGCCAACTTTGGGGACCACACCAGCACTTCACAGACACCTCAACACAAGTCAGCCTGAAAGGAGCCAACAATGGGCAACACAACATTGCTAAAAGCAATGTCCTACCTGTCATCAGAATGAGCTACTTCACAGCATCATTACGGCTCCAGTTTGCACCACAGGTATTGGCAAATAAGCAAAAACAACCCCATGCACTCCTAAAGATGTCTTCAGATGCTTTGGAGAGTCTGAATGTGGGATTGATGTTGATAATATTATATGTTGTCTGCATCCATCTGATTTGATGAAATGCCAGGAAGCAGTGTAATATAAACTTTATTTAAATCTCTGCTACAAAAGCAATTTCAGCCTTTATCAGGAATTTCATAATAATAAAAAAAATGCATCACTATTTTTCTTATAGCACTGAAACCTTACTGGTATTTTGCAAGGCCTGTGGTTTCTGTTCAAGTATAAAACAGTTCATATTTTTCTCTTAACTAATGATGACCTTAAATTGCATCCTGCACTATTTAACAGCAGGAGTGTTTCCTATAAGATTTGGGAAAACTACCTTTAACCTTTCTCATGGAATAAAGCTCCTGGGAATCATAGCAGACAGTTTTACATGGAAATCTAATTGACTAAGGAACAGACCTCATTTTCCAGAACAAACAGCACTCAGAATTATATCAGCTATGAATCTGAGTTTGTTCAAGATGAAGATAAATTTCTATAGAACAGTCAAAATGGAGCTATTTCTCTACTACTTTTAGGAAGGATGGGGAAAAAAGTTTAATTAAAAAAATTCCCTGAGACATTTAAATATTGTCAGTGTACATCAAAGATCAGTAAATTCCCTGTTACTTTTAAGCTTTTTGCATGCAAGGGCACTTTCTGCTTTCACCTTATCCTTTTTCCAGATGCATGAATTTTGCAGGATTGCTATGCTCAAGAGCTGCAGATCCACTGGATAAGGGAAATTTGCTCTCCCAAGAGTTTCAATCCAATTTTTCACCTTAGACTTGTGACAAAGTACACTCACATTTAAAAACTACTGGCACTGTATTAATTACAGTCCCTGGGCCGTTGGGTTTGTAATGGATGGTCTGTGCTAGAGATGCAGAAGCTGTTCCTAGTCTGGGTGGTGTTTTGTACTGAGCTTTACATCAGAGCAATTGATCCACTCACACTGAGCTTACTCCTGCTTTCTTTGGCAGAGAAGTCCCAGTTTTCATCTGAATAGCAGCAGTTCAGTTTAGGCACCCTAAAGCAGTGAGCTGGGGAGGCTGGCACAGTCCCTGCTGAAAAAAAGTGCATTTGGGGCAGTCAACACTGATTCTCACTCCTGCCTTCTCCCTCCCTTGCAGTCTGACACCTGGGTCCTTCCAGCATGCCTGCATTGCTGTGCAGTGTCTGAGCTGTGAAATAATTGGTGCCATACCCACCTACCAGCAAAAGGTATGAACCTATCAGGAACATCTGAATGCAGAGTATTTTCAAAATACCAAACAATCCATACTAACAGATTGATTTTCTCACAAAATTTTGTTAATACACAATAATGAAAATGGTCTTTGTATCCTGGGAAACTGCTGAGGCTTTTTTTAAAAAAGTAATTTTTCTCACCCAAACCAGGTCAAACAGTCAATCAGGAAAATGTTCTCAACTTGGTGACTGTTAATAATAAGAAAGAATGGAAATTATCGAAACCTTTCAGCACAAAAGTATTTCATTTTTGTTTGAACATTGTAGAATCCTCTTTTCTACAAGTTAAATCAGTTGGGTGAAATAACAGCCAACATAGAATGAGCAGTGTGAATTCTTTGGTTTGGAAATCAAACTTGTTTTTTTGCATTCACAATATTTTTGTGAAATTAAATCCAAAATAAGAAATTAACTAAAATAGGTTCTTTTTCACAAATGCCTACGAACCTTCAGAGTAAAAGCTTTTGATATAAAATAAATGGAATTTCTCTCTGCATTTTGAGTTAGAGTGAAACTTAACATTTCTCACATCTTTCTTTTGCAAATATCAGAGGGCTCCAAATTTTATAATAACATGATTAAATCTGTTATTTTTTATCTACATAAATATTTCAGCATCTGCTATAGACTGCAGTGTCAATGTTTTTTTTCTCAGTATAGGATCATCTTGTCCTTGGGCAGCTCTTTTTCCTCATTTTTATAAGCTTGTATAGATATGCTTAAACCAGACACATTAGGAAATGTGCCGTCAGTGCATTTCATGACCATAGCAGTTTTACTACTATTATATTTGATTGGGCTGCTTTATTCATTCCAGTCATCTTCTTCAAGGTCAAAAAAATATCAGTCCTGCAACAGCTGTTTTCAGAGTGCTTTTCCTGTGTACTAACCCATACCCTTCCCAACAACATGAGGTCGAATAGAGTAATTAACTGTTCATAAACAATATGGTGATATATTATAACTACAGCATGGAAAAAAAAAAAAAAAGTTGTTACTTCCTGTAAATGTAAAGAGAGGTGATTTTCAATAAATTGAAGGGGGAAAATGGCACTATTCCCAGTTTTTCAAGGCTGTGCATATAAGGATCCATTTATCACCTTAGTGACAAGTTCTGGAACTCCTGTCATTAATGCTGAAGCAAAACACATTTGAATGTCATGTCAATAAATCATTTGCCAACTAGAGGGTTGAAGGGTTTTACAGTTGTTAATCTGGCTGGTCTGGGAATAGAATTTGCACACAATTTCCTTTCATTACCAGGAACAAAATAAATCCAGATTATTACAATCACGGAATAAAAGAGGGAGCCTTAGTTCAAAGATTATTAAAAATGCAGAACATACACAAAATAACATTGTGATGTGTTTGTTTTTCTTATTCTGATATACTGTGTTTAAAAGTGTGTAAAATCCAATAGTTTCCCAATTACTTCACTTAAAACTGATCACATTTTTTGTACTCAGATTGATTGTACTGTGTTTTGTCAAGAACCAGGCAAAACAAATGGGCACTGAAGCACAATCTGAAAATTAGCTAATCAAAGCTATTTGCACAAATGGCAGGGAAGCACTGCAGATGTGCAAGCCTGTAAGGTCAACATCTGTCAGCAGTTCACCCAATGAAATGGAGGTCAAATATCAGCATCTTGCCAGGCTGTAACCATGTCAGTGACTCAAGAGGAGCATATGTGATGGGATCTCTCAATCATCCCCATCCTGGCTCTTTAGTCATTGCTATATTAGTTTATGCTCCATTTAAGTCTTTCAGTGGATATAATGCAACTTTACACAGTGGAAGGTACCATCAGAGCAGTGAGACAGAAGGCAGAATGCTTTTTCAACAAACATTTTTATAACACTTGCATCCTAATAAAAATTAACAATCACAAAAATCCTCAAAATATGAGAGGTGCAAAATTGTTTCCCACCACTACCCCAACCAAATTAACCTCTTGCATTCTTGGAGTCCAGAAAAGTTTGATCCAAACAAGAGCTGTCCACACTGAATTTTTTCTGTTTTGAAATTTGACATGTTTTTCATTGGCTACATAAGCCAATAGGCCAGCATGGAAACATGGTGAATAAAGAAATAAAAATATGTGAATTGTAGGACAACTTTAGGGCTGTCTGGTAGTGGTGGTGAGCAACATCAGCTCAATTCTGGAGGTGTTACCTATCATTTACAAATCTCTTGAGCAATCCCACTTTTTTCCAACCTGCCAAAGCACAAATGGGCACACAATATCCAGTGGAGAAATAGAGAGCCAATCTCTATACCATAGACACCCCACAAAGTCTGGTGTTTGCAATCCAGCTAGTAGGGACGTCCAACACTTTTGTGTCAGCTCTCTTCTTAGGCAAAACTCCAACACAGGATGTTGATCTTGAGTTAATGTGCAATATATTAAATATACAAAGTACCATGGAACTGTAGGGTAATATATGAGTGATATATGCCAGACTTAAGAAGAAAAAGGTATGGGGAAAAAAGGGGATTCCCCAAAGTTAGCATACTAAACTTGATGATATAGCTCACTTAGTTGAAGAAGACTAAAAATTTGAGTTCATAAATGGTTTCTGAATATTTATGAGTAGCCTCAATGTTGTTTCAGAGGAATAGATCAGGAACCAGAAAAATACAAGAGTACCAACCAAGCTCTTATGAACTCTTCCACTTTCACTCAAAGCTGTCACAGAAGGAAAGTGTTCACTTCAGCCAAAGTGACATGATGTTCAGGGTTGACCAGGACTTGAGAATAAGCAAGGATTGCTCATCCCCATGAAAGACAGAGGCAGCTGGAAGACACAAAATAAAATGTCTCCTAGAGCCTCTGCATCTACTGAAGAGCATGGGGAGTTACCACTCCCCTTGGGCTGCTCTCTTTGCTCTTCATTGCAAGTGTGTTCTGCTTTGCTGACCATGATGAGGAGCAGCCTTGGCATCCCATTTGCCAGTGAAAGGAGAGGGTTTGCCCCTTGAAGCTGGCGGCTTCTTAGGTTTAGTTTCTCATGCCTGTTTAAGTACAGGACACTTCATCACAGTCAAGCTCCTGAGATGAGGGAAAATTATCAGTACAGAATCATACAATATATTGAGTTGGAAGGGACCCATCAGAATCATCAAATCCAACTCCTGGCCCTATGTAGGACAGACAAGAATCATACCACATGCCTGAAAGGGTTGTTCCAATGAAAGAAGGTTTCCTAAAAAGAGGGCTTCCTTAATTACTGATTCATGAGACCTTCAGAGAGGGGAGTATGTCAAAATGGCTTACTGTAGAGAGAACATCTTATGAATAAACATTATATTACATGTGTTAATTATTTTATTGGTATATTATTTTTATTAAGAGACCATGTGAAAGACAATGATTCTTGAGGGAACAATTAAATGGGAAGTAAGTTGTTAACATATTTAACAGACTATGCTTAACATACCTTTGATAACAAAAGATGCCTCAGAAATGAGTAAGTGGTTCTTGCTGATTTCTTAGTACTTCTTTTGCCATGGAGATCATTGAAAAGTTGTGCTGCACAGAGATTAGGTTGTATATAATAGTTCTAACTGTAACTTTAATCACACACTTGCAAGATGAAAGGCTATTGAGTCTTAAAATTATAGCAGGAAATAAGCCTGTTCTTCAGCACTAAACAAAATCTAACTTGCAGTACCTGGAAGTGTTTAAGAAGCCTAATTCTGGAGAATTAGCAAGCTTTTTCCTAAATTGTACTCAATGAGTACATTCTTGAATAGATCAGTCTAAGGTGGATTTCATTGATCTGTCTGAAATTACAGACAGTTTCACTTGAGTTACTTCTTATAGTAATGGAAATTCTAAGAAAACTGTCATTTTAAATATTTACTGCAATTGGTATCCAAGGGGATGTTAATGATTTGAGAAGAGTAAATGGCCATTTTGAGAGAGCAGTTCAGTTTTAAGTTGCATATAAATGCATGCTTAACTTTTGAAAGAAATTTCACTCCCACTTCTCCCAGATAAAAGCTGGTGGAAGAGCCCCTAGCATGATTTTTACTTTCAAGCCAAGGTCCAGATCCATGAGTTTGACAATAGGCAAAATAATTCCCCCAAGATAAATTCCTTTTAATTTGGGAAACATAATAGCATCACCAGTGGTGGTTTAAAATGAATATAGGATGCATTTCATCACTAGTAGGTACAGCCCTTGGTTTCCTTGTTTCAAGAGCAAAAAACAGACTCATCATCTCATTTAGCTTCTTACTGCATCTACTGTCCCATAGCTCTGCCCAGGAATGACAGTGCCCAAGCAGACAGTTCAAGATGTTGGTAGCAGGGGTTGAAGGGGAGCTGTTAATTAAGCAATTAAGTCTGGGGAGGGAAGACTTGCTGAGGAGACCTTGTAGAGGTTCACAAGGTCTGGGTGTATATCCACAGAAGTCCATGAGCCAGATGGTGGATGTGTAGGAAAACTGTGAAAGGGGAGTCAGCTCCTGGTGCTGGCCTCAGGTTTGCCCAAAAGTCCTCCTGCAAGTGGCAAGCAGATTGAAGGCAGGACAGATGCAATGGCAGGCAGCCCTGGAAAGGCACAGAGCATTTTGAAAGGACCTAGATTTAGCTAAAAGCTTTTTGGAAGACACTTAGCACGATGCTTCTCACCCAGCTGTAATGGCCCTTGGCAGGTGGGTGTTCACTGCTTAGGTTTTCATTTTAGGCTCTTCAAGGAGAGAGAATTAGGCAGCCTTAACCAGCAGTTCATCTGACCTTTTTTAATGTGCTGCTGAGGAGGGGTTTACTTGCCCAGAAGTGCATATTTCTGGTCAGATAAATTGGTCAAATGGTCAAATTAAATCTGCTTTTATTCACAGCTTTGGGAAGAAGAGATTTCTGAGAAGGATCCCAGCATGAAAAGAGGGTGGATGGCTATGGGTTTATTTCATTTTAGTTGCTCTGATCATTGTTTAAGCCTGAGCTGAGTATTGCATGAATATCATGCTTAATGATGATAGAAAGTGTCAGATTCCCCATGTGTGGTGCACAGATGGTCCACAGTGACCCTGATTGTGTATTTAACGTGCACTGAGACCACTTGTACCACATATATGCTGGAGATTTGAAGCCTTCCAAAAACATCAGCCTTGTTGCACACACGGTGAAAAGCTGATCCTCAAATAGCAGGAACTTGAGACAAAGAAACTATTCCAGCTCAGTCCTTTGTTATCCATAAATCCCAGTCAAATGTATACATTCCTTACATGCCACCTTCCCTTTTGGAGAGCCAAGAGGATCCCAGCCACTACACAGTCCCACCACTCCTGTCACTAGGAGAACAATCCCTCAGAGGATCAGTGAGCTAAACTACCATGACAGCAGACACTTGGTGGAGCAGAGCTGTGTCAGTGCAGGAAAAGTACTTTGAGGGTCAATTTAATCCAGGCTCCCAAAAAACTCAAACAGAAACTTGTATAGGAATCCTACACACTGAAATTTCACCTCATATTTGTCCCAAAAGCAACCATGTCTTTAGAAAGGTCTGCCAGTATAATTAAATTTAAATGTATTTTCTGTTACCTAACCAATTTTTAGTATGTAAATCTGGCTGCTTTTCCCTGGTTCAGCTGATATTTTTTCTTCAGTTCCAAGAAAAATAAATCAAGGCATGATATTTTATATACAGTGCTACTATTTTATTCATAGTTCAAAAGAAGGCTTCTATCTTTTGCAAAATGATAGTTTCAAGCAATGCTTCATCCAGCTGTAACTGATACTGTGCTACCAGAAGATTTTCCATTTTCTATAATTTTGTGCAGTTTGGGCAATGTATATGAAGGTAAATCAGTGTAAAAACCACAGACATTCTAGACTTGTTCTTGTTTAAATTGTACCCAAATCAAGTATTTTGGGCCATCAGATGTTGTATGGCATGTTAACACATGACTGTAAGGTATTAATTGGTTCTTCGAAATTCTACATGCTGTTTTGGCAAAACTCTAAAGCAGTTTATTAAATTATAGCAGTGCAAGTTTCTTCATCCTGCAGACAGTTGTACACTTCAGTTAATTTTGCCCATGTGTATGACTAGATTTAGAAATGAGAAGTAAAGGAATCCTCACTGAGCAGTTAAGGGGTTGGGATGTTTTCTGGATCTGAAAAGCCTGAATTTGATGTTTTCTCCCAATATAAAGGCACTTCAGGAGACTGCTTAAACTACTCCTCTAGAGAATATGATATGATGCATGAAGAAAACTGTTAAAGCTAAGTTAGGTTTTCTGCAAAGCCCTTAAAGACTTATTGAAATAAGGCAAAAAGCTTCTGGTCAGTCAGGGAATTGGACCTTGACTTGCCTGAAAAGAGAGAACAGAAATTAAATTTCTCACTTTATTCTGTGTATAGTTGTCAGAGCTGTATCTGTGTTTTCTATTACTTATATTTGTTAAAATTGCCCTCATGGAAAACAAATTGTTTTTATTTGGGCTTGCTTTGTTCTTCAGTGTGAAAATAGGGAACATAATGCTCTCATTTTGGTTAAAACAGTTCATTTTACTCATTTGATTTGGGAATCCTAAAAATGTAGCCAAATTTATTTAAGCAAGCCAGAAAAATGAGCTATCTACTCAATCTTCTGGTTGAATAAGATGAGAGAAAAAAAAAAAACCCTAGAAGTCATTTCTTGATGGATCCTGGCATACAGGATTGTATGATGTATTTGTGACAGCATTAGCCTTGAATGGAACAGTCACAGTGAGTCTTTACACTCATGTGTTTCTTTAAGTTTTTTCTTTAGAGTGTCTTCCTGCCAGTGTGAATAACAGGAGAAATCAGCAATTCAACTCGCCGTGTCCAGGGATAAGGGAAGGATTTTTTTTTTTTTTTTTTTTTTTTTAATGAGAGTGGCTGTAAAGTCTGTATTGAGTAGAGATTGAGGAGCTGTAGCCATGGGAACAAGGCTGATGCTGGTGGCTTTGTCTAAAGGAATGAAACCTCTCAAAACTCCCAGAAGCATCTTTATAGGAGCAACAGTAGCAGAACTGACAACAGGAGAAAAGCTATTGATGCCCTGCCAGTAGAAACTGGGAATGTCAGGGTTAGGGAAGACTGTGACCATGATTTAACAAGAAATATATAGTATATGCAAGAAAATTCCACCGAAACCCTCCCAAAACTCTAAAAGCTGCAAAAGACTCGGTGTGCCAGCTGTTGGGAGCATGGGTTTGAATGTAGGAGGGAATGACTCAGTCCTCAATTAAGTGAGTTTTGTGGGTATGAGTGTCACTTGCACGTGTATAGATGGAACAGGGGCCCCAGCTCAGAAAACAGAGTCAGCAGCTTTTAACCCTTGCATTTAACAACTAACTGCACAGCATTTCTTTCACTATGTGATAGGAACAGAGAAGAACTTTGGAATCATACACAGGTCTTCTTCAGAAATCTGAACTACCCATAGCCTTAATACAGTAACATCACAGATATGTCTGCTCTGACAAAAACTGAGAAATTCCAAGCAGCACAATGTCCACCACCGCAGCAAGAGGGAAAATGGTTTCAAAACCGTTTTGGAAGAAGAGGATGTCTATGCAGGTGGCCTTTGGGCAGGGAGCTGGTCAGCCCCAGGGGATGATCTCAGAGCTCTGTCCTCAGCGCTTCCCCCTGCACCGGGCAGGAGAACCACACCTGCAACTCTGCCCACACATGACAAGCCAACACCTTTGCTTAACACCCATCCTCCCGATGCCCAGAGCTGCTCCTGAGCTGGCAGCAAGCACAGATGAAGACATTTAAAAACAGGAGCATGAACCCAAAGTTCCCTGCTAAAAGCCACAGTGGTCTGATGGGTGCAAGGGCCCAAGCTCTGATCTCACAGATGAAAGGGACTGTCTCTGCTGCACAGAGACAGGGCTGTGCTGACTCCCATCCAGCACACCCAGGGTGTGCAGAGCTCAGCTGTTTGTGCTCTTCTTCAACAGTGCACCACGAGAGAAAATCCCCTGCTCTGCTCCCTGCCTTACCTTATGGAATATTGAAATGTAGCAATAGATACCTGGAAGAAAAAGATCCAAATTTATCCCTGTTCTCTACCATAAAACAGACTAAAACCTCAGTAGCCTAACAGGCACTCACCCAGCCAGACATCTAATAGTTTTTAATGCTAATCAATAGAAAAGATTCTGGGAAGTGACCCTCAAAGCTATTGTCTCAGTGTGATTTATATTTTGAAGCAGTGGGAGATTCTGATGCTCTAATGCAGTAATTTATGGAAAAGGATATGTGGAAGGGTAGTGAAGACCTGAAATGGAGGCATTTGTTGGAAGAAGGCATCCAAAAAGGGGTAATTTCTGGAAGGAAAAAAAATGGTTAAAATCCAAAAGACTGAGCCAAGCTGTTTCAGCTGCATCCACAGTTTCTCTGTGAGTTTGTTGAACACTCATTTTATGATCAACTCCTGCAACTTCCCTGAGGAAGGAGTAAGTATTTATTATCACAGAAAATTTTTTCAAGGTTTATTCACTATTATGGGAAATACTGACCTGCAAATGTTTAAAAGAGTAAAAAAATTGTTTTAAATTATAAAGAAAGGTTTTTTTTCCTTTGTAAACTTAAAATTTATTATGTTATGTAAATGCTACTCAGTATTCCAAGTACTCCTCCTATGCTGCCTGGCATTTTAAAGATATATCCATTTTTTTAGTACCAAACATATATTATGTCTTTTTTTTTCTTCTGTATGGAGTTGGATTTTTTAGTTTGGCACCAGACACAAGACAATTAGACTTTGAAGGGCTTGAACCACTGTCAATGTTACAATAGCTTGCAGTAGCTTCTGTGAAAGAGCACCAAGCCTTTTTTTAATCAATAAATGCTCTATGGAATATGTTTTTACATTTCAATATCCATTTATCCCTATCTTTATTTCTGAGGAAGTCAGTATTCATTAAAAAGAATACACTTTAAAAATGTATCGTTATGGTAAGGCATTTTTCATGTGAGGTAGAGAAAAAATTGCAAGAATTTTCATTCCCATGTATTAGTATAAGGAGATTTCACATTTTTTTAACATACTCTGTTTTATCTGTGAACTTCCATAAAAGCGAAAAGACTAACATCTCAGTGAATAGAATAGAATAAAGTTAATGCCTCAGCTAAAAATACTTTGAAACCTGAAAAATCTGCTTAAATACTGCATCTTGCAAGATACATTTCTTTAAATGATTTCTTTTGTGTCCTGAAAGCAAAATAATGTAACAAAGCTAACTTAAAGCACAATTTGAGTAGAACAATTGTTTGTGTGTTTAATTGCAAGTATATGAGGTGTGTAATTCTGGTATCTACAGTGAGGTCACTCACAAGTCTGAACACAAACAAGCATTTAAGTACTTTGTTGGATCAAGTCTTTAAGAAAATTACTGTTGCAACAGAAAAATTAAGGTCTCACTGATGGGGTTTGACTGGAGGAAATTTAGCATGGGTAATACCACTTACAGAAACCCTTTGTGGTACCTCATACACCAATGGATGAACAGCAATGTATTTTCTTCTTGCTTTGCAATACAAAAAATGTCTGTCTTCTCTCCTTTTGACTTGTGAATATTAGAATTCAAAAGTATGTTCTGACCAGTTTTGGGGTTGATTTGGAGATTTTTGTTTTTAATAGCTGATCCAATAAAAAGTAATTTTTATGTGTTTAGAGGACTGAGGTGGAAAAAAGAATACAATAAAGGAAGGAAAAGTAAACTTGCTTGGAGATGGAAGACTACCACGAAAAAGAGAGATGAAGAGAAATGTTAAGTATTATCTAGAGAGAGATGAGGACAGCAGAGGGAATGAGGTATTGTCAGATGAGATATTGACAGATAGAAACTGCAAAGAATCTTAAAAATAAGGCTGAGGAAGTGTGAATTCTCTGAGCAAGATCTATAGGGCTGTGGTGAGTGAGCCTAAGGTTGGGTAAAGTTTATTTGAAATGGCATACATGGTAAAGGTTAAAAAAAGAACGTAACAGGAAGGGGTTAATAGTAATTATGAGAGGCTCAGAGTTAGTTATTTTTTTATCACATACCCACTAAAAAAGGGCTGCTGTTTTGAATATTCCAGATTAATCAAAAAATAATTAGTGACAGTCTTAATGTGAAGACACTGAAGTGGGAAAGATTGAACCTAATGCTGAGCTTTGACATGTCAGAGAAAACTGGTGATAGAGCAATGGGTGAGGGAAGGCATTTTAGGAAAAAGTAAGAGAAGTCCCATTTTACAGCTGCTTGACCTTGAGAAATAACAGGAGATCCAAGAGAGAGTACTAGAAAAACAGATAGGAACACAACACGCTCAGACAGAAAAAAAGAGGTTTTAGATTTCAGGGGCAGAGGCACTGAGGCAAGAAAGAAAATGAGAATAAGCCATGTTACAGACAAGGCATGGTGAGCAATACAGGGTGGGAGTCTGGAGATGCCCAGGGAGCCACTGAAGCCCACAGAGAGGCTTCATCTTGCAAAATGAAGCCATTGAGTGATCACAGCTGAACGCATAGGAAGCGTATTTTTTAATGGAGTGGGGAGGGAGGGGAATGCTGTCAAAATCTCAGTCTTCTCTCCAGAACGAGACACACACTGAAGAAAAAGTAAAAGAAGCAGGATTTGGGAAAAGGGGGAGACAAGACAAATAAAGACAGCAAATTATGCCAGGATCAGATGTTAACGAGGAAGAAAATTATAGAAATAAAAATGAGAGAGCTGCAATTTGAGGCCACTGCTATAAAATCTGAAAGGACCAGAAACACCTTCTGGGATGGACTATTTTAAACTTTCCTCCAAATAATTATAGCCTTGCAGAGTCATGATGTGCTCATCTAAAATGATGGCTTTTTGCTCCACGTCCGGCAGGGCACTGGGCGGGTATTAAATGGGATGTGATGCAGTTCAGCTGCAGGTACAAAGCAAATGATGCATTTCTTTGCTCGGGGCCCTCATTATGCTCTGTAAACAATCAGGATGGAGATTTATTCTCCACTCACTGGTTTCCTGCTCTCGGGTAAAAGCACGAGGGGCACGTTAGAAAGAAAGCACTAAGACACTGATTATCTCTTTCTCAGAGCCAAATTGGTTTAGGTTTCTCCAAGCCTCCTAGCAACAGCTTTATTATTATGGAGTAATTTCCCCCCAAATACTTCTAAAACCAGTATCAGATTAATGTTTCAGATAAGGAGAAAATATATTCATTAACTCTCAAGGCTTGTCTATTGAAATAAAAGTCTCATATGAAATATGCAAGTATGGTTTCATTATGATATGTTGACTTTTTCTTGGGGGTTTTTTGTTGTTATTTTGGTTCTGTTTTCCATTATTTAACAGTGAATGGTTAATAATGATCAATACATTTATTCCATAGATGAGAAAAAATAATTCCTATTAGTAAATATTTTCCAGCAGTATTAGCATATTTCATGTTTCTTTTAATCTAGCTGTAGACATGAATCACCACACGCACATGCATCAGTTTTGTTTACTTAAAAACTGGCTATACTGCATATTATGTTGGAAGTAAACACATATATGAAGAATTTATTAAGTTCTACAGTAATTGCAGTTTCTGTTGTTTACAACCTTATGGCATTCATATTTCTTATGCTATCCCAGGAGAACTATGGTATGTTAAGAGAACTGAACTAAACTCATAAATATATATTCTTTGTTTCATGGTAAATTTTTCAGAAGTTGTTGTGTTACTCAGATGCATATCTCCTAATAACTATTTTTTTTTCATCCCCAAGTAAAAGATTTATTATGTAGTCTCCTTAAGCACCAAGAAGTTGGTAAGACTTGGGTTTACATGGAAATTTCTGGGGAAAAAAAAAATTCTTCAAGCTTAGAAAGATAATAAATTCCTTATGGAGAAAAGATACACAATTGAGAACTTCTCCCATTCTCTGATTTTTCTGCCATGATACAAATGTGATTTTTCAGAAGGAAAATGTATTGTTCTGGTGGTTTCTCTTACCCTAGCCACAGGTATAACTTTCCCAATACCTCTACAGAGGAAAGGTGGCTCAAAACCCTTTTTCCCCTCCCATTGCTTTCCTTTGTTGTGGGGTGCCACAGCAATAAGGTCTGTGGTGGGGCCAGCAGCTGGCTCTGCAGGGCCACTTTGCTCAAGCACACCATGAATCACGAAGGGCTGGTGCAAGCAGACTCTTGAGGACCCAGGCTGAGCCCCTGCAGGTGTGCTCAGCTGATGGGGGAATGGGGGAAGCTCCTCCAGGGTTTTCTTAAGAGCCACACTTGAGAGAGGAAACAAGAGGAAATCAAAGTATCTACAGTGTTTCTAGCAGAGTTGACTAAAGAGGTAGAAACTGTTACATCCATATTGCAACATGCAGATGTTCCCGGGGTAAAATGCAAAATGACAGGAGTTTCAACTGTAAAGTCTTCTTAGCATTAGAAATCTTGCTGGTAATTATTGAATGTGACTCTCTTGAGGGCAGAGTCAGTTCATATCTGATTCACTGTGCTCCTAGAGATGTTTGTTCTGTTCCTTCCTTCAAGAAAAACTCAAGTGATCCTCCAAGGCAGACCTGGACTTGTGCAGGAAAATGTACTCTCTGGCCCATTTTGGTCAAGGGAGATTTAGCACCTCCTTATGATTGGACTTAATTCAGGTGGAGAGAGTTTCCATCACTCCCTCTACTAGTGGCACATGTAAAGACAAAGATAAAATTTTAAAATATGGAATATTTAAAGCTAGTAAGCATTCTTAGACAGCCAATGTTGCAAAATACTTTGAAGTTTTAGAAAATGAAATATTTCAAAATATCAAGATTAACACCTGGCAAGAAATTTGAGGGAATACACAAAAGGAATACATGCTTTAATTAAAAGTCACCTGAGGCCTAGGAAGATATTTGTTTATAATACAAGATTTCTTATGAACAGTAGCAATTTGTAGCATAACATAGGATTCTGACATAAGCAATTTTATCTTCAGACTGTATTTTGAACACCGGGTATTTTAGCAAGGGTATATATTGAGTTTAACACACTCCATATGTATAATCAAATAAAAACAACAACAACAAAAAATTAAATTTAGAAAAATATGAAGTCTTAGCTTATTATCAATCTATTAAAATGTGTTTCATACTTCTTATGAAGGGGACTAAGCACAATATACTCAACAGTTGCACAATCTTTCCTGCCTGGCATATTTAAATTACTTTCAGGAAAAGAAAGTAGGTGTTGCTACAAATCAACTTCAAATTTAACAAAAAGGCAAAGGACAACTTGTATTACTCTCACTTTCCTTTACTCTGTGTAAAGTTGTACCTGGCTGGTTTAATGACCATGCACAGCAGTGCACAGAGTGCATTCCCTTCCCAATGAAAGGAAGCAACTTGGCACCTGCAAACCTCATACGTGAAAGCCCCAGAAGTTTTCAAAGTGCAAGGGATTTTAGAGAGATGAGATCCCTTTTTTTTTTTTTTTTTTTTTTTTTTTTTTTTTGTGAAAGAGCAGTTGTTTCATATGGAGATTTTTATTACCTAAGGACCTAAGCTTGCTTCTGCATTATTGAAAATACATATTAGAGTACAGCAAACAAGCAATTATTTATTACAGAGTCAAGAGGATTAGCAACATGGCTTTGCCACTTTCTTTTATGAATAAAACACATTAATAACACCTTTGCAAAACCAAATAAGGTTTTACAGTATACTGAGGCAGACAATAAATAAAAGTTGGAAAAACCAGTAGAAAAGAATATTCATTTATGTTGCTCATGAAATCAGCTGTATGCAGCCTTCTTGACTATTTTACATATCTTTGAAGAAACTTCATTTAATGTAGAACGGAACCTATTTGAAGCTGAATGTATATCTTGAATATATGCTTAAATTTAAATCTGCAGCATTAACAACAAATAAATATTTCCCTAAAGGTTAACAGTGTCCTCTCCATGTTTTTTAATAGATTATGAATATTGCATACACCTGGTCAAAAATCAGGAAAATGCTTGAGTGGTAGTCAAAGTCTATTACTGAAAGCATGAACTAAACACAAACTAAATTGGAGGCACACCTGAAAAAGGATGTTTCATGTTTCTGAACTCAGGTTGTGCTTTTTATCTTTATTTAATACTGTAAAATTAGGATTTACGATTGCAAGCAAAATTCAACATATAGTTTGTGACAATATACCATTAAATATTGCACAGTGGTTTTCCTGCAGCTATGAATTGTATCAGGATTCTTTTAATGGCATATAAAACACAAGAACCCAATCTTTCTTCACATGCACCAACAGTTTCCATCATTTCATTCACATAAAGTCTCTTGTTGATATTGAAAAATGTCTGATGAGCAAAATAGGATATATCCCAGTATATGGTACCTTTAATAAAACATCTGCCATTTGAACAACTGGGAATGAATTCAGGAATAATTTTAGAAATTTTGGAGAAGAAAGAATAAGTCAAAATTTTAAAATAAATTATTGAAATAATAAATAAAATGTTATGGACAAGTTTTTGCTGCAAATTATACTTTCAGAATCTGTAATGGTACTATAATGTTACACCATATTTTTGTAAACTGCTGTTTCCTCATAAAAATACCCCACTCTTTTATAGTTATTTAGCACACCCTTTTAAAGTTAAATTTAGAAGACACTGTCATTTTTACAAACATCTACAACATATCTGTTTGGTGTGAAATAAATACCTGCATTGCTGCACTCAGCAATCAAGTAAGCAATATATATCTCCTTTAGTTAATCTATTAAATAATAAGGTACTATGTACCTAGTTTTGTGTAGTGCCTTCTAGCCAAGATTTCCTGACAATTTACACACTTTACAATATCATTTTCAGAGGGTCTGTGAAATGAAGAAATAGCAAATATTTATTCAGTTCCTGGAACAGAAGCACAGAAAGGATGTTTTCAAATGTGGCATCTCCGTTCCCAGCTGTGGAAAGGCAAACATTTGGTGGCTGTTTAGCACCTGCAGCTGCTCTGGAAGTGGAGCTGAGTGCAGTCCCTACCCTGCTATACCCAGCCTTGGCTCCATCCCTTTGTAAAAGCTTAATGTATGGCTTTTCTGCTGCAAGATAAATCTTACAAGCAGCCAAGTACAGAAAAAAGACAGTGGATGCTCCACCTCTTTAATACAATATTAAAGTCCTGTAGTTGCTATTTTTTTAATGTGGATATAGAATGTGTCTCTTCCATGATTCATGCTCTTTAAACATGCAGATTTGCATACTTTTCTTGTTATTGTTATTGCTATTCAGTAAATTGAAAAAGTGTGCTGACTGATATGAAGTTTTATCTGACAACTCTTCTATGTTAAACTGTTTGGGAGTGGTAATGAGACCACCACCACATGGGAGCTGATACTCTGCTCCAGCCATTGACCTGTTCTGGAAAGCCCATATATCTCTCTCTTCTGTTTTTCTGATGTAAAATATTTCTTTTTGGAAGATACTTCAATGACTACAGAGATTTGTTCCCAGCTAGATTATACCTGCTGCTGCTTTTGAAGAAAATAATTGGCACTGTTGAATAAAGAACTCAGGAAAAGTACATACTGTCTTGTAACTTCTTGGTTTCACTGCCATTTCCAGTCTACAGATAATTATCAAAGAAAAAAAAAAAGTCTGAATGAAAATACAGTCATGGCCTTCACTGGAGTCTCTGAAAGAACCCCGCAAGCTCATTCAAATGTCCTCCCTGGAGTAAGTAATTTGTTGCTGAAAAACTGCATTGTTCTTATGGGGGTTAATCATAATATTTGTTTTACTGTGTGACTTCATCACCATCCAAATTGCTTTTACACTACACATACCCATCATTCTGCCTGATCCTGCTGTATATTTTAAATACCTTTACAGGATCTTTTTTACTTGCAAACCAGTGTCTCACAATCAATGGGGCTTCATCACATACCTGTTTTACAAAAACCACAAGTATTTAATAGGGTGCTGAAGTTATTATTGGCTGTATATAGAAATTCAGATTAGAGTTTATAAACACTTTCTTTTTTCTTCTGATCTGTTAAACTGAGGTTCCTTTCATCTTCAGTTTTTCTCCTGCTTTTTAGAAATTTTATATGAGTTTTGATCCATTTGTATGTCTATATTCTCTCTTTTAGTAATCCCACTCCTTTTTATCTTTATCAGCTTATTTCTGCTTGCTTTTTCTCCTTGTCATGGTTATTCATTTCTCTCCTCTGTATTTGCACTCATCCCCTTTCCTTCCTTTCAAGTTAACAAATGTAGACTGTATTTACAGACTGGATTTTTTAAAGAATAACATATCAAAGTCAGACTACAAATATTACTTATGCCTGATGTCAGTTATTCACTGCTTGTCACTTCCAATGCACACATCACCAAAGAGCCTCCACTGACACTCTGGCCCAAAGTATAAAACCTCTACCATTACATTTCAAAAAATAACAAATCTTTTCATGTCTGAGCTGTCAAAAGAAGCTCTTGGAATAGCCAGCATAGAAAGGGACACAGCCACTACCCCCACACACAATATAAGTATGATCAAATACCTACTAGCAGCAAGAACTGATAACTCTGGGGGGTGGCAAGCTCTTTCTGAGCAGCTTCAATGCAATGACATGGATTGACTTTTTTTCCTTTTTTTTCCCCAATCTGCCTTTGCTGGGGTATTGGATGCATTCTTCACAGCAGGGCCTGGGAGCAGCTGCAGCTCTGCTGGGAGCACTGCAGGTGAGTGCCAGGGAGGCATTGCACATTTGGGGTTAGACAATGTACGAGGCCACGCTGAGCTGCCTGCTGTGCTGCCTGCTCAAGCCAAGTGAGAAAGAGCAAGCAAGGCTTGGAAAGTAGGGTAGTTTCATGTTCTGCAGAACTAACCCCCAATAACCCCAACCTCCTCTGACACCACACCACAGAGGGACATTGATGCAACTCAACCTGTGCCCTGGTAGGATCCCACACCAGCTGGGGGGCAGAGTTAGGGAGAGAGCACTGCTGTCAGCTCTAAGCCAAAGGAGAAGTGAAACCTCTCATGCAACTTAAAACCATCAGTCTTCTAGACCCCTTTTGACAGAGACTGGGAAAAAAAATGGGAAAGAGCTGGTTCAGGGAAGCAACTCTTGCAGATGAAGTTCTGGAGAACAGAAACTGTTCTGGAGAAAGAGGCATCTGTTCCTTTGAGCAGAGAGCTTTACTGAAGGGGAGAAAAAACACACACAATTGTAAAGGCATACAGGTTTAATATGCTAGCCTTGTATTTCAGACTTTGGCTAAGATTTTTGCTTGTCACATTGTTGTGTTACTGTAATTGCAAAGTGCTTCAGTACAAGCAGATTGCCCTCATGTTTAGAAAATCATATGGATACAATAGATACCATGAAAGAAACATTACGATTAATTAATCTTTATTTTGATATATCATAGTTGTTGGAACAACAAGTTATTAATTTCTACATACAACTCAGTTCATGCTCATCTTTTAAGACTCCTTTTTTTTCCTTAACTGTTCTCAAGATCCTTGTAAGGGTAACCCTCTTTCTGAGGAAAACAACAAGTAACTACATCTTTAAAAAATGCTAAGTAGAGCTTTCTTTCAAAGACACTTTCTGGATTAATGATTTACCAATCCAAACCGTGTTTAGCTCTTGAGAACTTGGTGTGTTGTTTTGCCATTTTCCTCCTGCTATTCTGAGCTATTTCTGTACCTCACACAACACTTAAACAATGGAGAGACCCTGAAATCAGACCTTGATGCTTTTGGATTTATTCACACTCAAACATCCACACTGCATCTCATCTGGCTTGAATGATACTCAGCCACACTCAGCAATTTTGACCCCACTCAAATTTTCTAGCTCTGGGGATTTAAGGGAGAAAGCCATGCAGCAGGCAATGACTCCTGGAGTCACTCTCTGCTAGTGCTTGCTGTGTGCTACAGGATCTGCTAGATCTTTCTCATCTCCCTTTCTGATCCAGACTTCCCTGATAGCATCACTTCCCATGCTGGCTTGATGAGCTGCAGAGAAGAAACCCTGCCCCAGTGTTTGAGAGCTGTGCAACAGCCAGAGTGCTGCAGGCTGACGTGAGCACACAGCAGGGTGGGGGCTCTGTGCATGGATGAATTATGATCAGCAGTTTATGTCATCACATTTTCTATCTGTTACCGATTCTCTTGTTAGTGCCATTCCCCAATGTGGTCATGAGTGTGTTCCTACATTCCTCTGGTACAATACTGAGAAATGTGATGCTCTGTGGTTTTAGTTCCTGTAATGAGAACAAGGCAGCTCTCTTCACACACAAAATTTGTAATTATACAAGACTATATTGTGTTACTGGCAACTAATTAGAGTTCTCTGTTGAAATGACATTATTTTATTATACATAATTTACATAAAATGTCAAAACTAGCATGATAGTTGCTTTCATACAAAAATTGAGCTACTTCTGTAAGTGAAAGCAACAAAATTACAGCAATTTTATTATCAGTATTTTAATATATTATATATTATAGTTAAAGTGGTATGGTAAGAGGTTTCTCCATATAAAGATCACAAAAAGGAAATTCTCCCTTTAAAAAATGTCAGTGACTATCAATTTTGCCCTCTGCATTTATTATGCAGATTAAATAAAATTCAAAAAACATTAAATGTCAAGGGGTGTGGTGGGGGGGGGAAGCAGGTTTGAACTTATTCTATAAGTTTGTATTTTGGTCTATATCCTTAGAGCACAGAGTACACATTACAACTAATTTACTTTCCTCAACCACTAAGTAAGTGATATTATTATATTGCATCCAGTTAAACTGAGACAAGCAATTGAATCCCTTCTGGCCAGGCAGTAAGTAAAATGCTGGTGCTGGGATGAGGACCCAGGGCTCTTCGGAGCAGGATGAATACCAGGATACCACATTTATTTCTCATTTACATGCTAGGATGGAATGTTTCTAAACTAGATAACAAGAAGGTTTTTCATCAGGGATCTGTAGGAGACAGTGGTGAAATCAAGCCCCAGTTGGCAAGGTACCTAGCTGTTCCTTGACAATATTAAGATGTTGGTAACATATAAAACTGATGTGAGGGTAGCATTCCCTTGGCACCACACTAAATATGCCACAAGACACATAACCAATGAGTGTAAATGCAAATGTGTATGGAGAATCAGTCTTGACAGTTTTGTTTACAAAGGCAGGCAGCTATTTGCTGATAAGAGATATGACATGCTATTCATCTTGCTGCTACTAAGCCAAAGGGATTGCAACTATGATAACAAACTGTTAGATTTGATTGTTGGAATGCTTATGCAACGTTAGTAATAAAGGGTGTTTAAAAGCATATCTCATTTGTTCTTGGGCAATCATATGGTATTCCTTATAACAATTTTCCTGGGACTCTTAAAAGGACCAGCTAATTAAAGAAAAGATATGTCTGGCTCAGCTTTAATGGGTCTGTGTTCTCTAAGTAGGTGTATGTAGGAAACAGGAGCAGACGTGTCTTTATTTCTCTGCTTGCATGGGTTGAGGCAGGATGTCAAGTGACACAGTCATGGCCTCACATCTTTCAGTTCCTTCATTTTGGCTGGTGTTACCTGCACACACCTTCCAAACCTGGAAAATAAACAGTCCTAAAGATAGGACAAGTGTAATGGCTTTAAATTGAAAGAGGGTAGGTTAAAATTAGATAACGAAGAAATTTTTCACTATGAGGGTGGTGAAACACTGAAACAAGTTCCTATCCCTGAAAATTTTCAATGCCAGGTTGGACTGGGCTCTGAGCAACCTCGTCTACTGGAAGTGTTCCTGCTTGTGGCAGTGGGGCTGGAACTGGATGACCTAAAGGGTCTCTTCCAACATAAACCATTATATGATTCCAAGTAATGCTGAGACCTTCATGAAGCCAGGAGGAGGGAGGCTTCTGGCTTTTTTCTCCCTCTTGCTGAGCACCAGAAGAATGGGTCAGCATGACTAACACTTCTCCTTTGTCATCAGCCCCCTGCTTCAAACAATACTGAGAAAACACTTTTCCCAGCACTCCTAAATACCTGCACCATTTATAGCCTGAGTAACATGTTGCTCACACATTTTCTTACAAAGCTCACGATCAAAATAAAAAACTCGCGAAACTTATATAAATGCTCTGCAGAGCAAATAGACGACTCGAGAACTCAGCCATGTTTTTGTTAAATATTGCTCACTGAGCTTTGTTGAATGTGTACATGCAACTCAGTAATGTGCAGACGTGGGCTGATCCAGCTGTGATGGCTAAAGTAGTGTTTTGTCTGGCCACCTCACTCCCACCTCAGCAGGCACAGCTGAGGTGACGGCTGCACAGCCTGAGCAGGCAGACCAGGCTGGCCATCAGAGATCGTGCACATGCCTCACTAATGGATTTAACCAAGGCTGAGTACACTGAAATACTTGGTGAGGGGCTAGCTGCTGCAGCTTGGTCAGTTCAGCTTGAGACTGACCCCAGATCACAGCTCCTGATCAGAAGACTGGAGAGAATATTTACAGGGACAAATATCATACACCCTTACAGGGGTAGGGGCAGCTAGGAAAGCTGCACCACTCAGTACCTGAGTTACTGTGGCTTATTCAGTCTGAGTGCTACAGTAATTCAGGCAGCAGTCTGCATTTTTTAATGTATTTGAGCATTACACATAAGTCTACACAAGGAAGACATATCAAAACCCCAAACTTTCCACAGCAGGGATTTTTGAGCTAACAAGTGGAAAATGAGTGGCTTTGTTCTTAATCATTCTTACAGTTACAGGTGACTTTGTGAATAGCATATACTGTGCCAAACTGGAACTGAAATCCTCTTTGAATGCAAGCAGGCCTTAGGTTCAGCAGCAGCTGTGAGATGGAGACTTACTCTTAATGGCAGATTCAAGCAGCGTGAACAATAACGAGGCTCTGTTTAAGGTGGACACAGCTTGTCTGCATTAGAGCTGGACCTTGAGCACCTGCGTTAATTAAAACGATTTTAAGTGGTGTCAGCTGTTTCTGAGTCAACCTATTGATTAGAGCAACAAATGCTTTATTCTTGGTCTTATAAGAATATGGATTTAGGAAGAGAGTTATGATCAATAGGTGTGGTTTTAATTTTTTTTATCTAAAAATCTTTTGAAAGTTATGAAATGGACTGAGAGGATTAATGCATTTTTTAAGAATCTGTTACTTGGAAAGCACAAAGAAGAAATCAGTCTGGAATGTGATAATTTTATGTTCATTTCCAGGGGTTCTTGACTTAGTTCCAGACAACACAATTTCTTATGCACAATTTTTACTCCTATTTAGCAGCCTTATTTTGAGTGAGTTTAATCTGGTACATGGATGTTTATAAAATTGGTTTCTTGTCTTAGGTATGATTTATTAATCAGGGGTTATAGTATTTTAAAACATAAAGATTTGTGTATGAGGATAACCATTTGATGTACACTTAAACATCATTGTAGGGCCAGGGTGCTGGTTTCATTAAAGGGACCTGGCACGTGATAAAGGCCATGGGTGTCCATGATGAGCTCAAGGCTGCAGCTTGTCTTGCAGAGGGAGGTGGGTTGGTCCTGTCTGAGGCTTCTGTCACTAGTTTTGACAGTGAGGACAAAGATCATATTTTAGTAACTATATTAAAATGTCATGCATCAATTGTATTATTCCATACTTCTCAGAGGCAGCAGCTGCACAACATGGCATAATTTAATAAAGCTATCCATCATCTGATGCCTGGGTGTGAAAAACTTAAATAAGTGTGTAAGAAACAACTCCATAGTTCTTGTTTTGTCAGAAAGGGCACAACAGAACTGTTACATGCACTTAGGCTTTAGGAAACATCAGTACATTGATCTGAAGTTAAGCTATCAATAAGCCTCTGTTTTGACTAGGAATTGGGAAATTTTCTGACCAGAACAGGTCCACCTAATTTCACATGACAGTTGCATTTACCTACTCCTCCCCTTACTATGTACACTCAGCCTAAAGAGTGAAGGGCACAATGCACACATCCTGTAAAAGTTGGCCAGAAGAGCTGGGATGCCTGTGGATTGACTATGTGAAAAATGTCTATGCCATTGTGGCAGAGGCTTCATTCTGCCCATGCTGAAGGGCTGATGGTTGGCTTCTAGTGCATAATGCAGCAAGCAGATCTCAGTAACACCTAGGATGTATCCTACACCTCTAGCACACTGGCTTTATTTAAGGCTGGCTGGTGTCTTAGGCAGGCTTCTTCATGCTTACTGCACTCTTACATTTTCAGATTTTTTGCCCTCAAGCACATAATTTTTAAATTTTAAGATAAAACAAAAAAAAATATTTCCTCTACAACACAGCTACAGGATTAAAGATTCAAATTCACATACTTTTCATTCCCTTTTTCTGATGCAGCTATGCTAACACGTGCAGGAAGCAGAAGGTGGGTAACGTGGAAGAGCTTACATGCCACAGGTTCCCCTCCTTCCTCACATACCTCATGGACCATGCAGAAAACTTCTAGCTAATAGCTAGGGAATCTGATAAATAATCTGCTTCTTTGGAGCACAAAAATGCAACATGGTCTAGTACTAAACCTGAGGAGCTGGCTTAGCATCTAAAACCGTGTTCTACTCTATCCCTTTCAGTCTGGGAAGCAGAACTCTGCATAGTGAGAGCTCCCAGCTGGGATCTTTTAGCTACTAGGGCTTAATGAACATTATGTGAAAAGACCTTTCAAAGGAGCCTGCTTAGAGTTTATTCCTGGTTTTTACAACTCTAGGGTAGTCAAGTTTTGTTGCTGCCTTCTTAAAAGTCCTCAGTGACTGTTCATTCCACCTCTATGCAAACCACTAAAGTCTAACTATGATTCAGAGAAGGCCTGATACAAGGGTATTTCTATCAGATTATTTTAAGTTAGATGTGAATGAGGAGAAATCTCCCGCTTCCACTGTTTTAACTGGCATGATTGGACTACATGTGCTGACCTCAGGTACCTGAACTGAATGACAAAATCGGTAAGCTTGGAGAAGGTTTATAGGATGAGCACTATAGTACTGTGAAAAAGAAAAAAAAAAAAAAAAAAAGCTTTGAGAAAGGTACCTTAAATTGGACACGTAAACCAATAGGCAAATGAGTTTGAAAGATCTGTGACCTACTACAGACAATGGGGCAAAGGTGCATTTCAAATTAGTTTTTCAAAGCTTCTTGGCTGCTGCCAAGTACAGAATACCAAGATACCAATCTTGGCGATACCATCTACCCTGAGCAATAAAAAACCCACCCTTAATTTAACAGGAGTCACCAGTCAGCTCCCGAGGCATAAACAGGCAGCTGAAGCACGGCGCGTAGGCTGCCTTCAGTGCCGGGTGCCGAGCCGCGTTTGGCACAGGTGGAGGAGTTTTCATCACAGACCCGAATTAACTCCGGCGGAGCGGCTCCGCGCCCGCCAGCGCCGCAGGAGAATCTCCGTGTGGGAGCAGCGCCCGCCGCTGCCAGCGCCGCCCGGCCGAACAAAGGCGGCACGGCGGGTCCCTTAGCGCGGAGGGGCCGGGGAAGGGGCGAGCCCAGCTCCCGCCCCACTGATCCCGGTCCAGCCCGGCCCGGCTCGGCGCCGGGAGGAAGCGCCGGCTGCGCGGCGGGCGGGCGGCTGCTCGGCCCGGCCCGCCCCCGTCTCCTCCCTCCGCCGATCCCCCGCCCCTCCGCCTTCTGCTCGCGGCGGCGGCGGCTCGGCCCCGGCTCCTCGGGCTCCTCCGCGGCTTCGCTCGCCGCTCTGCGGGCGCTCCCGCCCGCGCTGCCCAGCACGGTAAGGGCTGAACGCGGCGCCGCTCCGGGCTGGACGCGGCTCCGTCCCGCGGCTCGGTCCCGCGGGCTGGGGGCGGCCCCGGGAGCGGGGGCGGGCGGGACCCCCCACTGCACTGCCAGCCCGGCGGGTGTCGGGCGGAGGGGCTGCACGGGGCCGGGAGAGGGCGAGCCCGCCGGGGGCTGCAGCAGGAGCCGCCCTGCCCTGCCCAGCCCTGCCCAGCCACGCTGCCGGGGGTCGGCGGGCGGGGGCTGCCGGCGGTTCGCAGCGCGGTGCCGCGGGCGGTGCCCCACCGGCCCAGCCGGCTTCGCCCCCCGCGCCGGGGCGGCGGCTCCAGCCCCCAGCCCGCCAGCGGGTGCGCGGCGGGGCGGGTAGGGCGGTTTGGCTCCTCTGAATTGCCTCGCTAAATGGCAGGGGAAAACATATGGCCCAGGAGAAAGCCGCTGGAAGCGATAGCTGCTGGTCTCCTCCGAGTTACTCCCCGAGTCGGTGCGTGGTGAGAACTTCCTCCCGGGATGCGCTTTCGGGGGGATGCGGGGCTGAGCACATGGCTGCCTGCCCTGGTCTGCCCCGCGTCTGTCACAGCACCGCCTGCCAAGGGGCCTGCTCTCCTCTCCGAGTGCTGCTCTGACCTCAGAAAACTTCAGCTGGCCGAGGGAACGGGGCTGTTGGGTTTTTTTCCTGCTCGTCCTCTTTCCTTCGCTCAGACAGGCATCTGTGCAAAGGAGGGAAAGCAATGGGATTATTTGTGTCTTAGGGTCCGATACCTATGGCAGCTGATAGTGCAGAGAAGAAGGTCGAAACTTGCAGAGATTTGGCATTGGCAGATTAACATCTCCAGTGAATCGTAGTGTTAACTTTTTAAGCCCGAATTTCGTGATTCTTTGCATGTTGATTGCTCCTCATGTTTAAAGTCTCCAGATACTCAGATATTTAAGGATGAAACATGTTCTTTGTGCTTGCAATGATGATGTTGTTGCATTTTTGTAGACATCAGAACAACTTTTATCTTTAATATAGACCTTTTTTATCACTCAGCTCTACTGAACTGTACTAAATACTTGTACTGTTTGTAAATCTGTTGCTGATTTGTTGGGTGGCTTTGCAAAGGTCACTTCAGTTCATCCAATAGAGGCATTTTTTGTAAAATGCCTGTATTGATTTAGTGTGGTACAGGGTCAGACTTGGCATTTATAAATTATTTCACGTGTGCTGTGAGAACCACGCTGTATAAAGCAACTATTCCTTAGCTGTGCCTTAAAGCCCACTGGCAGATCTTGGTGTGTGGTGTTCCGGAGGTATGCAACTTTATGGCATCTAATGTTAGGTGTCCTACTTACTTCAAAATGTTGGGAGCTCTAAAAGGGTCAGTGTAATCCATACCACATGTGCACTCAACTGACTTGGCCTTCACGGGATAAAACACTTTTAAGCACTTCTGGAGTGAAAGGTAAGATGCTACTGCTTTGTGCATGGCTAACAATGACTTGCTTTTTCAAGGTGTCCAGTGCCATGCTCCCCAGTTTGGAGTGTGGCAGAGCACCCAGCCCACTGCTGGAAAGGCTTGGCTTAAACTGGTGAGACTGGTCACGAGAGCAGGAGGCACCAGCAGCCTGAGGTGCTCCATGGGGAGATGAACAGGATGGTATTGGTGGCAGGGGAGGTGGATGCAGAGACCTCTGTCAATCCTTCATGGCTGGTGGGCAGCCCTCACCGTGGTGTGGGGCTGCTGGAGCTGACAGAGCTGTGTGCCCTCTCAGGGCCCCCATTTCTTCTGGGTTAGCAACTTAGCATGCCAGCTGCTGTTTCATGCTGCAGGACTGAGTTTTCCCTCTGGGTTTCAGGAGGCAGCAGGCAGGTGGCAGGTGCCTGTGTGCTGCCCTGTAGGTGCAGGCATACCAGGAATGTGGTGGTAAGTGTGATTTACTGCCTCGATGGGACTGATAGCCTGTGCCAGCAAGTTCATTCTGCTGCACAGAAGGCCTGGACTGCCCTCGTGCCAATGCATCCGTGTTAAGCAAATTGTATCACTAGCTAAAGCTAAGGGGAGACATCTCCAGATTCGTGTGAACATCATGCACTGTCACTTTGCTACAGAGGCTCTCTCTGTGTTGTGTTGTACCAGTTGGGCACCTGCACCCTCTTTCTCTGCCCCTCTTAGGCTTGTGGTGACCATGCTGAAGATCCAGCTGTTGCTGCACTTAATATAGGTGCAGTCTTCTGCTGGATGAGAGATGGCTGTGAAAGGTTTGTGCTTCTGTTTCAAAATCTGGACATCTAAGGTTGATTTACTGAGGTGAAACCGAGTCAAATTATAGGATGCAACTTTGCAAACATGTTTTGGTTGCTTGGAGCTACAGAGCTCATTTTGGATAGTGTGCTAGTGTGTAAAGGGAAGGTGTTTCTCTAATATGCATTTGTAAGTGTGTTTCCCAGTGCTGACTAGAGAAGTCAAAACACTGAGTTATCTTAGGGTAGATTTTGGCCATTAATTGTAGTGGAATGCAGAGTAATGAAGGTTTATGTTTGCAGCCTGGCCAGAACTAGAGGGTGTATCTTTAAATTCTGGATCATCTCTGGTCTCTCACTGGCTGACAGCATGTCTTGTTTTCTGCTGCTAGATTACGGCTCCCATAATGCCTTAAGCACATGTGTTGATCAGCCACAATTTAATAATTTTGAATTAAACTGAGTACAAAGTGTATTTCTTTCATGGAAGCTTTATTTTGTAGGGCAAGATCTGAGGAGTTAGAAGAACTAGTTTGTGCTGTCCATGGAGCTAAGGGCCTGTATGAGTTGGAGGCTTAAATTAAAAAAAGGGGAAAAAAAAAAAAAGCTTGGACTCTCTTAAGTGGAAGGTACAATAGCTGCTTGGAAACTGCATTTTAAGGAGGAGGAAAAGCTTGCCAAGTGGGGCTGTGGACCTTGCTGTGAGAATAAGATACTGCAAGTTACCAGAAAACCTAAAAGGAATGAAGGAAAGGAGGGGATTGATTGTTGGAGAGCAGAAACTGCAGGGATAGCATGTGAGCTGCCAAAAGCTAGAGGATGAAGAAATTTAAGATGAAGGGGGGGGGGGAAATAAAAAGAGAAGGAGAAGAGAATTTGACTATGATGTTGTAAGGACCAGACTGTATGAAAAAATGCTTGATGCCTCTAAAATTAGCAGCTCTTGTTTTAGTTGTTTAGTTTAGATATGCATGGGAGAAAGATAGGGTGCCAAATGGAAATTACTAGAATAAATGTCTTATGTCTGTTCCCAGTCAGACTAAGTCTAAGGGTCTCTGCTTTTGGGCTGTGAAAGACCTGGCACTGGAGCCAGGTTAAAAAATAGAATTGGGTGTTATCTGTTAGGCTGAAGATAGCAGTTGTGATAGCAAAATAGCAGATAATGTATACTTCCATTTATTATAAAAGGAGAAGAGGATGATATCTTCACACCTTTTACTCTGGTCACAATAGAATTCAAGGATTTAGAATAAGTTTGGAATAGAAAAAGTAATTAAGTATATAAAGCTAAGTGGAAAACAGGATAAAATGCATCATGTATTTGCCACAATTAGGTCGTGGGAGACTAAAGTAATATTATTACTGGTTAAATACTGAATGTCTTAGACAATAGAAGCATAAGGCTTCAATTCCATGTGTATACACCAAAAATAACTAAATTGGAAGCATGAGGCTTAGCTAAAGGTGTCTCCTGAAGGAGAAATTATGAGTTTGCCTGCCTGAATAAAGGAATTATTCATGCCCTGCATCAGTGTTAGTGGTCTCTTTGCTTCATCATACCAGCTGAAATAACTACAAGGATGATTGCTGATGAGGCAAAGTTGGGAAACGTAGTCAGCACCGAGGTGGGCTGGATTATTGCACAGGAAGAATTGAATGTCTGTGATGAGTGAAACAATAGGAGTGACAGGAAGTTAAATAGCTCCAAAAGCAAAGTTATCTACTGAGTAATTATTAGCAGCACATCTGCTCTCAGCTGGCAAGTCATCCCTTAAAGCAGGTTTGGAGGAAAAGGCCTGACAGCCATAGTCAAATGAAAATGACTTTTATTTGATACTGACCATGAAATGGGAGCAAACACAATGCTCAGGAAGAGCTCTGCAGTGAAGAGAGACAGGTCATTAGGCAAGGCATTAGGGTGACTTTGTATCAAATGCTGTACATAGTTCTGGGCACCTATGAACAGAAAATACTAAATCCTAGTGGAACATGTAGATGGACATCCAAGCTACAAAGATCGTGTAGTGTGAACAGTCTGGAGTTACATGAGAGACCAAAACTTGAACTACTTTGGCTTTTGTGTCTTAGTAATGGCAGAGATGGGAGATAGCAATTGCTTAGAGATTCCCTGTGGCAAATCCTTGGAGGAGAGGAAGGGTCATAAACTGAAGGTTCACCTGTGATTTTGGGTTAAAATTTTGATGTACAGAAGGGTAATTTGATGAATGAATACAATAATAAAGTATGTGGGAAATTCAAAAGGAGTTGCCTTGCTGTCAGATTTTGGATGCCTTCCTAGCTGTATGTATCCTGAATCCCAGCTAAGTATTGAAGTTTGCATGTGACTGTTCAGGAATTGATCAGTTCAGATAACTGAAGCTGCCATATTTTATGCTTTGATCAGAGTTAATCAACAAAGATAGAAGTCACTTCAGGAAAGGAGGTGTGATGAGCAGAAGCACATATTTTTGGAGAGTGTGTTGTCACATGATGGTGGATGGAAATTATGGCCAGTAAAAACACTTATCTATGACATTAGTTGCTTTCTTTTTCTCTTTTAGGTGCATAATGGAGTGAATGAAGCTTAACTCATAAAATATTAAAGATAACCACAAATTAATATGTGTGGGACATAAGATGCACAAATGGACATGCAGGCTGGAGGTCAGGTTGGCTGACTTGCACCCATAAATAAATAAAAGGGTTCTCCTGTCGAGTGAGTGCCCATTTTTATCCTCTGCCTGATTTCATGCCCTCTGGTCTTAGGAGCATTTTGTGGCTCTGGCTGCATCCTCTTGTTGGGGACTGTGCTCCTGGGAGAAGGAGACTGCCTGAGGAGGGACTTGGGCAGAGCCTTGTGCAGTAGGTGAATTGCAGAGCTGTTGAACACCCATGGTGGGGGCTCCCAGCTGGAGGGTGTGTGCTTGTCTGTGGATTCCCTTTGCAGTACCTGGCCCAGGTGTTGGTGCTGAGCAGTGCAAAGGCCAGTGCAGCCTAACCCCTGTGAAGGAATTGGGGCCATGCCTTGTTGACTTGGTTTGATCTTTGCTATAGCATCAGTCTCTGTCTGCTCATAAGCTGTCCTGTGGCTGGTCTGTGTATGCCCAGTGAAACTTCTGGAAGTTTTGAGATGACTTCAGAAAGAAAAAATAATATATCATCTGTGTGAATGTGTTCTGAGAAGAACCATTGCAAAAATAAGGTGCTTTGAGTGTGCTTGTACATAAAAGCAAGATCAATATCTTAATATTACTTTATGGCTGTTTGTTTTGAATTTATAAGTTGTCTTACTTCCTTAGAAATAATCCAGTTGCAGACTCCTTTCTGGTGTAGTTTATTAAAAATCTGAATTACTGAATTTTGCTCTAAATACCTGTGTATTTTTTGCTTTAAAGAGGAGCTGTGTAGTGAACTCAATGTGTCAGCATGCCCCATAAGAAGTAATTATGAAAAGATTGTGTTGAGCCATCAGAAGAATACTTAAACAATCCCAGGGAAAATTGAATGTATTGTCCTGTTGCTTTTAGCACACATTATTGGGCTGTTTGCTTGCTGTTGTTTTTCATTTACTGCTATTGCCCTATTATACAAGTGTTGGGTGTATAGTTAAAGATGAGACTAGGCCTGTGCTGGGCATTATAACATCTTTCACTTGACAGCCTTAAAGTCCCAAATATTAATGGATGAGGTGGAGAAGTTATTTCATGTTTACAAGAGAGAGATTCAACCTAAATTCAAACTGTCTTTAGCAAATCAAAGAGCAGAGCACTTGTCTCTTGATGTGCTTTGCTGTGTTCTTTAAAAACAAAAATCACTCAAATAATTTCCTGTTACAGTTTGAGGTCTTGGAAAAGTCTGCATTAAGAAGTGGGAGGAAATGTCTTAACACTTTATTGGACCAGGAAGATAATAACAGAGTTGAGTATTGTCTGAGTCATCTTCTTCCTCCAGTGCCTCTCCACAGTACTAGAAAAATCTGTTTTAAGTAACTACCCAAATTCATGAGTGGGCCCAGACCTCTGGATTTCTAATGACCTTTGTATGTTCTCTCTCTCTATTTGACAAGTTAATATGTGCATGCTACTACTTGGGAGGTCAAGCAACACAAGAAAACTGTTTCTTATGTATGCATGTGCATATTTAGATATATGCAGTTAAAATTAGGATGGAAAAGAGTCATTTAAGCCATGGTTGGGTAGAACCCTTTTGAGATTATGGTGATGATGATAATATGCATTTTATTTGCATATATAAAATTTATTTCATATATATATTTCATTTATTTCATATATATAAAACTTAACATTACTGTGATGTGTTTGTCAATCTGTTTGTCAATCTGTTATTTGTCTTCCTGTCTAACTCCAGTGGGTTTCGACCATTTTTTACTTAAGAACTGTTTGTCACTTCTTATGCAGCTACATACTTCAAAATTATATTTTGAAAAATTCATATTTGTTACTAACATATGTAAATTGCTTATGCAAGTAAGTAGCATGATACATTCATTGTGTATGTTGTATTTAATTGCAAGATTCTTATTATCTGTGTTGTTTTGTTTTTCTGAGCTGCAGTATTACTGAATGTTATTACTTTTGGGTTATCCCAGTGTGTTGGTTTGGGTGTTGTATGATAATTGCAGTGGATGTCTATTCTGAATGAATTTAAATGGTAGGCACTGTGAATGGGACTTCATGGTTTGCTGTTGCTCTGTTTGGATAGATGTTATTTTGTCACTGAAGATCACTTATGATTGTTTCTCTACATAATAAGACTTGATACAATATGTAAGGACTTATAATAAATCAGTTGATTTTATTAATTAGTATCTACTAATCAGAAAGTAGAATCCCAGTTCCATAATGTGTGATTTCTGCAATGTGTTTGTACAAATGCTTGGAGAGTATTGGAGGTGTGAAGATCTGCTTATTCAGATTTCCTGCAAGGCCTCCATACATGCTTTACTGAAGGATTTCAGGTGTTCTAGTTAATTTTGTCTTTATTTATTGTTGCTGTGCTGTCTCCATCTTGCACTGTTTTATGTGCAAGTTTGGGGCTTCCTCCTGTTGTAATATTGGATCCTATTTCCTACAAATGAAATGATGCTTATTAGGTTGAGCTTCAGAACTTCTAGCTGAAATGAATCCCCCAAATCTTTGTTTATTTAAAACCACAGGTTTCAGGTCTTTCCCCCTTGCACCTCTTGCTTTCTGTTTGATAGACTGTGAGGAAAAAGAGACACTTACTCTAATGGAGCACAGCATATAGGAGTGCACAGTGTTCTCTTTAATTTGGAGAGAAATGTTATTTTCCTCTGATCTTTGCTGTAGTCATTTGAGGTGTTCACTTCTGACTAAAATAAACAAGTTTGTTTATTTAGAAAATAAATCTCGATTTGTTTCCTGATGGCCTATTTATTATAGCAAGTTTGTGCTATCACACAAATTTCTTTTAGGACTAATAACCTTTTTTTTTTTTTTTTTTCCCTTGTTTAATTGAAAGATGATCAGTATCATTTTTCTCTTCCTTCCCTCTCAATCTCCCTTAAACCAAAACAAACCCTTCAGTCCTTAAACAAAAGTGTCTTTGTTTTTACATTTGTTTTATGAAATTGCTTGAATCCTATGGGAAAAGCTTTCCTCTCACAGGAAGAGAGGAAAAAAACCCCCCACCCTTCTAAAGCCAAAAACAGCAAGTCTGCTACCAGCCATTACTTTGTTTTGCTATCAGAATAGTAGCAGATTGCATAAAAAAGGCAATTTCTCATCTTAATGAATGAAAAGTGCAATTGCAGAAATGCACACAAATAGACAAATGGTTTTCACTCAGCAAATGTGAAATTGGTAGTATTCAGGGCAATAATTGGCTGCATGCCTTTCTGGGAGCTTCTTTGCATTGTTGCTATTGGGAGTGAAATTTTAAATGGGCATTTCATAGTTCTGAAATGTGGGCCCATCAATGCTCTTTGGCCTCTCTGATTTTATTTTATTTTTTTGATACTATTTATTCCTAAAAGTCTCTTGGTTCTACACCTTTGTGCTGTTCTGATGCCCCAGTTGTGAAGCCATCCATCCTGGCATACAGGCAGTTGGGTGTAGCACGATCTCCTGACCTAGGAACCTGGAATCTGGCAGCAAACATGAGTTATATGAGAGACTGAACCAGGAAGACAAAGAATTATGTGAAATATCACCCTGCTAGTTTGTCTGCATGGGCTTTATCCAGAATATAAATACTAAATACTAAATATTAAAGAACAGAAGTGCTGATGAGCTAGAACAATATTATTGCTGCAGATTTTCTCACAAACATAATAAAAATATAAAATTGAGTCAGTGGCCAGCAAAATCTTCATTCACTGATGGTTTGGTGGCCTACTATTCTTGATCACCTGTATTATGCAGTCTGGAGGGATCAAGGATGAAGAAAAAGTTTTCTGAATAAATTCTGAATGTGAATGAAAAAATAAGGAAGCATTCCTTAAGACCAGGAAGTGAGGGTTTATCTTCTGAAGAGTGAGAAATCAGATGCTGAGGTAAAAGAATTGATACAGGACTATCCTAGAGGACCCCTTGCTAAGCATTATATGGAGAATTAGGAGTATGGTGACTTCCCTGGGTTCCAGTGGCACCTCACATCCTATGCAGCTCTTGAATTTCACTTGACATTCCCTCTGTTGGTGCTCTGCATTGTTACTGTCCCCGTTCTGTCCCCAGAGCCCGTGCTGTATCAACTTTATAGCTCATGCTGGGCTTCCATGTGTGTGCAACCTGTGCAATCCTGGTGATTTGGATCCTGTGCAGCTGTGAAACAGCTGTGTCCTCATGACTGGCTTATCCAAAGTGTCCTGGTGAAACCTTCATGCCATTTCCTGGGCTTACTTTTTATATCCTAACCTTGCAGATACACCTGCTTGTGCTTCCAGTGCCTGGGAAGAGAAGTGTACTCTGCAGTGCCTTCTGGATTAGCATCCATACCTTTAATAAGCAGGCATGTGCAGAGATGATTATATGGATGTTCATCTTATATCTGAAACATTTTTAAGTGCTCTTCATGAAGACTAGACTGGAGAATTATAGGCTTTGGAGAGATAGAAGCTGAATTAACTTTGCTGGCTAAGCTGCATTAATGTTTTCATTACTTGGCCTAAAATGCAGTAGGCAGAAGCTGTAGGGAGAGGCCCTGTCTCCCAGCTATGCTGAATTTAATAAAATATAGGATTTCTCCTTCTAAACTTTGATTATCCAAGAACCTCTATGAATGTATCAAATGATGATGTTTAGATTGTTGCAATCAACTAATTTGATTTCCATACTACTTCTGGATGACTGTTACTGAAAATAATTTTTTTTACAGGGTACCTTGCCCCAGTATGAAATCAGATCCTCACACTCCTACATATATTTTACTAGATTATGTGGTCTGAGCTACTGAGCCAGAGAGCATAGAGGAATATTTGCCTCCTGTGCTATTGTTGTGGTCAAGGCTAATCAAATGCTACTAGTGACAGTCGGGTTTGCTTTGCTGATGAATAACAGGATGGTATTATATGTTTTACTCATGGGGAATCAGCATAGATGCTGAGTAGGAGAGCTGCCCACCCAACAGATCCATGCTCACTCTCACAGTTTGCTGGAGTTTGCTGTGTGCCCAGAACACTTCTCCTGATAACACTGCTCCCTGTTGCAGCTGAGCTGGGACAGGAAGGTGCAGACTGGAAGGACAGACTGGTATCCAAAAGCCTTTGAAATGGACGTGGTTGGTATTGCAGCTCTGCAGGCCAGAGGCTGTCCCCTATTGCTGCAGGTTCAAGCCTGAAGGAATTGCTGTGTGAGTTGGACATGAAGGCAAGGAGGCAGCTTGTATTGTGGTAGTTGTGATACAGATACTGTCTAATGCAAAGCTGCCTGCTGTGAGGTTGCAATCTTTCTCCTACGTCTTTCCCATGTCTTGAACTTGTACTAATTTAAAGCTGAACTTCTAATGAGAAGCAAAAAAACCTGTTCCTTAATCAGTGTGATTTGCTTTCATGGAGAACTTCATTCAACTTAGTGCAAATTGTGAAAGCCATGTTATATTTGAAAATTATGCCAGCTGTTCTTGACATTGAACCAGACAGAAGAGTGCTGACAATCCCCATGAAGTCTGGCTTCAATGAAGTGCAATTTAGTACCATAATATACTAAGCTGAAAGAAGCAATGAAGTAGTTCTCCATGTAGTCCTTTTTGCATTACAGTTCTGGAGTTGCAACTGTGGATTTCCCATTGTTTCCTTAATACCTTTCTCTTCTTAACAGGCAATATATAGAATGCCAGACTTCTAAAATTCACTTTACTTGTTATTCTAATAACTGATATGTAGGAGTGGAGATAATGGCCTCTTGTTCTTCTGTAGAACAGTCACATGGGCACAAGTTCTTTTTTTCCTTCTTTCTTTGAAGTTGTTTAGCAGAGTTACACAGAAATGCAGAGATTTCCCTAGGCTGGGATTTTTCTCCAGTCAATATCAGAACTCACTTTTTCATAATTGCAAAGGTTGTGGTGTCTGACGAGAAGATAAACAGAGCTATCTCTTGTTCACCAAGTTGAACAGCTCTTACAATTTTTTTCCATGATCAACCAACTCATTGACATGACAATTAATAAAAATGTAAATGACAATGTCAAACTCTGTGGTCACTACCCTGTAAGCATCACTGGCACATAATAGTGAGTGTTTTCCAAGGGTAAGGGAGATGCAGAGCTTGGATATGGATACAGTGCTAGAGTATGGCTGACTTAATTGTTGTTTTTGTGCTTTGTATCTCTGAAGGCTTCTGGCATTGAAAGGTGTGTGCCACTGGGTTGTTATCCAGGTTCTCTTTTTTTAAATATTATGATATCTCTAGTCAAAATTCACAGACTTTGGCAGCCTTAAAGTATAAGAGAACTTATTTTCCCTGATGAGAAATTACAGAACATACCTACTTACATGTTCTCAATTACATGATGATTTTTGTTCTAACCAATTCTTTTCTGACTTAGGATGAAAGGGGATATATTCTTCATGAAAAGAGATGTATTCTACATGGAAACTGTGTCCAAAGTTTTCAGATGATTTAAAAGCCCATTTCAAGACAATGTAATCTTGATTTATATATGTGGTCTTCAGCCTGACTACATATAAAATGTAAAGTAAATAAAATTAAGATGTCTGGTTTATTATGTTGTCTACTCATAAAGTGTACTCAAGTAAGTGTTCTCAAAGGAAAATTTTCTTGGGAAAAAGATTCAAATGAAGTACCGCCTTACTGTCTCTGTTGTTACTTTTCTGTTGTCTTAAAGTTTTTCAGTTGGTTATTTTTTTTCCCCTTCTAACATTGCCTAGGATGTGTATTTGAGCTAACCATTAATGCTTCATTTTTGATGTCTGTAGTACTTTTACCTGTATGCTAATGTATGTAGATGAACAGGCCAGGACTTGACCTATATAATACAAATGCCTTAATTTACTCCTATGTACATTCCAGGGTGTGGGTATGTAAATACAAAGGAAAAGAAGAGATGAGCTGGGGCCTGGTACAGCACTTCTAGCTGGAGACTGATACTTGTGATAGGAGGGCAGTTATCAAAGTAGCCACCATCTGATGTTGTTTTTCCCTCTCCTGCTGTAAAGCAGCTCATGGAGACACATCTGCAGCCAGGCAGAGACCAAGGGCTGGCTTGGGCAGTGTCACTCCTCAGTCCCATCTTGATGGCAGGATGCACGTGTTGGGCTTGTCCTGCAGCAGGCTGCACCTTGCACCTGTGCTTCCCAATGGTCTTGGGAAGAGGCAGCCCCTGGAAAGCACAGAGCCTCCCTGAGGTGCCCCAAGTTCAGGCTTCCTGCAGGAGCCCAGGGAACACAGCCTTTCCTCTGGATTAGGGTGTGGCTGGCCTCTGGGTTGGACCATGGGATCTACCTGGCCATCCCTCCTGAGTCCTTTGGTGTCTCACCTCTTTTTCTGTGATGGGCACTTAACAGGAGAACCACAGATGGTTCAGTGGATGCTGTGTCAGGAATTCAGCCATGCAGAGCACTCGCAGGTCATAGTTGAGATTTTGCATCTTAAATAGAGAGAAATAACAAATCCTTCACATTAAACAGTATGAGAATACACAAAAGAACATTTCTAGCATGCAAAGCATGCATGAGATGGAGAAAAGGAGTTGATCTGCTTTCTGATTTGTAGCATTCCTCAGCAGTAGAGAAATGTTATGTGGATGTCTGCAGGTAATCTTGAGTCATCTTGGAGACAGAAGACTGAATCCTTTCTATCCCTAGGTATTCTTTCTGTAACATGATGGTATCCACATGTGTCCACACACAAATAATACCCTTTGTTTAGAAGTCCTAAATGTTTCTATAGGGACCTGATCTAATAATCTAGATGAGCTTTCCCTTTCTGCAGCTGGTTTGGACTGAATCTGAGAAAACAGTTCCAGTCCATGGTCAGCATCCAAAGGAGAAGCATTGCTCCTCTGAGGGCTGTTAGCTATGCTGGGAACATAGTCCTTAGGAGGGCTGGGCTCAAACTCTTGCCCTGCCCTGTGCTTAGAGGTTATCAATGAATTCTGAGCTACAGCATTGCTCCCCCACATCTTCTGAAGGGTGCTGAACACACTGGTGACAAGGCAGACTGAGGTGGGCATCCAGTGAGACACACTCCCCAGGTCCTCCTCCCAGGTTCTCTCCTAAAATTCCATGAAATGGTCTTACTTTTATCTTCCTGTCAATCCTCTGAGTTGAATTGTCAGAAAACAGTTATTTTATTGTAGAAGTTTTTACTGGTGGTATAAGATAGCTTGGCAGCATCTGTGAGAAAACAGTTATATGGGGAAGAGGTTATTTTGAGATTTTTGTCTTAACTGGAAAAGTACCAAAAGCTGGGAAGTGCAAAATACATATGTTTTGGGTTTTTTTTCCCCCTGAAATTTCACACCACTTTTCAAAATAAATTCTTCTGCCTTTAAGTGGGTGAGTCCTTGCTCAAAAGTAGTGATTCCCAAATGTTCATACTTGAGCCAAGAATAAAATCTCTTTTTATGCAATGTCTTCAGAGCCTGCCTTTGAGAAAGAAAGAAAGAATTTAGTCTTCTTTTAGAGACTTTATTCTCTTTATAGAACATAATGAGTTTGCTTTTCAAAGGAAAAACTGAGAATTGGAGTGAAGGGGCTCTGTTGTATCTTGGCTTGATTTTATGCAGGATAAAGCTGTTTAGTACTGAATACAGTAAACTGTTTAAAAGGATAAGTTATATAATTACCATGAACTTTTAAATAACGATTAGTATTAGTACTTGATTGTCAGTCAAGGCTGTGGCATTATAAGTAGGAAAATGGTTGCAGGTATAGTCAGAGCTTTTTAAGATTTTTCTCCCTTTCTTTTTGTTTATCTTTATTTGCATATTTAAATTATGTAAACATCTTCAGTTTGGAAGCTGAAATGCTGCTTAATTTTTCCTAGTATCTTTTAGTATCAGTTCAGTGAGTTCCAGTTTTTAGGAGCTTGTTAACCTGCTTTTGACAGTTTCTTCCTAGTCAGATCTGGCAGATATGATGTCTGACAGCTTTAAAATAATAATGAGTGCCATAAAATTCTTTGTTTACTTAGTGATGTGATCCTGTAGCTTGAGTTCAAATGAACAAGTATCCATATGGTGTTCAGGAATAAGTCACTAGTTCTGTGATCCCTGTTGCTGGACTGCAGCTGACTCTTCAGACAACAGAAGAACCTAGTGGCAGAGTATGAAGCAGTATGAAACCACTGCTGATGGCAATCAGCTGGTCGTGTATGCTTGAGGGGAAGGGTCAGAAAGTAGCCTGCAAGCATTTCCACTTCACAGTGTTGAATTGTGGTTTTGTTATTGCCAGTATTTGGCTAAATAAAGGGGTAGGAGTTGAACCCAGTTTATGGGTATAGTTCACCAAATTCAGTTCTATTCCACTTCAAGAGAAACAGCACTAAATATATGCAAAATGTCTCTTGCTCTATTAGTATTTAAACTTTTGTAACAAAATTGCTTAAGACTGAGAACAGTAGCTTTGGTCTCAGAGGTAAAGAGATGCTTCTCAAAACTGCCACACTGGAAAGTATTTTTGTCTCTGACTCTCTTTTTAATGTGCTCTGTGCTAAATTTATAATCACAGGATTTGGAAACCCCTCCCCAATCACTTTTTAGTAGTGACCCAGTCTTTCCATGATACGAGTTGGATTTGTGGACTTGTGAATGTTCATTTAGCTCCCAGAGACAGCTGGAATTCCTTTACCAGGTGGAATACCTTTACCAAGTGGGTAGGCTTCATCAATGAATACAGGAATTTACATAAAGGTGATGCAAAGTTCACAGAGTAGTAGTGTGGTATGGCTGTCAACTTGAACTGTCTAATATGTTCACAGCAAGAGGGTTTTTGTTTTTGGTGGTTTTTTTGTCTTGTCTTGAGCTTTTTCCTACTGTCAAGTCAATCCCCAGGAATGATGGGTTGTGCATCTGTCACATCCAGGCTATCATTCTGGCAAAATCACTGACAAGCTGGTGCACATGGTTATTGTTTATGTTTTTGGAGAAGGTGGATACTCCACTTCCTAAGCCAAAGAGAAACTTTTCTCAGAGAAGATTTGATCTCTTTGTAAGTACCTTTAAATCCTGCCTGTGTATTGCAGGTGCATGCCCAGACCACATGCTGCCTGGTGACTGCTACTTGTGTGAGCAGAAGGATTAGAATAAAGTTTCAGCCTTAATCCTGGGTTTCCTGAACTGATTCACTTCACAGTCTTATTCTTGTTTCGTTGCCTGTGTGTTAAAATGTGTTTTTATTTACAATTGCTGTCACAAAAAAAAAAAAAACAACAACCAAAAAACCACTCACTGTGGTATTTTGGTTTTTATTGTTGATGAACCATGTAAAGATTCCCCCCCCCCGCCCCCCCAGACTCTTCACAAGATAGTAATTAGCCATGTACTATGCAAATTCATGCAGAAAACAAATTGGTTAGGTGTTAATTAAAACTAAATGACAGCCATTTTATATTTAGGTTATTTTAAAGTATCTAAATTATTTTGGATTTGAAGTCTTAAGTGTTTTTCAATGCATGCCTTAGTCCCCTCTTTGTTACTTTCAAACTCTATAGTAAATATCTATGGTTTATGTACAGCATTATTTGCTATAATTAAAAAAAAAAATAAACAACAAAAAATAACCAGTGTTTATCTTCTTCAGGGCTTGAACTGACCTGCAAATTTTTGTGAAATGTGAAAAACAATTGTTCACTTTTTTTTAGTGGTCTTGCTTTTTTGTATTTTAATGATCTTTGCAGTTTTGAATGTGGGGTGCAGAAATTGAACTGCATCTAAGATTTAATATTGGCCAGGAAAAGATCTGGCAACTAAATTTGTTCAGCAATATGTTTAATTTACAAGAAATTGGTAAAAGACTGTTTTCTCTTTATGTAGTTTTTTGTTTATCCTTGAAAGTTTTGCTTTTAGGGAGCTATTTATATCATCTATCTTTATAAGTTAAATCAATAGCAAGCATACAAAACGGTTTATGCAGCAGGAAAATTAGTTTCTTGGTGTTCTAACAGAAATTAAAGAACTATTTTTGAATTGTGTGGTAATGGCATAGGATGGGTTTTTGATTAAAGAAAACATACTAGAAGCATATGTTTGTGGCGGGTTAATTTTTTTCAGGTTTTCATGTCTTAATTTCAATTTCTTTACCAGTCTATTGCAAAACTGGGCTTGGTGCCCTGTTGAGTCCTCTGAGGGTTGTGTGAAAATCTGAAGTAAAAATTTCAAGGGTTTCAAAACCACTAAGTCAATAACATGTTTGACATGGAGTTGGAGTTAATTTGTTTTTGGGCACTACAAAAGTATAAATCCGTGGCTAAGGTGTACAGGAAAATGTGTGGAGGTGAATGAAGTTACAGGGGGCCACTGGGGAAAATTTCAGATGTTGACAATTTCCCTGATGTGTTTCTGTGAAATGATTGCCAGTATTCCCTCATTCTCACTACTCAAAAAGGTGCTTAAGTGGAAATTAAGCCTTTTGGGAGGAAGTGCTGATCAGCTCTTGTGTCCCATATGACAGAGTCAGGAGCTTGCCTCCCTGTGTGGGGAGGGAAGGGAGGATGGGGAATTCTTCCATCTCTGATCCATATATTTGTAATCTCCTGCTGTTATTATTCAGAGGCCTAAAAATATATTGGATTCTGCTTCAGAAAGAAGATTGAATACATGTTATTGTAGGAACAGTGTTTTAGGTAGTTTAGGCAAGAAAGCAGCTGTTGTGTTAAAATGCCTACATAAGTGTAGAGTTCTCCTTTGAGACAAATTTGTTTTCTATACAACTGAGTGCTGTTGGTTTGCTTTTTTTTTTTCCCCAGTTCTTAATGGAAGCTTAGCAGTAATCCTTGACATGGAATAAATTCTTTCTCCTGTGTGATTTGTGTGCATTTGTCTTTTAAATTCAAATCTTTTAAATGTTTTTAACAAAGTAGTGTGACAAATTTGAGATGACCAACATTGCTGGTTAGCTTTGCTGGAGGAAGCTGGGACAGAAAAATGGGGGAAATCGTGTTTTTTGCATTAGATATGATGAGCTGACACAAAGATTAGCTGTATTGTGCATTTCTTTTCAAATGGTTCCTGACCTCATGGGTGCAAGGAAGTTGTGATTCAGCTGGAGCAGGATAAATTTGGCAAAGATAATAAGCACGGGTTTTGTGCTGATCTGGATATTGGCAGAAAGATATTCTCAGCTCATAGGCTTTCCTTTTACCTCTCACAAATTTAAAAATAAGGTTGATTGAGTGCCAAATTTTGTAACACATGCCCTTGTATTGTGTTTTAGTGATCTTTACTGTTTGTAGTGCCTCTATTTTTTTTTTTCTCTGGATCTACTCTGACACATATGATATGGAGGGCTGTAAATGCAAGTAAATAAGGTGCTGCTTGCCAAAGTTTCTGATACGTTATGAATTACACATTTTAAATTTCAGTAATGTGAAACCTGGACCGTAAAATCCTAGTTTTAATCTAGGCTTATTTGGTTAGGCTATGTTAAATCCACCCCTAAAAATACTCTAGCTTTTTAATATTATTATTTTCATTCAAGATCAAATCTCTTTGAACTATGTAGACACGCACCTGTGCTCATTTTAATCCCTGTGTAGTTTTCATCAATTATCACAGCAGGCAAGAAGAAAATCAAATTGTAAAATGCTTTTGAAAAGTAAATACGTGCAACTTGGGGTTCAGGTTTCTGTTTTAATCAAACATCATCTGTATTCATGTTCTTAGACAAAGCTGGGTGAGGGAGGGGCACCAAGAGCCTTTTTTTGTTTTCATTGTGAAATATCTGTTTTGAAGTGCTCTGCCATATGCTGAGTATAATATGTTTGTGTTTGTAGAGGAAGGCTGTGATGTGTGTGTATAGTTTGTTTTTGTTTAAGCTGGAGAAAATCTAGGTCAAGAGATTTCATTCTTATTAATAACTTAAATCTTTATTCCTCAAAAATTATCCTCCATGGCTAGGAAGCTTCCTCACTGGGGAAGCATTGTTGCTCTCAAACATGGATGGGAGCATTTTCCATCAGGGTGTTAAGATGCTCACTTTAGAATTGTGAGTCATTTAGATTTGAAAAGACCTCCAAGGTCATTGAGTCCAACCAGTAGCCTAACACTGTCCCTAACTGAGTCCACAGCTCAGCCATGTCCCTGAGCACCACATCTACACAGAGGTATGGTGACTCCATCACTTCCTTGGTCAGCTCTTTTGGTGAAGAATTTGTTTTCTTACTAACCAGTCTAAACCTTCCTTCACACAGCTTGAGGCCATTTCCTCTTTTCCTGTCACTTATTACTTGGCAAAAGAGACTTACCCTCACCTGGCTACAACCTCTTCTCAGTAGTTGTAGACATCAGTAAGGTCCCCTGTGAACATTCTTTTCTCCAGACTAAACAACCCCAGCTCCCTCAGCAGCTCCTCACAGGACTCGTGCTCCAGACCCTTCCTCAGCTTTGTTGCCCTCCTCTGGATGTGCTCCAGCATCTTCCTTCCCCTGTGTGATTTTGAACACCATCACAGAGCCTCACAGGAGCCTGTTCTTTGTGTGTTTATCAGTGTGGGGCCAGGCTTGGGGCTGGGGACTCATGGCATTTCCCCTTGCCTGCTGTCCAGCTCCATGCCATGTCCCCAGCCTCCTGACCCATGTGTGACCACACTCTACCCAAAAGAGCTCTTATGGTATTGATATAACAAAATGGGCCACAGGACTGAGGCTTTTTTTGTTTTCCTGAAAACATACATGACCATCAGGAAAATAAATAAATATGGGAAGCTTGCCAGTTCTTGTAGTTCATTGGGAGATGCTAAAACATGAAATCTCTCACTTGGCCTTGTGTAGCTTTCCTGTTCCTCTTCCTCAGCACTACTGCTCTATGTGTTTAGCTGCACAGTGACTTGGCCTGGTCTTGTGTATCTAATCTGAAAACACTGAGAAGAGTGCTGTTAAACTGGAAGAATAAATTCTTGGCTCTTACACAGATAGAGTAATCTACTATACTAGAAGTTTAAACAATTTTGGGAAAAATAGTTTTATGAAGCCTTTAATTTTGTCTTATTCTTTTGTGTCAGCTTGAAAGCAAAGGTCATTAAATTAGGATAATTAATCATGGAATAACTTATACATGGGAATGTAATGAATTTTCCATCAATTTGCAAGTTATGTAAATCAAGATATGAGTCTTCTCATAAACATTCTGTTTGTAAACTATGGACAGAAAACCAGGTTAATTTAGATACCCTTTTTGTTGGCATTTTGGAGTTGTTTCTGGTGTAGCTCCTTCAAATACTAGTATTTGGAACTTTAGTCTATGCTTTGATGTCTGGCACTGTATGAAAGAGTGCAGACTTGAGGGAGAAAAGATAATTTTAAGTTAAAATGTTTGTGTTAATGATTCCTGTGTTGGCTTTCCTTTTTCTCCTGTTTCTCCCCAAGATCTTGTGGATATAGGAGAGATTGGACAGGAGACTATGTGCTGCTACAGGACCAGCAAAACTGGGTTTGTGCAACCAGTCAAGAAATATATTTACTGCTTTCAGGGGGAAGTCTTCCAATATGTTGAGCTGCAGGTCCTAACTTCCCAAAGGGAGATGTGCTGAAGCCTTAGACATTGTATCAGCCCATGTGATTAATATAATTGCATCTTCTTTGTGAATAACTTCTGTAGATGTGAAGCAGACTTTGAAGCAAGTCAGTTGACACCCACACAGAACCAAATTATAGCATCCTGATTAAATTGCTGTGCAGTGTAAATGCTAAAGTATTGTCAATACAAAGAAAGTTTGTGCCCAACAATTCTTAAAGTGTTGAAATCCTGGATTAAAAACTTAACTTGCATAGTTAAGTTATTTGCATATAAAATGATCAAAGATTATCAAGATAATTAAAAATGCAAAGCACATGAAAAAATAATGTCAAATGTATTTTAGGAATACCTGTCAAATTCTGTTCACATCCCACGTATTTTAACTTTTTTAGTTAGTGATCAAATGGTGACTTTTGGTACACTGCTTTTTCTTGAAAGTATAATAAAATAATTCTTCTCTGGTTTGTGTCAAGCAGATTGAAACATTCTGCTTGAATCATGTGAAACACTTTCTCAGCAGGGTCTGAGAAAGCGTGCTTCTGACAATTTATCTCCTTTTTATCATTACAGAGCAGTGGTAGATGCCACATCTCTGGAAGCATTCAAGGTCAGGTTGAACGGAGCTCTGAGCAATCTAATCTAGTTGAAAATGTCTTTGCTCATTGCAGAGGGTTGGAATTAAATGACCCTTGGAGGTCCCTTCCAGTTCAAACTCCTCTGGTTCTGTGGTAATAACTGGACATTTAAATGCATTGTTTGTACACTGTGCAAATGTGGGAGTAGAAATTATAGTACTGCAATAAAAATTGAGATATCTCTTTGGATGTTTGACTTATTTTTAAAGTTTGTTCCTTCTGTCTATAGTGCTTTTGATAAGTTTGATTAATTTTGTATGTTTCATAAGCATCTCCTTAGATGCCTCATACTTTCCTTCAGAATGTTCGAACTGTGTCTGGGATTTCGTACTTGTTTAGGTGCCTGTCTTTGTAAATAATTAAGAATAAATAATAATTATTATTACATAATAATATGTAAATAAAAGGATTTTCTGCAATATCATAATATTGTCAACTTTTACAAGGAAGAATGCCATATCAGCTTCTTATTAGCCTACTGGAATCATCAAAATGTGCATCTTTAGGGATATGTGGGTGCCTCCAGTGAAAAATACCTGTTTTGATGTAGAAAAATGTTTCATATGTGTTTTTTGAAGGTTTTTTTCTTGTAGCATACTTTTCTTAGCTGTGGTTCTTTAGAAATTCCAAAGGTTAACCAATGTAAGTGTTAGTGATCCATCTCATTATTTAAAAAGAATTGCTAGGAAGTTTCAGGATGAGCGATAGGACAGGACAGTGTCTCAATTGCCCTTTGGCTTCAGAGTAGAACAGAGTCCTTGATTTTGGACTGATGATGTGTGACTGACCAGCTGCAAGCTCCCACGCATCTTTCCTTTTATGACTGGTGCTTTGAAGTAGCTATCTACTTTGTGAATTCTGTTTCCAGTTTGTAAAGTTGGGGGGTTTTTGTGGTTTTTTTGTTTTTGGTTTTTTTTTTTTTGGTTTTTTTTTTTGTTTGTTTGTTTGTTTGTTTGTTTGTTTGGTTTTTATTGGGTTGGGGTTTTTTTTTTGTAGTACTCTCTGCTCTTTCCTTGTTCCCTGGACTCAGTGGGGTTAAACAAGGGTAAGAGTTGTCAGTAAAATTATACATGTGGCTCTCCTTGGCTCTTTGTCCTGCATCTGATGACATGATGTGACTGCTTGATATTTTTATTTATAAAGTATAAGAAAAGTGTCAGAGTTCTATGTTATCTTATGCTATGCTGAGTTATGTTTATGTCAGAACAGTTTGAGATTGTAGTCTCTTGAGTTTTGCTCCTGTATTTTACGTTTTACAGTCAAGTGGTCCAAATCAAGGTCAAATCCATGAGGTACTCTGCAACTGTTGCCCCTTTCTTCTCTTCCAAAGTGACCTGATACAAGGTTGATAAATGTTTCTAAAAGAAGCAGTAAGTGGCTGCATCCTCAGAAAGGAAGTGTAAAGCCTTCTGATTCAAACTGTTGATTTATGCTGCTCTTAGCAGTAGTGGCTGGTTTGGCTGCTTGCCCCTTGCTTGCTTGCCAGCTTCCTGCTACTTGGAGATGAACAGGGTCCTGGATTTGCTTTCTCTGGGGTATGGAAGTGCTGTGCCATTGCACTGAAATTCTGGTTAGTAACAATTTGCATAAACAAGAAACAATTTTTTGTAACTAGCTTTAAATATTGAAAAGTAATCAATTGTGGCACATTATGTATTTTTTCCTCCTGTACAGAATTGCCTTCTTGTAAGCTGGAGTTGGATAGGTGACTACATTGCTGTTTGCTTCTCTGTTTCTCAAAATTGTGGTGTGCAGCACAAAAATGTTATTATTAAATGCCTCTGATGAATGTAGGCTTTTGCAGAGCTGGCACGTTACACTTAATTCCTGCTTTCATGACCATCTGCTGAGTAATCCTGTGATGAGCCCATGGGCTGGAGATGGGCTCTCCTTCTTGTCCAGGGAGGAAGACTTTTGGTAAGACATCCCTTTTCCATCGTGTGCCAGGCACAATGCAAGGACTCTTTCCAAACCTCATTAAAGTTAAATCATCGATATCCTATACCCAGCACTCTTTTTTTTCCCCTGCAAGTGTGATACTGTTCCTATCAATGATGATAGTGTGGTGTTGGAACAGGTGGAACAGGTCATAAAGGGAAGCAATAAAACCCTTGTTCTTTATCGTGATCCAGTATTAGGTATATTTAATAAACAACAGTAATGGTTTAATGTAGTTCCTGGAAAAGGGTTTGATGTGTGTTCTCTGAGGTGTCTTGATTTGAGCCTTCCTGAATCCCCAGCTTGGTCAGTGTGGTTCCTGGGGTACTCCCCACTTATATATAACCTGGATGTGAGAGCCACGTCCCCGAGCTTGGCTGGGGACAGGGATTAGGTCTGGCTGCTAAAGCAGGCAGCACATCTGTGGCTGGCTGACATCTGCACGCCCTTGTACTTGCCTTTTTTCCAGTGTTGATATGTTTTCATAAATACTTCCGTGCTCACTGTCTTGTCCTTTGGCAAGCAAGTTTTAGAAATAAAGTCTGATTTATATCCTCTTTGTATATTTGACCCTCTGGCCTGACCCCAAGTCAAAGCTTTGTATGTCTTCTTATTCCCAGCAAAGTGGACCGTAGGGTTTTGTTTTGAAGCCCAGCTGTAGATTTAGTATTTCCTATTATGGGTAATGTGTCTGTTTCATGTCTCTTACTACTAACATTTCATTTGTTGATTGATTTAAAGTCAAAGCTGAGGTCACCTGTTTGTATCTTTTCCTCCTCCAGCTGTAAAACATCCTAAGAGAAACAATTACAGTTGAATAATCAGGAACCAAGTTATTCTTCCTGGTAATACTGAGTTGTGAAGAGAGAACTGACAGTCTGAGTATGAAGGAGAGTAAGCAAGTGGATGTCCTCAAGCAGAGATGGAATAGTGATTTAGGTGAATTCTTGCTGCTTTGGGGTTTTAGTAACTCGCTGATGAAAAGTCTTTTCTTGGAAACTTGGATGTAGAAATGTAGGCTGCAGAGTCTTTCATGCCAGATGAAAATTCATCTTTACAGGCTGTAATGTCCATCTGTGTTTCAGTCATGTGTGATGAATTGATAAATCAATGACTGTTTACCTCAGCTGATTCCTCCTGCTGGTTTTCTCTTACTTCTTATGAAGTGCCTAACTTTTGTGGGCCTAACTCTTCTGAAGTGTTTTGTTTGTTTGTTAGTTTGCTTTCTGGGATTTTTTTTGGGTGCCTAGGGGGTGGGCTGGTGAGGTGTCTTCTACATTTGCAGCTATCTCATTATTAGTTTTTTTTTTTTGTTCTAGTCTGAAGTTTGTTATAAATTCAGTTATTGTGTTGGCCAGTGAGCAAACAAAGGTGACCTGAAACTCCTCCAAAGTGTATGCATGGCTTGATTTTCTGTAGCCATTTGGCACTTTCTCACTTCCTGATTTCCTGTAGATCTGATGAAAGAGTCGTGCTGCCTCTAGTCATTCAGGTACTTTGGAGAAGCATTCTTGCAGTTCCCTGGCATCATTCCCTGGCAAAATTACTTGGGCAGGTTTTGCTTCAGCATCTGACTGTGAACTGAAAACCTGAGAGCTGCCTTGATCTGGTTACTTAATGGAATTGGGTGTCACTTTTATTGCTTTGAATGTTAGTCATTGTCCCTTGGTCACATTCAAGGAAGAAGGAACACATCTCACATGGGATTCACTGCCAGGAAGGATTAGGATTCTCATGTCTCTTGCACAGCCTATTTTATGCAGATCTGCCAAGATGATGGAAAGATTAGAGGCTATGGCAAGTTTGTTTTATAATTTATATAAAAGTCCTACTTCTCCTACTATGGCTGGATTTGCCACAAAAACAGTTGTGAGTCCAAATCTGAAGTCATTAAGGAGTATTTGTGTAACTTTGATGTTGCAAAGGCTTTTGCAAGTGTCTGTGTATTCCAGACTATCATTCTTAAGATGCTAATGGCATCACTCTTTAAAGCTGGAGAGTGGTGTCACCCTTGTTAGATCTAAAGTCTGTCTTATGCATAGTTTTGCTTGTATTTCCGTGCTTTTCTTATGCTTAATAGTTTGCCAATTCTGTCCATTAAGTGCTCCTGATTTTTAGGAAGTTTGTTTTGAGAATGCAGGCAGTCAGTGTAACATATATGTTTCCCCTTTGAGCTGCAAATAGTTAATTGCTCTCATGTATATTTTCATCCATGTCTTGTCTTCAGATTTTTTCCAAATACCAGGCAAAGATGGTGATAGCATATGGTTACTTGTAATATTTGTTCCAAAGTCAAACCAATTACTTAGCTTACATCTTATGAACAACAAAGTGGTTACGCTTTAATGGAGACTATGAAAATAAAGCTAAATGGCAAACTGAAAAGCAGGACAATTCACTTCTGGGGTTATGCCCAGGCTGTCATTCAGAAACCATTGTATTTGGGAAATAACTCTGAGACCGAGTATACCAGCATCTTCCCTGAACCATCAGTAAAGTCTCAGAGAGTACATTATTTTTTAAAAATTTGAAAATTAACTACTTTAATAATGTCCTTTTTAGAAGCTTCATTGACCTTTTTTTTTTTTTTTTTTTTTTTTGACTGATAGAGAATTCACCAAGAACTCTTACAAAAGGTCTCTTATTTTGTCTTAATTTCAGCTTTTGTTCTCTGTTTTATGGTACTCTGTAATGTTTGCAGTAAAAAGACACTGTAGCATTTTCCTATTCCCTTTCACAGACAAAACTTGTTGTTTTGAATAAATTTCCTGGTCTTGTTTACTTAAAATTAATCATGGTACCGGGCCCCTTCTTAAGCCTCTCTTCTGGTGTCACTTTGTGCTGGTTTTGGCTTGGATAGAGTAAATTTTCTTCATAGTAGCTGGTCTGGAGACATGTTTTGGATTTGTACTGAAATCAGTGTTGATAATACAGAGATGTTTTTCTTATTCCTGAGCAGAGTTTGCACAGTGTCAAGGCCTTTTCTGCTTCCCACACCACCCCACTCTTGAATCATTATACTTGCTTTTCATCATGTGCCTCGTTTTCCTTTCCTCTTTTTTCATGGTGTGCCTCATTTTTCTCATTTTGCAGCCTTTCTTTGAACTCTTAGTTGGCTGTTGTCACCAAACTCAGGAACGTTCACAAGTTTACAGGCTTTCTTCTTTCAAGTCCTTTGGCAAGAGATCCATGTTCTCAAAGACTGAAGAGGGTAGGAAGTGGTACATTAGCATATAAACACAGTTCATAAATTCCCAGTTGCAGTTTGTAGTTGGCACTCCTTGAACTGTGTTTGTGCTTTCAGCTGGGGAGTACTTTCCATTATTATCTGCTTTTCTGGGGAGTTTCTTGAAGGAATGGTTTTCTATAAGAATTGTGTTTATCCTCTTGATAGCCACCTGTCTCAGCAGACCTAATTCTGATTGCTTTTTTGTTGTCATTAGTTTGTTTGTTATCTGGCTGTTGTTCCTCAGGTGCACAAAGAAAGTGACAGCATGGAAACCCATCAGGTCCATCCATGCTGCTGCTTTGTTCAAGTACTGTAATTTCCCCGTCCTTCAATCCTCTCTAAAATAATTTCTTCCTCAAAAAACACATCATCTCTTTTTGCTCATCTTTGGAGCCCTATTTTACCAGGCTGCCCACTGATGCTTAAACACCCTAATTACTCTGTCATGATGGCTATACATACTTTTTCATTTATTTTTTAACTTTAGAAAAACAAATCCTATCTTGTAGAACCAGGTAGTAGGCTGGCCAGAAAACCTGCTTTTTTTCTATGTTCTTTTTTTTTTTTTTTTTTTTTTTTGTTCCTATTAGATTTTAATAACTGATACACACTGCAAATGAAACCCTTGGTGCTGGAGAGTAGAAAAGAGTGGTTAAGAAAGTGGACATAAAACTAATAAAGGTAAAATGAAGATCTGCTTTTTGTCTCTTCTTGTAGATATGTTTCTCAGACATGCATGCAAACAAAAGTATTAGTGTGCTGGATTTGGTGATCTGCTTCTAATTGAAGCTTTGTTTCAGTATAATTAATGTTTAGGAGATTAGTGCACTTTTATGCTTCTGCTGTAACTTTCCCTGACAGTTTTAAGTGACTAAATAGCTGTGCTATCCTGGTGAGATACTCAGGGCTGCAAGAATGGTGGGAGTGTAATCTTGGAACTTTTAAAGATGTTGCTACATCTTTGTTCCAGTTGTCCACTGGATGTATCTCTTGCTTGGGAAAATTAGCAGCATTTTCATCAAACTTTGCAGAAAGTAAGGCTCCTCTTAGTACCTTCTAGGTGTCTAGGTGACTAAATTTATTAGTCTTGATCTGAATTGGGATGAATGCTTCTAACAAATTGGTATCAAGTCAGAAAAGATGAGTGTTATTCCACCTCAAAAGTGAAACCTTCAGTACTGAAGATACTATTTACTAGACAACAAAAGTAATATAGAGTAGTAATTAAAGTAGCAGTGTGTTAAGTATGAATGTATTAATATTAATTGTGGGAAGTGCCTGACGAGATTTTTCTGTATATCTTAAATTTGATTCCTCAGTCTTTTCAGGGGCTTAATGCTGAATATGGAAACGGATTACAATTTAGTTTTATTATTGATGTAAATGTGAGTCTGTCTGGAGTAGAAACTGCCGGAGTTAGTGGTTATGGACTCTTTCTAACAAAACTCCACTAATGTTTTTGAAAACTGTGTTCTCTAAATTGACTATACTTTTCAATTTATGCTTGATGCGAGATTTTTACCTGAGAATTATAGAGATGCGAGAGTAGTGAGTCTGTACCTGCTGGGTGTGAAAATGTAGGGTCTGCATTAAAAAGGTTTTATAGTTTTTCACAATACACATTGCTAGATATTCCCTTGTTTCTAGCTAGATATAAAGCTGAGGTTTTCTCAACCTCTTCTGCTTTGTTAAATGACTTTATTCTCTCACAGAGGTTTGGCTGCAGAGAACATTCATATTTTTTTTTTTTTTTTACACAGAAACTGTATCTTACTTGTTTGAGTAGCTAGATCTCTCCACTGCCTAATTTCAGTTTCCTGACTTCTGCTGCTTCTCCGTGACAGAGATTAAGGTAACGCCTTATCAAAGCATCACGTTATCAAATGCTTAATCATATGATGCTGAGCTTCCATATCAGCTTATTTCTTTGTAAAGAAATCCTATGTTTTTAAAGACTTTAGTTTGGATTATGGAAACCTCATGGTAGACTTGAGTGAGGTTTGAAGGTTTAGATTGATGCCTTTGGGATTATTAGAATAAGAGGGCCATTCATTCATTCACGAATCCTTCCAAATTTTGTTTGGCTTCCCTTCCATGAGATGTGTATTTTTGTAAGTATTAAAACTTTGATTTTATACTTAGCAAGAGAGGAAGAACATAGCAATTGAGGATCAAAAGTCCTTTCAGAAAAAAAAGCCCAAAGACTTGTTGATACTGGATAACGAAGCAGGAAACTACATGTGTCATAAAAGGCTCCAGCTTGTTGGATAAAGGCTGAAACTCAAGATGTAGTCTATAAATACAAAACAGGTTCATAAAAATATTTTTCAAGTGCAGTTCTGAGCACTTTAGGGAAGCTGACTGATAACCGTGCAGCTATTTAATATGAATATATTTGTGCAGATGCACACACACACAGACACTCAATCCAATATTTCATCTTTAAACATGAATATATTCAACCCAGTGATATTTATTTCCCTTATGAGACTAGTAACACTACTAATACCAAATATGAATTTGGGGCCATATTTTTTGCAGATTCTAAACCAGCAATTTAGTAGAGAAGCAAAAAGAAAGGGACTAATTTCAACAGGCAGAAGGGAAGGAAGATGAGTATTTACCTGCACAAAATACTGTAGGGAACCTTTTTTTTCCCCCTACAGTATTTTGTCACAAGTTTTTGTTTTTAAGGAGTACATCTAGCAGTCTTCTGGGGATTTTGAGGATGTCTTCTGTCCTGACCACATGATAGGTGTTAAAGTTTGTCACTCAACTTGGAAATAACAGTGTTTGTACTTGAACTTGCTTAGGTTCTTGTCAAGCAACATGGCTGGAACAGATTTATTATCTGCCACTAATGACCATGTTCACTTTTTTCCCATTTGACTTGTCAGGTATTAACTTACAGGGATCCTTTTGCTTACACAGTTGCTTTGTTTTTTAGACTGAAATGAGCATCATTCAGAATTGCTGCTTAAAATACAGTAATTTAGATATCAGAATAATTTGTAATAATACAAGAGTGTGTTTCTGGCTGATAATCTCTTGCTGTGCTTTGTTGAACTAAACAAGGCAAGGTTGAAAAACATCTTTTTTTTTTTCTTGCCATGTTTTTAATTTATTTTTTTTACCAAGTACCACAATAACAGTAGGCTCATAATAACTGAGTAGCTGTAATGCTATGTCACTCTGAATATGCTTATGCCTTCATCTTTCTCTTGTTAGTTTTTTCTAATTTTAAGTATTTACATGAAGATACCAATCCTTCTGACAAATATTGCTACCTGTTCAGTTTGTTAACAGTATGAGACCAAAAATTATTTTCTTGAACTTGTGCTTAAGCTGTTTCTGCATATCTTTTTGTGATTTTTGTTAAAGGAACCCCATGTTTCATCACAGGGTCTGTAACCTGACTGCAGTCCTCTTTCTACAGTGAATAGCTGATTAGAAAATTAAAGTAATTTGAAACCACTCAGAATTGTTTGCTTAGAGGAAGCTGCTGTGCCATCTGCTTGTGCCAGTAAGGGTGCTTGACCACATACTGTCAAATAAAACCACAGAAATCTCATGTACCCAAGTACTTTTCTGTGATTAGAGCTGGTCTTACCTTAGGTGGCATTTTGAGAAAAAGAACATAAGCAAGGATTTAGGTCACAGCTTGTAAACTACAAAATTCTGTGTGGTTGTTTTGCATGTAAAAAGCAGCGGTGAAACACATTCATTTCAGGAAGGCAATTTCATTATCCTTCCCTTCTGATGGTGGAATGTAAAGATTTTTATTTTTATTTTTTCTGAGCATAAGACATTGTTCTGGAGTGGACTTTACCAAGGGCTGCTTTGTCAGCTGGGTGGAGGCCATGTGCAGGGAGGCTGGGTGGTTTGCAGGCAGTGCTCTTTGCCTGCAGGGATGCTGCACTGTGTGAATCCCCTGAGAAGATGAAGTGTCACACTCGTGCTCTTTGCCCTGCAGCATTTCTAGTGCATATCTCTGAGCAGTTTCTATGTGGGGAAAATAATGACATGAGAGAAATTCAGAATTTGTACCTGTAGGTCACCTCTTAAATTTCAGAGCTTGGAGATTATGCTGTTGGGACTGGCAATATAAAGGCTAGAGACCATCTATAGCTGACTGAATGTTTTTCCAGTAGTGCTAAATAAACACCTCTTTGCAGCCTTTAAGTCTCCAAAAGATTACGTAGGGTTCTAATTTTTGGAAATTTACATTGTTTAAACCAAGATGCAGCCTTTAGGAATGCTGTTCTTATCTAAAAGTGTGGCTTTGATGGTGAAGCTAAATGTCTTCCCTGTTGCTGTGTCTCCAGGCATTGATGCAGGGAGCCTCTGGGAATTCCAGGGTGAAGAGATCTGACTTCATCTGGAGACCTCTGCCAAAGGTGAAGACCTCCTAACAGGCCAGGCAGCCTTGGCAGGAGTTCAGCAGTCTTACACTGAGGTAAAGTGATTCATTTTTCAAGCAAATTGAATTGTCTGATACAATTTTCAAAATAAGGATTTTTCTTTTTTGCAAAATAAATGCTCAAGTGCATCTCTGGATTTCTCCTTCTTCTGTGTGTTTAGCTCCTTGCTACCTGATACAAATGTTGTAATAGCAAATGCTGGGGACAGGGAGAGGAAAACAACATAATATGCATTGTAGGTTAGAGCCAGAAGTAATTCCTTAGATTAATTGTAGAAAGATATATCTGCAGTTCTTTGTTGGTAAGAGAAAGGCTGTTTCTGAGCTCTATAGCATACTCTGTTATTAGAAACATCCCACTTCAAGTGCCACACTCAGAGCTTGCTTTGAGTGGCCACAAAAATATGGAAATACTCCCTGGTATCTTCAGAAATGGGAGAAGAATGAAGTTTGTATATTATGATTTTCCTTTTATCAGCACTGTGATGATTTCTTAGCATCCAGAACCTGTTCTGGCTTGTTCAGGATACACACCGATGGAAAAAAAAACACATGACCCAAGAACTTTGTTGAACTTATCAGTGTTACAGTTGCACACACTCAGGAGAATAGACTGTGCTATGGTTTAGTTTGCCAGTGTTTGAAATGTAATGATGTTATATGCAGGATCTTTGCTTCAAACTGATGAGATTAATTGAAGTAAGTGTAGAGAGTTGGCTGAAAAGAAGTGAGTAGTAGTGGAAATGTTTACTACATATCTATTTAGGATTGAATGTAGGTGCTTCTAAATTTCTGTCAGCTTCTCCATTTTTAAAAGCTACCTGTTGCAAGGTGTTAACTTCATTGTTGAAAAGCTTCTTAAATGAATATTTCTTGATTCATCTGAGAAGAATTGCAGATTTTTCTAGTTAACCCTCTATTGATCTTAATTTAAACTGAAATTAGAGCTCTGAATTAGACACAAGTTCATTGTCCTTCCATCCATGGAGTAAAATCAAAATCAGTGTTGAGTTCTCCCATTAGCACAGTCAGTGCTTCAACTCAAAACCTTCACTCATGATCTGCTCATGTCTGGGGGTGAGAAGTAAGCACAGTTAGCCCCCCTCATCCCTTTGCTGCACCATGCCCTTTCTCTTTGCTTCACATTTCTTGGATTTCAGCTGCACACATTTCTTGGATTTCAGCTGCACCCCTGTTTCTTCATTCCACTAGCAAGGTCATCTTGAACAACTGTATTCAAACAAAACAGAGCAGAAAAGCTGCTGCTGATGGTTACAAAGTGATTTCAAACTGAAGGCAAAAACCTCATCCAGAAATACTTATCTCTGTAATGTTTCCTTTTGTTTCTTTTGCCTTAGGAGTGCACAAAGCAATACAAGTTGAGACAACCATACAGTACAAAGACATAGCATTTCTTCTGGTAGTTATTTAAACATTTATTTATTTTCAAAGTGCAGTTTTATGCATTGAGAGACTAAAGACTTCACAGAAGGTATCCTCATAATCCCATGGGGTGCATGGATGTATCTAGGTGGGGTGGTGGTTCAGCTTCAATCACAGCAGTCAGTGTAGTGTTGGGTTTTGGTGATGCACAGCATCCGTGAGTGAAATGCAGCCTGGAGCACTCTCACTGCTTCCAGCAAGGCAGTTTGTTCTGTGCCTCTCTGTCTCTTGTTTCCCTTTGTTGGAGGGGTTTGTTGCTAACTAGAAACACATGATACGAGACAGCCAAATGTTCTGGTGAAAATCAAGGACACTTCATAGCTGTGAAGATTTTATATTTGCCCTAGATTCCTTTTTTTTCCCCTCATTGATGCAGCTGTAACTGTTGTAAATTATATGAATAATTGATCAAGGAGTTCTTGTTACCTCAAATCATGTTATCCTTATTGCTTTTTAGATCTGTGCTGCTCTTTGTTGTACTACAGCATTGCTCCTTTGCTGTTCTGTGTGTGTGGTTTTTATGGCCTTAAAGTTTTCTTCTGCCTCCGACCCTTTGCTCTTCCCCTTTTTCCCCTTCCCTGCAAGAACATGTTGTTTCTGCTTCAGTATATTCCATGATCCAAGTGAAAAGCAGAGTCCTTTTTAATCGACAGCAACACATTTTAAAAAGCCCTTCCCAGCCCTGGGAACTGTGCAGTGCACACATCTGGTTTCACATAAGCATGAATTGCTGGCTTCACAAACACAGAGCATGTAGTCCTTGCCACAGAGTTAGCTAAAGTGTTCTGTAACTTGAGACACTGTTTGAAATAAAAACAAAATTGTATAGCTTCTTTACCATGCTAATGGAAAACATTTAATTTGCTTTTTTTCAAGCCAACCAAAAGTATGACGCAATGCTGCTCAGGCAGATTTACAGTGCCTTTTCTTCCCTAGAAATCAATACAGCTTGGAGGGACTGCTGTGGGAGCTGGCTAGCTGACTGCAATCCAGCTGCATTCAAATGTAAACTTCTGTACCACAAACCAAAACCAGTGATTTTGATTTATTCAGGCATCACTGTATCTCTGAGATTGTGGTGTTGGATTTATTCTTTGCTTTATTGCCATTAATACTAGATTGGATTTCAAAATAGCAGGTTCAGTGGCCTTACAATTTCTTTTTCATTAAATCATTCAGTGATTTTCTGTGTTTCCTGGATTGGTCTCTGGTAGTGATATCAGCAACAGCAGATCTATGTACATGGCCATGTGAGCCTTTCAGTGCAGTCTTTTTTTCCCCCTTAAAAACAAATGAAAGAGCAACACCAAAAAGCAGACACTCATTCAGTGTAAGCATTATGGGCTTGCATAATCGTTTTCCACTTTGTACAGAGTAAGCCCTGAATATTAAATGTTGTTTGATTTCTCTTCTGCTAGAACAGGTAAAATGCAAGAGTTTTGTGTGAGTCCAAAAAAATTTTTGGAGGAGAACCATGAGGTGTTTTCATAAGTGAAGCCAACAATGCAGGTTTTCATAGTAAGCCACTTATTTTGCCTTTGTTTCCTTTCTGATTGCTCACTGCCTCCACTAGTAGCTTTGATATTATTTAAACTCTCTGTTATAAGAGGCTGTTGGTGTTTCTCTCCTTATTTTTTTTCCTTAATGGGATTTCAGTCTTGCTTAAGAGCTTTCCTTCTGGCAGAAAGTTTTTTCTAGAATGGCCCTTAAAGATCCTTGGCACTGCTTTTCTCCCTGAATGCTGTATTTCTTTGGGAAGTCTGTCACTGGTGGTCTGTGTCTTGGTCATACTTAGTTCTACCAGAAGGAAAATCACTTGATTGCTAGCTTGCCAAAAGGACATTGCATTTTACTCTTTAAGAAGAAAAGTTCTACTTCCAGTTCTAATGCAACTGTGATCCGGGTTTTTTTATCCTCCAGCAATTTTTCTCTCATATACTTAACAATCTCATAGTGAATAAACAGCTTGAAAAGACAGTGTAGAGGAATTGAGGCCCTTTTTGCAGGGATAACTCAGGATGTCATGGGTTAGCAAAGAGGAGCAGGCACATTTTGGAAATACATTTGGCCCATAGGTTTTTTGTTAGATCATTCCAAAGTTCTTGTTAGCATGAAAGGTCTGTCATTATAGTTTTTGCCATTTTCCCTGCACTAACACTGGCAGTCCAGGCTGGAATAGGCCATAAAGACTTCTAAAGCTATACTTTGAATAAAGCTTACATTTACTACAGAATATTTGCCTTGCATGCTTACAGTACCAGCACTGTATTCCTGTGTAAACACTGTAATGAAGTTGTTAAGAAGAAAAGAAATGCTTGCAGCGTTTGCACTAAAGTTCATGGAGCATGAGATAGCTGTGCTTAGGATGCTGGTACTTTGAAGGGATTAAAAAAAGCTTCTCAGAAATAAACACAACATTCTTAGACTAGCAAAACAGTGTGCAAGTGATGAGAAGAATGGCACTAATTATTATGTAGAGAATAATCTGATTTGAAATGCCACAGTGGAATCCACTTTATGGTCTGACCTTCCTACATAAGAATTGAAGAGCAGGACAAAGTACAAGGCATAACCCAAAAATGGTAGTCTGGAAACTTCTTTAGGTGTGTTGGGTCTTATTTTTGTCTAGCCTGAAATGTAGTTTTTCCTCTTTAGTCAAACCTGAATAAACTGGTTTGTGTGTTTGTGTTGTCCTCATGGTTCCAGCTCTGCCAGACATAGCTACTTTATTTTAAGAATTGCTCTTACTTGGAATTTGAGTCCTGGTGGAAACAGTATGCTGTCAGGAGGATGCAGTCTTGCTGTTAAGAAACTTAAATAAGATAAGGCTAATCCTATTGTATGCTTCTACTTTTGGAGGGAGTGTAGAAACTTGCCTTTCCTAGTTAGGGCACCATACCATTCACCTGTTTTATGGGATTTCACTCCCATTTTTTTCTGAATTTCTGGTTTGGTTAGACATTAATACTCAAAATGCTTCACACATTTGTAGATGGCATTATACTGTGCCAACTTTCAGACTTACAGAAAAATAAACCAGCTTTTGTTTTCTAGGAATCAAAGAAGGTGAGAGAAAATAAATTTACCTGTAGTGTCTTTGATTATGTCAAATTTAAGTTTCTTTTATTCAGGATGTTTAAATTGTTTTCTTTTATTTATGTATCAGTAGAGATAGAGTAAGGATTAGGATACTGAATACTGTGAGCTTTTGCTGAGATTATTTATAAGTTTCAAAATCTGAAACTCTTTGCACATAGAATTTTCATATTGTCATTTTGGATTGGTGCTGAACTAAACTTCATTATCCTGCTTCAGGAAGAGGTAGTATTGGCTATTACAAAAAAAAACAATCAACAACAATCAAATTTAAGATTCTACAGGTGTAGGAGGATAATCTATTTTCATTATTTGTTCTTACTTTGATCTTTTGCATTTAGAGATTAAACTGCAAAATTGCTTCAGAATGAGGTTATCATCCGAGTTGTCTAAATCAGCTTTAGGTTTTTAAAACTTGCAGCATAACAGGTGATTTGTAGAGAATTAGGCTGAGTATATATTCTTGAAATAAGTTGATTTAGAAAAGGCACACTTTTCAAGCTCTCCTAAAAATTAGTAACTTTGTAAATGTTTAATCTTAGGCAGTGGTTAGATGTCTGTGCTTGAGTAATTAGCAGTAGTCTCTTCTCCTTTCTTCTAAAGGACCTGACACTTTTATAGGACCGGATAGTTATCAGTAGGTTTTGACTCACTGGGAAGATCTAGATTAAGAGCAGAAACTTTTTGTTGTTAAAACAGCAGCTGATTTGCTGTGTGCCCTTGGGCATGTCCACTTGACTTCCTTGCACCAGTTTACCGTTGTATCCATTGCTGTTACCATCCCATAAAGTTCTTTGTAAGCCTTTAATCAAAATACAGTTGAAGCTGTTTTATTATTCTGAGTGTACTCAACTGCATTTGCTATGCAGTTCCACATATGGCAGTGTAAAATGCAATGGAATTATGCAGTTTAGTCTATAAAGAACTTACACAAAATAAAACCACCTTATGCAGCATATATTATAGTAAAGGAGATTTGAAAAAAAACAAAACAAAAACACAAACACAGTTTTATTTTAGATTTACCAGAGTACACAAGGACTGGGGGATAAAGCTGTTTAGTTAAAAATGGGAGTGCTGTGACTATAAAAGTTGAGAGGGGAAAAAAAAAAATCTGTCCTAGAAGGACTGCGTGGCAGTCTTAATTTGCCTGAGTCTTTAGCAGAGATTTTCCACTTCTGTTTCTGCCAAGTAAGTTAAATTTATGAAGAGAAGCTAAACTCCAAGGGTTGGATTGTTAGTATCTTTTGACAAGGTTAATGTGGTGAAGCAGAATATTGATAATAATGAGCTGACATTTAACAGTGGACCAGCTGAGAGATCCTTGTGTTCCTATGTAATGTGAAGATTGAGTGTCCTGTAAGCTTATTGTTTTATGTTTTGTACTTGCTTTTGCATGCATGCCAGGACATGCTCTGGGAAGAGGCATAAACTTTTTTCCTTTTTTCTTTCACAAATACATTTCTTTCCTGTCTAGAGCTGGAAAAGAAGAACACAAGAGGGGTTTTGTTAAATACAGCAAAATCTAATTACAGCTTGATTTAAAGCCACATTTACACAATGGCTGAGGGGTGAGTTCACTTCTACAAAAACAAACTTGTTGGCTTCCTACTGTGCATTGGGGAATGTGAAGATGCATGTCCTGGAGAGCAACTGCCTCCCTCTGCTGGCACCAGCTTTTCTTACTCTGTACTACAGCTCTGCTACATGATATAAAAATGCAGCTGTTCTCCTATGCAAAAGAACAGTGATGAATGAATGCATGGTAAATTCATGAACTCACTGGTGTGTGCTCATCTTACTGGTTATGCCACAGGTAATACATGGGAGATCATGTGTTCTGTGTGATAGGCCTGATGTCTGTTTTCTATCAGCTGTAGAAACCTTGTTCCTCAAAAGGAATGGTTGTTTCCTCCAATCTGTATCTTGAACCAGCATGTCTCTGCTGGTTCAAAGGAAAAATGTGGGTGAACAAACTACATTTTCTTGCTGTTGTGGTTTTCACTCTGTGCACCTCTGGGATGTGCAAGATCTCATTTTGCTGAAGTAGCTGAAAATGTGGTTTTGTTTCTTCAACTGGTTCAGATGTTCTTTTAACTCAGTTTCTCAGATGACAAGGTTGCACATCTCCAGCTTACTGAAGGTTCACAATTTGTACTATGTTTTTACTTCCAGAGATACCTTTTGCTCAAGAGCCCCATCACAGGTGGTTTCATAACAGCTACTGGTAGTTGAGACTATGGTCTTTATTCTTCCCTTGTTTCTGGCTGATGACTGCATTTTTAGCAGTTTTTTATTATTGAACTTGCACTTTATGCTGCTACTACTCCTTCCATTTTTGCTACTCTAGTTCATAAGAATTAGAACAGCAGAGATTAAGTATATGCACTGCCACTATGTAGAAAAATGAGGCTCCGTGGAGGTAGGAGGTGGCTGGTGGTGAGGCTGATGTTGCTGTGCTGCTCAGCAGCATTGCTGAGCCATGTTTGGAAACTGCTTAGTGAAGAGATTTGTGTTTGTGAAAGGCTGGGGCAAGTGGGATGTCTTGGGGAGGGAGGAACAGGTGTAGGGTAAGAGGGGATGGGTCACTGATATTCACAGAAATGAAGGAGGGACAACAGGGCTTGCCCAGAAGAAAGCAGGCAGAATGCAGTGGCATTCACAGTGCAGTACAATGTCCAGTGAGGTACTCATTGTCACAACCCCTGTGATCCTTGCTCTTGGTCTTCAGTGCTGGAAACCACACAGATAGCTAAAGGACTTTTGTGGGTTTGGTGCTTTTTTTTTTTTTTTTTTTTTTTTAACTTTTGCATTGTCTCACATCAACCAGAAATTCTGCAGTTGGCTTCTCAAGAGGGGATGACTTGAAGGGTAGAGGTTTATGGGTTGCCTCTACCTTTTTTTCCCATTACTTTTTATTGTTAAACTCTTTCAAAAAACCAAAACCAATAATCAGCAGTTTGATAAGATCCCAGCTGCTAGTCAGTGTTGATATGCAGAAGTGACTTGGTATGAGTTGCAAGCTTTGTTCTTTAGGAAGCTTTTCTTTTAGCTGTGATGATTGTAAAATTATTCTCCTAACAGATGCTCAGATCTTCCACCCTCACCCCTGATAACCAAACAGACTCGGTGTTCCTGCTGTTCCTTTGGTGGATACATATTCAGAGACAATGACATTTTCACCTGTATTAATTACCACAGGTACACTACCAAAACACTAGGTATATGGTCTTATTACTTCCCTGAAAGAGCCATAAAATGTAAAAACAACCAAATTCTGGCCCTTGTAAAATTTTTGTAAGGAAGATTAAATTTAAATTTATGAAAAAGGGTATTCATAAAACATAGTATGAGAGGTTGTTTTCTTTGTTCTAATTATATTGGATCTTCTATCTATTTTAAAGAAATTTAACTCCTGTGGTGAATCTAATTTTTATTTAACAAAATTATTTTTGGAGTCCTCTCAGAGTGAGAAAGTTTACAGAACTGGGGCATGGGATGGGATAACCCTCCTGTTGCATCCAGTAGATGTGGTTGCATAAGGGACTTGATGTACCAAATGGTGTCAGTGGGTCACATTGACCCACTGATGGCTGATCTCAAGTGCTGAGTGCCCACTGTGGGTTTTTCACTGAGCCCTGGTAGCACTGACCAGTGGTGATATGGGGCATTGAGCTGTTCAGAAGGCAGGACCTGTGTGTTTTCTGCACCAAGAACTCCTTCATGGAGGAAGGAGCTCTCTTTATCTGCAAGGTGGTGAGCTGTAAGTGCACTTCCAGTGGAGAACCTCAGTCCTGGAATTTCACCACTGTCATTGCCAGTTCTGGAGTTGTCTCCCAGCTTACAGAAGCTGCATCATGGCACCAAATGTAGCTTTTCAAGGTAGTCTTTATCCTTCCATAAGGGCAGCTAATGTCATGGTGGTGATAGTGGGTGATCCAGAATTACCTGCTCTGCAATAAAATTAAATGTTTCCACCTAGGCCTGTTTCTTAGAAGAATGAAAAAATCCCTATTAATTTTTTTCCAGAGGAACTGGTACTAGGCTCTGTGATCTCCTCAAGTCCGAAGAGTACAAGGAATAGAAAATAAATTCTCTGTGAACGCTTTTGCAGCTGATTTTGTTTTTCTACCATTGTCCCTGAGTCCTCCTACAATGGCACAATGTAATGAGAACTCCCAACAATTATCAGATTTCTTATTAACAGTCTTCTTAATAGACTTAAGTATGAATATTTATGCCAGATAAATGCACAGTTTGGAAGCTAAGTCAGCCTTCCCTGATTTGAACGTGTCAACATCTTCAAAATAGTTTTCTGATCTATAAAGTATTTTCCAGAAAGGAACATGTTTTTGCATAGATCTGTTTAATACCATTTAGCAAAAAAAAAAAAAAAAAAAAAAGTTAAAAAAAATCACTGTGTCTCTTTTATTGCTGCTGCCTTCTGCAGCCACAGTTTGTAATTTTTACTAGGTTAGGTGCTCTAAGCTTTCAAAGGGGTAAAGTATTTTCTCCTGTGTCATATAAACATATAAACAATATTTGGTCAGAAGCGCTCTAGAGTGAACTGCTCAGATAAAGAAATAGCAAGACACATGGCCTCAGCCAAAAACCAGTAATTTCAGTGTGGGTTAAGTTGTCTTAATTTGGAACTGTTTGGCATTAAAGTGTAATCAGTCTGATTTCCAAACTTACTATATTCATATCAGTTTGAAATGAAATTTTCTGTTGCCTGTATTATTTCTGTAGGGGTTTGTCTTCTGTAGAGTTTTCTGTTTGCCATCTCTCTTCTCTTTCTGTGTTCTACTAACAAGAACAGGTTCAAAGAAATGAATAAATCTATATAAGCAATACTTACTTTGTGACTGTTTCAAGTAGCATCTTAACTCATTTCTACAGGAATGTCTTTTGCAATGCTCATTCACTTTTTTCACTGCAATAGGCAGCCTGTAATGAAAATGTTGACTCACCTGAATGATGTCTCTGTTTTCTTTATTCTCTAGTTCAGATTGCAAGATAATTTTAAATTGCAACTATTAGATCACATTTCCTTGGACAATTGCTTTTGATTATACCAAGTTACTGCACTCACCTATTTAAGTCACAGTCAACATTTAAATATCAGTGTTAAGGGAAGCAGGAGAAGGTGTCCTAAATGATGTTGTCTATATAATATTAGATTAATATTTTGAGCCTCTTCAAATTAATGGTACTCCTTGCATTAAAGAACTTTGTATAAAGAAAGACATTGATTTATCTTGTGGTAAAAAATACAGGTAATTTTTGCAAAGGGGGTGTGGCAGAAGGTATTTGTGAGATGTAGCCTGGATATGCACATAGTGTAGTCTTTCATTCTTTTATAGATTGCATGACAGCAGCCTTTAATTTCGGAATGCTTTAATTCTAGGGCAAGTACTCAAATGACTCACCAGTTATCTAAAGCATCAGGTAACTATACCTATCTTTAGCTTTGTTCTGTCTTCTTATCCTTGTTTCTATCTTCATTTTCTCAGTGGTAGGCTACAGTGAGTTTAATAATGTTTAGAAAAACAAAAACCCAAAACAATGTGGGAAGTGTTCCCAAGTGTTCTCATGAATACAGCCTCTGCACCTTTCTCTTGGGATGGCCAAGACATACAGAGGATAAGTTCTTGGTCTCCTTCCACAGTGCCTTCAAACACACCATAACTTGATCCCACCTGCCAACAGGCTGCACTTTTCAGCTGGAGGTGATACTGTTCTTAAGAAGAGATGTCTTCTCTCTGCTGCCTGCAGCAGGTGCCTTCCTTTTGGTGGTTGGTCTTTGCCAAGGCACGACTCTGGCTTTAGCTACATTCCTCCTCCACTGAGGGATTGCTGTGTGATATTTCACCACAGTGAAGGGCTCAGCTCTTCTGGCTAATTCTATCAAAGTGCTGAATTGCAGGGGTTCAGGCAAGAGATCAATACTCTTTTTCCATCTAACTGTCTCAAAGACTATGTAAATTAAATCTGTCTGTCTGTAAAAAAAGTTATGTCTGCACTACAAGAAATACAGTTGCCACTTGTGTTGCTGCTGGGAAGGATCTTGCCTGGATAATTTTGTTTACAAAGTAGTTATTGGTAAGTTCCCCTGAGATTTGTAATAGTGAGATGCAAATAATCTATACAACAATGACAATTCTACTGTTTTCCTCACAAGTTGTGGAGATCTGCCTGCAGCAGGCTTTGCAAGTTGATGAGGTGAGCAGAGATATATTGCCACCTCAGAGGCATCCTTGGTTTTCTGGATTAATACCTTTTATGTGTATATTTCTTGCCTTTCTCTTCTTTGACACTTTTTTTTTGGTTTTGTTTTCCTTTGTTTTTGTTGCGTTTAGGCTTTTTCTGACATAGTGTTCTTCTCAAGTGCAGACGTGCATCTCTTTTACCACCAGCAGCTTCTGCAGATTTTAGACTTAATTTTTTTTATATCCAGGCCAGGTCACTTATTCCCAGTTAGTTAGTTTTGTATTTTTATTTGCTTGAGGAAGTTACCTGTATAAATTCTGCTGAACATTAACTCATACTCAGCTGCAGTAAGGCTGGAGGAGTGTCATAGGTTGGGAGATATGAGATGTTCTAATATTTGATATAATTTGGCATACTTTAAGGAGCCTCTCATTTTAATCCAGATTTTTCCTTCTACTAGTTCTGGGAATTGAAATAGTAAGTATAGAGCAAAACATGACAATTTTCAGACTTTATGCACTCTTAGGTCTGTGAAAGTCAATTTAAAAAAATCCCAAGTTCTGAATGAATACAGACTTCTGAAATAGTTCTTTGCTCTAACATAGAGTGTAAATTTTAAAAAAGAAATTGTACATCTAATTTGGTTGGGTTTTGGTCTCATGTTATTGATGTGTGATGCAAAACAATAGTAGAAGCTACTTTTACCTGATGTAATGTGCTAGTTTGCCATAAGAGTTTATTATATCTGGAGTACCACAAGGGAAAATCAGCCTTCTATTTTTCCCAACATCAATATGTCAGAGCTGTTTGTTTGTTTTAAATGAAACAGATATAGAATTATATAAATGGGGAAGCTGTATGTACTCCAGACAAACAGCTTGAATATTGTAAGACAGATAAATGATTTGATTTTTACAAGTTAGCCATGCACATGCTGCAGCCTATGTGTTGAACTGATCAGCATGAAAACTCAGTATTATGTGTGGGGTTATTCACCTTGCTTCCACTCAGTCCTTCCAAATAGGAATATTCATGCTAGTGAGTGGGATGTGGTAGGATTGCCAGCAGCAGTCCAACTGAGTGTAGAAATTATGACATTTTTCAAGTTATGCCATTTTTCATAGTTATGCAGTTTCTGATATAGAAAACAACTAATGCCAATGGTGAAGTCTGTGTTAAACACTTAGGCAACTCTGAAACTTGCCAATGTTTCATTTTTCTAGCAACCCTTTTACTGTGGTTATGCTGCTTATGTTTTGACTACAGACTACTGGAATTTGCTTTGAAAATATCATTGTCTGTTACATTTGAGGATTACTCTTGGAGCAGCTTCTTCTATAAATCCTGGTTAAGGCAGACTTCAAGAAAAGACTTTCTTGGCTCCTGTCAGTAAAGATTGCATTGTTGTAGAACCTGCAGGAGGAAAAATGTTTGAAACTGACTGAAAGGTCCAATTCTGACTTCACTTAGTTTTGAGTGCTCACATTTTGACCTTCTCTTCCCCTGTTTGTGCCTGCTTTCTGTAGGGACAAAAAGGGCTCCTGTTATGCCATTAAGGTTGTGTTGTATGGGATTACTGGCTTCCCTTCTTACCACTGACATGTTTAGGACTTTAAGACTCACAGCTGAGAGTTGTTCACTTGATGTAGTGGGAAATCAGTGGTCTCAAAAATGCACTGAGCTTCACTGGATACATTATTGGAAAAGCTGAGTTATACTTGCTGTATGCTGGTGCTCACAAACTGTATGTGAGTTTACAATGAAGACTAGGTCCAGCCCTGTAACCATTACCCTGATTTTTCCTAATCTTATGTTGATATAAATTCTTGACAAATTAATAAATGCCCACTAACGTGATGTGTGTGCAAGCAGTGTTAAATTACAATGCCTGTGAGATTAAGGTTGTTATGTGCTTGCAATTTGCTTAATTTAAAACTGACAATTTTAATGCTTGTGCTTTTAGAGAATTGTTCTGGAAGTGCAGTGGAGTTGCAGCTAGGACAAAGGTCTGAAAGGTTCCATCTGTTTTGGGTACTTCATAAGAATATCCACCTGAAGAAATTCTGATTATTGACACCAGTTATATTACAAGTGATGACTTCTGTGAGGCTTCTGTGCCATGCAGACGCGTGCTTCTGGGAAATTGGGCACTTTGGGATGGAAGTGTTTGCTCAAATGTTCAGAAAAGGATGGAAAGGTTGGGGTGGGAGCCACCCTGCTTGAGGAATATCCACTCTTTTGGAATATCCATTTATGCAAAGTCTTGATAACCCTTCTTATGTGACTTGTGTACTCATTTTGCAGTAGGGGATTGGACAAAAGCATCAAGCAGTTCTTGGAAGAAGGGTAAGGGGATCTTATCATCTCAGCAAAATTTAACTTGCTAGGTGTACAAGCTGTCCAGGATGAAAGTATGCTTTTATTTGGGAACATTATATGGAACAAGAGTCCTGATGGCTCTTTCATAAAAGAGCTTTTGGCTTGTTCTATTAAATAATTAAGTCTCTCTTCCTGGAGAGGCTTTTCATCTGTGCCAGCAAAATGCTTCTGGCTTCTTGTAAGAAGACCGTGAGACTGGGTTCCAGTATGGCAAGTCACAGTTGCTGGTTTTATATGGACACAATTTCTAGAAATTTAATTATAATCTTACTGAGATTAAAATCTAAATTTATTTTACTTTTGGCTAAAAGGGCTTGACATTTAATAGGCTGCCTTCAAACTCGTTAGCCTTGATTTCTGTGGTAACCAAAGCCATTGCATAGTTTTCTTCTGAGATTCATTGTGCTAAGTATCTTCAATTCTGGTGTAAAGTAATAAGATCTTAGAGTTGCTCTGAAACCCTGAATTATGGGTGTGGACTGGAGACTTGAAGTCTCAAAGGTTTGCAATCTCTGAGCTCCCAGAGAGCTGCCTGGCAGCAAGGAGAGTTGTGCAAGTGCCTGTATGCATTAGTGTCTGCAAAGAACCACTTCATGTTCCAGCAGCTGCACCTTGGCTTGCTTTCTAGTTGCATCCTGCAGCTCAACATAAACACCTTCTCACACAGAGAGATGTAAGAGAGTGAAAAACAGTCTTTGAAGAATAAAAAAACAATGGGGTTTAGAGAGCCTGATGGGTCTTCATTGTCATCACAGAAGATCAAAGAAAACTTTGGAGCTGCTCTTTCTACTCAGAATTGGAAATAACATTCTTAATTACAAAAGTGAGCAGGTCTGGCAGAGTTTTTTCTTCAAAGGGAGGAATGCTATACTTCATCTTTCAGCCTTTGCACTCTTTGCAGCACAGCATTTTTGAAAAATTACACCTGTCCTGTAATGGAAGACTTTTATTTAAGGTTTTCCCAGGCCAATCTTATCTCAGTTGGATTTACTCAGCATCGGGTTGTGTCACCCTTTTCAGCAAGGTGACCATAGTGAAGATGCTTCTAAATAGAGAAGAAGAAAATGTCAGCAGGGGTGATGAAGATTAATAATGTGAAGGTGCAAGAAGTTTACTTACTATATTGCAAGCTCTTTTTTTCTGCTCTTCCACTAGGGAAATCAGTACTTGTCTATCAGCTTTCTGGTTTAAGTGATGCTCTCAGGGTCCCTGTTTTCTACCAGCAACTACAAAATATGTGTCTCCACTTATGAAGCCCTTCTGTGGCTTGTTCCAGTATAGTTTTAATCTTCCATGTCCTTGTGAGCAGTTAACTTTTGCTACCCTTATACCTTGTATTAGGACTTCAACATCTTACATCAGTCATGGGATTTTTTTGTTGTTGTTGTTTTTGTTGTGATTTTTTGTTTGATTTGGTTTTTGTTGTTGGTTTTGTTTTTTTTATAAATTGTGCTCTTTTTTTAAACCTGTTTACTGTTGTCTGTAAATGTGTCTTTCTCACCTAGCCATTTGGAAGCTGAGGCTGTCTTTTCTGTAATATATTTTCCAACCTTTGACTTGCTAGGGTCATGATCATTGGTTCTGTGTGAGTCAGTCATGAATTATATGGGATCCATGTTCTGAATGCACTGTTTAAAGCTATTTCAGTGTTTATTGTAAACAGTGTGGTCCCTTTCTGTGGTTCACCAACTTTTGTGGCTGTCTAGCTGGTCAGCCAGAGGCTGTGAAATGGTGGCTGCAAGGCACACATGTTTTGGTCTAGATTGGCCTTGGTTGTGCTGCCCCTTTTGAAAAGGACAGTTCATACTGTGTTTCTGCAAGTAGCTGTGAGGAAAGGGAGGGAAAAATAAGTAAGGTGGAAATACAAGAGGGCACAAAGCATATTTATGTAGTTTGAAGTGGCTGCTAAAATACAGTGTAGATGCAAAGAAAACCTTGCACTGAAGGAAAAAGGGATGGAACTTGAGGAGGAATGGGAAGTTGACATTGGTATGGAGTTGAGTGGTATGTAAAGGGAAGCATATTTCAGGGTGATATGAAATCTTTTACATGACCTTTTGTTTGGGATTTGTGTGTTCTTAAAAATATAATAATACTGTGTTATTCCACATTTGGCTTTGTGTCCAAAGTGCAAGTGCTCTTGCAGGCTTCCCTTGAGATCGTTTTATGCCACATCCATCAGTGGTGGGATGAGGCACAGCTCACTGACAGCTGCTCCTCCCCTGCCTCTCCAAGGTGGCAGTGGTGGGCTGGTGTCATCATTTCAGTCAGGTCTACAGTGAGGTGCTGCTAGCATGTAGAGGCAAGGGATGGTAATGTTCTTTAGAAAGTGGGTGTGGAGGATGTTTTTGTTTGGCTTTTCTATGATTCTGAGATAAGAGTGAATAAGAATGCTATAAAAATAAATAATCTGTAGGGATCAACCTTAGTGCCATCCTGCACCAAGTCTCTGGTATTAATATAGAGACATCTCTGCCTGTTATTGATCTTACAGAGCAGTTCTGTCTGGGGTGTCTATGGATATAATGAGGTCATTTGAAAAAATGCTTGAAGTTCCAGGTTATCTGTCCAGCTCCAAAACATGACTGAGAGCATTGACAAGTGCACACTTGGGGACAGGTAACTGCTTGCTTACCACTCACAATTGGGGCAATCCAGGAAATGTCCCTGTGCTGTGCAAAATGAAAATAAGTTTGGTAATGCTGAGTGCCAACCCCAAGGCATTTGTGACTTCCAGAGAAAAGTTTATACAGCAAACACTACACCCATGTTTCATTTTCCTCCTTAAATGATGGGCCTAGTGATGAGTTTGCCACCAGTTGGCAGACTTCCCATATACTTGTTAGGAAAGGAAAGAGCTCAGCAGATGGCTATTGTGAAATCAAAGGTAAATTTCAAAAGAAAAATAAAATAATACTAGATAAATTTATTTGGGAAGGAAAACTGGAATGCAAAAAAATTAGTGGAAGAGAAAATTGTCCCCTTATCTTTTAAATTGTGTGAATATCAGAAGTACCATCCAAAAATCTCAAGATTTTATTGTTATGTAAACATAACCATGGGATGGTTTAACTTACTTCTAAAAGTCTAATGAATGCATCAAGCCAAGTAAAATATTCATTAGAGTAATTGGTTCAGTTCAACCTCTCAAGGCTACAGCTTGGAAATATACACACTATTGCCTTTAGGAACGCAGCATGTTGATTCACCAGCCATTTTGCTCAGCTCATTTTCATTCCATATGCTTACTATACTTTGCAAAATCTAATTAAGTAACTGAGGTGGCAGTTTGCAAGCAATATCTGATACATTTTTAAGCCAAAGGTTAAGTGGTGTCCAGAGTAAAACCTGTTCAGTTGCAAGACACTTGAGAAATTTTTAAGATATCCAATTATTTTAATACAAGAATATGGAAGTACTTACACAAGTGATAATAATATTGTAAAAAGTTATTTGTTCCCAAAATAGTAATCTGTTTGTTAATTCCCTTAGATATGCCTAAATGAAGTGTAAAATTCATTAATGTGCTAGCTAGACAGTTTTCACTGTAGGAGGCTGGATTTTGTGTCATATGATGAATTCATCATTCCCTCATAGGTTTTCCTCTCTCCTCCCCTCTGTGATGGGCATCTGCCTCGGACCATATGGTTTTGGAAAAATTCAATTTAAATTCCTCTGTCAAGAGAGAAAGCCTGACTTGCTTATAGTTGCTAAAAATGTTGTGGAGACCTTCTGTTTCCATGCGGAGGAGCAGGAGCTTGCAGCTTAGCACAGGCAGTTGCTCGTGCCAGGGACAGGCTTTTGCTTTCGATGAAAGTCTGCCCAGTATTGGCCAACTCCTGTACCTTTCACAGTTTGTTCATTTCCAACAGAGGCTTGCTGGAGTCTCTGGTGACTGTGTCCTCATGAAACCTGTATTCTCTGGGATTTGGTGAGTCTCTTGTGGCTCTGTCCTTATGAAACCTCTCTTGGCTCCTCTTGCTAGCACATCTATAGATGGCTCTGTCCTGTCACAGGTCCAGTGCCTTGTCCAGGTGCTCGTGTGCCATCACCACGGGCAGCAGGGCAGGCTGGTGGAGCTCTGCATTGTCCTCACATGGAGTTTTAGCCACCTGCCATTGCCAAATGTGGATTCTTGTGAATGGCCAATGACTCTGAATGTGCAGCCCCATACCTTCCTGACCCAGTATATCATCACAATGGTTAAAAGCAACTGTAAATATTGGCACTCTTCTGCCTGATCTGCACAGCTAAACACATAGGTTTAGTGAGTACTGATTCTGTTGCAGAGACAAATAGGTGTTTCTTAGAATGCACCTTCGCAGCTGTTTACAAGTTTGCAGCTGTTTGCAGCTGCTACCACGGTGTTTTAAAAAAGAAAACTCCTGGGATAAACACCCTGCTGCAATGGTATGTTGAGAGTGTGATGCCAGGGCAGCCCTTGCTGGGGCTGTGGCTGAATGTGCCTTTGGAGCCAGCAGCTGTAGGAAGAGGCAGAGGCTGGCTGCTGGGGAGCCTGCTGGAGCTGAACAGGGTGCTTGGGATCTGCTTGGGGAGCTGCTGGGCAGAGGGGGACACATGCAGGCTTAGCAGGTTGCATAGGAGAGAGCCAAAACTGAGAGTTCCATGGCAGCTGAAGCCTGGTGAATTCCTATTTCGGTTTTTTTTCGTCATTTTTTAAGTGTCATACATGCCTTGGTGGTTTGCGGATGGGGATTAGATTAAAGAAATTATTTTAGTCTCTTTGACTTTATTTCTTGTTTGTGTTTGTACATCTTTTCTTTTGCTTAGCAAATGTGAGCATTCCCGATAATCAGAGGACTAGGGTAAAGACTTTTATTGGTCTTACTCCCCTGCTGCTGCCTTTAAAAAATGTTGTTAGAAAAACATTTTGGATCTGATCATCAAATCGTTGTGCATCCCTTTCACATGCCTCTTGAACGCTTCCAATTAAGTTTTTAACCCCTGTATAACTGCTTCTCCTGCCTTTCTTCATTAAATACATAGTTTCCTGGTTTCAAGCAGTATGGTAGAGAAACTTGGAATATTCCACAGTATTTTAAAGAAGCAGTTTATAAAAATTGATGAGCTTTTTAGATGATGTAATCTAAAAGGAATGACTTAAAACAGCCTTCTTTTATCAAAACACAACTTAATATTGACTGAACATTGAATCAAGGAGCAAAATGTCACTATTCCTGCATATATTTTTTATTTCTAAGCATATATAGCTTTGAGAATATTATTCTTACATTGATGAAGTCTACTTCTAGCAAAGAACAACTCTTTATGAGCAATTTTCATTGGCAGATTAAGAAAGCTGACATAGCTATTTACATATTGCCAGTAAATATGGTCTTGCACAGTTACCACATTGAGCTCTTGTTCCATTATTAGAATTTTATATAGCACCACATAATAATTTTATACTGAAGTAAGTACAATAGCTAGAAACTGTTTATAGACAGCCTTTAATATCATGTTCTTGGATTGTGCCTGATATTGTGTGGTGCTGGCGATAAGAATGAAGAATTAGAAAAAATGCCAGTGTGGGCACAGTGGAATTCATTATTTCAGTGGGGCTCAAGATCTTGCTAGTGTAATGTTTATGGATATGGTTTATGTGTAACTTAGTGAAACATCTTAAAAGTGCATTGTAGTTTGTATGTGTATAATGCTGTAGCATTATGATGTTTTGTAATATCAGTCATGAAAAATGTACTGTATCTGACAAGAGAGAGTTGGCACCACAACTGGTTTTTTTGATAGGCTGTGTATTTCCACCTTGTCACTGCTGTTTGAAAACCTTTTGGTCAGTGTAGAGCTTTGGTGATTATATGAACCATGTAGGAACAGGAAACATCTGAAGAGTGTTTTTCTGTTTGTGCTAAACAGAGTGATGATTAATCAAAGTATACTACCAAGGAAGACTAAACAAGCTTCTGTATCTTTTTTCATAATTATTTACCTGATGTTGTAAAAGCTCCTGACATCTTTCAAGTACGCAATGTTCTCTTGGATCATAACATTCCTTTGTTAAATAAGCATAAGTAAGCGTGTAGAACTTAGTTGTATTAGTTCCCCATACCTCTAAGTAGTCTTTGCTCATGATTTGCCAAATGACTTAAGTTGTCTTGCATAATGGCAAAAATTTCCTTGGCATTTGCTCGCTAGCTCGTGAAAGCTTAGTTAGGGCTTTATGTGCCAATGCACACAGAAGCCCTCTGATCATCTGGGTGTCTGCCCACGGGTGAATGTAAAGGACAGAAGGGGTCCTGTTGACTTCTGTAGGGCTGCTGTGCACTGTATGTGGTGCCTGACTGATCTGAGGTCCACGCTGTAGACTGCACAGAACCCGAGATCTGCTCTGCACAGTGGTGCTGGCAATGCGTACACTCAGAGCAAGAATTCCTACTGGCAGAACCAGCAGCTTCATTGTATTGTCTCCTCGGAATAGACCTAGCAAAATGAGTGGTCAGCTTCTCAAAGGGCAGACATGAACAGATCCTTGTTTTCAGAGATGGAGACAAACCCTCAGCAGCAGCGGGCAGGGGCGGTGCGGCGATGGCAGTGCCGGGAATGGCAGTGGCGGCGGGTGGCAGTGCCGGGAATGGCAGTGCCGGCGGATGGGAATGCCGGCGGATGGCAGTGCCGGGAATGGCAGTGCCGGGGATGGCAGTGCCGGCGGGTGGCAGTGCCGGCGAGTGGCAGTGCCGGGGATGGCAGTGCCGGCGGATGGGAATGCCGGCGGGTGGCAGTGCCGGGGATGGCAGTGCCGGCGGATGGCAGTGCCGGCGGATGGCAGTGCCGGGGATGGCAGTGCCGGCGCCGCTGCCGCGAGGTGCGATGTGCGGGCTGTGCCTCAGCAGCCTGCGCTCGGCTATAATTAGATTAACAGCGCTGCCAGCCTGCGAGCCTCAGCGAGCATGTGCTGGATTCTGCATGTGCCTCCCGCTTATTGGCGGCCGGGGTTGCTGCCTGCCCCTTTGATAGGTTTCCCCAGTAATCTTTATGCTGCATTACAGACATAGATACAGCGGTACTGCGTGCATGCGACGGGAGAGGTGCTCAGCTCCGAGCGTAAAAGGGAGCCCACAGATGAAAGGCGCTGGGCTTTGTTGCAAAGCATCAGTACTTAAGGACTGCTAGCTGGGAGCAGAGAGGTCAGTGAAGGAGTTGTACTTGGTGGTAATTACTTTCAGGTCTTTATCTCTCCGGTAAAACAGTCATGCATGAAATGAATACTGTTAATCATGTCATCTGTTTAATGTGATCTTGCTTTCGTTAATATCACGTATACTCCGGTGGGAGAGCCATCAGATTCCAAAATGTATCGTTGGAGTGGGTTCAGTTCAAAAATAGAGTGGATTTATATGAGAATATTGCTTTCATTTGAAATTTTGAGCCTGTGCATGAGAGTGATTTTACTGGTTGCCTTTTGTTATGCTAATAGAAACATTTTTTGTTGCAATGTTTTCTGCCGAGCAATTGAATTAGAGCATTTAAAACTACTGGCATATGAAGATAAATCTGTAAATATTGATCAATTTAAAGAATAATTTTTTGAAGTATTCTTTAATATAATCACAGCAATAAATATCTTGATGGCTGTCTTGCAACAAGGTAGAGGGATGAGGAGTATTATGCTATTGTTCTTTCAACAAAGATGCTGGAGCCTTCATGTTTGGGTGGATTCTTTGTTTCATCTACTGGCTTTTATTTTAAGTGGCTTTCAAAATGAAACTGAAGCTATACAGCCTGGTAGATTTCAATATAACCTTTGCTTGCACATACACGTATTTTATATGTATTTGTTGTTCTCAAAGGCTGAATTTTGGCCCAAAGCCTTGTTTATTGTGAGAACTGCCTTCAGCAGTAGAAAGAAACAAGATATATTTTTGCCAATCTTTTAATCTGTGATTCTGAGACTATTACAGTATTTATCATAGCGTCATCTCATTTAAGTTTTTTTCATACTTGACCTACGCATCAGTTGATCACAACTTTTCCTATAAAAAGCATGCATGTTTAATGAGAACATTCTACAGTGAAAGCTGTTCAGAACAAAAGAAAGCAAGCATAAAGTATTTAAACTCAGTCTCATAATGTAGTCATGACTCATTTGAGGAGTTTTGATTATTAAGGCTGACTGGTGAGACTTCAGAGTTAATGCCCTTGTCTGTGTCAGACTCCAGAGCCCACATGAACTTGTATATTAAGTCACCAGTCATCTGGCTGGCTGGCTGCCACCATGCGTCCGAGGTACGAGTAGATTGTCTCAGCCAGGATCAGAAAGGTGTTAGGAACAGGAGCTATTTTGGTATTAGTCTTCATTCTTCCCTCTGTGCTTATCCTTGAAGAGGTTTTTTTTTCTACTGTATAAACCAAAGGAAAATTTAGGTTGTTCCCTTTTCAAGTATTTGGTGTTAAATTGTGTTACCTTCTGAGCAGATACCCTCAAATGTGAGCATTTATTCAGTTACCAACTTTATATGGCAGTGGGCACAGCAAAGACACATTCATTATTATTTGTGATTGTATATTCAAACAGAAGAGTATTTGGGAAGTTTAATCACAGCTGGCACATAACAATTTGAAGTTTTGCTAGTGACTAAGTTAACTTGGCATCTATTTTAGTCAAGAGCAAGTTGTTTTTCCATATTCCAGGAGCTGGTTTTGAAGTTGTTTTCTTTTAGGCAGCCTTGGAAAATGCCATTTTTGCATTGTGACAGTTAAGCCTGTGCAGGGAGGACTCAAGATGTGATGGCATGTTGTTTTTAAGCTGTTTCATATTCCCTCATTACCCCCAGTTAGCAACCAAAAGTGTTTTAAAGATGCTCTAAGCTGATTTATGCCTTCTGCCTTTTTTAACAGAGGCTCACCTCAAGTAATTTATCTGTTTTTATAACCTTTGAAACAGCATCCCATGGAGGAGTAACTGAGATCAACGTTAGTAATAATGAAATGTAGAAGGTAAATATCCTCAGCTGACTCATGTTTACCATATCCAGACAAATGGGTTTCCAAGAGAGGAGAGGCTGATCTTTTCTACTCTGTGTATTTGACTATTCTTATTTGTAGTCAACATAAAGTATGCCTGAAAAAACACTGTAAGAGTTGTCATCTTTTTGGTGGTGGATACAGGTAATACTACCACCCACTGGAACTAAAACAATGCTCCAGCAGCTGTTCAGGTGTGGATGTCTTTGCTCCAGAAAGAGCTGTGATGATCTGTGCAAGCATCACAAGAAAATGTGACAGAGTGAAACTAGAACTGGTGATACTGTAGTTTAACTTTGCAATAGCTTAACAGCAAGGAATATGTTACTTTATTGCTGCATTTTGTTACCTCATTTTTCTTCTCCTAAACTAAGAAAACAAATTGAAGCAACAGTTTGTGTGAATTACTCTCTAAAAAGTTGACATCCTTGTTGCTATAAGCATATTTTAACTATAACCAGTGTATTGCTCCAGGAAATTTAACACACTTCAGATTATTATCAATGAGATTTTGTATTCAAGCTTTGTCAGTGAGTTTCTTGATGTAGAAGATTTTAATTACTCTTTTGTTAGGAGATGTATGCGTAGCATGTTTGTTATGTGCCTCTGTGAACTGTTCTCATTTCTGATGTGTTGCCTTGTAGTAAATCTCCCAAGTCCTTTGTTATGTGAAAAGGAAACTTTTCTTTCCCAACAGGAATACAGTATGTATGTGTATATACATATGTATGGTAAAGGCACAAAAGCAGGTTGTGAAAATCATGATCTCAAGTGTTTAATTTATATATGCTGGTAAACATTTATAAATACATATTTAAATATAAATATGTATATTTTCTACCATATAAATCTAACATATGTTTGTGTAGAAAACACTTCCAATGTCATACCAGTATTCTCATCATAATCCAATAGCAATACTCTTGGAAGAGTTATGTTAGAAACACCAGATTTGGCTGCTGGCTGGAGATGGGATATATGTAGTAAACTGAGTGGCTGTAATAAACTGTGCTGCACTAGCTCTTCCCTATTAAGATATTATGTCCTTTTACTGCTATGCATATAAGTGAATTTGGTATTACTTAAACCCTTACCAAGTCTGAAGGGGAAAAATGATACTTAAGGTTAATGCTTTTTTTTTTTTTGTAGTCTGTTAGCAGCGAAAGAGATACTCCAGAAAAAGTCGTAAGGATTTAAAGTATTACCACAGTGTTTATTTTGCAGGATTTGTACTTACATGCCTTACAGTTTTTAAGTCTAGTAACAGCCCGTGATATATGCATATAGGTTTATATTAGAATGAGAAAAGTGACATTGTGCCCTAAAGCTCCTTTTTGCTTTTCCTCTGTTTTTGGAACTAACTCCAGTTATTACTTTGCTGATGAAATGACTGCTTAAATGGTTGAGACATTCAATAGTGCATCTATAAATGCTTATTATAACACTCTGAGAGTTCACAGGAAATCAATAGCCTGTTTTCTGTGTTTTGTTGAGTGAAGGTCATTTCATTCTTCTAATCTGAAGACTTTTGGGCTGGGTGGAGGTGCAGGATGAGCCCTCTCGGTGGAGATTCTCTCTGTGGGCACAGCACAGGATGCATCAGCTTGGGAAGGCCTTATTGTTGTGACATTCCTCCCACACTGATGCAGCAGCACTCTTTAATGGGCTCCAAAATGTTCCTTGTATGCAGACAGCTGTTGCTCCAGTTCAGGGACCTGTGTCCTCCCATGCCCTGGGACTTGGTTACAGGAGAACTTGTGGCAGGGAACATCTGCCCTGTCCTCCTTCCTCTCCTGCAAGGCTCTTTGCCTGGCACAAGTTACCCTGGGGACTAACCATGTGGAATTAGAAACTGGATGGATGAAATATGTCTTGCTTTGGGCAGCTGTGTGTCAGGCATTTGCAGTGTTAAGAGCAGAGTTGTGTTTGATAGTGCAGGAAGTGAAAGTGGCTCTTTTTTGCAGTTCTCACAATGGTACGGTGAATTAAAAGCAAAATGGATATTAATTTTTTACACTTAATCTCCTGTTATGATTAATTTAAATTGTTCTTAAATGTATTACCTGCAGTATTAAGTGTGACTTGGTAGATTAAATGCAGAGTACAGCCAGCAAATGGTAATCCTGGATGCTATTGTCTGCATAATCCTGGTAATGAGATTCCTGTCTTAATTTCACGTTGTCTTTCATGAATGTGCTTTGGCCACCTGTAGGCACAAATATTTGCTGCATCTTTCCATGAAGCACCTGGAGCTTCCAACCCCAATCCTCACTTTGTAAAAACATTATTTTTAGACATTAATTGTCCATTCCATAACAGATGTTATTTGGGTTTGTGCCCTGTTGTGTACCTGTTGCATACTTGTGTAGTATATTGGTTTATTAATTGAAACAATATTTACATTGATGATGATCCTGTGGCCGTCTACTTATTTGGCTACTTATCTGTTGGGTATTGTAATTTTACCATATCACCCATACCTTCCTGAATGTGTATAGTACAAAAACCCCAATTAATGGCAAAGAAGAATGTTAAATTCTTGCTTATCCTTTAAGAGATCTTAACATTGTGAAAGTTGGTAGACTAAACCAAAGGTTGTTCCTGATTTGGAAGTATACAGAAAAAATGCTGTAATAAAGTAGTGCAATGTGTCAGAAGACTTGTACATATTATTAGTGCTATTTAACTGGAGAGAAATGTGGACATCTAGATTTGCAGTGGTATGCACATTTTCACAAGTTTGTGAACCTTTATCCCTTTAATCTATTTAGGGTCATTTAGCATCCATGGATATAAGTGGTTTTTTAAAGGTCTGGTTTTGTATATAATGTTACTGAAGGAGAGACATTAATACAATGTGGTGTGTTGGCCTATAATACAAAAGCACAATATGATACAGTGGCTGTGCCAAAATGTTTCCTGCCTGTATAATCTAGGCAGAAAAAGGCTAGAGTGGAAGGGAGAAATGGAGACAATAAAGATGAATTATCTTTTATGTGACCACAAACTGTGGAGTTTCAAGGTAGATTGAACAGTCTGTGCTTTAGGATTATAAACCATCACTGCAAATTCTTTACAAAGAGTGAAAAATACAAGATCAGTGTAACAATTCCTGTCTGTATAAACGCTTACTGTACAAACTTCCCAGGGTAAGGATGATTTCCTTCTGTCTCAATGTCATAATTGTCATTGGGTATTTTGGGCATTGCAGTCATCTGGAAATGAGTGTGCAGCTTTGTATTTCTACTGTGACATTACAACAGCAGTCTAGTCAGAAGATGTATGAAGGACATGATAAATTATATCCCTTCCTCTTCCATTGCTGTTACATCACCCTCACTGTAATCCACAGTTCTGTGCCATGTGGTGTCCTCTGTTTTCCTTCACCATATTGTGGAGTGCAGAAGTTGCTGTTTTGGCCTCTAGCTCTTCAGGGACTGGGTAAAGTCTGGTAGGGGCTGTGTAATTGCTGTAACTTTTCTGTGAAACACGGGTACCATGGGGGGGTGCAGCAGAAGAGGACCTCTGAATATGATGATGTCATTATCCTCCAGTGTTTTGGTGATTCTTGTTTCTCTTCACCACAGTTCTTCTCTCCTCTCTCACCTTTCTAAATTTGTCTGCTCCATATTCCCATTTAAATACACTCTTCTGTTTTCCCCACTTTCTTCAGTCCTTCTTTCTGCCATTCAGTTTCTACCTGTCATTCAACCTTGTGCTCTTTGACATCTTTGCAGCCACCTCCCCCTTTTTTGGAGGTGGATATCTGTGCTGGTTTCAGCTGGGATATTTGTATTTCTTCCCATTGGCTGTATGGGGCAGTGTTTTGGATTTGTACTGAACACAGGCTGATAACACAGATGTTTTATTATCACTCAGCAGGGCTTGCACAGAACCAAGGCCTTTCCTGCTTCTCATGCTGCCATGCTGGTGAAGAGTCTGGGTTTGCATGGGAGGAGACACAGCCAGGACAGGTGACCTCAACTGACCAAGGGGATATTCCAGACCATGTGGCATATGAATCGGAGGGAAGGAGGAGGAAGGGTGGATGCTTGGAGTGATGGTGTTTGTCTTCCCAAGTCACTGCTATGTGATGGGGCCCTGTTCTCCCAGGTTCTGGCTGATCACCTGCCTGCCCATAGAAGCAGTGAAGTCATTCCTTGGTTTATTTTCCCTGTTTAACTGTCCTTATCTCCACCCATGAGTTTTCTAGCTCTTACCCTTCCTATTCTCTCCCTGATCCTGCTGTTTGGGAGAGTGAGCTTGTGGCTGCTGACTGGAGTTAAACCACAATAATATCCAAAAATATCATGTATGCAGAGGTTGCCAAGGGCAGCACACAGGTGAAGAATGTAAGATCTCTTACCAGAGATGCTTGATGTTTTAAGTTACTATGTATTCATTTTTTGGAGCAAGATGTCCTTGACTCCTGCTTGGAAAGCTCATTCTGACAAATACAAATTGTGCCCCTGACCTTTTCAAGTCTGACATATCTGCTTTTTTTCTCTCAGCCAGTTACCTCTTTACTGAAAGCAAACATCTCCGTTCATCTTCCTGTCATCTCTAGATCAGGCCTTTCTCCAGTGATTTGTGAGCTTTGCTGACCACTTTCTGCAAACAGGACTCCTTTCATGCCTTCATGCAGGCACCTCACAGCACAGGTGTGTTTCTGTGAGAGCTTGACCCAAGGAGCTGCTTCTGCTCCTCCTGCTCTTAGGAGGTGTCTCACACAGTTGCAGCACATTACTGATCTGAATTTTGACAGCTTGGCTGGTGCCTGCAGGACTCCAAGATGTGTGGGTACTTAACTGCCTTAAAGTCACATTTATTTTGCTCTTCTTCTTTTGCTGGCACTTGGCACGTTGGCTGCACTGGGTGCCTAAAGGATCCTGCCACAGGCTGTCCATTGGGAGGAGATTTTTCAGACTGATTTCATTAAATCCTCACAGAAAAACAGCCAAGCAGGTTATGCTCCTATCCTGTGCTAAATTATACTATTTGGGCTCTTCATCTGTAGTGACTTGTTGAGGTCTATGGTATGTGTAAGAAAACTGCTTTTTTACTATCTGATTTTGACCTCCCTAAAGAGACAGAGTTTTTGCAAGTATTTCCTCTTTCCTTATGCTTCAAAACAACTTATACTTTCGTATTTTATTTCAGTGTGAAGTACTGAAGCCTAAATTTGCAACTCTGAAGCCTAAATTTGCAGCAAAACCATGTCTATAACTAACTCTTAAAACACATCCATTCTTAGAAAACATTGCAGATACTAAATCCATCTGGTGTTGAATTATCATTGATTTTTTTTTTAGTTTTTTATAACTACTCTCACTTCTGGGTTTGTGTAAAATAGTCCTGGAAGCATTAGGATCCTTAGGATCCTACACAGAGCTTTCCCCCCCCACCCTGCTTTTCACTAAAATTAATTCTGGAATTGTTAGTCTGCAAAGGCTGACCTGGAACAGAGACTAGACAAAGCAAAAGGAATAAAATAGGTATTTATTGAAAGGATGCACTTTGGGCAGTGCAGAGCCCAGCTGGGGCTACACCCAAATCAAATCCTAGATGGTTTCCAGTCACAAGTTTTACTCTTTTATAAGTTTTGGTTCATCTACATATTAAGATTAATTGTCCAACCACAGCCCCAGATTATGAAGTCTCAACCCCATGGCTGACCCCTTTCCCTTTGCCATTATTTATGCTTTTTGGGTACCAGTTGTCCTTGATTTTCAAGCCAGAAAGGGATTGTTTTGTCTACCTACCCTGTGAAGAGAACTTACTAACACCTAACATGAAGTTTGAGTTACACACCAAGCAGCAAAGAATCTGAAAACTATAAGAGCTAAAACCCAAGGCATCATTTCCCCTCTTTAGCGGCTTGGCAAGGCTTTTACCTTGTCAAGTGTCTATTCTAAATATCTACTAATAATAGGTATTTATTAATATAAATATCTAATAATGGATAAGTATCTAATAACAGTGCATATCTAACAGTAAATATCTAATAATAGGTAAGTATCTAAGTAATTAACTAATAATGCTAAACAATAATGAATATTTAACAGTAGTAGTATCTTATACTGTTAGGTATCATGCAAAGAAATATAGTGATTATCATGAGCAGGCCTGTTCATGCACATGTTCTTCAGGTACAGAAGAGGAATCATTTAAAGCATGTTTTTGTTTGCATCAGTCTGTTTTTCCAGTTGTTTCAGGAGCAACAGCTTTCTTACAGACCAAGCAGCTGAGAATCTGAAAAATAGAAAAGCTAAAACCCAAGGCATCAAGTGTGTATCCGTACCTGATGGAGGGAGTAAAGAACATGGAGCCTTCTCAGTGGTTTCCCATGACAGAACAGGAAGCAATAGGCACTAAAATACAGGCAAATCCATTTAAATGTAAGCAAACCCTTTTATACTCAGGATGGTCAAATGCTGGCACAGGTTACCCCAAGAGGTGGTGAAGTCTTCATCCTTGGAGATTTTCATAACCCAACTGGGATGTGGTCCTGGGCAGCCTGTTCTAGCAGCCCTGATGTCAGCAAGGACTTGAACTAGACAGGCTCCAGAGGTGCCTTCCTGCCCCAGCTGTTCTGTGATTCTGTTACTAGAAGCCCTCAAACAGCAGACCAATCAGGCCTTGCAACTCTAGGCAAGTTATTATTTTTTTAATATTAATTCTGCAATCCAAATAGTTTAACATTTTATAGCTGAGTATATCCTAGGTATGAGTGTACACATGTACAGGTATGTATACACCTACCTATTTCTGTCTCCTAATGCCATTTCATACAGGCAACACATGCTTTGTGCAGTCATTGAGGTTTGTTTTTTCCCTCCCCATAATTATGCTATATCTGTATAGTAAGAAAAAATGCTGGATAAAATTGCTTTAAAGAAATATTTATTTTTAGTAGCTGATTTCTCTTGGGCACTACTTACACATAATTGCATCTTTGTTCCAGTGCACATTGGAATTGTCCAGGAGGAGATCTGGAGAAGAGAAAGCAGAGAGCAAAAGGCTCTGGGTCAGAACAGGGAGGTTCCCCCTCAGCTAGACTCCTCTTTCTTTAGAAGGTAGCTCCAAATTAAGCAGTAAACACAGGAAAACTGGTCTGAATTTATGTATCTATATACAGTACTCAATACTTTGGATTTTTTTCAAGTACTTTTTGAGTCCTACATGTGCATAATTATGGCTTTGCCAGTATTCAGCCCTATTTCTGCAGCCTACAGCTGTGTCTGGCTGTCTTATGGTGTTCTTGAAAACTAGAAAGCTGGATAGGGCTGACTGCTAAAATTACATGGAGTCTCTTGGCGTATGGATGATCCTGTGGGGTAGTGTTGGAGGAAGCTGTCTGGGAGCATCCCTTGTAGCATGAATTGGATATTTGTGGGGAAAAGGAGACACTTGCACAGTTCTTCATCATATCCCTTCAAAGTCATGAATCTTGCCTTGTAGTACTGACACATTTTCTTTCTCCTTTTCAACCCACATTAAAGTCAATTTCCCCCTTCTTTAAATGATGACCATTATGTTGTTTGGGGTTGAAGACATTTTCTTTGTTTATATCTTGGCCATGATAAATGACAAATTATTCAGGCTTGATGTTTTTTATATCAAGTTGAAAAAAACATTATTTTTCTTCCCATAAGCATTTGGGTTTTTGTTTAAGTAAATGGCAATGCCAAGTTCTCTCTTCCAACTCTTCATGGTCAAATATGGTGTGGGATTTAGTTTTTCCTGCTAGTTCATAGCTCTTGAAATAACTTCTTAGAAATACACTTGCAAAAATAACAACAGCCATAATAAAATCTGTTTTGAAGATGAAAGGAGCCAAACTCTGGTTTTGAGAGCTTGCTTAGCTTCATATTTAACATACCAGTTTCAATCACAGCCACTAGAAATTTTGGAACTTTCTTTTTTTGCTGTTGAATTTTCAAAAATTAATCTGATAAACCCTCTAATCCTTATGAACTGTACCATTTATTTTAGTGTAGCAGTTATGGCTTTTACACTTGAATAGATTACTTTCTTGGGTCAGTGCAGTTGTCTTTTGAAAATCATTTAGAGGTATCCACTGGTAGAGAAGTTGTCTTGTCAGGTATCACAAACATGCAGGAAGAGTGAATGGGTTTGCACTGACAGCTCCACTCTCCATACTCTGCTGTTTACCTCCTTGCCTCTGTGTTTTTAATCATCCCTTCCTCTCTCTGTCCCCCAGCCCTTTTCTTCCCAAATTTACAATGACCATGTTTCTTGTGATTTTTCAATTTCAAGGGCTGTTAGGCCATCTGAAGCAAGAAAAAGCCCCGTTCATACTTTAAAGCATGGAACTTGCTTTTCATTTCCTTTTCATGATATATCTGGAGGTGTTCACCTGTCTGATGTGACATTCTTCAGTAAAAGTGGGACCTGCCTCTAGCTGAAGCTGTCCTGTGAGTCAGAGGTTGGATCAGTGCTGCCAGCAGTGTGACTGGTGCCCTCTTAGCTGGTTCTGCCCTTCCAAACTCCAAGGGATGAGACAATGGAATTGCCAGAAATTCCTGTTCAGCTCCTTGGAGCATTTACATGGAAGGAGTTTATTTGGAAGTTTACTGGGTTTTCTTAAGGAACTTGGTATCAATCTTCAAAATGGGGTTGTCAATAGTGCCTTCAGCATGTACCAGGCTGTGAGTTTCCTGCTTTTCCTCACAGCTGGAAAGGAGTTTTCATAAAGTGTGGAGGTGTTGGATGGGCTCTATTTTTAGGATGTTTCTTCCTGAGGCCTTCCAGTTTGAGGATTCTGTCCCACCAAGCCCAGTGGTGATGAAACAACTGCAAGTCCCACCAAGGTAGACTTGCACCAGGGGTTTTTATGTAGAGCACTGTGACAGAGGTATGACTTCTTGAGATTTTGCTGTGTTTGGTTTCTTTCAGCCAGAAGTACTAATCAAAACCTTGCTCTTTACCCTGCACTACTCCACAGTGCCCTTGCTCTGCTAGGGAAAAATTTGGAAACTCAGAGTGTTTTTGTAAAGAGGGGAGAAAACCAGCTGTAGTGATGCCTTTGGGGACTTCATTTGAGTTTTGTCTTCAAAATGGAATTGTTTATTGCATTTAGAGAATAAGTAGCTAAGACTTAAGAACTAGGTGTATGAGGTTAATTTTTACTGCTGGTTTATTTCAATTTTTTACACTTGTGGGAGAAGTCGGGTGGCCCAGTTACTAATGCAGAACTGATACAGCCTCAAAAAAAGTAATTGCATTTTTCCTTCTCAAAGAGAAAAACCATACTAAGTATAATTTTGTTTCAGTCCCCATTGCATCTAGCATGATTTTAGCATAGTTTTGGAATCATAAGGGATTTCCTTATTTCACATAAGCTGTCACCTGAGGTGACTTGTACTTCCTTAAATGTACTCTCCCTTGAAACTTAAGTCCTTAAGTAGTCTGCATAAGTTTTTAATACTTGTGTTGCCTTTGATATAGTTAGATTAAAACTTTTATTTCTGTGTAGATGTGGGTTTTGTCTGTATAATTTTTAAGTGTATGAAAACAGGGTTAGCATTAATCTCCCCTCTAAGTTGTCCTCTGCTCAGCTGGAATCTTTAATTTGCTTTCAGAGCCTTTTAAACCCCCAAAGTGTCCTAATATTTCTTGTCAATAAAGGTCACTTGTGTAGGAAGTGTAATTTCTGTCAAGTTAGCCTGCTGAGAGCCTTGTGCCTTAAGGAGCCTTTGTGATGAACTTTCCAGACAAAGGAGCACTTATGGAGAAATTATGAAAGTGGTTTAAGGTAAAAATTCTGCAATCCACTTGACTTTTTCTTCCTGTCTTAAATATGTTAATATTTTATAATTATAATAATAATTATAATCATAATAAATGGAGATGTAAACAAAAGCAGTCATCACCCTATACCATAGCAGTGGAATAAAAACTGACCAGTCCTTCCTACCCCTATACCCCTATTTTATTTCTCCCAAGGCCCCCCCAAGCAGGGAATGGCCATATCTTGAGGATTTTCCCAGTGTGGCATATCTGAGATGCAGGCTGCTCTATCTGCCCATACTATGAAATCTGCCATCCATGTTTCTTACCATACTACTGAAATACTCTGTTGTCACTCTCCTGCCTGGATGAAAGCAGCCTTGTCCCACTTACATCAATTCTGGATACTGCTTGAAAGAGCATTTCCCAAAGCCTGTGGCTTTGATCACATCATCTGTCTTTACATGTTTTGCTGGTTCCTTCTTCTCTGTTGTACCCAATATTGAAACTCTTGGTAGGGTATCCTAACATTATCTGTCATCTTCCATTTATTACCAAAATTTTTGGTTTCTTGTCTCCATAATGCCATCCTAAGTCACCTTTTCTTTACACTTTCAAACAGTAGTCTTTGTGCTTTCCACCTGGTAAAAGGTGTTTTAAATAAATTCAGTGTGCTCCACTGTGTTCTTTTAATTTACATAGTATAACCCAGCAATCTTTGAAAATAAGTATTAGTAACATTTCAATTAAGACCTAGAAAAAGATCCTTTTCAGGAGGACCTGTGTTTGTGTTTGCATTGAGTCTGCAGAATCATATCTGTTGGGAAGAGTTTTTCTCTGCAGATGATAGGCAAAGGCTTGTAATGCAATAGAAACTGCTGTGGTGTCACTGATTACAGAGAACAAGTCTAGTCTAGTGGCATTTCTAGGTGAATGGATTTGTCTGCAATGAGAAATACCATCAGTTACAAAAGCAAATTGTCCTGGGAAGAAAGATGAAGTGTAACATTAATACAAGATAAAGGAAATCTTAAAGAATAATGAAACAAAATACAATTTGTTATGTAGCTCTTTGGTATTGAAGGTACAAAACAAACTCAGTATGTGTTTTTGTTTCCCAAAATGATTTCTGCATGTCTGGTGGCTGTGGGAGCAAAAGGAGACATGTCATTTGAGGGTTGCATTGTGGCCTGGCAGAGGGGATGCAGCCTACCTTCAGGAGCCAGGAATTGCAGTAATTATTGCACTTCTCTTCCACTGAGTGCTTTCTTTATGTACAAAACAGCAGCGATACGGTCAAACCCACGCCATGGTTCCCAGCATTAATTAACTCTTTAATACTGTCCTGGAAAACCAGTGGGGGTTTTATTGTTGTCCTTTCATGTTTGGTGGTGGGGTTTTTTAAAAGATGCCTGAAAGTCTTAAGGCCAGTTTTGTTTACCAGGTTATTCAACACTGTGCTGCATGCACTGGCTCTCAGTGGAGGCCACTGGCAATGCTACTGTGAGGTCACTTTGTTAGCAAAAAGAGAACAACCAAAGGGAAAAATAAACCACCCACCACCAAAGACCCCACAACCAAACCTACTTTTTGAGGCCTTTACCACTGTTTCTAGTGTTCACATAAAAACACCTGGAAGTGCAGAGCTATTAAAATCACTGGGGCACTGTTGAAAGAAATCAAAACAACTTCTGAACATTTACTGCTGCAAGATGTTTAGGTGAGATTGGCAAACAGCGCTTCTTTTAAGAAATCAGAAAGTAATATTTGTTTTTTTTATACTGAGAATTACAAGCATAAAGAATGTCATAGATCCCTTGGAGGTGCCAACTGAGTTGATTGTGAAATATCATCACAGACATCCACTTGGCAGCACCACACTTTCATAAGTGAAGGTCATTGGTGATGAATTAGGGCAGATAAGTTTTCAAAAAGCACTGGGTACTAGTTTAAAAGAGGGAGCAGACAGAGTAAAATTAAGGAATTTCCTAGTTTAAGGATTGAACTAAGTACAGGAAACAAGATGCACCTTGAAATTCAAATGGACTCTCAGCCTTTCTCTGTCTTAGAAATGTGTTGGCCTATTTCTTCTGGATTTACTACAGGGGCAACATTTGTTGAAGTTATTTTAGTGTAAAGGTAACACATGAGAGAAGTTCACAGTTGCCATTAAGGATCACAGAAAATGAACAAAACCACTGGGGCTGGACAGTTGTGGCCTGAACTGCAGTGGGGGAAGCTGGAAAAAGCAGAGATCCCTGAATGGCCCCTGGAGAGCTCAGCTCCAGGGTGGGATCCCCCTGACTGGGCTAAGCCAATCCTGTTCACACAGTGCCACTGCTGTCAGTGCAGAGAAACAGGCAGGTTGGGTATGGCTTCTCCAACCAGCTTGGGTGGTAAGGTGCTCCTTCTCTCTGCCAGCTGTGGAAGGGATGGGATACATGGCATTTGTGTGACTGCAGCTTGTTGGCTGCATTGCTGTACTTGGACAAGCCATTTCTGAATCTAACTCCTGTTGTGGTTACAAATGGTTTCATTTCCAGCATAAATTTTTACTTTTGGTTAACAGCATTTCCTATACTGATAACGTCAAACTTGTTGCACTACATTGTGATATGGGGTTTTTGTTTTCCCCTCCATATGTACTCTTCTGTGAAGAGAAGCATTTTTAAAAAAATAAAATGTTTTTTCCAGCATAGTTGATATAGATTGTATGCATCTAGTGGCAGTTTACAGAAGAGTGGTAGAAGAATTTTTGTTCCACGTTAAAGTCTGTCTGTCCTCACATACATATATCTATATTTATCTATATATATATCTGTATTTATCTATATATAAAGTTTTAAAATCTGAAAACATTTGGCATGGCAATGGAGTGTGATCACAAAGGCCAAATGTTTTGTGCAATTTGGCCAGTGCTTCCCACCAAAACTGATAAGAGGTGTGGGAATTGCCTGCAGTGGTCACTGCCTATGCATTCCATGGCTTGGGAAGAAACCTGGTCTCTACCACAGGAGGGCAAGTTCAGGGACAGCTTTTCAATCTCAATTGCTTTTTAAGGCAGTGGTGGTTTATATGTGTGTGGTAACTGAGGAAAGGGTGTAGCTGGCATCTTTGCAATTAAAAATCTCCTCACCAGCACATGGCTGCTTTGCTGTGCCTCTCTGTGGTTCTGGGGGTTTGGAAGGTGTAAGAAAGCAGCAGCTGGAGCCAGGTTTGGAAGATGAATAGGACATGCTGCTGTTGGGGCTGGGGCCATCCTGGGCTGAGCTGGTGTGTTCCTGATGCACCTGGCAGCGTGTTGAGAGGTGGGTGTGCCATTGACTGAAATCTCTTGAGGTTTGCTAGTAGTTGCTAAGCAACTGCAAAAAACTTCAAATCGGGATTTTTTTTTTTTTTTTCCTTACCCGTGGACTGTTTTTGCAGCAGGTGGAAGAGAGGGAAAGTGAGGAGCACTGTGGGGTGGCTGTCCAGAAGCCCCTCTCCTTCCTTCCACATGTCACAGCCAAGGTGATGGAGAAGGACCCAATCGTGTACTGTGCTCCCCTTGCAAATTCACAACTCTTTCACGCTGGTACAGCAATTTCATTTCTTTTGCCATGTACATAAATACTGCTCTCGACAAGAAAAGATGCTGTATTTTAAACATTGCTCTGAAAATCAGTGGAATTTTCCAGTAAAACTTCAGTGTTTTAAGGAACATAGTTGTGCAGCAAAAGAGCATAACACGAGAGGCATGAGGATGATGAAGATCCAGAAGTGCTCTCCACCCTCAGAGGACAAGTATATTCAGCCTAGTCATCATTGAAAATAACCTGAAGTTTTGCGTGACCCCATCAGTTTGCACACTATAAAAACAACCAGGTGCATGGATTGTTTTAGCAGTTGGCATCCCATCTATTAAGTCATAAGTTCTACAATTGGTATTTCAAATTTTTCCCTATAAATGATGTCTTACGTGTAAGGATTATGTTCAAGTGATTACAGCTTGAAATTGGCTGGTGTCTCATGCATTTTTATTACTAAAATACAATGTCCTCGTTGCAGTAGCTTAGTTTTGGTATTTGATTTGTTTTCAAGCACCTTACTTTTACAAGTCGTGTATTGTTTTTTGGCAGAAAGGCAGCTGCTTGGCATTCAGAGCCACTAGTTTGCAGTAACAGTTGTTGGTTTTGGTCCTTATTGGTTTTCTTTCCAATTAAGATACAGCTGTTATGACTTCTGGAATGAGGGAGGATTATTTTATCTAATGATGTGAATAGGAAAATCCTAAAGTAAGGATCTGTCCTTCAAAACAGCTGGGAAAAGACCAGGTTGTGAGTCCTCAATGTTTAGTGAGAAGTACCTCAGGCTGTGATTTTTGTGACAAACTGCATAAAAAGATCTGGTGTTTCTTTTCTCATGTAAATGGAAGGGAATTAATGATTCGGAGAAGATTATCCTAAAGGATTTTTCACACTGCATCTTTTACAACATAATAGGGGAATGTACAATTGCTAATGCCTTTGCACTTGGTTTTTTTTGGTGGCATTTGGAGCACTTGCACATACAGTGCTTTTGTACTTTTGAGGGAGTAGAAATAAGATTGTGGTATTTTTAACTTTTTTGCTCAGGTGTGTGTTCAGTGCTGTATATGAAAAATCCCTGAGCCACTTTTTGTTTTAGTTGCAGCCTAAAAGCTGTAATCAGCAGAAGAGGAAGCCACACACACAAATCATTGCAGTGTATTGCAGACTGGACAATTCTGTTAAACCAGCCATTTAAAGTTAGGAAGTCCAGCAGGCTGAAGGTGGTCAATGATTTTACCTTTATGTGTAATTTCACTTTGGTGGCTCATTCATGCATTTTTGTTTTTTGAAAAGATTGTAGTACACTCTTTCACCAAGCTTCACCCATACAATGGAAAGTCACTCATACCTAGTATGTGCACCCACACTGGGAATCACACAAGTTAAACTGTTGCACTGTATATACATATATGGAGAGATTTTTGTATGTATATATGCCATTACACACACACACACATATATATATATATAGTGTATTTTGACTGTTGTTCTCCTTTGTATCTTCCAGATGTGATTTTTTTGGAAAGCTGGGGGTTGAGTGAGTTGGGAATCCCATGGTACTCTCTTCTTTACTGTTGTTTTATGGGGCAAAGGAAGATGAGGAGCAATTGTGGGCTCTTATTTGTCTTCTTGGAAGGATTTGCATTGTGTCTTTGAACACTGGTTCTTCCTTTTCCTCCAGCTTTCTGAAAGGAATATAAATTATAGGAAGTTGTTTTAGTAGATTAGTCAAATATGCTTAGGCATTATCTCTCAACGATAAGTGGCAGTATCATCCAGTAAAATTAAAACTACCCAGCCAGACCAAAAGTAGGGAAGTTGGATATTTGATATATTCTCACACTAATAAAAGTAAACATTCTTATTAATTTTCATAACAAGAGTGTATCTAACTTGACAAATTATTGAGCTGAGAAATTGACTTAGAATGTCAGTGCTATTGGCAAGTGATATTGTAAACCAGTACATCAAGCTCTTATTGACACAACCATAAATCAATGACTTTTATTTTCCTCTTACATTTCAACACAAGAATCAGAAATAAGTTCATATAATCTCAATAACTTCTTAATTTTTCTTTTTATGACAGCAAGACCATAGGAATGCTCCTATAGGTTGTTACAGCAGACTTATGATACAAAAAGCATGTTTTTAGATACTATCTCTTAATAGAAAAGATCCAAGAACAAGTCTTCAGGATTTTAATTCAAATACTTGATGCTGTTTGAATAAAGACCATTGCATGAAAACTTGCTGGATGGATGTGGCTCCTTGTCCACATGGGATCCTGTGGCCCTTGTTGGTAAGGGCTGGCTGTACAGAGAGTATTTATTCTGGGGTTGAAGGTATTCTTTTGGGGATACAAGGAAACTCATGTGTTTAACAAATTTGTGTGAATGTAGCACAGATACTCTGGTCTGTGTGGATGTGATGACCGTGAAGATGATGCCTTTTGAACACTGAACTTTACATGGGAATGTTTTTAATTTGAGTATTCTCAGTTTGAAGATTGTCTGATCAAGGATGGCAGGTTGACTTTTAGGGCATCCAGTGCCATTTAACATTCCCCAGGGTATCAGAAACAGCATGTTGGTCAGGATCCTGGTGTGTAAGAAGCTCTGAGAGTGAGATGTTGTTGTGTTTTAAATAGTGTTGTGACAAGGAAAGAATGTCTTCTATTGTGAGCAGTCTGCAAAAGTAAAACCAGAGGTGGAATGTTAAAACTTTTTATACCTGGAAACTGAAACTACAACTGCCCTTAGCAAGTCCTAAGAGTTGATTTTTCTGCTGGTGGCGGTGATTCTATTTTTGTTATTTATTCCTGCATGATAAACAAAACAAATTCTTAACAATATTTTAAAAAGGTGTAGGAGTAGTAAAAATAATCATAAATAGTTAAAAAAACCAGATACAAACAAAGGAAAAACCCCAACCCTCCAAAACTGAAAAAGCAAGAGTTTTTATAACTTGCTTGGTCACTAACTCGATTATAGTGGCTGTATAAAAAGTGGCCCATTTTGGTAGTACATTATGTTACCATGGTAACATTGACATACTAATTTAGAAACCCTTCAGGCTACCTCTGAGAACATGACCATTGCACTAGTACACCAAAACATGAAAAGACTTATTGTGAATGTAGCTGCTAAATGTTTAGGATGAACCCACTAGACACGTGGACTTTTTACCATCCTGAAATTTCTATCAGAATCCACATTTGCTTATGGTGTTAAAAATATCTGAACCAGATTTATCTTAATGCTTTTGCAGTGTTTCTTATTAAATCCTTTTGCTTTCTTCTTGGAATTGGACTTTGGGGTACCATTGTGAAGACCAAGTTAGGTGCAGCTCCTTAATCCCCCAGCTGCAGGAAAGTGTTATTAGGGGTATTTGCTTCATTCTCCTGGTACTTGGACTGTAAATAGCACTTTGAGTCCTGGGTGCTGACAGGTCCTGCATCATCTTACTTGTGTGTGGTCACAGATTTTTTTCCAGTGGCATTGAATTGTGTCAGCTGGACTAGTGAATTTACTACCATTTCATTTCTGTTTATTTGAAAAAGAATAGTTCTGTTGAAGTGCTGTGTAACTAGTACTATGATACTCAATTTATAAACAACCAAAAAAACTTGCCAAGAGTAGGGAGCATGCCTGTTACACTTTGTGTCATGAGTAACTTCCTATGTGGTAGAGAAATTTGTAGGCTCAGTTCCTTGAACCTGTTCTCATAACACCCTCAAAGGCTGCCATGAGCCCTTGTTTCTGGCTGAAGTTGGCAAAAACTGGATGTGTGTGGGGTTAGCAAGTCCTGTACATGCCTGGGGTGCTGCTAAGTTATGGTCTTTTTCATTTCAGGGGATTTTTGGCAACAACTCTTCACTCTCAGTAAAAGGTACCATGTTTTTTTTCATATCAATATATACATGTACACTACTGGATTTGTCACTTTACCTAACTCAATTAAGAAAAATAAATCTTAACGTGGGAAATAAGCATTATTTGTTAGATCTCAGTTGAACTGATTCTGCAATCTGAGGAAGACTTTTATCTGAAAATAAGTGACAAAAAGATTGAAATATCAAGAAATACAGTTAAAACAACAAGAAGACTGTTAAGCAACAGTCTTCTTTACTGAGTCTGCTTTGGAGCAACTTGGTGTACTTCTTGTCTCATGATAATTTGTTTAATCCTTTTTTTGGGAGTGGAGGTAGGTTTTAATCTTAATGTTTAAGTGGTACTAAATTGACAGATCTGGAAATCAACGGGCAGGATTAGGTTGTAACACCAGCTTGGGCAAAATGAGGGTGTTCTAAATTCTGAGCTTTTATTAAAATAAAAAAAGGGAAAAAAGTAAAAGGCATTTTGAGCCCTTCTGGTCACAAGGATTGCTGTTAAATCTGTGAGCAGAATGCAGCTGGCACATTCTGAGGTGTCCCTGTACTATGGAGATGCTTCATGTGCCATACCAGCCCAAAGGGTGTTGGCTCTGAAGCAGAACAGCTTCAGCCTGTGTCTCAGGGCTGCTCTACCTTCTGATCTGAACATGCAGTCCTGTGTGCAGGGTTGCTCTACAGCTCGAGGGGAGAAACACTCCAAACCAAAACAAGGCCAAGATTTCAGGTTTTCCCATCACAATTAAAGCTGTGCAGGTATGAAGTTATAGGCAGTAACCAGTGCTGCGAGCAGGGCATGTCATATGCATTTAGCAAAGTTATTAAAGTTAAGATTTTTAAAGAAAAACTGAACTAAGCTAAAGGAAATCATGCATGTTTCTCACAGTTATGAATCTATTGGCAATTGAGCCAGGCTACAAACTGTGCTTTTCTTCCCTGTCTTCCCTACCTCCTTTTGAGGAGACGACATCATTTTTATCCTGGACCACTTCTTTATCTTGATTTTGCTGCCTCTCTACAAACAGTTGCACCAGTGTAACCCAAAGGTTTTTCAGAGGAGAGAGAAAGGTCTTGCTGCCACACCAGAGACAGGCAAAGCCATGCTCCCAGGGGAGTTCAGATCCCAGCAGCCTTATTTGATTGCAGAGGGTGCCTGCAGCCACCCATCCTCATCACCAAGCCTCTCTTCCTGGCAGCCTGACCCTGCCCAGACACACAGTCTGCAGCATCCTAGTGATGTGCTGGTGGGCCAAAATAGCCTCATTTTAGGTCAGAGAGGTAACTTACAGTGCTGGAATGGTACCTAAGGAAGCTGGTCTCAGTCTGGGAAGGGCTCCTGACCAGATCTCAGGGTGAGGTTGGAGCACAGATCCATGGGACCCTTCCAAGGACACTGGATGTAGGATAGGAAGGAGCACTGGTGGGGATGGAGTGGGTGGGAACTCAGCCTCCTCTCATCAGTGTGAGTGAAAGGTGGATCATGTCCTAGGGCTGGGTTTTTGTGCTGGGTGGAGAGTGCAAGCTGGAGCTGCTGAGATCACAGCTGTGTGTTCCAGCCTGGCTCTGCTCCCCCTTCCCTTCAGCCTCCTGGCCCAGCCAGAGGCCATGGCATGGGGGAGCGTGTGGCAGCTCGTGCTGCTGAGTTATCCCAGCTGTGCTTCAGCTGCTCCCTTTCCTCTGCAAGAGTAAATAAATATTTAGAGTTTGAATTACATTATCTAGCAAGAACCATTTCCTTTTTTCATGTGGTATTTTCATGTGTTTTGCTCCTTAGAGCTCACTAGCAGCAGCAATGACATTGGGGAATTATTTAGAGAGAAAAAAAAATTGTAAGCCTGTCTGGATTTGCCTACTAAAAAAAACCACTTTGACAACAGTCATTTAGTTTAAGAATTTGTGTCCAGCTTGAGCATCCCGTTTAGTTTGTCTGGTTCCATATCCCTTTGCTACTAAATGTTTTTTAATAGATGTTTGAGAGGCTTTTCCCATCTCCACTAGCTAGAGAATCAGTATCCTATAGTTTTTCAAGATTGAAATAGATTAGGATGATTTTTTTCTAACCATAATCTATCTGATTTTAGAGGACTTGGTGGTGGGGGGTAAAGTGCAGTGGTGGTAGTTTCCTTCTTTTTTTCATTTATTTCTGTGTTGAGTAATTTGTTTGGGTTTGGGGTTTTTTTTGTTTGGGTTGTGTTTTTTGTTTGGGAGGGTTTTGGAAGGTTAGTTATTTTATTTGCTTGTCTTATTTTGTTTTCTCTGAGCACTATTTGCCTGTTTGCCAGATGAGGAGACTGATGCAGGGAGGCAAAGTTGAGTCCCTCCAACAGCATCAGCCCCCCACTGCCATGCTGCAGTACAGAATGTGAAAGCAGAGCCTGTTCTGTTTCTTTGCAAATCCAAACATCTGCTTTCAGCATCCTGGTACAGGCTGTGGGCCAGTTTGTGTCCTCTCCTCATTCCTTCACCTGGAGGGAAGTTGAGTGCGTCACCACTGAGCTCTTGGGGATGTGCCTTCCCACAAAGGTGGGGTGCTCTTACCCACAGCACCTGTGCCAGCATCCTGTTGGACACTTCAGTTTTGTGCTAGTGCAGTACAGACTGGCTGGATTTATAGGAGAGTGTTCCAGGCTTCTTTTCCAAGCATGTTGTATGGATTTTGTTGTTGTTGTTGTTGCATGCTCTTTTTCATAAGGTGCATGGTTTGTCCTCGCTCCAGGGTTATTTTTGTTTGGTTTATCCTATCTTCCCTGAACACTTTAGAAGTTGTTACTTCTTTGTGCACTCAGCAATGCTCCCCATCAGGAAAGAGGTGGCTTTCAGGGCTGGTCATTCAATTTTTGTTCCCAGTTCCAAGCTTTTGTTTGCCTATACATTAATATTTGCCATGCCTGATGAGCCTGGGCTTTGCTCCTGGTGTCAGTGACACAAGTTGCACGTTTTTTCACAGTCTAGCAAAGGGATAGACAGACAACAGAGCTGTTGTCACAACTGGAATTAACATGCCATATGGTCCCTACATCACCTTTCTTTTCTATATTTGTCTACTGCAGAAAAATTATTGAAAATTGATGTCCATTTTCAAACTCAAGTTGCAATACAAACTGTTTATTTTTCTTCCCCAGCTTCCTGCATTTTGTTTGCAGAGGCACTGTTGTTCTTAGACTAGCAAATAAAAACTCCTCAGTTGCTAAAAATAATCTAGCTGTAGCTCTATAAATAATTATTTTCTGCAATTTCTTATTTTTAAGCAGAAGTGTTATTTAGTATTCCCAGTAAGTGGGCATCTCTGTCATGTCTGTTTTTCTCTAATACAGCAATATGATCTCTGATCCATGGGTCTGATGTCTTCTCCTCAGTTTGCAGCTTCCCATTGCTTTATTAAAGAAGTCAGTCCAAGCTTATATAACTTTAATTCTGGGTAATCAGGTTTTTTTTTCCTTCAAAATAGATTCTATTTCATTTCTGCCAGTATTTTAGGACTTCCAGTCAAAATTACTCCAGCAAAATAATCTGATAGTGAGTGTGATAAAACGGGATTTATCTGTGTGTTTCTCCAGAAACTTTGTCCTGCTTTGTCTCTCCAAAAGGCTTTATTTTTGTCCATTCTAAACTAAACTGATCATATGAGGAGGATTCAGATGCACTATGAATGACATTTGAATTATGGAGAACTGAAAATACATGTCTGGACAAATATTCAAAGTTCAAAAGAACCTAAAGAGGTCAGAAACATAAAACAAAATGCAAAACTGCAATTAACTTTACAGAAGTGTATCCCAAGTGAAACTAATGCATGTTGTGGAGAGACTTCAAAAAGGGTTATGCCATAAAATACTTGGGAATAATACCAGGAAGGGTCTGAAATACAGTGGGAGGGAGCCTCACAATGGTTGGCCATATAAAGATGCCCAATTCAGGGGGGAGTAGTGGCTCTGAAGGTTTGATTCTGACCCCATTGAAATACAAAAGAAAATTCGATATAGCTGACGTAAGAAAAACCAAGAATTAACAGAGAAAAATGTAAAAATATTCATTTTTTAGCTACATATATCCAGAGAATGGTCTGCTACAGTAACTGGGAAAAGGCTCTACCACCTGTGGTTTCTAGTTCTAGATCTTACAAACCATTAGCTAAGAGATGGTAGAGAATAATCTTCAATTGGCAGGACTGGATAAAGGATCAGTCTCTTTTTCTAACAATTTCTAGTTGCTTATTAGTCTTTTAGATGTGTGAAAATTGCAAGGACAATGCCTGTCTCTGATTCTCCTGCAAATCTCCCAACAGTGAAAAAAAAATTGTACCCTGTGAATGAACTTTACTGTTTCTCAAAAAACCTATTAACTAAATTAGCAATATGAACTTTACTTGCTATGACAGATCTGCTTTCTGTTGTCATAATACAGAGATGATACTGACTTTTCCTCCCTTTATAATTTCGTTCCCAGCTCTCTCATGTAGCCTATCTCCATCTACATAAAGTGTGGGGGATTTTTCTCCCCAAGTTGGATCTATTTTGGTATAACTCCATGTTGTATTCTTTAAAACTGAGAATCAAATAATTGTTTAGGTTGGAAAGGACATAGAGTGTCAGCAAGTTCAACCCTTAACCCATCACTGCCAAAGCCACCATAAATTGTGTCCCCAAGCACCAGCAGAGCCCTTTCCAGGTTACCTTACTCTGGACTGCCCATGGTGCTTGTGCATGAGCATGTCCACAGGGACATGTTGCAGTTTTGAACCAGTAGGATAAGAGTTAGGGGCATAAGCTTGTTGTATAAGCTTTTCCCCTATGGATTCACATGTAGTTAAACACCACAGTTGTGCAGGAACCATTCTTCTGTATAAACAGTTGTTGCGTTTTGCAAATTGTATAAATTTTTTTTTTTTTAAGAACTACAGGAGAATAAATACAAATGTTGAGTCCAATAACTAGAAAGCAGTTTGAGTAGGTGTTGTTACAAAGGTGCAGTTGGAGCTTGCCCTGCCTCCTGCTCCAACCCTCCAGTGATATCAGAGCCCCAAGGGAAGAGAGCTGGAGCTTTCTCCCTTTCGCCTTCCACTACCATGGGACCTGGCTGCACTTCCCACCTTCCTGCAGCTAGCAGCTGTTTCCCAAGGAGTTTTGCTCTCCTGTCTGGGCAGGGTTGGCTCCTTTGCAGGTGGGTACTGTGCTGGTTTGGCAGCCTCAGCCCGAGGTGCTGCATTTATCTCCCGTGAGCTCTGGCCTCGGCGCCGGCTTCCCCCCAGCGTTTGTCAGCGCCGAGTCGAGGAGCTGGCACAGCAGCCAGCAGCCTCCAGCAGAGATAATTCTTATCGTGTGTGCTGCTGGCTCTGCTCTGCTTTGCCTCACATGGTGACAATTTCTGCCTGCCATCAGTCCCCTCGTTGGATCCCAGTCATGCAGGCAGCAAACACGGCCAAAGGATGTGTGTTCGTGCAGGTTTAGTGTTTGTGCCTTCAGTCTCCATCAGCAAAATTTGGGAGAGTGAATTCTTTCCAGTTGCTTTGCCCCTTTCTTAGCATATTTAGCATTCAGTATCTCCTGTGCTGACCTTGTTCTTTAAATTGCATTGGGACTTGTCTTGTTTGAGACTCAGGTCAGCAGGAGAACAGTCAAGTGTGGAAAAACGTCGTTGCTGTTCACTGGGGTCAGAGCAGCACAAGTGACCTAAATATGAAATGCTCCATACTCCGTGGCTGATCCAGCATCCTCAGGCTGCAGCTTGTCTGTCTGCTGCAGTTGCAGACCAAGAAGTGATTTTTTTTTTTTTCAGGAGCAAGATTTCCACTAATTTAATCTACTGAAATTTAGAGTTTGGAAATCTGGGGCACAATGGAAGGGAAAAAGAGAAAGCAAGAGAAAGAAATGCAGAAAAAGACAAGATGAAATTGAGAAGCTTGAGTGAGATAAAATATATTGCATTTTGGTGATGCAGTGGAGTGTGTTTCGGCAGTTCAATTTGTTAATTTTCTAGAACAGGCATGAAATCGCTATATTTATGTATATAGGAATTAATAATAGCTTACAAAAGCAACACATTAGCTTTTTTAGGGTGGGAGGAGAAACCAAGAGCTGCCTGAAGGCAAAACATTTCTAATTCCCTTTTTTAAAATTATTTTTGTTTTAATTTTTTTAAGAGAGCTCCGTTTTCATTGTGTGCATTGCTGTTGCCCACAGCGGTGCCGGAGGAGGAGCATCTGTGCAGTCTGGATAAATTGACTGGGAGGGTGCCTGACTGTGCTTGGTGCTTCCTTCAGGTCAGGGCTGCCAGGGTTTGCCACCTTTTGTCTTTTATGCATGCATGAGCAGGGGCAAACACATCCAGGGTGTAGGAGTGCAAGCTTGAGGAGCGCTGATGTGATTCCTGCTCACAGAAAAACACAGGACAGAAAAACCCAGGGAGGCTTTCCCCTGTAAGGTGAAGCTTGTAGGAGCATGCCTTGCATTGCTTTTGCTGTTAAAAGCAGATGCTTTTTTGTTGGTTTGCTTCTAGGCCATTAAATGCTCCTGGCTTCTTTCCTGACCCCCAGAGATGGCACCAGTATCACAGGAAGGAATCCTGTCATTCCCTCTTGGACAAGGGACAAACCCTGGGTCTGTGGTGGTGACCCAGGAGTACTTTCTATAACTAATGTGAAAATCTGGGGGTTTGTGGTAGGTGTTTTGAACACAACAGGAGAGAGGGTTTGGGGTGGATTCCCTCCCACCCCTTTTTTCCTTAATTATGAGAAGTTTCTGAGTGATTGTGCTGGTTGAACCATCCAGAGGAAAACAGCAGCATTCCTGCAGGGGCTTGCAAGAATTTATACTGGGTTTTTGCTGACACCTATTTTTATATCAGAGATGGCAAAAACATACTGACATATCTAGTCTATCTGCTTGTGAATATATTTCATTTCCATATGCATCCAGCCTTGCAGTGTGTTTGATAAGTTGGGTTACTTGTTTTAGCTCATCTGTGCTTCTCTTCCCCTGGAGCTAATCCAGAAAATGTCTTGAAATGTGGGGGGGGAGAAGGAGATTTAATCTGCATCATGAGGAAAATATGAAAAGTTTTCACAAGATGTCATGACTACATTTGATATCCTGTTGTTTTTATTAGTCTAGAAGTTATTTTTTTCTCCTCTCCCCGAATCTGAGTGATCTGGGGGGATGGTAATCATCTATTCTTCTTGTTCTTTGGTATTCAAATCTAGGAACTAAATAGCTTCTTTAGTGAATAGGTTCACTCTCTGACAGTATTTCTGGCATTTTTCACTTACTCTAATCTCCCCCATCCATGAGGTAGATTCTGTTTACTCTTTGTAAAATATTTTGCATTATAAACAATAACATTTTGCTTAAAATCTTCATCCTTCTCTGCAGGAGATGGAGAAGTATGCTGGGCAGGAAAGCAGTGATTTTTCTGGTATTCAGAAGAAAATACATAAATAAATACTGTATTAAATACTGGATGTGGCACAAGGAGATAGGGTTTAGTGATAAACATGGTGGTGGGCTAAAGCTTGGGCTCCATGATCTTAGAGGCCTTTTCTAATATTAATGATTCTATAATCCTAATTATCTCTTCAGGTTTAAAGCTTTCCCCTTCAACACTGATATTGATGGCAACATTTGACATTTCAATTGTTTGTTTTCTGTTGTTGATGAATGAAAGAATATAATTGAATTCAAGTAGAGGAAGAAAAGCAGTTTTATAAGGATTAGTAAGGTAATATAAGAAAAATCATGATCTTGTATAGTTTTCACTATCAGCATGGTATATATTTATCTTTTCAGTGCCTGCATGACATCACATGAAAAAGGTGTAACATTGATAGAATGTGGTGCTTCAATGTGAAAATGTAGCACTTACAGATTTATTCAGCAGTTTTGTGTGGTTTTTACTCCAAGTTCTTGTACTTTAATGTACTTCAAGAGAAATGCACGTATGTATGCATGTAGGTCTTGCATATTTACTACATAAATTTCTTCAGAAGGAGCAGTAGTTGCTCACTTTGTGAACTGTGGAAGCTAGGCAAACATTCATACTTGTTAAATTTATTTTTTACCTTCTGAGAAGAAAACAAAAACGATTTACCCAAAGATTGTGCCCAAAAATCAGAATATTCTATGTTTGTGTGGAAGTCCTGGAGCAGTTGCAAGAAAGTAAGAGAATTTAAGAAGAAGGAATATGCAGGTCATTATTTTGAATACTGCCCAAATTACTGGTTTTGACAGATAGTTCTTGTTGACTATTACCTCCCAGACATTTTACAAGATCAATCTTTAAAACTTGATTTTTGATCTACCTATTCATTCCTGTTTTGTCTTATCCTTTTGCTTTTATCCATGTATTTTAATCCAGAACTTATAATGAAATTCAAGCTTTCAAAACAGTTCACAAAATCAGCAATTTAATACATGGTTTGTCACTTTTACTTTCATTACAGCTATAAGATAAATAAAATAATGAGATATTTACAGCACAAGGTCAGGCAATTTTTGTGATAGCAGCTTTTCATATAAGATTACTGCTAAAAAAGAGGGGAAGTGCTGAATTACATAATTCACTAAAGTTTGACACTTAGAATTTGTGTTATAACAGCACTTCATAGGCTATAGATGGGGTTGTTTCAAATTCTGTTGTAAATTTGACTTTACAAGGCTTTAATATTCTGTAGGCTAATAAAAATCACTCTAAGATTGAATGTGTGAAATAAAAAAAATTGGTGTTTTTAATATATTTTAATGCTCAGGGTATTTTGTCATCTTAGATTTTTTTTTTCACCAAGATTGCATTGCTTTTTGAATAAATCTTAAAGCTTAACATCATGTCTGAGAGAGGAGGGGCAAGAAAGAAAAGGAAAAAAAATAAAAAGGCATTCCAAAAATAGAAGTCTTGCATTTGCACAGTAAAGTTTAAGGTATCAACATGAGCTTTTGGCACCAGAGAAAAGGGCATAAATATTGAGCATGAAATATAGTGTAATAATAAGTGATAACATTTTCACATGGTTGAAGTTTAAACCTTTTGGAGTACAGAGGATAAGCTGTAAGCCCCAGAAAGTCAGCTTTTCTGGAAGGCAACCCCTGTACACTGCACATCTCTCCTTGTTTGAAACATCTGGGGTGCTAAGCAGCAGAGGAAACTGTCTGACCTGAAATTCTGAGGGTTTATGGAGTTTTTGCATGGTATTGTTCAAAGATTCACCTGCTTGGCAGCTACTGTGAAAATGCCTGCAGTTAGGAAGGGTGATTAAAAATTCCATCTGGATTCCACATAAGCAGCAGTGGCTTACAGGAGGAGTTAGCCCTCAGCTGAACGTGCTGCACGTTGCCATTCAGGCAGTCTTGGTGAAAGGCAGTCAGGGCTGCCATAACAACCTGCCCAGAAACCCTGCTGCCTTCCCTTGGTGCTAGTGATGTGAGAACAGTGAAAACTTCAGCTCTGGAAGCTGTGTTAACATCTCCCTCAATCCCAGTGCTACTTTGCAATTTATGCTAGCTGTATTCAGTGCTGGAGCTGTTGTTTCTGGCTCCCTTGTCTAATCTGGAGGGAGAGGACTGTCATATGTGAGGGTGACACCTGCAAGGCTTCCAGTGGCCTCATCTGGAGGAAGGAAATCCATCCAAGAGCATAAACTTCAAGGTAAAAGAGACCTGGGAGCAAACACCTACAAATTTCTGACACCCCTGCTCCTTCCCCTATGTCCATGAAGTCATTAGTTTCCTCAGTAGTGTTTGGTGACAGTAGCATGCCACCCTTCTTCCCCAGGTTGTGGTGTCCCAAGGAGCTCTGGCATTGCTGTTCCAGCTGGTTTCCATTGGGTTGCCATTTCCAGCTGAGTGAAGGGGAGCTGTTGACTCTGCCCACCACATAAACCATGCCAGGGACCAGGGAGCCCCAGCAGCCACAAAACCTGTGGCACACACTGATGCTTTGGACAAGGGCACACTGTTGTTTTGTCTGTAATTCAGCCAAAATTACAAATCTGGGAGGGACCCCCATGGCTGGACTGGGCTGGGCTGGTTTCTTTTGGTCTGGCAGAGATAACCAGGCTTGCATTGCACAAGAGATCTGCCAGGGGAAAAAAGGGGCAATCAGTGTAGGGTAAAAGCAGCTCCAAAAGGTAATGTGTCCCTGGCAAGGTGGCCAGCTGCCAGCTCCTCCCAGACACTTCCAACATGGGCTTAAATGAAGTTTGAGACTGTTGGCTGTTTATATGATGTTCATTGTTCTGTACAGGCAATTGCAGAAATTAAGCATTCAAATATGGGTGTAAAAAATTTATTTCTTAAGATTTTTATGTATTGCCTTCATTCTGCTAATGTAAGAAGCTATGGTCCACAGCTTTCCTTACAGGCAAGAAAGTAGCTTTTCCTTACATTAGACGCTGTTGCTTCAAGGTAGAAAGGGAGAGATTGAAAATTATGGGGGGTTGGGAAACAATGCCCCCCCCAGATTTACTCTGTGGTAAAGAAACAAAGGCTAGCTATAGCTAGATTTTCCCTTGAACACTTTTATGTGCTGTATTGTTTACTAATGTTTTGTAACTTGGGCTTAAAACTGCCAGGCAGCTGGGGAATTCCTTTCCCTAGTTCTTTGTCCATGAGGAATTATTGGACAGGAAGGGAAAGCAGTTCCTGCAAGAAATAAGGCAAGAACAGGAGCTTCAGGTGAGTGCATCAGAACTCCTCTTAGTGAAAGAGAATTAAGGTATCTTTCATGATATGAAGGCTTTATTTGCCTCAAATTACATACTTTGAATTCATTTTGTACTGAAGTCATGCTCTATCAGGCAGGGAAGTTGTTCAAGTGCCCAATATTTTGAGTATGCACGACGGCAAAATCCTTTTAAAAATGTGATACCTGGTTGGAGTGTATCTGGTTGTTTGTTAGAACTGTTAGAAGTAGGAGGTTTTGTTTTAGGAAGTGTAGAATAATGTGCCTGTAGGCAGCTGTGCAGCTTTGGTGTGAGGAGAACTGTGCTGGATGGTTTCAGAGGAGTAAAACAACAAAAAGAGTGTGCTCATTTTAACCCTCAGTGCCTTCTGTAGCTTCATTTCAAAGTACAGGATCTCTTAATGCAGTTTCTATTGCTAGTGATGATTTAGTTAAGGGACAGAAGCACAGACAAGTCTGAACACAGATCAGATGTTTGCTTTGGTTTTATGTGCTTTGGTATCAGCAGTGCATTGGTGAATTGGCAGTGCAGCAAGTCCTGTGATAAATGTCTGGGCTGTGGACTGTCCCTGTGCTCCACCTTGAAATCTTGCTCTGAATGGGGTTGAACATAACATGAGGGGTGTGTTATTACAAATAGTGAGAAAGCATCTGAGCAGTTTTATTTTTGAGAGTTGTTCAGATTTGAAGGGAAAGGAGGGGGACAGAAGCTGCTCTGTGTTGGCATCATGATGCACAGTGGCTGCTTGTGGCTGCCAGCTCTGCCTGTGTTGTGAAGGTCCTGGGATAGATAAAGCCAGGTTTAGGCACACACATTTTTTAATTACACAACCTTTTGGGGGTGGCTTTGTATGCCTGTCTATTACCAGATCAGAAAATAGGAGTAGTCTCACTAAGCCTTTTGCCACATGTTTGTTGAGGCTGTGGAGGCACACAGTGAGGGTTCTTTTGCATTGTGTAGAAGGCAAGTTCTTCCTTGGAGATCTGTGTATTTTTACTTTTGAGTGTGTGTAGATTTAACTGAAGAACATGTGTTCACACAGTTGTGCTATTTAAGTTAATATGGGGTGACTCAGTGTGTATTCACTGCTTGAGCCCACAGCAACTTCCACAGAACATTTTATTGTCTGAAGACAATGCTAATAACGATGGCATTAAAACAGTGCTGGAATTTCACAAGACAATATTCTGTTCCCAGAACTGCCAAGGGATAAAAGCTTTGCCATTATCAGACAGGGGAACAGGAGCTGGCCTGCAGTGCAAACAGTGCACTCTGCTTCCCCTGGGCTGAGCTGGGGTGTCCTGCCCCTCTCTGCTCCTGCTTCCTGGCACCTGCTCCAGAGTTTGTCACAGCAGGAGCACCTCTGCAGAGCAAGCAGTGCAGCAGCTGGCTGTGCTGAGAGCCTCACAGCCCCTTCCCAGGATGATCCTACTCTAAGCTGCTTTCATCCAACAGGTGAGCTATCCACCAGCATCTTGGCCAGCTGAAAGGCTGGAAAGGGCAGGCACTTCTTTGGCTGCCCCTCACCTATCACTGCTCTGGTGCTTGGTCCCACCAAGTATGCAGTTTGCTGAAGGAGAATTTGGGATAGGTGTAGTGTTTTGCAGTTAGTACATTGTGGCTGCTATGGCATCTCCATAACTCACAAAGCAGTGATTCAGAAGTGATGCAGTTTACATTGGTTGTGCACTTATTTACTGTGAACTTTGGTGGAGGGATTGTAGGATGAAGCCATTTTGGCTGTGGTGACTAGTGGAGGGCTGCTGTGCTGTCTTTGTAGCTGAGGTATAGGTTATGAGTGCAAATAAGTTGTTCATTATGAAATTAATAAGGATTATATATATATTATAAATCCTTAGCACCACCTATTATTGTGTAAGAACAATAATAGTTTCTTTATCAGAAAAGTTGATAATAATGCTTGGGTCCTGAAAACAAAGATGCAGAGGTGGGAGCTGTATGCATTTATTCTTTCATATGAAATATTTAAAGTAAGGCACTTCCACCCTCATAAATACTCCTTTGCAGCAGGTTCCTGCTATGCTGGTGTAATAGTCAAATTGGATAATGACAGGATAAACAATAAGATGAGATAATAAACTGAAAAAGAGACTGTTGGCAGTGCAGAGGCATTGTCTGGAAACCTTACCAACCATAAACCACATTTGTAGTACCATGGCTTACATCCAGTGTGGACAGCATCTACAGTGCAAAGCCACTTGGAGATTCACCCAAAGTTTGATTCTCTGCATTAGTAACTAGCAGATAAGATAGCTGTGAATTCAGGCTCTGGGTCTTGCTCGGAACATCTTTAAGATGAGAATCCACTGAGTTCTTGGCTCTTTAGTGACTCCCAGGAGCATTTCCCAGGAGCCATGTGGCAAAGTACCAGAGGGTTGGGCTTTGATTTCAGTAGCTTCATTATGGAGTTGTGCTTATCTCTTAAAATGGATTCTTTCAAAATGTAGTTTGTGTTTGGTTGGGATAGTGAAGAAAAGAGCTGATTTAAGGAAAATTGAATGGGGGAAGTGTCACATGTTTTGCAGTGTTGAGATTCCAGACATCATTGCTGTGAAAAATGGGAGTTTAATTACCCAGGTTTTGTGTGGGTTTGCTGAGTTGCTTTAGTTTGCTTGTCCTCTCTCAATCTCCAATAATGCTATTATTTACTTTCACTAAACACAAAAAATTAATTCAGAGGTCTCTGTTTCTCAGTGTCTGCTGGCAATACTGGTACTGACTCGTATCACTGAAAATATTGGTGTGTTCTTGCATGTACTGTTGGCAGAAACACTGGGGAGACTCAAACAGCCTAACTCAATATTGCTTCTATTTTGTTTTGACTTAATCATTGCACAGTTCTGCCTCAACATGGTCTTCTGTGAGCTGCAAGGAGCAGATCACATCATTATTGGACTGGCTAGTTCAGTCCATGTGATATGTGCCACAGAACTTTATGGAGTACTTTCAGCAATTTCCCTGCCTAATGCATGTTTTGGGGCATCAGAACATCTTTGATTAAGCAGTTTCTAAATAGCAGCATTTGTTATACCTGTCACTTGATTTTGTCCCAGTGTATCATGTGTGTCCCTACATATTTGTATCACCTATACAGGGAATTTGGGGCATGTTTTCAGCATGACAGCCAGGCTTGCACAGGATGGCACAGCCCATCAGCCCTCTGTTTAGCCTCCACTGACAGTTAAACACTGGCATTAACAGATTTTTATCCTTCTCACCCCCTTTCCTGAACTGATTCCTCAATGCTGTACACCAAGCAATCCTGCACAACACTGCCTGTTAAGTCACTGCCTTGCTGAATAAATTACAGGTGCCTGCTGCTAAATGGGAAGAGATTATGTTTTTCTTTCTCTACGTGGCTCTTGTTCTCTTCCTCATGTTTTCTTGATTTTCTCAAGTTAGCCTGTTTTGTGTGCTGTTGGCAAGTAAATCAGCAAAAAGCAAAAGAGCAGAGGAAATGCCCAGTGCATACTGAGAAGCAAATATTCCAGTCTTTCAAGCATGGAGAAGTGGAAAGAGGTGGATGTATATGGTGATGAATTTAAACATGTACTTATTTATTATTCTGTCTTCCATGTGTGAATCATCAACTGTTGAGGAGAGGGTGAGACAAAGAAACACTTGATTTTTGGCAACAGAGGTAGCAAGATGAGATCAGAGAATCCTATAGGGTGGAGTGGGCTTGCAGAGGTCACCCAGCCCATCCTGCTGACCAACCTGAGTCCCATCTGATCAGCTTGCTCGGGGCCCTGGAGTGTGATGTCACACCAAAATCTATGTATGATAGTAGAAGAGGAAAAAAACAACTGTTAATTCTTAACTTAGTTGCTTGTATCTCTCATGATGTTAAATTCTACAACTATACCAATCCAGCAAGATTTGATCCTGACTTTTTTTCTTAGAGAACTTAAAATGTGTTATCCAGTGTGAAATTAAATATTCTCCAGTCAAATTCAAACATCCAACCCAAAAAAGGCTACTCCAGGTCTATGTGCAAGTCTATATCTACTAGTAAGTCATATTCTGTTAGCAAAAGGTGTGGGAAAATGACTCTTAAATAGCTTCTTCTGCTCCTTCCCTATTTTTTTTATATTAGGTTGCCCCTGTTATTTCAAGAGTTTCTATCTAGATACTGTCTACTCTCACAGCAAATCCAAATACAGTTTAGCGAGGCAAAGAACATTTGGAGACTGGCTCAGTGCCCAGAGCCTGGTTTTAACCTCTGCAAAGACCCTTGTTTTTCTCAGCAGCTCTGAGTGTGGTGTAGATATCCAATATTTTCTGGCTAGGGGAGAAAAAAGAAAATTTCAAGATAGAATTTCTGAATCTTCATGAATCAGGTGTGGCAAATACTGGCCTGAAAGAAGATATCAGGTTGTGAAGATCCTAAGCAGGATCAGGCATGCTTAAACACCCAGGTTAATGAGCAGAGAGCTATAGCACTTGATGAATTTTCATGTAATTTTTTTGAGATATCCACTATCTCCCAGCTGCAAATTAACACACAGTTACTCTGTATATATATTCTAAAATCATTATGACCATTAAATATTGTTTAATATATGCATAAATTCTGCATGGCTAATTTAGATTTTGGACAGTCTTCTTACTAGTATATTTGAGAATTCCTCTAGAGTAATCCACCAACTCATCAAGGAATTGAGTATAAGTTAAAGCAAATAGTATGTCAAGAGACTGACAACTTGATTTTATGTTGCTATTTCTCACTGACTGAAGAAATTGGATCTGTCTCTCCATCCCTAAAATAAAGTAATCCCAACACAATACTGAAGCACTCATGAAGAGCTGTTGCTCATAGCATGATGCCCCTCTTGGAACTTGAAATAATGTGCATCCATTTACAAGGTGCATGAATAAAATATTAGAAAGGTAGAGTTTGTGACCTAGTTAGAAGTTATGTCCATGATCTCTTCTCCTTGGTTGAACTGAGGAAACAACTATAGTGGGGGATGTCTTTACATGCAACAAACATTATCTTAGATTTTGGCTTTGTTTCTTTTAGTGAAAGGGTCATTTCTGAATGTGTGCTCTTTTGATTTGGGGCTGGGCAAAAAAATATCTAGACATCTGAAAACTTAATATGCACAGTGAAATTTAATTAGGTAACTGCATAAAAATCAAAGGGATTCCCTTGTAGACAGGAAACAAGAATCCCCTTTTGGTGCTTTCAGCACATATGCAGCTAAATCCTGTTTTCATATCCCCCTCTTCAGCAAGAGGTGTTAATAATGGATGTGTGTGATCTGCTGCCAAGGGTGATGGGCCAGGGATATGAGGAAGAATGGACTCTGTTCCTTCCACTTGCATGGTGCCTTCTTCATGGAGCAAAAGTGCACAAAGTCTAGTATTTCAAAAGGCAGTCTTCAACTTTGTACATTCCAATTTGATTTGCTAAATTTGGTCTCCACAGACACCAAGCATCTATTTCATGGTCACAGTTTGACTTTTGGATGCCAAGTACCTCTTGAAAGTGTGCACAGAATCTCTGAACTTAGGCTTAATTAAGAATTTCCATGGAAAATACAAGCTTAGCTTTTTCAGTACCTGAATTTATCTTCCTTTTTTTTGTAAAAAACAAAGAAAAAATTCTATCTGCTTATAAAAACACTTTTATATCTATAATGTGGACTAACTGTTGGGAAAGGTAATAAACTTCAAATGTGCTCCAGTTACACCTCTCCCATTTTAAGTTATTTATTTCAAAAATTGGTTTTCTTTTTTTTTTTCTTGGTAGAGAAGTCAATACTGAATAAAATTAGATTTGTTAAAAATCTGCTCAATGTTAACTCTTGGAATGAGAGACTACCTGCAATATTTGTGAATCATAATTACTCATTTAAAATAAAAAAGCCAACAAAACACAGAATCACAGAATAAATTAGATTGGAAAAGACCTTTGAGATCATCACAAAAAACCACTATGCAAGTGAAGAAATAGAGGATTCCATTATAGGAAAGACCAGGTACACTTTCTGAGCAAGATCACTGACACATCCAAATATGAATATTTCATATAAACCATCACACTCTTTAAATCACCTTTTGCTGGTAGTCATCAAAGCCAGCAGAATTTTCCAGTGTTTCATTCAGGCAAAGGTCAGCAATGAATTGAATTTCATTCTCTGAAACATTTCACATTTCCATTTCTCTTTTGTGGCTGTGTCACTGCCTTGATATTTGGGTTTTATTTTGTTACGTTTTTCCCCTCTATTTTGGGGGATTTTTTTGTCAAAAAAGTGGTGAGATTAATATTTTTGCAAAGAAAAATGTTTAGGAGGTGTTTTAACTTTTGTTTTGTTTTTTTTTTTTAACTCATGGGAAACATGCTGGAAGTAAGCTTTTCTATGTCATGCAGCTTGTGGTTCCCACCTCCTGCTGCATTAATGCACTGTGTGCTCCTCAGCAGAGCACAGGCAGCAGCTTTGAGCTCCCTTTCCACTCATTTAAAGGTTGGCCAGCTTGGCACAGAGCATTCCTCTCTGTGTGTCTGCACATGTCGGTACGTGGTCTCCTAATTAAGATTTGTTGTCATCCAGGTAGTTCAAATCAAGTTTCATGTGTGGCTTTCACTTTTCCTGTTGTGGTATTTCTGTGATTTTAATGTTCAAGAATGAGACTTCTCTGAATCTGCATGAAGGCAAAAAACAGAGCAGATATAGAAAGTATATTTAGGTATAAATATTCTAGCTTTTCAGAAGATGCATTTAGTTGGCATGATGTTGCCTATCTGAAAATTGTTTTATAATAATTTCATTCCATTCTTCTTTCATTTCAGTTTCCATCAGCAAGGCAAAACAGTCTTTGCTTCAATTATTCTTCATTAAGATTCATATCTCTGAGATTACCCTGAGATAGCTTTGGCAGTTCTCAGGTTGTGGTTGTCTAAAGAGGAGCCAGACCGAGGAAGCAAACTCCCTGTTTTCCAGCAAGTAAAAATAGGAAAAATCAGCTACACTCCCTGAGTCCTCACTACAGTACCTGCATGCACAGGGCACACCATGCTTTTGAGTTAGGAGATGCTGAGGAAGATAGGTCCTTGAAAATACCTTTGAGAATTTGTTAGGAGATGTGTCCCTCTGCTGATAATACCCAGGGACAGATGTCTCTTCCAATCTTCAGATGTATCTCAAATAAGAAATCCAGATGTTAGGCTGGCCACTTTCTTCATTTTCAAATCCTCACTGGGCTCTTCCTTGCATGTAAACACTTTGGTCATTCTTGCCTTTGGGATTTTTAAATTTTGAATATGCAGTGGCAGTCACAGGACTCTGAGATTTGTTTTTTTCATATCATTGGTGCTTTTTATTGTAAGAATATTGAAGTGAGAAGGGACCAGCTAAAGGGATCACTTGTGGAACAAGGTGTGGAGTATTCTGTAGTTTTGTATGTTATATTCTCATTTCAATGATTCTTAGTTCTAAAGGTCTCAGCCTCATTATGAAGATATTATTTAATGAGTCTTCTAAATGTGTATTCTGGAGTAGCCTGGCACCACAAATGGCAGGAGAGTTTCTGTCCTGCCAGTACCCAGCCTGGGTGTGCCTGTCCCCAAGTCAGCCAGTCTGTCTTGACAAGGAGCATCACTCTTTCCTGAGCAATGTGCATTTCCTTTTGCTTACCAAATGATCAAAAAAATAAATTTCTAAAAAATGGTAAAAAATGTTTAGAACTCATCTAGTTGCAAACTTAAACATGCACAGATCTTCTCATATTGGTTGTTAAAATTTTCCACTTGACCTTGATATCACTAGCACATAACAGATTTCCTGTTGAAATTAGGATAATGAGCCATTGCAGTATGCCAGCTGCCCAGCCATTGTGGACTGTTTTTCTAGGCATTCCAGGATTTTTTTGAGAGAAATTTGAATGAGTGTGGGATTTTATAGAGAAAAAAAGCTACAGAGAAATGTCAGTTCAGAGGAGAATATGGTAGCTCTCACCCATATAATTAAAGAAGTGAATATTTTTTTACAGTCTGAGTCTAGTCCAGAGTTTCTTATCTTGGTTTGGGTACTCCCTGTCTAGGTGTGAGGCATTTTCTGCCCTTACAGAGGAGATTAAATCTTAGCTGAAGCTCAGAAGGGAAACCAGCTTTGTGTACATCACTCAGTGTCATCATTTTTTGTGATTTTGAGAAGTCTGATATTATCTGTCCTTATGTTGTTTTGGATCTCAGATGGTTTAGAGTATTTTTTTTTTGTCTTTTCTTTCTCTTACTTTTTTCCCCCTCTCTCTCTTTCCCTCAAAGAGAACTGAAAAGATAAGGACAGTTGCTTTAAATATTCATGTTGAGGCCATTTGCACCAGTCTAGTAGGAGCCAGTGACCAATCAGTTCTTCACACATCTCAGCTACTGTGTGTTTGGCACTACATCAGCATATCTATTATTGATCTTTAAGAGAAGTACTGTGGGGGCACTTAATGTTCCTAAGAGAAAGTGTTGAGGAGATCAGTCTTTCCTCTTGGAGTGAACCAGGCTGGATGGAGCTTTGAGCCAACTTGGTCTAGTGGAAGGTGTCCCTGGCCATGGTGGGGATGTTGGAATCAAATGATCTTTAAGGTACCCAAACTCTTCTCTGATTCTATGACACAAATCTGCTTGCACAGGCCTTGTTAAGTTACTTAAAGGGAAAAAAAAAGATGTAAAAAAGAGTGTCAATGAAAAAGGAGTGGAATGGTGACTGTGCACAGCTGTTGGTGCACACCACAGCAGCTGTGCCCCACTGTGCCTGCCTGCCTAAAGCAGGTCTGTCCATCACCAGGAAAAACCACTGAGCACTCAATGGTAACAAACATTTACAAACTCTACTGTGCATCCAGTGTAAAGCTGTGCAGCAACATATCCTGCTGTATTTTCATCTGGTTCATACAACTGCAGGAGAAATTAAATCCTGGGCCTCCAGATCCAAGAAGAAATCCAAGAAAAAATTTAAAAGCACCTAAGAATTGACTATAGTAGTTGTCAGTCATAAGTTGCCTTCTTGGAGGCCAATTATTTGGTATTGGTTTATCACAAGTAGGTTGGTTCTTCAAATGCAGGGTTGGTCTTGTATAATACTGCAAATTCCACAGAAGGAGTGAGCCAAGCAGAGTATTTATTTCATGTCTATTTAACATCTTGCTTTCGTATTTTCATGGAGAAAAACAAATGCATGTAACTTGGTGGTTTTTCTGGGTTCTTCTGGATTGGAACTGGGCCATACAGAGAGGTAGCTGGAGTAACCAAATTTGATTACAGGGGTCTGGCATGGTGCTTGCTAAACACATTAGAATTGCACTTGCATGAGTAATTAGAACTTGAAAAATATTAATGTGACACCTCTTATGCTAAACAGTATATTAAGTTGTTAAAGGAAGATCTGGGTCTTTTAGCTATCCTAATAAGTCCTTGCTCATAAATTCTGCTGAAATGTATGCTATATTCTTCATTTTCTCTACCTTTTCTTGGAGTTCTGTGTTAACGTTTAAAAATACTCACTGTGGTGTATATAACACAGCTTCTCAGCTGAGTTGAGGGTGTTGTGTTGATGAAGAGATTTGTCTGAAATGTGTTGCTGAAGGGCACTGTCTTGGACTGATAAAGTGCTACTGGACATCTATTACCAGAACAGTTCATCTGCTTGAGCAGGGCCATTAGTGCATGGATCTGCCTGGGGCTGTTCATGCTGCCAGTGCTGCCTGTCTGAGGATTTGCTGTCCTGCTGGCAGAGTCCTCACAGTGTTGTCCACACTGCTCTTTGCAGTCCCATGCATGAGATGTGTAGTCACAAGAATATTGTGTGTTACATTGGAGAACTTACACAGTCTGTAACTTAGCTCAGAACTTGTTCTGCCTCGACATCACTCCACATCAACTTTATCCATTGACAGTTTTGCCAGTGCACACTGCTGTTGTAGGTGCTAAATAGTACTGTTGGGGTTTTGTTCCATGGTGTGAATGATGAAACCACTAAGAGCTCCAGAGAGCATTCATCTGTTTGAGTTTTGTATGTATATCTTCTTTAGTCATTTATGTCCTGGGTCCAGAGCCAAGCTCAGGGAAGCCCATGTGGTGTGTGTTTTCCTGGTGGTTTCACAATTTAATGGATACTCTCTTGGGAAATCCTTGAGACTTGGAGCAGTATGTTTATTGTGGCACCAGAGGATTATGGCATCTCACTGTACAAGACCAACTCCAGTATTAACACTTCCACTTTTTATTACTGTGACCTCTTTCTAACACTTAGAAGATAAAATAGGCTATACATTCTTAACATAGTGTACACTGATGTTCACTAAACTACAACACATTCCACTATATAGTTCACACTGACATTCTTATCATAAATGTGTCTGTTTGAATTACTACTATTGGAATAAACCAGGTGTATGTGAGTTATTATGTCTATGTACTTGTATCATTTAGAAAGTAAAAGTGTATTCTTGTTGGTATGGGAAGAAGAAAACTCTTTTGTGCATGCACTTGTGGTAACTGTGTTCTGGAGCTCTCTTAAAAGCCATTGTGAAAGTGGGTCTTTCTCAGCTTGGCATTTCTGCCCTTCTGCTGGCTGTCACCAGCCTCACAGCAGAGAGGAAGACTGCAGCTCCCCTTTCTCCATCACTGCCTTACTTCCACATAAAAAGATGTATAGAAAGCTGCATCCCACAGCAGAGGGGTTTTCCTCCCAAAGAAATACACTGACTTATTTTTCCTATACCTATTGCATACACAAATGCGTAATTACAGGAATATTATCTCAAAATTCTAAAATTAGGTGTTTTTCTCTTAGCTTATTGTAAAGTTATCTGCAATCATTTTTAGCAGGTGACACAAAATACAAAGGGTTGGTTGTTGGGGTTTTTTTTGTGTGGACTTTAATAATGGGTTTAAATCTCCAAAAAGTAGCTAATAATTTTGTGGAGAAAAAGGAGAAGTTGTTTCATATGAAATGAAACATGTATTGATTGGTTAGACAGGAGCAGTGGTTTGTAAATACAATGCTACCATGATTTTAAAAAGCATTGTCTAAAATAAGTGCTTGTGAAAAGGGAAAGGGGCTAAGAAAAAAAAAAAAAAAAAAAAAAAAAAAAAGCAAAAATTTTCTGTATGGATGCATAAAAATTAAAGAGTAAAGTTTTCATCCTTGTTAACTTGGAACATATCCTGTCATCCCTCCCAGCAAGGAAGGTATGGAGGGTTTTTAAGCACACAAATATTTTGCTCTTTGACCTTAACTTTGAGTATGGGAAAACAGATGATCACTCTAGCTTCCATATTTTCATGTCAAAATCAACTAGCAGCTGCCCTGAAATAACACTAACATTTGCATATTTTTCCCTCAGTTACTTGTAAAGTAGCTGACATTGATTCTGTGCCCTACTAAATTTTTATCATAGAGACAGAGTTGTGGGTTTTTTATTTGCAGTATTTCCTCTCTTCTTGTTTGGAAGTAGCCCAAAACACAATAAAAGGGATTGTTTATCTACAACAAGAACTTACAAAGCACAGATTTTTGTTTTCCTTCATCCGTGAACTAAAAATTACATTTTGACATTTTGGCCCTGTTTACATTTATTCCTTGATTCCCCAGCACAGATGCATTTCATCTCACACATTGGATACTGCATCATGCAAGCTTGTGTTCTGGGACTTCCCTAATGACCTTTTAATTAGTTGTTATTATTATTAACAGCTCATAGGCTTTAGCCACACTGATGTCATCATTTATCTCACCTTTCATGTGAAATAGTCCCAACTGCTGTTGTGGCTGCCTTGCACTTCTTCCCCTCCCTTCTCCTGGCCTTGGTGTCCTGTTTCCATGACTATCAACACTGATGTGCATGCACCTGCAGTGTTACTGCTATGATGAATTTTGGAGTTTTTTTATGCCCTTTTCATATATTCTTTTCTTGTCTTTATTTTTCAGAATCTTCCAGAGTATTACATTCCCCTGTTCAGAGTGTGGGCAAGAGTTTGGCATTCTGCTTTTACAGGTACTTTTCTGAATTAAAATGCACTTTTTTTTTTCCCTGGGATGGGTAAAAGGAGAGTAATTCCAGAATGATTTTACTGTGTCCTCCTCTGCTGTATCAGGAGATGTGTTGTGATGATGAGTTTCTCTTCCTCTACCTTTTCTAGTTGATTATGTTGGCAGATTCATTAGGTGCAAGTGTATCATTGAATGCCATTTCAGAAAGATTGAGACTTTCTCTTCTCTTGCTGGCCTCAGTCATGCAGCCATGTGTGTCAATTGTGCAGAATCCTTTCTGGAAGTACTCCAGGTAGTTCCAGGCTTTTTTTCACCCTGTATTCCCAACCTGTACTGTTGGGTTGCAGTCACTCCATTCAGTAAATTTGTTTTAGCTTTTTACAATGGAGACCTCCAGTGCAAGTGAACAAGGACTTGCCTTAGTCATCCAGAAGCTTTCTATTTATTTCTGTTACTTACCTGATTCCTTTTTGGAAGTATTCCAGTAGTTCCAGGCTTTTTACCATCCTTTATTCCCAGCCTGTACTTTGGTTACTGTTTTTCCATTCAATAGATTGCATTAGCTTTTTGTAACAGAGACCTTCAGTGCAAATGAGCACTGGAAAACCTCAGTGTTTCAGAGCTTTCTGTTACTTATCTGGTTATTTTCCAATTACTGAGTCACCCAGAATCAGAGAAGGGGTGAGGTTGGAAGAGACCATAGTGGGTCATCTGGTCCAACCTCCCTGCTTAAGCAATGTCATCCTAAAGTATGAGGCACAGAATTTTGTCCTGACAGTCCTTGAATATCTCCAGCAAGGGAGATTCTCTAACCCTTCTGGGCAATGTGTGATCAGTAAAGTTCTGCTGGTAAAGATGTTCTTATATTCAGGTGGAACTTTCTGTGGATCAGATTCTTCCTGTTGCCTCTTGTTCTATTGCTTGGCACCTCTGAGAAGAGCCTGGATCCATCTTCTTTCCATCCTCCCTTCAGATACTGATAGACATGGATGACATCCCCCCTCAGTCATCTTTTCTCAAGGCTTGACAGGCCCAAGTCCCTCAGCCTTCCCTCACAAGAGAGATGCTTCAGCCCCTTAATCATCTTTATTGCCCTTTGCTGGACCTGCTCCAGGAGCTCCATGTCTCTTGTCCTGAGGAGCCCAGAACATTCCCAGCACTCTGGATGTGTCCTCACCAGGGCTGAGGAGAGGGGCAGGATCAGCTGTCCCAACCTGCTGGCAATGCCCTTCTAATGCAGCCCAGGACACCACTGGCCTTCTTGGCCACCAGGGCACTGCTGGCCATGGACAGATGTTCTCCAGCAGGACCCCAGGCCCTTCTCTGCAGAGCTGCTCCCAGCAGGTCAGCCCCAGCCTGGGCTGGTCCATGCAGTTGTTCCTCCCCAGATATAGGACCCTGCATTTGCTCTTGTTAAACTGCAGTAGATTCTTCTCTGCCCATGTCTCCAAGCTGTACAGGTCCCTCTGAAGGGCCACACAGCCCTCTGCAGAACTGGCCACTGCTCCCAGCTTGGTGTCATCAGTGAACTTGCTGAGGAGGCATTTGCTCCTTCATCCAAATCACTGATGAACAAGTAAAGCAGTACTGAGCCCAGTACAGAACTCTGGGGGACACCACTGGTGACAGGCCTCTGGCTAGACCCTGTGCCACTGATGGTGACACCCTTGGGATCTGCTGTTCAGCCTCTTCCTGCTCCACCTCACTGTCCAGGCATCCAGTCCACACTTCCTGAGTTTCCCTGTGAGGACATTGTGAGAGACAAGGTCAAAAGCCTTGCTGAAGGTAGAAGCATGATTTACTTTTAGTGAGGTACTAAACTGATACTGGTGAGGTAATAAACTCGTACTCCTGAGCACTTTCTTGTCATCCACGTGGATAGAGATGACCTCCAGAATGAGCCACTCCATCACCTTTCCAGGGAGGAAGGTGAGGCTGTCTGGCTGGTCATTCCCTGTGTCCTCTTTCCTGCCCATTTTGAAAGCTGGGGTGCTTTTTTCCAGTCCTCAGGCACAAGTCCATCCATGACACTCTGAGCATATCTCAAGGTCTGAGTAGAAGATGAGCATTAAAACTTCAAATCTTTATTTTTGTCACTGAAGCTCCAAAACAAAAGATGTGAGAAATCCAGTGTCAGGGATAATGAAAAGAATAGCTTCATCCTTGGTGAGTACAGGTAAAGCAGCTGAAACCTGTGAGGGCAGGAGGGCACAGGAGCTGAGCATGTGGCACTTTGTAACAACAGTTGTACAATTCTTGAAAGATTAATAGGGCACTTCTGGTATTTCATTGTAGCAAAGTAAAAAATCAGTAATCAATGTCTCATGTGTCATGTGTCAAATTACCAACACACTTCACTAATACTTAGTTTTAATTCTGCTCAGTAAAAGGCATTTCATGTTCATCTGTTTCCAATCAGCATATTTGGCTCCAGAACATAAATTTGCATTGTGTGGGGTCTTAAATTAACAATTATCACTGCTGTTTTATTTCAAGACAAAATGTTAAGTCTGAGAGTACACATGGCTAATTTAAGAGTAAAAATCTGTTCCCATAATGTGAAAATCATCTCAGAAGCCATTTCTGTCAGCTGAGGAATTGGGAACTTGAAATTCCAGATACGTTTCATACTTAGTATGAAATTAAGGCAGCAAAACCATTTTAGCTGTGCCATGGACTGATAGGAATATTCAAAGATCTGTGTAAATTTTTGTGATCACAGGTTAACCTACACTAATTTTACAGCTACATTTCATATTTTACCTTCATGTGGTGCTGGATGGGATTTATTTCTTCCATCTCAGAAATGGGATTCAATGTTTTGTGTTCATATAGATGCTCCAGTAGGTCTGTAGTTCTGTTGGAAATACATTGCTCATTTTGTCAAGAGAAAAGATTGGATTCCTGATTTGTGATGAAAGCAGCATTCAGTCCTGGTTGGGGTGGCACAGCCAGCTCTCCCTTTTCATTAGCTTTTAAAGAATGCCTGGAAACCAGTCCAGATCAGTGATGAGGGACACCTTCAGTGGAGAAACTCAGTTGCCAGCAGTGGTGGGGGTGATGTGCTGGCAGGACAGCTGGGCAGGAGGGGTTGCCTTCAGTTGTCTTTCTTGACTTCTAACAACTTATTCCCTTTGACATGAGGTTAGAGAAAAGGGGAATGAACTATCCTGTGGTATGGGAAAATGTCCTCTTATCTAGAGAAAAACATAGCTGTACCTTTCAAAAATAAAAGAAATCATTCATGGAGTTGCTCTGAAGGTTACAGTGCCCTTGAACACTACTGTAAATCATGTATGGTTTGTTTTAGTTGTTGGGTTTTTTTCCAAATGTAATTTTAAAAATACTTGATTTGTTTTTACATAGTCAAAACTTTTATAGTGTGTTTATTTAAGGGAAAAAAATTGCAATATTTCATGTATTGAGAGTTGCAATGCTTAGAAATGGTTAACTTAGGGCAATTAGGTTGTAGACATTATTTTGAAATAACCATTCTGACCTTACTGCTGTAATATCTCATGTTACAAAAAAGGCTGTTTAATACAAAGAGTTTTGACAAACAAGACCCCACAGCTAATCAGAAGAGCAGCTCAAAGTCCACAGTTGTCAGAATTAGGCCACTCTGTTGTATCCCCCTGGCTGAACATTATCCTTGTCCTAATGGTACTGGTTTTACCATGCTCATTTTTTAATTGTGCCTACTCTATTGCCAATTAAATGTGGCCTTGTAAGCTTTTAATGTCAGTAACAGACATTAATTAGCTATACTTTAATATTTATTTCTAAAGATGAAATGTTAGTGTTCATGTATGGAATTTATTAAAAAGAATTTTCCATGTAACAAGCTGTTCAAGTAAGAAAATATTTAAATATAAATAATTAGATGCCTTTCTGATTTCTTGCTTGTAAAATCTTGACAAGTATTATAAGAAATATTTATGCTTGGACACTATTTCTTTTAAATATATTTTCACAGCATGTAAGAAACTTCAGGAAGGTGTTACTAAGCTTTATTTTGAAACTTTGAAAATAAGCATTTCCAAGAGATTCTTTTACTATATATATTCCTAAAGGAAAGGAAATTTTAAGTATGATGTCTTTTTCCATTTATAATAGCTCTTTATGGTTTATTTTTTTGACTGTGTAAATTGTTGGAATTGTTTTTCTTTTCTGGGCTGTATTTGTTTACTTTGGGTCTTCATGTGTTTGAACATTTCTAGAGTTTTGCAGAATTAGTAACTGCAAGGGAGTGTCTAGCTGAAGCTGTTTTCATGTGGGTTTATGGTTATTTCTCACTTAAAATCTGTTCATACCTATGATACCATGTTCCTTTAACATATTTCTCATTGTAAACAGTTTGAAAACTTTCATCAATTACTACGAGCCTAAACATGGCAACTTGATCTTTCAGGGTCTTGTGCCTTTTATGACAGTCGGGTAAATTTTTGCCTTACTCAGAAGAGCAAGCTGGCAGCAGTGTTTATGTACATAAAATCAGAGCTTGCTGAACTCTTTTGAGAAATGGGAGATTGGATCAAATTCCCAGTCCCCAAACTGGAGCAAGTTTCTGATCTCCTGAGGGAGAACCGGGTTGGTCTTCCTATTTCAGCTGAAATGTCCTACTTGCTAGAAATTATTTAATTGCGCTGGAGCAGGGTTAGTAATCCAATTTCATTGTCAAGTACCATACATGGTCTTTTTTTCTTTTCTCTTTTTTTAAAAAAACAAACTTGCAAATACTAATTTTTTTTTGTTTTAAAGTGGAAGCCTTTGAAAGAAAGTGCTGGAGAAGGATCTGTTTCTACATACTGAATCACAAAATAGGGTTGGAAAGCACCTCTGGAGATCATCTCATCCAAGCCCCCTGCCCAGGCAGAGTCACCTAGAGCAGGTGGCACAGAGATGTGTCCAGGTGGATATTGAATGTCTCCAAGAGAGAGACTCCACAAGCTCCCTGGACAGCTGTTCCAGCGCTCTGACACCCTCAATGTAAGGAAGTTCTTCCTTATGCTGAGGTGGAACTTCTGTTTTTGTTTCTGGCTATTGCTCCTTGTCCTGTCACTGTTCACTGTGCACTGAAAAGAGCCTGGCACCATCCTCTTGATACCCACATTTGAGACATTTGTATAATACAAGGTATAGCCTGGTACCCTGAGTATCTGGAGGGCTGCTTCCAGTCAGACTCCAAATCTAGTGGAGGATGTGTTTTCTTTGTCATCTTCCACAACTCTGGCTGCATTTTTAGGTCTGGCAGATATCTGCTGGATAAGAGTGTGGATGACTAAGGTGAAGAGATCCCTGTTTTTTCCTGCAGATTGGGAATTATCATCAGGCTTAGTTGCTCTTTCCCTGAGCATGTCTTCTGTTCCACATGCTCATGATCATTCCAGATTTTTCACAGTTCCCTTCCATAGAAGTGGAGCAGGAGAGATGGGCAGCCATATAAGTCATATATGGGAGATAGGGAAAGTGTCCAGGTTTTGACTTGGTTTGCTGTTCAGGACATAGCTGAGGCCTTGTAGGCAGACAGAAGAGCTCAAAAGTGATTCTCAATGTATTAGTTAAGGGGAAAAAAAGTACTGGCAGAGAAACATGTGCTTTGTGGTGAGATCCAAGCTTAAATATCAGCTACCCAAGATTTTATGAGTACTGCTGTCACTTCAGTGGTGTACAGAGACTGTTTCCCCACAGAATTATGCCATGTTAGGTGTGTGTCTGTTTCAGTGTTGATAAGTTTTGAAGGCTCAGCTTGATGCTGCCATGCAGCAGTAGCTAAGAAGGAGATCAACCTGCAGAAGTCTTCTGGGCATGGGTCCTTAAGTCTTTGACTACAAGGCTGTGTTGATAGGCACACTGCACATTTGATATAAGCATTCATTTTGAAAATCTATACTTGCACTTTATCCATTTAAGTCTGGCTTGATTTCTTAATATTTCCAAGATAAAAAGTTCTAAGCCAAAGTGGTTTGTTTTAGGGCTTACTCCATAGGGTAGTTAAGGCCAAGTCTGATCCCATAGCTGCACTGGCATACTGCACTAGAGTGCTTTAACATTTACACAAATTTTCAAAACATTTCAAGGATTTATGACTATATTTAATTTATCCCAGTGTGGCAAACTGAATTACACAGAAGTGGCATTTTGAAAATATAACTGTCAAGATGCATGTAGGTAAGTTAATAACTACAATTTTTTTGGTGAGGGGTGCTGCAGAAGTTACTGAGAAGTTTCCCAGTTGGCCTGATTACTGATGACACTCAGGTTTCTGTTGTTGAGGACCAGACTTGGCAGTGTTGTTGAGGGGACCATGTGGGTGATGGAGTCTGAAAATTCTCCTAGTGAGGTTATGTATCTGTGGTAATACTAGAAGGGAGGGTGTTTTGTAGGTGTATCGCCACATTTCTGCAGATAGATTTTTATTCCCTTCTCTGCAAATGCATGTGATTTTTATAGAACCTATTGACATGAAGATTTTGGTGGCTTAAAATATGTCTCACTCTGAAAGTGGGCTTGTTGAGAATTACCATGGGTTTGAGATGGAACTAGAATGAGTAGTATTCAATTTAAAACATTTTTTCTGGGCTTCATAATTGAAACTATTTTGTTGTTCTGCCTCCCTCTATTTTCCCCCACTTTGCCAGCAGTGAATCCCCAATGTTTTTTTTTCCCCACACACACATTGGAAGTACTACCACCAGGAAAAAAGGTGAAAAAGGTGGTTTACCAGGATGCCCAATCCAAGTGTGGCTGTGAAGGTCATCTACCAGAGCAAGAAAGGAAAAGTATAGTGCAGATAGCATTGCTCCTTCCATCAGAGCAGAGCAGGAGTTATTCCACCTTGCAAAAATGGGATAGTGAAGTGGAGAAATAGAAGAAAAGTAAGGTGGGACTTGGTACAGCAGGGGCCTATATCAGGGTTTGATGAACCTCTGAAATGTAAATGAACACCAGAGCCAAGGATCCTGTATTGAAGCAAGGGATTGTGTTGATCTCTAAAAGTTCATAAAAGATCCTAGGAAAACTGTGTAGGCTCAGGAAACCTCAGGGAATTGTGGCTTGTTGTAAGGAGGAGGCTGTAAATTTAAAACATAACAGTTATGGACAGCTGTAAAATTAAAAGTATAAAAGTGATTTGGGCTTGAGACCATTGACACTGTCTGATGAACAAGCAGTAAGAGTCTTTTCTAAAACTTTGCAAAGTGTTCAGAGCATCATTCTCATAAAATACACACTGAAATAGAAATATTCACATAAGGCTACAAATGTAGTAAAACATTCTATTTCTTATTATAATTTTAAGGCCCTTCTCTTTTTCTTTATTTGTTTGTTTGTTTTTTGGTTTAAACGAGTCACTGAAATTACTGCAAATAATGCAGTGCTGTCTAAGCAACACAGGCATCCAAAGAAAACTGATTTCCACTACAACTTTTACAAACAGCCTGTACTATTGCTCTAAATAAGACATTTTATTTTGGTTTGTACTGTCTTCTTGGAAGAAAGGGGAATTTAATTTCTGGGCTTTCTTGTTCATTTATGCAGCCTGTTGAAAGAAATCAGAGTTTCCATCATTGTGAGTTATCTATAGGGCAGAATTTAACCCAGAAGCATCACTGAGGGTGAATTATTGCTACTAGGTAGGAGATGTAAACAGTGCTGGATTTCAGAATTTAAAAGAAGCAAAATACTTTCTGGAGTTTTTTCTTTCAAAGAGACTATTTCTATCCAGCTCCCAGTGAGCTCTAGGCATACATTACAGGGTTAGTATGTAAGTATAGCTGCTAGGTTGCTTTCCTGCTTTCCAGATGTTTATACCTCCATGGATTTTACATATTTCACCTTAAAAGTGTTAGCATTTTTCATTATGGCAACGTCCTGCTTTAAGCCTCATCATTTTCACTGCACATTGAAATAGAAAGCATGTTCAGTGGTGACACTGTTTTATTTATGGAGAGTTTTGTCTCAAAAGCCTTTGATGTAAGAGCAAAGCAGAATTAGCATAAATATATCAGCCTGTATTATGCTCAGCTATGCAAGCTATTGCAAACAATGCTACTTGGAGTTTGGGTTTTTTTTGGTTGAAGTAACACATAAGCAGTGAAAAGTGCAGTGAACTATGCCAAAGTCACTACTTTCCCACTTGGTGGAAATTTTTCTTGCCTACATAATTCTTCCACTCTTAGTTTTAGGTGACTGTAGTTCACATTATTCATGACTTTTTGAAGGTTTAAATGTATACTTGAACAGATGCAAATAGCTCTTACTGTTCACTGTATTATGTTTTAGGGAGGAACAGAGTTGAAAATAGGCACTTTCATTAGTATTTTGAGTCATGGTGGATCTGAAAGACTATTTCATCTCTTCATGCTTTATCTTGACAGTTAATATTATGTGAGACCAAGACTACACAGCACACACATCTTTATCTAAAATTGGTTTTAAAAATGAAATACTGCTGCCATTCTGGATATGGATGACCTTTTATCAATTTCAGTCAAGTTTACTTAGGCTTTGCCTGTTTTTTTTAAACTTAGCAACATATATATGTGAGGTTTGCAATGGCAATTATCCACAGAATAACTTGTATCAGTTTTAGGCATACATATTAGTTTAACTTAGCACATAGACCTGTAGCTGGTCATCTCAGTGAAGCTCTCATTTGTAGATTTTGCAGTGACAATTAAAAAAGCAGAATCTTTGTAAGAGGGCCTGCAACTCTGAAGTGCACCCAGATGTTAGAGGAACCTGATATTTTCCATCTGTGTCCTGTGTTCCTGTGCAGGTTTTGTTTTGTGATCTCTTTGAGTCCTGTTGAAGCCACTTCTTGATTGCTTGTATTGGAATTTATGTCATGTTTATGGTGTATCTTGAGGTAGTGGTAGTTATATTTTATCACCTGGAAAATAAAATTGACATAAGCCTTTAAATATCAAGGAAAGCAGAGTATAGGTTGTCAGCCTTCATTATATTTATCCACTGTACATCATCCTCCCTTCTGTGCAATCCCTTCATCTGCTGTCCCAGAGGGATGAATTAGGGGAATGAGATTCACTGTAACTTTATCAGGTGAAGCAATGTCCTCACCAAAGTCAAGGACAGAAATTTCACTCATTTCATTTGGACCACGTTTTCACATGGCTTTTTGCTGCCTTTTCTTAATTTAAATATGTAAATATGTCATGTTATTCTGTGGATACTTTTAGACAAAGACTGGCTGAAACGTGGCCAATGTGTAGGAGCTACAGTGCACCACAGAACTGTGGAGTGAAGTGCCTTATTTACTGTCAGTTACATCACTCAGTCTGTGTTTAGAATGCAGTTTTAGGTATGACAGGAAAACATGAACTCTATTATTGTACAATACTATTGTATTCACAATAGTGCTAGAAATAAATACTTGCCACAATGGGGTCTGTTCATAAATTTCTCATACATTTCAAGAAACTGCTTATTTAGAATATATGGACCTGGGATTCCAAAATTTCTGCATAGTTTATCTCTTCCTACTGTCTTGGCTTTAAGTTAAGGAAATAATATTTTACAGGAGATTATTTGTAGTTAATGTTAGTTGTATAGCTATTGCTGCTCTAGATTGTGTTGTGTTCCCCTAAATTGTGCAGATGGTGCATTGGTTATTTAAATATGAATATCTGACAAGCATGTTATGGACTCAAGAGTGATTAAAGTGGGATGCCTAGAATGAATTAAGTTCTTTGAATCTCTTCCTCTGACACAAAGGAATTCTGAATTGAAGTGTCTGGCTGAAAATGCAGCTTTAAAAACCCAAAACTTTGTGCATTTTGTATTCTACTCAGCAGGTCTGCAATAGTTGTGGGGTATTAGAGGAGTTCCATAAGACTTTTCATAAACATTTTATTGATGTATGCATGGTATTAAATACAACTATGTTTGAATGCATAGGTTTTTTGTCTTTGTTTTTCTTGTTTTTCTTGAAATAATTTCTTAAGTCTAGTAGTTTTGTAAGAAGAGCAATAATGGAAATCCAGAGTAAATCCTGAAAAGCACAGTTCAGTCCATAGAAGGATTGCACCTATAGAGCAGACCTCTGAATGTAAACAGAGAGAAAGGAACATTTCTTGGGTCCCTAGGTATATTTCACACATTTTCTGGGAGTGGATGAACCTATTTGCCTTTGAATTTTTGCAGGATGTTGCTGGTAGCAGAGATGTACCCAACACAGCATTCAGATGCCTAAGCAGTGAGTTTCTTTGGAGTCTAAGCCAGAAAAAAACCCAAACATTTCTATGCCCTGGTTGCTGCAGTGGTGATTTTTCCAACTGGAATCTAAGTCTTCCTGAGACTACACTGTAGTGCTGCTCTCAGCCTCAATAATTAACAATAAAATTAATAAGTAGTAAAGCTCTGTAGTGTTGCTGTGGTGTTTCAGGTGCCCACAGACAGAAGAGAGGCTGGTAGGAGTTGAACTCACTTCCCCAGTTAGCAGTAGAATCAGGCTGCAGCTCTCACCAGCAGAGGCAAAAGTTTCATTAGATTACATTCATCCACCTCTCTTTCATCACACTTTCTTTTTTAATTGTATTAGGTTAGTAATTTTTATCTCTCTGAGATGAGAATACTGACTAAACTTTCTGGTGATATTCAAATGCAGCACTTCAGTGCAATGAAGCAATTTAAACAATACAGAAATAGTTGTTCCCTTCTCATAGCTTCATGTTCCTTAATTTATAGCAGCAGCCCCACAGGTACAGACCCTCCAGGACTGTTACCCTCCAGTCTCCCTGTGCTGGCTCAGGTGGACATTTCTGTCCTGGCTCCTCACCAGGTCCTTCCTTTTCTTTCTAGACATGCCTGAAGCACGTTGCCAGTTGCAGCAAATTTCCATTGACTCTGGGGCCCTTGGCTCCCTACACGCTTGCAAACAAGCACACTTGTTCTCTCAGATAAACACACATGCAAGGTGGGGTTTATTTTTCTGGTTTTTCCTTTTAAGTGTGGTGCTGAAGCCAATGTGGATGCTCAAGCTACTAGGCAATCCTTGCTGACATTATTAAGGGGTATCCAAAGTGAGGAAGCTGTTAAATGCTGGGAAAAGACTTCCAAAAGCAGCCTGGAGCTGGAGCCCTTGGTTCCAATAGGGCTGATCTGTAGTGGTGTCCTCACCAGGAGGAGAATGGAGCTGGCAGCTGTCCTCAGGAGCAGGACAATGGTCACCTTTAATGACAGTGGTCAAGGAGGAAAGTTGTCTTGCTTACTCAAGTAGTATTAACTCAGTTGGGTGACAGTGTAAAATACAAAGAGCTCAGTTGTTTTTGGTGTTTTCTTCCTTGTGATGCTCTTGATCCTCTTCCTACTCTCACACAGATTTGATTTCTGCATACAGGTATTAAATATACACATCAATGGGGTATTTATACAGGCACTTAGCCATCCAGCTCTTAGCTGGCAATGTGGAAAGATTTTCTTTGTTTATGGAAGAGAAATGTGTGTGCAGATGCATGTTAGAATTGACTTCTGCACATTTGGAAGTTTCATACTTAATTTCAAAACAGTACCAATAAATATGTTGATTCAAATGAGGAAAGCTTTTTCTCTTTCAGAGAGACTTAGTTTAAATTCAGGAAGTCAAACTGCTGAGGAGTTAGCATTAGGATTTATAAAACAACATTGAAAGAGAAGCTTAATTAACATTTCACTACCCTTCAATTGCACTGAGTGTGTGTCTGGTTTATCACCCACTTAAATATGTTAGTTTGTATTTGAAGAATGCTTGTGGCAGTGAGGCTTCAGGAGAAAGCTCAGTTTTTTCCTATAATCTCATTATAGCATTTGTATATTTTATTTGCTTGCTTTGACCTTGGATAATATGTAGAAAATATTTAAGTATATATCACATATTTCTGGGCATCAGTAGTTGAGGTTGTTTTGTTTTTACTGTTAATGTAACTTCATCTGGATTTTTTTTTTTTTTTTTTTAATGGGGTGTTTCGGGTTTTTTGCCAAAACAATATAAACCCTGTCTTAGTAAGCTGGGTATTGATGGATGAGAATACACAGGATGAGAGCAAGTCATCCCAGGGAAGGATGCTGGTCTGTTTTCTTTAGGATAGAGTGAAGAAGTAGCAGCTGTTTTCTTTCTCTCCCTGAAGATCACAGTGATAATAGAAATGGGATATTAAGGAGGGCAGCATAGATTAATGGGGCAGTAATAAAACAAATGAGACCCATTAGCAAAATCACTACTTGAAAAGTAGATTCTGTGATAAGTGCCCTTCAGTGCCTCGTGTAGGAAAAATTGTTTCAGTACTTGTAATATCATCCATGGTCTTGGGTTTTATACTGTTGTGACAATCTCAGTGATAAAACCTTAAAATAATTCAGATGAAGTTAAATTTCATTTTTACTTACTGCTTGATAGAAAACCTGAATGATTGTATCTACATGTTGAAGACAAGTTCTTCATTTTCAAATCCAGTCACGATGGTTTTGCATGTTCCCAAAATCTTACATAAAAAACCAAAGCCATTTTTGTTGTTCTGTTAAGCCTGTAAGGTGATCCTGATAGCTTGGAAAGCCTTTTATTGCTGGAGCACCAGTGCTATGGGTACTAGTATTCAAACAGACTAGGAACTGGAATTGGTGGGTTTAGTGACATCTTCTGGTTTTATTTATTGATTCTATATTAGATTAGCAATGAAAGATGTGGGTTGGGCTTAAAACTCTACATGTCTCTGTTTACTCTCTGCTTTTTAGACCATATTGTTTTCTGGATGATTTAATGAGCAAGGAAAATACACTTGATGGCTGAGATTTATACAGTATGTTGCCTATATGGAGGAAAGCGTTTGGGGGTTAGAGATAAAACATGTTCACAAATCAACTTAACTAAGTCAAATCTATTGATATGAAGTGCTCTTTTACTGGCAGATGGGTGGGTCCAAGTCTCTGAATTGTCTCATTCTGCTTCCCTTTCTCCCCCTAGAAATGTACGGCTGTATTGCGGTGGGGCTTATTTTTTGGATTGTTTTTTTTTCCCCCATTGTAATTTTGTTGAATCCAAACTCAGAGTGTAAATATCAAACAATGCACATCTTGTGAGGTGCAGGGGGCACTGGGCAAGAGCGGGCCGGGCTCCCTGGGCGCTGCATCCCTGTGCCAGCGGCAGCATCCCGGGCGGGCGGCGCTGGGAGAGGAGGGCTGGGAGGCGGCTGTTGCTACCGCTCTGATGTCAGGCGCTGCCGCTAACGTGTGGTTGGTTATTCTGCCTTTCAGATCCCTGCCGCTCCCGGAGCGCAGAGGGGACGGCCAGACTCCCACATCTTTCAGCCTGAAGAAAGGAGCCAGCGGAGCAGACTAATAGGGACTTGTGTCGGGTGCCCTTGCCCTACAAAGGCTGCCTTTAAAAGAGAAACGCAGTGCTATTTAATGAGCTGTGAGATGAGGCACTGCTGCTAACGCTCAGATCCCAGGATTCATCGGCTATTCATTGTGCTTAATGTACATGTTTCTGCACCGTGCATTTAGGAGATCCCAGAGAAGAATCCAAAACGGCTGCGGGGGAAAGACCACCAAACATGCCTACAGAAACATTACCGACAGGTAGCATGGTGAAGCCGGTCAGCCCTGCCGTGACTTTCACATCTGCCGTTCCCCTCCGCATCCTGAACAAAGGACCTGACTATTTTCGCAGGCAGGCGGAGCCTAATCCCAAAAGACTGAGCGCAGTGGAGAGGCTGGAAGCCGACAAGGCGAAGTATGTCAAGAGCCAGGAGGTCATCAATGCCAAGCAGGAGCCCGTGAAGCCGGCGGTGCTGGCAAAGCCGCCGGTCTGTCCCGCGGCCAAGCGAGCGCTGGGGAGCCCCACCTTGAAAGTCTTCAGCAACAATGCAAAGACTGAGAGTGGAGTCCAGAGAGAAAATCTGAAACTCGAGATTTTGAAGAACATCATCAACAGCTCTGAAGGCTCCAGCTCAGGTTCAGGGCATAAGCACGGTCCCCGAAATTGGCCACCCCACAGGGCCGATTCGACAGAGCTGAACCGACACTCGTTTGCCGAATCATTGAAGGTTTATCCCACGCAGGGCCGGAGCAGCCCGCAGGAGAGCAGCTCCAATGTCAGCAGAAGGCTCCTAGATCAGTCAGCAGAGACCTTCTTGCATGTCTCTCACAGCTCTTCAGACATTAGGAAAGTAACTAGTGCAAAGCCCTTAAAAGCAATACCCTGCAGTAGTTCAGCCCCACCTCTGCCTCCAAAGCCCAAAATCGCTGCCATTGCCACCCTGAAATCCCCAGAGATTGAGGCAGTCGAGTCTGGATGCGGAGTTAGTAGAAGACCCTCCCTACAGCGATCAAAATCAGACTTAAGCGACAGATACTTTCGCGTTGACGCAGATGTCGAACGGTTCTTTAACTACTGTGGACTGGATCCTGAAGAGCTTGAAAACCTTGGGATGGAAAACTTTGCAAGGGCTAACTCTGATATTATATCCCTCAACTTTCGCAGTGCAAGCATGATTAGCTCAGACTGTGAACAGTCTCAGGACAGCAACAGTGACCTTAGAAATGATGACAGTGCCAATGACCGTGTGCCATACGGCATTTCTGCCATTGAGAGGAATGCCAGAATCATCAAGTGGTTATATAGCATCAAGCAAGCTAGAGAGTCACAGAAAGTGTCCCATGTGTGAGAGAGAAATACACCGTAGAAAAAAGCAAGGACTGTATCTTTGTCTGTGAATATTAAGTTTGTGAAGGGTTGTGAAGTCTACTTGAAGTCTTGTACCCTTCTCAAATCTCTTTGTGTTGCTTGTTGTGCAATGTTTCCAAGTTGCATGCCTGTCAACATGTGAGCTGACCTGGCTTCCACTTGAACAATAACTAACTACAAAGCCTGGCTGAGCATACACGTTATCTGCCAAAAGTTTAAGACAAGAATCTGATTAGGGCTTCAGTATAATCAAAGTGTTTACATGGAAAAGTTATATGACTTCTTTGGTATTTATGTGGTTCCTTGTGGATTTTATATATGTCACTTTTTGTCTTAATACAGATATTGTCAACTGACGTTACTCGTTTCTAAGTTGAAACAGAATCCCTTTGAGGGGAAGAAATGTGGAATTGGCCAAAAAATGAGGTTTAGGCATATGACAATAGGCAAAGCAGCCTTATCTCTTAGACAGTGCATTATTGGCACACAAAAGCTGTTTCTAAAAGGCAAAGAATGCTATGTTCTTAAATTATGTATCGTTGTTAAACTGTATATCCCTACTTGTAGTAAGACACTGTTCAGTAAAAGTTTCTTTTTCCTAGATAAGCTCCCTCTGTTTTACAGCAGAAGTAGTCTAGTGAATCTGCTTGGCCTCTCATAAACTAAATGAATCTTGCATTTGGGTTGGTGTAAGCATTTTAATGATTTTGTATTATACCAGATGGAAAAGCTTAAAGAAGGTTGGAGTCAACAGATGAAAATGGCACAGGTGCAGGATTTTGTGGGTTTGATTTTTACTCAAAGATTCCTGGTCTTAAACTTTTGACGGGAATAATTAGATCCTATAGCTGATATTGAATGCCTTTATTAGTCAAAACACATCATGACTACAAACTCCATGCTGTCTTAATTTTTTTTGTGGACCTATTTGAACAGTTAATGAACAAAAATGGAAACACACAGCCATATCAATATAATGCCTCCTATTCAGAAGTAAATACACTCATTAGCTGAACTATATCTGAAAAAATGTGATTATGTTGTCCTGCATATGTTATATCTAAGGCTGTGAAAGTTTATTCCAGCTCTAGGAAAGTGTAGAAACATGACAGTATGTAGCTTTTCTTTTCTATTTTTTTTCCTCCTTAAGATGGTAAGTGCTGCGAATCAACCTGTTACAAATCTTTCAACAATCTGTCTTCCCAGTGGTTTAATTAACTGTCATCTCAACTGGCAGTGGTGGTGTGGTAGTGGAGAAGTTGAAAGTACAGTGGTCTGCTTCATGATTATTGTATTCATGCTTTGAAGTAAATTGCAGCACTACCTTATACTAAATCAGCTAATAGGAACCTTTTTTATTGTGTAAATGCTGTAAGACTTTGTATATACTTCAGTTGTTACAAAATCTTTAAAAGGAAGAGTGTTATGCTAATAAATAGCTCCTGGTGCAGGTATGGTAGGGTTTTTTTTGCTCTTATTTTCGCCCCTCCCATTCTTAAAACTGCATCAGGAACTCAATTGCAGTGTGTTTTAGTGCTGTAGAAGGTCTTGGTTAAATAATAGTCCCAGTAAAAGGTTTCTTTTACTAAAGTGCTTTTCAGAATATAATTTTTTATAAGATAACTATAGCAGCATGATCTGTCTGAAGAACTAGAAGAGATTTTCAAGACTCCTAAAATAGCTTGCTTCTTCCTTACCTAGCAATGTTACTGTTCCCGTTTATAGCATCTGTTCGTAATGAATCACTGCAGTCTTCTGAATTATTCTTCAGTAGTGCTTATTTATATATTTGAATATTAAAGATGTTTTACAAAGTCGGGTTCTATCTTTTCTCTGAGAAGCCTGTAGCCCAACTTCTTACAGATAGCTACAGTTAATGCAGGCAAGACTGGAAGTGGAGCCATGCAGTCATTTGTTTCCTATGGAATTATCCTACATCCAGTTTTGTATAATTGATCTCTAAATGTTTGTTCATGAAGGGGGGGAAGCACACATTCAGTTTCAGCATACATTCAACTTCAGAAGGCTACTCTATGATTTTTACAGTTGACTTCACAACCTAAGACTTACAATATTCTTAGCTCAGACAAAAAAAAGAAAAAAGAGGAGGTCTATATTTCAGCTACAGGCACATTTGTGACATTTTAAGCTCCATGGGTTTCAGTTGGCATTGACATCACACTGGTTTTTCAAGCATATTTTTCCAATAGTAAGTTCTACTCAGTTCAGTGACTGTTTTGCCAAGGAAAATAATGCTTGAGGGACTAAAGCCAAGTGTAATGCAGCTGTACAGCAATGAAATAAAGAAGTTAAAACCAAAATAAAAAATGCACCCACATTGTTCTCTCTCAAGTGTTTTCAGAATGATGATAAACATGCTATCTCAAGTGTTGTCAGCCAAAAACAGTAATAAAGAAGCCTTTATAACTAGAAAATGGATTAGAGCATATGCTAGTATTCTGAACTTGTTTCCTGAGGTTTTTTGGGATTTCCTTTTAATCACGCAAGGGGTTGTGAGCTATCTGTAAGAGGGCATTTCCTCACCCAAGATCTTAGGCAGCGCCCTTGGAACAGCACAGGCTCTGCCTTTGCTATCCCTGCTTCCTACAGTGTGCATATGAATAAGATTTTACACAGCCTAAACCTTCACAGTCAGCTGAACTTGCAACTCTGGTGAGATTGCAATAATAGAAATCATGGGATTGCAAGAAGTCCACAAGGCTTTGAACAAGCAGGTGACAATTGCCTTCATTTGTCACTTTATTGCCATTTATGCAGAATAATATTTAATTATTTTTGGTCTTGTTATCACCTGTACATTTGCATAAAACCCAGATCATTGATGTCTGATTGTTTTTGTATTCAAATGGGAATAACCATTCTATATAATGTCATATTATATGTTATCCACCTTTGCAGACAGGTAATCCTATCACATCGAGTGCATTACTTGTCTCTGCCTTAGGAGATTCTTGAGTGCTGAATGTTGGATTCACAAACAATTGTAACCGGCTGAAATGCTTCATCAGGGACCTGTTCTGGTCATGCTCATGGTGTGGCCAGCAGGCATTTACCCAGGTGCAAAGTGCACAGTAGGTGTTCACAGGTAAACAGCAGCTCTTGTTGCTGCTCTGGAGGGAAATGCAAGCTTGTGATGTCCTGTGAAAGCCAGTGCTGAGCCCAGCACTGACAGTCCTGGCCACAGCAGTGAAGAAAAATGCAGTGTGTCTTCAGTGATTGGTATGAACTCATACACATGCACACAGACAAAAGAAACCACCACAGAGGTTGATGGTGGTTCTGTTACTTTGGCTTGCCAGAGAGGGAAGGGAAGAGGAAAATGGTGTGACCAATTACACTTTGAAAGCTGCTTACAGCTTTGCACAGAGGTAAACCATTTATCTGAGTGAAAGAAGTGGGCATCAAAGTAAAACTGGTCTTTTAATCACTTCATATTGTATAGTAAGTAACATCATGAAAGATGAGAGATAGAGGATCTGTGCCACAAATTTGCATTCAACAAATACAAGTACTGAAATTGTCTTCTTTTTTTAATGAATACTGTTTCTGCAGAGAAGAGCTCTGCTGTGAGTGTATGCACTGAGTGACCGAGGGCTTTTGAAGGGTAAACACGGAATGATGATGCTTTTGGCAGTAATTCAAAAATCAAAAGGCACACTCAGACAACAGAGCCAATCAGTATTGCTGACTTACCTCTTTTTACAGCAGTTTATCCACCCGTGGAAGCCATACGCACTTGATTCTAGTCATTCAGTGAAAAACAAAGTGCTTAATGGAGCTCTGCAGTACAGAGCTGAATAATTGCAGTCTGCAGGAGGATGGGAAGGGAACTAAACCTTAAAAACAAGCTTCCTGGTACCTATTGATTATGGGGTGATAATGTTTAGTACATTATATTCAGAGCTCATTTGTTTATAGGAAACATTTTATTGAGCAGAGTAGTCTAACAAATCTGGGAGGGTCCATTTTTTCCAAGGCCATAAAACTTGTTCTTTGTGAGTAATGCTTCTACACCAGTAACTAAGCACATTAAGCTTAGAATATAAGAGCATCTGGAGTTTTTGTTCCCATGAACAGTAAGGGTCCATTGCCTATTTTGGCAATGAATATAAATGTGCTATACAGGAGAATAAATTGCTCAAGGTGTTTTGTTCTGAATTATAAGATAGCTCTATATTAAAATCCTTGTTACCAAGCCTTAAATATTCACTGATATTCCGAATTCATTTGGCATTCCTTGCTGTCAGCAGAGAGACTCCAATAATCTGCCCTTTGAAATATGTCATCCATAGCTTAATGGGAAAGGCCATTAAAATTCTCTGTTCAGTGTAAGGACTTTTATCTCCTGATGATGGCATCTGTTAAGTGAACCTCTAAATAAGCACATTTCAGTTAGAAGTATTAACCCATAAATGTCTTTTATTTTTCTCCCTGAAAGCCCAAATGGGGATCAATAGCTGAGTCCTACCATTTGTTACATTTACTATATTATTGCTAAATACTCAGTTGATGTCCCTTGGGCTGCAGTGCAATCTAAAGTGGAGACACCTACACTACACCATCTGTCTTGCCCTGGTAGGTATGAACACCCTTCAAGCAGATTCTATGTTTGATTACTTAGGAACTTGATTGTGGCTGCCCATCAAAAGTGATTAATAATAAGCAGTGACTAAAAAAAAAAAAAATCATGGAAAACAATTTATTTATAAAACATTCTTAGATCAAAAAAGTAGTCTCTTGAATGTCATTCTTCTAAATTTAAAGTAATTTTCATGATGCTCTTATGACAAGAGTGAGAGAGTGCTAGTATTTGGTGCTATTATTGTTTCTTGCTTTTGGCACAGCAAGTCATCTCCACCTTCTTGGTGTCTCACCCTGAGTTTTCCCAGCTTTCTTCTTTTCTGTGTCTTCCTTCCCTTGTGGTGTCTGACTTTTACATCATCTCTGCTTTGAAACTTATGACCAAGGTCATCATATTCTCCTCTCTTAACCTCCTTTCAAAGCAACTTTCCCACAACTTGTTCTGTCTTTTATAACCACTGTGTTCATGACAGCCTGTTCCCAGGAGAGCAACTCTGTGGCTACAGTTGAGCTGCCGTGTCCTGAAAAGACATTAATCTTTTTAATGGATTATTTTTAATTTTCTGGGGTGTCATGTTATTTGCAGGCAAGATGAAACAGTGAGATGTGCTTCTTCAGGAAGAGTCAGTGATTGAAAACACTCATGAAGAACAGGATGTCAAACATATCACAGAAGTATCAACTTCTTGGTCCAAAATTATGTGTATTTTTTTTTCTCTGTCATCTCACACAATGAATTCTCCTGCTATTTCTTTGTCTCTGAATAAAATGCTGGCTTGAGATGTATGCAAAGGTGGTCCAATTTCCAGTGGGCTGAATGCTATGGGCCCACTATCCAGGAAATATTTATTGTTTTACCTTCTGCTGTTTGGTAACAGGGCACCTGTGTGTGTCTTGCACCTTTGGCATCCAGACCAAACATCCAGACTTGTGCTGCCTGTGCAGTTCCCAGGCAGCACTGCCTAAAAGGATTTGCAAAACAAAAGGACAGTGGATGATCCAGGAGGGACAAAGCCTGTCCTCACCCTGGCTATTGTGGAAAACTTTCAGCTGTGGTAAGAGAAAGTTTAGAAGCTGAAGTTCCCAAACTGCCATCTCATGCAGGGGCTGAAGGTCTGAGGCTTCAATCCTGTGTATGAGAAGGGTATCTGGGTGTCTGGGAAACAGGAAAAATCGTGTGTGGAAGCAGAAGGCACTTGCTGAAGCATGCTACTGTTCCACTAAATGCCTGCTATTCATGTCTTAAAACATGAAGACAAAAAAAGGAACAGGGTTGAAATTTGGAGAACAGCTGTATATGGAAATGTTTTCAAATGAGGTGTGGAGGTGGGCAGATAGTTTTGCTTTTTAAGAAAGGAAGCTTTTAAAAGATCTTTTAATAAATGACCTGCTTTTCAAGTATATTAATCTTTTATGAAGACTGTCTTGCCATTCTGAACTGTAAAAGCTTTGCTACTCTCAGCACACAGCATTTAGAAATGTACAACAGTGGTTTGAAGTGACTTAAATAACTGGATAAAATGAATATGAATTGCATTTTACTAAAATTTAGGAAGGTAGGAGTTTTGTTCCTCATTTTAAAATTATTGTAGGGGGCAATAGAAAACTAAGAGAGTCTTATTTGTTAATATCCTGCAAGTACAGAAAGTACAGGTTAATGTGTCTGCATGAGAATTATAGTATTAGGTTTTGGAAAATCTTGATTTTCTTCATTCATGTTTTGCATACCTCGGAGCATATCAGCTTACACAAAATTGGAACAAAACTCAGTCATCCCATCTGAAAATTCTTTCTGCAAACTGAGGGGTTTGTGTCCACCTGGTATATCTCCTACAACATAGACATGGAGGTGCTGGAGCATTTCTAGAGAAGGGCAATGGAGCTGGGGAAGGGTGTGGAGCACAAATCTCATGAGGAACAGCTGAGGGAGCTGGGGTTGTTTAGCCTGGAGAAAAGGAGGCTCAGGGGGAGATCTTATTGCTCTCTAGGATTGCCTGAAAGGAGATTGTAGCCAGCTGGGAGTCAGTATTTTCTCCTAAAAAACAAGTGACAGGATAAGGGGGTAAAACATTATATGGTAGAGTCACCATTCCTAGAGGTATTTAAAAGATATGAACATGTGGCACTCAGGAACATGGTTTTTGGTTCTCATGTGGCAAACTTGGCAGTGCTGACTTAATAGTTGCACTTGGTGATCCTAAAGGTCTTTTCCAACCTAACATATTCCATTGTTTTGTGTTTAATGACTCTGAACAGAGAACTGTCAAAGTGCTTACAATTTCCCTTGTTTTTGTTTCTAACATGTTCATGCTCCTCCTCTCCTACAGACTGAGTGAAAATAGGAGTTTTTATCAGTAGATATATATTCTCTGGTACTGAATTCAGGAGCTAGAGAACAGGCATGGAGCCATAGCATAAAACAATTTTCTTCTTGTTTTTCTCATAATGAAATTGCAGGTTTGGTGGGTTTTTTCCTCCAAGATTCTGTACAGTCAAACACAGCCAAAGAAGTTAATAAAGAGAGTGTGTGTGTGTGTGTGTGTGTGAGTGTGTGATTGCACTTATAAAGTGCAAAAATATAAGGCCAGTAGCAATAGGACAAGGTATAATAGATTTAAGCTGAAAGAGGGTAGTCAAACTAGATATTTGGAAGAAATGTTTTACTGTGAGTGTTCTAAAGCACTGGAACAGGTTGTCCAGAGAGGTGGTGGATGCTCCATCCCTGGAGACATTCAAGGTCAGCTTGGATTGGGCTGTGAGTAACCTTGTCTAGTTGAAGATGTCCTTGCTCATTGCAGGGGGATTAGACTAGATGGCCTCTAATGGTCTCTTCTAACCCAAATCATACCATGATTCTGGGTTTTCCCCACAGGAAACCTTAAAACTTGTTTGGCATAAGGAAACCATGAGACCTCTCTGGGTGCTTCATCTGGGAAGACCATGGAAAAATGAATACCCAAATTCCAGCCCCATTGAAGTCAGTGGGAGCTTTACTACTGATCTGTAGTGGGACATACAGCATTTCATCCACTGTGAAAACTTAATATTTTGGCCTGTTTGGGGATGGGGTTTCTTTCCCTCTATTGTGAATATCATGTACTAGTTTTCTACCACTTTCTCACCTGTTATTCTGTTGTCTCAAAAAGTACTAGGGGGAAATCCCTCCAGGCACTGCAGGTAGGAGTCATGGAGGAGTGAAACCTTACAGAGATGAGGCAAAGAAGAGGTTTGGTGAAGCACAGTCCACTAGTACTGGTATGAGGAGAAGGTCAGGACCTACCTGCCCAGCACAGGGTCTCTACACATAAGTAACACACATTTGTTTTCTGAATTTTTATAGAACAGCTAATGAGCAGGTTATGGAAAACCAGCAAATTAATGAGCCATTGTGAATATTCATATCAAGCCTCAGGGGTGCCCCTGCTCCAAACCAGGGTATTTATGTGGTCAGCTGTGATATCAAAAATCTTTATGGGCCAATGTTTATTCAAGAGATCATTTGTGAAGTTTTTGGGATGGACCCTGCTCCTTGGAGGTCACCATGGAAAAGTGTTCACTTCTGTCTGTCCTATTTCCAGCTCTGCTTCAGAAGAGCAAGCAAGCAGAGCTCTTGAGGGCCCTGCTCTGGCTATTGCCCCACCATGTGCAGGACATCCATGTGCTGTCATCGCTCAGAGACACGGATGGTTTAATACCCAAAGGCAGCTGTGCTGTGAAATTGAAGATTTTCCTTGTGGGTTCATTCCCACACCAGTTCCACACAGAGCTGATGCTCAGGGTCGTGCTGTGTTCAGGGTGCTGCTGAGTGAACAGATGTATAGTGCCATGAAATTGTGGAAAGCGTTGAAAACTTATGGAAAGAGGTTTCCTGACCATGTTTTGCTGAGCAGAAAATAGCATTTCCTATGGTTGGAATCTCGGCAGAGCACTCATTCAGTAGTTACTGGGCAAAAGCCAGTGGCCTACTGAAGGGCAGAGCTTGTGTGACTTCAGGAGCAATGAGGTCCTGCAGCTGCATCAGCCCCTTCTGTGATGCAGGACAACATTCTAGGTATGGGGGAAACTGTGTGCATTGGAAGGATGGATTAGCTCTACAAAACCATGCCACCAGCCAGGTTTGGCAATTATTATGTTTCAATACAGTATTTTTAAGAATAATTTATAGGCTCATATTAGTATGCAGTAAATCTAATCCATTGCCCGAATGTGTTTGTGAATAGTGGTGGTTTGTTTTGGGGTTTTTTAATATATTATGTTAGAGAAGTAATTCAATATGAACCCCTGGCAGTTATTGACACACAGCATCTTTTTTTTTTTTTACTGGGCCAGATGAGAGCAGGTCATGTAGATAATATTATGGAGTTGTTAGTAGGTTATGATTAGCTGAGTTATGAAAATGAACCTCTTCAGAAAAATATCATTAAAAATAAAACATAGAGAGATTATTTTCCTGACTGATGCTGACTGCTGCATGTGTCTTTCCCAACAGCTACAAGTAAGTTGTTAGGCTCTTCCTAAGATAAGATCTTCCTCATGCACAGTCTGCAGGAGCAGAGCTTGTCACCAGGTTTAAATGCCAGGCATTTCAGAGCAGGGGTGTGGAGCAGCTTCACTGCCCAGGGCTCCCAAAGGATCTGAGCAGCCACAGCCACCAGTGCTGGCTTTTTAGTTTTTATTGCTGCTTTCACAATACATCCCTACAGACTCATTTGTAATGCTTCTCTCATTCCTCTGAGTGGGGAATGCCAAGATAAGAATACTGGAGGTCTTTGTACTCTCAGCAGTGAAACACAGCAGAGATGAGAGCCATAGGAGAGGTCCAGGGGTCCTGCAAATTTTTCTCTGTGGGTTCCCTTCAGAACCACCCCCCTTAGTAGGAGGCACTGCAACAGTGGAGGCAGGAGCTGCATCCCTTAAAGGTTTTGGAAAAGATTACCCACCTCTTCAAACAAGATGCTAAATCCAGGCACCCTCAGAGCTTCTGCTGAAAACAAATTGCAACTTTTTTTTGGTCCTGTGCTGCACGCCACCACATTTTTGCTGCTGCAAATAACCAGCATTTCCACAGTGATGTAGTAGGTGTGTGGAGAAATGACACACTCAGGAGCTTGCTGGCTCACATGTCCCTTCCCACCATGGTGTAGGAAGTTATACTTCTGTAGAGAAATGCTTCTTGTCTCTGTGTTTGCCCTGTATTTCACCAGTGCTGTTGCTTTCCCAGCCCCATGTTTCCACATCAACTACTCATGAGCTGAGCATCCTTTCTCCTGGACCCTTTTATTCTGATGTTGAATGGTCAAACCAGAAGCCAGGGCTGCAACTGTTTGGCTCATCCTTGTAATTTTTCTGACAACAACTTGGGTATTCACTTTATTTATGACTAGCCATGTGAGACTGTTTCATGAAGCATATCACTAAAATTTTAGTTTTCTTGTTGCTTTTTTTACTGTAAGCTGAAGCCATTTATTTTCCTTGCTGATGTTTTCAGTCTTTCAGCTTCCTCAGGTTGAAGCATCTTTTTTCTTTAAACAACAGTTTCTACATTCTTTGAGAGACTGCCTATTTTTTAAGTCTGTGGTACATGTAACTCTGCTGAACTATTGCATGTAGTTAGTCTATTGCATAAATATGCATTTGTGACCAAGATGAAGGAACAGTAAGTTCATGGAAAATTTTAAAAATAAAATTTTGAGGAGCACTTTGGAGCAGTTCCAGTCTATCTGAGCACTGCAGATGTAATGCTGGCTGCTTGCATTTGCAATGCACAGTAAAAATTATCACAAGATTCTGATTAGTAAATGGAATGTGTAATACGTCCCCAACAGACCATTTTCCCACAAGAAATAACTCATTTTGATCCCTGCTTATTTTTCAAAAGTGTGTGATAGAGCTGACATTGAGAAAATTGTATGTGGAACAAGGGAAATTAAAAAGCCACCTTCAAATTATAGGAACTCCAAGTAATTCAGTTGAAACCATTCTGCATTTCTAGCATAGAATTTGACTGACAAGTGGGTCAGGAAGGAGCAGTAAACCTCTGCTGCCAGGGATGTGTGGACTTTAAGCAGTGGAAGGGCTCTGCTGCTGCTCCCAGCCCACCCCACTGCTGTCCCAACCCACTGGGGCTGCTGCTCACAGGTGGAGTTGGCTCCATCTATAAAATGAGTAGATTTATTTGTTGCTCTGAGATAGCAGCTGCTATACCAAGTTCTCTTTGCCCTGCTTCCCAAAGACAGGACTCCTTCAGAAAGCACCAGCAGCCCTTGCACCACCATGAATTGTTTGATGTGCTCTGTAAGAGCTATCTTGGCATGGTGTGAAGGTATTTTCACAGTGTGATATCACAGCTGGAGATGGACTGTGAAGCAGCTGGTGTCTCAGGATGTACCAGTTCACATCTGGCAAATCTTGTCTAAACTGGGTGGAACTTTGGGGCCTGGAGAATTCACAAAACCAGTATATCCTGTGGTCAAGTCACCTCTGCTCTGAGACCCTGCACTTCTGCACCACAAAGGGTGGTGTTTTCCTGTTCTTAGTGAGTTTTTGAAATTATTTGAAAATTGAATTTTGAGATCTCAATCTTTTCTGGAGAGAATTCTTTCCTGAGACAGGGTTGCTTTCCTCAGCACATCTGCCAGCTGTTGTTCCAGGCTAATCTGTAAGGTGAAGCAGGCATTTATAGCTGTTGCAGTCCCTCCTTTTTGCAGTTCTTTAAAAAAAAAATTTGAAAAACATAGAGATGTGTTCTCTGTAGGAAAATGTATGAATTAAACCTCCTTTTCTGAGGCTCTCCAAGAGTGTTCACGCTATAGAAAAAGAGTCTGTGTTCATACCAAATATTCTAAAATACCTATGTTTGTCACATGTAAACCACTGAAAACTGAATAAACAGAGGCCACAGATTTTTCTTTATGCAGATTAGGTTACAGACTGCAAAACAGCTGCAAGATGGCAACCACTGAGAGGTGGGATTGGATTGACTGCCTTCTCAAAGTGCCACCTTAGAAAGAGAACGTGAGAAACAAAATGCTGCACTTCAGCTTGGCAGTCAGCCCTGGTCAGAATCTGAACAGGAGGCTTCTTGGGGGTTTTGCATTGAAGAACCACTATTGTTCCAACCTCTCCTGCACAGTCAGCATACAGTATCCTTGCTCTAAGGAGGGTTTTCTTTCCTTGCTTTGGAAATTTTGTCCATTATCTCTTTCACCTAATCTGTTTTCTTTCAATGTATTTAAAATGCATTTCATTAAAATGCTTACTTTTGTAGTTCAATTTCTGGGCTGCTAGCAGTGATTCTTGGCATGCACTCTGCATTTTCACTCTGATTTTGAGACCTTCCTGACAATAAACTATTAAAACCACCAGATCATTATTTCTGAGGATGCCACACTGATATATATGCAACCCTCTGTAGTTGAAAAATATCAGTGACATTGCTGTGTTTGTCTAATCCTTGACTTCAAGATACCATCAGATCAAAGCCAACCACTCAGCCAGTGTATGCTGGGTTTACTTCATTTCCAAAAGAAATACCACAAGTTGCAGAGCAGAAAATCCCCTGTATCCTTCTGTAAAATCCTGCAGAATGAGACACACTTATGGTTTTAAAAGGAGGGGAAAAGCAGATAAAATTCTGACCTCCTGTAGAAATGGAACTCCTGTTATTTCTCTCACTGAGCCTCTGATTTCACCCAAGGATTACAACTGTGACTTCCTTTAAAAAGTAACTTGTCTCCTTAATGTTTTTGATAAATGCAGCACCAAGGTATAGATTTGTGCTAGTAGAGAGATACTCCATTGTGAAATGCAGCCTCTAGAAATTAATTCCCCCTGAGTCAGTTTTGTTATGTTTGGTTAGGGTTTTTTTCCTTTTCTACAGGCTCATCAATTTTTAGGCCAGATGAGATCACTTTAATTGTTTTGCCTGACTTTCTCTATAACACCAATTATATCCAGGCATGAATTATTTCCCCTCCAAATCACACAGTATTTCAGTTGAGAAATCCTATTTTGATTTGAACAAAGGAAGTGATGGAGAACCCACAACAGCTTTTACTAAATCATTGCAGTGGTTAATAACCCCCTGCTTAGATAAATTGTAATCTCCTTTGCAGTCTGAATTTGTCCAGCTTCAAAGAGCAGCCCCAAGGTAGTGCTGTACATTTGAAGAGGCCACTACCATGGCTTTGCTCACTGCACAGAGACTGTGAGTGTGCCTGCCTGTAGCTTTTTCTTGGGTACACTAAAAAGCTGTCAGATGAAGAGATTTTCATCCTGCCTGTTCCAAGGTGTCCTAGCAGAAGTGACTAGCACAGCCAAGATAACCCTGCATGCACCACTGATGTAGTGTTAATGATATTCTCTTGTCTTTGTGCAGTCTTTGCACATTTTGGAGCGATGGCTGAGCTTCACAAGCTGTGTCTGAAGTTCTCCCTCCCTGCCTGACCAGAGCCTTGCCCCTTCCTGCCATTCACAAGGCAGAAAGTCACCAGTTAGCACAGCACCCCATGCCATTTCTCCCTCACCCACTTCAGCTGCAGTGACACATGTTATAGAAACAATTGTCAAAACAGCAGGAAAAAAACAACACATTGCTCTAAGTGTTAAGGCTAACCCAGATCCAGTGACAGAACAGGGTTGGGGAGTGATTGCATCAGCAGCTGCCCTGGGTCACCTCATATTCCATTAGAACAGCCCTTACTAGCACCCCCTTTTTCTAGAATATTTACACTTAGCACCCAGCTGTGCACTGTCCCTTCAATACACATGGCCTTGTGTTAGCTGGTGGTTAACTGCTCATTCTGAGCAGGCACCTTGCTGTGTTAGAGTGTGCAGTGTTTGTCAGGCTCTTTGCTTCCTCTGGCATAACCAAAACAATTTTGCTCCATTTTCAGATTTCCCTAATTCTTTTATGTGTTAAAAAAAAAAAAGCCAATGGTTCTTCAAAATTCTTGAGCAATCGCAGTTCTCAAAATTGATGATCTATTATTAATAATGTTTTATGGTTTTCTGCTTCAATGAGTTATTTTTGTAAGTTCTTGCCGAATTGTAGTGAGGAATCCTGCTGATACACTTGTGGGAACAGATATGTAACCCCCAGTGTTGTCTTCAGAGATCATGTAGAGAGTGACAGTGCTCATCAGTCTCCATCCACCACGTGGAGGAGTTACTTTCTCCTTGTAACTCCCTTTTCTCTTCCATTCCCTCAGGAATGGGGTCCCAGTGTGGTGACGCCTGGAGCACAAGCTTTCAGAAGCACTTGTGTCTCCTCTACCAACTAATTCTTAAAACAGGCACTGTGAAGTGACATCCCTGTGGAAATTTTAGTATGGCTGTGTCTTCATTACCCTTTTGCCATAACACTTTAAGCTTCCTCTCAGGTTCCTTAGAAATATGTTAATTAATAAACAAGTTGTTTTCAGCAGAAGAGAGAGATGAAGCACAGTGCTACATGTGTGTAAGTGTCCAGCTCTGAGGGTGGGGCTCCCATCATTTCTCAGCCAGCCTGACCTCTGCATCTTGGCTAATTCCTGCTGAACTGTATTGGATTTGAAAGAGTGAAAATAATGATTTTGTTTCTTACTTGTCCAGTTGATATATCAGTCAACATTTGTTGGCTTTGCCAAGGGCAACTCTTGCTCTATTAATCCACAAACTTGCTCTCCAGAGTCCCTCACTGTGGCCTCACCCCAGCCTGCCAACTTCTGGGTCTGCTCAGGGCTTCTCACCCACACACAGCACAGAAATAAAATTAATGGTGTCCACTTAAATCAACAAGACAGCTTTGGGACTATGCTTACAACCAGTAAACCAAAGCAAAAATATTTCTGGAAACTTTAAAAATGTGAGTTTCAAGTGAAACTGCTTGAAAATTCACCTGTCACAGTGTCAGTTCCAGTGTCATGTAAACATAAAGTAACTTTTGTTTTAACTTTGTGGACTTCCTAATGAAATATCTTGTGACTGCTTTTGTTTTTATATTTGCTATGCTTTACTTCAGTAATTGGTTTATGACTGAAATTACTAATCTTTCAGACAACACTTACTAAAAACAAATTAGGTTGTTCCAAACTCTGGTGATTTTATGATCATATAGATATCAATATAAATCACAGTTTATATAGCTCTTTATCACTCAGGTTTTCCATACACAATGCATTTACATCATTGCAATAACAGGCACTATTCCTACCTTTCCACACCAATTTAGTCATATTAAAACAAAAATCAGTTTGTAACAACAGAGGCAGAAAACCTCTGAATTTCCTTAAGTAGCCTGCTGCACACTAACAATGATATGATGGTGTAAGCTGATAGAGTTTATTTACAGAGGGAAAGAACCCCTAGAAATATAAGCATAATCTGAAAAATGCTATTTTAAGAAGGGAAAATAAAGCAAAACAAGTTAAAACTCCTTGAATATGTGTTTTCTTTCCAAGTTATATCAGAGTTGCTACAAGGTACAATTCTAGTTGCACTATAATGAAAAAAAAAACCTAAACAAAAAACTGAACACCTAAGCTAGTTGATTGCAAGTATTCCTTAAGATGTCCAAGCCAAAATGTGCAAATAAATATAGGCTGGACTTGTTTTCTTTTTTTCTTAAGATCCACTCTCTAATAAATTTCTCTTTAATGGCCATTAACACTTCCATTAAAGACTTTTGTATTAAACAGCTACAGAATGTCTCCTCAGTTGCAGGAGTCTCTGAGTAGTAAAGTTATAAAGCAAAATGTGCCATTGGTCAGCAGGAGTTTTGCCCTGAGTTGGGATCCTTCAGGGGCAATTCCACTAAAACTTCCAAGCCAAGATCCAGCAGTTACAAGTTTCGATCTTCAAAAAGGTACAATTTAAAATATAGATGGTTTTTATTGTTTATGGGGAAAAAGAACATAATTCCTCAACCAAGCCACTTGCACTGACCTTCTCCATTTTTGCTTTCTTATTTATTATGACTGGAGAAATGCACTAGTTAAAAATCAGTAACTTGAATTTAATGCACTAGAAAGTAGGTAGGAGCTGCTTGCACCTCTCCCTGCACCCATGAAGGCCATGCTGGATGAGAGGTGTCTGGCTGTGCTCTGGAGGCTGAGCCATGGCACCATGAAGGGACTGGCAGGTGAGAAATCCATCTGCAGCCCAGCACTGGCTGACCAGCATCTCAGGGCCTGAGATAAAATAATAATAATAATAAATACTGATTTCAGGCTGACTAACATCACTATCAAAGCTGGCTGCTGTGGGGATGAATATTTTCAAGCTGCTGGGTTAAAGTAATCACCCAGTGTATCAACATTACCTGATATAATCACTACATAGTTCCTACAGATACAGTATTATTGCTTTATGCAATACATCTTTGGAAATCTCTGTCCCATTAGTTTAATTACTTAATATCTGCTTTTGTGAGATACTTCAATCCTGACTAGCATAGAACACTTACAATGTGAAATGTAGCATGTTATCATCTCAAATTTTCTCTTTCTTCATCAATGTTTTTTCAAGTGGATCCCCTGTTCCCAAACACCCAGCAACTCATCTCTTGCTGTGGTATATTGATAATGTGAGTATATTTATTAAGAGATTAGGAGCCATGCTTTCTTAATATTCATTTGTTATTCATAGTCATTTGCATTTCTGTAGCCCTGAAAAACACATTAAATAAAACAATAAGGTAGATGTTGGAGTCAGTTTGAAAAAGAAGATTTTGTGAAATACTATATTTTAAATGTTATTTTAGCAGGTGTCAGCAGCATCCTTCTAATGGCCATAAAAAAAAAAATAGAAAAAAAAAAGAAAAAATTAAAAAGGAAAAGATCATTAAAAAGAAAAAAGAGTTCTACCTCAAATGTTACCAAAATGTCACATCACATAGAAACACTTTCAAAGAGGAAGATATGTTCTTTCCTGGTGCACCAGTTTCATAATATTGTGACATTTACATTTTAATGATAACTAAACTTTGATCTTTGGGAAATTTTAGAGCAAAGAGCCTGATTTGCTGTGATTTTGCCACCTCCCTGAGGGAACTAGATGCAGCCTGCAAACCTCACAGGAGTTATACAAACAGAAAATAAGAAAGTAAAATATTGGGAAAGATGGCTGTTTGGATTGTGTGTGCACAGAGTAGTCATGAGGATTAACCAGGTTGAACACTGAGGTTTGGTTAAGGATAGATACACAAAACGCAGGCAAACACTTCTCTGCACTTAGGAGGAAGTGAGCTAAAGACATAAACCTGAACCCATCTATCTTTTACTGACACTGGGTCTTGAGAAGTTGGGAGGTAATGGGCTAAAGGGATTGCACAGCTTCAGCTTTACTCCTAATCCATGTCATAGAATTAAAACTAAGGTGGGGAGAAAATCCTGTAAAAACCCTCCTTAGGAGGGAGTAAAGGACATCATTCTGCAGACAGTACAGCTGGTGCTGCCCTCTGAGCAAGATGGAGGCTGTGGAGCCTCCTTACTTTTGCAGGGTATGCTGTCATGTGTCCTAGTAAAAAATACTTACTTCAACAATTAGACCTGGGCCTGACTCAAGGTGCAGAAAAGATTTGCACTTCTGGTGAAATACTGGATCTGGGTGCTGCTCAAGGCAAATCCTCATTGTACACTGCAGCCATTCTTTGCTCTCTCTCCCTTCAGAGCTGGAAAGGAAACACTTTTCCTTGACAATGTTTTTCTTTTAAAAGCCCTGCAGCTACTGAGTTTTTAGGAATTGCTTTATTTGCTTTAGTGTGCTGGGAAACTGTCTGCCTTTAATGTGAGTAAAAGGGGAAAGAGCAATTTTACCTGGGTTTGTACCTTGTTGGATCCTGCAAGGCACATCATACAGCTCAGTGATATATTAGAGTGAACAGGTTCCTTGCAATAGGGAGATAGGAAAAAAAAGAAAATAGGTGGTGCACAAAGCCATGCAACCAAAGATGTTTTGCTTCTGTAATCATCTGCTACCATACCCCTATCCTGGGCAATGTTGTATTTCTCCAAACTGAAGAAGCCTTTAGGTTCATTAAGGTCTCCCAAAGACAAGCACCTTCTGCCCAAAAGTAATTTTCATCAACTGTCCTTCAAAGTACTATATGGGACAGAATAAATTAACTCTTAAGGATCAGAATCTGAGCTACATGTAATGAATTCAACAACTTGCTCCTGGATGGAATTTTTGCTGTAAGGAGGAATTTTCTTAGCGTCAGAGTGCTCAAGTGGTGTGAGTTTTCAGAGCCAAATTATCAAGCAGTGTATATTCAAGTAATTCAATGATACCACTAATACTAATCTTTCTGGTGGAACTGATGTGTAGCAATGGCAATCTCTTCAATGGGAGAAATATGGGGCTTACTGCTAAAATTCTTGCATAAGCTTTTTATACAATAATTCTGAACTTTAAGTAATATAGTATTACATTGAATAAAAAAATGCAATTCTCCTATCTGAAAAAGAAAGGTGTCCTTTGTGATTGAATGATTGACATCGAGCCTTTAAAGGTTAGCACACAGAGTTCTTGTATGCAGGGAAATATCTGTGGAAGAAAATACAAACTTTGCAAATTGTTCTTGGTTTGCTTAGTTAATAACACTCTTTTTTTTTTTTTTAATTTCATTACAGTAGGTTGCAGTTCATTATTTCAAACAGATTGAGAACCTAATAAGCATCAAACTCTTCCTTTGTGCACATAACCACTTCCAGCTTCTCAACCTTTTGTAATATAAGTACAGGAAAAAGAATAAAAAATATGTACATAAAGGGAAATACACTAGAACATTTGTCTGTTCATTGGAGCTGTATAGTCAACATGGCAAGAAAAATTAAACTGGGATTTAGAGACACTTTTTTTACCTTGTAGAATGGAAAGCTTTCATGATTTTACTTTAATTACCTTCTTGTTCAGTTTTTCCTTTGTTGTCTAAAATATCAATGAGATTTCTGTCTTCTATTTTCCATTGTTATGAATCTCTTGAGCAAAATTGCTGCCTTAAGTAAGAGCAGAATAGAAACTGGAGACAAAGGCACAGAAATGTTTAGGCAACAGATTCCATTAAGAAAAAAATGGGGAGAGAAAGAGAAAGAAATTATGTCTGACTATAGCAAAATTTCCAAGTATTTTCATTTCTTCCTACTGTAGAAACTTTCTGACCTCCTCCAGGATAGTTTCCTAAACTGCTGTGAAGGCAGCAAAGCAGAAGATGGATGGAGAGAGGGCAGTGCTCTGCCTTTCTCCCCCTGCTGAGCTCTGCCACAAGGCAATGCCAACTCAGCCCTGTCCTCTTCCAGCCCCTTTACCCAGTTCTTACTCCTTCCTTGCCTGTAATTAGGCTTCTAAGCTGTCTTGGGAAGGAAAAGAGCTAGAAGAAACACACTGAGAAAACCTGCTGGCTAACCCTGGGATTCAGGGATATTCAGGTCACTGTAGCTCACACAATGTGGCAGCTGAAATGAAGCAGCATCAGAGACCCATAAAATCATCCAATCATTCATGCTGGAAAAGACCTCTAAAATCCTTGAGTACAACCATAAACCCAGCACTGCCAAGCCCATCACTAAACCATGTCCCTAAGTGCCATAACTACACATCTTTTAAGTATCTCCAGGGATAGTGACTCATCAAAGGAAACCCTTTTTTTAAAGCAAAGAAGTCTGAATTAACCAAAGCTTGGTAAATTGAGGATAAGATTAATTGCAGTGTACCATTTCTAGAATTACAGTGCTGGCAGAAAGATATTTGTTTAAAAGTATTCTTTTTTTTAAAGAAACACACTACATTATTATCATAACTGAAATAAACCCAAAAGATTTCAATCATACTTTTGTCTGGGAAACTAACTGTAAAATAACAAAATTCCCTCAACTTTGATTTTGGTATGTGAAAAAGTAGACATCTAAATTAATCCTCACATTTTTCACAGCTAGACTGATGAATAACTATATCCTAGAGAACAAAAGTAGGATTTCCTAAGACTGGAAAGCAGAACTACTGCTCCTTCAAGCATCTTTTAATCTACACCAGTGATTGTGAAGAAAATGGGATGGAGTACATTGAGGACTTTAGACACCATTAGTTCTTCTTTTCCAAAACGTTGTTTGGGAGAGGCAGAGTCTTATTCCCAAACAAAACATGTGGTCCAAGTGGCTGTGGACCCTCCATCCATGCCACCAAAGCCAGCATGTGTTCCAGCTTAAACAGGGAGAGGTTAGCCTTGGCACAGGTACCAAACCTACCAGATTGCTGTAAAAGGAGCACAAATCTCTCAGAGCAGAAGTGCCATGCACAGCTGTAAACACATTTGAAAGGCTTCACACAGAAGCCAGCACCCAGCTGTGAAAAGTTTTTGTTCTTAAAAAAGAGCATTGCTCTGCCAGCCTGATGTGCCTCTCTCTGATCATCTGGAGCTAACAAGATATTTGTTAAGAGAGAGCTTAAGTTAGTCAAGCCCTAGTACAGATACATGGAAAAATGTAAGGGGAGGTCTTTTTAATCTCTCAATTATATTTTTACATCGAGCTTCTACTAAGGGAGAGAGGGGAGTAAGATCTGCAAAGTTTTTCCAGCATGTATAAACCCCAGGAATTTGAGACACCTTCATGATATTTAGTATGAATGCAGATGGCTCTTCCTTTTTCCAAATTTTTAATGGCTTTGGCCTCAGGTTTCCTTACTCATGAACAACTCTAGTGTAGAAAATAATGGTGTTAGTCCAGTTATTCTGAGCCCCAGGAGAGGATTATGCTTACTTGCAGCAATCCTGGCCATCCCTCTGAGCAATGAACTGCACTTAATAGCACAGCATCCAACTTCAGGATGTGTCTATTGACACTATTTCACCACTATGCTGTTCTGGGGAGAGTCTTTCACCTGGGACACCTTCAGTTTGGGTTCAAAGTCTAGGTGTGTGACAGAGATTATCTCATGCATGTGAAGCCATTTACTGTCTCTGTGCTTTGCATTTGAAATGGGCAGAACCATGTTTCACCTGTAAGAGGCTGAGGTAGTACTAATTTGCTGAGCTTTCAGAGGATGAAAAACTGCATCAGGGCTTAGAAGATTTAGGAGAGCCTCATCTGCATCTGTATAATGTCTAAGAGATTTTTATTGGGAGTTTAAATGGAGGTGGACTTTGGTGTGTTTCTGCAAGCTCAGAAGAGCTGGTCTCACTCACACTGCAAGGTCTGAGCAGAACTCTCCAGGAAGAAATCCTTCATCTTGCTTTCTTGTCTGTCTGCATATGGCTTCGAGACACTACAGAATATTTTTCCTAAGGAAAAGACACCTCTGCAGAAAGACAAGGTTTTAAAAGGTTGTTTCTTATCAATTGAATTCTGAGTTGAAATTGAATAGTGGCTGCCTTAGATCAGTATATGGCTTGTAAAGTAAAAGCCTGGCAGACAAAATACACACCTTCTTCTATCTTGTATTTTCTTTATGGCCCAGTCAAGACAGGAAACAATAAATGCACTACTACATTATGAACTACTTTTGAACTACTTTCCCAGGGAAGGTTAGTGTAAGCTGGATGCCCCCCTCCTCTCACTAAGGCTCACAATCTTTATAAATTACAGTCTCCTCTCTTTCTGTAGATGTCTCCAAGACCCACTGCCTGCAGGTCATGTCCGGGTGAGCACTGATGTCTCTCCCCAGCTGTGTCACCTGTGCCCACATCCTTGCATGGCACTGACTGCTGTGGCTCTTTTCCCCATCATGTGGGAGGGCAGACAGAATTTTAGGAATAAATGTACAATAGCAGACAAGAAAGAGGGAGAATGGCTAAAGCCAGGTGTTCCTCAGAGGTCTGTATTTCTTGTCAGCAGCTGGATTGCATGGGAAGATGTAGATCTCCAGGCTGCTCTCTGCAAACAACTTCTGTGATGAATTTAGACCCTCCATGCTTGTTGCTTGTCAGGAATTCTTGTGAGAATACACCAGACATGAGGAAAGGCAGAGAAACAGCCACAGCTGGACCGTGGCCAGCCCAGCTGGCATGGTGGTGTGTGTGAAGCCCCTGGAGCCTGTCCAGGGACAGGAGGTGGGGGAAGCCACTGGCAGCACAACCTGCTTTCCTTCTCCCACGCATGACAATAACCAGGTCATGGTAAAAGGGGGAGCCAGGCTTGGAACAAAAACAGTGGGCTGCACTCATGAGAACTACTGCACCACTGAACAGCTGGAGATCACTGATGCTTATCTCTATGGGAAACATGGCTGTTTCCATTTGCCTTCATGTTGCTACACTCTTTGCAAGGAAGAGCAACCCCTTCTGAAGATAAGTGAGTGGGCAACTGAGCCAGAAGGGCTATATTATGATACAAAAGGCTTTGACCAGTTTTTGTATTACACCACACCTCCCCTGTAAATATGTGTTGTCATAATGGCACCACTGCTACTTCTTTTTGTCAACAATCTACTGAGGAGTCCCTTGGTGTGATGTGTGCTCAGGTAAATTGTGCTGATTAGCTCTTCAGGAGGGGCTAATGAAAATACTATTAGCACTATTTAACAAAAAGGTAAATAAGGAAATCTTTTGGAAGTGGGCAAATATTTGACATCAATCATGTGTTTCTGTGAACAAACCTTTTTAGAGTGGCTGCTGATGGCACTGTCTATAAAGAGCCATGATGCAGGTTAGGAGTAAAAACTTATGTTGCTAAAATGTGTAACATAAGTATTTTGTTTTACAACAGATGAACTTTCAGTCATCACACTTTCAGTATTATACAAAAGTCATTATGTCATTTTCAGAGCTATGAGTACAGACAAGACAATTTAGCAAAGACACCTAATTTCTAACCAAACGACTTCATCAGGTATTTTCATTAGTACCACTGTAACAGTAATGCTTGACCAGAAAAAAAAAAAAAAAAAAAAAAGAAAAAAAGAAAGTGGAAGGGCCAAGGGATTCAATGAGCCCAGCTTGTTTTCTAGAATACATATATACAGCCAATCACCACAACAGTTAGTCCCAGATGGAGACATTTTGTAATCTGCTGGCTTTCACTAACATCATGATTAGAGCAAGATACACAAGTGTTCCTTTGAAAACATGAGCAGTTCTCTATCTTTCTGTATAACTGAAGGCTAAGCCTGCAAGGACTTCTAGAATAGCTCCAGGGAGGAAGTTTCTAGGGAAAGAACTCATTGTACCCAGAGATGGCTCTTGCTATGCTTGTAGGAGTACATCCTGCAGGCAGCTTCCCAGCAAGAAAGAGTAGTTCTAGTTTGAAATGTGGGGAGGCATTGGGCTAGAATGAAGGTCAAGCAACTTTGAAAAAAGATTTGCATTTAAAAGAAAAGCTTCTACAGTATGTAAATGTCGAGACATTTCATTAAACAAAATCTGTTGAATAGCAATTACAGTACTAGCTGGTTGTTTCTTGACTATAGCTTTCACATCCAGTATTACCTTCTTTTTCCATAAGCGCGAATTGATTTTTACAATTAACTACAGCATTTGTTTGATCCTGTAACAATAACTTCTTTCCTTTAGCTGTTCTTTTCCAAGGTCAGAAGGAAATTTCCTCTCTCCACCTACAGTAGTGCACTGTTGGCATGGAATATGGATAGTTATTTTTCATTTTCTTCACATGAATCCCAGTCGTTACCTGTCCTGATTTGAAGGATAGGGGTCTGCCAATAAAGGCAGAAGCTTCTCTTTGAAATGGAGAATGTAAACCCCCTCCCTCCAAATTATTATAATTCTGAAATTAAGGGGCTTTCAGGCAAAGATATGGGAATTAGGAATAACAGTTCTTTACTAGGAAAATTAAAATAGAAATACAGTATTACAAAAAACAATCCCAACTCTGACAGAGTCAGAATACAGCCTGACACCCTGTCAGTCAGGGTGTTGGCAGCAGTCTCATTAAATGGTGGCTGCATCCTCCTGCAGTGGCAGATGTGGTTCAGCTGGAGCAGTGCTCCTGTAGAAGGTGCAGTTTTCCTCTGAAGATCCAGGGATGATGTGGAAAAGGTCTGGTTTTCCTCTGGAATCCAGTGGAAAGATGGTGTCTTGCTGTCCAAAATCACAGTTTTTATCTAGGTAGGAAAGGCTTGGCTCCTCCCCTGGCTGGAGCATCTCCAGTGGGATGATGTAATTTTATCAGTCACACAGTGGGACTGAATGGCCCAGCAGCAGATGATATCTTCCTGGAGGGAGGATGGGTTGTGGAAAAGATAAAGATGATTGCCCCACCTAGTCTTAAAGATGGCCCATTAGCAGATAGTGTGTGCCACGGAGATAAGGGTCACTGCCCCACCCAGATTCAACAGATGGTGATAGAATACACATTTCTGGCCACATCCTGTATTGCAACCCAAGACATGATCAAATGCAGCAGTCCTGACTGGAGGGCAGAGGGGTGGGATAGGAAACCTGTTTGATCCAGTATAGCAAATACTCTGTTGAAATTGGAAATTCTCCAAATTCCCTTCATCTGTGTCTCAACACTATTCCTGCATATTTCAGATGAAGGAAAACGCACCACATCTTCACATGTCTAGATAACGAGAATTGATTTCAATAATGACAGAGCTAAAATTGCCAATGTAGATAGTAACTTCAACTGCAATTTAAATTCTGGATTCAAAAAAGAGAATTCAAACAGCATCTTTTTATCTTATATCTTGGGATGCTGTAGGAGGGCAAGAGAAACCATACAGCTGGAGTATGTGTTTTTTCTCTGCACTTAAAAATCCTTTTATTGAAGAGGGAGGAAAAAAGTGGAATTTCAAAATCTGTGTATCTGATGAGAGAAATTTTCTGTGCTTAATCTGGAAAGAAATGAAAAACAATCCATTGCTATGGTAAAGGGTTCCTTCTGTACATCTGCCAAGGTCATTGAATGCATAAATCCAGACTTTGAAAGAAAGCAGCTCAGCTGTTTCCCCACAGCAGCTCTCTTAGGACTCAGAAGGGTGAGGGAGTTTTCTTGATATTATAAAATTGTAAAATATCACTGAAAATATTTTTCCTATGTTTGGCAGTTTGAGATCTCAGCAACATGTAATGGATCTAGTGACAGTGATACCTAAGAGACTATGGAATACAAACAGTATGTCCACCTTTCTTTCCCAAGGTCTCCTTCCTTCAGAGATCCCACTGTGAGGTTTCTGTGTCGCAGTCTTTCAACAACTGGGCTTGTTGTCAGGCTCTTTGAAATCAGGTCAGTCTGTTCTCTGGTTTTTTCCATTTCTGCTTTGCAAAGCAATGCTCTTGAGCAATTCAGAGCACATGCATGGATGAAGCCCCTCAAAAGTCCCTTCCTCCAGCCAACACCCTTCTCCTGAAGTAACCCATATGATTTCAGAAGTTTTACTGGAATTGAAGAACATCAGGGTGTCAATACATTAATGCTCAGTGAAAAAGAAATTTGTGTTTCAATGTTCCCAGGTTGTCTTCTGTGTGCAACTGCCTAAGTGCCTCTTGGCACATCTGGCTACCTGCTACAGACTCCTGAATCCCAGGTAAACATTTGGATGTGAGAGGTGTGGTGTCACGGCATGGGATTCTAGCACTGTGGTGGGAAGCCTGAGTGTTTCAGCTCCATATCCTGAGAAGCACAGAAGTCTTGGCCTTGCTCCATTGGTGGGGCTCTCAGGCTTTCCTTTTTGTTTGTTCTTGGAGAAACTGGAGAATATCCACTGAAAGGTTATCAGGAGAATGAAAGTCCAGCTGGATGAATCCTGTAATGAAAGGTTGGGCTTCTTTAGTATGGTGAAGAGAAGGCTGGGCGGAATCCAATAGGGGCCTACAGCTTTTCAGAATCACAGAATCATGCAATGCTTCCACTAGTCCAGATTGCTCAGAGCCCCATCCAATCTGGCCTTGAACACTTGCAGGGATAGATCATCCACAAGTGCTCTGCAGAACCTGTTGCACTGCCTCACCATCCTCACAGTAAAGAGTTTCTTCTTAGTATCTAATCTAAATAGTTCCTCTTCATTTTTCTCTTAGGTTCTGTTCAGATACTGGAAGGCCACAATGAGGTCACCCCAAAGCCTTTTCCAGGCTGAGCAATTCCAATTGTCTTAGCCCTCCCCATCAGAGAGGTGCTCCTTCCCTCTGCTAAGCTTGGTGGTCTCCTCTGGACTCACTCCAACAGATCCATCTCTCTCCTGTCCTGGTACCCCAGAGCTGGGTGTAGGGTTGCAGGTGGATCCTCACAGAGCAGAGCAGAGGGCAGAATCCTGTCCCTGGCCCTGCTGCCCACGTTGCTCTGGATGCAGTCAGGTCACTTTTGGCTTTCTGGGCTGTGAGTGCCCATGGCTGGGTCATATCCCTCCACCAATATCCCCAAGTCCTTCTCACAGTGCTGCTCTGATCTGTCTGTCCCCAGCCTGTGTTGAGGCAAGGAGCTGCCCTGACCCAGGTGCAGCCCAGCCCTTGGTCTTGTTAAACCTCATGAGGATTCACTTCTTGGACTTACCCACACTTGTGCAGTGTGAACTGCACCACTCAGCTCAGTGTCATCTGCAAACTTGCTGAGGGTTCACTTGATGCCTTAATCTACGTCAATAATGAAGATAATAAATAGCACAGGTTATTAAATATAGCCAGAGTTGAAAAGGTTATACAAGTCCTTTGTAGTGGCAGACCATATGGTGAAGGACAATGGCCACAAGCTCTGTGTTCGGTGGTTCAGGACAGGCAAAAGACTTCTTCACTGAGGTGACAGCACTACACCAAAGCATGATATCCATTGAGGTTGCAGAATCTCCATCCTATGAACTTTTCATATTATACAAAGCCATGAATTCATGCAGTGTTGGTGATAAACATACTTTTAGCAGGAGTTTGAACTAAAGAGCTCCATATGGTGCTTTCTGACCTACACTTCCATGAATCTGTGGTGATTTGAAAGCTTCTAGGAGTCCTGCTATTCAGATAAGCAAGATCACAGGCAGGAACAGCTTATTTGTCTTCCAGAAACAGATAAACAATCCCTACTTTTCCTCCCAGGACAGCTGTACTTTTTCCATCTCCTTCCTCAGGTTGCACACTTGCTGCATTTCCTGCCTGTGAGAACTTCAGAGAGGTTTCAGCTTTGTTCTGTGTTGAGATGGTAAACATTTCACATCTGCAGGTTTCCATGGGACCACATTAAGAATGCTGTCACCCTGAGTAAATCACTGTCATAGTCAGGCTGGCAGATGCAGATGGAGAGCTGAGATCACCAGCACCAACCTGCCCCATATCCATTAGACTGTGTCAGTAGCTGATCCAGCATTTCCAAATACCCCAGCAGGGATTGTTCTAAACTTCAGTGCATCATGCTCCATCCAAAAGGCAAGCTGGAATTTTGATCTCTGTCTCCCCTTCTGGTGCTGCAGAAGCACATGGAATATCTCCCCAAATCAGGTCTGCCATTAAGAGTATTTACAATAACCTCTGCAAATTTGCAGAAAACCTTGCTGCTGCCTACACTTCAAACAAATTGAAAGGCTTGTCTGTGATTTTTTTTTTTTAATCGCTCAGCAACAGCAGCACAGTCTGAGCCTGTGAAACAGCTCCACTGAGCACATCAGCTGAGTCACTGCTTTTTACCACAAAGTCCTCACAGCAGAACCTGGAGAAATCAATAACACCAAGCAGCTTTAGTAAAAGTGCTGAGGTTGTGCAAGGTTCTTGTATAGAAACACACCAAGTGTTCACAGCAGGAAAAGCACCTCAGCTCATTAACACTGGGAAAAAACCTTTAATTCACCACACTCACCTAGGTACAACCTCTGTGATGAGAAATGGTGATGGCAGGGGGATCAGTGACACCACCAGAGGGGGAAAAGATCAGTTTTATCACTGAGCCTTGGAATACTGTTTATTGCATTCTGTATTCATCTCTATTCTGAGCACACAGCCTGCATAAATGCACAGATCCTGAACAGAGGCAAAACACGAGCTCTTCTTAAACTGTAATGCTTAGCTAAGGGCAGCAGCACCACAGGAGAGCTGAATGCCTCTTCCTTAGCAAGTCACCCTGTAAATCCTGCTACTTCTGGGAAACTCTGTTCCCATTATCCTCTGTGGAAAGGATAACAAGATGCCAAATCCCACAAGAGTAGGGAGGCAGTGCTACTCTCCCCGTGTATGCAGAGAGAGCTCTCAGCCTGCAGCGTTGCCAGTGGCAAGAGTCAAGACTCAGGCTAGCAGCCTGTTCCAGTCTTCTTGAACACACAGAGCCACATGTGCATGTGCTTCCTAGCTTGCACTCTGCATTCTACAAATCTCTTCTGAGAAACTTGTCTGAGAGTATTGGCCAGGCATGCCACTCCTTTGATAACTCTGTAAAGCTCTTTGCATATTGCAGTGATTTTTGTTATGCCTGCTCTAAAATTTGGAAGACCTGCTGGACATTTCACCAGAGTAAACATATTGAACATAACACTAATTATCCACTACACATTTCTTCACTCTAGATGCAACTGTATATGAAAATGGCCAAATGTCTCTTTCTATAGACAATTTTTTTTCCATCTTGCATTAATGCAGCATTTCATTTCACATTTTCCCTCTTCTCTATTTTAACTTTAATCTGTGAAAATATTGAGCCTCCATCCAGAAGAATAAGACTTTCCACAGTAAGAAAAAGTTCTTTGTTTGAAAACATATCCCAGCACACACATCTCTTATCTGCTAATATCTTGTGATTATAATCACAAGGTTCTTCTAAGTGTTACAATATCTTCTTTATTCAGTCCCATGGTCCATGGGAACTTGAGTGCATTCCACAAGGCATTTGAGCTCTCTGACATTTCAAAGTCTGTGATTGCTGCAGCAGCAGGGACCTTCCCTTTGAAAACTTTCAGGGCCAAAGAAAGAAACTACAGCTGTGCAGGAAAACCAGGTACACGCAGTTTAAAGAAGTATAGTCAGGCATGGCTGTCCCTAGGATGAGCTGAGGCATTATCTCCTTCAAAGAGGCCACTAGAACAGTATCACAGCACCCCAGGGACCACTGCTCTTTCTTCACTTTTCATATCTCAGTTTAGCTGCTAAGATCTGAGGAATATGAGCAGGGCACCATATGCATGCACAGGCCATGATGGTGTTGGTTTTGCTAGGGTTGGGCTGACCTTTTGTGTTTGACATTTTTGGTTTGAAAGAAAACAGTGGTATTTGCCTTTTATGACATGTAGACTTTCTAAAACCATTCAGCTTCCCTACTGTCTCCTGATATTGCATCCATGGTCTGCAAAATACAACACTTCTCAGCTGTTGAGAATGAACCTGTAAATGGCAAAGAAAAGCCTGATGGAATAATACCAGTAGTGTAAAGCAGAAACATCCACAAACCTTCTCTGGATCTGAATTACTTTCCTAATTAGCAAACACTGATAACTTTATTTGCTCTCTGATAATTACAAGGAGAAGTCAAAGAGCTGAGGAAAGACCAAGATGTAAGCAGCAAGACAGAAAGAGTACACACATCCCACCTTATAAATAAATCATCCTTTAAATGAAATATTTATTTTAACATCTTTCTTTGGTGCAGCTGACATAACAAACTCTTTAAATCAAAACACACCTGGACATTCTCTTGTGTTCAAACTGTTTATCTACAATGAAACAGGTAAAAAACACTTCCTCCTGCATACCCAAAAGCAGTTGTACCCAAAAAGGTCTCTTGCCTCTCACCTCCAGTGTCCCCCAGCATCCCCCACAGCATGACAGAAACAAACCTCCAGTTTCACAGCCTGCAACTTCAAATTCTTTCCAAAATAAGCAACCTTTTTTAAATTTTAAATTGCTTCCTACAACTAAGGGAGCCACTTCTTGGCACAAGCTGGGAAGGTTCCACTGCTGCATAACTCATTGCTGCACAGGGGTAGTGGCTATGAGAGGATGCACTTCGTCCAATTTTTTGTACCAAGCTACTTTTGACCTTTCCAAGCTAGATTGGGCAAAGATTTAGAGTCCATACAAAGAGAACCCAGTCTGGTGAGGCTCACAAGTGGGCAGACCAATCAACTGAGCCCTTCATTTACAGCCCAACAAGAAACTGTGAAGAACTGCTTTGCACAAGGTGAGCAAAGCAGTGAAGGTATGACTCAAGATCATGCTTTAGAGACTTATTACTGGAACAAAGGGGACATCTGGGATGTAATGCAGTGATTTATCCTACTTAGGGATAAAGAGACAGCAGGGTAAGGTTCCTCCACCATTAGGTATGTTAAATATGAGGTTGCGATGGATGATATCTCCAGAGCATTAACACTACAGGTAGAGAATCCTTAGCAACTCTCTTCATAAAGTCAGCTGTCCTGGGGTAATCATTTTTCACTGTATATGTTCTCGCATTTTTTATTCTGAAGAGGGAATTTTATTTTTCTCTGCAGTCTTACCCACTATTTCTTCATTTTGCTTTGAAAGCACTCTCACATTCTTCTTCACATGCCCTCTACATACATTGTCTCTTTTGTTGTATTGCAAGAAAAACAAAATTGCAGTTCAAAGTAGGTGTGAGGGTTTGGGTTTTTTAATGGCAAACCTTTCAATAAGTAGACGAGGCATCTGATCACAGGTAGCAAGCTCCATTAAGTTCTGCTAATCTACATTTGTGCTGGCTGACTGAACAAAGTTTCTTCTCTATTATTGTATATTTGCCTTTGCAGAAGCATCTCCAGGAGGATTCTTCACTCTTCCTTTGAGGCTCTGCACCTTATGCAGCCAGTGCATGGCGTGCTTCTGTTAGAGACTCAGGGCTGTTTGTTGAGATCACAGAGGCACCTCTGGGCTGTGGTGGAGCTCCAGACACACCCTGGAAGTCACTCTTCACAGGCAGTACCCAGACTGGCTGCAGATTGAAGAGCTACAAGTGGGCAATACACAGCCACACACCACAGGGTAACAGTGGAACTATTGTGACTGTCTCACAAGTGCCAATTCTGACCTCATCAGCAATCCTACAAGAGGAGTGAGGCTTCTGAGAACACACTCATCTCTATCTCCCTACTGCCAGTGCTGGGTGTGTGTCCACCAAATCACATAAGGGTAAGCACACGTGCTTGCAGAACATTTTAGGCTTGAGGTGATGGTTCAAACTGGCTTTTTGAGTGAGGACCAGACTGCAATTACTCGTACTGTGAAGAATGTCTAGGGGTAAAAGCTACTGAGTGAACCATGGAGAATTCCCTGAAGGGAGGGATTGCTGGTCTCACAGCACTGGTTGAGGACAAAAGCAGGGCAAATTTGCTGTTTGGACAATTGTCCTTCCTAGTTCTTTTCAAAGGAGGTTTTGAACTATCAACCCACATAATTTTTGACATATTAATGGAATACTGTGTACTGAAATTTTGTCTGCAGTGAATCTATTCTCCATCTGTCAAGCCTTCACTTCCAAGTCAAGGTGAGTCCTTTGGAAGCTGGAAGTCCTACCAGCAGAAGAGGAGATGGCTCTGTCCATACAGTCAGTCCAGCACTGGGCTGAACCTGCCCAAAATGTGAAATCTCCCCATCTTTCCATGTATGTCCTGACACTGACAGATGAAACCATTTTCCACTGACTGACTAATACTTCTCACAAAACAGTGGTCTCAGTTGGTATCAAATTAATTTGATCCAGAAACTTGGTAGGAAGTTTCTCAGTACAGTTACCAGACTCTAAACTGTTCTGTACTTAGTGACAGTGGGATAATCACAGAAGTGTTTAGAAATCGTATTTTATTTTGCATTTGTATCTTGTATTAGTATTTTGTTTATATGTGTTTATGTATGTGTGCCAAATACTTGAAAATAAATGGTGGACACTAGGATCCCTAAATTACATCTGTACAATTTATACAGGTGTGTGACCACTGTGCATGCACAAATTTTTGCAACCAACATTAGAGCACCACTTTCAAGTAAAGCTGTAAAGGATGGAATCATCAGCACAGAACTTAACTGAGGATGGGTTGGGAAAAAATAATTTAATAAAACAAAAATGAGCTCGCTCTTTATTCCTCAGTGAAATAAATGTTAATTTCAGATTCAACAGAATATTCTCTTAAAAAGATTTAATTGTGGAGGGAAAATGTAAATAGGTTATTTTAGTAAATTAAAAGTTCAGCAAACTAACCATCATTTTTCCAATACTCACTTAAAAACAGAATATACAGAAATGGTAATAGGAATACCTAAATTAAATGTGCTTGTAACTTAGATAGTATTATTACAGGTCAGTAGCTCTCTAGGGGAGAAAACAACCAAACAATAATACTATAAAATGAAACAGACAAAGAGTAGAGCTTTTCAGTGTTACCAGCATTTATTTTCCCAGAAAATTGCTTCAAAAATGAAAAATTCTGGAAATGAAAAGTGTATTCATTATGAAATGATTTTGCATTAACTTGACAAACAATAAAATAATGGTAGGAAGACTTTTCTGCCCTTTGAGGAATACACTCTTTTTTGAGTTTAAAATTATAATAAACCATTGAGAGCCTACTGAGCTAGGTAATAAATGTAGCACAGCAATTTAAGAGTTCATTTCTGTGGCTCCATAATAGTTTCCAGAGGTTTTTTTATCTTAGTAGGGTTTTTATGGTTGTGCAATTGTAGTAATTGAAAGTAGATTAAAAAAATTATTCTCCTCCAGACCTTTCCAGGAGAAAAAAAAGAGATGAAATCTGTGTGATGTTTCATCTGGGAAAATATGGAAATATAATTTTCATATAACATAATGGTTAGTATGCTTGTACCTGAAATCTCATTATTACAGGGAATATGTATAAAATTTAAATTAAATTGGACATGCTCCCCTGGTTTGTACACCAGATCCCACCAGTGTAGGCAGCTCTGAGAAAAGTTACACCTGGCACCCATGTGAGCAGAGAGATGGATCTCCACCAGCACAGCTTCACCCATGGTGTGAAGTATTAATGCTCCCTTGGGCAGCACCTGCCCCACTCTGATGACAGGAGAAGCTGTGCTGGTGCCAAGACCTCTCCCAAGCCTTGGCAAGCTCCAGCCTAGTCTCTGCAATGAGAACATGGAAGAAAAACACATGGGGCTAGGAGCTCGTGTGCACAATGGTGAACAATGTGAAGAAGATTTTCATGCTGAATACAGGAGAAGAAATAATAATCATGTGGGGGGCTAAAGAGTGTGAATAAAAAATTTTGCAAGGAAAGGTGCTAGCAGGAGGCTGGAGGTAGGCAGGGCATCTCTGGGCAGCTCACATGCAACAGAGGTGTGTTTCTGTCCTCCCAGATTTGGATGGGAGAAAGGTGGCAACACCATAGGCAGAAGATGCACCCCTGTTGTTTCCAGATTTAAAGGCACTGGGCTTTGAAGAAAATGGGAGTTCAGTATGAAATTGTAAATCTGTCAAGATGAGAAGAAAAGTGAATTTTGGCAGAGGAAGTAGAGATATCGTCTCAAGCGAGATATGTAGCAAGTGAGAGAAGGCAAACTTAGCATCCTCACAGGCACAAGATGCCAGAATGATGTGGGAAAACTGGAACATGAGGCTTAGATAACACAAAAGCTTGAGAGTAAAAGAAGCATCTGACTGGAGATAGGCACAATACTCAAGTCAGAAGGACTGAAAGGAAGAGACCATGTAGTGCCATGATATTACACACCTGTGTAAGAGAGGCACAAGCCAGAAAGGCAAGGGTGCTGCAGGTGAAAGATCTACAGAAGAATGGGATAGGAATGTGGGAATTTCATATTTATTGTGTGAGAAGTGTATTAGATATCCCAAGTCCTTCTCCTTTTCAACTACGCTGGAGAAGGAATTATATGCTGCCATGTCTTAGAAATGCATAGTGGCATTAATGAAAAATGATTTCTAGCATGCTGTGCTCTGCTATGAACGTGCAGGAGCCTCATACTAAGCCCAGTATCTTGGCAATCTTTGAAAATAACACAAAGAAAACACTTTAAACCAGATTAGTTTATAATGCTGTGCAAGGATTTGCCAAATTTCATTAATGTTCTGTAAATAAAAATCCTGTTATCTGAGCCACAGTGACCTCTGAAATCAGGGAAACAGGGATATTGACACACTCAGAGGAAAAATTCTCTGATGCTACATATGCATGAAGGGACCCTGGCTGCATCAGCATTGTGAGCCAGGATAATGGACTCTCGTGGCACAACAGAGCAGGGGTCACTTGCCCAGAGCAGGATGGGGATGGAGTTGCCATCTGCACATTCCTGATTCTCTTCATGATAATCAGCTCATTTTTCAAAACATACTTTGCATGCAAACGCAAGTGCTTAGCATTTATATTAGCAACATATGTGGCATTGTTTGAGCTGCAAGCTCATTAGCACCTCGATGTGATGGGCACCTGAACAGAATGGAGCTTGCAGAAATTAAAGGGTACAGGGAAATGGCTGAGGGCAAAGTAGACAGTGGCAAACAATAATATCTAAAAGCAGGGAGAGTAATACTTTTAATTTACCATGCATTTTGATCGATTGCTCTAACAACTTCCCATTGAAAGGCACACAAAGAACAGTCATGTCCTAAAGGCAGTGACTGTGAGCACAAGCAGAAAGAGTCTGGACTACTCTTGGATCAAAAAATCAAACCAAGGAAAGAGAAGAAGACTGTTGAATCCCTGAAGCAGCACTGACATTTTCATGTGTCAAGAAGGTGGGAGGGGTACTAAAAAAATGCAGCTACTACTGTAGAAGATGATTATTAAAATATCCAAGGGCACAGATTGCATCTATATATCTATATTGCATATACATATAAATATACATATAAATATATATATATATATATATAGCATCTATATTGTCACTGAAAATCATGAAGGATCAGTATGGATGATGCCAGCAGACTAAGACTGATGTCAGGTAAACTGCATGGACAACATTCCTAACATTCAATTTCAATAGAAAGTTTGACTTTGTAGAGAATCCTCCTTGTTAAATAGAGAATGATTTATTGAAGTGACTTTCTCTCTGTGTGGGTCCTCAGAAGGGAACTGAGGATGATTTAAGTACTTAGATGTATGCACAAGCCACCAAGAAAGTAAAAAACAGTGCCAAGACTAATGGTGGTTTCTGGAGCAGGCTGCTAAAAGCTTGGCTGGATTTTGTCTGCTCTGTTTAAGAAAAGCATAATAGAGGGGCTTTGAATTAGATATGAAAAGGTGAAAAGGGACTTCTACTCAAATCAGCATGTCACTACCCAAAGTGAGGCAGGGCTGTGAGGTAGATCTCCTTACACCTTCTCCTTCTGCTGAGCACATTGCAACAGTTCTGGCCTCTGCAGATCCATTTCACTAAAAGACAGGCTAGAGTTTAGTCACTCTTGCAGTCAAGGAAACCTGAACCAGCTGCATCTGAAACAGATGAGAAAACATCTCATAAATAAATATTTCTCCTCCCCACATCCCAACCCCTTGCTCTTCAGAATAGGTCCTTTCCTTCAGTCTTGCTCATAGACAGGAAACTCTTACTGACTTCCTAAATGCAAGAAACTTTATACAGTTGTTGGGAAAACCTCTTTCTCTCCATCACCTTTGGGATCTGGCTGCATTTCTGTGCTTCCTGCCCTCTCAGAAACCTCCAGTGTCTCTGCATGGCAGACTTCCTGATGCAGCATCTGTCCTTGAGCAGCCTAGTCTTGAATCCACAAACATCCCCTCCTGCTGCCTTCTCTGCCTCCCTGCCAGGGCTCTGACTGTCTCAAGTGCAGCAGCCCAGACTAAACTTGGAGTAAAATAGAAACCTACAGCATAAATGGGGAGCACATGAGCAAAACTCATCATGTCCTTGCCATGTTTCAGTTGATATGAGAAGTTAAACCAACACAGAAACTCGATTATCAGAAGGGTTATGAAGATGAGCCCTTTTCTGCTTCATCATAAGAGATAACATAGAACTATATATGCCATATGTCACATAAACCTGGGATAACATAGAATTCTATATAGAATATAATATACCACACAAACCAGGGAGTCCACTCAATCTGTGAGCAAAATTAATTGAAGAAAAAGTACAATTATATACCAAACACATGTGCCTATGGTAATAGGGTTGAACCACAGGAACAGCACAGCCAGAGAGTAGTAATAGGGGTGTGGTGCTCGTCTTATACATACACTAATCCTGACATTACTAATAAATGAGAGTACTACAACGTGGAATAATAAAGGGTGAATATAAACATGAAAAAAAAGCAGTGAGAACAGATGGCAATCAATACACAAGGGGGGAATTAATACAAAATTGGTCTGGATACTGAACTGTGGCTACAACTGAGCTGGTTTCTGAGCTCAGGTAAACCTGAGCTGATTCTCTGCCTGGTAGCTAAACACATCAAAACCATCTTGGCATTGGCCTATTCCTCCTCCTCCTCCAGGCAAACACAATGTTCATTACTTCAGGCACACATGCATATGTGTATAAACACACACAGAGAACAAAGTTGTTTTGATTAAGTCACCCCCTTGCATTTTCCCACATACCATTCTTCAGCATGACTGTAGCATTACAACCAGCCTGGAATTGCAACTTAGTGGCAATCATCCCAGGTATTTGTTGACATTTCTCCACCTTTTGTGTGCAGGCAGGTTGCCTTGTAGTTGCATGGATAACTAGATCATCCCAAGATGCCTTTGGAAAGGTTGGAACCTGTCAAGTCTGATTGAGTTTGATATTGTTATAATCACTGTATTTAGAATTCACTGAATTTAGATGCAACATGGAAATGAAAATGCACCATAATAATCAAGCCAACTTACATCCATCCCACTGTGGTTTATTTATTTTTTCCTTTACTCATGAAATCTTGTGTTTTCTCCTTAACTCCTTTTTCCATAACAATTAATCAAATTTTGTTTTATTTTTCTTTTTGTAGATTTCATATGGGTGCCACTTAAACTGAAACCAATTAAGAAACATCTGCAGACAACAGAACAGTGTCTAGTGTGAACAATTAAATTTCTTCTAAGAGAAGAGAGAGAGAGTAGAGCACACTCTCAACAAGTCTGGGACAGTTCTATCCAAACAAAAGCCATGTTTATGTCCTCACTGGAGCTCCAGTGTGTTGCAGCCTGTCTCTGAAGAGCACTGTAAACCAAGACAGAGTTGACCCAGACATTGCAATCAGAAATACTAATTAAGTTTCAAACACCATCATCAGCTAGTCTGGTTTAGGTATAGTGTTCTTATAAGACATAGGAACATAAAGCAATGATTGCTTGCTTATGAAGAAGATATTTTACTCTAAACTGATTTTTTTCTTTTTTAATTCTCAAGAACTCACTAGAGAGCCCTGTAAAGGTTATATGGAGACATTTTGCCCATCTCTAACTCAATTTCATTTCTTTTATGCTTCATCTGAAGTCACTGGAATTGTCATATTTCTTTATGGGACAATTATAACATCCCTGTAAGCTTTTATTACCTTAACACACTGGTATATATTATCAACTCTAACTCTAGTTTAATATGTATTTTTAAATAATTAATATGTAGCCTAGACAAGCATGTGGTGCAGCAGAGAATTAGAAATCAAGAGTGTCTCTGAGGGAAGGATGTACCCTGTCCACATTACTATCCTTCCCATAAGAATGGCCAAGAGGGTTTAGACTGAAAAAAATTGATACCATCACATCTCTGGTTCCTTCCTGCTGGTAAAACAGACTTTTAAACAGTGTTGTCAACCTGAAGAAGCAAAAAAAAGTACAAAATGAGGCTTCCAATCAGAATCATGAGAAAATGAATGAAAAAATATGGGGAAAGGTCCAGAGGATTTTGTGTTTGCAAGTGTGAGGATAAGAAAGGGGATTTGCCTTTTTTCTTTATGCAGGATGAGCTTCTCACAGGTCTAAGAGGGGAAAAAAAGAAAAGAAATAATTTGGTAAGGGCTTGAAGGCTAACACTGATGGTATCTGAAACCATGAGAGCATCCAACCCAGCCCTGAAACAGCAGCTCTGTACTGCTGATGTTCCAGGCATCACAGCCAAAGGCACAGCACAGATGAATTGCCAAATGTCTCAATGCAGTCTGGACTGGTGCAGTTTGCAACAGACCCTGCAAAAGCCATGCTAGCACCATTACTTCATGTAGCTGCAGGCATGCTGGGCTCAGGGAAGGCCCAGGAGCTGCAGTGTTGACCTGGAGGGAGCTGACAGGGACCATCATCTGTGGCTCACAGTGAACAAGGTGTCCATCCTTTCACCTGAGCAGGTATGGAAAGCCTTTACAGTTTGTTTTGCAAGAATAATGTTTCCCTTTTCTTTATCAGAAGCAATAGGCATTGGCATGACAGGCTTTTACTCCACAGGGTTATTTTTCCTCAGGCAATGGTCCCACTGATATGGACATAAAATAAGTCCTTAATTATAATAGAAGGCAAAAACAATAGTAGTTATTTTTGAAGATAAAGTAAGATGAAGGAAGACAAGCGCCACAGATGAAGCAAACACCTGACTTGAATTTATCTGAATTGCCTTGCAGCACTTCCCAGGAGGGGGAACAGCCTTTATCACACCACCAGTTAACAGGGGCATGATCAGTGACAGAAGCGTCTGTCACCTTCCACTAAATTCACCACCAAGACCTCTGATATTTTTTCAGAGAAAGAAAATTTGGATTGGTTCTGTAAGAACTGATTGAACTGAGCAATTTTCACATGGAGCATCTGCAAATACCACAAAATCTGCACAATACCAGAAACAAATGGAAGGATGCTTTATGATCTAAGTAAAAGCCAGTGAATAAAATTAATAGTGCATTTAATTATGCTTTTAATTTTCCCCTTTCTATGTGCCTTGTTGATATTGAAAATGCCCATCATACAGATGTTCATTTTAATAAAATCTTCTTCCTTTTCTGTTCTGACATATCTCCTTATGTCTCCTCTCTTGCAATCTTGCCATCTCTGCAGCAAGTTCTTTAAAGCAGTTTCTAATTTTATCTTGAGCTGTGAAATTTTTGAAGATTCTCTGTTTGAGAAAGACTGGAATAAAAAATAGGCTGAGCTGAATAAATAGTTATTCTAACATTCTGATGTCTCATGGGTTCAGAACGCGGGGGCAGGAGGAGGTTCTGACAAACAGCAAGTATATTAAATTGCTCTGCTGCTTTCCTTTTGAAACACAGGGCTTTAGGCCATGAAACCCCCTTAACCTAGGCCAGCTCCACCACAGACATCTGATGCAGGCTTTGTGATGCACCACTCCAAGAAAGAGGAGAAACAGGGCAGGAGGAGATGAGTAAGAGGGATTGGGTCATAAGCTTCTGCTCCATGCAGCTACAGACACAAGAAGGATGGAAATGTCTACAAAGGAAAAAGCCATAATTGTACCAACAAGGCATGTCCTGCTTTGCTGTGAAAGTGTTGAGGAAATGGTCTGGTTGCTTTTTGCCAGTATATATCTGTCTTTACATTAAGAATGATGCTTACCTGTATTTACAAAAACACTCTGCAAGCCTTGGTTAGAAAACACTGCAAAAATAGGGATACTCGTAAAATTCTTAAGAATATGCATTGGATCAGTGGCTAATATTGGTGTTGTCTTATCAATAATAAATAAAATAGGTAAATTTGGTCAATTATTTTGCCTAAGCAGCTTGGCGGTGGGCTTGCTATTTGGTTTTTTTAACTTAGGATTTGCTCCCTCAAAAGGTAATTCTTCACTGATTGACACAATACTGTGCACAATGCAGCACTTTTAACATGGGGAAAAAGCTTATAATGTAGCTTTTGTGCAACTTGCTGAAACTCATATACTCCAAAGGATCCTCTCAAATCCTGCAAAGCTATTAAACAAAATTACTCTACTATTTCTCAAGAAAATCAGATATAGTTCTAGACTACTTGGGGGATAAGTTATTTCCTTTTTTCATATCTGAATCATCTTTTCCCCAAGTTAGTAGCTGTCTTCGCTTCCAGTGTTTTCCCCAAACACCTTTTAATGTTGTCTGTGGGAGCAGTCACAAAGCAATAGAAACATGCCAAACATATTGATTACAGAGTAAAATGGTTACCCTGGAAACTAAAAATCCTAGGAAAGCTCTTTAAACTTCCTTCCATTCTCATGTGACTTCTTTTTATATACTTTTTTTCTTGGATGGTTTGAGAAATCATGGATATAAAAGTATTTGCTCTGAATATACAGCAATGGAGAAAAGGTGATTCATGCCTAGATTATTTATTCCACCAGGAATATAACTACCCACATTACTGCCTTAGTAATCCATCACTTGCATAACAGGCAGGCAATTTTTGTAACTTGGGGGGCAGAGTAACCCTCTCCCACTAATTTCTAAATCTATATTCAGATGTGACCTAAGGAAAGAAATTCAAGGACTAGAATTTTCCTTAAGCTCTAAGGCAAGCAAGATGAAGAGTGTGAAAGAATTGTAATTTATGTGGAGCTCAGAAGTTTGCTCTGCTCTGTACAGAGTGAAGGAAATTATTGTCCTCTCTCCATGGGTGTTTTTGAACCATGAATGGTGATTAGGTGTGACAATAGTGACCTAACCAGAACAGCAGCAGGGTCCAGAGCTGGTGGTAGTGGGCTCATGTGGTTGCTCAGACTCATTCCAGGCACAGCCTGATGGTGCCAGGATCTTTAAAAACAAGTGCAATTGAAAAACACGTGAAGCTTAGTTGGGAACAGTTTAGATGGCTCATTTCTCTGACTCCTCCTTGGTTCAACCCCAGACACACAGAAGACTCTCTACTTACTGCTCATAAACAGCTCAGCTTCTTAGCTTTTTAATATTTCAGAAGGAGTTGCCCTTGCAGGCACTAAGCAGATGCTTGTTGATCCATTCATTTGTAAGCAGGAACAGTAACTGGACTATGAGGAAAGGGGAAAACATGTAACAATGATTACATTAAGGTTTGGGGGTTTGTTAGAAGAAGGGTGTCTAAGCCAGCAATTCAGAAAACAGGCCACTACTATTCAGGCTTTGATATGCTGATTTTTTATTCTCTGAACAAATGGTCATAGGCTGTTTTTAGGGGTTTTTTGTCCTCTATACTGGCTTTCCAAATAAAAATGGTTTTGAAAAGCTGCAATTACAGAGGTTACAAATAGCATGCAGCAGCACAGCTGGCACTGGAACATTTCCAGAACATAATCACCTGTCATGCCATGATGAGGGCCCATTATATCCAGTGGGGTCCAACAGATCTGTTGTTTAAAATCTCATCTGTTAATGGAGCAGGTCTGGGATTGTGTGAGCCCTAGCCTGCTTTCCTATGTCAGTTTGTGTTAAGGAGGTATGTTATTCCTTTGAATGATGGCTTTTTATCTGTCTCAGACTTGTATTGTTAATAAAAGGCTGAAGAAAATGTGATTAAGTTAGTTACATGGAACCATAAATTAGCTTGCACTGAGAAGAAATTACACAATCAAAACTTTCCAGTAAACATAATCCTAAGAAGAACTGAGTATGGTGTAAAGTCTGGGGAAACACAGAGTGGTTAATCTTTATGGGTGGAACATTACTTCTATGCAACAAAAGGCAGCTCTCTAACTCCCTTTATTTGAACAGATGTTTGCCTTGTGTTGTCCTTTGTATTCTCAGGAGTTTTTTGTAAGTCCTGAAAGGGAAAACTTTGCTAATGCCCTTTTAATACCCAGTTTCCTTTAATTATTTTTTTTTTCTGTTTGAAAAATGCAAACCTCTCTAACAAGACATCAGTATTTGTCTCACATACAAGAATAATTGTCACTTCTATAAGCAGCTTTCTTCTGAGATACAGAAAAATAAGTGATCATTAGCACTTTGACATGTACCAGTCACAGGACCTAATGGTAGCATTAAAATGACATTCTTCTTAGGGAAATGAGGGAGCCCTCAAAGGAAATGTGGTTCCACTTTTCCCCAACTGCCATCACTTTCCATTGCATGGCACTGATTTGGGGAAGTTGGATCAAAACAGTGTAGTCAGCCTTAAGATTACATTCCAACCTGACTGATTTTGCTGCACAAGTAGGGCAGAGCATGCTTCTGATTGCACTCACAGTCATGTGCATCTTAACAGAGCCCAGAGTGCTGTTGAGATCTTGAGATCTCTTATCTATCTATCTATCTATCTATCTATCTATCTATCTATCTATCTATCTATCTGCCACAATTCCCAAGGGAGCCTTGTAAAATGGGAAGATGAAGACTGTTCATCAATAAGTACGAGAAGTTTGTGAGATTTTTCTCATTAATTCTTGGCAGCAGCCACACTTATTGCACTAAACTCTCTGGATTTTTAATCCTGTCAGCTCTGAAGATTGGTGTGGTTTCAAAAGCCATGTGAGCTTAGTTTCCCTGCAGCACAGGAATATCCCTGATGCCAGAGATATTCCATACTGTAGGAAATCGTGCCAGATGTCTCTGCCAAAGGCTGAGTTCCCTGAGCAGCTCTGCCCCCTTGGCCTCTTCCCTGCTGTGCAGGGACAAGCAGCAGCCACTGCAGATAAAGGCTTTGCTGCCAAGGGTCCTCCCCCATGCATTTGGCAGAGCATGATTTGTGTAAATAAAGCAACTCCCTGAGTCTCTGTGTGACTTCCCAAAGCTTGGGCAGGAAGGATTTGCATTAAGGTACCCTGGTGCAGCAGGAACCCACAGCTCCATGTATGCACTGAGGAGGGATTTTGTGCTTTCTCACTCACTTCCCTTCATTTCCTCTTCTCTCTGTGGATCACTAAGAGGGCTCTGCGTGACCAGGAGCTGACCCTTTAGGTGCTGGATCCTATGGGGCACTCACAGCAGCAGCTGGGACTGCCACAGGGCCCATGATGTGGTTCTGTAAAAGAAGCACCTTCAGGGCAGTCATGGGCAAGAGATGCTGCTGCCATTCAAGTGTGCCTGTGCAGGGGGTGTGCAGGTGTATGAGCTGTTCTTATGACCCACTGCCTGGAAATTAACAGCACATCTCATGCAATGACAGATGAGGCATTGAGCCCAGGCTGGGGTTTATTGGATGGGAAGGGTGTCACTGCTACCTGGATATCATTGATCCAAAAACCTCCTCCTATGCTCCCAGACCTCCTCATTGAGATGCTAGGCACAGGCCATTCTTTGATTTTTTTAGTGTTTGTCTTTTAATTTTTTCTGATCTTTCTCTTCCTCTCTCTGTGCCTAGTAATTATCTGTACTTTTTATATGAACAGGACAAGTTTCCTTCATTGCTTGATTTGAGGCCCTGAAATGGATATTGCTAGTGAAATCCTGGGAAGAAAATAGGCTTGGGAGATGGTGGTTATTATTGAGGGCCACAGTTAATTACAGATGCAAAAATGAGAGTGTGGAGGGGAGCAAGAGGTGAAAGGAAGGAGCACTCAAAATAGCATAATCAGTAGATGTGTCTTGTTATCAGCAGTGTTACAGCTAGCAGAGTTATCAGAAAATCCCTAGAGTTTTAGAGTAGTATTACTTTATTACTTCCTAATAAAGTAATATAAAATAAAGTGTTAATTGTTTACACATGAGAAATTTAAAGGTTAGTTTAAACTGTTTCCATATTCACTGTTTCCATGATTTTTCCTCTCTGATTTCAAGAGTGTCTGTTCCATGTGGACATATTTATGCACAAACAAGCTAAGCTCTTATCTTATACAGCCAGAAAGAAGCTCAAAGGCTACAGTTAGCATACAGACTATTTGTAAACTGGAGTTCTAGACTGACACAAATAATGTCTAGGAGGAGCAGAAAGGCTTCTAATTTTATTTTGTTTTCAAGTACATGATTTTCCCACTTTCATCAGCTGATCTAACAAAATGTATTGATTCCTCCAGATAAATATTGGCTCAATAATACCAAACCAAGCATCTGAACTTGCTCCCCCTCTCTGAATGCAGCACTTATACTTGTTCTACGATAAACAATGTCATTATAGTGCAAATAGTGAGAGGGGACAGTAACAGCAATTTTTACCAATAGCTAATGGAAGAAGTGAAGCAGAATTTGGAGTTCTTGGGAAGATAATTTCATGCACACATTGATCATTCCCAGTAGATGTCCCAATCTTGATGCTGTAGGAGAGATACATAGAGAAAAACAAAACGCTGTCCCTCTCTTTATGTTGTGCTACTATACAGAAAGTGAACAATATTCAAGAAGGCAGAAGTGGAGAGCTCTAAACTGAACAAATGTCTCATTAAGTTCAGTCTGGAGCAGCCAAATAGCCAGATAAACCCTGCAGAAATTGGTCTTGAATCTTTACATTTGGCACAATGCCCTTTAAAATGCCTGGAAACCCAACAGGTTTATGCAGGGCTGGATTTGGCATCTCTCAGAGCACAGCATTGTGCCACAAGTGATTGTCTCAAATTCTGAATAAATTGGTCCTCCTAGTGATTCTGATGTATCCCAGAAAGTCTTCCTTCTCTTCATGCTTTTATACAATAGAATATATATATGCATGTTGTATATACACATCTGCAGTGCTAGACACATACATGTAAATCCCTACCATACCAACCTGTACAAATATTGAAGAAGGCAGGACTTGCTATGCAATATTTGCTTTTCACAAGGAAGTAGCTAGATGTAGTTTCATTATTTTATTTTTGATTGTAAATAAAACCCCACAAATTATATATATATACCCTTAAGGTAAGCAACTAATGAGATTCTAATGAAACCTGTGCTTGAGTCTTCTTCTAGTCTACTTAATTGAAAGCTCAGACATGTCTAATAGTTTGTATAAAATGCTAATGCAGATGATTTCCTCTACTTTGATGAGTTACAAATCCTTCCAGCAGAAATTACTGGTTAACACAGACTCTATTATCCATTTGGTTTTCCAGTCATGTTTCAGTCTTGTGAAGATTTAACATCCTTGAATAGCTTTGTTTTGCAAGGCTCAGACCTTTGACATCAGCTCTACTGTCTGACTCACATACATATATAAACTGCTGACTACAAGAGAGGTAGAAGACTTGTATTTGGCCTTGGATTTGACTAATTTAATTCTAAACTCTTTGATAAATGAAAGAAACAGCTGGGAAATAGCATTTTGCATATTACTGTCTCTGTACAATAAGAGGCACCTCCATATGTGCTGCCTTTGCAATCTCACACAATCTCAGAGATTGTGCAATCCCAGAGATTTGTAGTCTCAGAAATTGCACCATACACACCTCCTCCAGACACATGGGTTGCTCATGCCAGCATTTAAGCAACAACAATAGCAAAAGGAAGAGAGAAAAACACAGAAAATGCTGAAAAAACTGTGCTTTCTGGCATATGAAATGAGTTCCCTTGACTCTGCTGTTATCTATCATTTTCTTTAATGAAAAAAGCCAAATGAGCAGATCAAGAAATGAGAAGATGAACACTTGAACTGAAAAGCAACAGTTTAAAAAATAACAGCTGAAGGTTTGAAAATTAGGAATGCTACCAAATCCAACAACATCAGCTAGTATTTCTGTTGGGTGACCAACAATTTTGAATTCCTCACTTTTCAGATTCCACATGCAGCATTCCTGAGCACTCAGCATCAGACTTCTGGAAATAAGATCTCTCTTTCATTAACTTGCTTGAGAACTCAGAATTGTTACTTGCTTTTCAGAAACATTATTCTTTGTGAATGTACCCCAAAGAAGGTATATAATTGTCTTTTCATTCTCTTTTACCTTACTTTTTATGCTTCCATGATTATTTAGACCCAGGCTGCTAGTCCACTCTATCAGATGGACTCCTCAGATGAAGTTTAGCATAGGAGTATGCTTTAGGATGGAATAAACTGAGGAATTAGTCAAGTAAAGGTATCTATGAGTAACTTCATTTATGGAGGAAGTGTATTCCTATGAGTTTTCTCCTGTGTTACAGGTGGGAAGCAGATTAGACTCAAAAATTAGTTAGTCCTTGTTTCAATTGTGGTTACCCAACTGTATCTGCTGTCAGGGTAATTCATGCTTTAGCTGAACCCATTATTAGATTCCAAAATATGTTCACTGCACAGAAACCAGCCCATCTCCTTCTGCCACTTCAGTTCTGACAGATGTTCAAAACCCCCTGAAGATTACGATTGCGCAGGGAGAATACATGTGAGTAAAACAGACAGTAAAATCCTAGATTCATAAAAATAAATAGAAAATGTCCCATAGCTAGCCATGGAACTAAGACATCACACTAAGTGGCTTTGTACAGAGCACTTCTCTTTCTCAAAATAGCATTTATGCATGGAAGCTTCCAGGGTGAAGCTAATTTATAATCTGGTCAGGATCTGTGTACGGGTGTGTACATTCATATGTCTGCCATGAAAATTTTCTACCAGCCAATCAGCCCTCCAGAGTAGACTGGGAGCTGGCAGAGTAGCTAATTACTCACACTAAGGGAAATCTGCTGGCTTGATTAATGCCTGTTTACCAATTGTTGCTGTTACTTCAGCTGTAATCTCAGAAAAGGGTTTGCTGAGGATGACTTTCCTGGAACTTTGTTTTTCAGTTTTGCTATGCTGCAAGCTGTGTCTCATTCTTCATTCCCTGAGGCAGTTCCCTGGACTTCCACAAATGGTAGACATTGTCATGAGTATGTCGTAATTAAAATAGTGTCTATGCAGCACCATCCTCTTTCATAACACTATTCATCTGTAGATCTAAAACTGCATTTGGAAGGAAGCGTCACTATCACTGTTTAACAAACTGGATCTGCATGTTGAGGTTAGCCCCAAAGCTTTCACCTTAGTTAAAATCTTCCATTGGGATAAATAAGAACTAGCTTAACTAACAACACTTCTGGTAAAGAACATCCCATCCAGTTTGCTTTCTGAGACCTATCAGCTTCTAAATGGTATCTTGTCTTTCTAAAATAAAAAAGAAAGAGCTATTACTGCCTTCTGAAGGATTTCAAGTGCACTTTAAATGACAGAAGTGTTTGTCCACCTGCACCATCTCTCTTACCACACTAATTCACATTGCTGAGGAGACTGAGTAGTAGGTCCTTGGGAAAATCAGATTGTGTGAAAATGCATCCCATCTTACTTTTCTGGGAGTAGTTCTCCTCAGTTCTCCCTGTGAGATTACTTTGGGGACAGGAGGCAGAACTGAGCAGAGCTTGCCAAGCCTTTTTTGGCTTACACTGGTTGGTCAGGGCTCCCACTAGACCATGGTGCAGTTTAGATAACCAGAGCACAGCTCACTCTCAATTCTCATGGGAAGGAGGCCACCAAGGAAGGCTGGGAGAGGAGCAGCTTCTGGGACTCAGAATCCCCCAAGTCCCCATAAAAGCAGTACAAAAGGGTATTTCACAGCCTGTGCACTTGGCTCTGACTTATCTTCTTCGTGATGCCAGTGCTTATCTTTAGCATCTGTATATTAAATTATGCCTTTGTGTTTCAGCATTTGAGACTGGCCATACCAAAGGAGCCAAAGGAGTGTACAGATTATCAGGGCTCTGTGCTTGAAGATCTCTCACTCCTGCCACCATCCCTCTACCAGAAGGGATACATGGGTCTCCATGACCCAGTGTGCTCAGCAGCAGCCTGCAGACACTTGCTTATATCTTGCCTGCTCAGAATGAAACAAAGAACAGGGACCAAAGCATGCATTCAAACAGGCTCTGAGCTATGATGCTCAGGTCTGGATTTGTAGCCAATTTTTTTCCTGGAACTGGCCACGTTCTGATTCAGTGTTCTGGTTTGGTCTAAAGCTATGGTTTATATCTGACTCTGAGCCCAGATCCTTATTGAATAGGATCTGTTGTTCTCTTTAGAGGTTATTTCAGATAGTAGTGCTCCCAAAGGAGAAACTTGGTGCCTTTTGAAGCAGCTCTCTCTCCCAGTGAACACTTTAATCCCAAATAACCACAGAAACAGACTAGCAAAAGGCTTTTTCTCACAGGAAAATTAGCTCAGACTGAAAATGGATCTCAATATTTGTGCACTTACGCTGTATTTTGCACAGGTTTGCAATATGCAGGTGCAAGACATTCAAACACACAAGAAGCTGTCAAACTCTACCTTGTCTCCAAACACCACGTAGGAGAGGGGAAGGAGGAAAAGGCTGGCAGGAGCACAACAGCCCATGGGGTCTGATGCAATGCCAGTCTCCTCAGCAGGCCAGTGGTGCAGCTCATACACATCTCTTGGGAATCAAAACACATCACTTGTATATCACTATTCCAAAGATGTTTCACAAATTTTACCTGTGTATGTTGCTGGATTACAAAGACTGGGAGACAGATCTGAGGCAAGATCCAGCCCCACAGAGCAGTCCCTGTGTGTGTGGTGTACATGCTGCTGCCCACAAAGTGCTGATCAAAGGAGATGGTGCCCAATTCAGCTTTGAGAAGTGCAAGTATTTCTCTGTAGTGAACTAATTATGAATGTGACCTTTTCAATGAGAAAAGGGCCCTGTTACCTTCATTTCTGTCCCCTTCTCATCTGTTGACATGCAGTTATTCTGGAAACAGTTCTTCTCCCAATGACAAAAGAGTAGTTTATTTGTTTAAGCTGATGTTTTAGTTTTAAAACCACCTATTTCTATTGTCATTCCTTACCAATCCAAACAAGTAAGTAAAATAAAATTAGTGCTCTGAGGACCTAAATGATATTTCTTTGTCAACACAGCAGAAAAGAATGTTTGACAAAGCCTAAGGCAAATGATTAAATTCTTTATCTGTCACACCAAGGAAAGGCTGCTCCTCTTGGTAATAAGGCTATATTTGTTGTCCCTGAAGGAGAAGGTGAAAAATAAGTTAATGACTAGAAGCCATAAAATTTTACTGGTTGCATTGTCTATTTCAGGAGAAAAATAGCTCCTTTGGGTTTGGGAATACATATGCCTAAAGTGTCAATAGTCGTATTTGTCACAGAAATTTGAGAAAATTATGAATTCCTGCACTTAAACCAGCAACATTTTGCTGGGAAACACAGATGCTGACAAAATCTACAAAAGTGAGTGCTGTTAACATAATTCTCCTTTTCATTCTTATATGTTTGTCTCTATCAAATCTATTATACTAGGGTTTCCTACCTATGAATTATTTTTAAAATTATCTTTTTTTATTATTTTATTTCATAATTAGGCCACAAATGGAAGTGTTAGAAACTCATAGTGAAAATGTCCTGGAGACCATGTTGGCATGAGCAGAAAGATGATTGGTCACAGATTGCCACGAAAAAATCAGATTGTCTATCAAAGGTACTACCTTGGAGAAAAAAGAGTTATTGATAGAATTGAAGCAGTGCAATCATAGTTGGGGTAAATAATAGATCTTCATAACTTTTATTCCCTTGGCAAGGGTCACATTATCAGAAGTGAATGTGAATAATTTAGATTTCTTATGCAGTAGGATAGGAAACATTAGGATTTAAAATTGCTATGCTTTTGTTAGAATAATTCATGGGCAGGGAGAAAAAAACATGTTGAGGGATATTTCTTTTTAATAATGATAAATAAAAGAATGGAAAAAAAAACTGAAGATGGGAATCAGTGGTGGCAAAAGTCTTAAGCTGAAGAAAGGTTGTTATTGGAGCAGGGATTGTTCCAAAGGCTTCATTGACTGTGCTTGAAGCTGATACAGGGTTCAGAAATGAATCTTTATTTAAAGAGAGAAATATGTGACAATGAGCCAAATTGTGAGATTTTGTCTTCGTGTTCTGCCATAGTCATGATTAAAGAAGTCAGAGTATTGTGTTTCTATGTTTAGGTTGTAGTATTAGCCTTATACTTTTAATCATTAAAAAAAAAAAAAAAAAAAAAAAAAGCTATCTAGTCAATTCCCTCTGCTTTTAACTTCTTTGAGGCATTGTTTTGTTTCAGGAGACCCTGCTGTGTGTTTTATCCCAGCCATAGCACTGAGCTGCAGGCAGAGCAGTGAATGGAGCAGGTCTTGTCACAGTCTGCCTCTATTTTGCCTTCCTGCCTCTGTCTTCTCTGTTTTGCACTGCCACAGAAATCAGTCTGCTGATTTTAATGTCATCCCTGGACAACACTTGTTAATATTTAAGAAACAAACAAACAAAATCTAATAAACCTATAGAGTATTTGGCAAGTAAAAAAACTGAAACAACTGAGGGGCAGGGGGAGCACAAGACATTGTTACAGTTCAGAGGTGAGGTCAAGTGTGAGAGTGATGTGGAGGAAATCGTGGAGTATTTGTTGGCAGCAGAAAAGCCTTGGCTGCCTTTTTGCTGGATGAATTCCTAAATCCACTCATCTGTTTTGCAAAAGACAAGGCAACACTTCTTGAGTTAATCATAACCAATTTAAGTTTCCAAACGTGTCAAAATGTGATATAGAGAGTATTTTCTTGACTAGCTTGTCCTGTTGAATACAATGGCTTATTATTACTGTTTTCATTACAGTGTGAATATTGCCTTATGTGAATGGAATGAATAACACCTTCCCTATTGAATTAAGCTGTTCAAGATTGCATTTGTACTTGTTGAAGACATCATTTTTCTGTCCCAGGTTATCAAGCCTACACCTTAGCTCAGAGGAAAAGGTCAACAGATTCCTAAGAGATGGTTGCTTAATCCACCTGCTGGGTATGCTAACTAAATGTAGTGTCTGGCATCTTTGCTATGACACCAAGCTTGTCATTGCCTCCACAGCTGCATCAGCTGGTAGGCTCAGTCCCAGAATTTAGATATTTGCTCAGATGGCACATAGTCTTTGAGACAGTGTATAATGTGAAGAAATTATTTATGAGGACTTATATTAAATTAATTTCTAAAAAAGTTATATACACTGCCTAAAAGGGATCTATTAACTATCTGCATACTAAGCTTGCATCATATAAATGAAGTACCATTTGCACATTGCTATAAGATTTCAAAGTAGGTGCACCCATTCTGCAGCATTAACCTGGTCTCTTGTGACATATTTAGAAGCAGAATTCTCAGGTAAGTGTAAGATACTTTAACACATGCCAGAGTTTCACAGTATTGCTCCTTACCTTCTTTGCAGACATGCTTGCTTTGTAGCTGCTCTCTGGGAAAGTTGGCTTGCAAACTTCCTGGTGGTCTGGACTGTAACAAGAACACTGCTACCCAATCTCCAGCAAGTGGTTGTCTCTGACTCTTAATAAACCAACCACGTGCTGTGGAGCTGGAAACAATTGCTGTCTGTAATATTTTTACAAGCAGATTAAAAAAAAATCATCACTTGGCAGTGTAGGAAAAACTATACTTTAGAGGAGGAAGACAAGCTGTAAAGAATTGGATGGCTATAGCCAAATTCTTCCAGGGAGAGGCTGTGAAGCCTCCATCCTTGGAAATATCCAAAGCACAATCCAAAACCACCTTGGGCACTTGCTCTAACTGATCATGTTTAAGCAAATCCAAGTGTATGGATTTGACAGTCTCCAGAAGTCCCATCTAACCTCAACTACTCTCTGAAAAACCAAAGAGGTACTAGAAAAACAAGAGTACATTTATCGTCCTAAAAATATTATTATTTCATAAGGTTAAAGAACCATAGCACCATTTTCTTGTATAGGAAAATGCAGACAAGCTGCTTGAGGAACAGCAAAGAGACCGAAAGAACACTCACATTTTAAGAATTCCTTAAAAATAGTAAGTACAGGGTCTTCCAAAACTTAAAAACACAGCGTTCATTAGCTCATGCTTCAACCTGACATAATCTCACTCCTTTGCAAAATTATTTGTGCTCTTCCACACCCCAGCAGTGTGCACAGCACAGTCCACCTTCTGTAGGCAAAATTGTAGCATGTAGAAATGCAAATTTCCTCATGTCTGTGACAGATTCTCAGAGACTGCAGGAACTCACTGGATCCCCTCTCCAGGTAGAGACAGCTCAGCTAGATAATCTAACACTCTCCACAGCTATTTCTTTTATAGGATGCCATGAAAGTGACCCACACTGTTCCCTGTGGTCCCTCAGGCTGTCCTTGCAGGGGTCTGGCACACAGGCTTCCTCCATGCTGGCTTGATTTCATTCTTTAAAGTCCTGACCAAATCACCTGAAGTGGGGCAGCTCTGGACAGCTTTTAAACTTCAAAGGTTGTAATACAATTTGCAGACTTCTGCACACTATCAGCTCCCAGTTCAGACCCTGGAAATCATTCTGAAAACCCTGGGAATTAGTGATGAGAGCATTTCAATTTAGACATAATATATTATAAATCACATTGTTCTGTGTGATTTGAGACATAATAGTTTTGTCCCTCCATATTGTCTCTCAGTTTCTGTCTCTCTTAATGTATGTATATCCCAAAGGCTTGCATTAAAACAGAATAATTTGTTTGTCTTTAGAAAAGGAACCTTGCAATGCATGTCTGATAAAGCCATCAAAAGCCTCTGTTATTATGTGCTATAATGGTCCACAGGAGTGTTTGATTAGAGCATTTTCCTTGTCACACTGACAAGCTATGAGATACTATCTGCCTCCAGAGGCTAAAAGGAAGACCTGAGGGATAAAAAGGTCTATTGCTATTACATGCATAATCTTGTGACTCAAAATGCCACCTGGGATTAAGAAAGCTTTTTGGATGCATGGAGTGAGATATTATATTTAAATTAGTTTTGTTTACCAACACTGCTGTGTTGTAATTATTTTATCCAGCTACACTTAAACTATAGAATGAACTAGGGAATACTCCAACTGTGATTTGATTGCTTTCTTGTTTGTATCAAATGATGTTTTCTTTACAATGGGAAGAAAGAACTGATGTTGTTAATGAGGTAAAGACACTTTTAATACAGGAAGCTCAGTAGTGATATTAAACATTAGCATTACATCAAAGCTCCAGGCCTTGACATCCTCTGAGACTACTCACCTATCTTCAATGCCATGGGCAGCAGGACATCCTCTCCCTGGAGCCCAAGCAGTGCAAGTCCACTTGGGAATAAAGAAACTGATCCTGCTCTCTCCTAAATTTTCTCAGAGCCATGTAATATATTTTTATAGGTTTTGCACTAGGAGAAAATAGAAACATTGTAACTCTGTTTTAATGCCTTGTAGAAATACTGTTGAATATACCTGGTTAAGTGCATACAAGGAGAAGAAAATAAAAAGGAGAATTATGGCCCTGTGAGTGCTAGGACACAGGATGTTGGTGTGCTTCTTCATTTAATTGTGTCAACAGTGATGTAATTGCTGTCAATCTTAGACAATACACCCCAAATATATATTTATAGATCTATTTATATGATAGATGTACTGCTCTAAGAAAAATGCTGCTTTTCTTGGCAATAGAACAGTTGTTATGGTGACTCCTCTTCTTCCATCATTTAATACAGGAAGCAAAGCAGCAAAATAAAAATCATTCCATTTATGGAATTTATAAGAAACCCACTCTGAAGCTGTAACTGGAGAGAAACCTTTTGGAGTATTTAATCTTTATTTTATGGCATTTGACCTTTCATTCTGGAACTTGCAATTTTGTGAAAAGATTTAGTAATAGGAAATAAATGGAGGAAATGCATTTTTCTATGTTATACACTGTAACATTTGCTCATTTATGATATTTATACAGTATTGTGGTCACTGAATGTACAATAGATTTTGCAGGTTAGGTACCTAGAGAGTAAAGGTAATGTAGGGCTCTATTTGGAAAACCTCATTAGGAAATAAGATGGATGGGTTTTTTTCTCCTTGATGATTCAATTTTTAACAACACTTTATGGTTTATCATTTTGGTCTTAACTACAGTCATAGTGCTATTATGTTAAACAACATTTCTGTAATTTCTTGATGGTACTTATATATTTCACATGATTTAAGCAGAAGAATTTCCATTAGCCCTCTTTTTTTGTTGGTTTTTTTTTTGGGGGGGGGGGGGGTTGGTTTTTTTTTCAGTTTCTGCTTATCTCAGAGTTGTTTCTAAATCTAATTTGGAGATTAAATACTCCATGACCATAAAAATTACTTAACATTTTATGCCAGCTCATAATTTTGAGCACACTTACTCCAAGCTACCTGATAAGCGTTGGATTTCTACTTTATAACTAAGAAGCTGAGGCAATCAGTGTGCAGGTTGAACCCAGATCAAGGTTATGTCCACAGCCACATTATGTCCACAGTGTAGATGTGATTTTGCAAAAGCTCACCATATCAACAAAAATTTGAGCATGTCTTATGTTGGTCAAAGCTTCCAGGTGGACATCAAGGATAAGCAGCTCTGTAAAGTGCTTGATCCCTATCCAGTGGAGATAAGGTTTCAAGGTATCTTCTACAATGTTAAAGAAGAGTTTGCACAGAGCAGAGACACACAATGCAGAATGTGGGCTGAACCAGTCACTGTCAGGAAGGGAGAGCAGAAGCTGATTGATAAGAGGGCTCTGGGAGGGAATCAGGGAAATTATCAACTGCAAATATTTAGAACCTGAAAAAAGAAACACACAGGAAAAAGGGAAAATATCTTAAGTGCATACATGTCAGGATGCAGCTGGAGAAGTGCTCAGAGAATAACTGGCAAGAGTGAAACTGGTCACAGGAAATGCACAATCCAATAACATTTTTTATTTGAAAACACTAAAAGGTATCTGTGGTGAAGTGTTGCATTTGAATAACTGTGAGAGGATGATTTCCCCAAGTGCAGTGTTAGCTTTCTATCACCCATCTATTGGAACGTACCAGCATCACAGTGGATGAGAATTGCTAAAGTTTATTAAAAGTAGACTGCAAGTATAACTTTTAAATGAGCAATTTATCACCCTTACGAGGCCTGATTTTTATTAACCTGCAGCTGAAGATTAATTACTTCCCAGTCTAGGAGTCAGCAGCCACAGAGCATCCCCTTATCAGCAGCAAGTCATTTGCTTAACAAGCAGGTCCCATGTCCCAGCAGGTTTACACCTGAGAGCACAGTCGAGCTACCTGCAGCACCTGGAGTGCAGAGAGGTACAATGGTGCCCACAGTGCTGGTGATGCCAGCCCAATGCATCTATTTTCATGCTGAAGGGGCCAATTTGAACTGAAGTTCCCACGCCCTATAAACTTCTGCCACTTCCAGGCGGAGCTCCTGCTTCTCCCAGGTGCCTTGTCTCTTTTATTCCTGAAGCCTCACCAGTTTAATGAAACGTGTTTGGAAACCAAGTTACACCAAGGAGCAACAAATGTGTCCAGAAAAGGGCAACAAAGCTGGTGAAGGATCTGGAGCCCACATCTCAAATATGAGGAGCAGCTGAGAGAGCTGAAGTTGTTTAGTCTGAGGAAAGGGAGACTCAAGGGGTACATTATCACCCTCTACAACTTCCTGAGAGGAGGCTGCAGCCAGGTGGGGGTCAGCCTCTTCTCCCAGGTAATGATGAAGCAACAGGAAACGCCCTCCAGTTGTGCAAGGGGACGTTTAGATTGTATATTAAGAGAAACTTCTTTTCCAAAGGGGTGGTCAGACAATGGAACATGCTTCACAGAGAAGTGGTGGAGTTACCATCCCTGGGGATATCTACATATGTGTTGATGTGATGTGTAGGACATGGTTAAGTGGTGGTCTTGTCACTAATATTTTAAAGGATGCACTCAATTATCTTAAAGGTCTTTTCCAGCCTAAACAAATCTATGACTCTATTGTATTATAAATCATACAAGTGTGAATTTGGGAAGGCTGAATTTATTCTGCCTTTAATAACTTTGAACATACTTTTTGTAAAGCCCCTCAGCTGATACCTAAATAATTTATAGGAAGCAGGTTAAAATAGAGACCTTCAGAAGAAAATATCTTGAAATTCTTCACTTAAGGGCATGCAATTCAGTTATTGTTTAACTTTCAAATCACACTCTAGTAATTACTGTTTTGCAAACATTAAATTTTCTTCCATTTACAAAAAATTTGATCTATTAGTAATGTTGGGAAGCAGGGAAAGAAGATTATGTTGTTCTGCTGTTTTATCATAAAATTTGATTTGATTAAACAAAAAACAAATTCTTCTGAAACACAATGAAATTAATCCTGCTATATTCCCATTCCATCCACTCCATTCACTGCCACTCATTTTGGCAAGATATCCAATCTATGAGTTTGCAGGAGCAAAGAAACAAACCCATAACCCACCACAAGATAAGGAATGCCCAAGAATATTCTTAATATAAACACCATGAAAAAAGAATTAGCTGTTTTTTGGTTTGATGTGATTGTGTAGTCCCCAGGAAGATGCAGCAGAGACTACTCACAAAGCAGAAGAAAAGGAGACTTTGAAAATCTGATATAATCTGATATGGTCTAATCTTATAAATCCACTATCTGACTGATATAAGTAGTTTTATTTTAATAATTGCTGTTGGAACAGACTACTCAAAATGGCTGCTATGATTTCAAATAACTCAATCAGTAAATGTCAAAAAGGATAGCTTAGAATGCAAATACCACCAGCCATGCAACTGGACTAGATGGGTATCACTAGTGGTATTAATAAAGGGATGGTAAAATATTATAACTAAAGGGATGATAAGGTATTAGAAGTCAATGCAGAAAAAAAAAAAAAAAACCAAAAAAAAACCCCAAAAACCAAGCAATGTTCTGGATGAGAAAAACAAAGCCTTTTAAGGATATAAAAGAATACAGAAAATTTCCTTCAGTGTTTACTGTAGTGGCAAACTAGGCAAGTGCTACTGCAGAATTTACCTGTGCTAAACAAAAATGGACCCCTGAGAGTCTGCGTTCCACTTTGTGGAAGCAAAAAGACAAAATTTTAAAAGAGCACATCTAGAACTCACTGCAACATAAAAACATGTTCTAACATATTGCCATACTAGCTATATGTCAAACCAGGGGAAAATGAAATTCAACCTTCCTCCTTTCCTTCTGTGTGGCTGCCAAGGGACAAAAATATACCATAGGATAAAGGTTCTTTGCCAGACCCAGACAGTTCCAGCATAACATACAATTAACTTTCACAGCTGGTCACAGGCTTTGTCAGAAGCCTGGGGAAAACAAAAAATGCTGTGTGCTGAACTTGATTGTGAATGTACTTATTAAACATATCTCATTAAATCCATCTGAGTTACACTTGCTGCTGGCTGGGTTAGCTGGCTGATGGTGTGCTTACAGGACCACATGGGAACAGTACAACATGATCTACTTTGTCGATAAAACCCTTTAACTTCCATGGTCTAAATTGCTTTTGTTGTTACACTATATGCAGACACAGCAAGATCACTGAATTTGTGCTTTTTTCCTAACTTTGGCTTCAATCCTCCCCACAACTGCACACATGCTCACAATTTACCAATGAGATTTAGTCTACTACAATATTTGGACCCCACCTGTTAACTCTCTATGGCCAAAGCTACCATTGTATTACATGCATCTATATGCATGGCTGTCAAAAACTCTATTACTGCCACAGTTGTCCTTTTTGACCCAGAGAAACATGGAGGCAAAAGGAAGTTCTCACTTACTGCTTACAAAGACTAGCACAGAGGTTTTTCAACTATCAGACTGTAACCAAATGATTTTAAGTTGTCTGACAGAGGACTTTCTCCCCTTGTAGTACTTGCATGAATGCTTTAGACATTTGCCAGATGCCTCAGGGTTTTATGGACCATTCATTCATCTGATCTCAAAACAAAATGGTACTTCTTTGCACCACACTAAAGTGATATTTGGCTATCAGCCTGGAACCAGACTGGTATCTATGCTGGCATCTAAGACTTGGAGCATTTGGACTTATCTGAATTCATCCAAATTGGTGTGATTTCCATAGAGAGGCCCATAGAGTATTTTAAAGAGATATCACCTAATATTATTTTGGTTTCTGAGTACTGCAGTTTCTGAGTACTGCAGTTATAACCTAGTCTAGCAGAATCGGTAGCTCTTCAGAATAATGTAGTTCCTCTAGCTATGTGGATCAGTTTATTTTAATTAAAATGAGCAGTCCTGATCTTTATCAAGTTCTACCATAAGATAGGTGGGAGGTACTGGATGAGGTGAATCAAATCAAATTTAATAATTTCAGTTGTGTTCTTACCACTATTTCCCAACAATCCCCCGCCTGGTATACTGGCCTTAGTGAAATAGTTGGAAGGGTATTTTTTCTAGGTGGGTCCAGAGACTGATAATTTATGTCCATCAGCCCTATGTGAGCCATGTATATATGTTTTTATTTGTAATTCAGAGCTGCAGAAAGGAATAACAGTCCTCCTATGTATATTCCTATGGGAAGGCTGTGAATCTAATGGATAAAGCATGCATTTCCCCACAATTCATCTTTATCTTTTCTTAAGGTTCACCTGTTTTCCTTATACCTATTACTAGGAAATATTAGAGCAGTTCTTAATTGTACTTAATCCTAGTTCTTTTCTAAAGCAGATTTTCATGGAAGCCAAAACAATGTGGAAAAAATAAACACAGTCATCTGAAAGTGATCCCTAGATTAACTTTGTTATGAAAAAGAAGCTATCCCAGTGTGTGTATATCCATCCATTTAATCATGAGCAGTATAATACTTTTTTCAAAAATTGTCTGGCATTACAGAAGTGGTAGCCTGTTTGCTAACAAAAGCATCTACCTCTGTTTCTACATCTGTCTGCACTTTCAAAAAATTTCAGCCTAAGAGCTGGGCATTGGAGACAGTATTGAAACATTTAAATAGCCAGCAAAGAAAAAAAAAAGCTGTTCCAAATTTCACTGTAGATGTCATATGAAACAACAGCCTCTCTTAAAAATATAAATTTATAGGTCATAAAAATGAACTCATAATAGACCTCTCTTCTAGAAAGTGAAATGACACTGAGAGATGTCCACAAGCATGGGAACTGAAATCATATTGACTCATAAACACTAAGAGATTGTCTGGAATGTATTTGGTTTTGACTGATTTGCACTTTTTTTCACAGCTCCCAGGCATCATGTGGGAAACAGCATAAGGCAAGGACCACTTCCAACACGCAGCTTGCCTATTTTACCAGATAGCAGAGTATTACATGGGATATTTGGTTCCAGCTGTCACCACTACCATGGAAGGCATGCAGATAATTTTACTGTAAGAATATATCCTTAAGGAACCCTTGCTCAGTAAATGGAGCAAAGTTAGTTTTGCTCTTAGGCTCTTTGCACATGAGAGAAGCCTTTAGTTTACACTTCAGTATTTATACAAAAAAACACTATTTCAATGCAGTGTGTTTGACTTAGGTAGAGAGAGATAATCCTTCCATAGCCTTGAGACTTTAGTGAAAGCATCTGCTTATCTACTTTCTTGGCATGTTTCATTTCTGTGCAAACCCCTGGTAGAGGAGACAAGTTTTTTTCTCTTTTGTTTTGGAAGCTGTGTTAGGTATAAAAGCTAACTTGATGCATCATTGTTGCCATGACTTTAAAAACCAATGAAACAAAAAAGCCTGGTAGACTGTAAGGTGCTGATTCATAGCCAACAAGGCCATATGAACCATAAGGTTCACCACAGTGTTCATGAACTACAGGCTTCTGTCAGGATCCTAGAACCTTGCAAAAGCCTCATCTTTAGTCTCCTGAAACTGGATATTCAGTCATGTAGAAGATCAGCTTCCCTTCATGCTCATTAGCAATTTATATAATTTAGGGAAAACTCATTTCTGCATTTCAACAAATACATTTTAAGGTTCAATTTCTAAGTTCCATTGTCAAAATTATGTTCCTGCATGTGGAAAGGAATAAACTCAGGCACTTCTAGGATGCCTGACTGTACCTGAAGTACCCAGCTCACTTACTGAGAGCTAGCTAGGCTGCACAGACAGATAACTACTTTCTGCCTACAGTGACATATAGCTCTGAACTTCTAGGTCCTGGGCCTGAGGACTGCTCTAATCTCACTCACATTCTGCTTGTAATTTTTTCTCCCTAGTGAAAGACACTCAGAAAGGAAACTATTCATTGTTTTCAGTGGCTGTTTCCTTCCTCAAAACTGACTTTGTCCCATGTGGAATCTTCTCTGACCTGTACAGCCTTTCTGTCCTAAATTAAGCTTCTCAATGCTTCATTCCTTCTTCTATCATCAGAACACTTATCTCTGCCTGGAATAGGAGACTTCAGATAAAAGTTGCCATGTGCTCCCAGATCATATTAATTATTCACCATGATAAGTGCTTTTAAAAGAGAGGGACAAAAAACATATTCTATACACTTTTTAAAAAAATATATTCTAGAGGCATATATCTTTCCCCAGAACAGATCTTAGCCAGATTTTTAATTATAAGAGCCTCTGCCTTCCAAAGAGCAAGACAAGCTCTGCAAAGATAAATTAGTTCCTATGGAAGTCTGAGAGAATATAAAACACTGTCCCTCTGAGATCACAGTGAAGGTAAAAAGGAACTTGTAATAGCACCATGTCCTAATGGAGTCCTTCTGCCAGGCAGGAATAACTCCACAGGAAATATTATAGATCACACTCAGGAAAGGACTCATGGCCTGAAACTGAACTTCCTCATATGATATTAGAATGTGTTCCCATTGCTTCACTGCAGCACTACCTACTTTCAGTGAATTTAAACACAGCCTAAGCAGTGAAAGTATTTTTTTTTTAAAAACCTAACCCCTTTCCCCCAAATCTCCAAACAAACAGCAAATATTTATCAAGTGGAAGACATGTTGGAGTCTTGGCAACAGAGAAACTCTAGAAGCTGCATGGCAGCAGTGCTCTGTGACTTCATGTTAACCAGAGTTTTAGTATTAGTTTTGCCTGCTAAATGCAATGCATCAGACAACATCACTGAGAATGCTTGCTTTGAGTCATGGTTACTATGCAAGTCCTCTGTCCTTTCCAGAAGAGCTGCAGTCAGCTAAACCTAGCCAAATCTTGGAAAAGCTTCTTCCTTTTTGAATAATGCATGTCCATAGGCCCTCACACACAAAACAATGCCAAAATGTAATTTAATGATACACAACCTCTAGCAGTGGCATAAAGCTACTTCAAGGATGAAAGACTACTGGTAGTTCATGTGGTACTGCACAGCTGCAGTATTTGTGGACAGAGAATTCATGACTGAGAGCAGATATATATTAGAGAGGAGATATATTATATATATCTATATATATATTATATATATATAATATAATATAATATAATATAATATAATATAATATAATATAATATAATATAATATAATATAATAAATATAATATAATATAATATAATATAATATAATATAATATAATATAATATAATATAATATAATATAATATAATATAATATAATATAATATAATATAATATAATATAATATAATATAATATAATATAATATAATATAATATAATATAATATAATATATATTTTATATATATATATATAAAATATATTAGCATATATTAGAGAGGAGATTTTTTAATGTCAGTGCTGTTCTGACAGAAACATAGCATTTGGAGTCTGGTCTTGAATATTCAGCATGTAGCAAGCTGAAGGGAATTCAATTTATTCAATGCAGTAAGGAGAAGTGAAAACTCAGTTTATCATGTAGTTTTAGCAACTGATGCTGGAAATTCTGCCAGCTGTGATATTTTAATTTTCATTAGAAAACTTGAAAATGCCACTGCCCAATCTAAGCACTATCACCACTGAAGTAATGCTGAACACTTCCTTTGAGTGCTCTTCCACGATGCTGTGAACTGTCTGAGAAAGCACAGAGAAAATTTTATGCATCACCACAGATGGATTGTGACATTTTGCCAATTATGTTTTTCAGCCACCAGAGAAATGCCTTGGTATATCACCCTCTGTCCTTAGCTTCCTTTCCAAAGATCTCATCAAGGACCTTTGTGGGAGGGAATCTTTGAAAGCTGCAAGGATTCTGAAGGCATACCTGGACCCCATATTTTGTATGCAGTCACCCTCCAGGCTGCTGCAACTCCCCTGATCTGTGGAGCCATGGCGCTGCTACCAACACATTATCCTCCACAGTGAGACTGGTGGCCTCCTTCCTTGCCATCTGGGACAGGACACTCAGCTTTGGAGTTGGAGGTGAGATAATAACTCTAAAGTCAGCAAGACTTGCAATAAAGTAAGAGAAGTAATAAAAGGAGATAGTGCCTTCTCAGAAATACCTATGGAGCAGGTAGAACACATGACTGGGAGTTTGGAGTAGGAGGAGGTGTGGAAGTCTGTGAAGCTGTATGGGAAGATTTCCTGTGGGATGAGCTGGATTGGGATTGGCCACCTGGGTTTCTGCCTGCTGTGTGGTGACATACCAGGCATAGTCCCCTCACCCTTTAATTTTTTGACAGAAATTCCACTCTGAGTTAACCCACCCTACTTTGCACTCAGTGTGACCAGTCCTTCCAGGCACTTTTACACCAGTACATCCCATAATTAATGATGGGATATTTGGAGGAAGAAAAGGTGATAAAAAATTGAGTCTTCCTTTTCAGTCTGAAATTACTATTGTGATTCCATTCTCACAGATTTTTTATGTTTAGCAATGACATTGCAGTCCTTGGACAACTCCAATGCAGGGCAGTGGTGAAAGCAAAATAAAAAGGCAGAAGACAAAGAAAGAGCACTTCAAGCTGGTGTTATATTACTTAGAACATCAAAAATCACTAGATATACAACTCTTGGTGTTCTTCAGAAAAAAAACCCACATTCTTTGATTAATATTTAATGGATACATAGAATAATACATATCATAGTAACAACTATCAATAATAAAGCCTACAGCGTGGGAGTACTAGAAAATGAAAAGGTACCATAAATTAATGGAGGAAAAGCATCCCTAGGAGCATATACACAGCTTGTGCTATCTCTTGCATCAAGACATTCCCTTTCAGAGATCAAATGAAGAGTTACAGGGTACTTTTAGATAGCTAAAACAAAAATAAAGTCTTACTGGGAGTAAAGAACCACAGAATGCTTTGGCCTTCTATCTAGTGAAACCTTTAAAATGAAACAATTTTTTCCCTCTACAGTGAAGAATATATACCCACATGTGGACATGGCTCGACAATAGTGAGAGCTGCCTTGACCACATGGAATAAGAGTTTGCAAAAAGAAGGCGGACTAACTCTGGAATATCCAAGGACACTGATTTTTAAATGTTAGGCTGGAGAAGTCTAAGCTGAAGTCCATATTCAGTAGAAGGAAAACAGAGACTCATGGCAAAGACACTGTATTAGAAATATTTTGCTTTGATGACCTCAGTGTAACATGAGAGACATTCACATCCCCTGAAACACAGCTGAGCTGCTGTCGGCTTCACCCTTTCAAAAGCAATACAGTAATATCAACAGCCTGGTGTTCTGTGTCAAGATCTTCTGAGAGGCTCTGAGACTGATGACTTCATGTGAATTTATCAAATTTTGGAGTCTGCTCCAAGCTGGTCTGGAAGAGAGAGCACACAGGAAAAGAGGAAATTCAAGCAGATAATATTCATCTGATCATTTCCCTTAGGATATTTGTGGCTCAGCTTTTCATGGGAAAGTTTTCTTTTCAAATTAAGCTATATTATCTATACTTCATACCACAAAACCAGGACTCTTTCCCAAGTGTCTTAAAGGCTCAGGGGCCAATGTACTTAACATGTTTGCATCCAATCCATTGCCCAACAAGGAATTAAAGTACTGTCTTTCAGCTACACACAGCCACATAATGGCAAAAATGAGAATCTAATGTAAAGCTCTTAAATGCTGGATTTACTTTCAGCCATAGTAAGTATTTCAGAAAAACTACAGTCAAGATTTTTCATTTTTATTGAGGTATTAAGTCCTTGTGGTTGACACTGAAATGTGCATTTAGTGGAGGTTAAACATTGGGCAGCACTGCACATACTCTTAAGTTGCATTTTGATCACACACTGATCTTTTAGTCCACCAGACTGCCATTGAATTCCTGCAGTGTGGAAGCAAAATACTCTTCCTGACCATCAACACTGCAGACTACCCATAGCATTTCAATTCAGTGTGACTATCCTACTGCTTTGTGCAGCATGCACTCATCTATCTGTTCTTTAGTCCCTTGCTCTATTCACCCCACTACAAACAGATTCTTTCAGAATGTTACATTTTTGAATATATTTTCAAAATAGTAGCAATGTATGCTGTGCACAGCTCATCTTTGTTCAGAATATTTTATGATCATTATTTCAAAAAGCAGCTCTGCATATCCCACAACACAGTGCTCTAAGGTTCACAAGTAAGTCACAGAAGTTATAGGCAAGAGACTTGCAAGGAAGGGATTGGTTTTGTTTACTTCTTTCAAGGATAACAATACAGAATTTTTAAATTTGTATGTAGTTGTGTTACTGGAGAATAATTTATTTTTTTTTTAAATCTGAATTATAGATTTATACAACATATTTACAAAGCACATACTTTTTTATGTTCAGAAATAACAAGTAAGTTTTTCTTATATCTTGAGAATAAAATGTGTATGGTTTTAACTCCTTTCGTGTTGTCAGAACAGTGTTTGGGTGCCAGTATAAAGAAGTATCAGGTACTACAGGAATCCAATTTTCAGAATTCCTACTTGATTTTTCATAAGAAGTTTCAACAGAAGAATACAGAAATTAATCACTACCTGAAAGATATTTATTTCCTAATAGCTACTAGGATAGGGAGAGAGCATAAATCCTTTCTTACACATTTCGCCCAAGTACAAAAGCTGAGAATTTGATTTAAACATTAAATATATTAATGTGAGCTAATGGTATGGGAACTGAAATCATTGTAGATGATACATTCACCTTTTCAAATGTCATGCCAGTTATATAACACATTTTTTTCTCACTGTATCTATCAGGAAATGCACAGTAATATTAAAATCATTAATATTTTTAATCGAGACTGAAATCATAGAATTTACCAGTCACTAATCAGCATGAAATCTACTCACTATGCATCTGTTTACATCATTTGAAGCTAGATAGTAGATGTTTGATTCTTCTTGTCAGCCAATAAACAGGAGAATTTAGAAATTCTCAGCAAGAAAGCAAGAAGAGAGAAAGGGTACTTTTCTGGCATCATTTTCTATTGCTAGGGAAACCATTTCCTTTCACAGCAGGCTACAATACTTATTATATTTCTGGTGTTTATTACATTTGCTCCAATACAGTTCATTTCATTGTGTGGCAGCAGAAAGACTTTAAAGTCTCATCACTAGTAATGGATCCATTTAAAAGCACTGCCTGGTAACTGCTTCTGTTTCTCCAAATTTCATTACACAACCTGCATATAATTTTTTTCTGATAGCTGATATTGTTCATAGGGTGAAGTTTTTGACACATCTGTTTACATACTTTTCAGTGTCAGGGAACCAAATTATATACCAAATTTTCATATAATGCGTGCACTGCAGTGAGGAATGAGTCTTTATTATTTTTGCTTTCAAGCAACAGTAACATACACATCTATTAGTAACACGCCAAGTAGGACACTGCAGTGGGATAAGGTAGGAGGTTATAGGAGCTGGAACAATGTAACTGAGTGTCTTTGCACTGCATGATCTGGACTATAAAGCTAAACAAAAGAGGGCATAGAAGTGAATTCAGAAACCAAAGCTCTGAGTGCCAGTATTACTTAATTGCTAGCCTGCTCTGTTTGTGCCTGTTTCAACAGGGTCTCTCCTTGAAAAACCTACTCTAGAGTAGCAGAATGCTAAGTGCTGTGGATACAAGCAAGTCAGTGCCACTTGGCCTCCCTCATACACCATTTACATGCAACTGGCAGTACATCTACATCACAAAAAGGAGTCTTGCAGAAGTACTCAGAGTCATGGGAATCCAGATGTCTGAGTGGGTCAATGCAGCACTGCTGCCCAGCAATGCATGGATTGTCCCAGCAGGTGGCCAGATGCAGTCCAGATGTGTAGGGTGGCAGGGCTGGCTGCACAGTGAGATAAATTCTGGTCCTAAGGTGATTCATTACAAGTCTCTGCATGTAACCCACAGTGATCGTTGAAACATGGTAATTTACCAGGGAAAAAAAGGATCATCTTCCATTGGTTAATTAGTATGGAAATCATGAGGAACCTTTTGCAAAAGCTAGACTTCCTAACAATATCTACTTGACGTTTTGATTCATTTCTACTGCTGCTCTTTCTATTCAGTATCTTGAATGTTGCTTAGAAAATCCCATGATATCATTTCCTTTAATCAAGACTTTTTCTTTTCTAGCCTGGAAAAAAAGGAAGGGATAAGACTGATACATTTCCCCCCTCAAAGATTTGACACTTGCACTCTTTGTTAGTCCTACCTTCAATAACTGCATTGATATATTTGGACATGACAGGCAACATGATTGTGACTAGCAAGTAGTGATTTAATCATATTGGCTTCCACAAGTGTTTTCTGTCTTCTAATGTTGTTTGCCTACAGAGCTAATGATAACATTTTCTTCAGTCAGCTCAGCTAAGTCTGGTCTGTTGCACACAGCCCTGTTCAGTATGTAACCACATGACATATTCTTGGAACTGAGTAGAATAGGCTGTTGTATGGGCTTTTAAGGCTCTGCTGCCTTTGATGAATCTCAATATAAAAATCTCTCTGAAGAGACAAAAAGTCATCCATTCTCTTCCTTCTAGTTTTGTAACATGATAAAATTCACCAAATATATCCTTAAGTTTATAAAATAAAATATTGCTAAAATGTCAAGGTTCAGTCCTACCTACCTGGACTCTAACCTCAGTGTGGCAAGATAAATTTGACTTGTAGAATAAATAATCATAATATTTGAAAATAAATCCAAGTAATCATATCCAAAAGGTCACTTACAGCAGCAGGGTTCATTTGGTGCTTCATGGGACAAATCCCTCTGACTTACCACATTTCACAAAGGAAACACTGACAATACTGCCTGATGAAGCACTTAGAACTGAAATATTTATGCACTGTATGTGCCTAGGGAAAAGTGAGACTGCAGGCATTTCTTCTCCACACATATTTGCATAGCCCAACATTTAACTATTACATCAACACAAAACATTGTGCTGGGCCTTAAACCCTACCTCAACCCAGCCACAAGAGATGACATGGCTGGACTATGAAAGATTTCATTGTACTGTTTTCAAAGCTATACTATTTACAATGGTAGAATGTTTCTTACTTTTACAAAAGTAGCACATATCTAGTGGTTGGGTTTTCAAAGGCAGCCAGGAAATCACACCTGCTGTTGAAGGTTTCCAAGACATGAGATCCAAAATCCCTTAATGCTTGGAAAATACCAGTCACTGTACTTTAACCAGATATATTTATCTCTCAAATGTAACCAGACAATAGCATGGCCAGGCCTCCAGGTCTGGCATTTTTTAAAAATTTTCCTTCTGTCACCTGCCTATTTGCTTCAGCTCCACTAGCTCCCAACGCCCTTGGGATGCACTCCAGCACCTTGTTACTTAAGTGAGGAGATAAAAAAAGCTCCTTTATTTAATTTCTGTGCATGGGTATTTTCTCAGAGGAGGAGTCCCACATCCCTATGCAATGTCCTGAGTCCTTCCCTTTGAAAAAAAAAACCTCCCCCATGCAAATTAAATGTAAAGATTTGTTTGTTTCCCAAGGACTGGTTGCCAAAAGTCCCACCTTTGGAGCACAGCTGGCTGTAAAGGCTTCAAGTGGCCCATTTTGCTTTGGTGGTATGTGGATGCTGAGGTTTGCCCAGCACTTTTAGAGACCTCTTAACATTGCTGATGGAGCTGTTATAAAAGAACATGGGGCTGAAAAACTGGTTGTTTTTCTCCAGGGAAAGTAGATCAATATCTCAGCATTTGGTTAGTACCAGGACCAGGTGGAGGTGAGAGAGAAGACATTAAGGAGATCACAACACCAGAGCAGACAGGAGAGTTTGATGAAGTGACTTCTTCTTGCCCATGACTTCCTGAAGGTGTAGTTGCTAAGGACTTCTCAAATTTTCTTGTTAAACTTAAAGGGCTTTAGGTCAAGCCCATTGCAGTGTAGAGTGCATTTCCTGTGTTGCTGGCAAATAAATCATGTTGCTTTTTGACATTTTCCCTGCTCGATAAGCAGTTGTTGTGTCTTACACAGTGTGTGAGGTTTGTCAGATTGGTGCAGTCTAAATCAAAGAGCAATTTTAACTCAAATGCCAGCTTTCTGCAAAAGCCTTCCTTCAAGGGAGACTCATTCCCTTTACATTCTCCCCCCGTCTGAGGGAATCTGTTTATGTTCTGAAATATTTGTAGATTATAGAAAGGTCCTGTTATTTGGATCAAAATATTTTATTTGAACAGTTAATATGTATTTATACAGTTCCAGGGTTTTGTATCTTTCAACTACTTAGATTGGTCATTTGAAGTCTGGTGGGAACCATATTTATCACTCCCTCAAAACAGAGGGAAGGAGATACACATCAGTTTTCCAGCCTTGTTTTGTGTTCTACAGCCCACCTATATTGTCTGGACAAAAGCATAAAGTCCAATAAAATTAACATTGCACAAAAACCACAATGAGCTTCCATGATTTCTTCGTTTCTCATGTAAATTTGCCTAGGATGAATTATTTTATTTAGAGTATAACCTCCTGTAACGCATATTTTGCATAATCTCGTTTCTTTCTCAGATATATTTTTTTTTCTGCAGCAATATATTTCTTATCCAGTGAATTTTGTGACTCCCTAGCACCCATTTAAAAGAAATTTTAAAATGAAGTAGCAAAATCAAGTAAGTGTATATTAAACATGTTTGCCACCAAGTCGACTGAAAAAGTATCTGAGGTGTCCCTAAATGATTGCCTCCATTTTCCCATTAAGCAGTCATCTACATTCCTTTATTATTCCATGTCTTTTACCAAATGCATTATCCTGGGATCTATATTATTTTAAATTATTGTTTAGTTTTTCCTCTTTTCATACACTACATTTATCCAGTCTTTAATTTTTTTATTTGTTGTTGAATCTAAAGTGAAGGAAGTAACACATTTAGTTTTACTGTTAACGAAGAGAAATTGGATTATAGACTCTCTAGATGCTCTGTCCAAATTTTTGTTTGGTAAAACATGCTGTGAAACAGCCTTTTGGAACTTGGTAATTTCCTCTCATCCTCAAATTTATTACAGCTGTATATTTTCATCAGCAAAGCAAATTAGGAATAGGTTATGCTGGTTTAAACAGAAATATTAATGTGATCTATAAATTAATCCACTGCATTCCACAGTGCTAAATGCAAATAATTTTATCAGTCACTTCCTGTCTAATTAAAAAAATAAATTAGAATCTTCTCAAAATTGTGCTATATGTCACTTTTAAATAGATTCTTATGTATTATATTGCACCAGAGCCATAATTCGGCTTTCATTTTAAGTCATTTTGTGTCTGTGACCAATGGCTTAGAAAATTCTACTTTCTTTTAGCAGAGATATCTGCCACCAAATCATATCATAGTATGACTTTCAAGATGCATACCAAGGGCAATGTCAATGTACTCAGCTTCATAATTTCTTTCAGAAACTTCCTTGACATCAAATATGCTATTTGCAGAAATAAGCATGACTTTGACAGCTCTCAGACCAAATTCTTGAGTTTTGAGCCTCTCTTAGGGACATATTGGCCTGTTTTAAGTCACAAGAATGTCTCCCTCTTCTCCCCACCTCTCATTCACCACCTTACTGTCACTACATATGTTTTTTACCTTTTTTCTAACCTTTTACCTAGTTTTGCTTATCTCTAGGCCAGTCTATGGATATACCTGGAACTCTCACACTCAGCAACACCAGCAAAGGACTCTCCTGGTTGATATGTAACAGCCTTGACTGCCCATGTATCTGGGGACCCAAGTGGAGGAAAATGGTTGTTATGCCTTACTCTGAAGAAAAAAAATACACTGAAAACTTCCAATCTTTCTGAAATTACATTTTTTCACAATTTCACTCTTGCTAGAACACTCATACAGAATCATAAAATTATACAATATTAAGGGTTGGAGGGGACCTTAAGAATTATCTTGTTCCAACCCCTCACTGCCATGAGCTATGACTCTCAGAATTGGCCCCAAAGCAGATGCAGTAAGGTCATTCTTGTTCCAGCTGTAGAATCACCACGTAGCTGTACAAGATGCTACAGTGCTAAGGCCACAGCATGAGCATCACCTACATATCCATACCACAGTTTGCATATATGTTATACTAGTGAACAAATGCTAAGATTTTCCAAATTAAAACTAGTTGATGACAGCACAAATGAGGATGGGAGGCTACCTGTAGTCCAAGAGGTAATCACTAACTCCTGAAGTATCAGCTCTGTATTATATAGGATCTACATTACATAGCATAAAAGAATGGTCAAGAATGGTCCAATATCCAACAGTGCTTTGGTGTTTATTCTGTCAAAGCCAATGCAATGTAGAGCAGACAAAAATACTCACCAGCTTTGTCTCATCTTTACCTGAAAAGAAATTGCCTACTTTTAAATAATACCATGGGTTTCAGGATGTCACTCAATATGACAAAATAAAACTCTGTCCTGGGGAAAATAAATAGGTTTTCTGTAAATTATTTTAAAATAAGTATCTCTTTGGTGGAACTGAGAAGTTTGTTTACTGTGAAATTGAAACACCATATAAGACACTCCAGAATACTAAAGCATAATGAAACAGAAGTCACTCCTAAATGTAGACTTTCCTTATATTTTGGGAACAATGTATTTTATGAAAGCTGCACTTCTAGATTCTAGTAAAGAATATGGTCCTTTGTGTAATTTTAACATCTTGCACGAATCTCAGTAGACAGTCTCTATAATCCAACAATCACAATCAATGCCTTGTTACTCCGTTGAACAGAAAAAGGGTTCTTTGACAGGATGATTTGGTGTTATACATGCTAATGTGAGCCATAGCATCTGCAGAATAGCTCATGAATACCCCCAGTACTGCTCAGCACTCTAGTCAGAGAATGTGTTTTACTTAGCTATAGTGCCAAGATGCTGTTTCATTAACCTTATTTCTCTTTCTTTTCTGTAAGGCATAATTCTGTTGTAGCTTAGACTCGCCAGGATACGTCATGGATACCAAGTAGAGTAAATAGTATTAACATAATATGCACAGTCTGTGCTTCCAATTTCCATGCTTCACACAGGAAGATGTGTAATGACTAAAGTCTGACAGTTTAATTTATTCAGCCTTATGAGACTGGTTTGTTAAAAAAACCTTTCAATTTCAGATTCATTTCCCTTTTCTTAAACCATGAAGAAGGAAGCAATTTACTTCTATGCTGCCTTAATTTTTAACTGACCTGTAATGCACACGGTTAACAGAAGAGCTTGGAGTTTTCAAATGTCAACAGGAACTCTGTCTGTAGTCTATATTTAAAATTCTGACCACTTCTTAGTATTGACCTCATGCCATGGTCTCTCAAAGTCAAAGAACAAATGAGTTAAATGTATATTCAGAAAAGGAGCAAAGTTAGAAACACTATATTAGAAGCGAGTTTCCAGGATGCAAAGAGGTAGTTTGTTATAACAGGAAGGAAGCTGTTTCATCCCTAATTTCAGCAAAGCTAAACAAAAGAGAACCTGTACTCTGTCAGAAGTTGATGGAAATAAAGTCATTGCAAAAAAGCAGCAAATATTAGTACATACTTCTGGAACTAAACTTTTTCAGAGAGACCTCTCCCAAAACTTCAATTCAAGTCTCCTTCACAGGTTTGAACTGCAATCCTAAGCAAATCATTTATGAACAGATTCTTAAAAGTATTTAAATTCCAAATCCCATTAAACATTTTTTTTCTGTGTCTGTAGCTACTTGAGTAACTTGGAAAAAATCAGCCTCTCTTCATAAAATTCCATTCTAGAGAGGATAGACATGCTGACTTTGCACAGAGGTGTCGGGGAAGTACATAAAATACACATTCAACTGATAACTTTGGTAAATTAGGATACAAATATTGCTTCCTTGTAAATCTAAATTTCCAACATTCATAGAATTCTGATTTTGAATTTTGTTTTCTATGTCTTCAGTTGTTGATTTCTGGCAAACTTCACATTCAGTTCTAACAGAAGGTACAATAATTGACTATGTCAGGACAGTTAACCTGTGCAGATCAAATTACAGCCTGAAGGCTCCCCAACTTCTTCCACATGTGAAAGAGTTTTGGACTCTGCTATCAACATAATTATTCTGATGACTGAACCACTCCTGTTACATTATGTCTCTTTCAACACTCTTCTTTTTAACCCTTTCCAAGGTATCACAACCTAAATAAAAACACCTACCTTTTTAACTTGAAATTTTTGTAAGGTTACAATATTCACTTAAAGGTGGGTAATCTAAGTCATGTTTCTTTATTTTTGTCACTAGCTAAAAACACACATGAACAGCTTTCTCCATGTGGTTGATGAGTAGCAACTCATCAAATCACAGATCACAATTTTGAATTCTGTAATCCATATTTCACCTTAAACCAGCACTTTCCACACAATCAAACCTCCAGATTCCAATGCAAATTCCATGAAGTGGCCTCTTTGGTTTAGCACTGAAAGCAGCTTCTGATGAGTGAAATGATCCAGAAGTTCAACTGTGCAATCCAATACTCCACTTACATTCAGAAGCAGAAGGGTTTTGAAAATCTGGAGTGTATTTAGACAAGCAATTTGAGCTAAATGTCATTATCAATAAGAGAAATATAGAAAAGTCCCTCAATGGCTTAAAATATGCTTATTGTGAATTACTTAATGCTACAATATTCTGCTGAGCAATTCATCATATTTTTTCCCTTTTCTTTCACAATAGAAATTGGTTTGTTTCCTATTACAAATGCAGCATCTAATTGCCTCACACATGTACCATGCCAGAGATGTCACTACAAAAGAAATCTCTCTGTTGATCAAAGATCTTTATCTTGTTATTGTTTCTCTCCTGGAAGAAGTGTGCTGATAGAGCTCACCCACAGCATTTGCTCTGGCTCTACTAGATTAATGTCAGCACATCTGAAAGTGCTACACCTTGCTAGTATTTTTGACTCCTGGGCCAATGCCAGCTACTTGGTGAAACTAGCAATACTGAATGTAATTCCACAGTCACCAGGGTTAAGCAACATAAGAACAACCATTGACAAATCAACAGTTCCTAATAGGGACCAAATTTGAAAAGTTTTGACAGCAAATTGAATAAAAATCCAGTAGAAAAGAAACTGATATCATGTAATACAATTTTCATACAAGAACCAAAATGCCCTACAGCCTATTTGTGCAGAAACCCATGAGATTTGGTCTTTGCAAGATATTCCATGTGAATGAGTCTTTCCAGGGAGTATGGCTCCATCATAACTGTGCAGCTGTGAAATATCCATCTTGGGAAGGTTTTGCCTTTACTATCATAACGTAGAATTACACAGTAAATGGAAAATGAGGAGTGTTGAAGACCGTTTTGCTTTAAAGTGCTTGTCACTTAAATACAAAACAAGTCAGAGACAAATCAAGGTTTACATTAACACACAAAAGGAGACTCCCAACAACCTGTTTTTTGAAGACAGATGGACCCATGTATAACTTGTGATTCCTAAACAGCAAACCACATCAGAAGTATTAATTATCTCTTCAGAAATTCTTTTAATAATGTAAGTCATGCTAATATTGCTTTTCAGTGCTGGAGCAACCAGATTTTCCCTAATTCATGGTGAATGGGATGATATCCAGCATCACCAGGGTGGACACAAATCTCCCTCAGTGTCCAACCTGGGACCATTTTTACCTTACTCTTGCACCAGCTCTACCACAATTTGTTAATATGATTTCACATCAGACAGTTTGAAATGTAGTGCCACAGAAAGGCACATAACAAGAGAGTGCCTTGACTAAGGTGAGGGACTTTACTAGGTGAAGAACTTGGAGAACTTCAAGAGTATTTTCTTAGTATTTTCTTACCTGCAGGAAAAACCAAAGCAGCAGGACTGCAGAACTACTTAACCCTCCCCTCTTAAAAATATAGTTAAGTGGAAATTCTCTGTCAAGGGATATTTTTGACTGCACAGTGCCAGATTATCACAGCAGACATGTTAGTGAGGAAAGGGCTTTAGTTTTAACAAATATTTGTCCCCAAAAATATTCTGGGGAAAACCAGAAAATTCTGAATCTGTCAAAATATCTATTAGCATATTATTAATTAGAATACTCCAAATCTACTAAGCTACTTATTTGGAAATTCAAGCTACTTCAAGCTGTCTAAACTAAATAATGGAGAAATATTTTTTTTATAAAGTGACCTATATAATTTTGTTCATGAATAGATTTCATGATTTTAATATTTAAACCAAATTTGAGTAGGGGCCAAAACTGATATTAAAAAAGAGAATTAATGGAAGAAAAATATTTTACTTCCAAAAATAAGTTGCAGCTGACTCACAGCTACTCTAGTTTACAGAATCCTGCAAGATTAATCTACCAATTTATGCCACAACAAGTAACCTTTCCTGAACTCCTCTGCTTTTGCTTTGTACCGAGCACTTCAAAGACTCAGTGGAGATGCCTCTTTTTCCAGGATTCTTTCTTTACAGACATTTTTCAGGTGATGTCTTTTTCCAAAGTTCACATGCACTGAAATGGCACAGGTGGTGTTTGTCATCTCTCAGCTTGCAAGGTGTGGCAGGTTCTAGGACTCCACCACGGGCTGCCTCCACTAATGCAGATTAATGGGAGGGTGATTTGTAGATTCAGATTTCTATAATTTGTCTCTAAGAGCCTAGAAGATACTGCTGTTGCTGTGAAGTAGCAGCCAACAGCTGCCTCTTGTTATTCACCTCCTTTAAATCTTCTTTACCTCTTCATTGCTTCCATTTACTCTTTCAGCAATGAGGGAAGATTAAAGAACTGCCAAAGATGAGAAATGTAAAATTGAGAAATGAAAGGAAAGGGCTGCACAGACAGGATGCCTGTAGATGACTTTCCAGAGCTTGCAATGATTTAAAGGTCAGAAGCTTAAGTGAATGAAGATGAAGTATTGCCCATATTCCCAGGTACATTCTTAATTTCACTCTCCTTAAGAAAAAAAAAAAAAAAAAAGGATAAAAGAAACAAAGACCAAAAGGAATAAGCATCCCTTAGGGTCAAGAACACAATTGAATGTGGGGATTTCTTACTAGAGGTGTCTTTCTGAGCATTACTCTGCAACTAGGATCTTTATTTAAATAGAAAAACAACTACAGAAAAGAATTGTAGTAGTCTCCAAAATAACTGGGGACTTAATCAAATATTATAAGATTCAGTGCAAATAATGGGAAAGTAAGCATGAGAACTCTGTGTAATTCTACTTACAAGAAACAGAAATTTAACAAATCCCTGTACTGCAATTACCACTAACAAAATAAAGAAAAAATTAGTATTTCCTGGGATTAAATTCCTTATAATGTGTTACCTGAACTTTAACTGTTTCCTAAAATTTCATCTTAAGTTATGGTAAAGTTCTGCTCTGACAGACAGGAAGGGGAAAAAAACCCCAAACAATGACAACTGATGCTTTCCCCAACAGCATAACCATGGGATACTTGTATTAAGAGGATTTTGTGGGAAATATGTTTTTCTTTGAAAAAGTTACAGAGTAAATTATCCTATTTCAGATAAGAAGTTGAAGTGGTAGGGATGTTATTCTCTGCAGAGACTATTTCTCTACAAATTGTTTTTCAAGTGCCTGCCATACAATGCACCATTTCAGGCATGTCTCTTTATGTTTGCAGTAATACAGAGGAATTCGTGCAGGTGAGAACTAGACTGAAGGTAAAGAAAACTTGACCTATGGTTCACCAGTAGCATTTTGACAAAACTTCTGAAAATTTCCATGACTGCCATGTAACATGCTTTTAACCTGTTTTCCTGAACCAGCAGAGGAACAGAATGCTGCATATTGTCTTTTTGTTCTCTGTGTATATAGAACTTAGAGCTGTGTGGCATTGGTGCACAGCTACAGCTCTTAGCCTTCACAGCAATAAGATGTCAATATTTAAAATTAGAAAGTGACAGTGTAATTGTATCAGCTGGAAGGAAAAGTTTTGAGATGTTGGCTTTAAAGCTGATCCAGTGGATCTTGCTTACTTGTTGTATCAGCACCACCTGCTGGTATCTCACATCTTTTTCATTGTAATGCTGGCAGGAAGTTTTCCCTTAACATTTCGTTTAAGCTCTAAGAATATTTGAGGAGGCATCAGAAAGAAAGATTCTTGTTTCCTAAACTCTTTGAAGACCCCACCGAATAATTTATGCTGATTTTGTTTCATCTAAGTAGAACAGAAAAAGAGGTTTATCTAAATCTCTTGAATCCTGACTTAGACAAACCTTGCTCAATGGGAAAGATCCAGGGAGTTTACTCCTGGTTTGCATAATTTTTTCACATTATCTAGCTCATCATATTATTGCAACTGAAACAAAATTGGATTCATCAGCGCAGTGAATGACTCTGAACAGATTTGTACACACACTATGATTAACCTGTTGTGACATTTCTAAGGGAGGATTCATCTCACCTAACACAGTCACATCCAGGAGTATGTTTCCAATCCAGCTGAGTGCATCTTCTGTTTTTAGCTGGCAAAATATAACGCTTTTTTTTTTTTTTTTTTTTTTTTCCTGTATTGAACTCAAATCTACCAAATAGATGTACAAGTGAAGTGGAGATATCTTGTTTATGAATTGGAAAATGGAAATATTAGGATAATGAAATATGTTAATTCTTCTGGGAGGCAGCCAGCCATTCATTCAGCTCAGCAGATGATGTCCAGGATCCAAGTGAGGGGACAAAATAGGTATCTAAGACACAGGGCAAGGGAGATGGGCCATTGCAAGGATACTGGGGACACAAAAATGCTAATGGCACTTACAGAAGAGATTGAAGGTTCTAAAATGCACTTAGGGAGGACAGAAAGGAAGAAGTCAATATTTTGGCTTGGAACTGGGATATAATATGAGGAGAAATAGAAATAAGAAATGCAGGATATAGATTTGTAGGCATTTGGCTTCCTTATTTCTGTTGAACTATTTGATAGGTCAATTTTTCCATTTTCCCCACAGTCAAGGCAGTGGAAGGTCTTTTGCAGACCCACCACCTGCAAGCTTGCTCTTGCATTGATGTAAATATGTCCTCACTGCTTTTCCTCATCAAGATGCTTTCCTACTGCAGTCTCATAAATCTGATTTGCAGCAGTTGCTGCACTACAGACCAATTGTCAAACCTCTGAAACCTTAATCTTTGTCTGTACTATGTCTCTACACCCATTAGTTCCCCTGAGGGAAGCAAGAGCACGGCTACTGGAGCATCAAAATGAAATAAACATACATTAGCACTGGCAGAATGAATTTAAATATCCTGATTTTCAGAGCATCTGCAGGAAAAGCAGGAAGGCTTGATCTCAAAATAGCATTAAAAATGCAGCAACATAGCTACTTTACTTTTTATTTCACATATATTGTATTCAGAAAGTTTGATATCCTTAAACCTCTCTGTTGCCTACTCCATGTTCTTGAACCCTTTGCTCACATAGTGTGAACTGCAAGGTTAAGTTTGTCAAGGATCCTAATGACTTGCACTTTCTTTTCAATGGTATTGAAGTGACCAGCCTCATTTGTCCACTGTAACTGGAAGCAGGTCAATTCTGCTCTTGTATGCTACAACTGAAGCCACAGTTTCAGAGTAGTTTTTTGTTTTGTTTTGATGGGTTTGTTTGGTTGGTTTTTTTTCCTTGTTTCTCTCCTCTCTTAATCTTTCATTTTATTCTACTGTTTAGGCTTTGACAGGAAACTTTGCCAAGTTCAATTCTTGTCAAGTACAATCCAAATACCTGTCATTTATAGATCCCATAACTGCATGATACATTATTAAATCTTTTCATCATCCTAGACAACTATAACCAGCAAAAGCCAAAATGCTGTCCATGATGAAACATTTGGAGGCAAGCAAACTGAGGAGGGAAATGAAGACTGTTGCTCTTTTGCAGTCATAGTAATAGTAATATATAGTAATACATAGTAATGCTAAGTTTGCAATAGAATCCAATACAAATTGCAAAGTCAGGCCAAAGTAATTCTAGGTTGAAATGATGATGAAATAGCAGATCATTAGACCTCAACAGCAACAAAAGGCCTATTTTAACGTACTGAGTTTAAGATCTGTAGTGCTTTAAAAATAAGAAATATGTGTAGACTTTTAACAGATTATGTTCTACTTGTTTTGGTGTTTGCTGCTGATTTTCTTTTTTTAATACAAATGTGAATCTCTCAGCCCCTAAACAATTCCTTTAATTTATCATACAATGTTATCAGTTGCTAAACAGCTGGTACATTGTGACCATAGGCCATGACAACCCATTGTGTTCACCTCAAGCACTTTCTTGCTCCTAAATTATTTTCTGTGGGAAATTTCCCTCTAACAGTTTACTTCACAACCACAAAGCACAGATGCCCTCTTCCTTTTTCCATTCCTCCCTTTCCAGCACAAGCTTCATGGGACTGAAGCTCATGGAGAAGCAATAGCATCAAGGAATTCCCTACTACTCACTAGTCACAAAACCAGTTTTAAAGGGCAAAAAACAAGCAAATTAATTTAAAAACAAATGCTATGTCAGCTCTTACTCATTTGCTTCTTGGGTAAGAGAGATATAAATTCTCTAATCAAGAAAATATTATAGTTCACTGGGGCTTCAGAAATGCATTTAAAAGTTTTTGTCTTACTTACCTGCATTCTCCACACTCTAGCATGGAGAATTTTGTCACTTTATATAAGTACTTCTTAGTTATTATTTCATATTTACTTGTGGTTTTATGCTTGTTTCTAGACAGCACTGACACTGTAGTGAAATTTGGGGAAAAAAAAGAGACCTGAATGCCAAAACCATAGATTGTAAATGCTGCTAGTTTTATTCTCTAGGAGGAAAATATCTAGGATCATTGAAGTGTATTTTAGACATAAAGAAAAATACAGTGCCAAGTTTAATTAAAGAACTAGAGCTGTCAGGTAGTAATTAACTGCTTTAAATCTATAGCTGTGTGAGAAAACATTGGTCACAAGAATAACGTTATGCAAATTAAAATGGATTGAGTTGCACAAATTTAAATTTCCAGATATCTGTGACAATATAAATTTCACTGAGAAAAAAATTATGTACTGATCTACATTCAGGTGATCTCTTGCAATGTTGTTGACAGCCTTAAGCAGAGGAGGCAATCTCAGAGAAAAACAGGAATAATGCCAATGTTTAGGGAAGATATGCCTGTCAAAATATGGTACACCGAATTATAAAAACCTGATTTTATAATGAAGTTATTTGGCTTTTAAAGTTATTACAGTTTAGACATCCTCTCTGCTAATTCAGTCTGCATCACCACAGGACATTTTGACTTAGACAGCAGCTGCACACCATGTATCAACCCAAGGAAGACTGAATGAAGTGACATGACTAAAGCTTTGTGCTTGGCATAGTCCTTATATGAATGCTTCAAGTACAGGAGCCAGCTGAGGGAAGATCCTATTTCTATTCAGGTTCCTTTTTTCCTAAATCAAGCAAAGAGTTCTTTGCAAGCATACCTCACCAGCATATAAAGTTCAGAATGTGGGAGCTGCGTGATATGTATTATATATGCAATGTTATATAAATATGTATACATAGAATATATCTCCTCAGTGGTGCCATTCTTCTTTGTCAAATGCACAATATAGTTCTGTAGGAAAAAAACCCCAATCATTCATACCTACATACTCCATAAGAACAATATTGTCACCAGTGTAGAGACCAGTGCCACCAGTGTCACCATCAGCCTTTGAGATGGATCTGGGTACCAGGTCATGGTTTTTTCCTGTGCTGTTTGTGGGCTGGGACAGACTGTTCTTTCTGTATTTTCACTGAGAGTTTGGCTGACTTGGAAGGCATGAAGTACACAGTTTAATAGTTCAACTTAAATGGTTCTATGAAATCCCAGCTCCATTTGCTACCATTACCAGTGTTTCTGGACTCTAATCCAGTGTCAACAGGGTCTAGAGAGATTGATTAGAAAGCAGCAGGTGTTTGAGCTGAACAGCCCTAGAGAAAACTGAGGATGGTTTGCTGGCTATTCCAGCTACAGCTTCACACTACTGCAGCTTTCCAGTCACAGTCAAGAGTTCTTCATCCTGTATAGGATGGAGTTTATTTTGCACAAATGCTGTGTTTTGGCTTTGTGACTGAAAGACAGTGTTGGTAACACAATGCTGCTTTGGCTATTGTTGAGCAGGGCTTACAGAGCATCAAGGCCTTTTCTGCTTCTCTCACCAGTGACAGGCTGGAGGTACACAAGGAGTTTGGAAGGCACACAGGATGAGACAACACAGTCTCAAGCTGAGCCAGGGGAGGTTTAAGTTGGACATTAGGAAGAATTTCTTCACAGAAACGGGGATAAGACATTGGAATGGGCTGCCAGGGAGGTGGTGGAGTCACTGTCCCTGGAGGTGTTCAAGGGTCGGATGGGACACTCAGTGCCATGGTCTAGTTGACAGGGTGGTGTTTGGTCACAGGCTGGAGTCGATGATTTCAGAGGTCTGTTCCAGCGTATTTGATTCTGTGATAGATGATTCTGGCAGTGGCCGACCACAACCACCAACTCTTTGACCACCGACTCAAAACGGACCCTAAACTCAAATGAAGGGAAGGACTGCACCTGCAGAATAAGCAGCACTAGAAGCAAGACACACAGCCAGCAAGCGGGGTTTTGAATACTGACAGACAAGCCACGCAGCTCGCCTCGAATGAACGCTGACGGCTTTGTTCGCTGAAGTGCAGAAGCACCGTAAGGTTCTGACGATGGGGGCCCGGCCCGGCCCCTCCCGTTGCCATGGCGGCCGCTCCCGCGGCGCTGGCCCCGCCCCGCCCGCCGCTCGCCACCGCCTCCACAAGATGGCGGACGGCGGGGCAGCGCCCGCGCAGCCGGACGGGGATGCGCCCGCTGCTCCGGCCGCCGGCGGCCGCAGGGATCGACAGCCCCGAAGCAGCGGCCGCCCGCCCAGCGCCCGGGATTTGCAGGTGAGAGGACGGAGGTGCCGCCCCGCTCCCGGGGTGGGGCCGGACCGGGCGGAGCGCCGCGTCCCCTCGGGGGCGCCCCCGGCCTTCCTTCGGCCGGCCCTGAGGGGAGCGGGCGGTGCGCGGGTCCCCGGGGCCCTCTGAGCCCAGCCCGCTTCTCTTCCCTCAGCTCCCACGCCCCTCCTGAGGCTGGGAAAGGCAGGATGCCTCTGGAGGAGCACTAGGCCCTTTAGGAGACGGTGTGTGCTCAGTTCTCCAGAGAACGGGAAAGGCTTTCCCGACCCTTCACTAGTTGGGTTTAACTGTCCGTGTGTGCGGTGCCATTGCGTTTCCTGATTATTTGATAGGGATGTCTTGTCCCGTATGAAAATGTCAGTCTCTGCAGATGGGATGCAAGACTAAGGACAAGATCTTTTACCCAAGATATTTTCACAAATGTAATTCAGCATTGGTACTTAAATGCTTAATTAAAAACCCTTTTGGCAGTATTCCTTTTTTTTTGCATGTGATTTGTCACTTTTATGAAGGTTCAAAATACTTTAGCAAGAAATTGATTGGAAAACAGGTGAAACTTAGTAACTGAAATTGCCCCTGTTCTATTTAATTATTCATAATTAATAGAGAAAGATGGGTGTAGTGTTTCTGTTGGTTACTGTTTGGAATTTTCATAGCTTCTTATGAAGATTAGTTTTGCTGCAATCATAGAATGCTTTGAGTTGGAAGAATTCTTAGGGATTATCTATTTCCAGCCTGTCTGCCATGGGCAGGGACACCTTCCACCAGACCAGGTTGCTCAGAGCCCCATCCACCAGATGGGCTGAACACTCCCAGGGATGGAGCATCCATGGCTTCTCTGGGAATTCTGTTCCCATGCCTCACTACCCTCTGAGTAAAGAATTTCTTCCTAATGTCTAATCTAAACCTCTCCTCTTGTAGTTAAGAATCATTCTGCCTTGTCCTATCACTATCTGCCTATGTAAGAAGTCTCTCTCCCTCTTTTTTCCTAAGTTCCCTTTAAGTACAGAAAGGCCCCAGTGGGATCTCTCCAGAGCCTTCTCTTCTCTAGTGTTATTGTGTTGTTCTCTTGGATTGTTTTTTTTATTGTTACAATATATGTAACAGTGACAAAGTCTGTGTTAATACTCTTGGTTCATGAGGTTTTACTGAAGCAGGCTGGCATTTTGGCTGGATACTTACTGATACAGTAAGTGTTAAACTCCAAGGAAGTACCTCCTGGGTCTGTGCACGATTTGTGGTGCCCCGAGATGAGAGGGAGAATGGGGAAAGCACAGAAGCCTGGCCATGCCCTTCTGTGCCCTCTCAGCATCCCTCAGTCCTTGGATTAGGGATGGAACAGGTACATATGTTGTCTAAGACTTACCCATCAGCTTTGTGTATCTGAAACATATTTTCTGCTATCCTCAGATGGAATAGAGGTCATCAGCAGGTTTTTGGGCTCTCTTTTCTCAATTTAATTTTCTTAATGGATATAATGTCTCATATTTAATTTTTCCCTGTAGAAAATGCTTCAGAATATTATAAAAACAACAAAAAATATGGGATTAATACCCTGCATTCAAAGCAGTGTGTTTTCAAGGACAGATGATGTTTCATTTTATTTTAATGTGCATCCCCTTTACATAAAACTGTAGTGAAATTGTAGCCTATCACCTTTTCTGGTGTGTAGGATAAAATGTTAATGTCAATCACATAGTGTGAGCAGAGTGGTTTGGGGACAAAACTAAGGATGATCTGGCAAAGTAGAGTCTTACTCAGGACAAAAGAAAGATTGCTGAAATGACATTGCAGCTCTCTTGCATAACTTTCTAAGAATGAACTTGCCAGTGGTATGGCAGCATTTTAGGAATCTTTGTGAAAAAGTTGTTGAGGTATGTGTCAGTATTTGTGGAGAGATGCCTTGAATTCAAGCCAGCATGGCTGAATTTGTTCTTCATCCCAGTACAAGCTTTTTTTGAGTTATATTTTTTATATTTCTATGTAAAATGTTTGTAAAATTTATTATTTGGTTCTATCAGAGGGTTAACTTGCTGCTTTATTTCAGTTTGTTACCATTAAGATATTAAGCTGCTGCTTAATATCTCTGTGTGTATTTACTGTCATGACTCTGAATCTAATACAAGTTTTATGTAGCCAGTGAAGCAGTGGAAACCAAAGGATAGGAGAGTACAAGTACCAAGTCATAATGGCATTTAAGCATTGTGTAGTTTGGTTTTTTATTTTGGTTTTTTTTTTTCATAAAGCACAAAGGGAGTTGAATTTTAGGTGGGGTTCCTCATGTTCATGTTTCTCTTTTTCTGGAGAGATGCATATTTCAGTCTTATTTCTATTCTATATGTAGTTCTAAAGTTACAGACTTACAAAAAAAGTTCTGTTTCCTACAGCTGGCCTTGGCAGAGTTATATGAAGATGAAGCTAAAAGACAGTCATTGTGTTCTGACAAGCCAACAGCTACAAAGATCAGTAACCCAAAGATGTCACAGACGTAAGATGTGTTTTGTTTTTCAGAAATGTGTGGATAGGTGTTTTATTAGCTCACAAAACTTTGTCATTCCTGCTCGATCCTCTCCTTGTATTAAAAGCAATCTATGGCAAATCATAATCAAAAATTGTGAATCCCTACCATAATGTGTTGTCTGTCTTCTCAGAATGCTTTTAAAATTTATTTAGGAGCCTTTTTACCAATTGATATTCCAGGTATTCCAAAACACACTTCATGTGAGATGCTATATGCAAAATGCTATGTTGCTCTTTTTTTTACACAGACATAATTTGGAAATCTGCTGTATCAGAAAATTACTGCAGTTCTTTGCTTCTTCAAAATTCAGTAAATTGGCAGCTTGTGTGAAACTTGGCAAGTGAGCTGCTTTCAGTGTTGTATTTATGGCAGTGCCTGATGAGAAAAATAGTGAATCTAAAAATTGTTAGTGAGTTCCTTAGTAGGTTCTATGGGGTGACAGAAATAAGAAGGACTTCTTAATGAAAGTGTCTGGGTTGGGCAGGTGAAGTAAAGGTGCATATCTATATTTCAGTCCAGCTTTTGCTAAAACACTGCTAAATTGCAATGTTTGCAGTTCACATAACATTTAAAGATTCAGCATAGTCTTGGATTCTTTTTGTAAAAGCATCTTGACAGTTTTTAATTGATTCTTAAAAAAATTATTTAAAGAAAAAAATATTTATAAAACTACTGACAGTGATGCCATAACAAGTCTTGTATGTCACTTGTTTTTCAATCACTGCTGCCAATATGGATCTCTGTTAAAGGAGGTCAAGCAAAAGAAAAGATCTTAGTCACCAGTTATGCTTCAAGTTCACTGCAAATGAATTTCAGGAACTTTCTTCAGGAAGAGAGACTTCAGCAGAGCATGCAACAATTGGAAGTATGGGGTTTTTGAGGTTTTTTTGTTTCTTTTGGTGAAGCCACCTAAGCTGACTAACCAGCTACATATATCTAAGTTTACAAACAAGTAAAGCAAACAGCTCCAGTTACCAATACATTTCATGAAGTTATAGCTTCCCACTCCCAACCAAAGGAGAAGCTGCAATACAGTATCTCAAATACTTCAGTGTGATAGTTAGCAAAGACTTGTTATTTGTTGGTATTCATACTGAAATCTGTGTCAGAAGGAAGAGATGAGTGAGTGACTTCTGTTTGCTCTCAGATGGGAGCAGTGCATTAATTGCATGGAAACAGTGCTGCTCTTGTATGCTAGAAAAGAATAGTTCAGTTAAAATAGACCTATAGTGACCATCCAGTCCAACTGTTAATGCTAAATATCTCTGTCCTACATGTGCCCTTTCCTCCTTGTTCGCTGAGAAGCGTTCATGGCTGTGTACTTCACCAAAGAAACCCCAAACCAAAACAAAACCAAACAACCAAGCAACCAAACAAAACTCCAAAAACCACAAAACACAACTCAATATTCTCAGTTTTTGAAAAAGAAGTCATTTCAGAAGTTAGATATGAAGTTTACATGCCAGTCATATTCAAATGTTTTCTTTTATTCTCTTGGCAGTCTTAAACTGGATTCTCTTAAACGGTTGAGAAAACCAGAGAGAAGCATGAGTGATGACAAAGAAAACCAAAGGTATTTTTAAGACAAAACAATAATTTAACAATTGTGAAAGCAATTGGGGTTTGTGTCACATTCACACTTTGTTCCCTCATGTTCTTTCAAAATGCATGTGAGCCAGGTCTGTGCTTCAAAGAGCTAGGGAACTTATTAGAGTGTTAGCTGTACACTGTTGTTGTAAAATTATATTTACCAGAATCTGACTGGAATAATGTAGGACCTGTAGATGTCTTAACCTCTATGGTTGTAAAAGTTGTAACTTGCACTTGTACTCAAAAACTTCTTTGTCTTTCTGGATATCCTGAATTTTTCTGTATATCTATTGCTCAAATATGAGTACTTCCTTTCTTGAATACAAATTCTGTTAAGAATTCTTGTTTCGTATCCTTAACACTATCATTCTTTTAAATCTAATAATTAAAGATTTTCCATATAAATGGTAGTTGGGGTAATAAACACAGATTTATGTACAAAGGAGACATGTTACTCGGGGACTGACAATCATGTGGTATTATTAAAACAGTATGATTGTACAGTACCCTCATTCCCAATATTGTCTTCTGGCAATTGTAAAATATGATGGAATCAACACATTGTGATGGCACTGGTCTGAGAGTCAGTTTTACATGGATTAGTTGATTTGCCTTACCCTAAGTGGTTAAGTGTAAAAGTTGAGGAAAGAGGAAAGCAGTTATTAATTATTAATGCTTCTTGTAATCAAAGGCAAAACATTCAGGTTTGCCAGATTTTGATTTATATACAGATTTTTTTTAACAGCATATATTCCAATGGTATTTAGAAATTGTAATGCCACAAGATAATTCTTGAGGAATATCTTGATCTTCATCATCAAACAGAAACAGATTTGAACAGAATTATTTGTAGTTTAACATTTTGTCTTCAAGAGCTAGTAATGGCACTATGAAGGAAAAAAATCTACAAATTAGCTGTCACAACAGTTTCTGCAGGTTTTAAAATGCCTTGAAAAGCTAATTATAGTTATTAAAAAATTCTATTTCTGATACTGTTGTGAATGGAAGTATCCTAGATCTTTGAATTAAAAAATCAAATTGTGGGACTGTTCAGGTTTTCAAAGAACAGTTTTATACTTGTTCTGCTAAGGTGGTGTTAGCTGTTAATTTATATTCTATCTAGGCACAGTGCCATGCACAGGACACCCTGAGGAACTCAGTCTTTCTGGGGGTAGGTAACAGCCACATAAGATGCCCAACTCCATCAGGACTGTGCTCACTTAAAACTTATGGTCTTTCCCTCTGATCTTTGGAATCTGTTCCAGAAAGCACTGTGCTTCTTTGTTAGTCAAATGTCTTTGGTATAGTGCTGCTTGTATTGTTGAGAAGGTCAGAACCAAATGAAACATTTATCAGAAAGAAAAGGTTTTGTGCTGGATTTGTTTCTTTGTTTATTTATTTTTTTTCTTTTGATGGAAAGAGAAAAATTGTACTTGTTATTTAAAGCGTTGTTGCTTATGTGCATTACTATTCTAAAGATTTTATTCAGGTGACTCCGAATACAGAGGATTGCATATTTCTGGGGCTGCCAATAATCCGAGTAAAATTGTTGCTGAACTCTTCAAGGAAGCAAAAGAACATGGGGCTGTCCCATTAGATGAAGCCTCAAGAGCATCTGGTGATTTCAGTAAAGCCAAGGTAAAAGTTAAGAAGTGTGGTGATCTCTCTTTACATTTGTGTCTGTGAAATTCATCAAACCACAGGAGAACATGTACCACTTTCTGTGATTTGCATATAGCAGATTTGCTCAGCACGGTTTTATATTGTCTGTGTTCAAACAGCTTGCTCTAGAAAATAGAGAAAGAACAACACAATTTCGGGGGAAATAATTAAAAATCATCATGAACTAGAATAATATGCTTTGTTTTTAATTACAATTGATTAATAAGAAACCAGACTAAATTTACATCCCAAATCTTTACATCTCAAATCTTAGAATTGTTCCAAGAGAGTTGTGGTCAACAGTTCAGTGTCCAGATGGAGGTTGGTGGGAAGGTATCTGCAGAGGGACCGGTGCTATTTTAATGTCTTCATTACACAGACAGTGGGGTTGAGCACACCCTCAAGCAAGTCTGCAGGTGACACCAGGCTGAGTGTTGCAGTTGGAGTGCTTGGGGTCTTTGATGCCATCCAGAGAGATCTGGATAAGCTTAAGAAGTGGGCTTATGGGAATCTCATGAGCCACATACAGGATCCTGCATCTGCATCAGGGCAACCCCCAGTACCAGCACAGGCTTGAGGATGAAAGGATTGAGAGCAATTCTAGGGAAGAACTTGGGGGTACTGGTGGATGAAAAGCTGGACATGACCCATCAATGTGCACTCACAGCCCAGAAAGCCAAATATGTCCTGGGCTGCATCACAAGAAGCATGGCACCAGGGTGAGAAAGGGATGCTGCCCCTCTACTCCACCCTTCTGAGAAAATGCCTGGAGTGATATATCCAGCTCTGGGATCCACTGCACAAGAGGGACAGGGACCTGTTAGAGTGAGTCCAGAGGAAAGCCACAAAAATAATCATAGGGATGAAGCATCTCTCCTATGAGGAAAGGCTGAAAGAGTTGGGATTGTTCATCCTGGAGAAGACAAGGGTCTGGGAAGACCTTATTGCAGCCTTCCAATACTTAAAGGGAGGCCTTAAAGATGGGCATAGACTTTTTAGCAGGCCCTGTTTCAGTAGGACAAGGGGTAAAGGTTTTAGATAAAAGAAGGTAGATTCACACTAGAAATAAGAGAGACATTTTTTACAGTGAGTGTGGTAAAACCAGAACAGGTTGCTCAGGGAGGTGTTGCATGCCCCATTCCTGGAAACATTAAAGTTTGTGATCTTTAAAGACCTCTTCCAATCTGAAGTATTCTATGAGTCTTATGTTTGAAAAAGTGCACAGAACAGAAGCTGAAGTGTGTAACAAAGCCTGCTTAGCATGACTATGTCTGCTAGATAGAATTTTCCACTTTGAAAATACATGATAGAACAGTATTTACTTTTTGTCACAGAAGCAAGCTTGTGGATGGCTTTATTTTTTTTTTCCTAGGTAAGAATTTTAATAAACTGTTTCAGATAATTATTTTATAAGCTTTTCTTTATATTTTTTTCAGTCATTTTCTGGTGGTGGATACAGATTGGGTGACTCATCACAAAAGCACTCTGAATACATATATGGAGAAAATCAGGATGTAAGTAAAATTAATAGCAGAAAACAGAACCTCGAGCAGAGGCCTGCTTAATCATGTTTCCAGCTTGAAATACCAGTATTGGTGTAATTATTTTTATGAGGAAAAAATTATATCTAAATATTAGCTACTTGTTCTGTGGGAATTGTTGAAGTTTCTGAAGAGATGTTTATTGGATACCCCTAAGGCCTCCATTATGGAACTGTCAGATGTAAATTCCTTTAAAATTCTTAGCACACCTTCTTTTCAGTTACTTTCCACCAGGTGTTGTCCTGAATTCTCTTAGCTATGCTTACATTTTAATCCTTTTAGGAATTGGTTCTTGTTGTGGCTTGCAAACAGCCCCTCTGAAACTGAAGGGCATGGATGCATTCTAGGGGAGGTAAAGCAGCAGGTTAGAGGCCTTTCTTTCCTATCACTTAAAAACCAGGATGTGAAGAAGAGAGTAGGGAGAGATTAAGTTCTCTGCGCTTTGCTATTTTTGTGATTGGCTAAAGCAAATTTTCAGCTTGTCTAGAAACAAATACTGAGTCCAAAGGATGGCCAAAGGTTCTGGCTAGGGGGTGCTGTTGTGCCACACAAGGAGCTGCTTCCCTCTACTCTTCAGTAATCCTACTCCAAGTAACAGCCAGCTGTACCCAGGCAGAACCTTGTTGGAGTGGGCTTTCTATTACTGAGTGCACAAATAGGTTTCTAAGGCAGTTATACCTGGGGAAGCCTAGTTTTGCTGGATGGCAAAGCAGTTAGAAGGAAGAGAGGTGCAGGTTTTTGAATCTGGAAGGCCCTGGCTGGACCTTTCAGTAGGATATAGCAAAATAAGAAGGAGCAAAGGAGGCTGGTTTCCAGGATTCTTAGCATTCAGACTGAATGGAGCTACTTTCAGCTTTGTTGGAGCTCAGCATGTAATAATTGGGGAAAGTGTAGGTTTTGCTGTAACTGATATATCAGTAGTAATTTGTAATTTTATGGGTTATTTTCTTAATTACTCAATAAAAAATTTTACTGCTTTTGAAAGTAATTGGAACATTATGAAAATCACTACACCTTCACTGTATCATACTTTATATCATGGATAACAGATTAATGGGTTATTTTTCTCAAGGTAGGAAAGTTGTCTAGAAGAAGATAGTAGACTGTAACTATTGAGCTTTTTCAAAAATAATCTAACAATGATAGTTACAGTGCAATATATTGTTCTTATTTTGTCATTTGCCTTCTTGTTTGTGGTCTTGTATAAAATCTGTTTAGTATAGATCAAAATTTCTGTAACTAGTCTGTACGAAATTATACTGCTTTCTTTGTCTTTCTTCAGTTTTTTTTACATATTTTGCTTCATAGGTTCAAGTTTTGCTGAAACTGTGGAGGAATGGATTCAGTTTAGATGATGGCGAGTTAAGATCCTATTCAGATCCAACAAATGCCCAATTTCTTGAGTCTGTTAAAAGAGGGTAAGTTAAAATGACAATTGAATGTGACTTTCAAAGTATATGTAATCTTAGTATTTACTCATACTGTCTGTGTACTTTTTGAATTATTTCTTTTTGCAGTTCAGAATGTAATTTAAAGTGTCATTATTGTAATTTATTGTTTTTGTAATTAAGGGAAATTCCTTTGGAACTGCAGCGACTTGTTCATGGTGGCCAGGTAAATTTGGATATGGAAGATCACCAAGAACAGGAATATGTGAAGCCCAGACTGAGATTCAAAGCTTTCAGTGGTGAAGGGCAAAAACTTGGAAGGTGAAAAAAGCTAGATCTGTTCTGTGCTTTGTATTCATACACTGTTTCATTTCTGTGACTGAAAATTTCTGACAACTTTGTCATGGTTCCATTAGTAACATCTGGTTTGTTTGTTTTTTTCCAATCCTATAGCCTTACACCTGAAATAGTCAGCACACCTTCTTCCCCAGAGGAGGAGGAGAAATCCATTCTTAATGCACCTGTTCTGATTGATGATTCCATGCCAGCAACTAAAATTCAAATTAGATTAGCAGATGGAAGCCGGTTAATACAAAGATTTAATCAAACACACAGGTAAATTGATTCTGCATCATTGCAGGTAACAGTAACTATTTCAGTAAGTTTGTGTTTTGTCATTAAATGAGTTTTGACAAGACATCAAAAGGGGGGAAATACCAGCCTTGCTGAACTGTATAGGTCTGTGTCACTTTCATTACATGGATATGCGATAAACTGACTGTCAAAAATTCTGTACTTGGAAACACAATATATTTGGTAACTGCAACTTCTGTACAAACTTTTATAACCAATTATGTCCTTTTATTTTTTTTTAAGGACATAGTACAAGCCATAACTGTTCCCAAGACAGCTGAGATCTGTATAGCCCCACTGTGTAGTCATCCTGGATCCTCCTTGGGAGGACCAGGTGGATGACTTGGGAAACACTGTACAAGCACTTTATTGTTAGCTGTGGAGTATAGTCTCAATTGGAATATAGTCTGTAATATGGACAGAGAAATCCAGAGAAATTTACAGCTTTCTCCCTTGTTATACTCGAGGTTGTGACAAAACATGACACAGGCTGTAAGTGTAGGCTGCAGCCCATATGCATATAGACACTTCATGCTCGTTTGCAACTCCAGCATGCAGGTGGACATAATAGTGAGAACCAACTTCTGTTTTGGATGGTCATCTCCTAAGAATTGGCAGTGTGTGAACTTGGTGGAGGTTTTAGATTTTTTAGTAGTTTTGCTGATTAGAGTTTGGCACCAATTTTGTTGACGTTGGGGCAGGGCCAGAAGCTGTGTTGGCCAACCCCAAGAGGTTATGTTAGTGCAAGGTTCTGCAGAGCTGTGCTCTCCTCTGCTGAGAGATCTTTGGGTAGAGATTTGGTCAGCAGTTCCACCCATGCTTAAGCACTGTTAAAGCCAGCCTGAATTTGAAATATGCAGGATTGTGTTCGAACATGGCTACAATTTGAATCCTGACTTGGAGATGGTGTTAGCATGTACCCAATTCCATGTTAATATTGTTGCATAGAGAGCTCCTCTGTTTCCATTTTTTCCCTCCTGGATCAGAGTAAGGACACAGTGTAGCTTTCTTTACCTGATATTATACACAGACTGCAGTGACGAAATTTTAGCTGAGATGCCAGTAAGGAGGAAGACACATCAGTATGTTTTGATAGTTTAGACCTGATAATATCCTGAGATCCTGTTACCCTGAGAGTACAGGCTGGATCCTTTCTTCACAGCATCTGCTGAGAAGAGACAGAGACAAACCATGTGGCTTGTTGGGAGCTTCTGTATCTGAGTTATGTGTTCTGTCTGTGTGGAAGAGTAGAAGTGGTAAAATTGCCAGTAATATCTGTAACAACCTAGATTGTGCTGACAGGAGCTTCTTTAATTTGTTAAATTTTTCTTGACTGTCAATTTTTATATATATGATCAAAATCAGCTGCTAAAGTGCATTACTTACGTCATAAGCCTTGAAGACTGATGGAAAGCTGAAATCCCTGCTTATTTGGCTACAGTAAATTTGCCAACTTATTAATTACAGAAGATCTTCACAGATTTATTCTCAGCTTAATATCTTAATAGAAAAACCTCAAATTTCAGGATTTTATCTCTAAAATATTATTTTTTTAATCCATGTCTTATAAAATTAAATTATTCTTGTTATACTGTTTATGCGAGTATTTTATTAACTGTTGTTCAGAAGTTCACTGCCAGGTGAAATTGAAATTGCTATTGAAGTGCATCAATAATTCCTCTCTGCTTTCCATTTACTGTGACCATATATTTTAAGATTCTTTCTTCCATTAATAATTTCACCTTTTTAGAATATGCTAATTAATAATGAAACTTTTGACAGTGATGTTTAAAGTATTTGACTTATTGTGTTAGGTATCAGTTTGCAATAAACTTCCATGTTACACATTTTGTTTCTGTTATTTGAGAAACAAGCAACATTCACTGTATATTTTCAGGATTTTTTTTAATGCAAGGATCAAAAAAATTGTAGACTGCAATCATTGGTCATCTAGATCAAAGAGAAATGTGAAATCTAAAACTCAGTGGTTTAGTCTGCTTGATGGTTTTGTGTTCTCTGATCATCTTGATGTTCAGAGATGTATGTCAGATGGAATCATATGGAGTTTTCATGTCTATATCCTTTTCACAGGATTAAGCATATTCGAGATTTCATTATCCAGTCCCGTCCAGCTTTTGCAACAACGGATTTTGTTCTTGTGACTACCTTTCCAAATAAAGAACTAACAGATGAAAGCCTGACACTACAAGAAGCAGATATACTTAACACTGTGATTCTTCAGCAATTAAAGTAAACTTGTGGTTGTTGTACAATATAGAAACCCTGCTGTACTGTCATACAATATGTTTCCAACAGATGAAAGAAAGGTGATATCAGTGTCTTTTTTATTTCCTCTTTTCCAGGGATCATATTTTTGGATTTCATGTCTTCCAGCTATAACATATCTTAACTTTTTTATTTTAACTTCTCAACATTATTCAGCCTTTTTTCAGTGTTAAAATTAAGGTTTTATATGTTAGTATGTTTCAAACCACATCTTATACTAAATGTGAAATGAGATAGGACTTTGTGGCTCATTGTTTTGAGGGGGGTGGGGAAAAGAGCATTTTTCTGAAGGGGACAGTATCTTTCATACAGTTGGTAAGATTTGCACTATGGAAATGTTCTATGCTGCATTGACAAACAGCCATTTGAAAACTTAGACTGTAGGTTATGTTTACCTTGCAAACTGTATTAATATTAAGGTGTTCTTTTTAAAAGGTTTACAGATAATTAATGCCCTAATATAATTTTTGTACATTCTATTTGTAGTGCTTTGTGGTGTAGTATAATATTTATATTCTAGTTTTCATGTGATTTTTCCCTGTATTGTTGCTCTCATGAGTGAATCAGTTCAGGAGATGCAAACCTCAGCTGTTGAAGACTATAATAAATGTTCTTATTTGTATTCTAGTCGTACTAGTTGTGATGAAAATAAATATGATTTTTTTTTTCTTGAAAGTTAGAGAAATATGAGAGACCCCATCTTGGAGAAATTATGTGATTTAGAGGAGACTTGCGGTTATTTTGAATCTGAATATGCAGTTGGACCCTGGGCAGCAACGTGATTCTTTACACAAACAGTTACTTAAACAACCCCAAACAAAAATATGCTGAGGTGCACAAACACAGAACTGGTCTACTTTTGTGCATGCAAGTGACAGCATAAAAGTTTCAATTGGTCACATATTTTTGACCTGAATTTTGTTTATATTTGGAATTTTGGCCAAAGGCATTTTGTAGTATCCACTGGGGGTTTGGTTGTGCAGCTTTCACTGTACTTGTTTGGAAGCTGTATAACTAAACCCCTTCATTTTTGAAATTATATATTTTTTAAAAAAACTTGCCCCAACCCTGTAGTAAGCAGGTAGGAGTCTTTATGTTGGGGGAAACGGACTGCTGTGCTTTAGTAGTATGCAGGATTTTTTAGTATTTTTGGATTTATATCAGAGGAGTGGATCATACTCTGAAGGAGAGTAGGTGGGCTGTATCTCTTCTACCAATGTGTTAAGAATTGCTGTTTTCCATGTTTATTTTGTTCTGAAAATATCAATACTTGTTTATTTATGTTAAGGTTATAATTGCTTAGTATTCTTTTGTTTTTACCTCAAAATAGATATTTGAGTAGTTTTTAAACATGCAATTGTGTTCGAAATATTTTGTTTTGCAGTCTGAGTATCTGCATGATTTTTATCATAATTCATTTAATGTGCTAAGTAATTAAAGTTTTATGTTTAAGATCACAGACAAGACTTCTTGTGTTATTCCACAGCCAAATATTTAAGCCTAAACACAAAGGAATTGTCATTTCCTTTGCATGTATTTTATATGCAATACACTAAAAATTCTCTGTATAAATGTGAGGCCAGAGTTTGTGATATCGATTTTGGACAGTCTGTGGTTTGGGCATATTTCAGTTCAGAGTATAGGTAAAGTTACATTGCTTATTACTTATGAAAAAGTAATTGGTTAAGCAGTGACGTATGAAGAAAAGGGGTTAATTAAATCTTTAAGTTTTTTACCTCTTAGGGCAAAACCTACAACTACATATCATCACACTCTCCTTATTTCAAATGCCTGTTAAATTTTAGTGTTTATTAACAGCTGAGAGTAACTGGGGGTCCCAGAAGTTGACATTATTTTTTCAAGCACTAAGAAAATGTATCAATGCTTATGTTTAAATATTTCATTGCTTCTCAGTACTTGAAAGCCTATGGAATCTTCTGTCTCATAATTTTATGTCATTGCTTTTATTGCTGTGAATTGTCACTCATAATTAACATCTTGGCATTTTTGGCACAAAACTGTTCTTTAAATACAGACCTATGTGGATATGCAGTTAAGACTGGCTACAAGGGAGAAAGAACTTGTTAGATGATGATAATCTTTCTCTCACAATAAGGCTGCTAAGCTTGGGAGTTCCATTTTGATTCTATTAAATACAGGTAGTAATCCTTTTACTTGCTCTTGTAGGCGGCCTATGAAAGGCTGAGGCTTCACCTTTGCTTGACTTTTCTAGAAATCCTTTATCACACAAGAGCCAAATAATCAAAACCTGAATGTTTTCTTTTAAGAAAACTCCTCTGTAATCATTTGTTCTGGATAAACACAGCTTTGTTAGTTTTTGGGTTTTGGTTGGTTTGTTTTTTTTTCTCTCAACAGCACACTAATGTTTGAAAACATTCTGCTTTAATTAAGCTACTGGACACACTTGTATAATTAGCATATATTAACAGTTATCTCATACTGTTCTTGCTCTTTGGTGAAAATCTATCCAATATTAAATGAAGCAAGGAGCACACAAGTACTCTGAAGTGCTATTTGCTAGCTCCCTGCTTAGTTGCTTGCACTAAGTTACAGCTCCCATGGTCTTTAAATTATCTTACTCTGTGCAGGGAGAAGAAACAGAGCTGCATCTCCCCTTGCTCATGCTGCTTAAAGCCAGCAGGCCTCAGCATAGGCATGTGCTGCTCTCTGGGCAGGCAAGACACTGAGCAGCAAAAGTCTGGGGTAAATGCTGAATCAATGGCATGCCAATTCATGCTTCTGCTGTTCCTGTAGGATGGGTATAATTGGAACGGGTTCCTGAAAATGTTAAAAGTGGGGCTGCTTATACTTAGCCTGGAAGGCACTGGCCCTAGAATGGGGTTAGAATACAAGAGTGCAGCAGAGCCATCTACACCCATTTGAGGTTTACAGAATTGACTTTGTGACTGGGAGATGGTTTTAATCCCTGCATTTGTTATTAGTGAGTTTGATCAAGCTTGAGTTTATAGTTCTGGTTCTACTTCTTAAGGAACTCTTTCAAGAGAGCATTTCCATTGAGTCTTTGGTCCTAAATTAAATTTCTTCTCTTAAAACTAACTGAAAGCAGGTAACTTGCAAAACAGAAAATAAGGCAGTTACTTCACAGAGGGAGAAAGTATTAGAGAACTGTTTGGTAGAGAAACGGATAACACAAATTAGAAGCTTGTACAAAGCTGGAAATTCAGTTCAGGTATTCTCAAAGGGAAATTCAAACACAATTTTCAATAGCTGAACTACTGGAATGAACCAGCCTTGAAAATCAACTTCCTTTTTTGTTGTTTTTTTCTGCTTGTTTGGTTTTGTTTGGGGTTTTGTTTGTTGAAATCTTACTGTTATGCTGGCTTTCTGTAAGATTTGTTTAAATAAAATGAAATTTATTGGTTGGTACTAAGATAGTAAAATAAGATGGCTTAGTTCTTGAAAAGCAGCTTGCTTTGCCTTTTTCTAGTCATAATTAAATTCTGATGGATGTTTCATATTCAAAGGGCTGAACATGTTGCATAAATCACTGTATATCTTCAAAATGTCCATTTCAGGCCTTCCAAAAAAAAAAAAAAAAAAAAAAAATCCACTGAACATCAAAGAGCTCAGATTATAGACTTCTTACACTTCTTAGTTGCAACTCTTCTTTAGTAGTGGTCTTGTTCTGCCTATAATTGAAGAGCTCCCTGGCAGCACATCTGAAGGTTAAAGCAAAGAAACTATGTTTAAAAACTTTTTCACCTAAAACTGAGAAATGGGGAGGGTTCTTTTCTGTTCACTGAGAGCTGTCTGCTCTGGAATTAAATATGTGATCTACAAGCTATGTGGTAATCTCTTTTTCAGGGGTATGAGAACACAGATTAGTTATATCACACTGCCTTAAGATAAACCAAGAAAAAATTCTAAACTGTGGAATTTAAAAAAAAAAAAACTTTAGGGAACTATTCTTTATGAACTTTCCTCAGTGCAAGTTAATTTGGTTAGTTCTTAGACCATTTAAATACTAACAAGCAAGAATTAACAAATGGGAATAACCATGAGTCATTTTTCTAATATGATGTTTCTAACAGAAGTTTGAATAGAAGGGATTGTTTATGCTGGGCCATGAAATTGGTATTTATTTCATGGAATTCTTAGTAACATACTAGGTGCTGATATAAGAATTTTGATTGTCTGTTCTAGAAAAACCAAAACCATTTATGCTTGTTTACTAGCTGTAACCTTAACACTACCAAATTATTGCACTTTGAGGACAAAGTAAATTTTCTGATTTCCAAATTAAATTTTCATTTTCATGAACTTTTTATGGCAATAGCTTTCTACAGTGTTTTGCACCAATGAAAACCCCAGAACTTCAGTGCTTGTTGTGTGTAAACTGCAGACAAATTTCCATTTCAGTGCAAAGAATTAATTTTTTTAATCTTATGACTGTTTCTAATCAAATTACACTGTCATAATTAATCAAATGTTCACAATGTAAATGTCCTTACAGTCTTTCATGACATTTTAATCTCTTTTTAAATAGATTTTGCCAAGCAGTGCCCCAGTCTGAATGTGGAAGTGCTATTTTTTTTGAACGCTTATAGTTGATAGAGAAAGACATAGGTAACATATTTACTTCTATTTGCATTTGAATTCTTCTTCACTTAGCAAACTGATTCTTTATGTAAGAAACTGAGAAATTTTCAATAGGGAAGGCTTTGCCTCCAAATGCAGAAAAGTGCTACCACTTTTTGTCCATGAATATCTCAATACATGTCAATAGTAGTTTCCACTTATCACTTTTTTAGTATTGGTTCACTTGTTTTGATATTGTTTTCACATGTATGCTTTCACCTCTTTTAATTATAAAATTATATTCCTGCATATTTTTATTAATGCAGGACTTCCTCCCATAGCAGCCCTCAAATCCTGCAGTCTGAAAGGAATCATTGAAAGTAGAAAAGAAAGATTAAGTGGATATAGGCAAATGGTTACATCAAAACATTTTTTGCTGAATTATTTACTCCTGCTCTTACAGTTTAATAATTTGTTACGTTTTCTGAGACCTATTCCTGAAAACTGTATTTTCTGGAAACAGACACAGACCTTAGACCAAGTTGGAACTTCTTGGTAACCTTAGCCACCAAATAGAAAATTGCAAGCTGGGATTTGGTTGCTGAAAGGATTGAATATTTCAGTGAGGGATTAGACAATTAGACCTTAAAAAAATTTGCCCAGGGTTCAGGTTCACTTTTTTCCCCCCTCTCTCTTAAATCCCAAGACTGGAAAAGTTTGGATAAACCACACACATCATGCCACCAAAGGAGTCAATAATATATAAGGTAGACTTAGATATAATTTTCTGTATCCCTATTGTTGCAGAGCTTGGCCTTTGGAATGCAGTTCTGCCTGGGTTTTGTGGGTTTGTAATAGTATCTCATGGCCCAAACCAAGAAAGAAGCTTAGATCATGTAAGGATGATAAGGATGTGGAGTAAGTCATAGTGTCAGCAAATAAATATATGTGAGGAAACTAGATCCCTGAAAGGAAGAACATTGATTATTCGCATTTCTTCTCTAACCTGCACTAACCTTTTCCACACAGAGGTTTTCATTCATTTACTCATCTAAACATTATTTTGTGCATGTACAGAGAGTCTCTTTAAATTCTGTCTTCCTAAGTAATTCCTACTGGTCTGCTTGCAGGCATCTATGAAAATAATGAACTTCATGTTCAATGCTTTCATCCTAGTTTTTTTTTGTAGCTGGTTTCATGTCTCTCAGCATGTCTGCAGTTCTGAAAAATAGTGGCTGCCTGGTTGTAGTTGTAATCTTTTTCAATCTTTTTATTGCAAATAAAACTTTAAAACAATAAAAAATTCAGATTAATGACTGTATTATTGTTCCCATCTATTCTAGCTGCTATGGCTTTCACTGGTATTCAGTATCAGAACATGTCAACCTGGCAAGGTCTGTTTGCCTTCGTTGTCTCTGTGGGTGTTATTACCCAACCAACTGCGCAAACAGAGAAGGTAGAGGTGACCCAGAGTCAGTGATTTCCAAACGGCCTTTACTCATAACCAAGGCCACCAACAAATGCGCACTGAATTTTGTGAGTTTTCTTGGTAGGGTAACCTATCCAAGCTAAGAAGAGTGCTGCTGGCTTTGTACATGTACAGTAACAATTTACTTAGTGCTGTTAAAACAGTGAGATGTCTTTATTATTAAGAAAGCTGCAATTTGCTAATAGATTGCTAAGAAGATAATCAGAGGGATAAAGTGCCTCTCCTGAAAGGAAAGATAGAGAGAATTTGGATTGTTAAGCCTGGGAAAGAGAAGGCTTTGGAGTGACCTAATTACAGCTTTCCAATACCCAGAGGGAGCCTGTAGGAACAATGGAGAGGGACTAAGAGCATGTAGTGACAGGATGATGGGGAATGGCTTCAACTGGAAAGTAGGTTTAGATTAGATATTAGAAGAAATTAGAGAATTCTGAGAGAGGTGAGGCACTGGCACAGGCTGCCTGGAGAAGTTGTGGATGGCCCATTCCTGAAAGTGCTTGAGGCCAGGCTGGATGGGAACTTCAGCAAACTGGTCTAATGGAAGGTGCCACTGCCCATGGCAGGCTGTTTGGAATCGAGATGATTTTTAAGCTCTCATCCAACCTAAACCTTTCTATGATTCCATGATACTCTTAGATGAACAAATTAGTCAAATTTCCTGTAGAGTAATAATGTGATAGTCAATAATATGGATTTTTGCAATATAGTCAGTGAACTTGAGATTCTGTAGCATTGTTATAGAAAGCTTGTTCACAGTTATAAGGATATTTAATTCCTGCAACAGAGAGTTTAAAAACCCCATAACTATACTATTGTGGTCCTGGCAAATGATTAGGGGGAGGTTCTTTCTCCCCTCTTGACATTCTGAGGGAGAAATAGATTATAATTCATATCAGGTAATTCTCCTAAAAAGTCTTCAACAGATGTGACAATGAAAGACACTGATTTCTTATTCCAGCTGTCATAGCACCCACAGAGCTTTCAGTCTATACTTCCATGAAGGTGGCTGCCCAGCTCTGATAAATGTCATTCCTTTTTTTTCTATTCTTGCTTTCTTAAACACCTGACACTGAAACAGAGGGAGTTTTCTGACAACATTTTCATTCTGTACTATCAGGATTTCATCTATTATATTGCAGCTCATCCATTTTATTTGGTCTTCTGCAGCTAATGATCCTGCTTGAGTAATGAGTTGCTTGGGTGGCTGATCTTATTAGTTTGTATTCCAAGGATTCCCCTTCTATCTGAGAGCTATATTTTTGTCCATATTTAAGAAATTGTTTGTAAGAAATATATTAAAACAGAAGAAAACAACTCTTTTTCAACTCAGTTATGAAAGATTGTCTCATTCCATGTAAACATCACTAATGGATTGTGCTTGTTACTCTCTGCACATTTTTTTTCCCCACAACTAAGCTAAATTTTTCATATCAAAGATCTTGATTATCTTTTGACTTTTTTGACTAAGTGGGCAAACATCATGTTTAAACGAAGTTCAGGGCACTTTGGCAGTATTGCCATCCCAGTTTTACTCCAGTAATTTGATTTTAGCCATCATTGCATCTGATCTGTAAACCCCATGACATGCTAAAAACTGCAGATAGTGCAGCCTATTTTGTGGGAGAACTTCCCCTTTCTATTGTTTTTCTTTTATTTTGTCTTGTTCCTCTGTGTTCTAAAGCAGAACAGATGGAACTGCTGTAGAAGTCAGCAGAAATTCGTTCTCATTCTGTGATCCAATGAGTTTTATAGAAAAGGAAGTTAAAAGGCAAACAAAACAAAAATATCTTGAGCAGCAAGCGACTCTTCTTATGATCTTCCTCTGAGCACTGCATCAGAGGTTAAACAAGGCCAAGTGCAGTGTCCCTCAACTGCATCAGGGCAACCCTTGCTATCAACACAGGCTGGGGATTGAAGGCATTGGGTGCAGCTCTGTGGGGAAGGACTGGAAGGTGCTGGTGGATGAAAAGCTGGGCATGATCCAGCAGCATGCATGCACAGCCCAGAAAGCCAAACAGGTCCTGGGCTGCATCCAAAGAAGAGGTGATTCTGCCCCTCTACTCTGCCCTCTCTGCACCTGCAGTGCAGTGTCCAGCTCTGGGGTCCTCAGCACAGGAAGGAGGAGTGAATCCAAAGAAAGGCCACAAAAGTAAAGAGAGAGCTGGAGCACCTCTCCTACAAAGGCAGCCTGAGAGAGTTGGGGTTGTTCAGCCTGGAGAAGACAAAGTTCCAGGGAGACCTTACTGCAATCTTTCAGAACTTAAAGGGGACCTGTAAGAAAGATGGGGACAGACTTTTTAGCAAATTAAACAATTTAGGAATAGAATAAGGGGTAAAGTTGTTAAACTAAAAGAGGAGACTAGAGATGAGGATTTTTTTTTGTGGTATAAGTGGTGAGGCACCATAACTGGCTGCCCAGAGAAGTGGTAGATGCCCCATCCCTGGAAACATTCAAGGTCAGGTTGGACTGGGCTCTGATGTAGTTGAAAATGTCCTGCTCTTTGCAGAGGGGAGGTCTGGACTAGGTGACCTTCCAAGGTCCTTTCCAACCCAAACTGCTCTATGAGTCTATGAATTATCTGGCAGAGGAGAAAGACAGATGTGATGTACATGCCAAACAGAAAGATAAAGGTTTGTGGGACCTGTTGGAACCACTGTCACCAGAGACAACTCCTTGAAAAAGGATTTCTTTCCCTTTATTTCATATATATTGGGAATATGTATTAAGAAAGGGAATGACCTCAAAGACTAAAACATAATCTTTGCTCTTAGAATCATGACATTATGAATTTTTAAATACCACTTGGTTTTGTATTGCATACTGGTGAGACTGTCATTTACAGTAGAATTCTTACCAAAAAGAACTTTCCAGTTTTCTTCTGGTTTCTTTATTTATTTGAATTAATGATTATTGAATGTCATTTCTTTCTGAGTTTGGGGGAGGGGAGGGAAGTAACAATGGAAGAAGATTTGACATGCATCTAGGAGCTGAGCAAGGCAGGATTTTTTATCTTCTGTTAGTAGAGACTGTTTTCTTTTACTCTCTGTATAAAGCAAGTAAGTTAATGAAGTTCTCATGCAGCAACAAATGTAAATGTGCAGAAGCTTACAAAAAGAAAACCAAAAATGTAGTATTATAAGTCAGTGACTTTGATTTGTGATTACAAATTTGGGAATTGGTCTTTTCTGCTGTATTTTAAATTATTAAACTGAGATGCAGCACTGCTCCTGAATATTTATTGTAAATGGTTTGAGCAACATGCATCTCACCAACTGCTTTGTGCCTTATGGCTGTGATAGTCATGAGACATACCAAAATTTAATTTCAGCAGACAGAAACAGCTCTCTAGTTTGATCTGTATTTTTGCATGCAGAATAGATAGAAAATAATTTTTGGAATTTGCTCATACTCATATACATGTCTTCTGTTCATTCAAGTTAATAGAAAAATACAAAGTTGCTTTCTGTCCTTATTGTAAATGTTATAGAGGAAAATTTCCAGAGCAGTACACTAGGATTTGTTTTCCTGTGGTGAAAGTTTTAGATTAAGTTCCTTCTGATATTGACAAGACAGGAAGCAAATCAGTGCTAAGTGTCTTGGGAACTTTTACTGTGTAAGTACTCCAATGAATTGGTTGGTAAATGTTTTCAAAAATAAATACTGTATGAGTTCTTCATAGATTTCAATACATGAGTGCCTGGTAGGAGAAAGTTAGCAGTTCTATGGGTAAGATTGAAAATAAGTTTTTGTTACTAGGGAAGTTATGAAAATAATTAATTCCAGAAAGAATTGGATGATAACCATTTAGTATATTTGACCTAAGTCAAATATGTCAGAATTTTCAGCAAACCAAAACATTGTGACAGCCAGTACAGATCAAATTAAATAAAATCATATGCTTTCCATCTTTTAATCTTTTAACTTGAAGTAATTTCAAAATGAAAGCTTTTTGAATGGGAAAAACACCAGGAATGTGTCATTTTGAATACAGTGGAAGGAAAGTTTTAATTTTCTTATTTCCAATTGAAATTTGTCAGGAAATATGAACCCTATATAGCTGCTTTGTGTGACTACAATTTACATTTTTCTCTCAAAAGTTGTTGGCCAAAGTATTTTCCAGATCAGTGCTTGACTCCCTTGGTTTATGGAAAAAATTCATGATGCAGTTCCTAAACCAAGAACACTGTCTTTCCAGGACCTCCTTTTTTCTGAGTGTAATCAAAAGCAGAAATCTCTAGGACATATTATTTATATGCTCAATAGGTATTATTTCTGCTGAAATAAAAATTTGCTTTTAAAAGCTGATGACCAAAACTGAATTCAGAGCTTGCATTTCTTTGATGGTCCTCAAAACTTTGAGAATGGGATTCAGTTTGAAGACTAGGGGACTTAAATGTAGGTATCTACCTGTGCATGTATGAACAAAATGCCCAGTTCCCATCCTGTTCAGTGGAGGTTTAGGGCTTGATCAGGCAGCCATCCCACAATCAGATTCTGGAGCTTTTCAGTCTTTGAAGACACCATGGAGACAGCAGACCCAACACCTGACTTTTGGGGCTGTGAGTCTGTATGAAGGGAGTCTAGAGATACATGGGTTACTACAGGGTATTTCGAATGTCTCTACTTCCTGTGTGGGGACAAATGAGTCAAACCCCTTGTGAGTGCCATCATGTCAATTTAGAGATTTATTTGGTTTGCCCTAAAGTAACACCACATACTTTGGCAGCTGCTGGTGTTCAGCTGCCTGCATGTGCTGGTCAGATCTCCGGTGGCTAGATGAGTTTTGAAACTTAATTCATATTTCTTAATCTGTGAACTGACTCTCACTTTAGCTGTCTGTCACTCTCAAAACAGGACGTTTAAATCTTATCTTCCTGTAGTCTTTGGTGGCACAACTTAATAATTTTCAGACTGCAACATATTTTCATTTACATATATGGTACCCTTTATTTAATTTTCTTTCTCATATTCTTACCACATTTTAAAAAATCTCTATTACACTGAAATTAGGAACTAGAAGTAAAGGCTCTTAGGTTACCAAAAAATCTTACCTCAAAAATGTTAGAATTATTCCCCAGATAAGCATAAGAAGCAGTAAAATTCTGTATTTCTTTAGCTACCCAGCTATCCAGCATATTTTTGACAATACATGAATTGTAATAGTGGTTCCATGGTGCTGGTGATGGGTGCATGTGTGGGGTTTTTTTTCAGGCTTCAGATACATTATATTTTGTATGGCTTCACTGGCAGTCCTCTGCACAAGGTTCAAGGCTGATTGACAGTACATGCTGATCTTTAGCAATAGCTGTAGTAGTGGAACACCTTAATAAATGCTGTTCAAGGCCAGTTTCAAGGCTGGACATTATCACCTAATAACTTTGATCAGAGTGGTGGCAAATATTTGCATAGAACATGCATGTGGATTCAGTCTGCTCTATTTTATTTACAGAGTAACTTTTTGGAATAGAGTCTGTCTGAGGTCTTCCCTGGAAATTGAGATTCATGGTTCCTGCAGAACCACACTCTTGCAGACCTCTTCTCCTCATCTTCCGACTCCATCCTATTGTATCTCCTCAGAGCCACCCTGATGTCATGCCCTCCTTTAACCTTTTGTTCCTCCCTAAACATTGTTACCCAATGCAAGCTTATTTTGTGTTCGTGTTCTGTTCCTTTCTTGCTTCATAGCTTGCTGAATGCATATTAAAAAATCACATTGTGGAGTGCTGCTTTTAAGTGCTGTTCTGGCTCCCCATCAACTGAACTTATACCTCCTTCACTCAAGTGATGCTGCTTCACAATGTCTTTAGTCAGGCTCAGTTCTCAAAATCAGTACCCCATCCTCACCCTTGGACACCCATCAACAATCTCTGTCACTGTCCATGTACTCCTTCAAATGTTGTCTTACCTTCTGCATAACTGTGATAAGATATAGCTTTCCATAGCCATTCTCCGAACACAGCATTCACCCAGGTGTTTCCTCCTTGCACTGCAGTAATATTCCAGTGCTGTCCTCTTCTCTCCTGCTACATCAATTTATATTTTTGCTACAAAGGGCATTTATCTATGCTATCATCCCCCCTCCATTGTTCCTTTATCCTCCATTCTTTGTAGTACCAAATATAAACTTTTCTTTGTTTTTTGCTTCCAAGGAGCTTTTTACCTTAATCCTCATGTCACTGTCATCTGTCTAGTTCTTGAGTTTTAGATCTGACCAGATCAAGATGCTTTGATGTCAGCACTTGACCTTAACCAACCTCTTGGTCTGTACAGACCACTAGCTGGCATTCTGGCAATGCTGCCTCACTGATTCCTTCCCCTCTTCCAGATGGATGGTTTCACCTTGTCTTTTCCTTAGACTGTCACATCCCTGGGAGAGGCATGGTGGATTTGTTCTGTGTTTGCACAATTCTTATACCAAGTCCTTATCTGTGTGGAAATAATAACAGTATTAAATAATACTGAAAAAATATTATTAGCAGTGAAGGCTGGCAAATAAGCAAGTAATTTTTGCCACCATTTAGCTCTAGAAATCATTCATGGGGCAGGATGGTGCTGGCTATTCGTCCCTCTCCTCTGCTCTGTCTGCACCAGAAACTTCAGCAGGCAGCTGGGGTCTTCTGAATCGCTGCCAGGCAACTCTCTTCTGGCCCTGCAGTGCCTCCACTAGGAGCCTCATCTGCAAATATCTGCAGTGTGGTGTATATCTTACATCTGCATCCAGCACCCCTATTCTCTGGCTATGGTTTCTGCAAATTCACAGGATTAGTAAATCAACAGATTTCAGAGACAGTCCTCTGACTGTAATCTTTTTACAGACACAGAAGAAACTCTTTTAAATCCAGACATAGAACTTCAATGGACAACAGTTGTTTTGGTCTGTTTGGCCGAGTTTTCTGTGTCTTAATAATACATGTAAGAAGTTAATGTACCAAGAGTATGAGGCATAGTGAACACAACTCATATAATTGCATCATTTATGACCCCCCTGTTGTTTTAACATCAGCTTTTAATCTTCATAAGGGTATTATTCCTTGTTCCAAGTTCTTACATCCAAGAAATAAAATAGCCATGAAACTGTCAGTTCAATGTGAGGGTGTATTTTACAAAGTTCCTCCTTAACTATTTGCCTTCACAAGGTTTTGCTTACTTGGGCAGAGCAGTGGAGCTGAAATGTTGCATATAGCAGAGAAGTCTTTCCCTCAGCCTAAGGAGCAATTCTCATTAAAGAAGAGCAGAGCTGAGGTCACTGCAGGTCATCAAGACCCAGTTCCCCTCTGGCCTGCTGATGCAACCCTTTGGCCAATGCTCCTCACCCTCTGCTTCCAACCAGACGTGCAAGCTCATGGCAGGAGGGGAGCATTTTCGCAGGCACAAAATGTTCATATCTGTCACCAATTCCCTTGCAGGATCTGGCTTACCTTCAGAGTCCAGGTGTCCATATGGGGCACAGGCTGAGATGAGATGGGGTCTGGCACTGTTCTCTCTCCAAACCCAGTGGGAGGCGAGTCTGGCCCTGGCACAGCTGGCAGAGGCACAGGCACATCCTGGGGGTGACAGCAGGACTGACACTGTGCTCCCAGCAGACAGCACTCTGCAAAGGGTGCTCACCTGCAGCTAACACGAGGAGGGAGGACTCTCAAAGCCCCCCAGAACCCAGCAGAAAACCAGCTGGATTTTTGAAACCTGCTGAGCACCTCTGAGAGCAAGTCTGTTCTCTAGGAGCCTTGCACAAATTCCAGGCATCCCAAGCTTGTTCTTGCCCTGGATATGGGGGAGCTTATAGAAGTGACTTCTAGCTTGACTTCTTCCAGTCTATAGTATTTAATATTCTTCCTGTGGGTGTTTTTATGTCTACAATTACCGGGGACTTTTTCAATCCTTTTCCAATTGACTGTTATACAACTGTTACTGAGAAATAATTACATGGCCAGTTGCACTTAAGTGTTCTCAAAACAAGAGAGATTCAGCCAGCCAAGGTGTTTCAATCTTTCAAAATTTCTGTGTAATCCTGCTATCTAATGAGACAAATTTTAGAAATTACTGTTACCTTTAAAAAGATAATTAGAGCCCACAGGATATTATTTATAGGTGAATTAAGTAAAATGAACTTTTCATTTGAAAAATCTATGGCTCTTTAGTGAGTTGTTCTGAAGTAACCGCTCTCTCCCTTCATGACTCACGGGTAACTGAAGATCATTTGATTTGAAATGTGTCCCACAGAGTTGTCTATCTTGGCAGAACACAAATTAAAGTCAACAAGAGTTAGCAAGCTGAGTGTTTACACTGATAGCACTCCATTTAATAGTATGTAACCTTTTAATTATTTAATTCTAAGGTTATTAGGAGGCAATCACTGCTTTTACCACCAAATCCCCTGTGTGCAGCTAGACATAATTATGATCAAGCCTTCTCTGTATGTTCATTAACTGGTGGTGTAAATGAGATGAGATAATAGAATCATAGAATCATAGAATATTTTGGGTTGGAAGGCATCATTATGGGTCATCTAGTCCAATCCCCTGCAAGGAGCAGGAGAATCAGAAAATCTTGTTTCTATCTGCAGCCTACAGATGTAGCACTCTGTGCAGTTCATACCTATAGGTAAATACCTATTTATGCTGCCACAGCTACCTGTTTGGATCAAGACAATGAACAGCTTGAAGCCTGCTATCATCAGCTAAGCAATAGTTATCTCTAAGATGTATTTCCTGCTTTCAGAAAAATTATCCCATGATTTTTACTCTTTTTTGCTTCCTCTTTTATTTCAAAAGAAACTTGCATAAGTGGTCTCACAATATAGATATCAGTTTATCCAGATATTCCTACTGTAAGATTAAAAAAAATTGCAGAAGGGTTTAAAAATCTATGAACAAAACCACTGTCAACATGTTGAAGAGTGGCTGCCTGAACTCAGCTCTGTGACAACAGCTGTGGCCAGCATGGTTTCAGAATTGTAAAACTGTCTTATTTTCTGACATGGTGTCTTGTTTCATTAATAAACTCACCATGTCACTTCCAAGATCTCCATGATCAGTAAGGATTTCTTGTAGCCTGAAAAAACTGCAGAACTTTTTCACTGCCTAGGTTCAATCTGCTCACCCAAATGCCTCCTTCTGCTGGAGCCAAGTGGTCTCAGCCAGCTGTGCATTGCTCCTAATCCCCAAATCACTGTTCAGAGGCATCTGACTAACCCAATACCCAGCTCATCTGGGTCCAGAAAAATCTGAACATTTAAGCTGCCTGGTGTGCTTAATCTATGTTATGCTATATACTCCTCAGGAGTTATCCCTCACTCTTACTCAGCCTTTACAGGACAACCACAAGCTTAGAGTTGTCCCCTGGGGTTGTGGGAGAGACTGAACTCACTAATTTTTTGTTCCTCAGGGACTCCAATCCCAAATTGAAATTGAGTGCTCTCAACCCTGAGAGCACTTAGGCTGTCAGGGAGTCGTGCAAATCATCCTGTTGAGTCCCTTATTTTTTTAGAGAAAACATGCTAAAAATTCCCTGAGAAAAATGCCTGAGCTATTCCAATGGTTAGGGTGTCCACCTGGGGGCTGAGGTCGCTCCTCTTCTGCCCATACTTCTTCATGCATTTTAAATAGTAAAATACATAATGTGAAATACTCACAAAGACCACAGCAGAGGGTGCCTGCTCCCTACCAGCCTGGATCTGCTCAATATATTTCTAATTGCTCTTATGGTTTTAGTATTATTTTTCTTTGTTCTCTTAATAAAAGTCCTGCTTTTAGGAGAGGCAGCAGAAAGAATTGTCCTGGTATAACCTTATGGTGTTTGTGACCCTGGCAAGTCAGATGAGTATTGATTGATGAAGTATTTGATTACATTAGCTGAGGCATAGCGCCACTTAGTACTAAGAAAGACTTTGTACTTTCTCTTCTCCCCTCCTTTGCATCTGTGTAAGCCCAGTAACAGGGGTTTAACTGAGGTTAGAAAATTAGCAGCTGCAGCAGTAAACCAAAATGCTTGTATATAGCCCATTTTATATATATATATATATATATATATGTATAAGGAAATCCATATCCAAACTATTCCAACTGCTCATCTGTGTGTCTTCTGTCACAAAGTGGAAACCTTTGAGGAGCACTTGAGCCACCCTTGCAGGGCCCTGTCTGGTGATAGTGCTGGTTTCCAACACTTTATGGTGATTCTGCACTTAAGTCAGTATCTTCTCCAGTGTTCAGAACTGGACTTTAATCTGTGGGGTGAATCCTCTGAGGTTTTTACCTTCCCCTGTGTTCTCTGTTGCTGGTATTCCTTGGTGTGTGAGCCAGCTCAGGCAGGACACAGGAAAAATCACAACACCATGGATGAAATGGAGAGAAAATTTGGTTTTGTTGAAAACAAACCACGAGTTGTCTAGGTTTTACCCTTCTGATTGTCTCCCTGATCCTTCTGGGGGAGTGAGTGTCTGGCTGTTTGGTGCTTGGTTGCTGGCTGTGTTTAAATTGTGATGCCAGTGGGGGTATCCCAAAGCAGCACCCAGGCAGAGGCACACAGGCAGGGATGCAGGCACATGGAGCTCTGTGGGTGCTGAGGATCACTAAACCACTTTCCCCCTGTATATCAGGGATTCATGCAGGGTTGGTTTACTACCATATGATTGCTTACACAGCAGGGTTGGAATCTCAATCATGCTCTACAGGATATCTCTAAATCTACCACTGGACTATGTTGTCTGAACACAGGTGTTTCCCAGCACGAGGCTAAACAATTACTGGTATGATGTATGTGGTTTTTGACACCCCAGCTTGCAAGCCATTTAACCATGCTCACAGTCTTCCTCTCCAATCTTCCATTATTCTCCCACACTTGGGAAGCTGAAAGTCAGATCAGCAAATTCTCCATTATTTGGGAAGCCAAAAGTCAGATCAGCTCGAGGAGCTACTGGATACTTCAATTTCTCATAGACCAAAGGAACTGACAAAACCCATTAAACTACAGTCAGAAAAGTCTGGACCAGTCAGTTTGAAAAAGACAATGGAATGTAAAAGAGACTTAATTTTTAAAGGAGCCTAGAATTACTTTATCTATTGTCATATTTTTTTTTCTGTTGTTGTAATTCCATGTTGGGTTCCTTTTCATCAAGGAAGTGTATTTTGCTTATAACATTGTATAGCCTTGCTGCCCTCAAAAACTGCTGTTTCAAGCAGGATTTATTTAAGAAAGAAGGAGCAGATACTCTAATGATAGTAACATGTGCCAGGGAGCATGTCAGGCTTGCATTCATTCACCAAATTAGCTCACAGCTTATAACATTGAATATGCTATAATTTATATAAATATAATAAAATATAATTGACAGAAGTGTGAAAACAAGCTGTACTGGATAATACCTTTACCAAGAGAACCAAAGTAATAATTCAACCCTTCTTGCATTATACATAATTATTTAATATTATACAGGGTGTAACAAATTGGTGTTCTCTGTTCTCCTTTGAAAATGCAAAAAGATTAAATAAAATTGCAAAGAAAACACACGGGTAGTAAATGTGTGTTGCACACAAAAATAGAGTTATGCACACAATGCATAATCTTTTTATTAACCTTTGAATATTTAGCACAGTGGATAGTGAGACAAAAAGAACATCTATCAGCTAGGCTGAATAGCTTGCCAGGATGTGAAATTTGAAAATCAAATAGTCCTGTACCTTATCTTCTCTCATGAGGCCTACTTTTGAGTTAAGGACAAAAGGTCAGACCATAAGTCCTTGGAAAAAACCAGGATAAAAAAAGTTTTAAGTCCATTTGTTCTTTTCATCAATCATAAGAAAGCTCTCTCAGCCAGAAGAAATTTAATTTAAAATGGACTTTTGTGGCATACATACATCTGTCATTTGTAGCAGAAAAGGACAGGGATGTTAGAGAGAACCAAACTGTATTAACCCTGAAACAATTGTTCTTATGGACGTGCCTCCACTGAAAATAAAATGTGTGGGCACTAGCCATGGTAATTTTAGCAGAATTAGACTAGGAAGACCTAAGCATGCTTATGGAAATAGGGAGTTTAGGCAGTGAGGCCAAATGCAGCCAGAACCACTGGTGAATATGTGGTAGATATTTATTTATCTCCATACTGGTGCTTGAGCTGGTTTTAACTGGTTTGGGTGGCTTTGGATGAATACATAAACCTTTGATAATGTTAAGAGGTTAAAATAACAAACAGTCAAGAGATGCATTTGGTTCAGCTAATATAATTTATTTTAACACAGTTAGCACTTTCTAAAAATAAGTATTATGATATAAAGAATATATTACAAGTTTTGCAGTTTCACTTGAACGTGAACATTTCTGTAGGTTTTTTCAAGTCTTCTACTAGTTTTTCATAAAACCATAAATGCAATTCCCCAGGAAACTCTCCCCTCCCCACTGTGAATCTGCCTTTATACAACAAAAACTTTATTTCACCTGTGAGGAGACCCACCCCCACCCAACATTTCAATTATACAAAAAAATGTATTTTAACTGTGGTACAATTTTGAAATTATTGTGATTTAGCTCATGAAATTCTGCTTGTGGGAAACAGCAAATCTTAACTTTCCTTTCAAAATGGTTGGTAAAAAGGGAGACATTTGCATTAAAAGAGAACATTAAGCTGGTACCACACTGGTGCAAATTTTTCACTAAAATGCTGAACTAGCATATTCATATAGAATTTTCCCCAAGACTTGAAGCATTTCATTTGCATATATACATAAAATGTATATAAAGTATATGTTATACAGTGTATTTAGTACTGTTAGTCTATAGAGTGTATTTATGTACTACTAGTACATAGTGCAAAATACATATTCACAAGCATTTCAGCCTGTACCTGAAATCAACATCATTGGATGGCTGCAAAATACCCAGTCCTGCACGGGATTGATCAAGAGAGGGACACTTCACATTAGAGTCCACAAGCTCTATCTCAAAATATGAAAGAATCAGAGCCAGAAATTGTTTAATCTCATGGACAGCAAATAGCCTGCCGGGGCACTTTGCTATGCCTGTCCCAAAAGGCATGTAGTAATGCTTCAGCTTCCGACCATTGCGGTAGAAGTCGGTCTTCTCCTCTCCCTTCTCGTTCAGGAACCGATCATATTTGAATGTCTGCAATTAAAACACACAAAAGAGTTCCTTGACATACCTCCAAAAATCAGATAAAGCTGCTAAGACACAAAATGCAGTCTGGGAAAGAGATGTCTCCAGCAATGTTTTGTTCAGTACCATCAGCCCCCCATGGTGGATCCCAGGTTCTTTGCTAACTCTCCTTTTCCTTCCTCTAAAAGTAAGGATTGCAACCTGTATTCTTGTCCATGCAGCAGAAGAAGAACTGGAAGAATTATAATTCTGTGCCTTTGGGAAACTATTATCCTTATCTTCAAAGACCTCATAATGGTGATCTTCCCTCACTGAGGAAGGCAGTAAGTAGAAGGCTGTCTGGGGCTGGTAGCACAACTTTAGGTTACACTGAAATGTGTTTTGCACTGTTTTTATTCTTTTTCTTTTTATTATCACATCTTCAGGTGTAAGAATGGACTTCCTGTACAACAGAATACCAGCCATGGGATACCCCAAAAAAATGCTTTATCTAAAGGCATGCTAACTTCTGCCAGAGTGCCATGCAATTTGAAAAAAGCACTTACCAAGGGATCAGCATAGATTTCCGGATCGAAATGCAGCAGCTGAGGGTAAAGAGCTACAATGTCATCCTTGCGGATGTTGTAAAAGTCGTTCTCCAAGTGCAAAGTGAAATCCTCCTTGGCCACTCGGAAGGTCATGGAGGCACTTGAGAGTCTCATGGCCTCCTTGATGATGCTGTCTGTTGGGACAAGGAATGATTGCCATGGAAACATGCTCATATACTGAGGCCATGGATATTGAACTATTCAATATCTTTATCAAGCCCTGAATTTATTAGAAGAAATAGTTTAATATTAATTTTCTATATGCCTAATAAAGTATCTTTCTCATTTCTTTTTATCCCTTCTGCAGATACCACTGAGAACCTAATCTGCTTTCCCCATGAAAAATGCTTATAGTTGATGTCTCAAAAGTGAGACATATTTTTACTCTGAGATAAAGACCAAACCAGTGAAAACGGAAAACATAACAAGAAAAAGAAACAATGCAGAGAGCAGAATTTTCTGAAGCTTTAAGAAGTCCTGTATAGAAGCCCCCCAAAAAAGTAATATGGGAATTTTTTGTTTCAATATTAGCTGACTTTTTAAAAAAAGTAACAGTAGTTAAAAGGCAACATTATCTAAACTCTCTGTAACTTCTGAAAAATGTGTGTAAAATTTGAAAAAATACTAAGAGGAAATAGAAGTAATGGTATTAGAAAACTTTGCTTCATATGATAAGAATAGGGATTTAAGTTTTGGCAGCACATTTTATTTGATTTAAAGAAATAACCAAATGAAATATTATTCAGAATTATCCATGGGTCTGTGTTTTGTAGCAATGCAGGATTATTGAGACATGGAATTACCCATGAGAAAGTGCTGTTCATGTGAATTTTGATAATCTCAGAACCACCTGGGACATTGTGTTGGCTGTTGCTAACGAACAAATAGTTTCTTGTTCTACTGTTTCTTTGCTAATTCCATAGGAATTCTATAGAAAGCATTTATATGGTAACAAATAGAAGACCATGGAAATTGTAGTGTGATTTCTGGATAAAGTAATCATACCTAGTATTGGCATACTATCCAGCTGTTTTCTGTTCAAGGAAATATTTTTGCCATCTAAGCTGATCCTCTCTTCAGCACTTTCCAAAACATTTTGCACTTCTTTGGTAGCAGCTCTCATTGCTTCTGGACTCCTAAGATCAAAAGAGAAAAGGTATAACACAATTTTAAGTTTAAAAATTCTTTAAGAGGGGATTTTGCTATTTACTTTCTTCCTGATTAAAATTTATTTTTTTTACTGACAAGTACAACGTTCTAAAATGAAAATGTTGCAGCAAAACGTTGCAGTTCCACTTTTTCATGTCATGACAAAGGTGATAACCTCAAAGGAAAGAAAAAAACAAAGAAAGGAACCCCAGGTATTTGATTTTGTCTGCAATGACAAGTGAGACAGAACTGATGTGAGTAATTCAGGTAATAAACAGTACTGTCACTAAAAAGCAATGTCAAGAATAAGAAAAAAGCCAGCCAGTTGTAGATCAGGGAATAGCCCCACTGCAGGTAGAACGTTTAGGAGAAGGATTATAGATCAGTTTTATAAAATCATTTATTCTGGCTGATGTGACAATACTCTGTCTAGCTGAAAAGAATCTTCTAATACTAAGAGCCCACATAGTACCCTTTACTGTCTAGCCTTTCTGTCAGACATGGAATGTATGAGCTCTGGTGAAATATGTAGACACAATAAAAGAGGGTGCAGTAGTGTATTGATGAAAGCACAATCAGGGTGTTAAAAGACTCCAAGTTCAGAAAATCTAAAGCCAATGCATTTTTGGAGCCAAAAGTGCTAAATAACCTCAAAAATTAGCAATGGCAAGTAGATATGGTAAGTAAAAGCATTAGGAATTTAGTCACATACTTCAGAGTTAGTTATGCTGAATCAGATAACCTACAAAGGCCCACTCTAAAATTGGCTTTTGATAGTATTATCTGAGTTGTGCACTTGTCTCATGAGTTATAAGCTCAGCAGGTGCAACCTACAGTAGAACTTCAGTGGGATCTATCAACATTTAAATTATTTTCTATAAGTATCTGTGAAAACAATAATGAAGTTAAACCTCATTTTGCCTGCTCTAGTGAGATAATCTAAAAATGTCTAGTTATATTTGTAGCCTTTAATACAATTAATGTTTTGACTGCAACTAGAACTTTTAATGTCATATCATACAGATTTACTCCAAAGCTTTCTTGACAAAGTGTAGCATTGCCCTGGAGTGCTGCTTCTTAACCAAAAAAAAAAAAAAGCTTCTAAAGAATTGCTCTGTGCTACTTGTTCTGAGATGGGTGAAGGGCTTTTCTGTGAAAGTCCAGAACAAACAGCACTACTTTTGCAAACAGTAAGTTTTTTATCCCTGATGAGGTATCAAGTAGTGAAATTTGCCTGTACTAATGAATTGGTTTCTGAAAGATAAACATTTTTCTTGTTTGGGAGCAAGAAGGATTGGGACTTACTTAAGAAGATAGAACAGGGTCCAAAAAGTGGCAGGAATGGTGTTTGCTTGAGAGGCCCAGAGCACTGCCACGTGGGTCTTTGCTTTCTCCATGTCATCGAAGGTAGACAGGGTGTCATTCAGGAACATGCGGAGGGTGACAAGCTCAGAGAGGTTGTCCCTCTTCAGGAGGTTCTTGTGCAGGAGTGCCTCTCCCAGCTTCTCACGTGCACTGTGGGCACTCTTGAACAGGTGGATAGGCAGCCCTGCCACGAGGGCTGGGAAAATCTTATCGAATTCCTTGAAGTTTTCAAGGGCGTTAAGGATATGAGCTCTCTCAGTTTCCTGCTTTGATGACAGGTTTTTGTCATTATTGGAATTAAATGCTTTACCAAAAAGTGTTAAAAAGCCAGACTCGAACATCACTTGGCAACAGAAGGTATAAAGTCCTTCTGTCACCCAGGCATTAGACTGAACCTTAGGTGCTCTTGACTGCAGCATGACATACTGTAGGTTTTCCATCATTGCTTCAACGAGGGCATCTAGGGCATTGCCTTGAAGGGTTCTAATGAAAGTCTGATGAAAATTTTCGGTGGTGTTTCCCTCTGCTGGGTCAATGCTACCATGCCCAAAAGCCTGTCACAAAATAAATTGTATGCATGATAAGTAAGGCTTGTAATTATCTTGATGACAAATTCTAATAGAATAAAAAACAAAAGTATAACTTTATAGCTTACTAGAGAAAATGATAATAATGTAATAAAATAGTGTGCAGTCTTAGAATAATGCATAGTTTTAGAACAATCCAAATAGCTGCAAATTTCTTTTCCATTTAGGAAGAGGAAAAAAAAGACTGCAATATTTTAAACCAGTAAAAGTGCAGAAATGTGAAACCAATTCTATTTCAAAGGCATAATTATGTTTACAGTGACTAACTGGGTATGTCAGCAGATACTTTCATGTTAGATATTAAAACCAGGAGTACCTTGGCAGAAGTAGCAAAATGGAACTTTTTCCAGTCCAAGTGTTTTCCCTGGCGCATCAATGCGTGGTATGAGAAGGGGTCAGTGAGGAAATGAATGTATTTGCCTGCTACATGGCAAGTGAAGATGTGGCCATGCTTCTTCTGCTTTTCTTTGAGGAATTCAAGGGGGTTGGCACCAAACTGCAAGGCACAGCCCAGGTATGGAAGGAACCCATTCTCAAGTGGTGGCTCACCTTGCCGCCTACAAAACACAAACAAAAGCTCAGTTGAAAACCATGCATAAATAAATCTTCTCCAATCCTATTAGGTATGAAAAATACTGATGTTAGGCTTTGTGCAATGTGAAAAAAAAAAAAAAAAGAAGAAAAAATATCTCAAATAAGTAGTTTGATTACAAATAATTTTCTCCCCTTTAGGGGCTAAGCTTTGTAAGAAAGAACAACTATTAATAGACATATTAAACCACAGTTTGATTATGTCATCTTTCTTTTCCCTGGATTAGATATATATTTTCACCTGTTCAAATGCAAAATTATTGGCATTAGCTAACATGGAGTTATGAAATTGGCACATGAATAATTAATCCATCACACTGATATTATCTGATGTATTTTGGGGCAATTTTATCCACAATTTCATTTGAATATCAAGCAAAGAAACTTTTTAGTATAGAAAGGTTGTTATTATTGGCATATCCTATTAATGGACCAGATCTTCCTAAAAATATGGGAATTTTGCAATGATCTTCAGTAAGCATAAGAGCTAGTCTTTCAAAGTGTCATCAAGCAAATGCTTTAAACTAAGCTGATACTTAAAGTGAAGCATATGTTTAAAAGATTTTCTTTTTAGGGTAAAAACAATGTGTTAAGACATCATGACTGCTGAAATAACTTTCATATAATATTTCAGCATCTACAGTAAACAAAGTCAATTATTTTCACCTTTTAAATTAAACTTTTTAAAATAAAACACAAAAATTACTGCTGAAATTAAAAAATAAGAATTAAGCAAATTACTCCTTATGTGAATGTGTCAGTAGGATAAATGCTTTTAAGGAATAGACATGGTACATAAATATTACCTGCATTAAATGGTGTTATTAGATATAATATAGAAATGTTCTTAAGTAACTATTAAACCATATTACATATAAGTAGATTTTTGCTGTGATTACAATACAGGTGAAATTACAGCCCAGAACATTAGGAACACAAATTCATATTTTACTTACCTTGCTTATGCATAGATTTGTATCTACAGCTACCTCTAGGCACCATTGCACTATTATTGCAAAGTTTATGTACAAAAATTTGATTGGAAGATAAATCTCTCAAAAGACCAAACTACAGCATTGTCTATGCTATTCTGCATATAGTCTGACTACAGTTCTTTTAGTGATATTTGGATATTTGACACAAATAAAGGCCAGGCACACTGAGATGCTTTTGCAAAAATAGCCCTTACCTTCTCCTCCTCCCTAGAAGAAACCAAGCCACACAACAAAGTATTACTGCTGCTCCCCAGATCCAGGATGCTAGGAACATTTCTGCTAATGCCCAAAAGCTCCCAAGTGGAAAATGGGCAACTACCAGGATGGCAGGAGAGGTGACTGAGAATGAAACAGAAGACAGGTCACAATTTATACACAGTGGGTACACCAGTGAATCTAATGGCACTGAGTGACCCTAGCAAGGTATTGATTAACCGTTTCTGGAGAGAGCTTGTACCCTCTCTGTTCTGTCACCTTTCGGCAGAGATCTTCGCTGGATTGATGCAGACACTTGCAGATCTGGCCTTGAGCTAATGTCACGCAGCAGTTGCAGTTCCAAAGTAACCAAACAGCTGTAATAGTTGATAATTTGAAGGTTAGCCAGGTGCATTTTGATTAATCCTGCATATTTACCAATTGCAGTTTATAGTTCAAGTTTAGCAATACATGAAATGGTTACTGACCGGCGTCCAGGAGATTCAGGCTGCACTAAGCGGCGGCTGCAGCCCGTGCTGCCCTTCAGCTGCCAGCCTGTTCCCCTCCCTTCTCCTCGTGGCCTGCCCTGGCTCTGGTGTGCCCCTGCTGCCCTTCAGCTGCCAGCCTGTTCCCCTCCCTTCTCCTCGTGGCCTGCCCTGGCTCTGGTGTGCCCTGCGAGAGGGAACGGCGGCCGTCAGCAGTTGGGCAAAGGGATGGCTGCGGAGGTGGACTTACTTCCTCTAACAGCATTGGTCTGGAAGAATCACTGGATGATTTCACAGAATCATACAGTGAATCACAGAAGAAAAAGAAAGTAGGTCTGGACAACCACACTGGTTTGGGGTTTTTTTAATTGTCCTTAGACCTTGTAAGTTGGCCAACTTACCTTTTATTTTCACACTAAACCTTTTCTTCTTTTTGTTGTTGACTTATGAGAATTCAAACTTTGGATTGTTCCTACCCCTGGCATCAAGCCAGGCAGCTCAATGTATAATGATGTTTCACCTAATATGTTTCTAAGAGAGAAACTGAAGGGTTTTCCAGACTCATTTTTTGTACCAGTTTTTGTTGGTGTCCCTACAGCTGTGTGCTAAAACAGTAAAGATTTGGGCATCTTGCTGTTGCAATTGAACACTACACTGAAGGCACTGACATGAAAATCTGGCAAGTGGAAATATTGTCCTGGCTCCTAACCAGTGCAGGCAGTGAGGTATAGGGTAGCACATGCCACTCCATTTGAGTCAATTTTTAAGTTACTATACTGAAGAAATAAACTTTATTTACAGCATCGTGGTTTGCCCTCACTTAATCTAAAATCACTCATTTTGTGTGTCAGCTCCAGTCCTCTATCTCATTTTCATTTAAGCACAGGTGTTTCATTTATTTTCCCATGAAAACTTCTTTTTCATCAGCTGAATTTATTTTGCTATTATATAACTGTTTTATAAAAACCTTGCTTTCCCAAATCCTGCTTTTTTGTATTATTGAAAAATTCAGTTCTGGATGTCATCTTTGATTCCATCCTGTGATTTCTTCATCCTAAACAAGAATGATAATTGTATTATATTGGTGTCTAATTATTTTTGCATGTGTTTTTCTAACAACACTGAAAAAGAAAGGCAGAAATTACTGTCAGTTTTGTATCCAATAACAGGAATAATATTCAACCAGCAACAGCTGTCTGTGTCCCCTCACCATATCTTGTGTTGCAGTAGGTAGAGCTGCCAGTCTCACTTGCCTTTTTCCTCTGTGTTTTGGGTGGTTGTGCTGCAATGTGATGATAATATCATTTATAAATGGCATCCTGCTACCAGGAAACAGCAGGAGTAACTTCTCTAAAGCTGCCCACCTTCTTTCACTTTCTGCTTTGTATATATATAATAATTCTAAAAGTATTACCATGTGTAGGCAGAGCACAGGAGCTGCTTGGCAGATTACCAGAAAAAATTGTTTTTTCTCAGGAAATTCTTAAATAGGCCAATCTACAGTCCCAACAGGCTGCAGCCTGTGACTTATGTCCTTGTGATAAAGGCAAGCAGGATTCTTGTCTGCCACAGATACTCCACCAAGTTTAGCAGATGATAAGTATGAACCTCCTTCCATTTATATTAGTGAGCATTAGGCTTTCCTGATTTTTCAGCAGCATCAGCAGAGTGCCCTGATGCTCTGGGTGTGGTATTTTGGGTGTTCTTCAGGCAAATACACTATTTCCCACAGACAGAGCTCAGGCAATCTGTACAGCAGGAATTAAAAGCCCCATGTGTTCCCACTGATTGACAGCACATTTTCTGCAGCACTTTGTGTGCTGTGCATGAGCTTGGCTGCCTTGCCCCAGCCCAAGAGGGTGACCCACAAGAGTTATGGGTGCAGTCAGAAAAAACATACTGACCTGGCTCCATGAAGAGAACCCCTTGTGTAAATGGTAAGAAGAATATAAATATGAAAAACTGACAGAACTTGTGTTCAAGACTCAATTCAGGCGAGTGACAGCATCAGAAACAAAGCACTGTATATGTTTGAATCCATAAGCTTTTGCTACTGCAGGTTTGAACATGGGTATTCACCAAGAACTCAGCAATGCATCAAATTAGTTAGAAAATGCAAAAACTTTTAAAAACTGTGATAGGACCTTTTGCCAATGATCCCTGAGCTAGAGTCTGTCCAGAAAGAGCAGCTGAAGAGCACGTGGATGCAGGGGAGAGAGTGTGCTGACATTTCCCCCAGTAGGGCACACTGGGTGCAGCTTGCAGCCCACCTGGCAGAGTGTCCTCACCAGGGCTGCTCTGCCTTCAGGCCAGGAGCTGTGGGGAGACTGATGCATGGTTACATTGCACCACTCTCTCCCAAAGGGCACCAAGACACTTTTCACCCAGATACACCCACTGGCTGTGGGCAGAGGCTGCCAGGGGCACTCTTATCTATCACCTCTGCTCCAGCCTGTGAAATAAGCTGGGCTGTGGCCTCCATGGAGCCAATACCCTTCCCATAAAACAAACAGGCCCAGCTCACTTCTGTGGTGATTCCTGCAACCTAAGAGAAGCCTTAAGGCTTGTTTCCTCCTGCTGCTCCAAACCTGCTCACTATCTAAATCTGAGTTTCATCTCATACACTGTAGCTATATGGCTTTCATTAACCACAACCCACACAAGGTATTTAAATTAATAGCAAATAATAGATAGACCAAGCTAAGGAGTACAATTTTTTTCTCCAGGATTACTGATGGCTTCATAACTTGGGAGCACTTATGTGCAGAAGGGTGTGATGAACTTAGGAGAGGCTGCTAATTACATTTGGTAGTAAGTAGCAGATTTCCACACAGCTAACTTTAAAACTTGTTTATTCGTGGGAAGTAAATAAGAGGTTCACACTATAAAGAAAGGATTTACTTTTTTTTTTTTTTTTCTCTCATGTATGTGTTGTGAGAACTGGGTTATTTTCTGTCATCAACAGACAAAAACCCCTGAAACCACACAAACCAAGCAGTGGGAAGGCAGCCCTGCAGTTCATGGAACAGGAGCAGGCTGACATGCTGCAGCCAGAAGATGAAATTGCAGCCATGAAACACTTCTGCAGCTGTGAAACCTGTAAAAGAGATCTCAAGAAAAGTGGAGAAATATGAAAGGATAGCTTAAACAAGAAGTTGCCCAGTGAAGCTGCTTGTAGCTCAGAATTTTTGCAGCCAGAAAACAGCTAATAAATAATTATATGTCACCACCTACTGGTAAGCCTCCTTGTGTGGCACTTGTGTGCTGTGTTCTACAGCAACCACTGAACTCTGAGAGTCAATATTTGTTTCTTGTTTCTAATACAACATAAATGGTACTTCTTCCATGTGCCTACGTATCTTTCTTTGTATTTATATCAAGTATCACTTTAATGAAGATATGGAGATATTCTGGGTAAGATCACTGAGGTTTCTGAGGGCCAAGCTGAAAACCTGGCTCTTTTGGGATCAATGAAAATGTTGAACAGAACAAGAAATAAGGTTGCACTCCTCACCAGCCACAAGAAACATTTGTTTTTAGAGAGGAATGATGGCTGTCAGCACACAGGACACTGTACTGTGGGGACAGTACAGAAATTGAAGGTCCTTGTGTTGACTTGGCACAGCCATCTTATGTCTGCAAACTGAGAGGCACCAGCAATGCCCCAGGGCAGGGAACACTGGCTGCCGTGTCCCCTCACAACAACAGACCTGACACACCATGGCACAACAGCCTGCCTCCATAAAACAGCTGCTGCTACCAAGTGATCATGCCAGAAATGAAGTATCTTCCCCAGAGAGACACTAATTCCAGATATAATTCCAACAGATCCCTAGATGGAGTCACCCTTTCCCTAGTTTTCCTGAATCAATGGAATAGGTGAAAGTCTTATATACATAAATTATAACAGACTATCTAAAAGAATATGAGAGAAATTGTGTTAAAGGTGCTGCATAGAATAATGCCATAGTTTAGTTATTTAATGATCTGCACAATCTAAAATAAATTCATGCAACTCCACAGCTCTATTTTAACAAATGTCATGGTTGTTAATAGGGCAGAATTTGCTTACATTATACTCTTCCTTCTGCAGAATTTGTGAGTCATCTGACTCCAGGAAAATAGCACGTTCATGTTCCCTTACGAAAAAAACAAAAATTGAAACCGAAATTTTTTAAAATCATCATCATATTTTTTTTTTCTGTAGATTGTATGCAGATTGTAGAGGTACAATTATTTTGCAATCTGATATCACTGTGATATAGTTGACCCTGTCATTTTTTTCATGATGAAGCACTCTGCACAGACAATGCTTTGTATTTACATTAGGATAACCAACACTGATGGGCTATAAAATTAGACAGGCTTGGAAACTGGGTTACTTCAGGACAATTGCCCCTGACCAGTTAAATATTAGTAGCGATAGACATCTCCTCTAATGATCAAGTTACTATTTCCATATTTATTTCAGAATATTCTCTGAATGTGCTTAAATATCAGATAATGGACTTGATTTATTTGCACCATATCAATTCATTTTTTCTCTGGGATTTTCTTTGTTCTTTAGGAATTGGTAACCTTCCTATCAGACCTGGGATTTACAATGCCACACTCTTCCCTTTAATATCAAACATTAGAAACTAAATCTCAACCAGAAGTACCATCCTCTACTTGAATGAAAATATTTTAACAATATGTTGCATTCTGTCATGACCAATTTCCTTAAAACTGTAGAAAAGTGAACTATTAAACTTATGGTTAAAATAACAAATAAGAATATTACAATTTATGAAAGTTACCTTTTTCTAAGTATTGCAGAAGAGCAACTGTAAAGAGAGCAATTATAAAAGTGGAGACAAAAGAGAACTGATGTGGGAACCCAAGAAGGAAAAGGAAATGGCTGTAAAATAAATCATAAGGAGTTATTACCACTCATCCAGTGCAGTTAACTACATCCTCTTAAAGCAATTTTTTCTTTTTTAAACTCTGGAGTTGAGTTGTGTCATATCATTTCATAACAAAACAGCAGCTTTTATATTATCTTGTTACACCTAAACATGAAATTGCAGGTGCTCAAAACACTTAACAGGGAGGAATCAAATCTCAGATGTGATTACAAAAATGATGAAGATCACTGCTACCAAATAATTATCTGAAGAAAGGTAGTTAGGTAACAAGCCAGGAGAAGATTGCTGCAATCCAATTGTCTGGGTGAGCACTACAGGCTGTTCTGGGCTGCTCCAGCAGATGGAGCAGGGACTGTAGCAGCACCTTCTGTTTCACTTTGCTTCCCTTTGCTTTTCTTCTGCTGATGCCTTTCCTTCCTTCCTTCCTTCCTTCCTTCCTTCCTTCCTTCCTCCCTCCCTCCCTCCCTCCCTCCCTCCCTCCCTCCCTCCCTCCCTCCCTCCCTCCCCCTGTTTTAAAGAGCTGCACTGCCTTGTAGTTTACTAGCTGCCCTTTTGCTATCAGCCCTCCAGTATGTAAAGGGGTCTTACAAGGAGTATGGAAAGGGACTTTTTTCACAAACATGTAGTGATCAGACAAGCAGTACCAGTTTTAAAATGAAAGAAGGTAGATTTAGATTAGATATGAGGAAGAAAGAACAGGTTTCCCAGAGAGGCTGTGGACTCTCCATCCCTGGAAGTATTCAAGACCAGGGTGGATGGGACTCTGAGCAACCCAGTGAAAGGTGTTCCTGCCCATGGCAGCAGGGTTGGAGCTAGATGTTCTGTAAGGTTCATTTCCAATCCAAACCATTCTATGATGTTATGATTCACTGCCCAAGTTAAGCATTCATTAAATGCAGCACCTACTTCATGTCCCCTCCTTCATTACACTCACAGTTCCCTGTACATCTGCATTTAGAAGCCATGGAGATTCAGTGACACCTGTACCTATTGTGGCACCTGTAGTCACAGTAGGGACTTTTCATCTCAGCTATGGCAACTACAGGTCTAAGGGAAGACAGAGGACAATAGTTGTTGCAAACCACTGGCAACTTCCCCTTGATCATGATTTCAGCAGCCATCAGCCCATTTTGGGATTGTAGAAGGGATTTCTCCCAGAAGATTGAGGAAAATGGAAAAGCTGGATTAACCATAGCTGGAAAGGATCCACAGTCTGAAAATGGTGGTGGTTATCAGCAGAGCTTTCCTTGGACAGTTTTTCTTTGGTTTCAGAATTTATTACTCTTCTTTTGGATCTAAACATGAACACAGGAATCATCCTCTGAGAGCATCCCTGGTGGATTTATGCAAGCCTGTTGCCTAGGTATGGAAAATTTTGCCAAGAATGGTTGTATATAATTATGGAGATCTGAACCTCACTGGATTGTGCAAAATGCAAAGAAGTAGAAGTGTGGGGCACACAGTTATGCAACTGAGCCCCATTTTACTCTTCCAAGGGAAAATACACATCCTTCTGCTACTAAATTTACTTAAATATTTCTTTTTCCTATATCTAAAGTTTTCTTTTTATAATACAATATTGGATGATACAAGCCAAGACTGAAGAGTGAGTGCATTTCTATACTGCAGAAGAAATATGCCAGTCATCACTTCAATCTTTTCTTCCATTCCTTTTCACAATCATACTTCTATGAGCCGAAGCTTTCTTAATTTTCTTTGGGTTTTTTTCTTTTTTTTTTTTTTTGGAGAAAGCAAACTGGCAGTGAACAACGTCTTCATTGTGCAAAAAGAAAGGAAAAAATAAGGCATGGTGGTGTAACAGACATAATATGAAACCAATTTCAAAGTGTAAGACTGTTCAATTCTCCAGATTAGATTTTAAAGATATGAATATGGGACTAAAACTGTCCAAAGCACAGCCCACTGGTTTACATGTGAATCAGCCTTCTGGCCTAAGAAAACCAAACTACAACTGAATACAGATGCTAATTTGGAAAAAATATATCTTTATTTAACAAGTAATAATAATTTTCCACTACCAGAGTTGCTGTAATAGTACATTTCACCTATTTATTTCTATATGTTTTTGTAGTATTTTTTATTTAAATAGGCAAAGATCAGAGATCTACCTCTTACAGCTTTGCTTTGCAGTTGAAAAGACAAACTACAGGTAGAAAGACAAAAATTAAAACAGAAAAACACAAAAAGAACAGAGCAACAGGAAGAAAAAGCTGATGGAAGAGGCAGGACAGGTAGATGTTGCAGGCAATAGGAAGATAAAGACAAAACACAAAGTAAAAGACAAGCATTTGAACAGCTGGTTACTTTACAAATGGGGACAATTTATTGTTTTTTTAAATAAATAGACAAACATTTATATTCCAGTAATTATATAGCTCAAGACTGGTCTCATAAATTGAACAGGTTTGGTGTGGTTAGAAATGCAGTGGCAGACTGCCAAAAATCACTCCTGAGCTAAGGGAAGCATTTGACTTGCTGAGTCAGCTCCCCAGAAAAGTAAGGGCACAGTGCCAACACCAACACATGCCTTTGGATGAGCCATCCCTGATTGCTCACAGCAATTCCCATGACAGTCTCCCCCAAAATTTTTGGTTCGGTCTAAAGACTTCAGTGGTGACAGACATAAAAGGGAAATTCTAACTATAACTGTTCAGCAGGGGTAATTTGTGACTGAGGAATGATCTGGCATGGAAGGCAAGGAGGGGTTAAACTGGCTGGAAGCAGAAATGCCAGAGACAGAACAGACTTCTTCCAAGAGAGTGAAGTTTCCCTTGGTGATGAGAAAAGAAACAGTCTCAGCTTTGTCTACAGCTATCCTTGAATAAGAGTGCTCAGGGACCCAAGCTCAGGACCAACCTCTGAGCAGCAGAGCATGGTGAAGGTTGGATCCACCAGAGGTGCCCCTTGCAAAAGATCTTGGATTTGCTGTGCATGTAAGGAATCTCTTTGTGATGCATCTTTGCAGATTCCATGTACAACCACATATTGTGATGGTATCTGCCCAGTACATTGTTCATTAACTTATTCTTTTATATTTAAGCACAAGGGTGTGTTTAATTCACCTCGAAGGTATCACAAAAATTCTCCAACAGGTGCCACTAGTGAGCCTTGCTGGAGCAGCTACTCTTGGCCTCCACTCTGCCTCTTCTTCCAGAGGTTACAGCCCCAGCAGCCAGAACAGAGCAAAAGGACTGTCCACCTCTGTCCCACCACCCCATCCCAGAGGGAGATGTCTGCTCAAATTTATCCTTGGTGACTTTTTAAGACAAAGAGCCAGGCTCCCACTGAAGCATCAGAGCTCATGATTCCTCATGCTGTATTTGCCACAAGTATTTGAGCCCAGGACAGGTTGGATGGGGCTTTGAGAAACCTGATCTAGTGGAAGGTGTTCCTGCCTATGGCAGGAGTTTGGAATTATATGATCTTTAAAGTCTCTTCGTATCCAAATCCTTCTGTGATTCTGAGAGCAGAGGGATCTGTCCTTTTGTCTTGTTTCATGCTTCATCTAGACCATGGAACATCATCTATATTAGACCCCAGCCTCGGCCTGAACTAGACTGTATCTAACATAAAGGTACAAAATGTAAATTAAGAGATCCCAGGAGAAAGGAAAAGACATTGAATCCCTGGGAAAACAGTTAAACAGAAAAAATTACAGCTACTGTGAAATATACACCTTATTTTTGCTATGCCAACCTAATCTTTACAATATGAAAACAAAGAAAATAGATTTTTAAACCCTGAAATGTTTATGTCAGAGGTAGGGAAGCACTGTTCAGGCTATTTAAGTTCTTTCCAGCAAAATCCCACTTGTGGATTAGGCACAGGAAGAGCACAGTCACTCCTCCCACTTGCCTGTGTAGAGATTAAATCAACCCCTTCCCTGGCTCTCTCTCCTGCCTCCTGTCTCCTAGGACTGGCCCAGGGTCATGCATGAAGGAGCTTCTTGTCTGCAGGACCTCTTCTTTATCTGTTGCAAAGATTAGAAGGTGTCTAATGAATGAGGAGGACAGAGGAGCATCTTATTGGTCACACCCTCGACTGTCAAGCTGTGGAGATGGATGTTGTTCTCACCTCTGCTCCAGAGCTCTCCTGCAGTGACAAATAACTCCTCTCCCAGACTTTCCACAAAGCAGTTCCTGTGTTTTGCTCATTTTCTGTTTTCCCCACAGAGGCTCTAGATCTAATCTGCATAAGTGTTGGGCACACACAATCCTGAGTGAAGTCAGAAAGGTGGGGACTTAACAAAATATCTCCTGTATAACCACACACATGAGACATGAGCTTGTAGAATTGAGAGCTCAGAATAATGCATTGTGAGTTTATTCAACTTGAGTGCCTGAATTCCTGTACCCCAGGAATTATGACAGAAAATAAATGAGCAAATGTTTGCACAGCACTCAGATGTTAGAGCGTTACTTAGAAAGGATGGTGACAACATTAGTATTTCCATCTTCAGAGTGGAGTTTGAATAGTAGACAGGAAATTGGCCATGAAACTGCCAACTGAACAGTGGAAAACAACTCACTGAATGCCATCCACCCTGTGGGTGAAAGTAGTATGCTATAATGTCCTTAAAAGGCAAGATCAAAAAAATATGAACATGGAATGAGAAAAAGTGACCTAGAAGTTTTTTATATTAAGTACCTCATTGGGGCAGACATCCTGTAATGTTACCTCTTCTGCATAACAGGGGTTTATACTTCTTTCCATATTATAAGAATAATATATAAGAATAAGATTAGAATAAGAATACATAAGAATTATTTTCATAATTCTTCTTTTCATATAGAAAGCACAAAAATTCTTGTACATGAAGTCTAGAGACACAGCTCAGTGCAATGCAGCCCCACAGTTAATTAAGCTGGTTTGGGGTAAGTTTGTTCTAGAAATACAAACATGTCTGGACACTCTTTCCACCTGGCTTAGAGCAGGACCCATTAACTCTCTTATAACTATTCCAGGCATGGAACCACCTTAATATGATTTTTCCATTGCCAGTGCTGACAGGCTACTATCTTGCACAATTTGTACATGTTTTGAGACTAAAAATGTCTCATTTTGGAATGGGTGGAGAGCTTCCTTACAAACAAAAGCACAACTTTTGAGAAAATGTGAATTTTTCAGTAATAATTATGTATTATTTTATTTAGATTTTTGCAACAGCTGAGACTGATACCAATCAGTGGGTGGTTTCTATTGTTCTTTGAAAGTTGGCACTAGACCAGCAAAAAACCACAAACAGTACACTGATGATGGAAAATTATCACACTTCCCCATGGGTATTCTAATTTAAAGAATCATAACTTGCCTATTTGTTTCAGTTCTTTCAAACAATAGATGCACTTACCTCAGGAATTAATCTAGAGTCATTTATTTGGGCAATTCACCTCTGACTCCTTACAGCTCCCCAATTTCAGTGGAGTTCTTAGAAAGATATGGTCTGGCCCTTCTTCTGCTCCCCTCTATGCTCCAGGGCACAGAAGAATCTCCCTTGCCTCAGGTGCTCAGTTTATGTCACAGAGTGACTGAGGCACGTGCCACCCCCTTCCAAGATTTGGTTTCCTTGGGAAGGAAACGAGACTAGACCAGTAGCTGGAATTGTCTTTGGTCTGTGTGTTTGAAGGATGAGGACCCTGAGACATGCCAAACTGCACTGGTTGCACAGATTAGACATAACCATTTTTCAGCAATTATCCTTCTGGTTTATTATGTTTAGCTCCCATATTTAAATGAACGATTTTGAAAAATCTTTTCAGTACAAAAGTGTAATCTTTGTCTCTCCAATAGCTATTCTTAAGCAAGAAGAAACAGCCTTACACAGGTTTTCAAAATCTTTATTGAAATCACGTTTCACAAGACATTGGGAGATGAGGATGACAAGATTCACCTTTGATACCAAAGTGGATGTCCTGCAGGTGGATGTGGTGCCAGAGTTATTGCCCATAACCTGGACTTTACTTGCTCTTAGATTATGTATCTGTCATAGGGCACACACTGTATGCTCCACAAGTAATAAGCCATATGGAACCAAGTGTTTGGGCTAGAACATCATCATAAAGAAAATTAACAAATGTTACAGTCTTGTGGGAAAATCAGGGAGTCTGTATTGACAGTACAGATCTGATACCCACTGGAAAAGGCTGCTCCCTGGATTACAGCAGCCTGTCTTGAAAGACTACAGAGATATAAAGTAATGCAGAAAACAACAAATAATAACTTAGCTTCTGGAGAGAAGAAAGGCCTTTGCAATGACAGGAGCATTCAATGTCAAACCAAAAGAAAACACCACCCATCAGTTGTCAGCACTGGCACCCAGCTGAATTGCACTGGAAAACTCTCAATCACACACCTGCAGTTTCCATGCTACACAAACACCACAGGGCTCTTCCTTCCACAGGGTGGGTCCAGGGCTTCACTGCACTGAGCTCATTGCAGGATGAAGAAATTTTTGTCTGAGCACAGTTTTAAAACTTTCTCTGCACTTATGTTAAAATTTCCTTTGGCTACATAGAAAAGTTAGCACTTCTAAAGCAGTAATCATCTGTCATTATTAAACCAGAGCTAGATTCCCTCCCTTCCTCCTGGGCTAGAAGACACGTAACACGGGATTTTTTGTAAACTTATATCCTAAGCCCAAGATTTCACTTCATATGTATTTAATGACCCGTAGTTGCATGACTCAGCAGCCAATGGTTCAGGCAGTGGCATGCAGGAAGGTTCCAGGTCTGGCTGATTATTGGATATAGAAACTGGAGCCTCCTGAGCAGCCAGAGTTGCTGCTCCTCTGATTCAACACTGCTGTGGCTGCTACCCCAGTCCCTGTGGTGCTCACCAAAGATGCCAGCAACTGGAGAGAATCATGAACTGAAAAATATACTGCAACAATAACAGAAAAATATATATTGCAACAAAATTTCTGTTTAGCTGACTAGGGTTGTGATTGTGCGGGCAGCTCAAATAATGAAACATCCTGTTAGTGCCAGAATGAAGTGAAACAACCTCATTTTCATTTCTCCTTCCTCTTCCTCCTTTCTCCTGTTTCCAGCCACACACTCCCTTGCTCTGGCTCATGCTTGTGCTTGAGAGAGCCTTTTATTGCTAGTATGGCTCACTGACCGGCAGAAAAGCATTCATGTTTTTTGGTGGATTTGATTTCTCCTGGGGCAATGAGTTAAACTTTTTCTCAGAAGAACTTGGCAACTACTGGGACAATTGAGAGCAGGAGAAACAGACTGTAAGTGGGAGCAGACCTTCCTACGTGCTGGAGTACTGCTCAACTCCTCTACTGAATGCTCTGGCTTCTTAGGCGAAGGGCACTCAGCACATTTAATTATCTGTACGACGAACAAGATTTGACAACAGGCAAAGAATTGTAATGAAGAAGGAAAGACCAAAATTTGATGCTAGAGAAGTTCATACTCTAAACAAGGCAAAGGGAGGTAATTATGGTAATTGATTCATGAAAGCTTTCCGAGCTCGTTTTGGGATTTCTCTGTCACTGATATACTTTACATCGTGGTTTCTTCGGGGGAGCCTCTCCAGGTTAAAAGCTCTGCTTCTGCTGCCTGCCCGTGGAGCAGGCTCAGGCAGGTGCTGGGCTGTAGGACAGGTGATGTGGCCACTCCAGCCCTGGTGTGTCACAGCTCGCCCATCCACGGCAGACACCAAAACACGCACGAGGCCGTTAGTGGAGAGTGCTCTGTTACAGCAGGGGGAAAAAAAATATAGGAAAATCAGCAGAAAATCGTACTTTTTCTTCATGAAGACGACACCCATCAACCAAAGGCACACGAATGAGTCTAAGCCCTACAAAAGCAAAGAAATCTCAGGGGTAAGTTCAGAGGGGACCTCATGACTCCCTACAGCTCCCTGAGTGGAGGCGATGCTGAGGTGGGGGTCAGTCTCTTCTGCTGTGCCTGAAGTGAGGGGATCAGAGCAAGGACTGAGACACGGAAGACTCAGACCAGATACTATACATTTTTTTTCACTGTAAGAGTGGTCAGGAATAGGCTGTCCAGGGACTACCCATCGGTGGAGGTGTTAAGAGGCGTCTGGGTCTGGCGCTGGGTGATGTGGTTCAGTGGTTACAGCGGTAGTGCCAGGTAGACGGATACACTGGATGCTGAAGATCTCTTCCAGCCTTGATGACTGCAGGATTCTACGTGAGACAAGCGGGCAGAGGGGAGCGAGGGCACCGCCACCCCGTCCGCTCCCCGCCGCCCCACAGGCCCCGGCCCCGGCCCCGGCCCCTTCCCCTTCCCCGCCGGAGCATGCGCAGCCCGCGCCAGTTCCGCCGCCGCCCCCGCTCCCTCACAGCGGCGCTGCCGGGATCCAGGAGAGCTGCTGCCGCTGCCGCCCCTCTCCGTGCTGCGGCCCCGACGGACGGCAACCAACAACCCCCTAGGCCGGCGGTAAGCGAGGGGCCGGCGGACAGGGTCCCTTCCCCGGGCGGGATCCCCTCCCCGCGGCCCTTTGTGCGCTCCTCGGGGGCTGCGGGCCGGGCACGGCGGAGCGGGGAGGGGGCCCCGCTGTGTCGCTTGCGAGGGCGGTGTCGGTGCCCGCTCCGGCCGCGGAGCCGTGCCGTGCTCTGCCCCCGCTGCCGGCCGGGGGAAGGCTCAGCGGGGGAAGGAGCAGCCGGGGGAAGGCTCAGCCGGGCTCGGGGCGCTGCCGGCCCGAGGGGCTCCTCTGCCCGCGGGCAGGAGAGCAGCGCCGGGAAAAGGCCCTGTGTGTCTGTCTGTGCCCGGCCCGAGGGTTTGGGAGCGCCTGCTGGCCCCTCGGGGGGCTCCGCGGCCACTGCCCGGGAGGCTCGGGCGTTTGTGTTAAGTTCTCTTGAGACGGGCTGAAAGGTGCTGCAGTGATCGGGCCTTTTCGGGCAGGCGAGCCCGGCTTCAGGTCTGAAATGGAGGCAGCAGGTTTTCGAGCTGAACGCATAATGAGGGCAATTGCTGCCAGGCTAATGAGATATGTATCAGAAGGGAAATACTGAGTTATTAGTGGAGAACGTGCCTTACGAAACCGTTCCTCGGTTCGTGATGTCTCGGCCTGACCTTCGGGAGGTGTTGTCCTCGATCTGCTTTAAAGATAAATTTTGGGGCTCATATGCTTCTAATTTCTGGAAGAGGGATCCAGTGTTCCAGTATAGGTGCCAACATTATGGCCTGCTGTACTTTTTCTACGGGCTACAGGAGGAAAACGTATGGGGTGGCGGTTTTTGTTTTGGCTTTCTTTTTTTTCCTCCACACCTCCCACAGTTTTGGCTGCTGGTGCTTTCAAAGACAGCAGTCCCCACAGGCTGGCCAGGTTGGGGTTTAGCAGGACCATCCTGTGCTGTGTTCATTCTTTCCGACCTGAAGAATGCGTCGGGAAGCGCGTCCCCTCCCAGCCAAGCCACCGAAAGCAGTTCGGGATCACTCCCACCTTCGAGACTTCCTGCTGGCAGGCTCAGGCTGTCACGAGTGACGCCTTTCATACTTCTCTGATCGCTGGCCCGGTACTTCCCTTTGGCAAACAGGATCTCCTTAGTGGGACGTGCTGGCAGGGGCGGTCAGACTTTCCAGCCAAGTGTGTGCGAGGGGGCGAGGTCTTTACTGCCAGGTTTTGCGGGTCGCCAGGTGAGTTGCAGCTCCTGCCCCATGCCCTTGCTTTTGTTTTCACTTCTACCTCCCTAAACACTTGGTCTCCTCAAAGTACGTGGAAGTACGGAAATGACTGGGGTAGGTGATCCTGATGTTGGTGTAGATTTTTAAGACAGAAGAGGAGGTTGCAGTGACTCACGTTTTGTGGTATCCACTCCCTAGTGCCTAAAGCCGTTAGAGCAGCAGCTGAAATTCATGTTTATCCTGTGAATAACATTGCTCGGAAGTCCTGGAGAATTTCTTCCTGCAGTTACTGGTGATCTGTGACAGTGGCAATTGTTACATAAAAATCCTTTTTTAAAGTAAATACAATATTCTTATGGCTCTCTCATTATCTAGTGGGGGATATTTGTGTTACCATGTGCAAAGTTATGAGCTCACTGAATGCAATTACAGTGGTGACTGTTGCTCTGGCCATTTAGTTGGAAAACCAAAACCAGGAACTGGTGACAACGGAGCCAGCTCAGCAGATATTTGGTGACAAACACTTGGGTTTGTTGACCCTTGGCTGGGGAGGGGAGGCTGAGGGGTTTGCCAAGGGCAGGATAAACTTCTGGAGTGTTGTCTTATGTAATCTGAACACTACTGTGTGTCCAACTTTGCTGATGCTTTTCTACAGGAAGCACTGTGCACCTCTTTATAAACTAGTGGAGGTTTGCCTTTCTGACAAATGTAACCAAGTAACTGTGGGCAGAGACTGGTCTGTGGAGGAGAAATAAAGCTGGCCAGGGTGTTCCATGGAAGTTGGTCACTGGGGCAGGGGACCAGGCACTCCCTGTGCTGTGCTCTGCAGCTCTGTGGATGCCAGAGATCACCACTTGAAAAGTGCTGCTGTTGGGCCCCTCCTCACCCTGCTGTGGGGTGACTCCTTTGGGAACACACTGTCCTTGGCCTGCCCTCTTTTTCTGCTTGCTGCCAGGGGTGTGCTTTGAACAAGAGCCAGTGCTGGGACCAGCACCTGAATCTACCAGGGCAGCTGTAGCACAAATGGAGATGCCAAGTCCCATGTGCTTTGACTGGTGTGTGCAGCAGAATGGAACATCCAGGAACCACTTACCTGACCAAGGCCTTTGGCTCATGTTTGCTATTATCCATTTTGGATGAGCAAAAGCATTTCATTTTTCAGGTCAATGCTGGATTAAAACAGAACTTCAAACTGGCCTTAAATATGTGTGTTTAATTTATACTTTCCAGGCTTTGACTGTTCTTGGTAGAGTTGCAACAATTAATCTGAAAAGTCAGTGGCAATTAATTAATGTAATATAACAGACCATGTTTACAGTTTAGATCTCTGTCAAATTTAGGGCATGCTTTTTTGAAGTTTTAATTGCAGTTTGACATGATACTGGTGCTGTTGGGCACTGCTGAACAAGCATAAAAGCTGTTGATGGATTTAGTGTAATATGAAGAGATGTCTATTGTGCTACTGCAGTATCCTATTAGGCATCTGCTTGTGTGGTGTTCATTTAGAAATGGACTTCATATCTGCACTTAAAGAAGCAATACCTCAAGGATTTATGCAATGATCACTTTTAGTCTGAATTTTTTGGTAAATTGCTATATTAGTAAGAACCTCTCTTTCTTGGATGAGGAAATGAACACCAACCCAAAAACTTTTAATAAAACTTCTGTATTAACTGTGTTCTCAGTACCTTCTGTGACATGCAAAACTGTATCACATTTTGTTGTCTTCTGGTTATGTCCCTCGCCATCCCTCTCACTAAAATGTTCCCATGTAGTGATGTGGAATGTTTTATTGTGGGTTTCAGAAGTTCAGCTGATCTCAGTGAGATGTGATTAAAGGAGCTCTGGAAAAATGGGATTTCCTGAAGCCTCAGGTGACTGGTTCTAGCAGAGCTGGGTGTCAGTATGGTTCCTTAGAATATCATGTGAAGTGTTTTTGTTTTTTTTTTCTTTTTTGGTTTTGCTTAGGGCTTTTTTTCCCCCTTGTTTTTTTGCATTACTTCCTGATAAGTTGTCACAGGGCTCTCTGAACATCACGTGAGAGCCAGCTTGGAATCTCTGTGTTTTGAAACTCACCACTGACTGAATCTTCCTAGTTCATACAGGTCTCTTTCTGCCATTAATGTGTTGCAAATGGGCATGGGAAGCCAGTTCTCTCTAGTGGCTTCTTGCTGGATCTCATGATTTAACCCCAGCCAGCAGCTGAGTGCCACAAAATTGCTTGCTGGTTCCTCCTGCCCCAGCAGAGTGGGGGAAGAGAATCAGAAGAGTAAAGTGAAAAGTCATGGGTTGATGTAATAACCCATGTTAATGTAATTAGGTAGTTTAATGTGACAGAAAAGAAAAAAAAAATTAGAAGAGTTGGAATATATAAAATGAGTGACGTATATTGTCACCTCTCACCACTTGCTGACCAATGCCCATGCCTTTGGCAGTTTTCCCCCCAGTTTATATATTGGGCATGATGCCATTTGGTATCCCTTTGGCCAGCTTGGGTGAGCTGTCCTGGCTGTGTCCCCTGCCAGCTCTTTGTGCCTCTCCAGCCTTCTCACTGGAAGGCCGTGAGAAACTGAAAAGCCCTTGACTTAGTATAAACACTTTTTAGCAACAATGAAAACAATTAGTGTGTTATTAATATCCTCATCCTAAATCCACAACACAGCACTAGGAAGAAATTAGTTCTATCCCAGCCAAAGGCAGGTCAGTGGAAAATTAGAAGTGTTGAAAGTGTTTAAATGTTTTAGACAACAGTGCAAGCTTCCACAGTTGTATATAAAATACTGTCCCTGTTGGGAGGAGGGTGATTAGGTTTTTTCCTCTTAACCCTCATCATAATTGCATCTTGGCCTCCTAAAGTCTCTCTTTGCTTCCTGTGAAACATTTTTCTCTGTGTAGGTTCTCATTGAGACCTAAACTTTGACATTGCTAAGTATATTAAATAAAGCCTATTATCCAAAGGCTGCTACTGATAACAGATTAAATGGGTAGTCTTAATGGAATTCATCTGTAGTGCCAGATATCTTTACTGCTGACTGGCAGGTCACAGAACACTTATTTAGCACTTAGTCTGGTTAATTTATTAAAAAAAAAAAAAAAAAGAGTTAAACTCAGTAAATATCTGAAAGTTAATCATGTTGTTTGTTTGCTTTCCCATTTGTTTTTTTCCAGTCTGCCAGTAAGACTTCATCAAAATGTCTCTCTATCCTTCCCTAGAAGATCTGAAGGTGGACAAAGTTATTCAGGTATGGTGGACTTTAAACAAGATGAGTTCTGATGACAATAGTGTATCTGATATTTAATCCAGGAAAGGGGAGACTTAATTGTAATTGAGAACTTGTTTTACCATCTTCTCTGAAAGGGAAAAGACAACCTGCTTACTTTGATCTATTATGATTAATGCTTATTTGGATATATTTGTTTTGCTTTATATATTCATTTGTGTTAATTTGTCTTTAATATGTTTGGGTGTTTTGAAGTATAGATACATGGTCTTAAGCAGATTAATGTAGTCAGTCTCTTCACATACTTCAGCTCTGACTTGATGACTAAATTAATAAATCATCTACATCTCATTCCCCGTGTCCAAATCTGTGGCAGAAAGTTAATGTGGTCATTGAGCACAAAAGAAAAAATAATGAAGTACTGGCTGTCTTAATGCCATCTGGAATCAGACTTGTCCTCTGGCTATTTCATAGTAGTGGCCAGTTCTCACAGTACATCCAAGATTATCACCTTTGTGCCAAACCCTTTATGTGTAAGAATATTGGTAGTTTTATTATTAGACATCATGAGGACTAAGTATGTGTGAAACAAAATAATGATAAACACTTTAATGGATTAAAAGCTCTATGAGAAGTTTGATGTGGATGTATTTCACAAGGAGTTCCATTACTTTCTTCAACGTTTTACCTTTTTCTGAACTTAATCTGCATTCCTTCCTGGTTGAAACAACAGCAAGGATTTATAATGTGTTTTAAGGTGGCTGCTACTTCTGTTCTTGCTGTTTTCCTTGGGAAGCAATCAAGCAAACTGCAAGAACAGCTTCTTAACTCTCCTGTGCTGTCCCAAGGTGCAATGCCTTGTCTCATCTGTGTTTGTATGTGTGGGGTGGGGTTTTTGAAGTTGTGGTTGCTATGTTGGGATTTCTCCTTGTCATGTCCGCCCACTCCATTCTTCTTATATAACCACAGTCCTTTATCTACAGTCTGGTAATGCTGAACTAAAAATTGAGTAGCCTGAAGCCAAGAATGTGCTCCTTTGGCCTTTTATTGACTAACTGCTAGAGTACATATATTGCAGTTGAAAATTTTCATAAATGTAATCAGTAAGGTATTCCATTTTTCACTAATACTTTTCATAGAATCACTGAGTAGTTTGGGTAAAAGTCCTCTGCAGCAAGCAGGGATATACTCAACTCCACCAGTTTGCTCAGAGCCTTGTCCAGCCTGACCTTGAATGTCTTCAAGGGTGGGGCATTGCAAGGGTGGGTTGTCCTCTCTGGACAACCTGTTCCAGTGCTTGACCACCCTCATTTTAAAAAACTTCTTTCTCATATCTGGTATAAATCTAAATCTAACCCTCTCTTAGTTTAAAATATTTACCCTTGCCCTATCACAACAGGCCCTGCTAAAAAGTTTGTCATTATCTTTCTTACAAGCCCCCTTTATTATTGGAAGGCTGCTGTCAGGTCTCCCCAGAGCCTTCTCTTCTCCAGGCTAAACAGCTCCAGCTCTCTCAGCCTTTTCTTAGCAGAGGTGTTACATCTTCAGCTTGCTTCTGTGATCATTTCTTCAGGACCTGCTCTAGCAGGTTCATGTCTTTCCTGTGCTGGGGATCCTAGAGCTGGACACAGCACTCCAGGTAGGGTCTCACAAGAGCTGAGGTAGAATCCCTTCCCTGGACCTGCTGGTATCAAAGGCTAAATTATCTCCTTCTCTCAAAAAATACATTATAAAAATGCTGTCTCTTTAAATAAGTCTGAGAGCATTCTTAGGAGAAGAGGGGGCAGAGTGCTGAAAGATGTCTGTATCTGCAATGAGTGAGTAAGATTCAAATGACTGCTGGCTAAAACAAACAGATTTGTTACATTAAATATTATTCTAACCTAGTCTTTTTGTCCATCATTGGAATTGGAGCCTGTGCTTCTAAATACATGTGATATTGCTAAATAATGACTCATTCTTGCTGTGAAACTTTTTTTAAAGACAACTTCCTGGAGTGTACAGGACTGAGAAGTCTTCTATTTTTAAGTATTTCCTTAACATAATGAAGTAATTTGACTGTCATGTTGTGTTAGAAAATTTATGTGTTCTGTTCAGCATAATGTTTCACTATGCATTGAGTACTTCCTCCCCCAGTCCCCCTCCACTTTTGACATTCAACCTCAGGAAAGTTACTGGGATAGCTATTTCCATCATGCTTAAGAGGCCTCTCTAAGGCTGTATTTTTCACTGGTCATGAACACACAAGGCCAAAAAATAGAGCTGATGTATTGAGAAGGAAGGAAACTGACTCATAAATATATGAGAACTTAGTAAAATAAGCCCGTCAGAAATACAGAAATAAAGCTTAATGTGTTCACTGTAATGGCAAGTGCTGTAGAAAAATCATCTAGGAAGGTCTGCTTCTTTCAGAAGATACTATGCTAGTAGAACTGACAAGTAGAACTTGACACCTGAAAAGAACTATTGATCTCACCAATAATGTCTGTAAACGGTATGAACAAGTAAAACTGCTGCTATCCAGCTGAAAAAAGTAATTGCAAAACGCTCTGCCAAAGATTGTGCCATAAAACTTAGTTATAAGCTTTGTTGGACAAAGGTAATGTTTCCTTTGGCTTTTTAAATTGCTTGATGACGTAAACAGAACAGGTTGACAGGAAAGCCTTTCTGCATTATCACTGTAGCTTGGTCTCTGAGGAACATGTGAGTCGATCTGCCAAAGTAGTTTTGATACTATTACAGCATGTTGTATTGAAGCTGTTTCACATAAAAAGCTTGTCTTCCTTACTTCAAGATGAATAGTAAACAGCATGTACAAGAAAAAAGAAAATACTGAGTCTCCTGCCTGCATAATTACAATTTATTTTTTCTTATAAGACAAGATAACATGTGTGAATTTCTTTGGTTTTAGGCTCAGACTGCCTTTTCTTCAAATCCAGCTAATCCAGCAATCTTGTCTGAAGCTTCTGCTCCAATTCCTAGTGATGGAGGTAAGCTCATGTACAGCATAGTACCCTAATGTTGTGAAAGCAGTTATGAAGTTAACAGTACAGCCAAAAATAGCTATAAATATGTTACCCTATTTACAAAGGGAAATAAATGTTAACCTGTTTACATTTCGGAAATGCCAACACCCACCTTGGTACGATGCTATAGGAGTCAAAAAACCAGTGTTTGCTTATTAAAGGAAGTTGTGGCAAGCAGTCACCCTTCTCTTTTTGCAGCCTTTTCCGAGTGAGCCTAACATGACAAGATTTGACGTTGGTACCTTTGAACTTTGTTAGCTCTTACCTCAGACACTTAATTGTCCTTATTTATCACATATGTATTTGTAAGCTTTTAGAGGAGAGCATGAGTCAGAGTCTTTCCACTACACAGGAGTTTGCTTTGGGACAAAGACAAATCTCTGTCAACAAGAGAAGTGCCCAGGAAGTAGGCACTTAATCTTGTTGTGCAATCAACATTAAGCTTCCAGCAGATTTTGGAATCAAATGTATGGTGGGGAATCCATTAGATCTAAAGCTGAATGATTTGTGCTTGTAATTTCTCCTTTTTTCCCATGCACATGTACATCCACAAAGGTGCACAGGTATGTTTGAGATTGGGGCTCTGCTTTAGTAAATTGGTCTAAAAGGCCTAAAGCCTCTAACCAGCAGGACCAGCAGCAGTGCCAGAATGGTGGTCAGGAACTCTGGCTGATCAGTTATTAAAGACTGGTGGATGGAACTTTGTCTCTAGTTCTCCTCTGGGTGTTTCTGTGTCTACAGTGACTTTAAGGCAGGAGTTTGCATAGCTCACCAGAGTTGCCTCTGGTAGATCCTTTCTGGATTACATACTTATCTGGCCTAACCTCACAGACTAGATCTGAGTTTGCTTCAGCAGTCTTGGCAGCATTTTTACTGCTGTCCATAGTTCGAATTATCCTGCATGTATTTGGCCAGCAGGAACCAAAACATAATTTTGACATCAGTTTGTACATGAATTGCTCTGAAATTCTGTGGCTTAAGAGTGATTAATCATTCAGTATATCCCAAATAAAAGAAGGCCTTACATCATCTATAGGATATGCCAGACCCACTGGAAATGCATCTGTCCTGACAGAAACTGGAGACTACAGCATCAGGAGTTTTTGTGTTCTAGTATGTGTTTCATTACTTGGAGTACTCTCTCTTTTAAATGAGGATATAATTCAGCCAGCAAAGATGCATCCTGTGTTGTGACCTTTATTAAAGAACAAAACTGAAGAATTGGGTAGCTGCAGAAATCTTGTGCTGTGTTATGTAAAATCCCAGGGGCTTGAAAAAGCAAGCAAAAATAGAAACCTTATTCATCAAAAGCTTGTTGATCAATATTGATGAAGCTATCAGCTAGTAGGTTAGTCCAGAAATATGATCAGACAGCTCTCATGCAAAGCAGCCTATTAAAGAGCAAAAAAATCTCTTGTTTATACTGGTATTCACCTTTCACTGACCTTTGCTCCTTCCCAGAAAAGTTATTTTCCATTTCTGGTCAGACATGGATTCTTTTAATAGCTGTTTTTATGCATTTGTAGCCATAAATGAGCACTAGAAACCTAAGCTTTGTGTACTGGGGAGTCTAGTTGCTTCTGAAGCCCTCCTTTCCACTACCTCTCTCACCAAGTAGCCTTTTCTGTTCCCACTCATTTAGTGAGACTATCAGGGGGACTCTTAAGAGCTCTCATAACTGGCACTTGTTAAATGGCACCTGTTAATGACCTGTGGAACGTCAAGAGCAATATCAAGTTTATTTCCAGAGTTATTCAGCTCAAGGTCTGACAAGTCAGTCACTTCAGCTTCCTTTCCTCCCACCCCTAGCACTTGCTCTGCTTGGGTATAGAGGGGTATTTAAAAGGCTTTGTGTGTTTTGGATTGTTGAGAGGCATTTATAAAGCTCCTTCAGTTTGAAGCTGTGAGAAAGTGACAGCTGCTTTTTCATGAAGACTCAAAGCAGACTGTAGTGTGAACCTTAGAACCAGGAGACTTCTGCAGAAACCTTCCCATTCCTTGGTAGGAATACCTCTTGCCAGCGCTGTTTTGAACTTGGTACAAGGTCTGTGTGTGTGTTCTTCCACACCTCGTTTGGGATGGGGAAGAGAGTAGTTCTCCACTAATTGCCCAGAAGTTCTAGAGTTTAAGGGCATGTCCTCATGGAATGCAGCACAGTGTTAGTTTTGGAACATGGCACCATGTGTCTTATTGTTATGTTGTAAAGGGTGAATAGAGTAACTGAAACTGAAAGTTCTTTAAATTCTTTATCTCAGAACTGTCAATTGTCTGATTATTCTTCTAAACAATTCCAGAATAACAATTCTGATTCAAGTGGGTTTTCTGTCATAATTTTCCAATTAAAAAATTATAACAGCATAAGATTTATTGAGGTAATTGTGCATGTAAAAGCAGTTAACTGCTCCTTCTGTTAAACCAACAACTGTATTGATTTTTGTTTTGTTTTTCTCCTGTAGGCTTGTACCCCAGATTGTACCCAGAACTTTCTCAGTATATGGGCCTGAGCCTCAATGAGGAAGAGGTGCAGAGAAACTTAGCAGTGGCAGCTGCTCAGCCACAGGGTGTAGGTACCAGTCAAGTATATTTTAGAAAACAAAGGTGTAAAGACTAAATGTGTATCTAGCATTCTAGAGAGCTGACTGTTATTTGCCTTACGTACCCTACTTGACTGAGAGGTGAATTATTTAAGTAGCAGTGCCTATTTTAGTCTGTTCTGAAACTGAGCAGTCCATTTCCAATGTTGGGAGGGGGTGGGGGAGACCTGGTGTTGTGGCTTATTTTGTGTGTTGTTTTTTTAAAATATCACTTCATACAAACTGACTTACAGTTATTCTTAAAAGTTGAAACTAAATTGTCTGGCTATTTTGTTTTAATCAGCAACTGGTAACACGACCTTCCACTAATTACATGGTAGCTCCAGTGACTGGAAATGATGTTGGAATTCGCAGAGCAGAAATTAAGCAAGGCATCCGTGAAGCAATTCTGTGTAAAGATCAGGATGGCAGAATTGGACTTCGCCTTAAGTCTGTTGATAATGTAAGTGTAGAAGTTGCTTTTGCCTCTAGAGATTTTACTGCTGGACTATATTAGTAGTGAAGTTAGTGTATGGTGACAAAATAGTTTTCTGTATAATAGTTTCTTACCTGTTACCAGAATTTTTAAGTCCTTCATTAGACTTTTAACTAGATTTCCAGCTCTCTGGACTAGGATCTGAATTTACAGCTGTGGTTTAATGCCATGTGTTTTATAAGACCTGAAAAATACATACAATATTTATTTTGTTTCAGTGTGGAGTGTGAACTTGTCCTTCCATGGCTGCTGTAATACTTTTTATCAGTTCAGGACTTCTTGCCTTTACCTTTGTGGAAGCACTGGGCAGTACTTAATGTTCAGCAGTATGCAGAAAACTGCCCACAGCTTAGAAGCATCTCCTGTTTTTATTAGACGTGCTTAAACTATTTAAGCTATTTAATCTGAATGTTTTGTACTTATGGTAGCATAAAGGGTTAAAATACTTTTCTGTAGTTCTTCTTATGCAGAAAATGAGGTTTTCTTAGAGTAATATGAATTGGTGTTGGTTTCTTTTAACATCCCTCACCCTGAAAAATATTATTTATAATTTGCTTTGATATGCTTTACTTTGTTTTTAGGGCTACTTTGACTAGAAATAGTTTTGTAATACCTGTTAGAACAGACAAGTATTTACCCCTTTGCTTAAGACTTTAATGTTATGCTCATGATTTTTTTTATTTTAATATTTAGGGATCTAGACAGATTTGCTTGGTTTTGAACTTTGTTCTGGCATTATCTGTCAGACTTTTGAGTACATCTAGAAACAAACTAAAATTTCAAAAGTGCCCCTTAAGAAGAGATAATTAGCAAGTCCTTCTGTCTTGTCTGTTTGGCTGATAGTGTGTAGCATGGGAAACTTAAAGGGGCTGTGTGTTCTGTGACTGGTCTTCTTCTTTAAGCAAGAACTTCCCCTTCTACTCCCCTCCCTTTTTGTTCCTCTTTCGTAGGGTATATTTGTCCAGTTAGTCCAGGCAAACTCTCCAGCATCCCTTGCTGGCCTGAGGTTTGGGGACCAAGTTCTGCAGATCAATGGTGAAAACTGTGCAGGATGGAGTTCTGATAAAGCACATAAAGTTCTGAAACAGGCTTCTGCAGAAAGGATTTCAATGATCATTCGGGACAGGTAAAGCCAACTGCAGATATGGATTTGCCATTATCTATCTCTGAGTAATTCTGAGGGGTTTGGGTCTCCCCTTGCTTGAGCAGGTCTAACAAAATCTGTTTGTCCATGTACTTTTAGTAAAGATCTTCAGAAATGTTCCTTTTTGTGGGGAACAATCAAAGTGGTTCCTAACTTGTAAACTTCCCAGCATGATGGGGTGTAACATTTTTACATGATAAACTAGTGAGTGAGAGATGCCACAAGTTAAATTTAAACTCTGAATTGAAGAGTTCTGTGCTTTTTTTCAGATAAATTTTTTTTATTTAGTATAAGTGAAAGTCAACAATGAAAGATAGTAACAAAATGTTTGATATATTAATTAATTTGCATTACATGTAGCATGATAGCTTTTCTTGTGAACTCTATTGCTTACACAGGATTAATGCCAGTTTTACTAAAAGTATGCTTGATGACTCAATATGTTTTTAAAATAATGATCTTGTAGCTAATTGTATGTAGTAACAACAGGCCAGATTCAACATAAGGCCTGTAGGCTGCAAGAAGACAGATGATACTTCATGTGACTAAGTATATGCCTCAAAGCTTTTTCCATGTTCCTTCTTGCTTAAGAACCAAGCCTGACTCAGTGGAGGGCAGTTGCTTTGATCAGGGCAGTTACTTCAAACACTGAATTAAAATACTGTGGCAGTAAATTCCCTGCTCTGTCTACCACTTATGTGCCCAACATGCCACCCCCTTCCTGTACCTGCTGCCTTTTAAAGACACAATTTAAAGGTTTATTGTCCCCAAAGCAGTAGAAATGTTGTTGGGGAAGCTTTGTACTCTCAGAATCCTGTGGTCTACCTACAGTTGTTAAAACTACCTGCGCTATTTTATCAACCTTAAAATGGTTGTAGATAACATAATTTTTAATGGATGTTTGGTTGGGGTAGTGAGTGAGTGGATACTGTATGGGATTTTTGTATTATGGTGAAATGTCTGTAGAATAGGGAAAACATGTAAGGTTTATAAATAAGTATATTTTAATATAACAGTATTAATAAAATGAAATTAAACCGAACAACTTCATTATAGAAAACATATGGGTCCCTTAGACTACAATTATTTTAATAAGCTAAAGATGCTAAAGTAGCATGTGTTTTTTTTTCTGTGGTTTAGTAGACTGAAGTCATTGCTTTGTATTTTAAATGTCTTTTTAGACCTTTTGAACGAATTATTACCATGCATAAGGACAGCACGGGGCATGTTGGTTTCATATTCAAGAATGGAAAAATAACCTCAATAGTGAAAGACAGTTCTGCTGCAAGAAATGGCCTTCTGACAGAGCACAACATCTGTGAAATTAATGGCCAGAATGTAATTGGGTTGAAGGTAAAATGGCTACTGTGTGTGGGGTGTTTGATAGCTGTGAGCCTTTTATGTTTGCATAGTGTGTTTTTTAGAGGGAGAAAAGGTTGTAGTATGTTGTGTAGTGTTCATAAAATAATAACTTCAGTCGTGATGTGGCTTGACTGGAGAGACAAATGTTTTGGGCTTCTATGCACTTTTGTATTGGTTGTCAGGGCAGCTTATTCTCATCCTCTCTGCCTCTACCTGGCAAGGCTGACCCTCTGTTTTTATCTGTAGTCCAACCTTGCTGGCAAAACAAAGGGTAAGCTTCCTTATTCCAACCTGCATTGAATTTCAGCAGGAATTGTGTATGACATCTGTGTCCCTTGTTCTCTAGTCAGTTCGTGCAAGATACTCCTGACCAAACATCTGGAAAGTGGTGTTGCAGTTTCAGTGAACTGTCCTGAAGGTTGAGTGCTCCAAACAAGGAGCTGGGGGGCAGGGGGGGTCTCAAAGCCACATGAAATGTGTCTAGAAAAAGCTCTTGAACTGCTGCTTTCTTAGTCAGCTTAAGTTGTGTTGCTCATATGACTTCTTGTTTACTAACAGGACTCGCAGGTTGCAGACATCTTGGCAACAGCTGGAAATGTAGTGACCATCACTGTCATGCCTTCCAGTATTTATGACTATATAATAAAGAGGTGGGTAATACAAAGCAGCTGTGGTGTTAATTATAATTGAGTGGACAGCAACTATAAAGTGTATTCATGATAAGATCTAATTACAAACTTTACTTGAAGACTGAAAGAGGGGTGGGGGTGCCTGAAATTTGTTTAATCTGATCTTTTGGTCAAAAATAGCCTCTTCTATGTTTGTGATGATCCTTTGCCTTGTCGTCTCTGGAAAAAACTTTTTCTAGACTTCTTTTGACTAAGCCTGAATTTCTGAGAACTGGATACTACAAGTATTTGTTACCTTGTAACTAAAATGTTGTTTGTAGTGCAACTGATTCCTGGGGTTTTTTTTTTTTTTGTTTGTGTTTTTTTTTTTGTTTTTTTTTTTTCCCTGTTCAACCTCCTTGGCTTGTTATCCTGTTTCTACAAAGCAGTTTTCATTCTAACAGACACCTTTCCCTCTCTTCCCACTCCTTCCCTTGTTCTCTTGCTTGCACACATGCCCATACCCTGAAAGATATCAACAACACAGCTCAGGTGCTAATAGAAGTGTTGAGTATTGTGGGCTTCTTTTTCATCTGGATGTGCATTTTGCTGCAGCTGTCTGTAGCTTGTCAAAAATAGTGGGGTGAAAGTCCAGCTTCTGGTTTGTATTAAAGGGCTGGCAATGACAAAGCTATTGTGAGCAGGAACTTGAGTGGTCTTCTGTAGTTGTCTCACAAACCTGAATGCCTTTTCCTTTTCCTTAGGATGGCAACTAGCATCATGAAGAGCCTGATGGATCATTCTATTCCTGAAGTCTAAACTTGCACCATGGATGTGTGTGTACATATATATAATGATGATTCCACTAAATTTGGGCTAATATACTCAGTGATCTCTTTCTCTGCACATGAGCCTTTCTGGAGGCTGAGAGAAGATATGCTGCATCAAGCATTTGCATCTATAATGGCTGGGAATGTCACCATATCTTGTGTATTCACACACTGTAAAACTTGCAGCCTTACATGCTTGACAAATGTGAAATTCCAGTTGTGTTACAACTTCTTTTCGTAGGTCTTTTATTTAGCTTACTACTACTATAAGCCATTGCAACTAAAGGAACCAGGTATCACTTGCAACTACATGTTGTTACCCAGGACAATGGTGTGCTTTGTATGTCTAAGACAAATGAGTATTTTTACTGCTTTTTGTTTGCAAGTGTAGATTTGAAATAGTGTATTAGAAGTAAGGCAAGTACTAGTTAATTTTTTGTTCTAGTAAATACTGTTTACACAAAAATGCCACCTAGCTGAATATAGCTCAAGGCATCAGTCAGTAAGTAAGGGTTAATTAAAGTAGTGTACAGATACTCGAATCTTTTTATTACTTGTTATATGAATTGTAACTAATATGCTTATCTCTCGCCTTAACCATGTTCTTCTAAGGATTCAGACATAACCAAATAAATGACCAAAACTTTACATCCTGTGTGTGTACATACTTAAGATGAGCTAAAACAGGCTTGTTTTATCAAGGTCAGTTTCAGCCAACAAGATAGGAAATGCAGTGTAAAATATTTTTAAAAACTTACTAATTTTAACATTGAAATGTTCTGGAAGGGTAGGTCTGGGCTAGTTTAAATAAGATGTATTTAATGGAAAAAATTCTTCACTGTTAGTGGGGTGAGGCACTGGAATGGGTTGCCCAGAGAAGCTGTGGAAGCCTCATCCCTCAAAGTGTTTAAGGTGTTCCTGCCCATAGCTGGGAGTTGGGATCTAGGTGATCTTTAAATCCCTTTCAACCCAAACCCTCTTATGATTCTTTACACCTGAAGCTTAGCATGGAATAGCAGCCAGCTGTTCTACAAGATGTACTAATTGTAGAGTTGCAATTTCACTGTAAAACTGCCTGCAGCTTGCTGGGTGTGCTGGGTCTGGCTGGGATGAAGTTAGTTTGCTTGCAGGAGTGGATATGGGACTGTGTTGGAGGCCTGTGACCAAAGCAGGGCTGATAACACAGCAGGGTGTTTGCTTAGCTATATGTGCACAGTGTCAAGGCCTCTCCTGCTTCTCACTCTGTTCCCTGTCCTCAGGGAGCAGGAGCACAGCTGGGACCACTGACCCAAACTGGCCAAAGGAAAATTCAACACCTGTTCAACATCTGACATTATGCTCAGCAATAATTGGGGGAGGAATGTTTCCAAGGCAGTTGGTGGTCTGGGCATCAGGGGAATAGGGAAATGATTACCTTTGCGTGACTTTTTTTTCTTCCCCACTTTCTGTTTTTCCTTTGCTTACTTCTCCCCTCTATTGCAATCCACAAATTTTCATAGCTATTGCCCTTTTGAGTCTTTTGCCCCTCTTGCTGTGGGGCAGGGTGAGTGAGCAGCTCAGGAGGGGCTCAGCTGATCATTGGGATCAGCCACAACCAGGTTTAGAGGCATGTTCAACTAAGACTTGAAGTTTAATGATTGCCCTTTTAGTATTTTTTCCCCCTCTGCTCTGTTCCAGATTTCAGCTATGAAATCTAGGATTTCAGTCTTCCTCATAGCTGGAAGCAGCACGGAAAGTCAAAGTAAAGAACTTCACTATAATAATACTTCAGAAGTATTATTTTGTAAAGATAAATTTGGGGAAATCAGTTTAACTATTCCTTCAGAACTTACTTGAATCCAGAATTGGTCTGGGGGTGGTGGCATCTTAATTAATTTTTTGCTTGTCCATTTAAGGGACATTTACTGCAAAGGATTTTAAGAGATCATGCCAAAAAGCAAAGCAAACACTTCAAAGCTTGGCAGTTTGCAATAAACAGTCTCATCTGCCACTTCCTCATCAGCATCTGTAGCTAATTGTAGCTTTTCCTGTTTGCAGGAAAAGCAGGGTTGGGAGACCTGCTCTTCCAGGAAGGACTGAAGTTCAGCAGTCAAGAAGTCTTTTTATGCAGCTTGCTGTTTCTCAAATGGTAACCCAGAGAAAACCATTACAGCACTTCAGGCTGGAGAGGTGATCAAATTCATCCTGCAAGCCAATTTAATGGGACTGTTTGGTTACTAAATGATGTGTTTCTGTAACCACTGTGGCAAGCCTACACTGGCAGTAATTGGTGGCTTCATGTAGCACTGTTATAATTCAGCCTCATGGGCATAGTCCTTGGCTATCTCTATAGGCTTTGCCAAGCTCCTTTGCTTAGCTGTGAAATCCCTGGAGCCCAGACACTGATCTCTGCTTCTAACCAGTTTTTACTTAGGAGCAGATGAGTCAGCAAGGGCTGATTACAGATCTAATTGGGCTTTAAAACGCTTTGTTTACAGCTTGACAAGTGGCATTTGGTTACTTAGATCTTGTGACTCCCTACTAAGAACAAATCTGACTAAAACTAAAAAAAATTAAACCAAGACAACCCTATGCTGGAGGAATGTAAAAATGACAGTACTTATTTTTTTTATCAGCCAGATCACTGGAACTACTGGGGCAATCCAGTACATCAGTGCAAGAACTTCCAGCTATAGCACATAGCAACCAGAGTAAAAGAATAATCAAAAAGCTCTTGTTTTAAGGCAAATATTAGCTAGCATTGAAGAGTAACTTATGGTTAAATGCATGTGCATAAATTCACAGAAATTTCAAGGAAGTACTCGGTCATCAACAGGGTTAACTTGACAGGTTTTTCCTCTTTAAAAAGCTATGGTTGCTTTAGGCAATGAAGCAGTGAGTAAGGACTCTGTTTTGTGAGCATGCTTTACAGCAGAAGGGAAACCTCAGCTGCACTCAAGAGCTATGCATACCATGCATCCATATTTAACTGAAAGTTAAGTTATATTCTCTGAGGTAGTTTGACCCTGAAGATTGTGGCTCCTCAGTTCTGTGTTACTTTCATCTGGTTTAGCTCAGCAGGAGGCCTCCTAGTGACAAAGGACAATCCAGAATTCACCCAAGCCATTTCCAGGCAAATGTAGAAAAATCATATTCTATCATCTTTGCCTACACACAGATATGTCTGGGAAATAAATAAATTTAAAGGTGAAGAAACAGGACAGAGACCAAACAAAGATTAAGACTAGTACAGCAGCTGTGCATGGTATGGCTTAGTCTTTTGCCATGTGTGGCTTCACCACATGCATTCACTGATTACATAAAAATCCAGTTATCTGCTAAGCCAAGGATGTAGAGCAGCTGAAATAAATACCACTTTGGTTTAGTACCTTTACCTTACTGAAAAACAAGCTCACACACCAGCTTATAGAAACTGGGGGAATGAGAGAACAGTGCCTAACCATACACTGATTGTTTTACCAAGAAACAGCTGTGCCTTGGAATAGGCATTAGGTGTCAAACTCAAGGCAGGATCTCTGACTGAACACAATTTAGTAAAATACAGTGTCAAGGCACCTCAACACCAGCAGTAGGGAAGACCAGAAGAGAAATAAATAGATCTTCAGTCATACTCAGGAAGCATTACAAATGTAAATGCTTATTGCTGTAAATAAACCATTAAATGCTGTTTCAAGTCTTTCACTGCAGAACAGTTCCTCCCAGGAAAAGATACCCTGAAGTCCTACAGAGAAAGTAATCCTTGTGCAACACTGCTTTGTTCCTGGGTTAAGACAGCTGGGAGATTGGATAAACCCAGGAACTGCAGCTCTGTTAAATGACATATTGAAATGCCATCCCAAAGGTGATTTGAGTTAAAGAAGGTTGAGAACATTAAGCAAAACATGAAAATGCTGAAGATTACTAAGAGAAGGATAGCAATATAAATGAGGAAAAGAAGGAGTGATAGCTTTTTATGCTCCAACTTCAGGCACAGGATTAGGGGAATATTTATCCCAACACATGTATCTGTAGCTGGTCTGTTAGGAGATCAATTTTATGCTTGTCTTGTTTTCAGACCAATACATTAGTGCTGTTTTTGAGTAGGAAAAAGCAAGAGAGAATTTGTTCTTACTGTGCTCTATGCCTTTGCAAATAGCCACAGCTAAGGACTATCTAGGAGCCCAGACTGGGGCCTCAGAACAGCAGCTCCTGCAGTGTTTGAAGCAGTATTTACAATCACATGCATCTCCACTAAGAAGAAAGGTTGATTGCACATGATATGACAGCACTAAGCTCCATACACCCCAAAAGGCTTAAATCAAGAATGCAAATGGTTCTTCTTTCAAAGCAGTTTAAACAGCAAGCTATGATACATTCCATGCAAAACAAACAATGACTACAAGTTAAGAGCTCTTTAGTTACAGAAAAATAAGTCTTTAATTTCATATCAGATATAATTTTACACAAGCAATTTCAGTATGATAGTCCATGAAAAACAAATGCATACTCTATTGAAGTTAAGAGCTGTCAGTGAAGTCACCATAACAGAAAGTTGTGGTTGAACAAAGCTTCCTATCTGGTTGAACTTCATCAGCCATCATTGCACACGGTTAAGTTCCTTTAAAAGGTTTGGTTTAAAATTAGAGTTCATTTAAATGACTGGAGGGAAAGGCACTTAGTATTGCAGTTTCCAGAACATGATTTGTTTGTCTTCCCCTCCTGTAATAACACTGTTGCACTGTTCATTCATCCACATGGATGTTACAGCACCTGGGAAACAAAATAACAAACAAGGAAATCCAAAGCAAATGAGTGTGGTACTCAGGATGACAGAACAGATCTTTCTGAGGGAGTTTAGCATAGCCTGATCATTGGGTTACATTGACACCGTATATGCTAAGAGGAATTTTAGTAGGGTTCTAAGTAGCTGCTCTTATTCACAGTAATGATCTCATGTTCCATTGCCTCAGCTGACTTTTGGTACTAGAGGGACATCACTGCAGTACAGAATGCAGATGGCAACTAAGGAAGGCATTCACAGAGAATGAACTTTTTCACTCTGCTGTTTAGAATTTTCATGTTAAAGGTGTATTCACATTTTGTTGCATATGCCTTAGAAACCCACTTCTGAAAAGTCCCCAACTACAGAATGATTTCTCCACAGGTCAAGTTTCAGAGTAAAACTTACAGTAGGGAAGTTTGAAATAACTGTTCTTAGTTAGACAGCCTTAAAAACTTAACAAAACTTAGGTAGTTTTTCTCTACACATGCTGGTTGCTGATGTACTGAGACTATATAGGTATATTTAACCAGCCTATATGTTCCCATCCAAAGCAAGTTTACTAGAGAACTTATTGTTAGACTCAGCATGGACAGACTGTGGCAAAGCATGTGGTACAGGCTATACAATATTTAAGGGCCAAGGAGGTAGAAAAATGTCGACTTTTGAAATGCTGTGTGAATTAGAAAAAATTGAAAGTAATTTCCCTTTGGCCATTCTTGTACAAAACAATATTCCTCTATTCTTATTTGATTTCCTATGAGGCTGACATGGACCTACTTTCAATTCTGGTGTTTCAGGTAAAGCTGACATCAGGAACAGCAAGCTGGCTGAGCAAATGACTCTCAAACTTTTCAGTACTAAAAGAGCTGGAAAATGGGAATCTCACATTCACTTTGAGAATGGGAATAGTTCAGGCATACCTGTATGCCCTTTGATTCTTTCAGTAACTTTTCCTCCAAGAAGGTCCCAAACCAGTAATTCACCAGACTGAGATCCTGATAAGATGGTATTTCCATCCCATTTGAAGCATCTGCAAGTAAGTTTGAAATTAGTTCATGTCAAGCTTTTGCATGATGACTAACAGCCAAATATTTCCAAACTAGGTCAAAAAAATAACTGGAAATAGAGATATGAAACAAAAGAAAACTACCTTTTAACACAGTCTTTCTAGAAAGATTTTTCCCAAATTATTTTAAAGAGTCATGACCCAAACTTGGTTCTGTGACTGCCCTGGATCCAGCCAGGCCTTCCCCTGGCAGAGTATGAAACATAATCCCGTAACAGAAGAGGGCCCAGTCAGCTATACATGTGTGTGATGTCCCAGAGCTCTCATCACTTCCACTTCTGCCACTTCATACTCCTGAAATCATCACTTAAAAAGCAAAGATGACTTTCAGGTAAATAACTAGTGAAAAGAGATATGTGAACATGCATATGTATTTATGTATACCCACAAAAAACCCAAACAAGTGTATTCCATGTATAGCCGCTATATTTTTACTCCAGTAACTAAGCATTACATCTGTTTATCTGAAAACCATAAATAACTATACTTTTCACTTGGAGGAAAAAGGTGATCGGTCTTTGATTTTAAAATCCAATCTTTTTTTAAGACTATCAAAATAAAAAGAGAACATTAAAACAAACCCTCCAAAACAAACCCAAAAAACCAGTATTAGTGATGGAGATGATTTAAGTAAGAAAACTCAACTTGTTGGACATTTCAGTAGCTCAGCTGCTGGAAAAGCTGTTTAGCTACAGTTGTCATCATCTTTAAGGGACATCAAAGTTGTTGAAAAGTTATTTAGTTAGAAATCTGTTTGATTTTGCCTCAGTTTGGAAAGCTTGATCATAATGCACACAGCATGCTAAAATGCCGGTCTTTGCAGTCTAAACACTCATTTAAAAAACAAAGTTCCCAGTATTACTCTGCTGTCACCAACCATCTCCACCCAGCTCTGTAACCTGCATGTTCTCAGCATTACCTCTGTGGCTCTTCAGTGGTCACAGAAGATACGACCATTCCAGTTTGTACATCTATTACTTTAAAACAACAGTCCTCCCCTGCACTCAGTAGATGTCTGCTGTCTGTACAAAAGAAGGAAGCAAACAAAAGAAACAACAACAACAACAAAAAGCATGTTCAGACATTCAGTTCTAGTTACCAAAGCACTCTGTGATCAGCACGTTGGATGTGACATTGCCTGACCTACTTATCTATAAATAATTTAATGGAAATTAAAATAATTTAAATGGAAATCTAAGGCAAGCAAAGATAAACAAGCTTGGTTTAGAGTCTAGACCACTGGTCTACAGCCTAGCATGGCTTTGTGTACAATTAAATTATTTACAAAGGAGATGTATGACAATCCAGAACATCTCACCATCCCCCTTAAAGCAGTAATTCCAATAAGAAAGATACATTACATGGTATCAAGAATAAGATTCCCCTTGAAACTTCCAACAGTGCATATTAAAAACTGAAATCCAACATACCAGGACTAAAAGCAGTGTGAAATACAGTCCCAGAATGACATGGCAACTGGTGCAACATTGTTGCTGTAGTAATGTCCCAAACACTAATGGTACCCTCTTTGGTTCCAGATGCCAGGATGGTATTTGCAGCATTAAGGTCGATTGTATTTACCTAGGAAGTTAAACATCCAGTGATTTTTCCTAGTCTTTCATGTGAGCCATCTTAAGACAGGTTTTAAACATACACAAAACAAGCCCATTGTTCCTAAGATGGTATTTTATTTACAAAAAGCTTTGAATTTAAATCTCAACATCCTTAATTGAGTCTTAGTATGAAAAATTCAAACTATAAAAAGAAAAAATAGGTCACTTTGAAGATATTTAAAAAAGCTTTTGCTTTGCAGAATCAGAAATGCTATGTGACATTTCAGATTGTTTTTAGTACCAATATTCCCCATCTAACTGCCAGACTCCCCCCTTAAGGGTAAAATTTTCACTTTTAAGAAGCTTCCCACCCATCAGTTGTTTCCAGTCCTCTTGGGTACAGTTCTTAAATGTTACCAGAACTGTTTCAGTATTTGCCAACATTGTGACCTATTAAAAAACTAACTCATAGGAAGGTTTAGAACACAGTCATTCCAAATATCTTTTTAGAGTGATATTAGCGGCTATAAATAAAAGTATGCAGTTACACATTTATGATTCATTGCACATAATGTGTTTGTATATTTACAGTGAAATTCACTAAGATATTTACCATGATAGCATGGTAAACAACTCAGGATTTCTTTTTCATTTGCTTGCCTTATATTATGGGGGAGTTGTAACAATCAAAACACTTGAAAAAAGACTAATCTGTTTTCAAAACCAAAGAAGCAAGTAAAAACCACCCAATCCTTCCTGCCCCCCATTGGAATTTTGTGCATACAAGCTGAGCAAGACAAATTAAGAAACCTCTGTTTACACTGTGTTTCAGTCCCAAGAAATGGACCTTTCAACCCAGGAACCAGGGAACACCAGTGCAGAACCATCAGATAGTGAAAATCCCAAAACAAAACAAAAAGCCCCTGCACCCATTTCCCAAAATACACCCCTCAGCCCTTAACCCCATCTTTGTGCTTTACCACTAGATCATTATTCAAATCATCAATTAATTTTCTTATTCTGAGATACTGTATCAACATACTTACACTAACATCATGTTCTAACTGTGCAAGCAGTTCAAAGTGGTGTTTTTTATTGCTCAAGGTCTCTCCAGGACAGTGCCACACCTACAACACAGAGTTAGTTTGTTCAAGGAAGCAGCAGTATAACCCCAGATGAGTTCCTTCAGTGCTGAACTCTCACACTTCAAGGAGGGCTGCTTGTTTTCACAGCAAGAAATGGCACCTGAACTCCTTTACCCTAAGCAGAGCCACATGGTGAACACAATTCTGCTGACTGCAGACAGCCTTCAGGGCCTACCTAAGAATGGGTATATCACTGCACTAAATGTGTACTTACCAAAAATGCCATACACAGCAGGCTTGGGGAAATTATTTCCTGTCTCTAGCTTCCAAATTATCTTTCCACCTAGCTGTAGACATGCTCTTTAGATTAGCAAGTTTCTGGTCCTCTTAGCTGAAGAATGTAAACTACAAAATTATTAAACATTTCAGAAGTCTATTCCACCCAGGAAACAGAATTGCCAAAGTCACAAAACATTCCAGTTCCTCCAACAAATACAGTTCCTCTTTAGAATCCTCATGTTTAACAGTAACTTAGAATGAATGAAATTTCTTGAAAAATGCTTTGAAACAGTTGAGCTAAAACTTACTGTGATGGTAGCCAGGTTATTACCCTAGTACAACAGGAACATCCACCCCAAAGCATTTGGCTGGCTGAACATTACAAAGTGCTGGCTGTAAATACTTATGCAACTGTAACAATCCCATCTACAAACCTTCACAGTGGAATCCCAAGATGCAGAAAATAAGTGCCCATCACGCCAACAGATCTTGCTGACTGCATCATCATGGCCCAATAGGACATCTTGCTGTCTTCCAAATGCAATTGAATAAAAATATCTAACAGAGAAAGGTTATAAAAGCATTACACTTTGTAAAACTTAAAGTGTTTTTTCCTAAATAGAGTAACTTTGTTTCTGTAGTTTCTAACAGAAATCTAGTGGGGAAAAATAGAAATACAGACACTGTGCTTTCAAAATTATTTTCTGTATCACTATCTAAAACCATAAACATAACAATCAAGGCACTCCATGCAATTCAATAAAGTCAACAGGAAATAAATACACACATATGATTGTCCCATGAAGAAGTTATGACAGTGGTATCTCCTGGTAAGATTATACAAGATGACAAAGCCTGTAAGAAAAAAAAAAAAAGTAATACTCAATTTCAAATCCAATTCAAGTACATTAACATGCTTTTGGAGAACAAGAAGCATTTTAATCTTCTACAAAAATAACATACAGATGTTATATGAACACTGATCAAGAAAAACCTTAGAGGCAAGACAGTGAACATCAAGAATACTTAATCTCTGATAAATAAAGGTAGCAGAAACATTCAGAAATACATGCAAAACTGATAGATCTTCCCAAAAAAATACATATTTCAAGCACATGGTATGTAATTCCTCACTGAGAAGTAACTGGGTCAGCTCTTCATCTTGTAAGATGCTGTCAATTCTAGACACAAATAGCTAGCAGAAACTAAAAGTGCAGATTCTTTTGATGTTTGTTCTCCATCACAGGTACAAGAACAAACATAACTGTCTAATTCCTACTACTCTCAACAAGAAGCATTATTTACAGATACCTGCTCAGTTACATTACTGCTACTAGAAGCAGCAAGGAAAAAAACCACCAATCAACCCAGTACTTCTACCTGGTATCATTACTGGTCATGTTTTAGGTCTGTTTGAAAAAGAGTAAGCTGCTGGACTGCAAACACCCCTACTCCTAGCATTGCTGTAAGTGTTTAGATCAGCAATAAAACTACAGGGGAGAAGAATAAGAGTATAGAAGGCCTCCTCATGAAAAACAGACTTTTGGCTTAGCAGCCAAAGAACTCCCTTTTCACAGTGCCAACAAGTGATGTTCCCAAGTTTCCCTTTGCCGAAGCATTAGGAATTGAGGTATCTGGGTTCACCTGCTCGTGTGTCCCATGGCAGACCATAGGGTCTTGATCCTCCAACTTACTTGGGGACCAGTCAGAGCATGCTATGGCTTCTGTCTGGCAACACATTTGGCACTATTGTTCCCCCTAGAGATGATGGCAGAGAGAAAACTGATATATCTTGGTGTCTTGCACAAACAAGACTGAATATGACAACTGGGAGTTTGTCTTTACAAGCCAGGTCTGGCCACGGAGCTCAAGCACAGAAAATCAAATTCAAATTCCTTTCCCAACTCTTTTAGGAGCAGGAGAAAAATGTTGTTCACAAGTTGCTGAGATCATTGCTCATGGAAGAAGGATGGCTCATTCTCTCCCAGCACAGATTCCACTCCCTGTGCTTGGTTTTCCTTCACTGGCTGACTCACAGGCTTCAAACACTTGGTGCAGTAAGGCAGTGCTGGATGTGAGCATGTGGGTGGAATTTAAGCTTTGCAATTCTGGTCCCAATGGTAGTTCAAGGTTGCTCAGAAAGACACCCCTGCTCATGCCAGACTATCTCTGTCTATCACAAGCTATTCCCTTAATATCAAGGACAGAGCCAGTGTAACCATTTAATGCTCCTTCCCTTGTTTGCAGAATGTGCTCTTTCTGCTGGCTTGAGAGAGTCTCAATTCACTCTGCTAAATTATTCACACACAATACAACTGAGTAGGCAGGGGAAAGAAAAGAGGCACTGATGGATGCTAAGAGCCATCTCACTGAGCAGCTTTCAGAAGATTCTCAGTCATCTCATTCTTATTTTGACAGCAGCTTACCATGTTTGAAAATGACACACTTCTCTGGATGGTTTTTGAGTCTTTGGAAAACATCTTCAAAGTTGAATCTGAGGATAAGGGACAAAATGGAAGATAAGTCTATTTTATATTCTAGAAGTTAATAATTTTGCTTCTACTTAAATATCTTACTATGAAAATCAGACACAGGTTTCTCATAGTCTCTGAAAAACTCTTTATAAGGCTTGTGACTTGGGCCTGGAAATGTCCTGTTTTGTACCAGTTACAGATGGACTACCCCATGCTCATCAAACTCTAAAAGAACTCTGGTATCTAAATGGACAAACTTCCATTATTATCCATTAGTATTATTACAGAAATTATCTTCCAAGACTAGATAGTATTGAAATGCTTGAGCCAAAATCATCTAAAACCGAGCAAATTCATATAATTAAGCAATTTAATTACATCAGATGTATATTTCAGTTTCATGTCATTTTGTTAAAAGTAAACCGCATTAACCTGCATTTACACTGCAGGTCGTGGTAAATACCAGTGCAATACTTACCCTGGGATGTAGTGAAAACAGAAGATCCATTGCAAGTGACTGCTATTCCAGTAACTGCCCTGTTTAATACAAGAAAGCTTGTGGGCGATTTCACAGATTTTGAAACTTAACCACCATACTGTCAATAGACTACAGTTGAAATCTGTTATTTGAGGTCTGTAAGAGCTAAGACACTCAAGGAGATTAAAACACTACAGTGGTGTGTTATCTGCCTAGAGACAAAAATATACTTTGACATAATATGTGAAACACCAGGACAGGATCCCCATAGTGTTCTGTCAGAGCTCCATCTTTATCGGAAGGGACTTGCCCATGTGAGAGGATAAATGGTTTTACATTTAATTTTTCCAATTCTGGATTAGCTACAAATAGTCAGGAAGCAGATACTAAATACCTCAAGTGTCAGGAATTGAAACTTGCATATTTTTTCTCCTTTAATTTGATACTAAATTTAGATAAAGCTTATGTCAGGGAATTAGGAAGCACAGAGCATCCTGCACAGCCAATGTTCTGTTACACAGCTCTGTGTCTTATTATTTCTCAGCAGTCTTCAGAAAAAAAAGTAATGAAAATGATCAGAAGCCGGAATTTGAGTCTCTTTTCAGGATCAGGATTTCTCTAACACTAACAATCTGGTAACAGATTTCTCACTACAAATACTACCTTGTTTTAGGGACATAATGTTTTCCTAGATTGGATTACAGTCACCAAGACAGTAGTTGGACTCAAGGCAGTAAGAAATCCTCCTAACCAGCCCAGTCACTAGGACAAAAGATGGGACCAAAGGAAAACCCGTTCTTTAAAATATAGCTGATATTGTTCATTATTAGGTACTTTCAAAGTTCACCTGAAAAGTGCCCCTGCTGACTCCTGACTCCCTAGAAATCCATCAGAACAGTAGTTTGGTACCTGGATTAACTGAAAAACTATAGCTGGACACTTGACAAACTGCTCATGCAGCAGCAGCTGGAAGTGTACAGTGGAACAACTTAAGTGTTTAACCCTTCAAATCTGATGGGATGAAGTTGTGTCCTCCTGGTGTTATAAAAAACAAAAAATGGAAGTGTCTTTATCTGGCTCCTGTTATCAGTTTTAGAGAACAGTAATCAATATCTGCACCAGGTACTAAAGTGATAATGAACTTATACAGATCTAGAGTTAAGGAATAACAACAGCAAAAATCAAGTGACAAATACTTTCTCTGGATTCATAACCCATCATATACTCAAATTGATCTTGCATAATCAAATCACTAAGTCATCTCACAATGAGGTGAGATGGTTTAAGGTATTTACCTTAACCCCTAATCCATCATTCAGATTGATACACAGATCCCCTACCCCAATTCAGTGGAAGAATTTTGACTGAAAAGAATAGTACCTACTCTTTGTGAATTTTATATTGCTTATCTAATTTTAATTTGGCAATATTGTTCCAGGCAAGTGTTATACTTTCTTCTGTCAAATCTTCAAATGATTCTTCATTTGGAGAAACTGCAATAAAATGCCACAATAAAATTCCATCACAAATAGAAAATAATAAGACATATTTCAAATACCTAGGTAGCTGACATAAATATGAAACTACAGAAATCATGCAGAGCTTCAGGAATTAGATCCTTAGACTAATACAGAGAGTGACAGGATCACAATCTTTTCCCCAAATCTCTTGCTGAATTTGCATAGGCTTACACAGACAAAAATAGGATTTTTCTTACCAAATTAGTGCTTTTAAACTGCAGACTTTACGGAATGCAATTCCAAAACAGAATACAAACAAGCAAAAAAAGAAAAACTAAAAACTCTACAGCAGTGTTTTGATGTCCTTTGAAATGTCAAGGGCTTTACATATGGAAAAGAACTAGAAAAGCCATTTACTGCTACAATTAAGTATATGCTTTTATCATTCTATTGCATTCTGTTAAGAGTGTCACAACTTGATTTCAACTTTGCAAAAGTTAAGGGATAATAAATGCAAACAAAATTGATATAATTAGATGTTGATTATAAAAAGGTCAAACCCAAGAGAAACTGTTGATGTGTGAATTAATAACTTAGGCAGCAAATACACATGACCATTACTATCACCTCATACTACTCTCAGAGCCCCTCTTGCCATTGGATGCTACAGGTTGCCATGCTAAGTGGCACTCATTGTCACCCTTCTACTTAAATGTGAAGGCCATCAAATGGTAAGTGAATTGAAGCCAATCAAATGAGTAAAATCTTTCCATGTGATACCTGGGCTGAATTTTCATTTATAGTTAAATCATTATATGCATTATGAAGACAATAGCATCTTAGTTTCTGAGAAATGGTTTAAGCCTTGCCTTGAACAGAAGCCTGTGAGGGCATTACAATCCTTTTCTAGAAGAAAGTTATTCAGTCAACTCTGTCCCTACTGTAGGTAGTAGTACAGGGGAAAACAATTTTCCTTTCAGATTTTTATTCAAGTCACAGAAAAGGAAAAAATAAAATCAGATAATTAATCTAAGTTTGTAGGGTTTACTTTGATCAAGCTAATTAATTGATTACCCCTAAGACATTCCTGTTAAAAACCCAAACAAATCTTTGCATCATTTAGAATGCTGCAGATATGGCCACTGAAACTGCTCTCACATCAGCTTGAATTTAAAGTGTCAGGAAAGGCCAGGGATTACAGCCCTCCCACAGTTTCAGAAGTGGAAGTTGAAGAGTCCCAGAGGAGACCACTGGAACAGAAGGCAAAATACTGGGCAACACCTGTATTTTCAAATTTGAAACTGGTCTAGTTTTGCTTTTCTTTAAGATTTAGTTCATGGATTTATCTTGAGTTGGTTTACAGGGAAGGTAGCCAAGAATGATGTATAATGAGATCCTGTGGGAGAAAGATACTACTCAAAATTACAAATCCTTCACATTGTTAGTTTATATTAAACATTTACCTGGAGACTCAGCTATGGAAATGCTGTGACTAGATGTTCGAGACAAGCTTTTCAATTTCTGAATTTTCCTTTGAGGATGAGGGGTTGTAAACAACTGTTTTGGCGTCTGTCCAAACTCCAGGATTTGTGTCAGCAGAGCTACTTTTTCATTGGGGTCCAAAATACTTTACAAAGCAAGATATATAATTAAGCCAAGGATGCAAGTACTTTTTTCCCCTCCCTTTCCCCAAAAGCATGGAACTGCATGTGCAGTTACTACAACACTACAGGTCATCACACATTCTTTTAGAACTGATTCACTGCAGATTTACAATCATATAACAGCTTCATAACTTTGTTTATGTAAAATAACAATATTCTTAATGACTGAAAATGAAGCAATTTCACAAAAGCCAGACTGAAGAAATGCTTAAGTAACAATCTTTCAATGCAAACTAAAACTGAAAACATGGTGCTGGTTCTCTGCATATTTGAGAATATAAAATGGAAGAGCAACACCATTCATGTACATTCATGGACCCTTTTACAGCCAGCAGAGAACTTGGAGAGATACTAAGAAACTTTGCAAACTGCTTTAACAAAAACATTCAGATTCTTGTTAATTACCTGTTTAAATCCACTCCTCCTTCATAAGTTAATGGGTGAAACACTGGAAAAAAAAGTTTATTTGTACAATGTAGATATACAAGGCTCATTTTCTTCATCTTCCTATAAACAGAGCTGCATTTTTTACTCACAATAAGTTATTTCAGCAGGGATTAGTGCTCGAGGGCTTACATTTTAATACTGGTTTTTTGGGGTTTTTTTTAACCTGAACAAGCTTAGGACTTCCAAGAGATTTTCAGAAAGTTTCAGAAGGAATCAGTACTTTCATAAGGGAAGGATTGCTTACTTAAGCTTCATTAAATACCTAACCCAAATAATAAATAAATACACAAATAAGCAAGCAAACACAGCTGCATACCTGAATCTCTGGTTAATTTTCAGATATGAAACAGAAAACAATTAAGAATAATCAGAAAGATCTGTGTATTCACCTTTCCAGGTGAATTGCTATGACGCAAATGACTGAGGCCTCTGCTTAAGAATATTTACTTTGACCTAAGTTCATTCATAAACAGATCCCTTCTGCTTGTCTTATCTACTTAAATGCCTACAGCTCATTATGCTAATAAAAATCCATACTGCAGCAGAAGCAGCACATCATGCATAAAAAGTGCTCTCATTTGTGTTCTCCTTTGAGAGGTAAAAATATAGGTGCCATAATTTATATGCTGATTTGCTGTATTTAAAGTATGTGGTACATTGTAATAGACACTTATGCTCACAGTATGACTGCATGCCAAACCCTACAATTCTAAAATATAGTAATGGGTACCAAAATGAGGAACTTATTCCTACCCTCACCACTGTTGTAGGAAGGTTTCCTTCCTTAATTTATTCTATCTTTTAAAGTGCAAACCATTTCAACATTTTCTGTTACTTGCAATCCTTCAAAAGGATCAGGGCTTCTGGGATAAACACCCTAAAAATCTGATCTGCTAGTCTTTTTTAAAAAGAAGGCGCTTCCTTGTTGGGTAGTAACATACCCTTGATGGGTAGACAAAATACTGGACTGATGAATAAGTTAATCATTGGTAATACTATTAGGTGTAAATAAACACATCTCCACAGCAGTCACATAACAACATCCCCTTTTGGAAGGGCCCATAGTGGCTAGATACATGCTCAGAGTAAGGCTGCAAACAGTGAAATGTCTCACATGCAGCTGTGTGTGTATACAAGGACAAATCAACACATACTTTTTCCTTCATTCCTTCTCCAAAAACCTGGAGCCCATTAGCCCATCCTTTCCCTTGCCAAATCTCTCAGGAGAAGGGGGAAATTGTGTTGCAATTCTCTCACTGAAATTACAGTGGAGAAAGGTTACATACATGTTTATTTGGAGGCCCTGCAGGGTCCCATTTTTAATTGGGAAACACTAATTCCATACTATATTGCCTCACCATGATGTGCAACCATTTCCATCATCTTGTCCACCCTCTGAAGCACAGCCTCAAAGATGCAAATCAACACGAAGGCAATACTACCAGATAAGTCACTATTTCAACAAGGATCAATCATTTAAAGCAGTTATGAACATTCAAAACAAAATAAGCATTACAGATATGTTTTGATTTACCATTCCTGCCTAATTGAAGCATCCCCCATTTTGCTAGTTCTATAAATGTGTATTTACCATTGTGAGCTGCCACTGCTTCACTTCCTTTCTGCTTGTAGCCAAATATGATGTCAATCCATTCATGAAGATGTTCTGATACATATGGACTTTCTAAAGCCTCTTGGCTCTTCTGAAGAAAATCATCAGGACCTGATGAGAGAAAGGTTAATTAAAAGGGCAAATATCCCATTCAGAATTGGTCTATCTCTTCCTCCTCATTCTTGAAAAGCCAACAAAACACCCGACACTAAATCTCAGTTTTCTTATAAAAATTAAAAGCACCTACTACTTATGTCAGTGCTTTAAAGAAAGAGATCATTTAGAAGAAACCAGAATAGAATTTTTTGAGGAAGAGTCATGATTCCAGCAATCTTGAATTAATTAATAATACAAGAAATTTGACTATTATTACCTGATGCCCAAGGTGGAAGCTCTACATCTTCAACCATCTTTCCACCTTGCCTTTTCCCCAAGTCCAGCTTCAAACTATTTACTAGAAAACTAGAATCATTTTCGTAAAATTCTGGAATCAACTGGAATTTAGAAAAACAAAGAAAAAACAACTAAGTTTTAATATTAGCTAAGTTTTGATCACTTAAACAGATCATTCAAAGGAAAGAAAGTTATTAAAGTTTATATGTCAAACCCTAAAGTTGGGCAGGCTTTCCAAATTTTCCCTACATGACAGTTCTCTGAGCTAAACTGCTAAATTCAGAATGGCACACATTTTTAACAAGTAATATGTGACATATAAATCTATAATATCTAAGGGTATCTTCAGAACTGTCATTGCATAGCTGCCTTCTCATTCTTAAGACATCAAATAAGACTCAAGACTAAAATCTGGAATAAAACTAAAATTATGAAATTTCATTTAAATACCACCATATCAAACCATTAATTGTAGACTACTTTTTTAAAAGCATCACTGTATTAAATAAGGTTTCTTTGATAAAGGAGTTTAACAGTATTTACTATGTGACAGTTGATGATTCTCAACATATTCTACAAGTTAAGGTTTCTCAAGGCTCAAAAACCCAAGACACTACTTCTACAGTTTAACTCTCCAGATGTATTGTTGCCAAATCCTTACAAGATTCCAGCAGACAACACATAAAATTGTCTTTTCAGCCTTAATCCACACTCTGGTAACTCCCATGTATTTCCATTAACATTCACAATGATACTTCTGTTAAACTAAAAGCCAGAAAGCAGGCACAGATAAGCAAACATTGAGTTGATATAGGATTAATATACATTAATAAAGAATCCATAAAATGCAGTCATCAGCCTTACAAAAAACCCAAAAACCAAACCCACATAACTGAAAAGCACAAACAACAACAAAAAACCTAACACACTCCAGCTAAGCACTCTCAAATCAACAGTAGGTGAGTAAGCTAAGCACAGATGAGAAGATTTGAATAATTTTCCAGCCATTTACCTCTTTGAAATCTGTTGCACCATCCAAACAGTTTTTCCAGGTTTCTGCAATGCTAGATAAGACAGATCAATCATACATTTGTTAAAAAAAATATTTTCAAGGCTTTGCACTCCCCATTGAGGCATATTGGAAAACAAAACCAGCCTAGTTATAGACGAAATGTAAACAAACCTGTTGAACATTCTGTCAGCATGATCAAACTTTCCATTCTGCAGACAGAGCATGTATTCTGGAGCTAAGGAGAAAGAAAAACAGCATCAGCTTGCTCCAAACCTTGTCTGCTTTGGAGGTAACTGTCTGCTCAGAGAGCATATAAAAAGTGTCTTACCAACTCTAACGAGATAAAACAAAACATAACCCGGAGAAGAATAATGGCTTCCATACATGAACTTGGGCTCTGGCATTTCCTGATAACGTGTCTGCAACATAGGAAGAAAGAAAGAAAGAAACCTCTGTTTCAAATCAGCACTCCTGCTTTCCCTCAGTACAGAACACATACACACCTTCTTTTAAAGAAATAGATTAGGACCACCCACCCTCAATTTTTCTTCTAATGATAAAACAAACTCTTAGGTTGTAGTATCCTTGTAGCTTTAATTAGAGCAGTAAATCAATATGGAAATATAACTGTAGTAACTGATCATCCAGAATTAACAGGCATTCAGTGTTTTTTCCCTCTCCCACTTCAGCACATAACTGCAGTGAATCAAATTCAAAGGAGAGCAAACAAATGCTTCCTTTTCCTGTTTCACATCAAGTTTAATGAAAGTATGGAAGAACATTCTGACTGCCATCAACCTGGAAGATTACTTCCTGTTGGAAGCTTCTATGCATTACTCTAAAATATATCACAATATAAACAGAATGACTTTTACTGCAGGAAGCATGAAGTCAGTAACAGTTTGAGCAAAGTCAGATCTTAGCAGGAAGACTTTATTTACTGTTACTGTAAACACAATATTCTTCATATCCTTCTCTTCCACTATCTTATGAACCTATATGATTTTGAAGCATTGAAGTCTTTTTTATTGATAGAGTGGAGTTATTCTATTCTAATATTTTATTCTAATATTTTTTCCAATGTTCTGTAAATTATTTTGGAATAATTAACTTTTCATAGAAGACAATAATTTGACAGAAATAATTTAAAGCCAAGCAACTGAGGACCTAAGTATGTGTTTGACAGCATATGAAAGGAAAGCCTGCCTACCTTGAGAAACAGAAAAACTTGGTGCACTATTATAAGCATACAGAATTTTCAAGTTAGTGCTCTGACCTCCATAGATCCAAATTTCCTCTCTTTGAGGTCCTCTCCCCCTAATGCAGTATTTTTCTTAAATGGAAATACTTAAGATTTCTATTATTCTTTCTTATTTCTTTCAAACATGTGTTTTATATTATACATTTAAATCCATGGGTTTTGAAGTTTCATAAATCCACGTATGTTTATAGCATCTCAGTGTCACCATATATATATATATCAACTGGATTCTGGGATATTATTTTTAAATATTATTTTTAAAATATATACTTATGAAAAGGTAGTTAGAGAGAGGAAATGGATTAAAATAATTTTAAATTAGTACTGACAAAACCAGTTATGATGAAATTAAGCTGGAAAATAAATGTGGAATGGTTATAGGTATGTTTGCTTCTGATAAAGTTTATAGTTTATTTTTGATACAGTAATTCATAAGACATAATTCCCAAAGCTTGCTGGACAAAGCTCCTTTTATTGCCAATATGTACAAGGCACAAAATATTCAGTATATAAATGCCAAGATATACATACCACAAGTCTATCCAGCCTTTCCTTATTCAGGGCACCAACTGGTTTACTAAGGTCACGAAATGTTTCAGGCTTTGTCAGATCTTAAAAAAAAAAACCAAACCAAATGCTTGGTTATAGACTCCAAGCATTCTACTAGACTTTAATGTACTCTAATCAACATTTAAAAACAAACAAAAAAAATTCCCAACCTATCCAAGCAGCAGCAAAGCAAACAAAAGCCAACAAAGAATCCCTCCAGTAATTTTCTCCCTCCCTACTAACTGCAATCTTATAAAGTCTTACTGTAAAAGGCTACTGATTTTCCTTCCAAGTACATGTAATCTCATACCTCTTGCTTAAGAAGGAACAGTTAATATATGGGACAGTTCTTACAAGTAATATCGCATAGTCAAGGTACTTCTACCAAATGCACAAAAGCAGCTGGTATCATCTTCTTTCTACTCATTAACCATTCTGTCAGGCTACAGTTAAGTTCCACCATACAATCAGATTGAAGTGTTTGAGGAGGTGATGATGAATAACACAAGATGCCCCTATTCTGCTTCTTGCAGAGGGACACAATCCTCAAAAGGACAAAATCCCAGCACAAATTTCACTTAAGACCTTAATCAAGGAGCCTATTTAGGCACAAGCCTTGTCAGCCTCTTGTATTCAGTCTGCAATGCAAAGAATTATAAAAGAACACCTGGATTCTACACATTTCAGTGCATCTAACTTGTTTCCCCCCCCCAAAAAAAAAAAGCCAACAGATCAAAACCAGTCATTTTACTGGTTCTTTTCCATTTATAAGAATCACAGAAAGTCCTTGAATGTTCAGTACTGCTGATCTGCAAAGCAATCAAGCAGATGTTTGGCACACACTCTGAGAAGTGAAATACTTAGCAGAAAAAGGTGAGGTATTTATATATATGTATATAAATATAAGTATATAAAATATGCATATGTATATAAGTATATGTGTATAAAATACCCTCCCCTACACCCCTAAGCTAAAGGGGAGGGGTAAGTCCCCAAAACCAAGTCCATCCTAGACCACTAATACCAGGTTAATTTGAGGTAACATGAAGTTTATGCAGTGCAAAAGCCCCACACACATATTTCAGGCAGGTCATGATGTACTAACATGTTTTTTTATATATACATACCTAACACTGAACTAGAGTAGTCTGCTATGATCCAAGGAAATACAGGATACTGGGAGAGATCGTTGCAGCTTCTATCAGCCAGATTGTTGAGATGGAGAAGATACTGGTAATTTGATATATGTCCTCGCTGCCATTGCAACACATAACTTTCAGCTGTGTGCTCTGCAATATGATTTTCTAAAATAAAGTAAAATAAAACATTAAGAGTTGTGAGGTTTGGAGTTTGGCCCCCAAATTATACTGTGATTAACATTATACTAAATACTATAAGACAATAGAACAAGTCAGAATTAATTGGCAACTTCATGTTGCTATAGATATCATACATCACACATTTTTATTATCTCTGCCAAGGGGTCTCAGTTGCATTAGGCCAAAAAAAAAAAAAATCATAAAGAAGGAGTGCTGAAACCAAATGCTGAAACCAAACACAGTAAGAATGGATGAATATTTAGATAGGAATGGAAAAATATTTGCAGATCATGAACAACTCTCTCAGCAATCTGGTAACCTTTAAGATTTCAAATTTCTAGAAGTAGTTCTGCTTGAGTCAAGAAAAAAGTTAAATATATTTTCCTACTGACACCAAGGACATCCACGAACCATAACTTGTAGAAATAAGTCATGTATGTACATGAACAGGATTTAATTTTAGATCCACTGAAACAGTGGGTAGAGAAAAAGAAAACTTGACTCACACTCAAGAAAGTAGGAATTATACACCTGGACTTCTCTTTAAAGTGTAGGTAGGAACTCACAAATTCAAACTGCTCTACTCTGCTCATTAGCTGTAGTGTCAAGGTATGCTGCTGGAAAACTGGGTTATTTATTTAAACTTTCTTCTATTGATTCAATATACAGCACCTAGGCAAGTGCCTGGAATAGTAGAATTGAAGGACTGGAAACATGGCATAATGGCAAGAAAGAAATTTGAATTAGATTATGTAAGGCCTCTATTTTAGCTCAGCAAAGGGTGGAAAGACATATTCCAATCTTTCCTTCACTTTAGTACTTTAAATTCTGCAAGTAAAAAGTGTTAGCCTCTCTTCAAAGAGAGGCTCTTCTGCTGCCAGAGAGATGCTGAGGTGCTACAAACACTTTTAGAGAAAGGGCTCACCCTTTTTTTTATTTCTAAGAACCAACATCATAAGCATTTTCATTTACACCTTGAAATTTCACCCTAGAAGATTATCCAGAAAAAGCAGTGTAACAGAGAAAATGATGTCAGAATCTATTTCCTTTTCCAAGAAAAGCCTAGAAGACTAAAACAATTCTAAAGAAAAGTTATCATTCCTTCGTGGCCTTTCTATTTTTCTGTGTGAAGCAGGAGTGAAATGAAAATTGATATTCAGGTGAGTTCATTGAAATAGAACTAGAGTCCTGGTACAATAACAAAATAGCACAATATTTACAAAAACATTTTCAATATTTCAAGTCAATATGAGTTTCAATATTTCGAATTACAGAAAAAAATCAGCCTTTTTCTCCTTTTTTTTCCAGGACACACACATTTTAGGAAGTTTCTGTTCACAATTTGCAAAAAAAATAGCCATCACTTTCTATAAATTAAGGCATACAAATTTCTCATGAGAAATGAGAATTCACCTGTTTCAGAATGGCAATCTTCATCAACCACTCCTAAGACTGAGGAAAGTTCAGGCACCTCTGTGTGCACTGGTAATCCAACTATTACAGGAAGTTTCTCAAGAGAGTCTTAACTGAGGTCTTGGGGAATCCACACACAAGCTAGTCTACATTTTTTCAGCAAAACACAATTTAGATGAGTGGATCTTATTTATCCTTTGCTTTGAAGATACCATTTTGAGGCTTTGTTTGTTTCATTTGTTAGATTTTTGTTTTGCTTTGTTTTTTTTAAGTGAGGGAAAAGGGACTGTTAAATGACAGAGCATATAAAATTGCAAATAAAAAAAATTAGTTTTGCCTCAATAATGCCACCTCATCTTTCACACTCAACTCTTCAAACACAACCAAACTGGTGCAATTTCACAACATTCATTCTGATCTTGGCTTATTTCTATTAAATATTTTACAGCTTATATATCTGTTTATTTTTCTCATTCTTCACACACATCAACAGAGCAAAATCCAGACAAATTTCCCTTCACAGGGTGCTACACACTACATTAATAAATAAATACTGCAAACCTATATATTTTGCAATAAGGCGATAGACCTCATCTCGATCCTGACAGCTGTAGAATTTCAAGTAGATGTCAGAACACAGATCATTTTCTGTGCAAAACACTTCAAGTCCCTGCAATGTTAAAGGGGGGAAAAAACAAATGAGAGCAATTATTGATAAGCTGCAATACTTGTGGGTTTTAACAGAATGTTCCAGTTACTAATATCTAAGACTTATGACTCTATATTGGGTAGCAATATTTTTTTCTATATTTTTCTATATTTTTTCCCACAAAATCTAACAGGCCAAATTTTTTATTTCTAGTCATAACAGCACTCAATTTACACTGAGCCAATAGATTGGCTCTGTTTGGATTGATTAACCCTAGCTAAAAGACATTTAATTCTTTGCATCACTACATTCACTTAGGCAAAAAAAAAAAAAGTATATGTGTTTCAAATGTGTTTTGAGACAAAAAGATTTCTACAAGATTGGAATTTCAGTGCTAACACCAAAAGCACACATTTTAGGTTTCACTGCAGAGCTCTTGACATTCCTCAGTCATGTACAGCAGGAATCATCATTCCACATCAAACTCAATATGAAGCAGTGACCAAACTTCCTCCATTAATCAATCCAGAGAAAATACACCGTGAGAAATTCATTCCATCCCGTGATAGGTGCTTGAGATAAATGGAATTAATTGCTCCCTAACAGTACTCCCTTCTCCTGTGCTGACTGCTTATGAAAGAAGTTTTTAATCCTTGTCAGAATTCACTCTGTTTTCATCTTTTTGACAACATAGGAAAAAAAAACCACTTAAAAAACTGGAAAGGATCATTGAGTACTGTTCACTATTTAATACAGAGCTTTTAAGAACACATGGCTTTTATCTAATGATGCAGACTGTTTCAGCTGGTCCCTTTAAGAAACCATATATACAGCAAGACAGTAAAATAAATACTTGAGCTTACCAGTGGCATCAGCCCATGTCTTCTTTTATAGATGCGACGCACATTTTGCAGTGTTATTTGTACTACTGGTTTCTGTGGGGGATGAGGGAGGGGGAAGAAAAAATGGAGACATTCTAGTAGGTTTATGTTCCTCTACTTTCCTCAGACAATCTGAAGTTTTCCTTGACTATAGATATTAGCAATATGAAAACAATATCCATCCATGTAATTTTAGCAGTGGAATAGTGATGCTAAGCAGTTCTGTTAAAAAGAGGAAGCCTGTCTTGGCTGTTGTTTTTAGCCAGAGTAGCAGAGCAGTTTAGGGATCAGTAAGCAGCAGTGTATTATCCCCAGTGTGTCGCCTGCAGCAATGCTCATGCACCAGAGAAGCAGAACAATGAGCGGGATTCAAAGGAAGCCATTGGGCTGCCGGGCAAACTGTGCCAAGGGTGCCACCTGCTGGGGGGAATCAGGATGGCACCGTCATCCCACCGAAACACCCTTCCCGTGCCTGGACTGACTACAGCATGTCACAATCACAGGACAATTCAGGTAGGAAGGGACCTTTAAAGGCTATCTAGTACAACCCCACTGCAGTGAGCAGGGACACCTTTAACTAGACCAAGTTACTCTGAGTGTGGCCCCACCTAACCTTAAATATTTCCAGAGATGGGGCATCCATCACCTCTTCAAAAAACCTGTGCCAGTGTTTTACCATCCCCATTGTAAAAAAAAACATTTATTTTCACTATCTGATTTGAATCTAGCCTGTTCTAGTTTAAAACTATTACCTTTTACCTATAGTAAAAGGCTCTGCTAGAAAGTCTACACCCAAATTCCTCTTCCTTTGTCAAACACGCTTTCTCCAATTCCGTTTTTCATTCTCTGACGATCTCTCTAACTCAATGTTCCTTTCAGAGCACTCAGAGCTTTCCCTTTATTATGTGTCTGAGTCTCCTGACTCCACTGAATCTTCTGCTTGTCTTTTCCTCATCCTTAGGGCACTCAAATTAGGCACAGATTCCTTTCATTCCCCACAGGACACCAGGGGATGAGAGCACTAGAGGTATGCTCCAGTCCTCAGCCCTGTGGAGGGAACTGGCAGCCCAGCATTGGGAATTAGAGGATGGGTCTAGCTTGGTACTTCATCCTTGGGCAGACTGTGCTCCACCAGCCTGCAGGACCAGTCATACCCAGCTGGAGTAGCACCAGGGCTGCTGATCCAATCTTACATGCTGACAAGCAAATTGGAAAAAAAAATAACCTGAGAATTAAAGTTTTCTGGTGATCATGCTACTGCCACGTCCACACTAAAGGTATTTCACAGAATCATAGCAAAGTCAGTGGCCTGCTCAGATGATCACTACTATTTCTATGACAAAGTTCCAAAGCAGTAATCCATCTTAAACATGCACTCTGTTTTCCTCCAGAGAAAGAAATGATCAGTTTAACAGAAAACCTAGCTAAGAGCTCCCAAAGTAAACTACATGTATATAAAGCTCTCACTAAGTTGGATCAAATCAGAGTAAGATTGAGAAATTTATCTTAAATGAAACATTACAAATAGTAGTCTTCAAATATTAGTAGAGAATGAGCAAAGGACATTTTGTGCTTTGTCAGTAGGAGGTAAACTTTCAGCAAGTTAGCACAGAATGAAGCCTCAGAGGAAGAGACACACTGAATGCAGCAGAGATCAAAGGAAAACTAATGACCTTCTAATTATAATTGAAAATAGTCTTCTTGGAGATATGCTCTATGTGCATTTCAGAGAGAAAGTACAGAAAATTAAAACTGTCCACCAGCAGGGCAGCGTGCTCACACTGTATGCAAGACCATCTATGAGGCACTTACAGGATATCCATTAAGAGGCTGGAAGTACAAGTTAGCATCACTAACGCACACATGCCCTGGATTAGTCACCAGTGGTGTCACCATTTCTGCTTTACATTCCATATGCAGCGTTTCAGATATGCTTTGAAATCTACAAGTGAAGAAAAGGAGTAAGTTTACCTCCAGTTCTTACTTTGGTAGAGGCACCCTTAAATTATTTAGAAAGGTTTTAGTTAGCTTTCAGCCTTGGGACATAACAATGGGGACTTCACTAAGCCTATTTTGCATAGGAATAAAGTTCTTTGATGGGACCTCCACTTTAGCAGACACTTTAGAAAGGAACTGCTACAATTCTGCTCTAGTGTCAGAGTCAACTGACTTTTCTAAAACTATAGTTTTATTTGGCATATACTGATGTGCAATTGCAACAAATTCAGGGAGAAATGAAATGTTTTGGAGACACAGTAACAAAGTAACACATCATCATAACACAGAATTTCCCACTCCATTCCAGATACTTCAGAATATAAAGGTAACTCTCTAAATTAGAGAAGGTACACTAACTCAAACAACCATCTAACTATCAGTGCAGTTGACTAATCAACCAACCAGATGAAAATTATTTCTCAGTAGAAAGTGAAGTGATTAGAAATGTACCTGTTTTTATCAAATGAAGTTCTAGCCAAGCGTGACTGCAATATAGCAGTTATCTAAAGTGGAAGGAAAGAAAAATTAATATGGACTCTGATTCAAATGCAATGTGAACTTAGTAATTAAACAGTAATATCACAAATTCATTATTAAGCAGGGATATTAGAAATAATCAGATACTCACCATGGCAGCTTGATCCCCCATCTTATCTAGACAAGAAGCTCTGTAAAGCTAAAAAACGATCTTTAAGTGAAATAGCACAAAGATGTCCCTTACAACTCAGAAGTCAACAGAAACAGGAGGGGCTTTAGCATTCTTGGTGATGGCATACTAAAAGATCTATCACTATTTCTTTTCAAAGTAGGACATATTTATTCACTGCTACTGCCATGTTACTACTTTTCTTGCTACCACCTGGCATACTAAAAGCTAACATGGGTCACTTATGACAGTGTCAGAACTAGATGCTGTGTTCAGTCCACATTTTAGAAATAGATACTCCAAGGTTCTCACCTTGAGAACAAATAAAGCTCTGAACTAAAAATCAAAAGATGCTGTGACAAACTATGTAGGGATATCAAATAACCACATACCTGATGTAGAGTTTGCACAACATCTCCTACTTTCCCAGCAACATCCAGTTGGAATAAGTGTTCTGCTCTACCCTAAAATTAAAAGTACATTTACTATAAATGAATTTCAAATAGAACTCAAGGGAATAAAAAAATTAAATTAAACCAAACTAAACTAAAAACCCTTAAATAATAAAACTCTAAAATCTGGTAAAACTAAGATTGTGTTATACCTCAGAGATTCCAAAAGCAGATTTAAAACCTGATCTTTTTTTCTTTACAAATATATCTTCCCTGTGGAAACCTCTCTGTGCAATATTTCGTCTGTCTTTTAATACAATACAGCACAATAGCTCTGAAGTGAATAAATTAATGTAGTGCAAATATCAGTAAATGTAGAAGCAGTACCTGTTCTGCCTATTTTAATATCAGGTATTTTAATATCAGATATTTTAATATCTATTTTAAACATATGCAAATATAGAACTAGCAAATGGCATGTCACATTTTAAACAGCTACTGTATTTCTCATATGTGAAAGACACCAGCCCACCAAATCTTTAAAGACTAGGCTAAAAAAGTTAGTAATAGCCATCTACATAAGTAGTTTTGAGATGAAAAGATCCCAAATCCAATCATAGCCTATTTTGACTAGCCCTTTACAAAAGCCTCACTAACACATCAATCAGCTTATGTGGCACACCCATTTTTCCCCTACAAAGTTTTCCCAGCTTTCTTAAGTGTCATTTTATTGTAGACATTCCTGGTTTTACCTTAAGTATATAAAAAGTATGTCTATGCATCAACTGGTACTAACTTTACACACACCTCACATTTAGCATAAGTTGTTGGATCCTTTCATAACCCCTGAATGTAGCATAAAACTGTATCAATATGTTTCTAGAGTGTTTTGTGATTTCTCAGGCTAGACTTTAAAGAAAACCAACCAAGTGATCAGTAGAACTACAGGAAGACACTGCTCAGTAGATACAACTGAATTAATTTTAAACTGAAGGAAGACATGAAAATCTAGATGATCTTCAGTGTAAGGTATGTGATCTAAGCTGAACTGACAACAATGCAAAAGGAGAACATGCTTCAAAAAGTAAATGGAACTGGATTATAGGGAGACATGAAATTCAGTAGCAATTCAGATAAAAGCCTTGCAACATTTCACCCAAGCATTGTTTTTCTTTAACAGGAAAAACACAGCTCTCACAAATCCTAGAGAATGGTCTACAAGTATTCCTTACAGCTCACAATGTGACAGTTTTTGTGAGCAGTTGTCTCTGTAGCTCTCCAGCCATATTAAAGACAACAGCTTAGTATTTTGTAATTGATCTGAAACAATCAAAGAAAGACATGGAAGATAAAATGTATTACTCAATTCCAGCACTCAGTGACATATATGGAACTGGCAACAATTCAAGTAGAAGTTATTCAGCAGCAACAGAAAAAAATCAGAAAAGATTGAAGGTGAACTAGACTTCTTATTTTAAAACACAGAAACATAGCTGCACTTTAGCAAAGTAAATTGTGATGGCTAACTGTCAGAAATGTTTTAGCTATGAATGAATCATAACTTAGGAGAAAATGAAGTGAAAAGCTTTCCAAACAACCCTTCTGATTCTCTTATTTTCCACTGTGTTGGCAGTGGGATAAGGTATTGTCTGATACTTAATAAATCTTGCACATGGCTGCAAAACAGATCATGGAAGGACTAGAAGACAAAATAGGTTCAACACACGAAGAATTATCAGAATTTAAAAAAAAAAACAGAAAAAAAACCCAACCAAACAAATCAACCAAAAAAAAAAAAAAAAAACCCAGAAAAAAGTTTCAAGTCCTATTTTAGAGGAAGATCTAATCACAAAACCAACCCAAAGCACTTGTTGAGAGAACAGGGATCCTATTCTTGCATATTTGCTGTTCACCACAGCAATACAAATTTGTGGACTCCATCATTCTTGAAGTTTCTTATTTGAACAAATACATTGAGAAATATAATTCTGTCTTCCTCAATTCTTGGGCAAAATGTGAATTAACTCAGCATAATAAAAATTGTGTGTTTGTGTCTTAACTAATCTCATAGTTTAACCTAAGAACCCTTACTTGTATGCCTTGAAGCCTCCAGGCTCAGAATTGCAGACTGACTCCACCAGCAGAAAGCAATCAGGAAGCACAGCAGAAAGCTCCAATTTATGGGGTGAGCAGCCCTATCTGCCATTTCTTTGAACTGAGAAGCACTTGGCTGGGATATATCAATTAGCAATCTCTCATCTCAGGTCTGAGCAGAACTGAGAAGCCACTTAGCCAGGATGCAGTGTCCACTGTACATGAGCAGCCAGCTGATAACTCTGACTGCTGAGACCATAGAGCTGCACATAAGGTAAATGGCAAGAGTCAAGTTTGCAGCATGTCCTCCAAGAAGTATCATAAAGCCATCACAGAAGAATTCAGACATGGTTTTTCAATATGCAATTATTGTTTTTAAAGCTTCATTGTTATGAAGCTTGTTACGATTATCATTATCAAATGATAATCATCTTACTCTTTCAGAAATGAGAACATAAATCCTTACAAAACCCCAGTTTGCTAAGAGCAGTGAAAAAATACATACTTACTCTTACTGTTTTATAGGGTGCAATAACATTTCTTTCTTTAATGAGAAAAACCTGAAAGAGTAACAGACATTACAGATTCACACCTTAAAAATAAGAAAACTCATCAGAAATACTGGTAAATACAAAGCTACACTGTTTAAGCAAGCAAAACACTGGGTTGTAATACCCTGCTTTAACTACCCCAGATAAACTGCAGAAAAACAATGAGCTTTTATATTGCAAGCAGGGCAAGAGTACAATTTAGTTCAGAGGCTTACTTATACAGTTGATTAGTGGGTTTTTATCCTAATCATATGACTTCCAAGGATTTGCAATACTAAAGCAAATACACACAGCTACATGCAGTGTGGCAGATCCTCCCCCTCTTTTAGTGGCTCAAGGTTCTGTCCAAACAGGAATTACCCCAGACTGGCAATTCATGACATACACTGAGCAAACTTTCTGAAATTAATGCCTTTCTTCTGCTGCTCAATGTTTTGCTTTCAGCTCTAATTGCAATGAACACCAGATTTCCTCCCTCATTCAATACCATGCTTTTGAACAGTTTTATTTCTCTGGTGCTAGCCTCATCTCTGAGAACATCTTTCCTCTCCAAAACCCCATAAAAGTCCTCTCCTTCTTCAGAACATTCTCACAACTCCTATAAAAATAAAAGACTGCTAGCACACAAATTTGCACACTGTGCCTTACTATCCACCATCTCAAGGCAACAAACCAGAAATAAATTGTGGTTTTGGTGTTTGTAGAGAAGGCTCAAACTTGCTAAATCTCAGGCCTAAGGTCAGGATTGGTTCTGAACTAAACAAACACACAGAACTGCTGTCCTGGAGTGACAACTGCACAATCTGCTGGATTCTACTCCTGGTCCAAGAGACTTGGTTGATCACAGGTCCTTACCCAGTGCCTCAGTTTCATTCCTACAGATAGCACACCTGTGGTTCTACACTCCAAGGCATCCTGCTGCAGCCTCAAACCAAGGGCAAGCACTCAGCTTGCCAGGATGGGTGTGTACAATGCTCTCTATGCAGAACCCTTTGGCTGCTGCATGCAGCCTTCCTCATTCCCATGAGCTGACAGAGCCAACCTTCACCACACAACTGCTCCAAGAAACATCCAGCTAGAAGAAAGCAAGTGGTAGGCTTAGAAGCCCATAAGCTCAGCATGCCTCTCTATGTGCTGCACTATAAAACAATGGTAATTAGTGTCTTTCATCTGACATCAGCATTACAGACCTGAATCAGGCCATGGGACAATCAGAATGAGAAACCTGCTTTACATTCACTGCTCTTCTGCAGGATAACTACACTGAGTACTCTACATTACATAAGAAGGAGATATAATAGTTTAAGGTTTTTTACTTGTAAGCTGAGCAAAAACTTTAGCATCCTGTATTAATTTCCTATTTTGGAGGATTTCCTCCACTTTTATCTCAAGAAAAAATAATTTAAAATACTTTAAAAGACAGTAAATGGGAATAACAATTTGAAATAATCTCATATCATTATTCCTATTTACTATATTTTAAAGCCATTAGCTCTAAGGTGTCTGTTACACAAAGACAATCTGCTTATCCAGCTATGTACTAACAATTTTTTCTGAGTCTAAAAGGCAAAGATGTTTAAGATGTTCCAAATATTCCCTATGTGTGGTTTCCTACAAGGCCAAAAATTCTACTTAAAAAACTGTATTTTTAATTGGATCATGATCTATCAATTACAACTAGTGACTACTTAACACTTGGAAATCTATATGCCTTTGATACAAAATACCAGCATTTATGATGCCACTAAAGTATTTAATAACCTTTCCTCAGAGATAGGAACATGACTGGCAAGTTATAAATGGGAGGAGTGAGGGGTGCTAACCACATTTTCCATCTTAAAACTTAAAACTAATTCCTCTTTCCTACAAGATGTTTCTTATAATCACTTGTTCTTCAGATGTACAGTGGAAGCACTGCCTGGAGGAGTTAGAAATACTTTTTAAAAAATCACTCAGTACACGAGAAAACCTGCCAACTCAAGAAATAGATTACACAGTACTTTCCACAGAAGCAGTTTCAAAATGAAATTAAATATCCTGATTACTACAGCACAAACCACAAACTTCTCTGGCATAGATAATATTGAATACTTGAGTTTGTTTTTGATTGCAGTGGCATGTAACTGAACAAGGCTATCAATCTTGGGCATTGGTAAAGACAGATTTTAGAAATATACAAGAATATTTAAAATTGCATTTCCTGCCTCATCTCTGTTTTATCTTGAAAGGAACATGTGAACATTTTTTTTTCAAATTTTTACAGCTTTGGAACACCTAGCAACTGAAATTTATCAAAATTTAAAGTGCAACCCCTTGGTTAACTCTAAGAATGAATACATTCACCATCACAACTCTTGACTGAAACTTGAAGACAGTATTTCAGGACAACTTCTGAAATCTATTTGGTGGTCACACAGCACAACCCAGTTTTCACAAAGCTGAACTGCAGGGACCAAGGTGGCTTTGTTGTTATCACAACACGCTGCAGAAAGTAGATGAAAGCAGCAAAACAAGACCAAAGTAAAGATTATTAATAGCAAGTTTTATTACAGTCTATTCTCCTTTTTCATTCAATTCTAAGGTTTCCCTAAGCTCCATTATAAAATGCAGGGCAAAAAGTTCAGTTTGTTGAATTAATGACTTAATTAAGTAATTAAGAGTGCAATTTCCAGCATCAACAGTTTCACATTAATGCTAAGGTTTTGACACTAATTAGTTTTGTTTTCAGTGAACTTCCCACTCTTGGGCTACAGCTTTGAGAAAAAATACCATTAAGGAACATAAACTCGCTCATTTATGTAACCTCACCCATTTATACACCAAGAATCTATTACATGCAGGTCTTACCTGGTTACATACAACAGAAATCCCTCCATGTGTATTCCTAAAATGCAAATAAGATATTTGAAATTATGGCCATTTGGGCTTTAAAAGAAGATAAATACATACAGTATCCCAAATTTGCCTACCGTATGAAAGGGTTGTTTGCTTCATTATCTTCTGGGGCTTTTATACTAATGCAATCCCTCAATGGTATCTGCAACAAGTTATAAAAACACACAGTCTTTCTTAAAAGCTTTTAAAAGAGAATCTTTTTTTACCAAGAAATTTAAGTTTGCATTGCTTACCTTGATAATGGGCTGGATATTGTCATCTGGTTCAAAAATAATTGACTTTGAACAGATTTTTAGGGAGCCTCTGAATTTTCTAAAAAGAACAATAAAAAAAAAAAGTTGTGCATGTGTTTGAGATACATGAGCCTAGAATGACTCTAATAAATTAAGGTATATAAGAGTTTTGTACCTTTCATCTTTGCAATCTTTATTTATAATATGATTAGCTGTGTGCTGTTCAAAGTAATATTCTTCCAAGTTAAGAAGAAGCAGTGAAAACCTACAAATTAAAAAAAAAAAAATCTTTTATTCCAAGAGAAAATACCGTAACAGTTAGTACTCTTAATAAAACATCTCAGGTGTTTGAAAATTTTTCACTGATCTCTTTGCTGCACCCCACACCCCAATGATTAATTAATTTAGATTTTTAAAATAACAACCTATATAGAAAATCTGTGTACATGCGAAGAAGATAAATTGAGGCTCTTCCAACACATATAAGGTTAGATATTTGATTCCAGTGTTTTAGGTGGAAATTATTTGAATATAGCCAGGCTTTATGCTTTAGCCCTGATCAGTGTATGCCAGGAAAATATGCAATGACACAAAAAGGAACTAATCACTTAGAATGGATGGAATTAGACTGTTTTGAAACCAAGCCAAATTACATTGGTCTAAAATGTTAAGTGAAAACACTGGCACAGATTTTACAGCACAACTGAGTCACTCTATGGATGCCCTCTGAGGAAGCATTACCTTCCTGACCAACCACATTGAGGACTTCCTCTGTACCTCTGTTCATGGACTAATGTGATTAACAACAAACCTCAACAACAATGAAACAAAAATAGGAAACTGAGGTCTTCAAAAGTATTTAATTGCAGGATCATAGTAATGCCAGTGCTGGTACCAAGTAAATGCAAATAGGCCAGATTAGGGAGAACATGAAAATGCTTTCTCTACCAACTTAACTAAAACTGCTACAAGTGATCAAAACTCAACAACATTCTAACAGGGTGAACACTCAGTGACTGTTTCAGCTGTAGAGAATGTCAGTGGATTTTGGCACAGCAGAACAACAACTTCAGTTGGAAGCACAACTTGTTTGTGTGCAACACTGATCTGATCTGCACTAGTACTTAGTATTTATTTACACTCACATTTTGAGCTTTTTGTATTTTGCTCATTATGTGCTTCAATAGAAATGCCTGTGAAAACACTAATAAACACCAAGTGTCCCCAGAGCAGTATTCAAACAGCAGTAAATATGTCAAGAGTTCACAAAATGAACTGAGTGAATCGAAAAGCCTGTTCATCAAAAAAGCATTTTTCACAATGGAAAATAAAGCACTATTGAAAATATATCTTGTGCACTTAAAAGACTTTGTTGTGGTTGTTATCTTAAACAGAACATAACAATAAAGGTTTTACCACAACTACAAGTAACAGTGGGTCTATATACTGAAAACTGCTTGTATTTCCAAGATACTTTGTCCTACTGCTCTGCTGCTTTTTCAAAATGGCCTTATCTTTACTTTCCTCTCGAAAACATTTTTTTTTAATTATGCCATTGTGCTGGTTTTGGCTTGATTTTCTTTGCAGTATCGACCATGGGGCTTTGTTTTGGATTTGTGCTGAAAACTGTTGATAATTCAAAGATTTAAGCACTTGAGTGCACTTAAACAGAGCCAAGGCCTTTCTGGTTCTTGCCCCACCCTGCCAGCGAGGAGGCTGCAGGTGCACAAGGAGTTGAGAGGACACAGCCAGCACAGCTGACCCCAGCTGACCCAAGGGTTATTCTGTGCCATATGGAATTACACTCAGGAGATGAAACATAGTAGCTTCCATGCAGCTACCATCATAGCCCATTTTTCAACATATCATCCAGCTGAAATCATACAGGACAAACTTAAAAATTCTGATTTTGCAAACTCAGATCTTGCAAGTTTTATCACATTTTTAAAGCTTTAATGAAGCTATGTTAGGATGTATAAAGAGCAATTCACCAGTAAAATGTTCTTCTTTCTAGTATGATAAGCATATACATTCCATTTATTATCCACAAGCCAATTATTCTTATTTAAATAATTAAAAAAATCAAGAACAAAAGTAGATCTGTTTGAAAAAAAATCTATTCTCTTTCATCAGGAAACAGCCACTATTGACATAGGGAACATGAGCTTCAGAAAAATGGCATGTATTGTCCCCCATACATTATTTTTTTCCCAAGAAAATTATAATGCCTGTTCAGCAGAACTGATTTCTGAAATTCTTCATTCTTGGGATCTTTCCTTCGTCTCCACCTATTCTTTTAACAAACTCACATTTTTATATTCTTTCCAAATCCACCTGTTGACAGCACTGGTATTTACTAGATTGGTAAAATTTTTAGTAAATGCAGGCATCCCTCACGTATTCAAGACAAGTCCTGCTTTTATATCACAACATTGGCTGTTACTCACAGTAACTATAATATGCTCAACATAAGCCAAAATATATAAACCAAGAGAGTTCTCTTTGAAATGTTGTAATTATAACCACCTCTATGAAACTATTGTATTTTTGTACTTGTCACCTTATAAATCAACTTGATGCCTTAAGTCAATCCACCTTCCCAAAACAAGAAGCTGAGGTATTCTTTCCCCAGCATAACACTTAGTGCTGCTGAACCAGATGATTTCATGAAGAAAAGGAAAAGCAAAGATATGCACAAAAACTCAAGATAAGCTCTTTATACAGGATAAATAGATACTGTGGGGAAACTGTAGGTTTATTCCTTTTTAAATACCATGCTTGCTAGCAGCATCCAGTTTATCCTTTTGCTATCCACTCTGTATCTGTTCCACATGAGTACTCATTCTCCAGGCTTACAGACAGCATCACTGTAGAGCTTCTTGCTTGAGATCAGTGATCTCCTGTGCAATGATCTGCCCACTCACCTTAGCTTTTCTGTCTGGAAAATGGGTTGTATTGCTGTGCTGGAAGCTGTTAAAGCATTTTTCCTCAAACGTTGTCCATCATATAGGCTAAGTGCATTTTCCATATTTATCTTCCTCTCCCATTTTCCACAGAGCCTTCCATGTTCTGAAGACTTTTCCTAGCATTTCTATGCTTGTTGCTACTCTACTTGCAAGTCCATTTACTCTGCATTTTCCTATATTTTCAGGCTGCAACAAGCCACTTCTGCAGACAGATAGAGCTCAGATATCAAATCTCCACAAATGCAATCACAAGTCTCTACTTCTCTCAAGCACCCACTGCAACTGAGACAAATTTACTGCCTGTCCCAAGACTATGTCGCAAAAACTTCCCCTTTTAAAATTAATATGATACCATAAGTGAAAGCAAAATTTTCAGACTTGCATCTCACTACTGGCTAACAAATCGAGACCAGCTCAAGTTACTGCCAATAATGAACTCTGAAGATTATGACCCATGATCTCTGGAATAACCTTCTGGAATTTCTCAAGTCATCTCAGTCTTTACTGCTCAAGTATTTAAATTTTGTTTGCCTATGTTAATGATCCACAGAGTTGTCAAAGAAAAGCCATTTCCTCACATTACTAGAGTACAGTCTTTTTATCTTCACAGGAGAAATAACTTGCACATAAATAAACAGAGCCACTGATAGTTACTCTATCAACAGGGTCTCTCTTGAGATCCATCACTGTACATGAGGATACTTCAGGCTTGCCAGGAGGTTTAACAAGTATCTACAGATACCAAGGGTACAGATCACTCTCTGGCATGTTGCATAAGTTGCATGTTGCAAACAATGTTGTGAAGGCCTGAAAAAATAGGACATCAATCATAATAGCTATAAAACTACAGCAATGGGGATCTTTGACATATAACTAAGCAGTTGGGCTGTGAGTTGATTGCCTTTCAAAGAGCTAAAGGAGGTATTCCAAAGACACTTGTGATATCAAGATGACCTATATACCAAATTGATATACTATCAACTGCTATGTGGTCCTACTACAAGAATTTGTAAGCATGTTTAACACAGATTTAAAACAGTAATTTGATTCCGCGCATGACAAGAAGACTTAAAAAAAATACAACAAAAAGTAACAGTAGGCAGAGAATGCATGAGATATCCTGTATAAGAAACTGGTTAAACCTGTAAGAGTTAAAAATTATATTTTGGTTTTCAGCCACTGAGCAGCTGTACTGTTCCCAGTGCTGTGTAATTAACAGAACACACTGTAAGCCTATGACTTTGTCACACTGACCTGGAATAGCAGTCTGGAACAAAAATCAATGTCAAGACATGCAACAATAAGTAAGTCTGTCCCCAGTCTACCCTTCATTTCAAGTCTGATCCTAAGACATAAAAACCCCTCAATCTAAGCAGTCAGTTGGGCAAATCATAAGTTTTAACTAGGTAATGTACAAAAATGCTTTGGCATCTAAAATGAAAAAGGGGTTTGATTTTTTTTCCCTCTTTAGATTATCAGCAAAAACCAGCATCTAAAAAAGCAACCAAATAACAAATAAAGTCCAGTTCTGGTTCTTACATATTTGTAGGTGATCCCTTCAGTTTCTATTAGATCATTATCTGGTGCCCTAAACCTTTGCATTCCTGTAATACAGTAATAAATATCATAAAGTTATTTTTCAGGCAAACAGAAAAAGATCAAGTTTGAGACATTTTTCTTATTACCAGCAAGTGGTTAATTTTGATCCTTTTTCAAAATTAATAGCCCAATTGTTACTTGAAACTTCCCAAGTATAAATCATTAATGAGTGTTTATTAAAAATCTGCTTAGAGAAAGGTAATGCTATAACTTGGAAAGCAACTCGAATATCTCTTGACACAAAATCCATTGAAATCTAGCAATAAAACTCACACCTTAAAGCTTATTACAGCATATTTTTATGTTTGCATCCTAATAAAGACAGGTGGTCACAGTGGTATTTAATGGTCTGCAACACACTGATGAAGTTAGTAAGCCACAGGCATGTCTTCAGGGATCACTGACCATTTTTTCTTGGTCAATGAACTTGACATACTAGACTATCCAAAACAACCCCAATATATTATTCTGAAAATGACAAAGAGACAAAGTAGACAAGATTTTCAAAAAAGTTCAAACTCCATGGAAGTAGCTGTAAGGGTTGAGTCTGCAAGATGTTCAATGCCTTATACTATAGCCTCTTAACAGTTCAGTCTTTATCCTCAATGTCTCACCAAGAGCAAACAAACCTTCAGAGAACTTCCAAAATTACTGTATTTTCTTATTATGTGTAATATTTGAAAAATAGAACTTCAGGTGAAAAAAAAAAGCAGCTTTAGTAACTTTGCTACTTCGTTGGTCCCACATATTTGTAATGCCTCAAAAACTACTTCCAGTTGTGGAGACCAGCCAATTTTGACTTAAAAAGCTATCATATTAGCAGACAAGCCATAATGCAAGATTCTATTCAGAGCTGTGGAGTTTTCACAGGATAGTTTTACACATGGAAGAGTACATGGAATGCAGAAATAGTACCATGTGAAGGGGTCAGGCACAAGAACAAGGTGATCAGGAATGAGGCATTACCCTTTGGAATGCAGCAAACCCACACAGAAGCCCTGCTGTCGAGAGATGCTGGGAAAAAGTCAGTTTCACTTTCCAGGGTAAAATAAACTGGCAGCCACCACTGCCACTATGGCAAAGCCTTGAGCTTTAGAGTGGAAAAGCACTTACACTGTTATATCTCAGGTTTAATGCAAGTACTGCATTCAAAAATCAACAGCAGCAGCTTGGAGAGGGAAGAAAGAAGAACATGCTAGATAAGGGAGTATCTTCTATAATAACAACTCACACAGCTGGAAAAACCAAGATCTCCAACTTTCATAACACAAGGAGTTTCCCAAATCCAAAATGCAAAGAAAATTTTCAGCCACAGCTGTGCCTGTCTGAGGGTGTATGTTGGAGGGGTAGGAGCTACAGCAATGGATGATCAATACAGTGTAGGCAAACACATCTCTACATCCCCCAGATAACTTTAATGAAGGCTTTATTTAGAGCTTTTGTGTTGGAACATCTTCAATCCACACAGTGTTAAAAGTATACAGAACCTGGTGGAGTAAAGAGTTAAACTTTAAACAGCAAGCAACTACACTTAAGGGGAGAGGTAAATTAAAGCATGCCAACATAATTTTGCTTGAAGACCTATTTCAAATTCCTGTCTTCATATAGTCCCAGAAAGATCACATTAAGAATAACTGAAAGATTCATATGCCAGTCAGTTAGAAGGTATTTTCTCATGAAGGGAATCAGTATTCCTTTGAGAAACAGCTTCAGGTAGAAAAAAGAAAAAGGTAATGATCTTGCCAAGAAAAACAGAACTCACTTCCTTTTTCAAAGAGCTACTATATAATTGCCACTCAGAAAAGGTCTGAGGATTATGAGTCAAGAACACACCCCAGACGCAAAAGAAAACTCAACACTAAGTATCAAGAAAACACTTGCAAAACTTCAGCTCCTATGATGTCATTCCCAATACACAAGGTTTGGGAACCCAAAGGCACCCAGACTTTTCTAGCATTGCTCTGAGCATGCAGCCAAGAAGCCAATCACCCTTTATTGACAACAACCGGGGGTTTATAAATCCTGCCAAGATGCTACAAAATATCCTCCAAACAAAAGCGTGTTGCATCAGGCTTAGCCTACTTGAGAATTTTACTGTTACTATGCTTGATGTGCATGTCCTCTATACTTCAGTTTGAAAAAGACTCAGACATCCAACAACATTTGGGAGAAAAAAAAAAAAAAACCAACAAACAAACATAAAACAAAACAAGGCCACAGTTTATTTTATATACCAATTTCACCTATCACCTGAAGCACTGGTTTTATTCAAACTGGACACAGGAATGACCATGCAGGGACCAGTGCCTTAGCAAAATTCTTTTTATACCACCCAGGAAAGATACCCATTGATCCTGCTTTAAATTCATAATCTGTGATTGAAGTCTTAATATTTTCATCCTTTCATCAGAAAAGCACAGGCTGGAAATCTACTTGGACACAAGGGTTTCAATTTTTCAACACACCTTGCCCAATCACTTGACCTGAAACTGGAAGTACAATCCTGATAAAAGAATAAAATTGTCAAGGATGAAAAAGCAGGGCAGTCCAATCCAGCAGCAGCACACAGCTAGGCAAAACCAACTCTAAAATTAAACCTCCTCCCAACAAGAGCAATTATCTATAGGCCAGCTGTAAGACTTACTTGCTAATGTTTGAATAAAAGCCTTAATTATGTATATTTTGTCTAAAGAGATAAGATAAGGCTACCAATGGGGGAAAAAAAAGGTAAGAAAGTATGTGCATATATATATATATATATATATATAAACCAAATACTCAAGCAACCATCACACCAAAGATCCATCTGCAGCACCTACATGCTGCCAGTAGGTTGCTTCATGTCAGTGATTTTTCCTTCCAGCAGAAGATATGAACCCCTCACACAGAAGCCAAGCAGGATGCAAGACAAACCAGCAGCACTGTATAGAGAGCCCCTGTACCAAGTGTTTACACTTGCCTGCATTTGGGCACACTGCCAGCAGAAGGGAGAAATCAATTTATACAGAAAGTAACGACCTGAGCCAAACACCACATCATCTAATTTGATGTTTTGTAACTTAAATAGTTGGCAAAGAAAGGATTGTTGTTTATGAAGGATGAATATTTCAGGGATTAAATAAACTGTCCTGCACATAGACATTTCTGCATTTTCTTGTTTTCTAGAAAATGGCATATAGTCAGAAAAGAAGGTTTATGTAACTAGATATTAAAGTAGACTAATTAGTTAAGAAGAAATATTTTTTTTCAGATCTCTTAAAACTAATCTGATCTTCCTTCCCTCCAAAGCAGCTGCCTAAGAAGATTAACTTCTTACTTATCAAGTTTCACAGTACTCTTAACTGGAACTTTTATAGCTTAAAGTTTTGTAGAAAGCAATGTACAAGTAACAAAAACCAAAAAAATAACAACAAATCCCAAATCAAAACACACAGTTGCCTGGTCATTTCACTAGGAAACATCTATACTAAGGACATAAATATCAGGGAAAGTTTTCAAGCAGAAGTTGGAGACTCAGCTACCCAGCATCTAGATTAAAAAATTCTCAGAACCTGTCCCTTCAATGAAGTCTCGCAATAGCAAGCAGGTTTTTTTTGTCTTAAGGTAGAAGGACAACATCCAACAAAAATACAGTGGTTTTGATCTGATATTTCTAAGCTCATAATATTTCAAATCACTTAAATGCTTTTAAGATTTCCTAGTTGAGAAAAGCAGAGGAAAAGAGGGAGGGACCTGATATAGGGTATAAAACATATAAATCAACTTGGATTTTATACTAATATCAATTGTTAGGCAAGGGGAAGAAACAAGAAATGGGTTTGCAGATATAGGAAAAGCTGCCAGTGCAAATGAGAACGAGATTGATCTTTCATGGAGTGCTCAAATTACAAGCTCAAATAGTAACTTTCTGATATGTTTTCAAGTATGAGCAAAGGAAAAAAAAAACTTTTCATCAATAACTGTAGCTCAGTAATGTTGGCACATTGATATGTTGAGTTTGTTCTCAGGGCTTTTTAGAAGAGATTTAGATCCCACTTGGGTTCTTTGGGACAAGTCTTATTTTTGGCCTTTTTTCTCAGCTTCCCAAAAGAGAAAAAAAAAAAAAAAAAGACTATTTACATTAAATCCATAACACAGCTAACAGTCATACCACTTGCTTTTCCTACAATTAAGATGCTTTACTTCACAATTAAAAATATTTCTCTTTTCCTTCTTCAAACCGGAAGTTTGTTCTTTCTGCACTGCAGCAACTTGAAAACACAGCAGCCCCCCCAAAGCAACCAGATATACATGAAGACAAAACGTGATCCAGAACACATCTGTACTTCAAAAAGAAAAGCCACTTCCTCTGAAGAGGTAGCTTCATGGGCTGTACAGCTATGAATCAGAATTTATACGGACAGAGAGAGTCCAGCTCTTCATCATGTGGTTTTCTCATCAACAATAAACAGTGCTGTGTAGCCAGCAGAGACCTGCACCAGCAAGAATTTGCACAGGGATTGCACGGGACCAGCCTGTTGTTTCCCTGGATCCCAGCAGGAGAAAAATGGGGATCTCTGATCCCCCAGCGAAGGGATCCTCTCTGTCCTGCTGTGTGACCCACTGCCCTCACAGAGAACCCCCATGTGACAATATTAAGCTTGCAAAAGATTTTGAAACTTTTTGTCAAGGCAGATACACTAAGCCAGGCAAACGAAAGTGGGACACTACCTAAATACAAGAGAGTAAATTCAGGATACACTCAAGCATGTGTGATAAGCCTCTGTTGTAGGTTCAGAGGCAAAACAAAGATTACAGTCAGCAAGCAGGAACGGGCTAATTGAATGTAACACTTTAAAAAGGCAACACAGAGTCTGTAATTTAAGGGCTGACAGTACACTGACTATAGTGTTCAGGAGGAAAAAAAAAAGGAAAAAAAAATCACAACAAACTACAGTGAAGAACAGCTCCATGCCACAAGCACAACCGAGAACAAACTAACACACAAAAATCTACAAGACGCTATTTTTCATGCAGTCTATGCAAGGCAACTCCTGTTTTCCCAGGTCTCTTCTCCACCCTTTCAGCCTTAACTCAGGGAACCTGATCTCGGGGCAGTAACACCGAGGCAGCTCCGCGCCCGGGCTGCCGCGCCGCGGCCTCGCCGAGGCCCCGCCGGCCGCGGCTCCGCGGGGCGCCCCGAGGGGCCGGGCCCGAGCCCAGCGGGGCGGCCGGGCCGGCCGGGCAGTGCCGCTCACCTCTCCTTGGAGTACAGCTCCCGCTCCAGCCGCCTCCTGCGGATGAAAGCCATGGAGCCTCCCGGCCGAGCCGCCGGAGCCGCCGCCACAGCAGGCCGGGCCGGGCCAGGCCGCGCCTCAGGGAGGCGGGGAGAGCGGGCCGGCCGCGGCCGCAGCCGGGCTGGCGAGCGCGGCCCGCCCCGCTGGTGCCGCCGGAGAGGCGGGGGAGGCGGCTCGGGGAGCAGCCCGGGGAGGGGAGGCGGCCGCAGCCCCGCGCTCTGCGCTGTCGCCCGGGCTGCGGGGTCTCTGCGGCCCTTCGGGGCCTCCGCGGCGCTCACGGAGGGATGCTCTCGCTGCATTACATTGCGAAACAGCTTCGTTACGTGCACTAAAATAAAAGTTTTAAATGTAGTGCCACTGCAGTGAGATCATTGTGCCCGGAACGCGTGTGACAGAAGCTGTCCGGGCAGGAGGTGTGTTCAAATCCTAGAACCACAGAATATGCGGAGCTGGAAGGGATCCATCAGGATTATCCAGCTGTGCCCTGCACAGCACCATCCCCAGGAGTCACCATGTGCCCGGAGCATTGTCCAAATGCTTCTCCAGCTCTGTCAGGCTTGGGGCTGTGACCACTTCCTTGGAGAGCCTGTTCCAGAGCCCAAACCTCTGGCTGAAAAACCTTTTCCTCATATTCAGCCTAAACCTCCCTGACTCAGCCTCATGCCGTTTGTTCGAGTCCTACCATTGCCCAGAAAGACCTCTGTGGAAAGAGGAGTTAAGTAAAATATCTTCGTTCGTATAAAAACCGTTCAATTCATGGAACTGCTGCTGTATCTGAACAATTTATTATGTGTTTACAGACATGATCTCTTGTGCAGCAGAAAAATGATGCCTTTTACATATTTATAAGTTAGAAGAATGGATTTATGGAGAGGATATAATTTTTCATATAGGAATTAAAAGAATTACAGGCTTCTAGACCTCAGGAGATTGTTTGGTATACTCCCTGCACTGAAGTGCATTCAGGTATATGTTGATCAGTGTTACTCAAATATTTTCAATTTGTGGACATATATACGAGAACTGTTGTATTTACAGAAGGCAGGTTTACTTTGGCTAATTGTCATTCAGGTCCTCTTCAGGAATACTTCACAGAATCTAAGGTGGCAGATCACAGTTTGAAAACCCCTTCTATGATCTGCATGAACTATTTCTCTGAATCAATTTGTAAAAGCACCTGTTTGAAGAAAATCTGCAATATTTGCATATAACTTGTACAAACTTCTAGCAGCATCCGTGGATAGGTGTTTGTCCAATAGCCAACCTGATTTTTCTTTGCTGCAATTCTTTGTCATACTTCCAGTAGAAATAATGAAACTGCAGAATCATGGAAAGGCTTGGGTAGAAAGGGACCTTAAAAATCATGTGGTTCCAACCCCTCTCACTGTGGCATGGACACCTTTCACTTGATCAGTTGGCTCAGAGCTTCATCCAGTCTGGCCTTAAACACTTCCATGGTGTACTCACCACTTCTCTGGGCAAGTTGTTTCTGTGCCTTACCACCCTCAGAACAAAGAATTTCTTCTTAGCATCTCATCTAAAGTTTCTCTCTTTTAGTTTGACACAATTACCCCTTGTGTTTTTCACTCCATGCTCTTGCAAACAGTCTCTCCATCCTTCTTGTAGGCAACATTCAGGTCATGGAAGGCCACAATTAGGTCACCCTGAAGCCTTCTCTTTTCCAGGCTGGAGAATCCCAATTCTCTCAGCCTTTCCTCAGAGCAGAGGTGCTCCATTCCTCTAATAATCTTGGTGGCCTCCTCTGGACTTGCTCCAGCAGGTTTCTATCCTTCCTGTGTTGATGACCAGAGCTGGATGCAGTACTTGAAGGTGGACAGTATTTATGTGCCTCACTTATGTTTTAATAAATAGTTGTGTATGAATATATACTTATTTATATAATTGTTTATATGTGAGGATATGTATATAATCCTCTCATAGACTTGAAACGTTTTTTTCACTTTTCTTACAGACTACACTCATAAATTATTTATTCTTCCAGGTTTATTTTGCCTTCTTTCCAGTATGACTTTTGCCTTTATCTTAGGATATGAGGCATCAACACCAACTAGAGTGCAGTAATTATGCCCCATGTGTTACACAGGAGAGGGACATTCATAAATACATCCCAGGAAGAACTTGTTTGTCTTACTGTGACAGAAGTTTCAGCTCAGAACTGATTCTAACATAATGCCATCTAGTTCTCCACTTTTTCTCCTGTATATGTAAGTTCTTCTCAGGTGTAATATTTTGCCTTAGCAGTGATGATTTCATCTTGCTAACTTCAGACATTTATCTTAGTTAAGAAAATATTTTGAAATTTGATACTGTCTTCTAGCTCTCACATTGGAGACAACCAGGTTTCTTAATATATCTATATTCTGTTGCATCTTGCAAATCACTAATGAAAATACTGAATAGAACTGAAGTGACAACAGATCCTTACGGATTCTCATTGCAAGTTCTCTCCAAGTTGGATTTTTATAAGCAGCATGCCAATTAATTGGTGCTTTCATGAAAATTAGGTTTATTTTGCTTTTTGTTTTAATGAAACTGTCATGGAACAGTGTCTAAATGACACTAACCTCAAGATCTATGATACTTACAGTTTCACTTTTTCCCTGAATCAGTGAAATTCATTGTAAAAAATAAATTATAATTGTAGTTATTAAATGTATTGCAAAACAAAAGGCATTAGAGTGGTGTGAGAGCATCTGTTCCTGAAAAGCTTATGGTAACTTTTTAATAGTTAAATTTATTCTAGATTATCCCTTGACATCAAAATAAATCTGGACTGCTTAGACCAGCTTTCCTTAGATAGAGGCATTTTATCCTTTTCTCTTTAAACCTATTTAGTCTTCTAGAAATTCAGAAATTGTTTTTGCTATGTTATTAAGTAAATTTCTTTAGGCCCTATTAACTTGATTGAATAAAATTTACATAGTTTTTAGCTCATTCCTTCTTTAAACTCTATGTTAAGATAAATTTAACTAAGTATCTGGGCACTTCGAATGTATTTTCAGAACATTTCTTGTTGCATTTTATACTCCTTTTTACCTGTCACTCATTTTGTACTGTAGGCTTTGTAATTTTATTCTTTTATTCATATTCTTTTATGTTACCCTTCAGTTATGTCCCCTTATTGTGACTTCTTTCTTCAAATCCTTGAAGAGCTTTTAATGTGCTGTTAACACAGTCTACTTAAGCTTCCTTTCCTTCCTTTTGTTCACATCAAGATAGCTTGCTATTGTATGTTTAATTAAAAATGAGTCTATTGTTCTCTGTAGAAAATCTAGGTTAGCTTTAAATGACTGAGCTCAGGCCTAGACTGTACAGAAAGGAGGTTAATTAACTCATATAGATTGGCATGCTGTTATGATGAGCCTGCTTTTAGTACCTAGACTAGATTAAAACTAGCTTAACTTTTTCTGCATAACAATGCAATCCATGGCTGGCAATGCTGACGTGCTGTTTCTTCCTCTTTTTCGCAGAGTAGGGAGGTCTGTTTTGGTGAAATGTGTCATGATCACTTTCACTCAGTTTACTTTCTGCTTTTAAAATCAAAGTGAGCTCCTCTCTACTTGACATGAAGTTCGTGTTGGTAATGCCTCTTGTAACTTCCTCTGTAATGTGAAGCAAAAGTTGATCTCTAAAATACTGCAAGAACTTGACAGACATTTTGTGTCCTGCCATATTATTCTCCAAACTGGTATTCAAGTGATTGAAATCCATTGTTATCTCATGGGCAAGCTTCTTGAACACCTTCATTAGTTGCTCAGAATACATTAGAAAAACTACCAACTTCCTCCTTTTGGATACAGCTGTGGTCTATTATGAAAAATAGACCTGATTCATAATGTAATTTTACTTCCTCCTTCTAATTTTCACCAGGAACAGTATCTTTGTCTCTTCCTGAATTCAATACACGTTGAATCATTATCCCCTGATTTGCTTTGCCCATTTTCCCTAGCATTCTTATATACAGCTATTACTCATGATATGCTACCACATCTCTGGGGTGCTACTAAACCTATATTTTTCCATAGGCTCATTGGATGCCTGGAATTTGACTGCCAATACTCTGAGTTGTTTTCAATGTTTCTTTTTCATTCTTTGTTTCTGGCAGATATTCCCAATGGTATTTCACCACTAAATCTTTGTCTGAAAAGCTTAATTAAATACAGTGCTCAAGTGTTTCTTGTACATCCATTCTATTCAATTGGGCATTTTTAAACATGTTCAGAGTAGACTTAACCTCAACTGATGAAGTCAGTGGTGAAGTTCCTGTTGGGAGTATAAAAGACTCCTGAGTGTACTTCAAGGATTCATCCAATAATATATTTATTCTGAAGAATATGTCAATAGCCAACCCATGACACATAAACCAAAGCCAAAACTAGTAAAGAGTACTTAGCTTATTGTTAGTAGGACTGGTCAGAAAACAGAAACACTTTTTTTTTTTTTTTTCATGGGGGAAAAACCAACATCTTTACCTCTCATTTTACAGTGACATTTAAGCTATTAAATATAAGTTTGCGTTTTTGTAAAGAATGCATGTTTTGAAAGCTATGAATGAATAATTTTGCTTTCAGGAGAAGTTTAGGACTAACTTCTGCAAGGGAAACACTGGCTCAAGTTTTCTGTGATATGCACTGTCTTTTCACTCTGTGTGCACTCGGAGCCTAGAACAATAAATAAATCTTTAACTGGTACATTTTACTTCTACCACAGTAACGATAACAAAATCAACAATTAGATGTGCCATGGTTTACCTGTTGCCCCGAGTGACAACCTGGAGTTACATGCAGAAACTCCACTAGATTAAAAACAATCATGTAAAGTTTACCCTCATGACAGAATTGCCAGCTCTGTTTTGAACTCATTTAAACTAATTTGTATTCATCTTTCTTGTACTAAACTCTGCTAATATTTTTGAGCTAGTTGTAAGTCAATTTATATGTGTACACAATGTGTATTTGATTTAAAATAAATTTTAATTTAACCAATTTTTATCAATAAACAAACCATTTTACATGGAGAAAAAAGTAATCCCAGAGGCAGATTTAAAGTGTCAACATTTAAAGATGTTCTATAAGTCAAATTGTAAAGGCAAGGATGACAGAAGCTTGTACAATTATTTTATGTGTCAATTTAAATTGAAGATTTTATGTAAAATAAATGTTTCCAGTGAAATCTTTCTGACCACACCCATTCTGAAATACAGTACTTGATTATACATTGTTTTGGTTTTAGTACTCTTTGAAGGATAACATCTCCTTTAGGTCTCTATACTCCTTTGCTAACATTACTAAAACTCTTTTTCATGGGTTAATCTCTGCAGAATTTTAGGGCTGGATTTACAGCCACTGAAAATCCACATACACACTGCATGTACCAAACTTAATGTGCAGATCCCTGTACTTCATTTTGGAAGCATCCTGAAGAAGACTCATAAAATAAGGCAGAGTGCATGGTAGTCCAGAAATAATCATGTACACTTTTATTCATCTGCATTGCTGGCAACTGAAATAATACTAACTTAGTCACTTTGAAGTCATGTAAATTTTAAAGATCAGAGACAAATTTGTAACAGAAAAGGATATATTTACTTTATAAAAACAGATTTGGAACACATATGATCTATATGGAAAAAACAGCCAAATGTGTTCAAGTAAGATACTCCCAACACCCCTACAGTGTTCCAGCTACTTCATGGAGCTGATGACTTGGCTGCCCTCCAACACCCATGCATACTTCATGTCATTAGATGTATGAGTCACTCTGCTCTACTGTAGAGCTGCTAAATGTGGTGCCACAAATGTTCGTTTGAAAAATGGATGAGTCCTTGGGTAATTTTTCAGTATAGCTGGTATTTTAAGGAAAGGCCTTTCAGTAAGTTTGTTACATATAGTCCACAGAGCAATGGAGCTGTATTTTATATCATAGTAATGAAAATAAATATGGGTAGTGGTGGTGAGAGAAAACCTGAAAAGTCTCAGGAAAGAAGAGAACATCTATTAAGGACAGATATTCTATGCAAAAGCAGTATATAATAAATCTTACAGTTTAAATACCATTTTCCATTTTATCCACCTCTGTAACATATCACTTAAAGGTAAGTTTTAAAAGCAACTTGTTTGTGTTTTCCCTCTTTTGAATGGGCACAGTTAAGTTGTTGGCAGAACATTAGTTAGCTGATGAATACATTATTTTATTCCTTTGTTCATGTGCAAGTGCATGTGACTAGATGTCTAAGAGTGCATGTTTATAAATCACAAAGAGATGTTTCAATCCCACTCTGTAAATGGTAAAATCACAATTCTCTCTTTTTTGGTCTTTGGGTTCAGTGTTCTGGCAGAGGGTGTTTTTCTTGGATGTAGGGGAGGGACAATAAAGCAGAAGAATTGAGATGCAGAACTAAACTGTTTAATTTGCTTATATAGTTGGCCTTCAAAACTTTTAAAATGTTTCAGTGAGGAATGTTCCACATACCTTACTTTTTGTATGGGTAATAGTCCCAGCTATTTTAGGCTGTTTATCTAGTAGATACTTCAACTCTGTTTCAAGTATCTTGTAGATACTTCAATACTTTGCAGCATTCCTGCTGCAAAGAAGAGCTGGGATAGAGTAATATTCATGCTTCCATTTTAAATCAGTAAAACAAATGCATAATTTAGAATAATTTTCAGACATGCATACAAATGTATTGTTTCTTTGACATATATTCTTGTATATTGGTTGACTTTATCCCACTTTTCCTAAACCAGAAAAGATAAAGAGCAAACCTATGTTATCATAAGTCCTATCTAAAAGCTAAGACTTGTGGTCAACTGGAGAGATACAAGATCAGCACAGCTAAGGTCTGCATAAGCAAACTAGATTGTTTTTCATATATTGAAGAATATACAACAAATATATAAAGGCATTTCCTTCTTCATTCCCATCTAGAAAACCTGGCATGCTGTGTATGATGTATAATAGAGAAGTCCTATGACTATATTTCTGAATGTAAGACTAGATTTTTTTCTAAAGTGGAAAATGCTTTCTCCTTTGTCACCAGTCAATGGAGTTATATATATATTTTCATAGCAGCTAGAGAAGTGACAAATGAATACAAAAACCACTTTTATTTAGAGCAGTTGTTCAGAACAGAATTACTTCAGGAAATAATTGCACTTGAAGCACTAAGGATGGATTCTTCTCATCTAAATTTAGCCAAATATGCAAATTAAGCCTTTAGTCTAAGGTAGTCTTCCATACTTCTACTGTGTGTCATGGAGAGAGGTGGGTGATTCACTGTTCTTACCTTGGACATCACACCTAAGGGGAATGGATTGCTTCCTGTAGAATCTCTGCTCCTCTGGAGAGAGTCCAGATGACTGTCTTAAATTAAACATTCAATTTTAAGATACTGCTACTACAGCTGAGTAAAATGACCCATATCTACATTATTTGTTAACAGCAACCCCAAATTTGCCCTAAAGATTAAACTGACCTATTGCCATATTCACACACATGCAGGTGTAACTTTAGCACATTTTCAGCATTTCAAAATCTCTGTGACTGTGTTGGTCTCATAGTAATCAGACATGCCTGGACAAGCTGGACACCAGGCAGCATTGTGGAGGGAAAGTTCCCTGGATGTGAAGCACACTGCTCATATAGCTGTTTTGTAAGTTGTGCTTTTAGTTGTGGTGGAAACATATCTGCTATCAGCTGACTGGTTCAAAGAGGAGAGAGGAAAAGCAGTTTTCTGCATTTTAAGAGAAGCAGAGGTGAAATTCTGGGGTTTTGTATGTTCTGAAAAATTTCCAAAACCAAGCTAGAGCTTCTGCTCAGTACTTGTAAGCATATGGTAATTTTTACAGGATCACATTTAGAATTCCCACTTGGTATGATATGAAAGAGAAAAGATCAGTATTTGATATTGCTGCCTCATTATAATAGCTTGACTTCAATAGCCTTCTGTTCAAAGAATTGGAGCAGAATAGGGTGTGAGAAACTGCTTAGGACTAGATCACTCAGCAATATGCAGAAAATAAATTGAACAGCTCCTCATGCTGTATGCCTTCTGATACTTCATTTTTTTAATTTCTAAAGCAAAAGACCATTAATAGAAGAAGTTAAACTTCAAGTTGCCTGATTGCTTCTTTTAAAAGGATGGTTTATACAATGAAGGAGTATTTGGCTTGTCACTCTTGGATGGTAAAGATTAAAGACTTCTCATGCTGCAAAGACATACTTCAGGTACTCAAGAAATTTTAGAAGTCTAAAGCAAAAGGCATCTACTCTTCCTCTGAGATTTTGAACCTGAAATCCATGCTTCAAATGAAGCATATATGTTCAGTTATCTATAATGGTCAGACATTAAAGGATACAGCACTCAGGTTAACAACTTAAGCAATGAGTTGTGGTGGTTTGGGAACATGGGAACAGAAGAAAAAACGACAGGAGTATGGTTTTTCATTGTTATATGGATCACCAGATCTGTGTCCTTCATGTGGCTGCAGTCTTTTAGCCAGTTGCATCCGTGTGATGGATGGTTTTGACTCTGTCTATTTTCCTTCATCTCACTGTAAGGATTTGTTACCTCTTTATGTAAGAAGAATTATTTCTTTGGGAGAAGAAGCATCTCTTGGTTGGATTTGTATAATATGTGGCAGGATTTTGTGGCCCATGACATTAAATCAATTAAAGCAGTAGAGCTACATTAGTCCCTGATGATGGCACCTGGATGATAAGAAAGTCAAGGAAACCAGCAACAACCCAGAAGCCTAAATTAAGTGATGAGAACATAAGCAAATGCCATTACTGAAAGGAAATGCTGTGATGGACATGGTAAGATTCTGCTAGTCAATAACTGACAGAATTTGATTGACATTCAGGTTTTCCTCTACTCTGACCACTGCTTCTCAATCAATCACAGTAACAAAACCTTTCCACAATTTGAAAGCTTATCATAGGAGAAAAGTTTTCTTTTAAAAAATGTTTTTCAATTTTTGCCAGCAAATGCATATAACTTTATAACAGGTGTTTCTCTGTTCTGTCTGTGCTGTCCTCTGTGCTCTTGTCACAGTCATGTGTCTCCAGATATTGAACAACCTTTTTCTGCCCTACCTTTTTCTAGAGATATTTGGAACATTTATTAAGAAGGAAATAGTTTTTAACTTATAAATTTTTATAATTTCATAGGAAAGTCAGAAACGAACCATGGGGAAGTACAATGAATAGACAAGAAGTTACATGCTGCAGTTTCTAAATATATGAATACTGATTATACTGCTCTCCTGCACTTAGGACATTGCCACCCAACACATGAAAGCACTTTTAGAACTGGGGGATATGTGCAGAGCTTTCAACACTTGCAGGATTTTTCTAACTGTAAGCCACAGGCTCTTGTGAAACAGCAACACCACAAAGGTTTGTACTTCCTTAAATTTCACCAGAAGCTGTAGTCACAAGTGCCAACTGTCTACAGGTGATACAGGAATTAATTTGTAAAGGAGAAGATGAAACAAACTATCAAGAAAACACTTCTGCAAAATCACCTGTGGTGTTATTTCTGCTATTGGGACTACCACGTAACAAATATGATTTGTAGTGATATTTTGCTCTGCTCTCAACCACAGCAAGCCCTGACAGAGCAGTAACCTTGAAGCTTGTTTATTGGACACCAAGGCATGAGCTGGGGCTTTTAAAACACTTCTATTTACTGTCCTGTCTGTGGAAGCTCTGCCAGCTTCTCCCTTCATTCTCTAGTGAGTTTAGCAGAGTGTTTCCATTGCTTTTTTGCCAGTTCTAGACCTTAAGTTTAGCTGGTGGCTGATACATGCCTGTGTCTTCTGGTGGGAAATCATGTGACAGCCAGGAGAAAACAGACTCACTACACCTCAGATTGATGCTTCTGAGATTTTTTCCATCTTAATAAATTAGAAGTTTAATATGTATACATCTACTACATTAAGGAGTGTTTGAAATTTATTTACATTTTTTTTAGACAGACAAAATCTGGAAAAATAATTTCCAGAAATATTTTCTTAGAAGTTTACATTACATTTACATTAGTGTTTGTTTATGCAAAGTTTGATCATACAATTAGTGGACATATTAAAACCTGAACATTTTTTCTTGGTGCCTCCATTTCAATCCATTTAAGATTCTTGTTTCTGACAGTGATAGCTGCTGCATTTCAGAAAAAAAAATAAAAGATTGATAAGCACAGTTTATGATGTCCTTCATTAAAAAACCCTCTATCCAAGCCTTTGGATACCACCACACAATAAAAACTGTTATGAGTTTTCACCTTGGAGAGATCTCCTATTGAGTTCTACGCAGCAAAGATTTCAGCCAGAGGTGAGTGAAGTGCTTCAAACCTCATAAACTGTGAAAACATAGGAGTCCTCGATGTATCAATGTGTGGAGGAAATTTTGAATCTAACTTTGGAATTCTACCTTGAAAATTTCATTTTTGAAATGCCCTCAATGTAGATAATAAACTGCTTGTGAAGCTATTTGCCTCTGCTTATATCAAAAAGGATAACATATCAGCTTTTTTTAGATTAAAAACAAAACCAAAAACAAAACCAAAAACAAACTGGAAAAAAATAGGAGTGCTGTTTCATATTTTTGGTCACTTGATGGCACTAAACTAACACTGTATACATATTAATCACCAATAGCATAAGAATATTTCTGTGCTAGTATTTGGGGTTTTTTATTATTTTTAAGGCTTGGCCTGATCAAAGCGCTTTGTTTTGTTGAGGGCAGATTTCAGACACAATGGAGATTAAAATAAACAAACATAAACCCAAGAAGCAGTAGTGAAATCTGGCTGACTGTGTTCCGTCTGTCTTGTTAAAGTTCATGACATACTACAAATACCACAATTGAGCAGAATATGCAGCATTTCCAAGTAAAAAAAGAGTCAGTTTTCAATGTAATACACCAAAGACAAAACCAAGCTTTCCAGTGTAAAATCTGAGAGAAGTATTGCAAAATTTGGACAGTAGCATTTCCACCAAAGTCTGTGGCCATCAGGTGGCCACCCACCAGGGAGAACATGTGGATATCCTGGGCTTTTCCACATCTCAGTGTCTTTGGGGAAATTGTCAATATTTCAAGGCTAAATATTGGGTTTATTGTGTGAATTAGGAGTGAAGCAGAGAGAGCTTTGCTTGGATGATCTCAGCCATGTAGTAGGAAGTCTCTGCTGTGATAATGTGTGAAGCAGGAATTGCAGGACCACTGTGTCTCCTAATAAAGGCATGTCCTCACAGACTGTCCAGTAAAATGTCTGCATTGTATTTATTTCCACTGAAATCTGAGAAATCCTCAGTTAAATGGATCTTGTGGAGGGACTTTTTAGGATTTAATAGAGTATCAAGGGAGCATTTTTTTATTTAATGGTCAGAAGTTTTGATCTTTCAACATATTTTCCTCTTCTACAAAGGGAAGGAAACCACATTTTAAAAAAATCTTCACAGATCAACAACCAGAAATATTTGTGTTGGATCAAGGAACATATTTTCTCCTGATAATGCTTTTTCTCTGGATGTTTTTAACTTCTTTTTCAACACAAAGTTACTTGCATTTCAAAATCTCCAACTTAAGTCCTACCTTGACCTTGGCCCTTTTAATTTTCTCCCTACAGAACATCATAACATCCTTGCAGTCCTCCTGAGTTGCCTGCCCCTTCTTCCAAAGGTCATAACACCTAATTTTTTTTCCTCATTTCCAGCAAAGCTCTCTATCCAGTCAGGCTGGTGTTCTTCCCCACCATCTTGTCTTTTGTCCCATGGGGACAGCCTGCTCCTTAGCCTTTAAGATTTCCTTCTTGAAGAATGTCCAACCTTCCTGGGCTTTCTCTCAGGACTGCCCTTCAACCAATCCCTTATGCAAGCCACAGTCTGCCTCCTGGAAGCCCAAGGTGGCAGTTCTGCTGGCCACTTTCTTTATTTTGAGAACTGAAAACTTAATCATTTTGTGATAGCTGTGCCCCAAATGGCCTCCCACCATCACATCACCCAACACAGTCCTTCTGTGCTCACAAACCGTAGGTCCAGTGAGTGCATTCCCTAGTTGGCTTCACCAGCTCTGTCAGGAACTTTTCCTCCACACTCTCCAGGACATTCTGGACTCTTTCATCTCTGCTGTGTTGCATTTCCAGCAGATGTCTGGTAAGTTCAATTTCCCCATGATAACAAGGCCTAGCAATATTGTGAGACTTCTTCTGGCTACTTACAGAATATTTCTTCTACCTCTTCATCCTAATTAGCTTGTCTGTAACAGAATTCCAAGGGGATATCTGCCTTGTTGGCATTCCCTCTGATTCTTATCCACAAACACTCAACCCTATCAGCATCATCATTAGGCTCTAGATAATCAAAACCTGTGCTATGTGCTTCCATTCTTACTAGCTATTACGTTTTCATCTCTGTGCAGTATGGGAAACTTGGATGGTACTCATCCTGAAGGGGAAAATGCCCATGATTTCACCACTTCTGGGACAGTGAAGCATTTATCTGCAGTATTTTTATATTGTGTTGTGGTTTAACTGCTGCAGAGATAAGGTCACGATGGACTTCAGTTTCTCATGTGCTCATAAGCTCCTGTCTTCAATGATTCTGCAACTATTGAGAAATAGATCACAAATCACAGAATATTCTGAGTTGAAAGGGGACCCACAGCGATCATCAAGTCCAATTCTGAAGGGGCTGAACCAACAATCCTGTTATTAGCACCATGCTCTAACCAACTGAGGTAAATAAATATGGTATTTTCTGGGAGTTTTTTGTCTTTACAAAGAGTTCAGTTAAATGAAATATTTTCAACTTTCTAGCCAACAAATCCATTGTCAAAAATTGGTTTATTTGTCATCTCATATGCTCTTAACCATGATAAGCTTAAGGAAAGGAGTTGGTTGCAAAGCATTGAAGCGATTTCCACAGTATGCAAAACCAATTTCAGCTCTCCTTTCTACTCATGAAAGTTAATGGCTTTCCACAGGAGGTAAATGAGGACAAATTTGGCTATCTTGGCTTAAAAAATACCTTGTTTTCATGGCTATCTGCACTAAATTTAATCCAACTACAACAAATGAATCTCTTCACAAAGTTGGATAAATGTGAGCTAAGCTAATATAAGCCATGTGAAAAATCATCTTGTTTTATGCAGTACCAGTCAAATAATATTTGAAATTTATATGAATGTATAGAAATATATATTAAAATATTCTCCAAAATACTAGATGAAAGTGTAGTTTCTAGATACATGTCTATTTTTACATTATAAATAAAATCATAGGATCTCAAATTTGAATTTGCAAGCTTGCTGCCAGAGAAGCAAAGAAATGAGAAAAAGCTCAAGAAACTGTCCTTTCAATATCACACACTGTCATATAAGTTTTTCACTGTTACATTTCTTAGTCTCTTGTGCTTCATGTACATGTGCTGGAATCACATAGCACAAATCCTAATTTTTTATAGGCCCAGTAAATAAAATCATCATAATTTTCATTGCATGTGAAGGTTTGATTATGGTTGTAAGTGTGTAGCTCACAAACTGCTCTCTTCTTATGTTGCTGTTTTGCAAATCATCTTTTGTTCATGCAGATAAGTAAATTTCTAAAGGGTGTTAAAAACATTGCAAAATTAGTCAGTCTGTAAAAATTTCGACCAAAAATCTGGCAACCAATGAAAGAGCTCATAGAGGGACTTTCAGGAGGACAGACACAGGGAAACTCAGTGGGTCTCCCTGGTGGAGGGGTGTGTGCTGCCTGAATGGCATGGGCACTGCTGCCTTACCTCTCTGCGCCTTCATGGAACCTTGTGATCCCTGTTCAAACAATTTGGACACCATTTCTACCTGAATAAAAAGGGATAAAATACAGAAATGACTGTGACTCAACCAGAAGCATTCCTGGAAGCTCCTAGGAAGTCTTCCCATGTCCACTCACCCCAGTGCTTATCCCTTTTAGCCCTGATCAGCCATTGGCTACATAACAGGGCAGACCCATAGCTCTGCTGCATTCAGCTCTGTCTTATTTCTTCTAACAATGTACACAGAGATAAGATGTATGCATCTTACAGATCTATAGCCTAAATAACTCTCCACTCAAAACAGTTTTAGGTATAGGCCATCCTGTTTGGACAATGTGCAAATGCAACTATTGTTGAACCTTTCCTTCACAGAGCCTGCTAATTGTCAAAAATTCAAAGGCTCTACTTTCAATTATAAGAATAATTTTTAAAAGCATCGAGATACAGATTACAGACAAATTATTAGTACATGAGTACTGAAGGCTGAGTTGAATACAAAGAGAAAAAAATGTTGTGAAGTTAGACACGAAGCTAAGGCAACCTGACATAGTTCCCTTAATATCAGTGGAGCTCTTCTGATTTACACAAACTGAGAATCTGGCTCATTAAAATTCAAAAATAAATCTACAAGTACCTACTAAATTTCATCTTTGTATTTTGAAATATAAAGCATGCTTTTTATTCACAAGTCTGTGCAGTCTTTGATTAGATTCCATTTGAATTAAGGCGTATTATGTTTGGCCACTGGAAAGTGCTAATATTGTTCGCTGAAAGAAACATAAACATGTTGTGAAAACATTTCATTTTCAAAAGAAAAATTAATATAATTTTAAAAAATAATTAAAATAAAGAAGGCTATGGAGTTCGAATGAGGTACATTCCTTCACCCTAAATTAACAGCTGTGTGCATGAAGATCTGCTCAAGAAATCAGACCTAATTTAGCTGGCTTACCTTAGCACTTCAGTGTGGTAAAAGGAGCAAAGACTTTCTTTCCCCTCTTTGGTAACTGCTCATGCTCCTCTTAATCTCTCAATTACAGCCCTGAATAATGTGTGAAATTTTGGAAAGACTGAGTCTTTAACAAAGAACTGCAATTACATTTGTGTTCATTGCTGGTGCTGTACCTTGATGATGATCACCCTCTTTCCAAAGGAAGCCTTTGCAGCTTCTGTGCCTGTCGAGAACCCCTGTGCCCTCCAGCCCCTCATGAAAGCTGCCTGGGGGGCTGTGGGGTCCCAGAAGAGATCATTGCGGAGGGCAGATAGGCACAAAGCCTCTCTAAAGATTATGGAATCATGGAATCATTTAGGTTGGAACAGGTTCTTCAGAGTTGCTGATTGCAACTGTGTAACCTAGTACTGCTGAGCCCACCACTAAACCACGTCCTTAAGTGTCCTACCTTGAGTGTTCTACCTATCTGCAAGTTTTTAAAATAACTTTGGGATGAAAACTCAAGTATATCCTAGCAGATGTTTAACAGACAAAAATAACTGACTCCCCAGACCATTAATCACAGATTGGGCATGTTTATGAGACCAAGTAGAGCCCCAGAGTTTAGAGCTGCAAATAGGTGTGGCTTTGCAATTATCATGGGTTAAACTTGACGAAATGGAAGTTTTGACTTTCAGTCACCAGTGGAAATCAGGGATAATTAGATCAAAATTAATGACCCCATTTGGAAAACTGACCAGAGGATGTTCTCACCCAAATTAATGGACACACCCAAATTCTGCACTCTTGAACCACTGGAAGCCAGGGAAGTGTGTAACACACACCTACCCAGCTACCTAGCAGGTGTCATGGAGAAACTCACTCTCTGCTCAGCCAGTAATCTGCATGATTACTCAGTAGTCTGCTGGCATGATTTTGTCCTGTGCCAACTGGCATGCTCTGCTATAAGATCAGAGTCAGACTGGGGGTTTGGAGTCTTTAAAGACCATTCCCAAAAGGGCAGTGTCAATAAGAGTGATGCAACTTGGTTGCCTCCCTCCACCCTCCCCCTCCTCCCTCTATATTTCTCCCAAACTGTGCAAGCATGTTTTGTCCTCAAACATATTGGCATATCAAACCCAAATTGTGTAACCCGATTTTAATTTTATTTTCATGCAGCAAAAGCACTGTTTTGGTAAATTGCAGTGCCCTGTGTGTTACAATGAACTTTGTGAGCACAAACTAATGCAATGATAGTCATATGTTAGAGACTCAGAGGTACCACACTGGCCTGAGGGAGACTGGAATGACAGAAATTCCTGGTGTAGACAGGACCAGGCCAGGCCACCTCACTTCAGAGCTAGAGAATGGCCCCTGAATAGGTGTTATTTGGCAGTTCCGCCACAGTACAACCACTGCAGTATCAGGGACAAATAATGGATGTTGGTGTTGCCAAGTAACATTTCTGTGAACTGAAATGACACCTGACAGAACACAGCAGGACAAACATTGGAAAGGCCTTTATGGTTTTGGTAACCACATTAATGGAAAAACATGAAAATAAGCCATGATATCAAAGTGTAAATATGGCATGAACTTTTCATTACAGTAATTCTTTAAAAAAATATCCCTTTTAAAATAAAGTCCTAAATATTTAACAAGAATATCTCATTGATATGCTGTATTATGCCCAGCAAACCAGAACCCGACAATAATAAAACTCCATGTTTTATTGGACAGAATGCATAATGCAAACTTTTCCATCTAGAGAGGTTCCTTTTTTCTCACTGGGATGAAGTATGAATATGAATAATAAACTAGGAGGTATCTCTAAGAGACCAGTGTTCTTTATTTCTTATGTGAGTTAGAAAGCAAAAAAAATACCCAGGAAAAACATCTAACTGAGAGATGTCTATTTTTGAAAACATTAGGTAGGAGCATATTTAAGTCCAGGTAGTCATTACTCAGCTATGCTCACACAATTCTTATTGCCTTAAATGAGTATTTAGTGCAGATCTGTGCACTACAACTTCTAAATATTCATGTTCAGTTATTGAGAGTATGTATTCTTGAGACAGAAAGCTCAAGGCCCTCTATAGAAAATCCACTTCAAGCATCGCTGGAACAACACTACAAATCCTGGGCCTGGAGAGATGGAAAACATCCCAGCAATGAGAAAGATATATTCAGAACAGCCTTTAAATTGTGATGGACATTCTAGTCTAAAAGGGTGAGATTTTCTCAGGAATTTGGATTCAATCTATGAATTTACTATGGGCCTGATCCTCATGGTACAATTTAGATGAAATGGTTGTTGACATCAATACAGAGTGAAAGTCATATTTTGTCAGTGTAGGGACCAAAGCAAAGGCTCACTAAATCTGTTAGACAACTGGTTTAGGCAATAATTTGGCTACTTGATACATGTATGTGTGTAAATGTGCTTAGAAAATGATGAAATTCTGTTTGACATTTTATTTAAGATCTTCTGCCACATTGCACAAAAACTTTCTTAGGACTGCTGTCTGCTCTCTCCATCTGCAACCTGCAAACAGCATAGAACGTACACAGAAGAGTGCATAGGGAAATTAAACTTCCTAATACACATTCTCCTCTCAGGGATAGATAAATATGTAAATGTTTAAAAAAATATTAGCTCCTGAAGTTAAGCACCTGAGTAGTCTAATTTTAAGATTCTTACTCCTGGTTCCCCCAGTAAATTTGAGAAGAGTCAGTGATACTGTCTAAGAATTAGGTGACTGGTTCTATATTCATTGGATTTTTAAAAATGTTATTCACTTCAAGATGGCTCACTCTTTTGCAGATTAAACATTACTAGCAGATTGTGCATTCCTAGCAGATTGCATTTGGCCTTCAGTTATTGATTACAAAAACTTGAAACCAAGTGAGTTTACATATATAGGTTTAGTTAAAATAAAAAAAAATCTTTCTTAATCTTGTTTAAGGTAATCAATGTTAACTTAAAAAATTTCCATTTGCCATATGGTCTTCAGGTGATTTGATGTAATTCAAAACAGGCATTCAGTAGCCTAATGGTTTTACTGTACCACAGATGTGTCATTCCCTTGAAATATATTTCTAGTTTGCTTCTCAGGCCTTGATTCTGCTGGCATTAGAAGCCCAATTACAGAAGTAAAGCAAATTCCAAATTCAGTCCACAAGGCTACATTATCAAAACCCTCTCCACTGGAAAGATATTCATGTCAGGCTTGAAATACCTTAATCATATTTCTCTTCATTACCAAACACAGTATATGAGGATATGTTGTGGAAGAGCTAGAACTCAGGAAAAGCTCTTGCCTGTTTTGTCAAAGTTATTTCAGGAAACTGAAATTTGAGCCTGATTTGAGCCTGAGCTTAGGCTCATGGGGTCGCAGTTTTAACATGATTATGCACATGCATGGCTAGCACCCATACTCGAGTGCACATGCTGCAGATTTTAAATCACTGGTTCCAAACACATCTTGGTTTGTTTTGTTGCTGTGTCTAAAGCAGTAATGATAGTTCTGTGAGAGACTTTAGGGGAGAGGGGTTTTTTGTCCTTTGCTGCTTCAATTTCTTACAATACCAGAAGTATTAGAAACATTTAAGCTCAGATGGGAAAATTCTCAAAATGACTGACTATGTATCCATATGTCCACATACCTGTGGAATATGTGCATGAAACCTTGGGTGAGCAAGTCCACCCCACTTTGTTCTCATTCAACCATATGGATCAAAGGTTAGTGTAAGAGATGTCATAGATGACAATCCCTAAGAAATCATGTCTTTTTATTCAGTTGCTTTTCTCAGCATTATATCTATTATATCTAGTATATACCTCAGGTGATTTTGTTGTAAATGACTGGGATTACTTCAAAAGACTGGAAGGATGGTAGTCACTGGTTCTTTAAAATATTTTCAGATTCCTTCTCAAAAAGCTTCCAGAACCACCAGTAGTGAAGTGGGACTTGACACACATATCTCACCAGGGGCAGTAGCATACACTAAAGAAACTGCTATGAAACTGAACAGTGTTTCTAACCTTTCATTAATGAGATTACAGTTGTTAGTTCAAAGCAGGTGAAACGATAAATATGCAGTTTGAACAGAGATAGTTAAATGGTATACGGAACTACTTATTACATAAAAAGCAAAAAACTGTATTGCAGACATGTTGCTTCTTGCCAAGCTCTTGTTGTTGTTCCAAGAAAATTAATAACTGACCTACTATAAAGCACTATTCTTTTATTACTTTCTTGAAGCTTTCATCAAAAATAGATGTCTCGAGTGTGTTGGATATTTCTGGTTCTTTTGAGGATTTGCTGTAACGTTAATCTCCACAGTGCGGTTGTGTTAACACCTTCCTGCTGCTAAACCAAATTTCACCTTCAGACACAGGGGTACTGAATTTTTAGACAGGGATAATCCAAGACTCAGCAGCAGTGGATTTTGGAAAAGTGAGTGAAATATAACCCAAGCTGGGCTGACTCAGTTGGCAGGCTGAAGCTGAGACAGCTTAACAAGAAATGAGTCTTTAAAGATCCTGTATGTTGATATTTCAGGAGTATGCTACTTTTTTCTGAAACTTCCAAGGGGCTTTATGAGGACTAGAAAATGCTATTTCAAAGCTGCAGGGTAACAGATTTTTTCCTTACAAACAAAGGATGTCCATCTCAATCAATTCTGCCTCATCAGATGCTTTGACAAGAATAATCATTGGAACTATTAAAATGTCTGCAGATCCCTCTTTCTTCAAGAGCACATAGAAATTAGAGTTGAATGTTTGCTCATGTATTACAAGTTACAGACATGACAGTGCTATGCATTGTGTAAGATTGATAGCTCTATGGGCAGGCAGATAAACATGGAAATGTTTTCAAAAGTTGATGCCATCACTATATGTATGACATCAATTAGATGTAGGTGAACCTCTCCTCAGGCTGCAGTCTGGGTAAGGGATTGCTTGCATGAAGCTCAACTATCAGAGCTGCAGGTTGTTCACTAGATAAAAGCAAATCCTGAAGGACACAAGTGAGGTGAAATCAGAATTCAGGTATTTCTTTACCTATTGCAGATGAGGAGTGATTACTGGTACCTCAGCTCTAGTTACAAGAATAAACTCCTATGGCGGCCCATTGACATGGGAGTGCAACTTTTCCATTCAGATCTTAGAATAGCTCATTATGCTCACACACAGAATCACAGAATCCCAAAATCACAGAATAAGCTGGGTTTAAATGTACCCACAAGGATCATCAAACCCAACTCCTGGCTGTGCACAGGATCACATACATACACATATATACAATACATAGCAATGGGTTCTGTGTCAGCCTCTGTTTGGCAAAAAGGTCTAAGCAGAAACTCCAATTACCAAGTTTGTTTTGTGTACCTTGTTTGTGCAAAAAAGACTTCTTGCATTTAGTTAGTTTTTGAAATAACAGATTGTTATTTGACTTGAAAAGTTCTTTGGCTATGCATTCCTTAGCAAATAAATCCAGGAGTGGTTCTGCAGATATTTTAATTATGTACATTTCAGAAGGTGTTATTTTGGGCTTTTTCTATTCTGGTCATATAGTCTGAATGCCTGTCAGTGACTGAAGTGCACTAGGTGAGCTGTGGGAGAGGGTTTTTTTGTTTGTTTTTTTTTGTTTTGTTTGTTCTTTTCTTGTTTTTTGTGTGGTTGTTTTTATGTTTATTTTTGTTGTTTTTTGGTTATTGTTTTTTTTTGTTTTATTTAAAAACAAATTCTAAAAGTATCCACAATTCTCAGTGTCTAACTATTATCATAAGAACATTTGGCAGGTGGATCTTAAGGAGCTTTGTAAATCTTTGCAGCTTCAGAGTGGTTGAAATAAGTGCTGTTACCACATTACAGCCAGGGAAAGCAACATACTGAAGTATTGCATAACTTGCCAACACAAACTCTTTGTTTGAGCCAGCTGTATATACCAAGTCTGTTGACTTCCAGCTAATTTTTAAACTTCTCTTCAGTAGTTTAAGTACAGCTTCTTTCAGAGCAGCAAGCCATTTGTACTTCAGCCTGTGCAAAACAATACTGCTTATCACCTAATGAACAAAATGGGCAAGAAACACATAGGCTGTATATCAGATTTGTTCTTTGTGATGATATGATGTGAAAGCAAATGCTATACACAGCCAAAACAGAATGGTATTTCAGTCAAACCACATTTACTTTGTGTACTCTGAATATCTATGTAATGTTATATAAATCCATGCAGGGTTATATAAATCAGGCATGCAACCTGAAAGCAAAGATATTCACCAACAAAATGTAGCAACTGTCATATTTAAAATGAATGAATAAAGAAGAACCAGACTGGGCAATAAAATAACACAGATTTTCAACCTTATAAACAGCAGTGACATACCTCTGATTTACACTTTTTTATAAAGAAACAAAAAACCCTTTTAAATCTTGCTGATGTTAAAACTATACATGCAGTAACTTTTTGTCTTCTGCCAAAAGCCTGCCCTCTATTAGATCAATGACATTTCCTTTGAAAAGCATCTGGCTTCTGAGACTACAATGTCCATCAATGAAATTCCTGGTTGTGAAAAAGCAACAAGGAGGTGATATAGCAGATAAGGTTACTGACATATCTCCAAATAGGATTTCCTCTGTGGCAATTCTGAATAGTCAATTTTGAACATGTATAAAGAGTTTCACAAATAGACAGTGAAACTTATTATCTTCAACTGGTGAGGAGATAGAGTATTCTAGAGTAAAATAGATGGCTACTCCATTCAATCTATCATTCTACCTACACGTGTTCATTGTCTGATTGTAAAAGGGTAAAAAAAAAGGTCTGCACAAGAAAACCAAAATACACCTGGCCAGTTGTGAAATGCTGATTTCCTAAAACATATTCCTTCTTGACTTATATAAGTAATGTGTTTATATCAAGAGCCATGATGTTTCATTACACTTAATTATCTTAGCATAATTATAAATGCTAATGGTCACATAATTATCTAGATCTTTTTAAAATCCAATCACTCAATTCACTATTTCACTCGAAAAGTCTCTTGGGGCTGTAAATCCCATGCTTTGCATGAAATAATATTTCCTTAAATTTGTTCTTCATTTAACTGCCATTAATTACATCATATAACATCTTCTCATATATTGGAATGGAGAAAGACTGGGTGCTTGTCATTTTATATTAATAAGACTACATTTCAGTGTTTGTTTTATGTTAAAACCATAAAAGCATACATAAAACCCTAGTGAATAAGATTATGACAATCACAGAAAATAAAAAGCTTTATGAGCTCTGTTGCAACCACTAGCTTAAATCATCATACAAGCATTCTTAAAGAAAAATATGTCAAGTCTGCAATCAGCCAAAAGTTGAAATGTGTAGGTCAATACTGAAGAGATGAGTTCAAACTTTAGGACAGTATGACAAGAGTGCTCTGCAAAAGGCACTATAGAGAGGTCCTGCATAGTCTGAAATTGTCAGGTGGTCTCCCAGAGTCCAAAAGCCCAGACCATCATAATCACAAGTTGGTAGGACATTTTTACTCACTCCTTCATTTTAATGTCTCATTTCTGGACCGTCCTCCTCTTGCACCATTGCAGACAAGTGTTGCCCTTCCTTCCCCTCCATGACTCCATGACAGTGCTGCTGTCACCACTTAAATCCAGTTCACCCCCACAGGTCATTGAAATCATGATATTTTTTCACTTCAGAAATCTGGCCCTTACCATAAAGCCCACGACAGGCTTTTTTCTTTAATTAGCAGTACAGGGATCTGCATCAAGCAGAGCAGGGCAGCCTGCATGGTGTCCTGAGATGTTTTTGTTTTTGTTTTTGCAGCCTGTGGATGCCATCCGTGCTCTCCACTCATAGTAACTGCATTACCTCACCTCCTCTTTCCTGCACTCATACATGTCAGCAAGCAGACTCCTTGTCATCTCATCCTTCAGCCAGGCAGGGCTCTCACCAGTCACTTTTGGAGTCTGTCTAGGCCAAACTCCCATGTTCAAGTAGTGGTGACTAGAACAGGCTGCCTAAGACCATGCCCAGATGGATTTTAAATATCTCTCCTATCTTCTAGAAAGAGAGATACCATTTTTAAGTTGATAGTCCATAAAGCATCTGGAAAATGCAAAAAACATTTATACAACAGACAAGATATGTTAGCACATATTTAGTTTATGATGGTTTATTGCTGTTTTTAATATGATAAAGTGTTTGTAAATAGTTGTGGAATCCATGGTGTCATCTGTAGATCTTGAAGTTTCTGTTTGAAGAAGAGGTTTCTTATTTTTTTTCTTAGTTTTCATGTAAAGCTGTAACAGAGGAATAAGGATTACATGTGTATGTGTGTGTGTTTGCATATGTATACACACATATATATATACATACATGAACATAAAAGGGGTTTTCTTTGTGTACATGTGAAAAGTATTGGCAAAACCAATTTTACTGCTTTGCCACAAATGTTGAAACAGATAAACTTTGAAATAAATTTCATTGCTGTGCTTTAAATAGCACAAAGAAAAAAAAAGTAACCTTTCTTCTCTTGATGTCAAGCAGATTGCAGAAGAGATATGTAAGCTAGAAATGCAGGTTATGTGATTAAAATTGGACTGAATGAAATCATATAAACAATATGAGAGGAGCTATTAAGCATGTGGTTCATACAATGTCTTTATTGACACTAAAGTACTTCCTTTTACATTTCTATATTCTGTATTTCTATATTCTTTGGCATTAATAGTGTTATCATGTATTGACTGTGACCTCTTCCCAGAGACTATCTTAGTACTGAGTTGGAAGTTATTTGGAAGAGTCTTATTGAAGATAATTTTCAGTTCTGAAGAAGAACTCAGCTTTATTCAGAACTTATGCTAATTCTGATGAAGAAATAAATAATCAGAATGCAAAAACTGCTTTCAGATTTATATTCTTTCAAATATACTCACCTCTCACATAGCTGCACTGGCTCCATTTCTGTTTATTATGTTGAACAAGAGATACTTGTATTTGTCTTCATGACTCTCTCCAAATTCTCCTGAATTTTAGGCCATCAATAATAAACTGATACAAATAGTTTGTCATATTATACATTTCCTCTTTATCACATTGCACAGTATGTAAATGTACATTTTGAGAAATACAGACATACAGAACAAAGTAATTTCCAAAAATTTGTAAAAAAGCTGGTAGTAAGAAGTTTATATGAATTATTAATTGCAAATTATTATGAATGTTGTATCCAGTAGTCTATAAAACCCATTTCCCAACTGAAAAAGAAAAGCCTTAATCAGTTAAACTTTCTTAAAGAAAGGATTAAAATCGTCCCTCTGTATTTTGTGAGATAGGAGATACTGCTAGTAATAAATATTAATCATAAATGTTGATTTTTAATGACCAAAAATTAAAGAATTATGTGATTCTTTCTGCAATTTATTAATTCAAAAATGTCAAGTTTTGACAGTACTATAGTACTGTAAAAAGAGGGAAACATTTCTATTTCTCTGCATGTACAATATATAGTGTAGAATGTATCAGTGTCAAATACGTACTCTCCAATTGTAACTGAAGAATATGTCCCAGAACAGCTGTGGAAAAAGGTGGTTTCAAATCAGCAATTTGGTCATCCCATACATATGAGTTTAAAAGAGCTGGCATAGGTAGCCAATGAACATGAATGCTGACATTTAGTCTGTATTGAAGCACTAAAAAATTGATATTTTTAACCATTCCCATTGTATTTTAGAGGTAACAGTCTAGGCAATTATGGACCTATCAGCTCCTTCCTGTTCAAATAAGAAGCAGCTGACACAGAATAAGCAAACCTAAGTACTAATATTGTTCTGTGCTTTGGGTCCTTTAAAGTGTTAATATGGTACTAATGCACATCAATTCACACACACAGATGGAAAACAAATCTGGTCTGACCAGCCTGATAGGGTTTTTTAGGGAAGCTGGGCAAGAAGTGTAGTGGTGCTTGACTTTTAGAAGTTTTTGACGGAGTTCAGAGCAATCTTAGAGGTGAAAGGTGGAATGGTAGAAAGTAGCATGGCATATATAAGTGAACATAAAATTTCCTGACTAGTCCTTTGCAAATGTGGGGAACATGTTGGGCAGAGTTACTTCTTCCCACTGGGAACACATCTGGAACATTGCCTGTGTCTCTCATTGCTGATTGGGTTTGCAGAAATCAGAGACACTGTAGGAAAAGGTGAATGATGAGGAGAAAGGGGTGAGCTGCTCATTGTAAATGAATTTTATTTTTCAGACAGTCACATATAATGTCTCTCAAGTTAGCCCTCTTTGTGCAAATGAAATCACCAAGCAGTGAAGAAATAGGTCAGCTCAATAGAAGTGCTTATTGTATGGCAGTGGGCTGCAGTGCTGATGTGATCCTTGGACTGTAAACAGAGCGATCTTAAGAGCTGGAAAAATATATTCCCTCTTCATTTGGCATGAATCTGACTGTTACTGCAATCCTGTGTTAATGTTTTCTCTGCAGCCTGAGGAAAATGTTTGCAATTTGGAGAGCATTCAGGGAACAGTTATGACAGATACAGAAGGACAAGTAAACATACCTTAGAGAGAGGCAGAGGGAATGCAAGACCTCTGTCTGTTTAGCTCAACAAGGAGCAGTTAGGAGGATGCCTTTGGTCACAGTCTAAGCTGAATGCAGGAGGAAAATAGGTTAGAACAGAGGGTTCTTTGGTTTGGATGTAGATACATGAAAATATCCAGCTTTGACGAGTTGAGGACATACACACTCCATGGTAGTGGAAGATTTTAATTGTTTACCAAAATCCATGGTGAAGTCATTTGGAAATATCTAAGTTGAGATCACATGCTCTTTTAAGTGTTTTTCATTACAGGCAGGAACCAGCTGTGTGAAGCCCAATGGTCAATATCTGAATGCTGATCTCTGACTCAAATCCTACCCCAAGACTCTTCCAATCAAGCATATTTATTTCACTGTTTGGCAGGAGATGGAATCTGGCCATTTCAGTACCTCCTCGTGCACACAGAGCCTCTCAGAGCCAGGAGCTGTTATACTTGCATGGGATAAGCAATTAGTGTTGGAGTCATCTCCTGTGCCATCTGCTCATGGCTCAGCACTCAGGACTGTGCCTGCATTGGAGTGTAGATCAAACAGGATTGTTCCACACAGGCAGGAAAGCAGGTTAAGTGATCAGAGTGGTATCTTCTCCCTGCATAATCTTCCAGTCTAGTTAAATGAAACTGTGTGACTTTCTTTGGTATAACTCTTTAGCAGGACTGTGGATAACATGTTAAGGTCCATTTTGTCAGTAGCATCAGAGGCAGCCTTAGTTGGACAGTCCAACAACAAAATAACCTTACACACATCAAAAGACTTCATATTTGTCTGAGAGCACCAGTGGATCTTAGATGCCCTTGCTAGACTTAGTAACTTTAAGACATTTCTCCTCATAACTTTTCCCTAGCCTGACCATATCTTGGGAGATATTTAGTCAGTGGACAAACCATTTCTGTGAAAAAAAACAACCCTGCCTTTAAACCTTCTTCACTTTAATCTTAATACTTTCTTTGTATTTTTCTTTGTTTACTAGCTCCAGAAAATGTTTTATGGGAGTTTTCCTTACTTGGTGTCTGGATCTGGTTATCATCACATATGATCTTTGTACAGCACATGCATAATAGTGTTTTGAGCATGTAGATTAAGAACTTGCTGCTAGTTATCTAGTGCCATAAAATATGAATTTCAGCAAAATACTTAGCTGTCGGAATAAAAGGAGATTTTAAAAAAATTGTATTCTCTGAATATTGAGTTCACAGTATTATAGAAGTCTGAATTCTCAACTATTTGTCTGTACTGTTGTAAAGCCCAGCTGTTCAAAAGACACTAGACAATAACTTAATGTTTCTTCTCTAAATCACGCAGATACAGCCACAAAGGGTGGCAAGCACACCTCATTGCTTTAGTAAAGGCTTTTATCTCAGAAGGTTGGAAAGGGAGCTCTTAAAAAGTTCTGCTCTTTGGCCAGAACTGTAAAAAGCATTCAGACTGAAAATCAAAAAGGAAGATTACACTGAATTTTGCACAGTTTGGGAAGGAAGATTAGATGCAGGTAGAAAATTAGGTTAGATTCCCAGTCCAGCCTAATTTTCAAGTTAAACGCAGCTGTCAGATGTTGTAATAATGCTGCCTAATCCCAAAGGTACCTGCATACTTTACATAAATATTTCTTGGAGATTTCCTTCAGGGTCATCATTTCCACTGAGGGAAATCTTTCAGTCGTGTGTTTGGGACATTGTACAACAATGGGTTGGTGTCTTCTTTGGAAATAGCATAAATGAACTCAGGTTTTCTGCTCTCTAAACAGAGGGTTGCTCCTGCTGATGTCACCTGGGAATTTGCTCTTCCTGAATGCTCATAGAAAGCTGCTTGGAGAAAACCCAGGGTAATCAGTGAGTGTGCTCTGGCAGCACAGAACCATGTGCATGGGGCAGGAGATGGGAAGATGTACCTCTGTCCTCAGCTTCTTCCATCAACTGCCTGAACTCTCTCGGGTTGCTGAATGCTGTGGAAGCTGTTCTGAGACACAAAGATTGTCTGTGATCACACTGAGTTCTTACTGCTAACTCCATGTGAAGGCTTTCATTTCAGGAGTCTAGACACATAAAAAGTAGGAACCTACTCTGGCAAACTGCTGAGCTTTGTAGTCTCAGTCTTCCTCTACATCTCATTAAAAGCACTGTAGCAGAAATTGTGCTTGCTTGATACACCAGCATGTAGTTTTTGTGTGTTCAGGTGAATAAAGTAAAGCCTATAATCTGGGCAACATTTGTTAATATTCTGCAAGGGAATGACCACAGGACTGAGATAAATAGCCATGACATTTCCTCATATATATGGAAGCATGTGAAATCCTTAGAGCTGTTGTACAGCACAAACCAACAAACCTACTCCATTACATGGAAAAAAGGCCTTCCCTTTCCGCACTCTTTCTCAGCTGGGTAAATTCTTTGCTCCAATTTTCTGCTTTTTGTTCCAGCCGTTTTCTGAAACTTCTTAAGTTCTTCAACCTCCATGCTCTCTTCCTTTTTATGGACAAAATGTAGGTGTCCACACAATATTTCACTTATTACTCATGTTGCTTATTTCTCATGTTGCTATCAAATTGCCACATCATAGAACAATTAAGTAATGAAATCTTTTTGGATGATTTTTTTTCTATACTGTGGGTGGGATACTCGGTGTGAGAATTTCCTTACTGTAACCTTTCAGGAATATATAGATGTCCTTCAAGAAGGCCATGGAATAGATAATGACCAGCTTTGTCAGCCCACACTTTTTAGACTACTGTCTGCCTCCTAAGATTAGGTTTTATGTCCTATGATGACTAATGCTTCACAAACACACAATTTTTTACATTAATTCTTTACCCTTGCTGCAGCACCAAACTGTGTGTGGATCTGTGGCAGACCCTTGAGCACAGACATGGTGCAGCACTGTCTCTTGGTAACGAAGCCATTAGTGCATGTGGTGATGTTCCCACTGCACAGCCAGGGAGTTAATTTTTCATTGAAAACTACAAATCTCTTTATTTGGATCAGACTTGGATTAATTTGTCAAACTAGACTCGCAGGGCTGACTATTATCCTTTCCAGAGGATGGTGATTAGATCTGTACATAGGTTGGGGGTCTAATCACTGTCTTATACAGTAATAATAAATATTATAACCTTCTTTGCTTTATGTTTTTCTGGCTGTGCAATCTGTCAACCAGTTTATCTTCTTCACTAATTAGGCTGGGGGCTTTGGGGGAATTATACTCTAACTCCTAAATCTCCTTTCTGATTAGCTCCATGTTTACCTTTATGATTTGATTTGATAGTTCACACTATTACTTTAATACAGAGGAATATAATTATTAATTTCTTAGGGGAGAGGGCATTGGTGTCTTGACTGTATAACAGTGGTGTAAATAGCTGCCCCCCTGCTGTGCTTTCCTAGTGCTGAAAGAGGCTCTAAATGTCAGTAGGAGAAGGGCTTCCCTGTGTTTCCAGTGTTTATAAGCAGCTGTTGGGGACAAGGACTGGTTTTCACTTGTGTTACATTTTGGAAGAGTGTAAAGAAAGAGATTTGCATAGTAGATCTGTGGATTTATCCTCCAAAGTGTTAGCAATGGGGAGTGAAAGTCTGCTCTGCCAGGAAAATAAGTTTTCAGAGGGAGTGAGGGCACTGCCCACCAGACTGCACAGTCCCTGATATAAATGATGCCCATCATTTAGCTGACCATCAGTTGGTGATAATGAGAATTTTCCCTTTTGAAGGAAGGTACAGCAAAAGTTTCCCAAGCATAACTTTTGGCCTCTTTCTTTGGGAACTGAGAACTTCAAGCAAGGGACCACATTAGTCACTGTTGAAGGAACAGTAGAAGGTAGAAAAAGCACTCTGAAAAATGTATTTTAAGTTTAAATTCTGGATTTATGACTGAAAATATCAGCCCACACATAAAAGACTTGGAAGAAAGTATTTTCTGGTTTTCAAGGGCAGTGTTTTGATGAGGTAAGGAAAGTATGGGCGCCATAAAAATGCCCCTTAGGAGTTCATGTTCAAAGAATCAATAATTTTCTCAAATTTAATAACTCTACTTCTTTCTTTTTTTTAATTAAAAAAAAAAAATCCAACCTAAACCAGGAAATAAAATGCAAACCTACAAAGTCTGCATAGGAAAAAACTGAAAACTGGAAAGAAGTGAAAATTACATTTCTTACAATGCCTTGGCTGCAGAAGACATACACAAACTCTTCTGTGTGCTCTTTTTCCAGTAGTATCTTGATGTGCTGTACTGTTTTGTGTGGTCAACAGCTATAGGAAACATAATTCAATTATATTTCAATATGAATGGTAGAAACATAGCACAATATTGCTAAAACTACTCGAATTTATTAAAGATCTGAAATGACACAGAATCAGATGAGTTGTGACAAAGCCCTCTGAGTGGTGCTGATTTAGTTTGCAGACAAAGGAAATATGAAGAAGTCGGGGAGCACAAGATCTAAAAATCCTAAATTTGGGGAACTTAGATTAATTGTGAGCTCAAAAGTACCTCTGGGGTCAGGGGCACCAGCTGAATGAAGGGTTTGCTCTATCTCAAGGGATGCTTAATTTGGCTAGTTGCAGCAGCAAGTAATTTTGGGTGGCATCAGCAAGGCCTGGGAGGGGAGGGGGAAGAGCTGCAGTCATGGGGCTCTATGGTAGAGTCAGTGTCAGTATATGCAGGACACTTACTACTGATATACTCAAAGGACACAGAAAAAGAAAGGCCTTCCTGCAGGGCAACAAAAAAAGCACCTCTGGGACCAGACAGGAGCAACAGGACTCTGAGCACAAGAGGGGCACCAGAGCCAGTGCGAGCCAAAAGAAGCTGAATATTGAAAATTCTCTGTTTTACTGCCTTGACCACAGCCAAATCTAGGGATTTCCAGGTTAAAAAAAAAAAAAAAAAAAATTGCAAAAAGAAAAATTAAACATTGGAAAAAAAAAAAAGAGAGAGATTGAAACACCTAAATCGTAGTGTCTGTGATAACAAGGTTTTGGATAAACAAACAGTTTTGGAAACTTAAGCTTCTTAGAGTATTAGAGAGAAGAAATCCTCAGATGTCATCATAATGTGTTTGCTTTTTTTTTAATGTAATATGTCATGTAATTGCAGTGGATGGCTATTCCTGAGTGTAGTTCAATAGACTGGCATGCTGAGATGGCCATATGTAGGGAAATAAACATGTTGGTAAACTCCTTGGCATGTGACCAGTATTGAGTATAAATCTACAGAGCAAGGAAAGGCAGCCCTTTGTGTCACAAGATTATTTTGAACTCAAGCTTTCAAGTAGCTATCAGAGATTACCTCTCATCTTTCACAGCATGAATTTCACATCCGTATTGTTAGAGAATGCAGAACAATATGGAAAGCAAGAAGGAAGAAAGGAGGAATTAAAGTACCTAAATCAGCTGAGTCATGGGTGAAATACAAAAAGGATTTCTGAAGGGTTGAGATTGAAACAGTAATGAAAAAACTCCCTCATCTATAGCTATGGGGTTACTTACTACAGTGTTTTTGATGGACATTATGACTTGATTCCTGGGGACTATCTTGCTTCAATTAATTAAACTCACACTGAGAGGACTATTTCAGCCCTGCAATGATTATTTCTTTTTTCATGGGAAAGTAGGAAAAGTGATTTGAAAATAATTTAGTGACCCTTTTTTCATTTTCTGATGTGGGAGGCTTTGAGTGGAAACAAGAACTGGAAGCACAGACCTGAGTCTGGGAGCAGAGCATAAGGGGAGAGGTGACAAGCATTGAGGGCCATCACTGCAAGAAAACATGGACAAAACCTCTCTGATAACATCAATTAGTTTCTCTTTTGCATTTCTTTCCTGTATTCCTACTGCTTTTTGCCTCACCCTCAATTCCTTTTTGTTGCTGAACTCCAAGTTGATTTTTCAAAAAAACAAAGTAGATAATTGTTTTGGTTCACTTATTTATTTTAAAGTAAGGCAAAAGGGCAAGTCTTCCTCTCTGGAGAAAAAGGAATCACCTGAGCTCCAGTGACTGCTAGGCAGAGTAATAGTGAGCTCATTGGAGCTGGATGGCCTTTCAAAACATTGTTATTGCTTATTATTATTAATATTATATATATAACATTATTCTCTAAAGTATCAGTTTAAAACCCTATAGGAGACACCACTGCCCAAATTTTGCTCCTTTCCCTTTTCTCAGAAGAAAAACAGGTTATTTGGAACCATCTTCCATTTTGAAACAAGTCACCTATCACTGCAACATTCTCTCTCATTGAAGTTGGACATATAGTAGTGCCTCTGGCAAGTATGAAAAAACCACTGGGTGATAAGAACCCTACAATTAAACCCATGAGTGATAATGAACAGATGCTTCCCTCCCACAGATGCTTTCTCATATCAAATGAAGTGTGGCTTCAAGATTTTATCAGTTCAAGGTGTTTACTCAACTTGAGAGAAAAATGTGACCTACCTCGATAATCCCCGTATGGTTATCTTTCCCCCCAGGGCTTTTTTACCTTTGTGGGTAAGTTTTTATTGCTTCTGTTAAACTGATTTTTCTATTCTCAGCAAAATTAAAAACCAAAAGGCATGTGATTCCTTGTGGGTTTACAATAGACAAAGCCAGTGCACATCTACTATCTGATGCTGGATCTTTCTCTGCACTCTTTCTAACCACTCTTGAGATATTTTTCCCCTAATGGGAGGGGACAAAGATAAAATCTATCAGCTTATATAAGTAACATAGCAAAGAGATGCTGGAAAAACTTATTTGTCATCATTTTTAATCCAGGGATGGCCAGGAGAGAATGGTTTCCAGGAGCAATCTGTCTTTAACATGTTGAAACTTCACTTTGCCCTCTGGTATTGCCACACCAGTATTTACTATAGCACAGCAAGTGTAATCCCAGCACATGCCTAGGAAGTGGGGAACTTTTGCTCTGTGGCCTGTGCTGGTCACCAGCAGGCTGGGACCCTGCAGGTGTGGGGTGGTTTGTGTGGCCAGGAGGGCAGCACAGCACTTGACAGCTCTCCAGGGCTGCCACTGCTCTGCTTAGAACCACTGGTCACTCATTAACTTCTCTGTGCACCTGCTTCTTTATGCCTTTTTGTCCGTCCTGATGTTTTAGATGGGAACCTCTGTAGGTGAAGGATGCATTTTATCATGTGTCTGTCAAGTGCCAATTTTGGCTGGGAAATCTCAGCACTCCTGTGATATGAATGGTAATTCCAATAATAAAAGCAAAGCCTGGCCATCTGGCTGCTATTATGGTAATGTGTTGCTCTGTGACAGTGGGACACTGTGCAGCTGCTTCTCTGTCTCATTCTGTATTGGAAAAGACAGCTCTTAGGCTTTGGGCTGAAACTCTATGGCTTGGAGATAGAAAAGGCCTGTGGAAATGCCACCTGACCTAGGTATAGGGGCTGAAAAGAACCCCACCATCTGGAGAGTATCATTCAGGACTGCATGTACTATGGCATTCAACTGCAAGCAACAACTGTGCCACTGGGTTTGCCCCCAAAGTGAGTGACAGTCACTGGTCACAAGTGATCATCTTCTCAGACCATTCAATCCATGCCTGTTGGGGCAGAAACTCTCCATCTCCAAAGATAAGAACTCTCCTGCTTTTATTCAAACACCTATGGATAATGACAGGAATCTCACTTAGAACCACCCTCTTGTCCTCTAGTCAGCTCCAGATCTGGCTGTGCACCCCGCCCATCTCACTCTGCTGCTTGCAGAATTGATGCATTTCTGGTGGGCATATAGCAGACTCTTCAGGGCTTTGGGATGGAGATATCACTACAGCCATGAATCACAAAATGAAACAAAACATAAATTTGAAATTGCTTATAAGCTGCATAATTTATGTTGATCAGAGTTTTCAGACATGGCCTTTTGCACATTATAAGATGAAGCATGACTCAGGATAATAATTCACATGGCTGAATATAGTGCTACTGGTAATAATACTCAGTAGAGAGAAACTATCAAATACTTAGCCTTGCTATTGTACATTATGTTCTCCCATTAGCTGTTTTATTTTACTCCATCTGGAGTTTCCTTCACTTTGCATGCTATGTTTGGCACAACCTACATTAAAAAATACTATTGCATTTACAAAATTATTTGTACCATCTCAGAGACATAGCTTGGAAACTCAAAACTGAAACTAAAACTCCTTTTCCCTCATGTGTACATACAACTCCAGAAGTCAGGGTCCTAAGTATAGCTGTGTGAGCAAGAAAAATTTCAGCAGTGCCTTTTCTGCATGGCATGCAAAGCCCAGCACTGCTGTGAGGCTGATGCCTTGCTCGTGGTGCTGGCCAGTGTGTTTGCTGGGCCATTTAGTCCCAGTGAGTTCCTGTGGAGGGCACAGGAAGGGTACAAGGGATGGATGTGTCTATTTATCTGTGTTGTGGCTGAAGGCACAGGGCACAAGGAGTCACTTTGGACCCGAGTTTAGTGTGGTCCAGCCCCTTCCCAGCCAGTCCCTCAGTCTGGCTGCATCTGTGCCCCACAGCCCTAGTGCCAGGGACAGCAGCACTCCCATCCTAGCCCAGAGCCACATCACAGAGCAGTTTGCATGAAGAGGTGAGGATCTTGTAGCCTGTTGGAATATATGGCAGGAAAGACAGGTTGTGTGTGGTGATGGGAAGAGGCTCCTTAGAGGTGATGGTCATTGTGTGGAAAGTGCTGGGGTTGGTGCAGTCTTGTTCATCCTCAGTGACAAAGCTAAGGGGTTTCTGTAGGAAATGGGCTTAAAACCTTAGCTAGGCCTGGAGTGAAGAGAAACTTCTGGACTTCAGCAAGGACGTGTCCCACCTGACCAACCTAGTGGCCTTCTATAATAGAGACACTGCAGCAGTGGACAAGGGAAGGCTGACTGATGTCATCTACCTGGACTTCTGTAAGGCCCCTGACAAGGTTCCCTACAGCATCCTTCCCTCTAAATTGGAAAGACATGGATTTGATGGATGGACTGTTTGATAGATGAAGAATTGGTTGGACACTCCATTCCTGGACATATTCAATGTCAGGCTTGACGGGGTCCTGAGAAGGGGTTAGGTCAGGATGGGGCCTGGAGCAACCTCATCTAAAAAAAATTGTCTCTTCCCATTGCAGGGGAGTGGGACTAGATGGCATTTAAAAAGCAAACTATTCAAAGATTCCATGATTCCAAGAAAGAACCTTCAAGGAGAGGGCCAAGGAGAAACTTGACCACTTAAAAAACACAGATATCAAGATCCAAGACTGAACTGGTGAAATAAGTTATTTGGCAGTGCTGATATACTTTTAAAATCCCAAAGATGTGCTGATGTCTAATACAGATTTTTTACCCGAGTTTTCTTTATCACCATTCAGGCCAAACTTGCTCATATCCAGAAATCATCACAAGATGTAATTTTTTAAATCCCCATGGAGATCTCATTGCAGCAGTGTCCTCTGGAAAGAGGATAGTTCTCTTCATGGCCTGAAGCAGGTGGAGCATTCATATGTCATGTTGCAAATTGGATGCTTATCCCTTTGGGAGCTCTTCCTTTGTGTGAGGCAAATTAAATCTCTGGCTTGTCTGAGGACAAGGAAGGAAGACTCTGTTTTGAGAACAAAAGGGAATTTTGTCTCTCTCTTGAAACACAGTTTCATTCATTTTAAGTGTTTGTTTCTGTGCCTTTACCTATTTTATCTGTTTCCCTTTTGAAAAACAGCATACTGTGGAATTAAGCCATTCATTCAACACCATTCACTGCTTGGTTCCACTCATATATTTCTGCAGGCTATATTGGTTTTCTGCTTTTTTATTCAGTTGTATTCTAAACAATGACAAAAATCCCTTTAATTTTGATGATAGAAAATGAGGTCTTACTTGAGGAACACCTTCTTAGGCTTCTTGACTTGCATGTGTCTCTCAAGAGGACACCTGATTGATTTTGGAAAAGTCATGAAAACCTCAACATCTTTTCCCAAACAAGATAAGAAGAACCATTTGGAATATAACCCATGCAGGCAAATAAGTCATGACAGATTATCCATGAGATGAGTTACATTGTTTTTCTGTTTGCAAATATGTACCATGAGCCTGGTGTTTAAAGACATCAAGTGGCTCTTTCTGGATTTGTGGCTTATTCCTGAATGGATCATTGTGATTCAACTCACAGCTGTTTTGAGGGCACACAGGTCATAGTTTGGGTCTGTTTTCTCTAACTGGATACACATTATTCTTTTGGAATCTGTATAAATGCTTATCTGTATAAATGTTCATCATGACAGAATCACTGTAAGGATTATTTGCTGCTGTGATGAGAGTTCCCTTAGAGCACAGGGAGGAAGTGAAGATCTGCTCACCCAAAGGAATGTGCTGAAAATCTTCTGTAAAATTGGAATACAATTCCATAAAATATCAGCCATGGGGATACTTCTTAGTCCACCTCAGTTTTGCATGGCACACAATAGTTAATTTTTCAGGTGTGGCTGAAACAGTTGGCAAAGGCTGATGACCCAGCTGACTTCAAAGCACAGAGACAGGGGTGGAGATTCCCTCCAGAAAAATCTGGAGGAGACTGGTAAATGGAGATGTAACTCAGTAGCTTTGCCCATCCACCTGCTGCTGTGTTGGTGTGCTGATGCAGCATTTTGGGTGTGGAAATCCCCCAAAATGCCCTTATTAGACTCCTTCCCAGCCTGAGAGAGATATCTCCTGAAGTCCAAGTGACTGCTGTACTCCTGAGGCAGGTATCTGGGAGGGCAGGCAGTGGGGCCAAGGCATTATGGTGGAGAAGGGAAGCCAAAGAACAGAGAGACTGACCCAAAAGGAAATAAAAGCCTGAAAACTTTACTTGCTGTCAAATAGAAAGCTGAGGGTCATCAGTGACAAAAGGAATTCACAAACTTTTGACCTTGGCAAATGGATCCATATCCCACAGTCCATTGAGGAGCATCAGATGGGACAGTTACCTGCTCCTGGTGTAAAAATCTCTGTGGGGTGGAGATGTCTCAAAACAGCCCTCAGTGTAAGTGAGGTGCTTATATCTGTTTGGAATATTCTGCAAGGAAATAAACACCACAACATTCCCACTTGCCACTTTCCAATCTAGCTTTTTATCTTGATTCAGGAAACACACCATAAAATAAGTCTTGGATCAGCAGCTATTTCTGACTCATTTCATTTTAAATGGCTTATTTAATTTGCTTTTGTTTTATATCACAGGGGCTTGTGGCTGTCTTGGCCTGGCTTAGATTTTCCTGGTGCTGTTCATTGAAATGTTTTATTCTCTACCATTGCCTGTAGGCACTGACATGGATTAGCCTTGGCAGCACCATGCAGGGGGCTTACACACCCTGATGCTCACTAATTACAACCTCCTGTACATCTGAAGAGCTGCAATAATACAGTGATGTATATATGAAGGCACGGCCTGTCAATGTATTGCTCCTGTGGTGGAAACCCTGCAAGCAATAAACTCATGGCTGGAAATCCCTTTATTGCATGGAGGGTTTTGTTCTTCTGAGTAGTTTCTCTTTACATAGGCTCAGGTTCTCTGAATGGCCAACAGAATGTGATTCTACACCAAGCCACATCTTGAAGACAGATGAGGAATTTATTTTCTTTCTTTTACCCCATTTTTTAGTGCTTTAGACTCCCTTACCTTCATCTTCCCACAGCTACTTGTCAACATTTTCTCTGGCACAGCACCTTAAGTGCCCAATCCAGGAAAACACATGTATGGTTTATTTGTTTGTTTTAAATCTGTGTTTACAGTTAGGGTATTTAGCTTGCTAAATAACTATCAGGGTCTAAATGTGAGTTCATCCACCTGATTGCTGGTGTGTGGATTGCTGAGTTACAGGTGATGAGATGCAGTGCAGACAGCAAAGATATTCCTATATGAACCCCCTGGACTTCCTGCAGAGGAGCTGTCAGTGCTTTGGTCTCCTACATTTCTTTAACCTGTTGATCAGCTCCTACTCAGCAAAATTATTTCCCAGTGTAGACATAGTATTTAATATCTCTATGTGTTTTAGATGATTAGGTAAAGGAGAGAGGATTTTTTCCTATACACTATGACCCATGGAGGTATTGATCTTTCTCCTCAGGCTGCAAAAGGAGACCAGCATGATCAGCGTCCTGTGTGCCTCCATCAGGTGTTACTGTTGGGTTCTGTTGTTCTGCAGGACCAATGGGCTGGGTGCTGGACACCTCTGAGAACCTGCAGAGCCCTGTTGAAATGAGAGAAAACAGCACAGAGAATGTCTGGACCAACCATGATGACCATGAAGAGATACTGGTGTTTCCCATGTTCTGCTTCATTCAGTCCCAAAAAATTTCTTTGAATAATATAGGAAGGCCTCACACACTTCAAACTGCTCAGGTAAGCCCTCCTAACCTGCCCCCAGCAGGTGTAAAGCAGAGCCACATGAATTTCAATGCTATGGATCATTTCCTGTACCCAGAAACAGGAGAGGATTTTGTGTGTAATGGCAATTAGAGTTTCCAGTACTGAAACCCCTCCAGATTTCACACACTGAATATATTCTCCAAAGTAATGACATCAAGACAAAAAAAAAAAAAATCCCCTAAAAATAAAAGAAACCCCAAAAGCAAACAAAAACCCCACAAAAATACAGACCAAAAAAAAAATATATATAAAAAGGAAGATTAAGTAAATGTTAAGGGTTTGCATCATTATGTCTGACAGAACATATACACCACTTTTGCAAAGATTTCAATAATCATAACTAATCTGTCATGGAAAATTGCAAACACATAAAGATTGTATGAAAATATGCGTTTATAAAATTATGAAGTAATTTTATGCACTTTTTTGGACATAAATTGTTTTAGAGAACTCATCAACCACTTTCTGATATAAATCTTATCAATCTTCTTATGAATTTTATATAGTGGTGATGATTAAAATATTAGACACCAGTGAAAAGTTATATATAAGCCTTGAGGCAAAAAATGTTAAAAATAGAAATTTTTTGTATGAAACTATTTGCACAAATGAAACTAATAGGTTTTTATCTAAACCATCTGGTGGAGGAAAAGCATTAGAATGTAAAGTCATATATTGAAGCCCACAGAGACTTATTCTGAATGCTGTGTGTTCAAAAAATATTAAAAAGGAAAGCTGCATTTTTCCTCCACTTATCTGAAGCCTGGCTCTGCAGAGTCCAAGCTTTAACCAGTTAGTTTTGCTTTGGCAAAGCCAATACACTCCTTCTGATCTTTGCTGAAAAGTTGCTCTCCCAATAATGCAATTTAAATTCATTTCAGTAAAGTGATTAGTGGATTAGCATTTCTTATTTGCTTGTGAAGTTTTTTTCCCCCCTTAAATAAACCTCTACAGGAAATTCAGATATTAATGACGTTCACTTTAGTTTTTTTCTGTACACGTAAAACCAAACTGCAAAACCTCAGTTTAAAATAGCACAATTCACTGTAGCATGAGATGTGTAACAGGAAGCAACCAACTCTCACTCTCTTCCACAGTTGAGGCCAAATGACCATATTCTGCTGGGCTTTCTTTCTATCCCATGTGCAGGGGATTTTGTGTGAAGCTGAACCACAGACTAGATTGGAAGAGATCTCTGCAGGTTTTCTGGTCTATCCTATGCCAGAGGTAAAGCTGGTACAACTTAGAAAGGGCTTTTCAGGGCTATTCTTTAACTTCTGAATATTTTCAAGTATGGAAATCCCACAGTCTTTTTGAGCTCCCCTTACAGTGTTTTCAGCCTTCCCCCAGTGATTATTTTTGCCATAATATGCAATCAGGACTTTCCTTATTTCAGCTTATGTCTGTTTTGCCCTTCATGCATGCCTCCAGAAAGATTTAAGCTTCTTCTACTCTATAAAGATCCTCTGTCCTGTTACAGGCTGCAGATGGAATCCTCTCCTTGAGACTAACCAGATTCAGCATTCTCAGCCCTCCACCTCAGCCCTGTCTTCCAGTTCCTGACCATCATGATGGCCTCCTCTGGATTCCCTCCAGTATGTCAATGTTTTCCTTGTACTGGAATCACTTCTGGGAAGGTTCCCACTTCTAGAGTCATGTTCTTTAGTCTGAAGGTGACAACAGCACAAGAAGATAGGATAGCCTATATCTGACTTTTGTTCAAATTCTCCTGAAAATATTCTCCCTTGAGAGCTGAGAAATACTCAGCCTTGAAAATCTATCAGCCATGTACTGCAGAGGCATCAGCTTCCTGCCAGGAGTTCACTGTGTGGCTGCTTCCAGCCTGCTGGCAGAGGGCAGCTTCTGCTGTGGCTGCAGATGCAGGACAGTCCCATTCAGCTGTCATGACTGTGTCCTGGTGAGTCCAATCAGTCTCCTTGGTGGCAGATATGTGTTTATGTATGGTACTTTGTCAGGTCAGATGTGGAAAGGTAGGTAAAAAGCTTCATTGACTTCTAGGTAGAAATTCTGAAAAAAAAAAAAAAAAAAAAAAAAAAAGAGGAGAAATAAATCAGTTTCAGGGATATGAATGATACAGTCAAAATTCCACTCTCATGAGCTGTGATATTTTCATCAAAGATTCCAGGAACCCAGGACCAGAGATTACTCAGGTCTCCCTCTCTCTCTTTTTATTTTAATCTTTTAAACTTAATTTAGAGGAGTTAAGTTTGAAAATAGCACTCAGCTGTCCACATATGGCTTAAAAGTGGAAAACTGCTGAAGACAAATAAAACCTGTCAACTTCCCCCTATTTATTATTTGTAAAATCTCACTTAAGCTAAAGGTGCCCCCATGGATCTGAGCATTGCTTCACAGATTTTGAATTTTAGTTATGACTGAAGCAGAAGACTGTTTTTCAAAACTCTCAGATCTCAGCTACCTTTCCTCTAAATTACCCTGTGTCCTTGGGCACATCACTTATTTCCTTTCATATTCATCTCTTTAACAAAACCATGTAGCACATGCTTGTATGCCAGAGGAGAGAAGAGGCTCAGCTCATTATTTTGAACTCTGAGCAAAACATGAAGGCTTCTTCTGCTAATTAGGGCATCAGCCTTATTTATTGAAGTGATGACATGTTTTTGAATGAACTTTGGATCTTCGTGTTGCTATCTAAGCAGAGCTACACAGACAGCAAGAAAAATCTTTCTTGCATCTTCAGTATTTAACAATATGACTGTTCTGATGGCACAAACATGGATCCAGGTGTTTCATTGTGAGGAAAGTTGGAATCACAAAAGCAGCCTGCAGGCTTTGTGTCTGCAGAGGGCTTATGCTGCCACAGGTATTGTGCTAGCATCCTGTGTGCCCCCACCCCCAGCCCATATTGGAAAGGTTTTGGACTTTTTTTACTTTCCACTGAAACTTGGCACTAAGGGAGCACCAAGGTCAGCATATATGCTGTGCATAAAGCTGGGAAATTTCTGTCTCCATGTATCAAAGTATGAGAAACTTGAATGTTCACTAGAGGTTTTCTTCATCTTCCTTTCTATTTTTTTTTTTTTTGAAAGTATTGGAACCAGGCAGATTGTAAGGCAGAACTTCTTAGAAAGCAGTTTAGAGCAGCATATGAAATGTGTGATTCTTGGAGCCTTCAGAGACTTCTGCACTACAAAATGTGTGCCCAGCCTTCTGTGAAAAAGTGGTGCATGGAAGATCACTGACTTGTATGTTTGATTTAGCTAAAGAACCTGGTTTATAAAGATAACAAAGATACCCATCCTTGATCTAACTTTATTTATTTTTCCCCAGGCAGTTGTGTATACACTGTGCTGTTGGGTAAATTCAGAGTTAAAAAGAAAAGTATTTTGGTTTGAATTTGAACTAAACAGCCAGCCTCTGGAGATGGCTCTGATTCTCTGGTTCTGCCTGCTGTGTGAGCTTGGTGTCTGCAGTCCCCATCCTCACTCCTGGCCAGCAGTCTGGAAAATCCTGATGTTCTAAGGGTTACTGGATTACAATTGTTCTCTGCAAACAAAATTCACATCTGTTCTGACAACTTATTTCAGCCTGATGCAACTTGAAAAGGTCGAGATTAATCCCAGAAAATCAGACTTCTATTTGAAAGGCCAAATCAACTTTAATTGTAACACATGGCTATTTGTATTGGCATTTAGCTGCAGCCGTTTATCCTTCTTTCCACTGGTATTATTTGTTTCTGAGCTTGCTACTAAAGCCTACAATGCCAGCTGAAATGTTTTAAGTAATGTAACAAAAATAACAGCTGACATCTTTCCTTTTACAGGTTTCCACTGACCCAGGATATTTTGTGTGCACGGCTTTTATGACTTTTGGTTATCAGCAGTCTGGGTAAAAAAGACATAGAAGAAAATGTTGGTTCATTTTATAAAGATTAATGGTGGCTACTGTACCCTTGTCTCCTGTTGGCTTTATCCATCAGAGCCTGAGGGGAGGAACTGTGTGCTCTGGATTTCTACCTCCTACCTAATTTGTATCCCAGAAGTTAAAGGGTTTAAAGCCCTTTGCATTAACAGCAGTTGCAGGCTGTGCTTTTCCATGTCGGTGAGGTGACTAAGAGCAGCACCCCTCCCTAGGCAGGGTGTAACACCTCTCTAAGTACCCTGCTTCTCCTGGCAGCTGCTCTGAGCTCAGCCATCAACTGATAGCTGAGCTCTCAGAGCCCCTGAAAAGTGACAGGATGAAAGAGACTGATTTGGCAATACTTTGCTCTTGCTGTTTGGCCTGGAGAAAGATACTCTAAGTGGTAAGATTGTTTAGCAACAGCTGGCAAGCACCCGGGTGTGAGCCTGATTTTCAGACATGACAAGCACTTATAGGAATGTTGCCAGATACAGCTGTTTAAAAGCCTTAATAAACAGCAAGTCAATACTAATCTTTGCCAAATTAATCTTTTCCTTGACAGCCCATCAGAGCAATTATACTCAGACTCGTTGTAAACACACAATTGTCAGAGGGTGAGGATCTTCTCCACAGTATACTGTGGATTTTTGCACACAGATTGTTTTCCAAATAGGTAGGCTTCATTTTCTTTTCCTCTCTATCTCTTTTACTTTTTCCCCCCTCTCTCATTTTATTTTCAGGCCGATTAAATGATTGCCAGCTCGGTATTAGCCTGAACAAAATTTCTTTGTAAAGTGTCTATCACAGCAAGTCCTTAATAGAATGTGAAATGATGACAGTCACAGGATCCATGCAGATGCACATTTGCTAGTGGGTTTCTCTAATTAGGCAGTAACTGTGACAGACTCTGAAATGTTACAAGTCATTGTTCTCACTTGTCCTCTTGTTGGTGAAGTAAGAGCTACATTTGAGATGTGATTTAATGTGCTGCTGGGTAATAATAAAATACATGGGTTTGCAAAGGAAAGCAAATGGTGTCTGTGAGACCTGACACAAAGCACCTTCTGTTCTCCAAGGTGCTCAGCACCTCCTGCAGCACTGCCAGCACGCTGCTATACCCACAAAATAATATTTTATTTCAATGCAAAAGGGCTTGAAAACACCAGAAAAAATAATTAATGTAATGGTTGTTTTTCTATCTATCTATCCAGTCTTTTTGACTATATCTATACCTCTATCTGTAACTATATCTGCCTTTATACCTACCTATCAATGGGAGTCCAAGGGAGTAACTCCTGTATGGGCTACATGAAAACTCCTTAGCTACTTCTCACAGTGTGTGCAAAATACAGATTTTTACCTACTCCATTTTCCCAGAACACAGAAAGATATCTCTGTGGATCTGCCATGTTTACAGGACTGGGGAAAAAACAGGCAGACACAGGCTTGGAGATGATAGTTCAGGATGGGATGATGTCTCCAAAAGCTAAGGAAGGTGGTAAGAGCATGTTTTACCTTCCAGTAAGGAGCTCTTTTTTTGTCGGGTTTCCTGTTTACAGAGGAGCCTCACAGGGAATATTTGGCAGAGACGCCACTGGAATCAGGAGCTGGTATTTGGTGAGAGAGAGAGAAGTGGGCATGAATATATTACATTTCCCTGTGAATGGCTGGGGCCCTCTATGAATACATTACTTGCTTGCTGCCTGTGGATAAGTGTGAAGGGAAAATCCTATGGCAGGCCCATTTGAATTGGAATTTGGCTTCTTTGGTCACAGGCAGCAGCTGGATGAGATTTCTGCTTGAACACATGTGAGTCTGGGGTAGAGAGACCAGGATATCTCCTGTCACCAGAACATGGCACACTGAGAGCAGTAAAATCAAAGAGCTTTTCCTTTTTAAAACCTCTGCTTACCTTGTGCAAGCAGATGGGATTTACGACCTGCAGAGTGCATATGTTGCCAACTTTATATTTTGTCCACCATGTTTTAAAAATAATTTAAAAATATATTATTTTCAATGAATGGCAGACTATTTCCTTTAATTTCTATCACTCTGACAGATGTTTTTTATCATATTTGCTTGCTGTTACTGTGTTGCTTCCATGTGCAGGTTGTTTAGTTCCTGTGTGTTTTCTCATTATTGTGGTTAGGACAGATGGCAACTTACAACCAGTGTGTCTGTGTTACTGTGGTGCCTAAGGCACAGTGCTGCAGTGAAGGATGGGGCACATCTTCACCAGCTCCAGTGGAGCTTCACCTGCTTGCAGAAGGATCCCAACCATCCATTGGCAATTGGTATCTGTCAATACACAGCCAAAAATAAACAGCAGACTGCCCATGGCTGGCAACCATTTATTTTTCTTGAGGTCAGACATGAAGAATTGACATTTATGGATCGAAGTTGGATATTTCCCTTGGAAAAAAAATGGTTTCAGTATACCCATGGCCAAAACCTGCCGTTCTTCCAGCACAGTTGTCTCATTTGAGCAGAGCCCAGACACAGAACCACACTCAGAGCACTGGATGGGTAAAGTGCAGCACAGCAAACACACCACAGATTCCCCTGCTTACAGACTGAGACACCAACTAGCCAGAGGTTCATACAGAATAAGTATTTTATTCATGATGTATTTTTTTATTTACATTAAAGTTTTCTTGTATTTTGAACTCTGCTTGGATACCGAAATTAACAACTTTATGTGACTGCGCACCTGCTCTAAAAGAAATGAAGATAACACAGTTCTTTTCCATAAAAGAAAAAGGAAAACTGCCTGTCAAAATGAAAGTTGATTTTTCTCATTCTCAGTAATTATTTTTCTCTTTAGAATTAATATGAGTGGAAAATGTAGTTTACTATAATATAATAAATAGAAGACATTGGGTAATTAGTAGTGCTGGTATATTTCTAAAGTACTAAACAGACAAACAATAAACTGTGAATTTAATCACGAGTTCTCATACAGTTTCAAGACAGGAAAATTAGAGCTCTCAGCTACAGTCATTTGAGTAATCACATCTGATCTGCATTATTTATTAGTTATTACATGCCAAGTGATTTCGATTCTACATTGCCTGAAATCATTCAGAAGCAAGCATGCCTCTGTTTCTGTTTTGTTTTATAAAGAAAAACCAATGGCATTGCCAAATGTGTATTCTATATGAATTGCTTCCTTTGTTTCACACAGAAAATACAAATCAGCAGTACTGTCTATTAATGGGACAGGCATCTGGGACAAAATCATACAGAAATGTATTTTCAGACCTATCCCTGATTCCAAACATTGACAAAATACCTTCTTTTGGATAATTTCATCTCTTTCCCTGTGGCTGTAGAACTTACCTTTCATTTTAGGATTTATATCTGATATACTCCCTCAAATTCTGTAAGACTTTTGTATATGTAATAAAATGGCTGAAGCATATTTGGTAATATTTCTTTTGGTAATATGTTTATTCCACTTGACGAATTAACAAAACATGATGAAGTTTCAAGAAGCAGCGTTATGCAGTTTTATTCAGTTAGTTTTGTTGGTTCAAGTCTTAGTTTTGGTCAACTTCCTGCTACAATGCTTTAAAAAGGGAATTACTTAAAATACCATTTTTTCTTTTTCCATAACAACCAAAGAAATAGAGAAATAGTTCTTGGTTACCTTCATTTTCTGCTGTTAAAGCAGGTTTGTTGTTATATTTGTCACTGTAAAAACTAAATAAAGTATTCACATCAATTGTGAACAATTTGTGCCAGCAAAAGTTAAAGCGTCAAAGAAACCTCTTTAAAATGCTAACAAATTTACTTACAAACACCTATATTTATTATTTCATAAATAGGCGCAACAGGTTCCATAAAAAAGATTAAATACAGACACAGTATGAAGAAACAATAATACATAGCCATATGTAGAGGTTATAATTTAGCTGTCTCCAATCTGTTTCTGCATCTAATAAAATATCAGGTAAGCATTTGGCAGTTTTATACATAAAAGGACTTAAATGACGTTTACTAACCAGTACACATAAAGTGATTTTCTTTAAAAAAAAAGCATTTTTTTAGGCAGTACAAAATAAATGTGTTTGCTCTTTATCAACATTAGTTTTTTTCTCCTAAGTTTTTTGTATTTATTTCATGAGATGAAGCCAATATTTTTAATTAATATAATTTGGGACTACTTTACTTCTTTTCTCCAAATACTTTGAAAATATAGACTATCAGTCAGTTGCTTAAAAATGAAGTAAAAATATGAATGTTTGCCAATTTTACCCTTATTGTGAAATCAATAAACTGGAATGAGCCAGTTTCAATTACAATTAGCTACAAAAACATTCACATTTTATACTCTAGGAGAGTGTAACATAGATGCTATTTACAAACTTGCTATGACTGCTACATCAAGCCATTTAAAAAGTCTTTAGTAGTTTCATATAAACACCCATTATGAAAAACCAATGGAAAATCCAGGACTTTTATCCGAGACATCTACAGTTGCTAAGGCAGTTACTACCGCAGCACTTCACAGCAAAAACCAACATAAAATCTGAATGGTCCAAGTTTCCTTCAGGGAAGAAGAAAAGCAATGTCCGTTAAAGGATCTCAGGGAAGGGGTGAAAAGGAGAAAGAAAGAGAAAAAACGGGGGGCAAAAAAAAAAGAAAAGGAAAGAAGCAAGACTATTTTTTCCAGAGTGGGTGACCCACAAGCTCAAATAGTCCTAAGTGCTTAGCAACTTGTATTTTCTAATAAAATGCAGAACTGCCTTGACTGCATAAAGCAATCCATGATGAAAAGACTTCCCTGCATTCCTCAGTGAAAGGAAAGGAGAGGTGTTTCAGATTTTCAGGTAAGGTAGAGTGCTTTATCCCTCTGCATGCCCCTGTTCAAAGAGAAAAAGAACAAATGTGATTTTTTTATATATTTGAAAAATTTTTAGTTCTATTCTTCAAAAAAAAAAAAAAAAAAATCAGCCCCACAACCCCACTGCATGTCATTAATTCCAAGCATATCAGTGAAGTACAGTTGCATTGCCATGGTAATAATAAGAAAAAATCATAGTGACGTATGGAGACCTGGAGACCACATGTGGCTACAAAACTGCACAGGACTGGGACATGAGTTTAAGCACTGGTTTGGGATAACCTGCACTAGTGGGCTGGTAGCCCTGACTGTCAAAAACTGCTTGTGGCTCTGGATTTAGCACAGGTCTTGGAATAATGTTCCGTAAGTGCCCTATAGGAAGCAGTCACTTTCCTTAGAGGCAGGAGAGCTTTGTTGCATGAACATGGGTGTCAGCCACTTACTGAGCCCCTGGCATATTTGATTTACTAATACAGATATAGCCAAAACATGTAGGATTGGCAGGTTCAGGTAAGCTCTTGCAAGGGGACAGCAGAAGCTTAGCAAAGTTTAAGTTTGTGCACATGAATTTACAAACACTTCTCTAGAGAGAGGGCCTGTAGCACATGTGGTGGTAGAGCACAGGAGCAAAACTGTTCTGTGAACAAGTGGGCAAGTCATGGGGCAGCAGTGACAGGTATGGGAAAGAGTGATGTTGCTCTTCAGTTAGTCTCCATCAGTGTCAGCAGGTTGTAGCAAAGCTGTTATTCTGAACTAGTATCCAGCCAAAACTAGTATTCAGTTCGAGTTCCAGAAACACTTTAAATAATAAGGCAAGTGAAATTCTCAGTTTAAGTAAATGTAATAGATGAAACTGGTCTTTAGTTCTGCTTTCTGTTCATTTGTCTGGTCTAAATTTAGTACTTTGAGAGCTTTTATCTGCCATTGCCTTGGGGATTCAGCCTAAGTCAAGGGGAGGTCAGGCTGGTGGGCATGTTCACAAGGCAAAACATTTATAATTTAAAGTCAAAAGATACCTTCTGTTCAGTCTTAAATGTTTCCAGGCAGTTCCTGGCACAGTAACATGGCTCCACAAAAACCATGCTGCCAGAAAGTGAAGGTTCAAAGGGGTTGCTAAACTTATACTGAGGATACAGGGCTCCTAGAGGTATGGTGTTTTGTTTCTAGTTACAGTTGTGTTCCTCATGCCATTCTCTTCCATGTATCAGCCCTGCCCCTCACTGATGTGGTTTTCCATGACCCAAGCTAGTTATTTTCATAACCCAGATGACAAAATATTTCACGTCATTTGCCTCTCATTGAGACATAGTGATTTTAAAACTTCTTTCTTACTCCTTCTCCCTAAGATTTCAGTTCTGATCTTCTATGGAATGCAAATTCCCTGTGACCTGGAAAGTGCATGTGCTGTGATAAGGTGACAACAATGTCTAATAAATGTACGTATTGAACACTTGTTCTCCCACAACAGATTGAAATGGCCATCACAGATACACTTCAGAAACATTGTAGGAAAATGGGCAGCAATGCTCTTTCCAAATTTTCTATCATATACTTGTGTCATGAATGTTGCTCAACACAAGGTGGCATTCACTGGCTGCTTACCCATTACTGCAGTAGTCATTATTCCAGTCCACAGTCTGTGCTGGAGGATTTCTGCACCCTGAACGAACATACTCCATTGCTTGGGTAACAACTTGTGCAGCTGTTGATGTTGGATTGATGATATTCTGATAATCAGGCTGAAGAGTAAATCCCTAGAGGAGAAAACAAGTACGTTACAAAGTATGGAAAAAAAAGTAACAGGTTGGGTGTATTAAAAAAAGTAAAAACACAGAGTGTACTGTGAAATGGTAGAGAATACTTATTTTCCAGGTGTGATTTTGGTTATAAAATAGGCAAAAAAAATGCTTTCTAAAGCTTATAGAAAGCATTAGGTAGGCGCTTTCTAAATTTTTAAATCTTTCTTTGGTTTCTTTCTTCATTTCTTGAGAAATGAAACCCTGCCAAAGTGCTGTTCACTGTTACACAGAGATGGAACTAAAGGAGACAGAGCAGAAACAATTCAAAACCAAGAGGACAACTCAATCAGCACTGGGACAAAAAGGTCTGTTTGCTCCTTATAGCTTCCATTTAGATGAAACGTAAGCATACACACTAGTCACTAATTCCCAGAATATGCAACAGAATCTTTTTGAAGGATGTAGGCAGCAGGTGGCTGACTGTTTTATTAGACTACACCTATTCACGTATTGTTCTCAAAACCCTTTTTCTTCATTCAGTCACAAAGGGGCCATCTGCTGCTTCTTTTATTTGCACTTCTCTCTCAACTAAACGGAAATTCAACCAAAGCTTTTTAACAGTTGTTGGACTAATGCAGTGAAAGTAGCACAGAATAACTTGCTTTTGAAACCAAGGAGACGAGAAAAAAAAAAAGTGGAAGTTACAAAGAGACATCTAACCTGCTCCCTGAAATTTCTGTCATATGGAAAGTCATAATAATTTTTAGTTCTTTTGATATATTCTGATGTTTAAATATTGTGTTTCAAACCCAGAAGAACAAGAAATTTCAAGGCTAGTGCATCTGGTTCACCCTGTACATCGTGTTCCTGTAAAGTAGGAAGAGCTACACTGGGTAAAATCATGAAAGCAATCGATGTCTGCTGAAAAAAACCAGACAAAACTCCTTCCTGGGGCAAGGGCATACTATTCCCACTCAGCTTAACTGGATGCGTGGCTATTAAATCAGAAATGCAACTTGCACCAAGATGAGTTTGGAAACTCACTCCTTCCAGCCAAAACCCACATACAAAATAGACAGAATTAACTCTCAGAACTTTTAGTTAATTTAGTATTAGTGCGTTGTGTGTGATTGCTTTTCTTACACAGCCTTCATTAAGACAAGAATTTCATGGACAGATTTTTTCCTGCAGGTTTAAGAAGGAAGCCACGCTACCTTTTGTCAAGATAAATCAATATTCTCAGCTTTCACTTGGTTCCCTTCATCCACAGAAATTACCTTCCTTCAAATGAAACATTACTTCCTTCCCATCTCTCGTCCTTGGCTATTTCCTGAGGTCCTGCAGGTGTTTTGCCCCAACTCTCATGTGCACTGCCACCTCACTCATCCTAATCATGGATTTTAGTCTAGAGCATAAATGACTGCAACTTTATTCCTTAATCTTTTCCAGATGGAGAATACCCTGAGTAACACTTCAGTACCTGGAACACTCTTGGAAACCTTGCTTTGTCCCTGTTGACTCAAAGAAATGGATAATTAGTCATGAGCAAGTTCACAGCTGAATTCTGCATCTAGTTGCCATGTTATTTATATACTGCCCTGCTAATTAGATTATATAAAGCCTTCCCATGGCGGGTTTTACACCCATGAGGACTGTAATCCTGCTCTGTACATTGCCTTTTCACCAAGCTCTGAACCTATGCAACAAGCTGCAGAGACAACCCCCATGTCTGCAACAGATCCAAAGGAAACAGTGCCTGAGCAGATTTCCCAAGGACTTTAATTGGAGTTTTGTGTAATTAGAAGGCAGAAAATTTGAGTTTGTATACCATCATCATGATTTTTATACAAAATATCAACCATAAGGCCTTTCTAATTTAGATGTAAAAGGAAACTAGTCACAGAAAAACATTCCACATTTACCTTTGGTAATCCTTTGATCTAGCACACATGTACAATAAAAACACATATAGTGACAGTAGCCAGTAGCAAAGCATGCAAGTGAGCAGGAACAGAGACTCAAGTACTCATAAAATCATAGAATGGTTTGGGTTGGAAGGGACCTTAAAGACCATCTGGTTCCAGCCCCTGGTGTGGGCAGGGACAGCTTCCACTAAACCAGGTTGCTCATAGGTCCATCCAACTTGGCCTTGAACACTTCCAGGGAGAAGAATCATCCACAAACTCTGGACAACACTCAGGAAGCAAGGAGACAGTTACTCCAAATCCAGGAAAAGACCACCAGTACAATATCCATTCAATTTCTTCTGGAATTAGGATAAATAAATAGCTTAGATGTCAGAGAATAGTCCTGTGTTTTAACTCAGGAACTGGGCACTGATGCACTCTCATATTTTTTCAGGTTTTCTGTGAGACCACAGCCAAATTGCTTTGGCTGTCTTCCAACAAAGCATGTGTGCACATGTGTTTGGACTGAATTAGTACATCTCATGTTTGGGTTGGGGCTGCAGAGCCAAATTCAATTGTTCTACCTGCAAAATAAGGTGTAACCTGGGATTGGGGTCTGTTTCTTAGGGGACACCCAGGTGACAAATGCTAGCATGGTGCAGGGGTATCTGAGCCAGGCTCCAGTCCCAGAAGGGTCTCAGTGGTCACTCTGGGGGGGTTGAGGGTTACCAGAATACCTGCACTGTGATGGAAAGCATGTTTGGTAAAGAGAAGTCATTTAAGCAACCTCAACTCAGTATGAAGGACTGATACAGTATGGTACTGTTTAAGATGCAAACAATAATTACTTCAGCTTTTATCAACAGGAAAAACTCTGAAAATATAGATCAGTACAACAGAAGGAAACAGTCTTGTACCAGACTTGTGGTAAATATCTGGGTATTATTTATGTAAGCTCTTAACAAACAATGATGAAATAAAAAGTGCTCAGAAAATGAGTGCTTCGAGGTCTAATTAAACAATGCTGAATGTTTTTGCATTGTAATGCTCAAGAGAAAATCACCAACTGTTTTGCAACATGCCTAGAATTTTAAATTTCATTTTCTTGTCCCAGATTGAAATAAAAATAGGGAACTTGATAAAGATTAATTCGATGTCAGGAGGGACATTTGCTCTTTAATTAGATTTCTGTAGCCCTAGCAGTTTCGTTGTACCACTGTAGCAAGTCCTAAAAAAGCCTGCAGCAGAACTAAAGAGTGATCCTCATCTCCACACTTTACTAGGAACTAATTTCATTTCCTGCCTGTCTGGAGAGGTATTTTCAACAGGCATCAATGTTTTTGTCTTCACAACTGATTTATTCATCAATCTCAATGTGATATTTTAAACCTTTAAATTACATCCAAATCCTAAAGCATCTGTTTATTACACAAGGAAATTGAAAATCTGTCTGTGTGATATCATACAAAGATTTTTCCTTAAGGTTATAAAGGAAGTTGACAGATATTAATGATTTTTTTTCTCTTGACCTCATTCGAAGACAAAGCTTAAGAAAAAAGAAGAAGAAATCTGGACAAATACAGCAGGTTCCTGAATTTGCTGTATATAAAATATATACCAGAAAAAATGAGGTTATTATTTCTGGCAGGCTATGCCATCATCTTGCTGTATACATTTATTTTCTAAAGGAAAAGAAATACGTAAAAGTAGACTGAAATGAGTTATTATTAAAAAAAAAAAAAAAAAAAAGTGACATACATTAATCTTCTGGTGCTTTTTTATGCATATTTACTTCCAGTCATGGTTACTAGACATTAATAAACTAGTTTTTCTTCCTCTACCTGTGAACTGAAATGGGACGGAGGTGGACATGGGACTCACCACCCCATGCAATGCTTGGGTGAAGGGTTTTGAGGAGGGAAGGTGATGATTCCAGTAGGATTTCTTAAAAGGGATCCTTCATTGATTTGAATGAGAAGGGTTAATAAACAGGTCATCTAAGGACAACCAAGTAAAAATTAAACATCATGTCAAACCTAAGAAACAGACTGGAGAGAAACAACTCTGTATCAGTTAAAAATCATACAGTGACAAGATGCTAATATCAACATTTCTTCAAGTGTACTGTGAGTCTACCTATGCATCAAGAGTGAATGAAAGAAAAACCATGGCAGAGTGGATTTTGAGTTTGAAAAATAAAACTTTAACATGGCTCCTTTTAATAATATTTAGGAAAAATATAATGAATTTCAGAATTAGAAGATAAAGAAAATAAAAATCAGGATCCAATTAAAATCTAAGTATGGCAATAGAATTAATAGTCATTTTTTAGTAGGTTAGAGGACTATAACTGTAAACAAGCACCCCAAAGTAGTGACCCTTTTTAAAATTTGGAGCAGAAAAGAAAAAAGACAAAATAATCTACTTCCAAGAAGTTACCATTTAGATAACTCAAAATAGATTGTTTAAAATAAATTTAAAAAATAATTACTAATGCTAGGCTTATGACCAAAATGCTAATGTCAAAATTTTACATTGCATTTCAGAACAATTTGGATGCATTGCATCAGCTGCATACTCCGCAAAGTTAATTTATTTTAAAAATATCATAAACTGTGCAGTCACTGGGGATTTTTGGCTACCAACACTTCTGATTTTCTTGATGTTCTGTAGTTTCTGTGTATCCTCACAGGAACCTGCCCTTCTCCAGCTGGCAGTCACTCTTGATTTGGCAGCTGCACACGTGCAGACAAGGGAGTGCTGGATATGGAGAAGGACATGCTGTTCCTTGTAGAGCTGATGGAGATCAACTCATTGTCCTGGAAGCAGTAGGAACAGAACTTTCTCCCCAGAACTTCTTATCAGTCCCTCCTCAAAGTTTGCATAGAAGAGTTTGTGAATTTCACACACAATGGTTTTTGGAGAATTGTGTTCCTGTCTGCAAGGACATAAATCTGAATCTCTATGTGTTTTTTTCTTGGAGTTGGCAGTCCTTCAGACATACTACAAGATGGTCTTTGATATTAAACTCTTCTCCTTTTCTTGGAGAAAATGATTGACCAAATGTCACAGAGCCAGAGTTCAAGCAGAGGATCTGTTGAGAGCAGGGATTTGCAGAACATGCTACTGTTGAGTGTCACTCTAGTGAGCCATGTACTATTTCAAAGAGGGATGTCTGGAAAAAAGGGGGAAAAAAAATGAAAGAGAACCCACAATTGATGATTTCTACTTCTAACATGCCTCCAGCACAGTCTGCAATGAAGGTGCCCAGCCATGTGAGGAAAAGACTGCTAGGAAGCTGTTGGCAGACTTACTCTTCTCTTGCCTATTAAGCTCCATGTTGCAGTGTGACATGACAAAATTTGCCTCTTTTTTCTTATAGTGCATTAGTCTATTTAGTATGAGTATTGCTGGGGCTTCCAAAGAGGAAAATTACTCCTGTTGCAAGGGGTGGTATGTTAACTAGTTTCTGTGCTTTCATGAGTCTTTGGAAAGGCTTATGAGGGCCCATACCTAAGCACAGAGGAAATAAAACAACTTGAGGGAAGAAGAAGTGAAAAAAAAGTTGGCTTAAAGGCAACTATTGCGCTGCTTTATCAGAATTTATATTTCCCATTTTTCTTGGCTGTCTTTTTATGCAGGAGAGTGCTCTACACATTGTTGTTTGGGACTGAACATCACATCCAGACCTCCTCTTCCCTCCTCACCATAGGCCAGACAGAGTGTGGTGCCTCCTCTTTCTCCTTTCTGCTGTTGACTCTGAGCTGCTGGGAGAGCTCCATTTTTCTCCCACTACATCTTTTCCTCTTTGACAAGCTCTGTGATCAGCAGTGTGTTTGCTCTGTTTTGACCAGAAGGGAGAGCAAAGTCCTTTGACAATTGAGTCAGAAAGAGGTCTTTACTTTCAGGCTGTAGTCTCTCTTGACTTTTTGCTATTTGCCTCCTGATGGCCAACCTGTCTTCTAAATTCTAGCACAGTGTGAAATCCTGGTGCTGTGTTTTCTATCATTTCTTGACTAAAAGAAACTGAACAGGATACCACTGTTATGTTCTGTCATGGAAAATCATGGTGCTGTTAGTACACCTCTAGCCCTATAATGTAATATATATTTTGCTATATTTAAATTCAATTCACAAACTTCATAAGCTGTTGCATGCTAAAAAAACTCGACAAATATTCCAAAGTGAAATGACATAGCTTTTCCAGCTGCATTACTCTCAAAAGCTGCATTACTGTAGAGCAAAAGTAGGGTGTAAGAAATATAAATGGGCTTGTAGATATTACACAGTGCCTAAAGAGACATGTAGATTGGCAGTGCAGCAAGTAACAAGCACCTTGAGTGAAACAGAAATACCTCACAATGATATGTTCATTAAAAGTATCAGCCTTTCTGACTAAGGAATATGAGTTTGAAAAAGCATTCGACCTAAAATTTTGTGAGTTTAACAGGAACACAAAGGTACAGCATTTTTACTTAACTGTAATTGTCTTTAGTTAAAAAAAAAAAAAAGACTCATCATGATAAAGGTCTACTTTCTGAATTCCAGAGACCTGTTTTCTATAACCAAGTGTCCCGTATTTTTTCTTAAGCTAGAAACAAGTCAACTGTGTGCCACATATCTCACAGATGACTGATTCAAACTGTGGATGCACACACCTTATGCTACAAGCTTGCACCTTGGCAAAATTAAACATTACCAGATTCATATCACATTACTTTCTCTTTGGTAGAGATCTTAGAGTAATGCCTAAGTGTTTATTCATACAAAAAATTGTGTTTTATGTATAAAAAATTAAAGTATCTAACATCTGCATTATATCTTTTGCTAGCCCCAATTGTACTATTTATTCACTAAATAGAGACAGATTTTCAAATCTATTCAGTAAATTATGCCCAACAGTTCTGGAAAAGCCATAAGGAGTTCTGAATTGGACGAGTAATATACAAGTGATACCGAAGTTGGCAAACAATCTTAACTTGGAAGACTGAATCACTGTGCAATAAAAACTTGTTGAAATATAACTCTAGGATCTCAACAGGTTGCTGCCACAGATGTAATTTTTCATGTTTGGTAAATAACTCAGAGTATTGCTTTGTCTCTCACTTCTCTGAGCCTTCAGGTTCAACCAGGATTCCTCCAGGCTCAGGATCTCCAGACAGATTCTCCTGGCTCACCTGCCTAGGACTTCCTCTAGTTAATTCCAGCTGCCCAGGCTTGGGGTCAGCTCCTGAGTTTCTCTGAGATTTGGGCATGGCTCTCCTGGAACACTCACACTAACTGTAGGAAAACCTCCATGAATACATGACTCCACATATGTGTGGTCATAAGTCTGTTGAGTCTCTTTTCTCTGACAGTGAAAAATTAACTGGACTAGGAAAAAGATGTGAACACTTTATAAGTTTTCCATTTTGATTACTCCAAATCACTCCTAAGATCAAAGTGTCTGAATAAATCCAAATCATCCTGAGCATACCTTGGTTTATCTTCTGAAAAAATAAGTTTATCAGTACAGTTTACTTTCAAGGGGCTTTTTCTGCTTTGGAAAATTTCTTGCCCTGTCAAATTGTTCTCCCACCAAGAAGCTATGGTTTGTGTTCAAGTATTCCCAACTCTGAAGACCAATCTTGAGATGAAATGTTTCTAGCTTGGAAAGTAGATGCAAATGCCTTGTTAACAAAGATGAATTTTTAGAGATATTTAAAACATAGAGCAAATTCATGACTATGTATTATTAGCCAGTACTGACAAGTTTTGTGTAGACAAATTTTGTAGATTCTTGCAATTCCATCCAAAAATTTTTCATTTTAATGCCACTTTGCAAAGCAAGATATTATCATTGATGGTGGGATCCCATACAATACCAAAGGATATTTTCTCTAATGAAATCAACAGTTTATCTGCTCTCTTTATACTCCTCTGTAAGCCTGGAAGGCACAATACCATGGATGGTTAGCATTAACTCAGAACTCATTGGAAGTGTGTTCAGAATCAGCTATCTAAAACATTCAGGGTAGGGAAAAAAACCAAGCAAACAAAAAAGCCTCATATTGGGATGGTGTACACCGCCCATTCATTTCCAGGAAAAAGAAGGTACATCTATTTAGCAAAATGAAGTTATGAATGTGGCATAATGTAACGCACTCGTGTTCTCTTAATCTAGCATGTTCAACACAGCCTGGGCTGCTTTGTTTCCTCTGGCCCTTCCACATCACAGTCAGCACAAGGATAACAGCATAAACTACAATCATATCTTTTTCTAGATAAAAAAGTTTCTCCAGCCTGCCTTTTGTATGTGAAGTGTGACTCCTGAAAGCTTTGTATTTCACTGTTTCAGGGTAGTCACAGATTTGCAGGTGTATCTATGGACACTATGATGACACTGTCACTACCACAATCACTTCTGTTGCAGTTTTCCATCATCTGGTTAAACTCATTAATTGCTCTTGCCCTTGAAATACTAATCCTATACTACCATGATCTTGGAACCTGCAAAATTAAAGCCAATATAGATCTTTCTCTCTATGCCAACTTCTGGATGACACCCTCCCTGTGCCCTCCCCCAAAATAAAGTCATTCCCCAGAGAACTGAAAAGCTCCAACTTACTTGCTGCATTGTAGGTGAGTGTAGAGCAGGCTGGACCTGCATTGGTAGCTGGTTTCCAATGGGCTGCTGCATTGGGATGGGCTGGTGCTGCTGGATGTTGAGATGCTGGTGCAGGGGGGGGCTAATCTGAAGAGGGGGTGGTGGGGACACAGCCATGTTTGCTATGGAGACAGTCACTGGCATCTGGTTGTTGGGCTTGGGCGCTATGTTCCTGGGGATATTGGCATGCATGGCAGTGATGTGGGGGCTCATTCCTGGCTGTTGGTGGTAGTGGGAGCTGAGGTACAGTGCAGAGTGAGCCTGGGCAGGCCCATGAAACACTGACTGCTTTGAATTCATCATCTGAGGTTGTGGAGAGGCTTTGACATCAACAGGTTCGCTGTAGCTCTGTTGGGGAAAACAAAAATCAGAAAATACTTAGAAGCTACCAAATATGGTTGTTCCACTCCCTGAAGTCCCTGTTTAAGAGCCACACCATAGGTAAATATTTATCTGGACCATCAAATTTTGCTTGAAATTCAGTTTGGTTATTACTCTAGAAAAAATAATTAATCCCTTTCACCTTACACTTTTGCCTTAAACATTGTAAAAAAAAAAAAAAAAAAAAAAAAAAAAAAAAGTAGTTTAGGTCCTTTTTTTTCGTTTTCTAGCCTGGCATTTTCTTTTTCCAAACTTGGAACTGCCATCACTGATCTAGTATCTTACACAACCAAGACAACCAAGCCTGACACATTTTTTCACATAAGCAGCCACCATTATTGTCCTCAGATTTCATGGCCTAGTTGAAAGGAGAATTAGGAGGGTGGGTTACAACAAAACTCTGTAGTGATTTTTGACATATCATGTTTTCCCATCTGCAAACCATGGATAAGATTTTCAAGGTCTTTTACCATATATATTGATGTTGCTAACAGTTATTTATCAGTTAGTTAACATGATGAAGAGGCTAAACCCCATCCTCAGCTGTTCTGCTGCATGGAACAAATAAACTAATTGCTGTGCCAATGCCTTTATTTTGAAATATTTTGTGTTGGAATGTTATCCATGCCATCAAGCACATTACATAGGCCACAGATTAAGAGAAATAGGAATACTCTGAATAATTTCTTATTTAGCAAAACATGCTTTATTAATCCAACTCATAAGGCTCTGAAAATTCTGTTTAAAACTTATGGCTCTATAAATGTTAGCCTGCACCAGGTACAGGGAAGTTGTCTTAAGTCTAAAGCTAGAAGAATAATGAATAGAATATTAGAAACTGCAGTTTTCAGAAACATTATGGTCTGGCCTGATTTCTTAAAGTTACTACTAATAAAAGCTTTCTATTAATGATAAGAATTTTAATAATACTTTTTGTTCTAATATTTATAATTTGCTAAATTTGATTAAACTCAGTTTGCTGAATTGTTTTTCATACATTTATTTTCTTAGATATACAGAGTGCTAACTGTGTGCTCAAGTGAATGATGAAGAAAAAAAGAAATAATTCACATATAGGTGGGAAACATAATTTGAAGTTAAGTAATACTGGGATTAATAGTCAGTGAAAGGTGAAACATGCTGGAAAAAAATGGCAGAAATGTCCCTCTGGAGAAAGTCACTTGTCAAAACAAGGCTGAGAGATGCATACACTCCCTTATTCTGTGATCTCCTTGTCATGTTTGCTCAGTTTACAAGTCAGAGCAAGTTTCATGTTACTCTCAGCACTCCAGGGTCAGTGAAGTCTATTTGTGTTCTTCCTGAAGGATGCACCATCACCAACAAACCATTGACATGAGTGTGAAATTGCTTCATTATATGCAATAACAATGAGAATTATAACTTCTTTTTCCCTATGTGCAACTGCAGTTCCATTAGCAAAAACTCCCTTGTTTTCTCCAGTAAATGAAGGAAAATTAAATGAATATGAAAACATTAATGCAAATCTCTGTCTCTGTGGATCTGCCTAGCTCTGCTCGCATGTGGGTGTACACGTGTGTAATGTGTATTATGAGCATGTTTGCAGGATTCAGATCCAGACATAAAAGCCTGAAAGTTGCTGAAAAATCTGCCATTGTTTGATCATTATTTTTTAAACACTGAATAAATGTTCATGAAAACATGAGAAGATTTTTTTCCCTCTCTTCCCAGTCGTATTTTTAAAACACTCTTGTGAGTGTAGAAGCAACGACTGGCAGGTTTGCTGAAATTTCAGCAATTCAGAAGGTTTGCTAATTAGCAGTGTGATCAGGAGACTCCTCTTGGGTGTCCCATGCTTATTACACATTACAGGAGGTGCAGGCTGTGTTTTTTTCTTGAGAGACTTGGAAGTTTTACTGGGAGCATAGTCCCTTCATGGAAACAGCTTGTCTTTCCATGATGTAGCTGGCAGGCTCTGTGTGGTCTAAGCAGGGATAATTGCTCCTGAAGTGTCTAAGGGCAGATTGGCTAAACTAATCCTCCTGGTGAGGTGAGTGCTGCAAAAAGCCTTTGACATACTGATACACACTTCTATTTCATTTGTAACTACAAAGCTGCTGCCATACACCCCTTTAACAAAGATATAGGAAACCAATCTAATTACTGGACAATTGGGAGTTCACACATAAGTGATGGATGCATGGCCCAAACTGATAAAATTACAGACATACAGACAGCATAATTTGATACTTTAAATGCTGAATTATGTTAAGAGGAATTGCACAGTCTCTGGTCAGAGATGAATAACACTTGCTAAACCTCTGAGAAGAGGTCTGCAGAGTGATCAAAAGGAACAGTTTTCAGTTGTCTCAAGCCATGAATCAGCTTTCTATGTTTCACCACCTCTTGATCCAGCAAAAAGCACAACACTTCAGTTTAAGACCAAGTATTTTGCTGTAACTCAGGATGCTTTAAGTGATATGTGATCTGAAACCAAATTGCCCAATATCAGTGTAAAACACCTCAATATTAGCAGCTACTGGAATCTTGATAAATGAACCCATTAAATGCCATTCTCCAGCATTCTGTACTTTCAGCTGTCTTCTGCAGCTGAGTCAGAAACACAGATTTTGTAAGTATTGCTGCATCTAATAAAATAGGTAATGTCAAGTATTTTGGCTTTGTGACATCACTTTGCAGTAAAATAAACAAAGAAGTGTGTATGAAACACTAAGATTTTGGGACCAATTGCTGCATTCACAGACTAGAGTGGGCATTGCACTGGTCCAGTGCAGCACCAGACAGTTTGAGACAAGGAGTTTTATTATGGGTAAAAATTGAGATTAAGAAAGAATGGATTTGACTGTCCAACATGGGCTTCAAGTGCACAGCATTGCAGGTTGGATTACAGCCAATTTTCTCTTGACCTATCCAAGGAGAAGAGCACACAATAATTTAAAAAGCTCTCCCAAACCTCTAATTAATCTGCCCCAAACCAACACAGACAATTTACATCATTAATTTATAGGACGAAGTTCTAGGATAAAATTCAGATATGTACAGTGGAGACCAAAATTACAAATCCATACACAGAGCCACCAAACACTGGGTCTTAGTAACTCCCAAATGTGATAAAGTCTTCTACTAGACATGTAGTGAGAGCACCTTCCACCACTACTAGGTGAAGAATGGGGTGTAGACCCACCACTAGAGGGTGACAGAATATTACATTTAGTTATTGGAAGGTGGTATTTTTACACATACATTAATGAACATACACTAGAGTGACAAATTAGCTTTTTATAACAGTCCTTTATGCTCTTTGAGCGGCTTATGTTGTTCTGGAGAACAAGTTGAGGTCTTACTGTAAATCTTCACATTTTTCATAATCTAGGAGAAGGATTTCCTATGGACCTGTCTCTCCTTCTAACATCATCACCTAATACTCTTGTCTAAATTAAATTTTTAAAAAAATCAGCAGGTGAAGACAAGGTAGGTAGGTAGGTAGGTAGGCAGGCCAAGGAAATGGAATGGTACAGAGAAAGTATGACTGCCCTTTAGGCACAACACAAATCCACTTCCCACCCCCTCCTCCCGAAGAATCTGTTGTTTTACTGAAACACAAAGAAAAAATGGAAGAACATTTTGAAATCCCTACAGAAAGATAAGGAAAGTATAAGACAAATGGGTAAAGGGAAGGAACAAAATAAATACTACTGTAATTCTGATGATAATGAGTATAATTATATTAACTAAAATTACTGGTGGTGCATAATCCTCTGTCCACAAAATTATTGTGTTTGTATAATATTTTAAGGAAGTTTGTGAAGATACAGATGAGCACTGTTCTTATGAGAAAGCATTCAGGGTTGATAATTTTGTACAAAGTTTGGAAAGTGCTGGATCAAGTTCTTCCCCACGATTTTCACCAAACTCATTACTTTCCTTCCAATTTTAGTGCAAAGAGAGCTTTCCCATGCACCACTATTACCCTACTGTGTGCCAAAACTCCTTATGCTTTACTGCCAAAATAAATAATTAAATTAGGAATAAGGGGTTAAGCACTGCTTACTATTCTTTTCTGATGGGAACTGCCCTGGGACTAGTGGTCATTCTTATCATACTGCATTCAGGTACAGAGGGTGTGTCTGTTCCTTAGAGGAAAGTAACACCGGCATTTTCTTCATCTCATCTGACTCACTCCTGTGGCTGAGAAATTATTTTTGTTAAATAATGCTCAATTTAGCTGTGTTATAGAAAACTCCTGTTCAATTTAGCTATGTTATAGAAAAAAACCAACAAAACAGCCTAGATGATGCCATTTTAGCATCTCCACAGCTCCCTTTGGGATATAATTTGAAATCTTTGAATCACTTTGAAAACTCCCACTTTAAACTCTCACCTATGTATCTGTGTAACCAAACAGCTCTTGAAACCTACACATGGGTATTGATTCTCTTTCTAAATTGTGTCTGCCTTCTGGCTACTGTTGGAGATTCTAATCCCATTTCTGTTGGAACATAAACATCCATATGGTTGAAAGTAAAGCAAGGACATGTTTTAACAAGGCAGTACTCTAAGGGATTGATCATTAGACTACTGAGTTTAAAGGAAAATCTATTATTAATTTGAACAGAATTTGTATCACAGCCCAACAATATTACTACTTAAGTATTAATGTCTAGATGTCCATTTCATTTTTCATGAAAACCAAGTAGGATCTGACTAACAGAGGCTGAGAATCATTTCCAGTTGATGATCACTGCTTTTGACCTCTGAACCGTAAGAAGTATACCTAGAATCTACAAGTGCTTTATTTCCATTGTTAACATGTTCATGGAGTTTTGTTAGAAATGTTGCCAGTAGGAAGGACTACATAAATGTATTTACACATGATGTATATGGACATCTTCAACTTATACATTTTATACATTTCATATTCAGAATTCTCATCTACTATAGAATAGGATGTGGGAATTAAACAGATTTTTACTATAATTTCACTCTAGCAAGCAGTGCTCAATTAACATTGCTTCTTGCAATGTGAAACTAAAAAGTCAGTGTTGTCTCAGAGAAATCAGAGATGTTCTATTTACAGAGAAGAAAGGGTTTTTCTCTTGTTCTATTGATTTCAGAAAATTAATGATCAAAGCCTTTCAGTTGGAGCAATATAATTTCAGTTGTTTACAGATGAGATATTATCAAAATGCTTCTTTATTAATAAACACCAATTAAGCTCTCCTTTGTAGGAAAATATCCAGTAAATACATTTAGAGTGTTCAGTAAATGTTCTTGGTACTACAGGATGCTTATGTGTCCTTTAAATATATGCTGAAAGACCTCCTCAAGGGCAAAGCAAGCCTTATGGCCAATATGCAAACAACAAACTCTGCAAGCAGCTTTACTTGTGGGCAAACACAATATATTCCAAATTCAGATTTGGATTTTTTTTTTTTAATTTTTAAAATTTTTTTACAAAGTCCTAATGGTGTAACTCAGTTTAATTTTAAATGAGAAAGTGCTTCTCCTTAAATGAGAAATGGAGGTCTGGAATCCTCTCTCTACAAACCAGAAGATGTACTATGTGAGTATTTCAAAACCTGGAAAAGAGATAAACCTAATTAGGGTTTTACATGAATATGTATCATAAACTTATATAGTTGCCACACTGTCCCTTTTCATGGCAGTGCCATGCTCACACCTAGTGATTGGTGTCTGTCCTTGAGCTACGCTGAGGAATTCAACAATTTTCAGACTCTGTGACCAGAATGAAGGTTACATTCAGGAAACAGCAGTGATTATGTCAGATGGTACCAGAATGGTCCAGGCTGTGCAGGCTGTGATCAAACTTAGGCAGGTCTGACTCAGCTTAAAAATGAGTTATCTTCAGTACTGTGACATTAAAGAGGCAGATAGAAGGAAATTGGCTGCATATTTATGCAGCTCCTACAAAGCTTACCTAAGCTTAAGTTTGCATCTGCTGTCTTTGCTGTCTCTTTGGTGGAAGGAGCATCTTGAATTGTTTATTCCTTCTCTCAGCTTTTCTGTGTTCACATAATCCTGTCTGTTTGTAACATTTTTGACATTTTAGGTCACTTCCAACCCCAAGCCTGTCCTTGAGAAGAATCCCTTTTTCTAGCCTGCATGGGCTCAGCCATTTTATTAATACCCCTAATGTTTATGAGAGAATGACTTCTCTCCAGCACTGCTTTCTCTTCCTGCTTAGCTGTTTAACTCCTTTGATTTAACTCCATCCACTCCAGCAGATAACTCATATGCATATTTGCAGTACAGCTGCCTTCCTACCTAAGTCACAAGAGGCTCTTAGCAAATGACGTTTCCCATTTTGTTAATTCCAGTCACCTATTGCAATAACAACATCTGGGACCCCAGAGAGTTCAGAAAGCTTTTTGACACATTCTTGATGTTTCAGAAACAAAGGAGTAAGCCATGGGTTGTCATCTATAATTAGTCAAGGTGGCTCAGAAGTACATCTTCAAATCTAAATATACATTTTGTCATCATCTGTAGGGGATTGTCACAGATTCATTTAGGATATGTAAGTAAAAATGGATGTTTTATGAATGTAACCTGGGTACATGTGATAAAGGATATGCAACTTTAATTTGATACAAGTGTTTTTATTCCCCAAATGGAAGCACTAGGCTAATAGTGAAATGTAGTTTTATTAACTCACTTCAAAAACACACACACAGTTCCTCTTCAAATCAGAATCTGGCTTCTATCAAGATCAAGACTTTACTGCCACTTTTTGGCAGAAATTATGTGAGAGCATCTCTCAGATTTTGCACTGTTGAATATAAAGCATTACATGATTTAGCCTCAAATCAAATTCATGGCACTAACTTAAATATAGTTTGCTCTTTCTTTTCAACTACAGTAGATCATTGGTTACCCTGCTAGATGAAAAAAAAATATTTGGGCCTGTGTTATGATGAGATTAGACAATTGTTTTGTAAAGACAAAAATACTTAGGAGATACTCTGATACATCACATATTTGCACATAAAGGATTTAATTTACGATTCTTTGAAAACTTCTGTCTACATCATAATAACTCCAGAAATAATGAAAGAATGAGGGATCACAGAGGCATAAAGTCCTTGGTTTGGAAGTTTCCATTAAAGTTTTTCCATCTAACAATTCTAGTGGGAAAAAGTAAAACATGTATGTGTATGTCATAATACTGGGATTTTTTTGTTATTGCTTTAAGGGAAATATTGCCATATACCTCGTAGCACTTTAATAGCTACAAAAAAAAAAAAAAATCATGCATCAAACATAACTGTATTTTTTATTTATTATTTCTCTTATTTTTTCACCGAGAACAGCCCAACTGGTTTATGAAATTCCTAAAATGTCTGCATGGACTAGGACTGGATATAATGTAGGAGAAGCTGTTGGAAGCAGGTGCCTCTTTGCCAGCAGCAGAAGGGATGCTGCTCTCCTTGCATGCAATAGCCAACTTGTTAAAGCACTGACCAGGAGACAACACAGCTCAGTCACTAACTCTTGTCAAGAGATATTAGGAATTTTATTCCCAAAAGAAATGTCCTAAACCCCAGCAGCTGCTCATTTCAGGAAGGAGTGAGCCAGGATAGAGTGCCCCCCTACATCTGAAGCTTGGATGCTATGAGGCTATGCAGTTACAGAAAACAAATTGTGGAGAGAGCACACCTGCACACATACATTTATTTAGGAGCTGGGAAATGAATGATCAGGGAGTCCTAATATATATTTTTGCTTTTTCATATGTTAGGCAAGTGCTCTCACTGCATACATATATGAAATTGGAAATTAATATAAATTTTACCATTTTAGCTTTGGGTTATTTTTGGAAACTGCTCTTTTGTATTTTCTTTTTTTTCCTTTTGGGTTTTGTTTGCCTGTTTTGTTGATTTTTTTTTTTTTTTTTTAATCATGGTATCCACATTGCTTTTTACAAATAGGTCAAATGTTTTCATTTATGTCTACTGCATTTTTAAGAGACTTGAATTCCTCAGGCTGATCATTTTTATTACAACACAGGCAGTGTAACAGATATTTTGGGTCTCTAGAACTCTCTGGTTACAAATTGCTGTGCTAATGGCATTAAGGCAATGTCAGCCTTACAGATATGACCTTTAGTTTCCTTATGAGCCACAATTGCTAGATGATGGACTAGGAAAAGCTAAGTCTGCCATATCTTTCAAGAAGCAATTTTACATGTCCAAAGGATTTGCACTGTTCACAAAACTGAAAAATGTCCAATGCATTTACTTCAAAGTCAAGTGAGGACACCACCTAGACTTAGACACAACATCAGAGTTTTGAAATATGCCTGAGTATTTTGAATTTGAATAATATTCCCCTTGCTGAGAGGTTTTAGCTTCAGCCATAGTCACTAATATATATCTTTATGAAACTTGAAATTGTGTCACTACACAGAGAGAATTAAAGATTCATCTAGTCAAAAAGAATAAAACAGGGATGATAAATCTTTTTTGTACTACCGGAACAGATATAGTTGTACTGTTATAATTAACACACTTATATGCATCACTTATAAGCTCATAAATATGTTATGCATGTTGAATACATATAATATATATTGTTTTATAAATATTCATAGATGAACCTATGTAATATATGGAAGTATTTAAAATTTACCCATATATATCTGTATTAAATGTATATATTTGAAAGATAAAGCAAAAAAATCTAATGTCAGCCAGAAAAAAAGGCTGGTTAAGCTAGAAAAAGTGCTTGTTTTATGAAAAAAAGTAAAATTGCAATTCACAGCATTTTATGTAATGCTGTACAAATTACCAGATACCAGAGACTGCATTTCTGGACCTAAATAGTACTAAAAGTTGCAACTAAGGGCAAATATAAAGACACTTGTTTACAATGCAAAGGCTTAGTCAGTACTATAAGCAATATGGCAATCTGCATAGCAGAAGATATAATGCTTTGTTATGTGTTTTTACTTTACCTATCAATTCCTACACACATGAACAAACTGAACTACACACCCATTAATTTCAGTCAATATAGAAAATGGAGAAAATACAAGAAATATATATGAGTGGGAATTAATGCATACTGATATTTTTACATAATCACATGTTTAGCTTATTTACTGGGTGGTGGCCATAGATGTCTTATAAAGACATCATGAAAGCATTTAAAAGTGTACTAGAGATGGGGTGGCAATCTTATTACCAGAGTTGCTGGTGCCACTTCCACTCCTTTCAGCTCTGATTTTGTCAAATAACACAGTCTGATGTGATACACACTATGGGTGTGTGTGAGCTCTGTGTGTGTGAGTGCCAAACTCCAGACAGGACTGCTCAGCTTTCTAAACAATGAACAGGGAAGGGAAGGGAAGGGAAGGGAAGGGAAGGGAAGGGAAGGGAAGGGAAGGGAAGGGAAGGGAAGGGAAGGGAAGGGAAGGGAAGGGAAGGGAAGGGAAGGGAAGGGAAGGGAAGGGAAGGGAAGGGAAGGGAAGGGAAGGGAAGGGAAGGGAAGGGAAGGGAAGGGAAGGGAAGGGAAGGGAAGGGAAGGGAAGGGAAGGGAAGGGAAGGGAAGGGAAGGGAAGACCAAAAATATTGCTTACAGGCTTGTCTAAAGACAACTAAAACAACTCTTCTGGTGCCATATAAATATTTAATAATGGTAATGTAGAATATACTGATATTATATTACAAATGGCTATTTTACATCCTTATTCCAAAATGGACTTGCTTTAGTTACATGCCAGCTTTGTTAGACCCACTGAGTGTGTTCATGGGAATAAGCAATCAGTACTCAGCTTCATGAAGTTTATATTTTTATGCTTTCCACACTGGAGGAAAACATTACATTATGGGCAGAATTTAAATAATTGCTTAAAAGTTAAGAAATGCTTCAGTGCTTTTCTGGCTAACTACAAATTTGAATATTTGCACAAATGGATTCATGCACTGAACTGATCAACAGTCTTCCAATTTTTTTTTCTAAAAACCGAACCTCAGAAAACACCATAATATAATTTTTTATCTTAAAAAAAAGTCTCATTTTTATATCGTGCCACATAGAGTGTTACATAAATAGTCCATGATGTGCTGAATTATAGCCAAGTTATCTTGTCAAGTGAGAAGCTGGGTTAAAGCTTGGAATATTTTGAGCTTTTTTGACTTATCTTTTGCCAATAAACAAACTATTTCAAAAAGAATTGCTTGTGTTCAGATGGCACTCTTTCTGAAGGCAATGATTATTTCTGGAGCCAAATAGCCCTAATACAGAAATGAAAGGTACACTGTAAATTACTTTAACTAAATACAGGGGTATTTTTAATGGCAGCTAAAAAAATGGAAAGTTATAGGACACAACCCCCTAAAATTAATTAGGTGACAACCATATTTCAGACTTTTAAATCCAGAACAAACACTGACCCAATAAAGAGATAATTGCAGAAACATGCAAGAAAAGTCCTTACATGGCTAATCATATAGCAAACCCCTTAAAAAATTAATATAGTATACAGAGTAGTATTGTGTGCAGGGCTCCAAAAATATTTTGAAACTAACCAGAAAGTTCTTCTCATATCCTATATGCCAGTCATTCATACTGTGCTCTGTACCTCTAGAATTGATTTGATTTAAGTAAGAACAAAATGTATCTAAATTTGTTTCGATAGACCCAAAACAAGTGGTTCTAACTGGTATGATTCTGAAGTTGCTCAATGTTTTTATCACATTGACACAGTACAGTAATTTCACATTCTTCTGCATATTTAAAAGTCTATTACAAATTCTAAAGAGTCTACTGCAAAATTATGGGCACTGAGAATGCTTAATAAATCTATTCAGATAATTGCTAGTGGCTGTATATTTGGTATGTTCCAGCAAAGAACATTCCACCATTGCCTTAGTGGTGACCTATGCTGTGCTCACAATGGCTTGCTGGACATAAAATGGAAATCCACATCTCTTATGAAAATCTGCAATATCATCTGAGCTTGACTATTTCTGCTTGGTGATTGCAAGGTAAAAAAATAGTACTAAAAAAATCCCACAAAACCAAACCCACAAAACCAAACCCAGGCATTTTGTGCATGATATATATATATATTTTTCCCTCATAGGTAGCACAGTGGCTGCCTGGCATGTTTGTTATATGGAGATCTGTTTACCCCTACCTCCCTCCCCTGTTGAACTGGCATGTTACTCCCAAACTGAAGTGCTGTCTTGATGACCAGGAGGGAAAGGATATCTTTACGTGGACAGATGACTGTGTTTATTGAGCATTTGCAACTTAAACACAATTTTAAGGTGATAATAAACAAGGCTATTTGCTCTAAATACTGTGGTGCTCAGCTGAAAATGGTTTGCAATATGTCACTATATATATATGTGTGCATGTATATATATATATATATATATATATTATGTGTTACCTTGGATACAAGGCTTGCTCTGTAGGCAGCTAACTGCTTCAGATACTCCTTCTTGGCAGCTTCAGTTTTCTTTTTGTATACCTAAAAACAAAGAGTGGCACATTGGTAAATGAATCTGGTTTTGTTTTTATATATCACCGATGTGTCTCATGCATTTTCATAATGTCTTTCTAAGTAAACAGCCTTTCCTCCTCATATTGCTTAAAGAGTGAAATAATAAACATCAAGTATTTTAAAGAAAATATTATTCCAACTGTGAAACAGCATTTAACTAACCAGCAGTGCTGAAAAAACAATATTCCTCATGGCACCTCAGGTTTAATTGCTCAAAGTGAAGTGTGGGGAGCAGTTTCAAACGGGACCTTTGGGGATGGGGGAAGGTAGGTGTGACCCTCTCCACTGGCTTCCACTTGTGAGACCAGTTAAAACTCTCTGGGGAAGATGAGAGTTTGCAGAAAGACGTTTGAGCTAAATGAAGGAGGAGATGGCAGCCTCACAGATTAGACAAGAGAATTTCTTTCTTCCCTGGGTGAACTGTTGGGGGCAGTCAAAGGAGCCCATGGAGCTGCTAAGGATAATAAATGTTAGTCATTATTCCAGCCTTGATCCCATATCGGTCTAATTAACTTCTCAGAAGCATGGATCTATTTCTGTACATTTCTCTCAACTCACCAAATTATTTTAAATGTGGCATGTGCACAATCTCATAATAGATTAAAGACCTTGGAGAATCACTTCAATTTTGCCCAGATTTCAAGATCAAAGATTACCTGCAGGGTTAGGCAGGACCTCATAGCACTACAGTAACATGATAATAGAAAAGGATGTGCAGATATTTAGGGTTGAAAGCTCTCAGGAGAAGAACCAGTTTCTGACCCATGGAGCCTAGCTAATGACTTGCTGTTAGCCATGTCAGTGACAGATTTAGGAACAACTCAACATTTCTGTTTGCAAATACTGTCATGAGTTTCTCACTACTTCATGGTTTGGGTTTTTTCCTGAATGGGTAGATTTAGGAGTCATGCATGCATCTGGGTTTCATGTAACTAAGCAGGACTGACTCCTCATCTTTCTTGTTGAAAGGAAAAGTTTTAAAAAAATATAAAGGTTTAAAAATGAGGGAGAAAAATAAAGGGAAAGAAAATTTACTTTTTTATTGTTGTTATATTTCATGATTTTAAAGTTATGTACCAGAGGTTAATCCACATGTGGATGGGCATTTGGGGTTCATAATATTGCATAAAATGAAACTGCAGCCTTGTGTCTCTGTTGTCCACTTCTCCAGACAAATGTACCACCTGGGCATGTGTGGAAATCCTCCATGAGGAAAGCAAAGGCTGTTCACCTTCCCCCTCCCATTTCTCACTGCCTGGTTAACTGGGCTATTGATTCAAAACTAAAAAAACAGGCAAAGCTGTTTAGAAGGACAATTTTGGGGTGTCCTTCTGAATTCTACAGCTAAAAGCACACATGAACATCTCCTCCCCATAAAGATAAACTTTATGAAACTTTAAAGTGCTCTCTTTTGATCTTCCAATGCTTCAGTAAAACCAGCAGTCCTGTAATGGAGAGGACCTGGCAGCACAGAGTGTACACACAGAGGACAATACAGTTGCAGACTACAAAGAGAGGGTGGTAATGTCAGGCTGGAAGGATCCAGTACAGCACCATTTTTATAAAGAATGCACTCATGAAACAATTTTTTGTTTCACTAACGCTTTGCTTTCAGACACAGAACAAACCACAGATACAGGCTGGCAAAACTCAGAGGCTGCCTAAAAGGATTAAAGATTTTGCTTCCCAGGGAGGCAAAAGATCATAATGGAAACAGAGAAGTCTTGGACTTCTAAAATTGTAAATATAAAGATTGAGAGCGAAAAAGATTGGTTTTAGCTGTGCAACAGTATCTTTGCACCCTTGTAATTTCTCCAGATTAAGATAAATACATAGTGTTTGTTGATCTCCTATGGTTCCACAATAATAATAAAAAAAGCTAGCAATTTGCTTCTTGAATTGTAATAGTTTGTGATTATTAGGAGAATTACTATTTGTTTTGAAAACAAATAAGAAATTAGTCAGCAGTCTGTTCCTAGCTGTTGGAATGAATTCAGCTTGACCTACAGAACAAAGACTAAGTTATAGTGCTTTGTATATTGCAATGTCTCTGCATCACTCTGATAGCCAACTTAAAAAACAGAGCTGAACAAAGAATTTTACACACAATAATGTTCTTCAAAAGATCACACATCTACTGCTTCCATATTGGGTTTTATTTTGCATTACACAAATATAAAAAATAGACACTCCTGCTGTGCTCTTACAGTCACAGCATAATTGAAAGAGTCCTCTGGGACCTGACTTTTCCAGCAAATAGTCATATTGCACAAGGTTAACTCAATAATATGAAGCTAACAACAGCCCTGCAAATCTCCATCTAAAACATCACTACTTCATAGAAACATCATCAGACCATTGTTATTTAATTATGTCCAGTGTGCACACTGCTTTGCCCTCTCCTCTTGAATCTTTTGGTGAATGAATAATAATCACATGAACACCATGTCTTCCCTGGCACTATAAAATTTAACGATTTAACAGGAGGTCATTATAGTTAAAAAAAAAAAAAAAAAAAAAAAAAAAAGGGTGGGAAAAAGTTTTAGATGGCCTCAGCCTGTTTTGATTTTTGCAAGAATGGCCCCTGCAGGCTGGCTTGTCTGGAAGGTGATCAGCTTGTCCCTGGAAAAGCACTGGTGTGTCCTCTGAGGACAACAGGTTGAGCTCTCACTGTCTATGCCCTTCTGAGGCTGCTCACAGCTCAGGTTAGTGTACAAGTAGGCTGATGATGCTCATGCTGGTTTTGGAAATTGATTGGTCATAGCCTAGACTAAAAATTAGGGCAAATTCTACCTGTCTGGGGAGTAAACACTCGTAACATAAATAGCAACAAGGTCTGGTCTGGATGTCTATGTTTTTCTCTGAAGGCAAATGCCCTGGCAGTGGTACCAATTCACATTTGGACTGGACTTTTACTCAGGTTTATGAAGGCAGAACAAGTGGGGAGTGTCTTCAGCATTTGCAGAACTACCTCAAACATGTATGAACAAGACAGCTGCTCCTCTCAAACTTGCCTAAAATTCTTTTTTTTTCTGCAGCTGTGAGAATTTTTTTGCCCTCAGGCTTAAATAGTTTCATGTTGTTGTAAGTATAAGACTTGTATCCTTGCAGCACTTTTGGGGAGGAAAAAGACTTGTGTCATCATTCAAGTGTGCCCTAGAAAACAGCTGAAGGTCTTTTGAGCTTCATGCCTAAGACACTGCTAAATTATAAAACACATCATATCCAATAATGCAATTAACATTTTTTCATGTATCATAAAGCAGGGTTCTGTTCTGTTGCTTATCTATGGTGTATAGTGAGAATATCTTTTTTTTTTCCTCATCTTAGAAATCTCCTATAAGATCATTTTCCTGTCCTCTGTCAAGCAAGCAACAATTATTAAATAAGTAGCTTGACAGAAAAATATAGTTATGGAATTAAGTAATTTCCATTTTGCTTTAATTCAATTAACATGATAATTGAACGTCAACTGATTGTCACTCAGTCAGCAAAGGCCCATTCTGATTCAGCAGCATATTTGTGTCCTTACTCAGTATTTTATTTTCTATATTGCCCCAGTTGTGGAAAAATGAATGTTGGCAGAAAAAGACATCATTTTGTATATGCAGGGTAGGTCAGTTTAATTTATTCTTTTTCTCTTCAGCATGTTATAGAAACCCCAAAACACCAAGACTGCATACATTGTCTATAAATGGAACTTGCTGGAATTATTTTCCTACTGTGTTTTGCACATGCAGACAGCACAATGCACAGGTCCTTATTTAATTGCCCTTCCAAGGTGCAAGCTTCAAGTTCCCTTAGATTCTACAGAAAAGCATGTAAAAAGGAGAGAGCAAGAAAATCTACTTTGTGTATATAAATATAGACACAATATATGGAAACATAAATATATGAAAATATAAATATAAATATAAAATATAGAGTATAGAATTTGAATTAAGCCACCAGGGAAAATGAATGCCCTGGGCTCTCACAGGCTGGTACCAGTGCCCAGGCTATTGCACCAGCAATCTTTAGCTCAAGTTTCCTGGGCTGACCATGCATGTGGGCCACCAGAGCTACTGCAGCCTACAGAAAGGACTGACCTCTTCTTACTAAGTGATGCACATCCCACTTTATGCTGCCAAATTCTGGTCATGTTTTACTTTATCTGTTTTAACTGCTGTTTAGTTCTTGTCTTTTTGGATCATAAATTCCTTGAGGCAGGCTTTATGTCTCCTGTGCTTTTCTATGTGTTCTATAGTATGAAGTTAATTACAGATATATACATGTATATATATAGTTGAAATATACCTGTAAAGCCAGGTTTTTGCTCTGATTAAGCATTTTTTCACAATGAACTTTCTTCCAACTTGCTTGTAGAGGATTATCAACACATCTCAACACAATAGGCAGCAGGATTACTACCCTGTCACTTGTGGCTTGCACCCTTATTGCCTGAGGGGAACAAATCTCCCCCCACTCATCACAAGAGCCAAAACAGGCATTCAAATGTTTGCAATCACATTCTCATTTTGACTATCAGGTGCTAATGGAAAACTATTGCTTGTGACTACAGTCCCCTTTGATACTAGAGATGATGCTAGACTTGGACACAGTGAACTAAACTGACACATAATTTTTGGAGAAAAAGAGACTTTCAGAATTTGTGCTTCCTGGAAGTCTTCACAAGCTCTGCTTCTCCTAGATGACAAAGCAAATTAGAAAGAACCATGCTACTTTCCCTGGCTTTGCCTAAATAGATGGTATGAGGATGACAAAGAAAGGGAACTTTCTTGTTTATCTTGTGGGTATCTCATTGGATCTGAGACTTGCAAGCAAACTTTATTTGTCTTTTTAAAATGATGTAAAAGTGCCCACATTTGTTTTGGTGGAAATGTTCCAGAAATTCCACAAAAGAGATATGCAAAAATAGTAAATCAAAAAGCAACAGGACAGATTTTGTATTCTTGGTCTCTGCAGTGTTATATCCCACGGGAGTGTCATTTGCACAGACTACAGTTACAGGAATGTCATCTGATAAAATACAGTAGGCTCCAATCCAGAATTAAATTCCACATTCAGATTGTCATTCCTGGCCCTAAATATGTCAACTCATAGAGAAAACTTGTATTTTTTTCCAAGTGGGAGACATATCTCTAGTTTTAATCTCCTGATTTTGCAGCAAAGGCACCTAGAGCTGCACACACTCATCTAAAAGATGGAGAAAGATATTCCCACAGCAGTCAGAAAAAAAAATCCTCAGAAATGCTTAATGGACATTGAAATATGTTACCATTTGATTTTTAATCTAAGTACATACAGTAACAAAGAGGCCCAGGGCTAGCTATATGGCTCAGTAGTCTCTTTGACTGTAGAGCATGGAAAAGATACTGATGACATATTAGAGGCTTAGGGGAAAGAGTTCTGGCTTTCTGGCATGTGGAGGAAAGATCACAGACCAAATTCAGCTCTAGCACAAACAATGAGACTCTTGGAGAACACAGGAAATTGCAGCCATTTGTGCCAGGCTTAAATTTGATCTTATAGTCCTGATGCTTTCAGCTTACAGGAGCAGGACTGCACACTTTATCAGAAGCACATTGGAGGAAAGCTGAGTACTAAACAAATGACATTAAACATATAATTTATCTGGAGATTATTTCCACCTGCATTTTTTGGGGTTTTTTTGGGTTTTTTTTATTTTAAAAAGAAAGGTTGTGAGCCTGAATGGAGGCATAATAATTTGGTCTAAATCTGGTTTTATATGCAAATGACTTAAAAGTCATGTTTCTATTGAATTCAAATGTATGATTAAAAGCTGGGGAAAAAGAATAAATTGAAAATTAAGGGTATTATTTATGCACATTGCTACAGCAGTATTTGAAACCCAGGGTCCTTTTGGCCCAACTGCTTCCAATAAGAAGGTGCAGATAAAGTCAACATTTCCTAACTCCTGGCCCTTGTGCAATATTTCTCTAGGAGCCATGTTTGTTGTGTGCTGCAAATGGATGTTAGAAATCCACCCTGAGCAGAGGGTGTCTGATGTTCCCTGTGACTTCAGTGCTCCCAGAGGGCCTGATACTTCTCCCCTCTAAAATCAATGGAAATTAAGGGGTTCAAGGACTGGCCATGTAAAGGCCAGGGCTGTAGAAAAACCTGAAGATATAAATTTATGTATTTGTACATAGACATGAGTTGTATCTGGATTTAGTGCCTATTTTTGGCCCATTAATGTTCCAGCTCATTAAGCCCAGATGATTTCAGAGGAAGGGAGAAGAATACACCAGGATGAGGATCAGTTGTTTTGAACCCTTGACACCCCAGTCTAGACTTTCAAAGGGTAGAGATGCAATTTCAATATAGAAATTTGTGAAGAAAACAGTACATCTCCCAAACACACTTAAGATGCAACACTGGTTAAAGCAACATTGCTGTTGCAGGTAGCTGGGAGGAGAGATGCAAAGTTGCTGTCTGTTGTGCCTATTCCAGAATCCATTTTGCTTATAATTCACTTTGGCAGTGTGCACACACAGATGTGCCTCCTCTTACTATTCTCATCTATAAAAATAAAACAAAGCTAAACCTTGTGTTGTTGTTTATCTATTGAACTGGAGGTACATTCTCATCCCCTTACAAGTGTGTTAGTTATTCCTTCGAGATTGCTTCATTAGCATGGAACAAATAAGTGTTTCTAAAGGGAGAATAAGAGAGAGATAAACCTCTGTGTGAGTATATCAGCATGGATAAGGGAAGAAATTGAAAATTTGTTTTAAAATGCTACTGACTACTTTGACCTCGTGGTCTGCACATCTTCTGAAGCTGTTTCTGCAGCCAGTCCCCTGAGCAGTCTGACATGCTGACACTGGGCACCCCACGTGCCTGGCAATGCAATGGTGACATGGTGGCTCTTCCAGCCATGGGATGGATGATCTCATTTGCATTCCAAGAGATGGGATGCCATCACACCCTGGGAGGGAGGACCTAGGCTGGGTGCTCCCAGAGGACAGGTGGGATCAAGGCCTCTTGAAACACTAATCTTGGACCCACTTTGATGTGACTTGTAGTGTCTCACATCATGAGAGAAGCTGTGGAGATGTGAGGTGCTGGCCAGCATTATTTGTAGACCCCCTCCTGGTCTACCTGGTGGACAATGTGCTGCTGAAACATCCCTGTGGTCCAAAAAGAAACTTTTAAAACATGCTTTGTTATTTTTCATGCCCAAATCAGCCTGGCTTACTTTTAGAGACAAAATAAAAACCCCTGAAATCTTGTGGGTTATAGTGAAAATGGTAACAACACCACAAATGTTGACAGTAGTGCACGAGGACTTAGTTTTACATAAGTATTGGTAACATACAATCCAAGTTCCATCAGATGTTAAAGAATAAACTGCAGCTTTTATCTAGTGGGTCTTTGAGCACCGATGAGGAGTAAATGATTTGATTTTGTGAGCTTGGAGGATTTGTCAGCTGCCTCATATGTATAATTCTGGCTCTTCATATCCCTGCTGCTTCTAATTTAGCAGGACAGGCTCATAATTGAAGCAAATTAACTATTTACACTTGCCACTTCTACCAGGGGAAGAGGACACATCAGCAGGAAAGAATGAGTGGGAAATTAAATTCTTCCCACTTGTGTCAGATCTGCCCTTATATAAACACATTAACAGTAATTTCATGAGGCGTCAACCATAGGAATAAATACTGAGGGATAAAATAATGAGGTGTTGCTATTGAGCTGAACTGTTGCAGCTAATATTACTGTCTATGAATTATGCAGCCTGAAAGGAAGCATCTGTCACAGCACTCAAACAGTGGTTTGGTTTCACCTGCTTCTTCTGATTGCTAAGTTTTGGGTGCCCGAGGTGAATCCCTCCTCCTCCCAGCTGTAGGGCCAGTGCAGTGCTGAAGCAAACACACAGGAATACACACTCACACACACAAGTATGCACACTAAGCTGTTCATAGGAGGCCAAATTAATTCCTACTAGAATTCCAGTTAAGTCACTGAAGTTACAGCAGAGATTAATTTTGTTGAATGTTGAATAGACATTCAATTCCATTTTTAGAATAACAGAACATTTATTAAGGTCTTTGGCTGAAGTTTTAAAGTTACACTAATGTAAACAAGAACATTTTGTTTGTAATTTGCCACATCTATTACAGCTTTACTAGAACTCCAATTAGAAACTTAAGGTTCATTTAGTACATGCACATCTGGTACTGATTTTAAATTACTTTCCTTTTACATCTAAGGACACAAAATGACCTAAATAGCCTTTTTACCCAGTTTAAACCAGTGTTCTGTCTGAAAGCCAGCAACTCAACCATTTAGCATGCTGATCCCTCTTTCCTAGGGGCTGTTCATCTCCCCTTTGCAGTAAAAAAGTGTGCAAAGGGCAAAGATGTACATAGATAAGCTATAGAAACAGGATGCACAGAAATACAGTACTAAAACCAGTTTGTGATCATAAGAGAAGAACTGCAAATGTCACTGAAAACAAAAAATAAAAATCTCAGTGCTATGGCTACAGCATTTTGGAGAATGTACCTCAACATACTACTGCTACAGCTGCCTACCATTCACAGATTTATTAATCTGAACAATTTTAGAAAGCATTTACAGTGAAAGATGAAGGAAAATGTACAGTGCCTGCTACAGTGCCATGTATAATTATTGCACTCTATCCAGAATTTGAGAAGTCCATGACAAAGTTCACCATGACCACTAAACTCCCTTTAACTTCTAGGCTCTGTGTAGGTAGATTTGGACAAACAAAACACAGGCACACACCAGCATTGTTTGCAAATGGGTCTTTTACACACAGAAATTGATGGGAACATATGATTCAAAAATTCAAATGTCTTCATATGATAAAATAAGTGGCAAGTACACTGGTATCTGCTTTAGTCTAATAAATTGTATTATTACCATGGTAAGAGTATCAGAGTGCAATCCATTTTAAGCATAACCCTCCCCTAACTTCAGTGAGGCACCCACCATCAGCTAGTTCATAGCATCATTTCCTTTTTTGTCATTCAAATCCTATTTTCTCAGACAACACTTTCCTAGTCCTTCACAGTTTGGAAAACATATGTGGCTATTGCACAAAGATTTTCAAGCTACAGTCTAATATGCCAGGTTATCAAAATTTTGTTGCAAAGTCTTGGACATGCATATACCGCCCTTAGGTCATTATTGTACTGAGTTTCTATATTTTGATTTATTCTGTGGTCAGTCTTCAGGAATAAACAAGAAGAATTCTATGCATTTCAGGAAAAAATGGCTCAGATCAGAGGAACAAAGAAGATTTCATTTTAGCATGAAAACATGAGGCTATTCTTCTTTCTCAATAGCTGCATTATGTTCTACTTTCTGATTCATTTATATTTACTATTTAAATAGTAAAAGGAGTTCCAATTCAGGAAACATAATTTGGAAACATACTTCTATTTAAATTCCAGAATAAGCATTAGCTTCCAAAACATAAGCCAGAAGCTTTATGATAATTGAATCCTTTTCAGCAAGTATAATTCATCAATAAAGTAGTCTTCTAATGATGTTATTGTTTCTTTATTTAACTATTTTTGAATTTCTGAAGCTTCTTCAATGCCAAATACCAAATGCTACATTAATAATTTGTATTTTTAGAGCCCAATTTTCCTACCAGAGACATTGGCTTTATAGCAGTTACTGATGCTCTGGATCTGAAAAATTAGGCCTTTAAAATAGAGACTATCTGGTCAGTTAAGATGTCTTGTAACCATTACTTTGTACTATTAGATCCCTAATGGAATAAAAAAATGAGTTTAAATTTATTCTAGAAAATAGGATTGCCAATTATATATATTTTTTTAATGGGGACTATCTTTTATTATTTTTGTACAGTGTTAGATTAGAAAGGGCTTGGGCCTGGAATTTTAAAAATGTGCTTAATTGATGTGAATGAATAGGCAAAATGATCAAAAAGCAATAAAGATGTGCTAACCCAAACTGTTTAAAGAATTGGCTTAAAAAAACATAGTTGCAGCCATTTCTACATGCATGTGTCATATGGATCCCATAACACATCACTCATCTGTGTTTCAACCTAAATTAGCAACAATATAGATAAAGAATTTTTTTTTTTTTTTTCAGTTAGTCAGCAAGTGCCAAATCTTGATTCTTCTTATACTGGTATCTTTAACAAGGATTGAGACATACCTATACCACCCAGTTATTAGCAAAGTAACCCTTCTTTTTCTTTTTTTCCAAGCCCAAATAATTTTACATTCCAAAAAATAATGAAGAAGTTTTTGTTAATTCTTAGTTTTTAAAATGTAATTTTGTAATAAGATTGTATGAATGAATGAGCTTCAGTTAATTCCCAGTACTTTTTCACTCCCTGTGCTAACATCAACCCCAGTCCAGGTCACATGTAGCCAAAATAACTCTCACCCAGCCCATCCTTTCCTTCCATAAATGTTGCTTTTTTCAAGTTCCTATTTCTTTGTCAATCCAATCCATTCTGTTGGCAGTTAGTAAAAATGCAACCAATAACAACAGAAGAGCAATGGCATGCTACTGTGAGGATCAATGGTGTTTGCCAGCTGTCACCACTAAAATGTGATGAGCTTCCAGAGTTGCCCACTTTTACACAGCTTTGACTGACTTGGAAGGATTTCTGCAAAGTTTCAGGTCCAGCTCTGCTGGTCTCATTGCAGAGCCAAGGCCTTCCATGGAAGATGGAAGTAACCTTGGGAAGTGATTTCCACAGCCCACATACATGATAGAGTATGCCCTTTGCCAGAATCCACCCTAGGTCTCCTTGGGTCAACACATCACAAAATTTTTCACAAAACCTAGGTGGTTTGGGAGCATTCTGGCATCATGGGATCATAGGCAAAAGAAACATCTACAAATGGGAGCTCAGATATGTCTAAGTTTTGGCAGCAATGTACTCTTCCATGGCAGTTTCACATACAGGGCAATGACATTGTAGGCCCACAGATTTCAGCATAAAACATTCCTAAATATAACCCTAAAACTTGTGCCACATCCCAAAACAAAGTAAACTCTTTTAGCGGTTTCATACAGATGAAATAAAACAATATTCTCCTTATCTCAGTCTCTTTAAATCATATTCCTGAGATGGCACATATTCAAGTTTCATCCTGGCTAACAAAAGAAGCTGCCTACAGCGCTCAGATGACCCTGATAACACTTTCCTGAAACAAAGCCTCTGAGCTACAGCACATATTGTACCTGTTTTTGTTCTTCTCCTAAGCCGTCCCACATTGAAGCTACAATTTTAGAGACTTCACCAAAAGTAGCATTGGGGTTTTGGCCCTTGATGGCTGCTTGAGTGTCTCGAAAGAATAATGCATAGGCAGACACGGGCTTCTGTGGCTCATTTGGGTCCTTCTTCTTCTTCTTTTTGGGAGTTTTGGGTTTCTTTCCTATATCTGAAGCAGGTCTCTTCTCACCACCGTTGACCTGTAACATAAAATGAGGAAAGTACTATAAAAAAAAGCCAGTTTAATTCACTCCAACCACTGTTACAGCCTTGGTGATACAAAAATTTTGCATGCAGAAATGGAATTTTTGTTGTCATCTTTGATAATGGAAATGTTGACACTATCTGCATTAGTCACATGTATAAAATTCATTATAAGTATTTCAGATAACGTTATTTTTCCATTAAATACTTTATATTTCTCTTTCATATAATTACTATAATCTCTGTCTGGTCATCTTTTCACCTTTTCTAAGTTTTATTGCTAGTGGCTATAACAAGAAAATAATGAGAAAATTCAAATGAAATTAGTTTCTTTATAGCCTGAGTATCAGTTCAACCCCATGAACCATCTGCAGACAGCAGGAACACTGTCATTTCTACCTTTTGCTCATTCTTGTCCTTCCCCAGAATGACCCCAGACTACTGCTCAAATCAATTTCTTCTGCAGCTGGTAGTCCATCTTCCAGGGACTGAAGAAAATCTGGTTGTGAACCAAGCAATTCAAGTTACAGACATTCCCCTACACACCTTCTAATTAAAATCTGAAGAAACAAACCTTTACCAGTATAGGCAGTTTAGAGCCTTTTAAAGGATCAGTTTTGACTTATCTGGATTTAGCTGAGTAGTTTTTATATTTGCTCATGCAAAAGCAAATGGTATGAGGAGAAGAGTGAAAGAGGAATGGTGTACAGAGGAATGCTCACGTGCCTTATTTATGCACCACCTGAAAACAACCCTGCATGTGAGCATCTGATCAAGCACCAAAGCATTCCATTTTCCTAGTGAAGCTGGGGAAGGGTCTGGAGCTCGAGTCTTGTGAGGAGCAGCTGAGGAAACAGGGGTTGCTTAAAAAGAAGGGTCAAGGGAAGCCTTTTCACTCTCTACAACTGCTTGAAAGAAGGTTCTAGCAATGTGAGTGCTGGTCTCTTGACCCAAGTTACAAGCCATAGAAGGAGAAGAAATGGCCTCAAGTCGCCCCTGGGGAAGTTTGGATATTAGGAAAAAATTATTCACCAAAAAGATTGTCAAGCATTGGAACAGGCTGCCCAGAGAAGTGGTGGAGTCACTCTCCCTGGAGGCATTTAAAAGATGCGTAGATGTGGCTCCTGTGCACATGGTTTAGTGGTGAACTTGGAAGTGTGAGGTCAACAGACTAACAATTAGGTTAAAAATTAGGTATCTTGAAGGTCTTTTCCAACCTAAATGGTTCTAGGATTCTATGACTTACACGCACATAAAGGGACAATAACCTGATTCTCAAACACATTGGAGCTCCATGGCAAAGCATCTTTTCTTGATATGATCACTTAATTTACTGTAACTGCAGAAATGGTGTGTGATCTTACAAGTGGGTTCAAAGGCTTTTTTCTTTTGTCAGCATGACCAAAGCACTGTGCATCATAAGCATTTTTAAGAGAAGAGAAGATCAAGAGCATAAATGGTATGCTGTAGGCGAAGGATCTACTAGCATGACTTCTTTTCACTTACTTTTATTACTATTTTTTAATAATGCGTATCAAGTGGCACAGGAGGATACAGGTGTTCAAATCATTGGAACTGCATGAGGAAAATGGCTGGAAATTCTTATTTTGAGAAAAATAACTTTTTTATTCTCCTATATGCCTCACTATGTGGTGTCCAACAGAACCCAGTGAACAATCTGGATCTCTGTGACTTACTGAAAACAGCAAAAAAAGTGATTACCACAACTTGGAAATGAAGTTGCTTGTTTTCTGAGTATTATGGTACAATAGTTGCAAATTTAATATAAAGTTAATAGACATGCAGCCTATTGTCAGCATTTGGAAAATATGGAAAATCAGAATTGTGCTACCCTTTATTAAGTTGTCCAGCTTTTTGTCTCTTGCTATTCTTTAGTTCTACAGGGCACACAATACTCGCAGTTAAAGTATAATTAACTAGGGCTCTGATTTGAGAACATTAGTCTAAACTTTTCAGAAATCCAATGCAAACTCCATGTCCAAGAAGACCTTGATATAATTACTCCTATAGTTAAAATTTTACCTGTGTGATTTGCTAACATTTTTCTCCTTTCAGTTTGTTTTTGAACCAATGAGATTTCAAAGTTCTCTGTATGTTAGAATACCACGTTTCTTCAACTACCCTTAAACTAGGTGATATACTACAGAAACTTGTGTCAGTGCCTTCTGGTAAACTGTTCTGTGAACAGCTCTAAAACCTTATTCTCCAACCTTAATGATCAAGAGACTTCAAAAACCCACTGTTAAAAACAGAGTATTCACAGGGGAAATTCTGTTTGTCTTATATGAAAATAACGAAATAAAAAGAATACCAGAATTCCAGTACTAATAACCTTGCAAATGGCTGAGATGATGGCCTACCTTATGCTCCCATCAGTCTATCAGCTTCATAGACTCCACTTCTAACCACCAAAGCAGAGACAGATGGAAAATAAAATAAAAACCATATATATTCTGCTAGGCATAGACTTGTGCCTCAAAATCCCTGGAGGTCTAGTTAGCTCATGGTAATCCACCTCCTGTCATGGCTTATTGCTTAATTATGGTGATGTATTTAACTTATTTATCACAAGAAAGCAATAATCTTTCACTTTAAAAAAGTGTGCATTAACCATGTTGCACACGTAATAGATCACAAGAATATCTAGTGTAGGATTTAAAACTATCAAGTAAGGCACATCGTTGATATCTAAATGTCCCTTGAGAACCTGGAAAATGTCTATAAGCATATTTAAAATAAACTGCAATAGTACCAAAGCCTTTAATGGAGCTAGGAGAGCTGTTTTATGCACACTATCTTGCAGTAATCGCTGTAGTTTAAAATAGATTTTAATCAAGCACCATCTGCATAATAGGCTGAACAGACAACACAGAATTCCACTTATAACTCCTATCATATAAAGTAAATATTGTAAAACTTCTGCCACATAAGGAGAATATGCTGCAGCAGTTCTTTAGTAATTGTGTTTCTGTTATTTAATTCTTGCTACTTGCACCCTCTTGCTATCTTCCCTCTAAAATACATTATTTGAATTTCTCTCATAAGTGAATGCAAATGAAGATGGAAGAAAACCCTGTTATTCATCTATGAAGAAATACTTATTTACAAACCAGTAATGCTTCCAGCAGCTCACAATTATGCTTGGCAATAACGAAGTACATGTTTAACCATCCAGCAGTGTGAGTTATGGCAAGAATTACATAAATGGAATATTCCAATGTTGAGGTGGTCAGAATAGGGCATGTGCTAAGTGGCCACTCTGTTTAGAATGGTTTTATAGTTACTTCCAACTACTAATTTTTAAGTTGTCCCTTTTTTCTTCTTCTAACAATAGCCCCACATATAAGGTACAGAAGAATTCAGGAGCTTTAGTGATGTGCACCCTTGCAGAGACAATACCCTTAGTCTGAGGCTACATTTCACATTTCCATGGCCTTAACAGCTCACTGAATGTATATCCAGCCTTACAATTATGCTGCAGCTGTCACTTTTGGTCAAGCAACCTCAGCTGTCCTGCTTCTAGAGCAATGTCATGAAGGGAAACTGAGCCCTCTATGAAGCAGCTCCTTTCCCTTTCTTTGAGCAAGGGAATATAGGACAGTTGAAGTTTGAACAGCCTACATAAAAGAGTCTTTATGAGAATGAGTATTGCCAAATAATATTTAGCAGTGCTGCCATTATTCTGTGTATGTTGGATAAGGCTTACAATTTCAACATTTCTCATAGAATAAACATCCACTAAGCTCAGTACACAAACAATTACATCACCTTGTAAAGCTTAATACTGGAATTTAGAATGTATATATAGAGAGAGAGCTGAAAGGGTAATTTCCTTCATTCACAGAAATCAATGGTTCATAGTGAAACAATTATACTTTTAGTTCAAATGTGTACATAAAGTACGTGCTTTTTTATCCCTTCCATCATGCTCCTTCTATAAATTCATGTAAATATGGACAGGATATTGAGATTTCTGTATTTTTTGTCTGGAAAGAAACAGTTTTTAGGGATCTCTCTACCAAATATGCTATGAAAAGACCAGTGGGTTCTCTTTCACATATTTCAGCTGGTATAAACTGAGGGAGGTCATCTGACACCTAGGTGATTTTCCATTTGGAAGTGTACTTTGTCTTTTTGATCAATGTGGGTACACAGGCAAACATCTTGTCCCACTGGTTAAACAGGGAGAAGGTCACTATTGCTACTAATGACACAGTGAGTTCAGGGGGAGTTGGTTTTTATGCAATGCTCATGGCAGGACATCTCTGCCTGCACAAAGTCAACTCCAACAGCCACCCCATGACTGCAACATGTGCACTCCTACCAAAGGACTAGCTAATGAGCTCTGACCCTGATCTGTTAAATAATACCACACATCTGCATGATAGTTCATAAATCAAAGAGAAAAATCCAAATTTTGCAGTTACATTCAGTTAAAAGATAGATGTTCTCACAAGAGACAGAACAGTCAGTCTGCCTGTTCCTGTCCCCATCCAATGCTCTCTTTCACTTGGAAGAGGATTTCTGGAGTGAGACCTTTCACAGGCCCCTCAAAAACAACTCTGATAAAATGTAATATGGTTGTATCTGGGGAGAAATATCTCCACAGAAAACTGGCTTATTTTGAGTATTCTTATGCACTTAGGCAGCTTCCAGGAAGAGCAACGTGACAAAAAGATACACAGTGGAGAGCTTGAAATCTTGAAGTACAGCAATACACTTCACTCCTTAGACTGATTATTCAACCCCTCTTGTCTTTACAGAGGAAATTACAGAACCATTGCATAGGTGTGCCAGCCCACTGCCTGTCTCCATTGGTGGCCAGCCTCAGGTGTTTTCATGAAACCCTAAGAAGTCCCACAGAATTCATGGATAGCATTGTCTGATCCCCATCAAGCTTGCTGTTTAAACCACACTAGATGGACAAGAATTTAAGCCCTCTGTCAATATTAACCAAATGTAATATCCTTTAAAAACTTTATCTCAGCAGCGAAATTATAAATATAATTTTAAGGCAGTGTATCTACTTTAGCACTCTGGATTTAATTTTGTGTTGTGCATTGTATCATTTGTCATCTTTCGAGCATGAGAGAATTTTTAAGAGAGTTTTCCAAAATAACACCCTTGTTAAAGGTTGAACACTATGTAAACTGGCTTTCACAAAGAAAGGCCCAAGTTTTAATTAGTCTGCAGTTCTTTGTATTTCCCTATTAAAAACATTAGCTTCAGATAACTACTGCTTGCTTGAAACCACAACCCTACACTTTTGTTAGCACAAAGTGCTACAGTGATAAGTACCTGAAAAATGTAGGTTAAATAACTGAAATACTTGATAGAAGCAGAAAGGAAATCATAATTACCTGAATCATTATTTTCTTCAGAAGTTTAGAGCATCTTGCACACTCCCAGCAATGCAAAAATATTAGCAATGCAACAGGAGTAGCAAATAAATTATTCTGAAAAAGTAAAGGCTGCCTGAAATTATTTTTACATAGCTGCATTCTAAAGTCTCTCTCAGTAAGAAAGTGCTCATTTAAAATGTATGAATTATTCAGTAATTTTTAAAACCTAAAGTTTGTGAAATGAGGGGAATGTCCTGGAATAAAACTTTTGAATCAGAATTTATTCAAAATGTAGTAAAACATATGTCTCCAATTACATGATTATTTTATAGCTTGAGGCATGAAAAACAATATAATGTTAAAACAAATCAGACTTACATTTTTGACTGGATTATACCTCCTCAGTGACTCACAATATGTTTTCTTCACATTCCCAAGTCTGCAATTTTTCCCCACCAGATATGGCTGTGGCACACAGTGCACTGCATGTGGCACACATTGCACTGCAGGAGTGCTCTGACAGGACTGCTTTTTTCTAGTGACCACAAAACACAGCTAAGGAGGTTCTCAGTTTTGGCATGCTATATTCCTGGTTTAAGGGATGACTTAGTACAAAGTCCCAATCTTCCTGTGTCTCATCTTTTCTGTCTGCAAAATTAAGATAATGGACTTGTGTATTTCTGGGAGGTTTTCAGGATTTTTGGGAGATTTGGGAGATTATTGCATGCAAAAGCTGCTCTATAGATTGACATTTATCCTATAAAGAAATTTATTATGTAAATTACCCTTATCACTTCATTCCTGTACTGACATGAAAATGAAGCTTAAACATGTCATGACGAAGCGTCAGCACCTCTCAAAAGTATAAATGCATACAGGGTCTTCCAGATTTTCAAGGTAAAGTTTTTAGAGTTCATAGGATCTTTCTGTTCTGGTTGCTATGATGTTCTGTTTACTCATCCTGTGACCAAGTAGCAAAGACTAGCATATTGCACAGACTGTTCATACTTTTTATAGCAGTAACTTGATCTTTAACTGGGAACAAACATCCCTGCTATGCAAGTGAGAAAACTCTACCCTTATATTAAAGTCCTAAAGGAATGACTATCCCTTCTGTGTTTAACAGTATTCCAGTTTGCTCTCACGAAGAGGAATGATGTAATTTGCTCAAGCTGCCTGAAGAGTAGTCTGGATATTGTAAGTTCTGCATTCATAACCCTTTATTCACTTCAGTGAACCACCAATCATGTAAAAAGTATCACCTTAATAACTGTGGCCATATCATTCATTTAGCAGGTCCTAAAAATATCCACCATTTACATAGTAATCCTAGCATCTAAGCCTACCTTAGAGCTATCTTCTCCTTCATCTTCATGGACTGAACTGGATGGTGAAGGAGTTGCAGATTTGCTTCCAGGTGGAGAGGGCGAGTTGTGAGGAACATTGTTTCCACCCATATTCAAACCAAGCTGTGCACTGAGCTGGGACTGGTTAATAGTAGTCAGCTGCCCGTGCTGCATCATTCCTGGCTGCCTAATATCTGCAGGTTGAACCCTTGGCCTCATGGTTGCCATCTGAGGATGGGAACTATACTGGGCTCCTTCTGTATTCCGTAAATCTTGCATCTACAAGAGGAAAAAAACTGTATTAAGCATATCACTAATAAAGTGTTCTGTTCCTTTATACCTCGGTTGGCCTGATTGGCTAGTTAAGGCTTAAAGGAAATGGCAAGTACTTAAATAAACAAGTAAACACTGAAAATAAACATAGTAAGAATATGATTGACATTTGCACAACACTGACTGTTATAAAGAATTCTGGCTTTAGACTCAGCCCTTGCAAATAGCAAAAAAAAAAAAAAAAAAAAAAAAGTAATGAAAGCTCAGGTTTTTTCATGGGGGAACAGAAGGGCACTGCTTTCTGTAACTGTGTGTAGAGCATTTCTGAAATGCTAACAGGGACAACTTTGCACTCTGAAGTTCAGACCTAGACCAGAACATGAACATCTTCAAAATTCAAGATAATTTCCAGATGCTGCTTTTTAAACTTAGGATTTTGGTGGCTTTGAGTTGAGATTTGCTGGGAATTTTCAGAGTCTGAATACCTCGTGTTAGGTCCAAATCTATTTTACCTGGTGCTGCCCAATGAGAAACTGGACTTTTCAGGGTTCAGACCATTGACAAGAAGGATGCATTGATAGACTGATTAAATGATTTCTGAGTCGATTTACTGCTAAGACATATATGAATGGAAAGCTCAGAAATGGCAGGATTGACAAATGAATCCATTGTGCTATATGGGTCACTGCTTCTTAGCATTAACGAGACATACGATTTGAATGCAAGCAACAGATTCTGTCTCTGCAAGGATAAGAATTAAAAGCACTGGAGGATGAAACTCCTTTCTTGTCCAGAGGTCAAATGCACCATGCACACAGACCTCAGCAGATTGCCTGTAACCTCTTTTCAGTACACTCATACAGAAACACGACAAATAGCAAAGAGTATCAGAGAGAAGCTCAGATTTAAGCTAAGATGTTCTGTGGGTGATTTAAAATGGAAGTATCAATTCAGAGCTGAAATGAAATAGATATGGTTGTCTTTCTGTGCATCAGACAAACATGTATGCATGTATAAAGCAGAATCTGACAGGAGCTACCATTGTGTAAATTCCATTATGATAAGGACATGTGTTAGTGGTTCAATATATTAACATAGTCACATTTATTTTACTGACAGTCTTTGTTAGACATGTCATCTAAATTGTCTAAAGATCACTCAGATTTATTTTTTTTAAATCTTTTTATAGCTCATGACTTCTATAACCTATCTCTTGCTCATATACACACTCCCGCATATCACAGCAATCTGTAAGATACCTTTCAAACAGTAACACAAAGATAAAAAGATAAAGATAAAACTGTAACTTTACCTTTTCTCTTATTCTTGACAGTATAAAAATGTATCAATTTTAGGGAGATATTTTATTTTATGAGCTTGGGATTGATTTTTGTAAAGGTGACTGGTTGGCAGTAAATCAAACTAATAATACCATTAGTTATGGCATACTTACCACTTTACATGTACTTGTGTCTCTGAAAAGCATTTGAATTGGCTTCTGACAATGTGACATCACAATTATACCTGTATTTGTGTTATTTTAGAAATCAATAGCTTTTGGTAAAAAAGAGTTATCGATGCAAACTCGTTTTCCAAGTTCATTTAATGACTACTAAAGCACCAGAGAAGACGAGCACAGAGAGCACAGTGGATGAAATCAATTGAAGGCTGAAATTTGAATCCTGGTAGACATTTATATTTTTAAATTACTACTTATTTCTCGGTCCCTTCCCTCCAGTATCAGCTTCCTCCTTGCCAAGCATATTAGCCTTGAAAGCTATCATTATCTCTGTCTCTAGCTGACAGCTGTATCAAGCCAGTTGTGCCCATGAAGCTGTAACTGCTGCTCAGGCACTGCTCTGGATCCAGCTGTTGAGCTGGGCAGCAGCTGGGGAAGGTGGAGCAGCACTGGGGGGTTCCCAGGTGCTCTTGGCCAGCTTGGGGCAATCAGTAAGGGGATGGGAACTCACACAGTCCCTCATGTGCTGGACACAGGGAAGCTCCAGAGCCCTCCTTCACCCTGTCTGCAGCACTCAGGGTGGGTGTGTGCCCTCCCCAGGCACCCTTCACCCTGCAGGAGCTGAGCCCTTGGGTTTTTATGGGGACCCATCTCGTGGTGCAGAGTAAACCCTTCCATGAAAGGCTGGAAAAGCTGGACTGGTTTTTAGAAAGGGTAGGCATCCTGATGATTTTATGGACTCTAGAAATGTAACAACCACTATATGAAACTCCTAACTCTTATTCTGAATGAACTTCAAATTTATCTATCTTTAAAAGCAGAGCAAGGGCTACCATTTTAATTACTTCCCCTCAAATAAAATATGATACAATTGCTTTAACTGATGCACAGAAAGTTCTACCTGAATATGTGGAAGAACTCTTTTATTATGTGAGTGAGTGGGTGACTGTGCACTGGAAAAGATTGCCTGGAGAGGTTGTGGAGTCTTTCTCACTGGAGATATTAAAGAACCATCTGGATGCAATCCTGTGCCATGTGCTCTGGGATGACCCTGGACCAGACTGTGGTCCCTTCCAACCTGACCCATTCTGTGATTCTCTTATTCTGTTATTATTCAGAAAAGATCTCTCCTTTAAGAGCTTCAAATATCAGATAGATAATACAGAACATTCTGTGTTTGTCTTCTTTAAACAACATGTATTTTTAAACAGTCTGTGATACAATTTTAGCTCCAGTACTGAACATAGGCTGTGTTTTCAGATAATACAACTGAACAGTACTGAATATATCCCCATACAAAACACATGTGCATATATATTTGCAAGAGAGCCCTTCACTAGGGAAATTCTGAGCCCTGCAAATGAGGTGGTGGAGTAAAGAAAAAAAAACAACAGCATTTTTCTTTTCACATGAATTCAGCTTCTCTCCTGAATTTTTAAATCAGATGAATACCAGGCTACCTTCAGAAAACCAGGTGTAAGCAGCAAATAAGCTTGTTTAACAGTACATTTTTTCTTTCAGATGCTAAGCCAGAAACCTTCACCTAAGGGACCTGCCTGCAGAGAACAAGCCAGCCTAAGTCCATCACACAGAGCTGCAGCACTCAGGATCCACAGATGTGTTTCACATCTGCAGATGGGGCTTCTGGCTCTCCTCTTTACCACACACTGCAGAGCCTGCCTTCTTCCATCCTGCCTCTACCTGGTGAAAAACTGGGATGGTCTAAGAAAAGGGATACTGCACATTCCTTGAGTTAAGAATGGCCAACTAATCACATAAATATAAAAAGTTGTGAGATCACACCGTGGAAAACATGAACTTTCATGCTCCTACGGGAACAACAAAAACAACTCTCATCTCCACTCTAGGTTCAAGAACACACTCAGCCATGAAAATTACACACTTGGGTCACTGCTGTGGCATAATGGTATGTCCCTGTCACAGATGCTGTGACAACCCCTTTCTCTGCAGAATAGTAACACTAATCAGACACACTCTCTGTCAAAATGTATGACCAATTTCTTCTAAACTACTTCAGAATCTGAAGCCCCACATTCCCTGTTCCTCCAGATGGAGTTTTACCAAGCCCACCGCTGTGTAGCTGTGCTGGAGCCATGTTCAGTATGCAGAGGCAATATTGCCAACACACTCCTGCTGAATGCAAAGCTGAACTGCAATCCTGACGGGTGGCAGAATGCCAAATGGAAGAACAAAGTTAAAGAGTTTTGAGTGTTACAGAGGATAGATAAGGACATTCTTAAACTGACGTCTTCAACGGTCCCTGTGATGAGGTAATAATGATAATATCTGTCACTTAAATATCATTCTCCATCTGTCAGTTCCAGGATGTTTCACAACTTGAGTTATACTCAGCTTTAGAACATGCCTGGTTTTATTTTGGTTTTACTAATGGGGAAGCTATGATACATTTCTTTTCCTGGCTATTTTTTTTTCCTGTTTGCATTTTGCTTGTAAGCAGAAACTGAGCATCGGCCATATAAGTGTTTGACTTCAAGTTAAAAGATGGTACAAGTCCCTAAATCTAAGGTGTGTACCAAAGCCCCTTACTGACACACAGGTAATGCAAAACCAGAACAGAGCTGTCTGGTTGAAGATGAGCTCCTAATGCCCTGCTCAAAGCTCCTGAGGTACTAAGAATAAGGCTAAAGAGCTTTAAACATCAGACTATCGTTCATCCCACCAGCTTAGAGTAAAAACAAAGCAAAGCATACAGTGCAGAACACAGTGATATCATCCCTGTAAAGAAACATCTCACTGCAGGACAATGTGAGTACATTGTCCTAATCACAGAATCACAGAAAATAGTGCTAGAAGGGGCCTCAAAAGGTTATTTAGTCCAACATTATCTCAAAGCAGGATTAGCTATACCTAAATCATTTCTGACATATGTTTGTCTAACCTCTTCATAACCTCCCCAGGCAATTCTTGTGCTTAACTATCCTTACAGGGGAAAGGGCTTTTTTTTCCATAATGTCTCACCTAAATCTCCTTTGTTGTAATTTAAACCTACTACTTTTTGCTTTGCTCCCAGTGGACATGAGGAATGTTTTTCTCTTTCTTTACAGAAAAGTTGTATACAATAGAAGGCTATTATGAATTTCCTTTTGGTTTTTTCTTCTTTAGACTGAACAACTAAACCTGAAGATTGAAAGACTTTGTTCATATGCTGTGTTTTCTACACCTCTTATCATTCGTTCTGCTGTCCTTTGGAATATATCCAATAACCTTCATATTTCTTGAAATATTGTGCTCCAAAGTCCACAAAACACAGATATTTTCATCTGACACAGAATTCAGATAGAATACTTCATCTCTCACAGAATGTAGTACATAGCAATAAAAAAACCCAAACTGAATTATCAGCCTTTTTGATAGAAGCTGGTTAACTCATGCGAGATGCAGAAAGAGTCAAACTGCAGGACTCTTAGCTAATGTCTCAGAAGGTACCTTTAGGAAGCAAATAATTTTTTTTCTACGAAGTATTAGACAGACAGTTTTAAAGGGAATGTACTGTTAGGAAAATAATTCACGTTATTTTTCTACTTATAATTAATAACTGTGAGGCAACATCTCTCTGAAAAGCTGTAGAAGTCCCAATTGTCCCTCCCTATTTAGATTCATTTATAATAAATGTTATCACTAAATGAAAGAAGAAAGACAGGTTGCCTTAACAGATTGAAATAAATACAACAGGTCTAAGTACGTGCAAGAAACACCAGGGATAATTCACTGGAGATGAAAACATTAAAACATAAAGAGAAATACACAGGGTTTACTCACTGAAGCAAGTAAAGTTCACTTATCTCACTACTCTGAGAAAATTCATATCAAGGCATGGCAGACATTTTTACTGTTACCACCATCAGGTCTTGCAATGATTTTTGCATAATTTTCTACAAGTTAAATGTTCTTGTGAATATTTCTGATGGGCATTGCAGAAGGGACTGACAGTTCTTTGCTTCTTGTCTGAGTGGTCAAGGCAAGTCAGAGAGTAACAATTTTTCAGACTATACAAAGCTACAGTTCAATCAACTAATTTAAAAAAAAACTGGGAGAAAACCTCAGGGGATATTAGGTGTTATCTATGAGGATACCCACGGTGTACTTCTTTCTTCACTGGCATGACCCACCTGAGTCATTCTTGGACATTCTTTGGTAGGAAAAATGGTCTCTGTTAATAGTGGTATTCTCATTTATATTCCCAAGAAACTTGTGCTACTACCCATGCTGTATTAAATCTGAATGTTTCTCTGCACCCAAATAATACTGCATTAAAATGCAGTATTAGCCCAGGTTGTGCCAACCCCCTGAAAAGCCATGAAATTTGCTTAGAAATGTTATTGCTTTTATTTCAGGCATTTTAATTGTCTTCTACCATAAGCCAATGCACATCTGCAAGATGTTTTCCAGTGACACAGAGATGCTCATTAAAAAAAAAGAAAGAGGAAAAAAAGTTAATTCCTACATAATCACTTCATTCTGTAGTGAAGGTTTCAAAAGAGGAAAAAAGATAATATTAAATTTACATCCAAGTTTTTGAGAACAGGCAGACTGAGAAGGGATTGTGTTTGGGAAATGATACAATTTACAATTGAGACAATTGATAAACCAAAGAGACCTAATCAATCTTTTTTCTTACTGCTACAAAATGCAAGCAATATTCATCATAAAAATGACCCAGGGAAGTGGTCACAGCACCAAGTCTGACAGAGCTCAAAAAGTGTTTGGACAATGCCCTCATACAAATGGTGTGACTCTTGGGGATGTTTTATGCAGGACTTGGAGTACATGATCCTTCTGGGTCCCTTCCAACACAGGATATTCTATGGTTCTATACAACCATACACTCAAACTCAAAAGAGTGCCTAAAACCACAGAAATGTCACTTTAGACACCTTTCATTCAGTTCATACAGGTGATCACTGTATGTAGTTCTAATGTAGTCACTGTGTTTACTGAAAAGTGACTAAAACTGGTACTTGGTATGTATGTCCTGCCATGAACAGATGGATCAAACCCAAAGATTCACAATTTATCCAGTCTTTTCTGAATTAAAGTAGAAATCATATTTGCAACCAAGTCCTGTTCTAGCATACCTATAAGTGAACAAGTGCTAAAGGAAGTTTTATGAGAGCCAAGGTTATTATAAAATGACCACAGAGAACCATTTAAAACACATTGAAAGGAATAACTTAAAGCACCACCTAACAGAGGGAGAGGAGGTGTGTTTTCATCATCTCATTTTTATAATTCTCTTCTGCATCAGCTAACTGTATAATGAAAGACTGAGTTTTAAAGTAAGTGGGTATTTGGGGAATATTCTAGTGCTATACACAGGAGTATTTTATATACTACACCCACTGCATTTTTAGAATAAATTGGAAAGGATCATTCAAAATTTCTGTTGATTAGGAAAACAGTCTTAAAATTTAATAGCAGAAACCTCACATGTAAAGAGAGCCCTAAACAAAAATAATAAAAAACCCCCACTCCTATTAAACCTACTACACTAATCTTTTCAAAATCATTCTGTTAAAAATTAAATCACTTCAGGTTGTTTTATATAGTACTGGTTCTGTAAATGATCTTAAGGCCCTTTAAAGTTATTATATACTCAAAATTTGACTGCAAAATTTTATAGTACGATCACATAATGACAAAAATGCAGTCATATACAGTTTCTATATTTCTTGGTACACAGTTAATTTGGTGACTATTAACATTCTTTTCTACTTTATGTTTTAATATCCTTTGAGTCACGCAGGGCCAAGGTCTCAAAACTAATCATAAAAAACTACCGGCTGCTATTCACTCTAATATAATAACCCTTTATTTAAAACAACTTCCAATAAATTTCATTATAAGAAGTTATTAAAAGGGTTAAAAACCTATTAAATGTCAAAGAATTTGCCTGACTCAAACTTCTAATAAAGAAACAGAATAGGCTTTCTTTCTGAATTATTTAAATCTTTACTGACTGTGCACTGAACCATGAAATTAGAAAAGTGTTATTAGAAGTGTTCTCTGGTTTTTATAAAAGTTGTAGCATAGAATATATCAAACCACAGTCTTTAACTAGACTAGTTAAAGAAATAGGTTTTTAATCCTGAATACATGGTTTTCACTGATATAAAGGGTCATAATTAAAAGTCTGGCCTGGAAGCTGAAGATAATAAAATTATTATTACAGGAGCATACATGTTCATTTGGTATATTCTGGATGCATGTTTCCATTTTAATTTGGACAAATATCTTCAATTTTGTTTGATCTTGCAAAGTCCACTAATTTGGACCCTCTCAGCAAACAATTAAGCTTTTAATAGTGACTCATTTTAAAGAATTAATGGTGAATAATTTGTGTTATCTTTTTCTCTTTTTTAAAGTGTCTAATGCTTCACAGCAGGTATAGGTTGACAGCAGACAAATGGAATCTAGGAGGTACAAGGCAAACATTCTACCACACATCTCCTGATAACATTATTATCACTAAACTGGTTTTGTTGGTTTGTTGTTTTGGTTTTTTTTTTTTTTTTTTTTTGGGGGGGGGGGAGGGGGGGTTTACAAATAACAAAAGAACAATTTTCTATTTCAGCAGTTATTTGCATAAAGAAAAATATAATGCATTTCACATTTATTTTAGTGATGCTAAAGAACTCCTGAACAAGCAGTATATTCAGAGATTCACTCCAACACACCTGAATCAATGGTATTTAATAAAAAAAATGAAGTCAGAAAGATGCCTGAGAGACACAATATTATGTTTGGAGTAGGGCAGGGGGATGCAGGCAGCTGCTGTTGGCTCTGCAATGCTCTGCTCCTGTGACTGACCAACAATAACAGAGTCACCAGCATGAGGTTGCTGTAACCTTCGTTGGCTTCTGTTCTATTGTATCCACTCTGCTCTGTTCTGTTCTGGGTTTTTTTTCTATGGTGCTTAGCACTGCAGTGTCAAACTATCTTCCTGCAGTGAGTTGGGCAATGTGACTATTACCTGTCACATGTTGTTTGCTGTCTCTGCTTTAACACACAAAGGTACCCAGAGCACAGCACCCAACTCTCTCTATCACCAAGTAAAGGAATTTCAATTACATTTCAAGTAATGTATAGCAATGTACAGTTATGTCCATGTGGGAAGAATTAAAAAATTCCTTCAGGTTAGAAAATCACACTAAACCAGCAGTGACAGATGAAAGGTTGGTACAATACTGGGGTGTCTTGTGTCTCCTGTGTCTACAGGAAAACCCTAAATCATCTAAACTGATTTCTCATCTCAGTCACAAGAAATCCTAATTCCTTCCCAAAGGAGCAGCACATCAACGAGAACAAGGAATTTTAAAAATACTGTAGATGAGATTTAATCCAAGTAGGCTACTTCACTGAAAAAGTTTTTTGCAAGGAAGGAGTGATTGTCTTTTCAGTGTCATCCACCTATTTAGGCACTGAACAGAAATATAGGGCAGAAGGAACCTCAAATGAAAATTTCTGTCGCAAAGAAGGCAGAGAAAGGACTAAAAACAGAGTCTTCTATGTGCTCTAGTCATCTCACTGCCCCCATCATTAAGTTTATGAGAATTCCTGAAGATCTGTGCAAACATTTAATGGATCTTGTTTCCAATCCAGTGGGATATGAAGCTGGATTTTTTAACCCAAAGTGACATAGGCAGAACTAGTCTGCCATTTTCTATATTCTTCCCCTTGGGCAATGTGATGTGGAACATCTTGAAATTATTTCTCAGGGCCATAGGGTTCTGTCTGGGGTTGTGACTTACAAAAGGCATTGTGACTGCAACAAAATCTCCTACAGAATTAATCATTAAGCAAAGTCTGAATGTGAGCAACTTCAGGTGTGGCTGGATTAAGGAAGAGTCAGGTCAATGCCCTGAAAGCCTATTGATAAATTCCATCTCTGTCTAAGGATCTCTTTTGCCAGCCATGCCAGTCCTGGGTAGGATCTGTGGTGCTCTTGCATTCCCACATGCAGCAGGTGCATTAAACCAGAGGAACCTTCCTCTAACTTTCAGCCACCCTGATTCTAAACTGCACAGAATTATGACTGCACATTATCCATCATTCACATGAAATCCACAGTCATCCAGGTTTTGTTAGTGCATTCTGTGAGTTTCTGGACTAAGTTAATTTTCCATGAGAAAGATATTTTTTCTGGCTGATACCAGTAGCTCTGAAATCCCACATGATTCTACTTTTCATTGAGTAAAAAATCTTAAAAAAAAAAAAAAGTAATTTCAACTAATAAAAATGAGTTGAATGGTTTAAATTACAATAGTGAAAGAATCTTTTAACAAATCTTTCTGCTGCTATGTTGCAGCCCTGTAAATTCTCAGCATGAGTGATAGAACTAATGGAACTTGAAACGAAAGATCTGCAAAATGTTTAACTCAGAAAAGATTGTTTTCCATACATATGATCTTGTTATCAAGTGATAAACTTACTGATATTTTTAACTGTATTGTCATAATTTCCTCTGCAATATAAACTTTATGCCATTGTCAAATATTGTGGGTTTTGCAAATGTTAAGCACATGTGTTACTGCTGGGCAAGGCACTTTCTGTAAGCTATGAAAAATATGCTTGGCTCTCAGGGAAAAAGCAATCTAATGATATGCTAATAAGTCCATCATTCTTCTGTATTGTATTATTTACAATTTTGTCTCCAAAATCTATTTAACATCTCCAGTGTAATTATCCATCTGCATCTTGCCAAGTCCAATATTATAATTCTGAAACAGGAAAAATCTCAATTATTTTATTTTCAACTATGTAGAATATGAACAGATATCCAGCAGTCTCAAAAGATGAAAATTAGTAAATTTATTTTGCTTAATGTCCATTATATTGGCATGTGACTGAAGATAAACCAGGGAACCATATTTTTAATTAAGAATATATCTTTATTTTCCTGGTTTGATATTTCTAAATGTGGATATCTTACTTATTAAAGCCTGATCAACTTACCAAAACAACTTTAGAGAAAAAAGGAAAACCCATAACTACTTGAAAATAAATACTTTGGGCAATCTCAAATTCTTATTTCTTTTTAAACTCATTATTCAATCTATTCTTTTTGATTATGAAACTCTTATTGTCCCATTAATCTTTAGAATAAAGCAGTAACCTTGGTTTGGCTGAGAAAACTCCCTTTTTTTCCTTTATCTTACAAATTTGTATTTTCAACTGGTTCTGAGCAGCAACCAACACCTGGGAAAGCAATACAGTGATTTAACTCCATCCCTGAATGCCAGGGAAGCATAGTGGTGTTTGGGAAGAATGTGTTGTGATAGAATACTTGTTTTGCATATCCTAACACAGACTGTAAAAAAAAAATCAAAGAAAATCGCCTGTTTTATATGAAACCCACTACAATACAGAAAAGTTTCATAGAGAAAATTAGGGAGAAATCAATTGCTATCTGCAACGGAGAAAATAGTGAATAAAGAAATTTACAGAACATGAGCCCACAGCTTTAAAAAAGGCCACCCTGAAATATAAGAACTTTCAAGCTTTGGAAATGATGACTTCATGGTGAAGAAAGTGATGGATACAATGATAACATGACAGATTACCTATATCCTACAAACTTTAGCTAGAATTCTTCTAGCTAGAGAAGGCTGTAAACACTGTGTGTTTCAAAGAGGTGGCCCTGGTGTTTTCTCAGCATAGCTTCACAGGCTCATCAAAGTGTTGAAACACCTTAGTCTGGATTAATAGTTGCTTCATTTTACAGAAAATCTGAAGACCTCTAGGATGCATTTCACCTTTCATTTCCTTCTTGAATGATATCTAGTCATATTATAGTTATAACTTCTGTTTGCACCATCTAACCTACTGTTATCTAGAATGAAATGTGATGATAGTTGATAACATTCATACAGCACAAAACAGCTTCGTACATTTTCCAGGCTTGTGAGCACACCAAGCTTGTTCAGAAATCCCCAAACTCTTCTGCTGCCCATAAATCAGAACTGTTGAAACACAGAGGCCTTGGATCTGATTTTCAAAGTATTAAGAGTTCCAATCCAGATCAGTGTAATTGGAAAAAATGAACCCAAATGTAAAATGGAATCTATGTGCCAAGAAGGTAACCCTGGAAGCCTCCCTGACCAGGCAAGTACTCACATGCTATGGAAGAGAACAGTTAGCAATTATAAAGCTTAGAATTCACATAATCTTAAAATTACATGACAGAGGAACATCCCAAGTAACACAAAGGCATATCTGCAGTCTTTTGTCTTGTTCTCATGCTGCCTTCATATTCGTTGAGCTATTCACACCAGTCTACCATTCAACCAGGGTGTAACTTCATTAAATTTCATTAATAACCTAGAACAGGGCCATCCTCTACTAGTAATCCTGAGTTTTGCAACTACCTTATATTCTCATGCTTTTCTCAGCAAAGTAATGATTTTAGTGACTTCACGAAGAAATTTTAAAACGTAATTGCCATGTGTGCAGAGCTGCATCCATGACTGTTCACATAATTGCTGCAATTATGAATGCAATTCAGGTAAATATGCAAGCAGACTACTAGCTAAGTCTCTAACTGGTAATTTATGTGTGCCTTTACCCAATTTGCATGGGCAATTTTCATAATTACCTTCCCAGGTTTAGTACATAGATCTTGGGACTAATGAATACTAATAACTAATAACTAACGAAGGAATGATGAAGGATGCATGAGCAACTAGTGGAATAAGTAAATTAGAAACATATGGGAAAAAAAAAACAAATGGAAAAAAATCAACTTCAAAAGTATATACATTTGCCTTTTTATACATTTAATTTTGAAAGAGGAGGATATGAGTAATGCAACTAGAGAGGTTAAGTTCCTTCAATTATTCTTCCTTCTCTTATTTTAAATATGCACCATACCCTTTCTGGTAGTCAAGATGCCCAATGATTTTCAGACAAGCTACATATGTATAGTGCAATTTACAGTAAGTGACATTGTCTTTTAAGTGTCTGACTCTTCATCTGAAAAAAGCAGCTGTGCTCCTCATGAATGTAAGGCCAAATCAGGGTCCCAGTGGTTTTTTACAGATAAGCAACTGAATGAGTTTACAAGTGTCCTCCTTCTCTGAAGGATAAAGGAAACATACTGCATTTGACTTAGAGGCATTTCAACAAATTATACATCTGTTGCTACACTTAAAACCATATTAATAAGAAAATCCTGGCTTGTTTGTTTTGCTCTTTAGGAAGAGAATAAAAGAAAAAAACATACCTAGATGCTTCTGTTAGCCTTGATCATTGACTATAAGAGTTATGTAATGTAGTGGCATCACATTTATGTTCTAGGATTTTAAGGAGAACCAAGATAAATATAAAAATACATGTCAGGGAAAAGTAAGTATCCTAAAGTGCCTCTGTAACACTGTGTAAAATCTACATCCCATTATGGAAATCTTAACATCAAGCCCATTCATATAATTATTCCTAATCTTTTCAGAAAGCAATTTAAAAAAAATTTAATTGCTATGTCTACAATACTAAGGAAAAAATACTAAAAACTTAAAAAATAGATAATTAAATGTAGATAATTTAGAAATTTATTTCAGAAATCTGAACTGCTTTTATACAGTGTACATAATACATCTTATGGTTGGCATTTATGGCATCTGAAAAAAACACTTTTTGTTCTCAAAATTAAGAATGAAACATCTGCCATAAGAAGTGTGGGTTTTTAAGAGAGATTGTTCAGATATGTAGAATACATATGTCGAATATGTAAAATACTTGCTCCCCTTGATATCTCCAATTAATCTTTTCAGCTTATTAAATTTTACTCCTGCCAGCACTGCAGAGTCAGCAAAACCATAGGATAGTAAGTGGAGCTCTATTTTGCTAAGAAATGGTAAACTGAATTCCTTAATAATTTCTCTGCCACCTAAATCAATCCCATTCCAGCACAAAAAAGAGATAAGGGCTGACATATACAAGCAAGCAAACAAATAGTCAAATCCCTGTTTATAAACAAATAATGCTTCTGTCTCTTCAAAGTATTGCTAAAATAACTTAGTTTCTAAAGTACTGAAAAGTGATAAGCATTGCTTTATATCATACAGTATCTGTGGTACTATAATAGTCTGAAAAATAACTACAGTTTGCAGTGTTTAGCATAGCAGATGCTAAATCTTATGTTTGAATGAAAAATATTTTGCTTGCAAGCAACTATCACTGCTAGTTAGGAAGCACAACAAAAAGAAAAAAACCCAAAATTATGAAAAGAACAAAGTAGTGCCTTCATCCCTCTACACTGAGGCCTAACATCCTCTGTATTTGCTGCAGTCTGGAGTCTGACAAGCTGTCCTTGCATCCAAAATGTTTTCCTTAATTTTAGAAAAAGATAGCAGATTTGTGACCGATTAATCTTGATATGTTTGCAAACAGTGTTGGTAGACTGAACACACCAGAAGTACTTTTGAATGATATCAATGTGATGCTCAAATTTTTCAGCTTGAAATTAATTCTGTAATTCCAGGACTAGCAAAAATAAACATGTTCAAAGGGCAAACAAGAACTCTACAAGGTGTTAAAATTCATTGGATAATTTTCATTTCTCCAGCTGAAATATAGGTGAGTAGTAATGCCCACATGCAAGCCATACTTTTCAGTTTTATCTCATTTTCTAATTATTTTGCTTTAATGCTTTTTTGCCTTAAACCTCATCCCATGCTATTTACTAACATTAATATTATGGCAGCATTCTAAGACTGAAATTTTAGAATATGTTGATTAAAATTCTGAATCATCAGAGCATCCCTTTATTACAAAGTTGTATGCAATTTCAACACCTACTTAGTGGTTGTCACTTGTGATAATCTTTAAAGTCTGACTGGACCACTAGCCGGAAACTACTGTGAAAATCTTTTCTGACTTTAAAGAAAATGTTTTACTGTCAACAATTTAACAAGAGATATCTTTCTGCTACTACCTCTAGCAAATCCAGATGCTGTAATTAATATTGTAGAAAGTACAGCAGGAAATCCTTCCCTTCTCCTGGAAGGAACTTATAGAATCTGCAAAAATAAAATGAAATCAGGTTCCCCTGCATCTGAGAATGGTTCTTTAGAGTAGTCTGTGATGGTTTTTAGCACAGAGATTGTGTTTCAGGGGCAGAAAAAAACCTGCATTTTTTTCTTTCTTTTGACATTGATGGGATATAACCCAGGGCTATATTTTCTTATATATTTAGAAATACCATCCTTAATGAGTTATTTGCACACTATCTTGTGGACATCTTGTTTTCCTAACCATATTGGTGAAATGCAAAGTGCTCTCCCACACAGAGAAATAAATGCATTTTTTTAAAGAAGCTGAACAAGTACTTTAAATCTGCATTCTCTGAATTCAGTTCTTGTAACAACAAAGTTACAGTGCTTTCCCATGGGAGAAATCAATATGTTTCAGTATTTAATGTAATTAAATTAGGGAAATCATCAATACAAGAGAGTATTTAAAAACAAGTTATATATAGAGTAATATATACTGATGTCTAGATGCGAGATGATTCAACTATATTCCATTCTAAACGTAAAGAAAAAAAAGTTTAACAACTAAACTAAACCTTGACTTTAATGAAGAATTCAGCAGGTGTACATTCATATAGGTATACATTTTAAAGAGAGAATTTTGTACAGTTTAGCTCCCACTTACACTAGGAATAACAGTAAAATACAGTAAATGGAATTAGAACACAGCTTTCAATTTCTGTGATAACTCCTGGAAACTATTTAATTTATGTAGCAGATGTTCACTGAAATGAGTGCCATGCTATTTAGCCCTCTAAAAACTGCTGAATGAAGCAGCTATTCCTAATTGCTATCCCACTGTTATCTAATTTGTTCCTCCCAAACTGCAGTGTGCAGCCTGACCTGAACAGTCTATCCATGTGTCCTTCTCAGAGGTGTGGATACATGACACATGGCTTTGGGTTATTTTCCAGTGTAGCTCAGAGGTGGCAGGTCTGGCTAGTTAACTTGTGAGCATTTGCAAAGCTTGATCTCATCTGACATGCTTAAGAAGCAAAGCTTCACTGAAGTGCATATGAATCAAGGAGCTAAGCTCTACTTTGGCTCCCAAGGCCTCAAAAAGTCAGGATCAGAAATGTATGAACTGCTATGCTGCAGCATATCAGGATGATCCCCCAACATAACTAATATTTAAATATATACATTGATTTCCACTGTTGTATAGGTTTTGCTTAGCTTATTAGCCTAAATATTCTGCAAAATGAATCCTCATGTTTTGGACTCCAAGCTGCTGCCACTGGTGCCCATTCCCAGAGCTCTGTCTAAAAGCAGCACTATTCTCACCATCTTTCACATCCAAAGCGGATTTTCCTGCCTCTTTGGAAGACTGTGTTTCTCATGCATTTCACACATTGCAGCAGAAGTGAAACTATCATCTGGTTGCCACTGAGCTTTGCAGTGGAAAGAAGCAGCTGCAGGTCATGGTGCACATGAATGGTGGAAGAGCAGGACTCTTCCCACATTTCCAGCAGCACCATGTCTGCCTCTGGCACTGTCATGCCTGAAGCAAGGAGAGAGGAGATCGCTCCTGGGGCTGCAATGCATCCTTCCCTTGAGATGGCTGAATAAACATTTATGCTGGATTCTGCCAGACCTCAGGGGATGTGGTAGCACACATGCTGGAGGGTATTCCTGCCTCTTTTCTTCCTGTCATTTTGTGAATCCATAGTGTTAGTTATAATTGAGCATTAAATGTGCAATTTCAAACAAATTCCTTTCAGATGGATACATTCACAAAACTGGAAAGGAAACCAAACCCAGTAACAAAACCCAGGTTTCTACCTAAGTGTACAAATTCTCACCAGTATGATCTTGCCTATCCATTTCTTCATGAAAAACTATACAAGCAAAAAGATGATTTTGAACAGTTCCTAAGTTGATAAAATTTCCATAATTTTTAATTTGTCAAAAGATATTTCTTTGACAACAGAAAATTCTATTTTTTCCTTCCAAAGCAGGAGATACTGAGCAAAAGAATCATTTAAAGACATTATGTGTATGAAGACTACATTTTGTCTATTGAATTTTGAAATTTAATTTCTTTCTCTAGATCATTACATGAGAGTTTACATATAATCTTCCACTTATTCATACAAAAAAACATCTTTAAAGACATTTACAAAATCTATTAATGCTTTCAGTTTGCAATGAACATTTGGAAATGGTAATTATAGAACTGTGATAACTAACTTAAAGTTCAAGAAGACATGATTGGCACAATAAATAATTGGTTTGCTCCTACTTAATCTACATTAATGTAAACAATAAATCTCTTAAATAAAGATTGTGTGAATCTTCATTTATCTTTTATGACAAGAGAGCAAAGGTTGCAGCTTAATGAATGGAAAGAAGCAACAAGGTCAGATTTAAAAGCCTCAAAGGTCAAATTTCTGACATCTCTGAACACTGAAAAAAACCCTTAACATGGTAATTACTATTTTGGTCAAGCCACTGAGGTCTATTTTCTATTTCAAAAAGAAAGGGGAAAAGCACTATACTTCAGAAACTTGAGAACCAGCAGTTGGTACATACAGCCTGTAACACAGAACTTCCCTGTATTACAGACTCCTTCCATCAGAGGAATAAAATACAGGATAGAGCAGTGAGAAATCCATTTGAGACATCACATGTCTATTAAATAGCCAGTGAATATTCCCAACTGGAAAATGTTTAGGGGAAAAAAGCAACAAGGAGTCTCTCCTAGAACTGTGACACTGCCTCACTTTGAATATAAAGTACTTCCAGGGCTTCCTATTCCTGAACCACCCCACCTTTGGTGAAATTACAAGTACTTCCAAACCTTTGCAGACAATGGGAACATAGGCACTGATAAAAGGTCCAGAAAGCCACATAATTTTATTTTACATATGCATTGATTTTTGCCCAAATGGAAGACCTCTGTCATCTAACAGGGTTATCCCTAGATTCAAAGAGTGGATCAGGGTCATTAATAACAATAGTAAACTGATCATCATTCCAATAGGACTTGACAATGGCTTTTTTTCAAAGTGGATACTAATGTATTGATGCCTCTGAAGTTCATTACAGCAGTAATAAATCATTAGCCTCCAGAAAATGATTTATAAGTTGGTTAAAATGCATTAGAATGGACTGTCAAGCTACTCTACTGAGATGATGAGGCTGGTACTAAAGATTTTTTTTTTTCAGGTTCTCTAACAAAAATGGTGATGACTCAAAGTAATCATATCACAAAGACAAAAATAAAACAAATCACTGTAATGATTTACTTTAATAGCATGTTTCAATCTTCATAAAAAGGTGAGTGAATTTTACTTTGAACTGCTGGATACATTCCTTTTATTCACTGCTGGCTGCAAACTCTTAACCTACAAAGCTCTGATACTGACCCCAATGATTATATTTGTGTTTACTTTAACCAAAAGAAAGGTACTGTGTGTGTAACTATGGTTACTCTGCACGGGTGCCTGTATAATAACAGTTTATTATAATGTATAAGTAGCTTGTCAGGCATGCAGCTCTATGCCATAAGATTAGCAATGATAATATCACAGGAAGTATATGGGCCAAAACTTGATACTCACAATGTTTATGCTATGCAAATCTTCTACTATATCACATATACTACTTCTAGTTGCTGCTTAAGTAGCTTAACTACAGCTCAAACCTATCAATATGCAACTTTCACACATGCTTTTAATTAATACCCATTGAACACTGAGCAATTTATTCATGGTATTCAGCAAACTTCACGTTAAGTCCAACACTCACTCTCACAGGTTCCTCTGCCACACTGGTGCAGTCATGCTAAAGGCCCCTATGCTAAACAGGGTATGTGAACAGTTCTGAGTTCCCATGGAAAGCTATTCCCACTTCATTTTCTTCTTCTTGCACAGTATTGTGCCTAAGTCTCAGAAAGAAGCCCTGAGTGATTTGTCTTTACCCATTTATACAGACCTTGCTTGAGCAAGTAGCTCTTAGACAAGGAGCCCTTCCCAACTAAATACACTAAGGGCTTGTCTGCAATGCCAAGAGTAAAATAAAATAACATCTCCTGGAAATACATGATAAGAATTATTACAAACCCTACAGAGGACAACACAACAATGTTATCCTCTTTCTGTTATTCAATTATAAGGGTGTATTGCATAAGGTCCATGAAACATTTAGGACCAGATATTCAAAAAGCCAAGTCTGTATGTTTACAAGCTCAATTTTGTGTTTGCAGTCTGAAATGGGAGGAGCTGTGCTTCTATCTAACTAATCTGACTCACTTAAGGTATCATTAGGGGTAGAAGTACTATGGAAATAAGAATACCTGCAAAGAAAAGAACAAGGTGATCTGAATAGCTTTGAATAGTATAGTTAACAGCACTAATGTTATAAGATAATTTCTTTTCCTGTATTTACAGTGGAGGTTTTACAGGCCAATTCTCCTTTCTTTAATTTGTAAGAAATCCCCCACAGGAGGATGACAGGTTCCTCTGAATGCAGAAAGAGAGGGGTGGGCATGTAGTCAAACTTACAGGAGGATGGGGGATTTTTTAATTGCAAATTAAAAATGCCACTTCACACAAAATGGAGCTCTCAGACCAGCCAGCATGGATGGTAGAATTAAAACATCTCAGTGACAATTTCATCCCAAGTAAGCACTCAGTGAGAACCAGAAAATATAACCTTAAAATATGAACATTTTACTCTTAGTTAACATTTCACTGGTGCATTTTAAAAAGCTTTTCCTCCACAGAGGCAAATGGTAAAATAAGGATGCCAAAAGTATAAATGAACACTTGCACATGCTAACAAAGAAATCACCAACTAAGTAACCAGCACAGAAGTCTTCAAAAAGTCATTAAAATATCCTTAAAACTTCTAAAAATGAGAGAATCTCTATTAGAATTGCCAGTAAAAAATGTTTAGCTGGTTCTAGTTGGATTCAGTTGATGTGTATGTTTTGGAACAAACCCCAGGTCTTTTACATGGTTATGAAATTACATCTCACAAAGACTCCTTGAACTATCCCATGTCAAGGCAGTATTTTAATACTTGATAAGCATAAATTGGCACAGAACAGAAAAACTACTAGTGGCCAACACAAGCTCAATAGCACATAATGAGAATTTTCACCCATTCAAGACATGGCAAATAACTTGCTGGCCAGGTTACCTTTAGAATGGTTAAAGTACTGCAAATCCCACCAGTCTCTATCTGGCAGGAACACTAGCCAAAATTTGCCTGACTCTGTGCTGCTGCTACATCCAGATACAATCCCACCCAAACAAACTTTCCTCTTGGCACTCTGCTTATGTCCAGTCTTTGCAAATGAGTCTGTGGCTGTTCTCAATTCCTGCTACTGGATTCGTCCTCCAGCCAGGAGTGGATGGCTTAGTGGGCTTGTAAAAACTTACAGGAACTGAAGAATGGGTACAGGTCACACCACAGAGTTATACAATCTTCACAAAAGTGCCTTTATTCATGCCAGGAAAAAACCCAGTAGCAAAATAGAGAACAATCTGGCTCACTGCATAAATGCCTTCCAAAAATCAAGACAATAAATAAATTATTCTCATGCCAAGGTAAAAGTTCTGCTATGGACTGAGGCTGAAAACTCTTTGGTTAAATGGGAAGCAAAGACATTAAATGCCTCTCCATCCTCATCCATGTAGAAGTTGTGTTGACACAATTTTAATAAAGCTAAATCAAAGAAGGACTGCATCTGATGCATGCTGATTATTACAGTTTTCTGGGGTCCAAGGAAATGCTACCATCAGGATAAAATCTAAAATTATGTACTTGAGAACTGTAATGATTTCCCTAGATCTGACAGTACTGTTTACTTCCTCCAGCAAACATGTATGAAGAAAAGACACCAAGTCTTTTCTAAGGGAAAAGACACCACAAGACGACATGTCCTGGCATCAGGAATGAGTCTGAGCATTACAGGATAGATTTTGGACAGCCCTCCAGCTGCTCAGAGTGCTCCCCTGCAGGCCACCACTGTACTATTCCTTCATGATGCAGTTTGAAGGACCTCCATGTTTCCCAGGCATTTTTTATCCAGCTCCTTATTCTGCCACCATAAACTGTAGTCCCATTTCTTGAACCATGCTGAACTATGTAGCCAGGAGGATTTTGGTTATCCTAACCCAACACACCTCTTGGGGTGGATTCTCTGGATATCACATTCAGCCTAAGGAAAGGAAGGATGGCTTATAAGCAGAAGTGCATAGGCATACATCAGGACACAATATTACACAGATGCACAAAGACACAGAATAAATTCTTGCTTGCTTTTATAGCCCATTCCCTCCACAAGGGAAAATTTTGGCCCTTTATACTCTGTCTATCTAATACAGACACTTACCACCATCTCCTCCAAGTGGAATGTGCACCTGCAATTGTTGGGTGATAAAAGACATTTATCTCAATCTGCTCTGGAAAAACTGACAAGGAATGAAGATGAGAAATCCTCGATTAAGACCTGGGAAGCAGAGACTGACACAAATTTATGATTTTTTTTATAACATCTGCATTGTTTGGTGGTATGGTTTTTTTCCCCATACTCAGATACAATAAATGTAATCCTTCAACTCAAATTCTCCATTGAGGAAGGATACAGAAGCGGAATAGTTTCTGCTTTATCTAACAAAACAAACAGGTATAAAATTAAGGAAATACATTAACTTTACAATGAAAAAGGAAAAGCAGATAATTTATTTGTACAAGGGATCCATAATACAGGATTTTTAAGTACAAAAGACTTTTTACATACATTTTGAATCCCACCACTCTATTTTGCTGCACCCTCCAAACACTATGTACTAGTAATGCAGAAAAACATCTTTTCCCCCATTTCAGACAGAGAAACAGAGCAATAGAAAGAAATTTCTCAAGCAAAAGTAAAAACCAAGATAAGAGCATTTCTATGCATAACAAAGGTCTAACACTCAGTCCATCAGAAGCATTGCAAGTCTTTCCAAATATTTTTATGGGATTTGAATCATGACCCAAAAGACATAGGAGTAGCCTTCTCTGTCAGTCATTAAATCCTCAATCTGACCTCTTCTTCCATCATTCACTTTAACCTGTCTGTAGCTGGGGCTGTGACCCTGTTAGAGGAACCTGTGAATTGCACAGAAATGCAATGGGAGCATGAGAACTTCTCTGAAGGATCCTTCAGCAGTTCACCAGAGATATCATTTCTCCATTCTGTACTTAGAGCAGTAGGAAGTAAAACTAAAGATGGAGATCAACATCTGTTCTGAAAAGATCTTAACATGATTTTTCAGCTAAAGGTAGCTTTGCTGATTGCATATGCTTGGAAACCTGAAAGTTCAGGGCTGGGAAATCAGGCATGAAAAACCTCATATTCCTTCTTTCATATTAACACTAAATAATCCTCATTTTTTTTCCATCTTTAACTGGAACTGACAGATTTTTACTTGATCTTCTATACTAACACCCAAGGAATCATCTCTCCTTTCAGATATGTAAACACATTATCACTGACAGTAATGTCAGTATGAAGGCAGAATTTACATCAATCATTAAACTTGTAAATTCATATTTGACTGTGATACTCTCCTACTCTGCATGTGCATGAATAAGGACTGATGAATACCATGATTTGCATTTCCTAGTAGCTGGATGTCCATGAACCAACCGAAATGACACATTTAACTGTTAGGGCAACTAAGAAACTTATGCAGAATAATTGTTACTGTGTGCACACAACATATACAGACTGATACTAAGCTGAAGCATGAAAGTATAGTCCTATTTTAAAAGAAAATTAAATATCTCCCTACGTAAATGGACATTATGCCACACACAACTATTTTCTGTGCTTTGGAATAGCTGCTTTTCAAAACCTGACATGGGGAATTCCTTTGCCTTTCCCCCCTCCCTGCTGCTGGCCATTATGTCAGTTTTTGACACATACTCTGAACCAAGCTTGGTATTTCATTTTACCATATTTCTCCTTCTGAGGGCTTAACAGGCTACTCTTTTCAGCCAATATTTTAAAGGACTTGGCACAAACCTAAACAGCAATTGTAAAGATGAGAGGAGAAAGTTGTCTTTGACTAAAACTGGAGGCATTAAGACACTGAATCAGCATGTATTTTTTTCAAGAATTGCACCAAATGGAAATTTCTAAGGATTCTTCATTTACTAGTGAGGACAGTAAGAATGTATTAGCTACCTCTCTGGTCACTGCCCAGAATTTGCCAATGTTTGGTGGTTGGTAATGCAGCAAGGCAGCATTTCTTGGCATGTCTGTGCAAAGTGAGAAGAATATCACAAGGTGGATTTCTTGGCTATGACACTCCCAACAGACTGCAGCATGTGTCAACAGAAAAACCAGAGTGACATGCCTTCCACTTTAAGAGACAGATACATTACATGCCAGAAAACAGCAAGAATATCCTTTTTAATGTAGCCACTAAAAAGATATCTAAAATTTGATCTATGCAACAGTTCTACCAAATAAACCATGTTCACTCATGATGTGTTTGACTGTATTTAGATTACTTATTATATAAAGATCATTATCCTTGATATAAAACTGTCACATATTAAAAAAGACCCTATATGCAGATAAAGGCTCCCCAGAGAGCATCTCAAACCTACACCATATTCCAGAGCTCTGTATCTCATATTTGGGGCTTTTGAGTTAACCAGAAGTCATACAAAAGTACCTGTAACCAGAGAGCTCATTATTGACTTTGTTTTTGAGGAGGCTTATGCACATTATTTATTCAGGGAGCTGTAAGGAAGAGTGCTCTTATGCAACATGCTTCACATTTGACAGATTCACATAAACATATGCAGTGGTTATGTCAGTGCATTTGGTCAAATCACGTCCTGATTTTATTATATTCATGCAAAAAATGCATTAGGCGTGTTGCTCCGATATGACAAGTTCTTCTGAAAGAGGGTCACAGCCAAAGCATGGCAGCAGTTTTGTGGTTACAGCTATATTCACACATGAATGTGTACTTCGAGTCCTCTTTTGGTGCCATTTATGTCTGGATATTTCATAAAATAAGCCTTCTCAACTCCTTTAACTTTGCTCACTGCTTTATTGCAACAGTGGTTAGCTCCTTGTTCAATAATTCTTGCTGATGTGCAACATCAGACAGGATTGACTCTATGTTCTCCAGCTGGCACAACTGTACATTTTCATAAATTACACTAATATAATCCCTTATATAATGTAGCTGTGAGCAAGAACTGCAGACCTGGAACTCTACCTTTTTCCACAAAGCATGAATAATGATTACTTCTTAGGTGGGTGTGAGCACATCCCTGTTTTATTAGATCAGTCTCACAAAAGAAGGACTGCACTGTGAATGCCAAGATTATTTTTATCATACTATCAAAACCTGGAAACAACAGTGTCTATCTGAAGCTACTAATTTATCACATTTGGCCTTTATCACTCCCAATTTATTCTCTTTTTTTTTTTCTAAGTCAATATCTGCAATGTGTCCTAACTAAAATGTTGGGAATCTTACTGACAGGAACAAATTTCAAACCTCTAGTTGCCCACATGATTTAAAAGACTTGAATATGTCTCTGCAGCTGGGCTGGAGAAAAGAGGTCAGCAATTCTAATTTTGTAACACTTGCCAGTCATTTGAGAGGTTCAGTAGGACTTCAATTCATTTCCTAAACTGCGGTGAATTTCATGTGTTCATACAATTTAGAGACTTTCATAGAAAAAAAAATCCATAAATTAAATCCTCCAGAGGGTACTGAGGAGTGGAACAGAACACGGTAAGTAATATTGCTACTAAATCACTGGAATCACAAGTGGAAAAGAAACAAACATCTGTTCTTCTATACATATGAATGGAAACAATGGAACATAGTAAATGAGCATGAAAATATCTCCTTGAGAAGTAGCATTAATCCACTGACTTCAACTGAATAATCTCCTCATAACACCTTAATACTAATAAGAAAATAAATTATCTGTTTAAATGGAACATTTAGTCTGCATTCAATACAGCCTTGTCATGTTGACACTAGTAAGTTAATAAACAAGTGGGTATTAAATTAGAATACAGGAATGAAATATACACTACTTGAATCATCTGAGGGGAAAATACTTATTTTCAGTCATCATTTTAAATTGTTAAAAACCTATTAGACAGTAAGATCACAGTAAATACACAACTTCAATATGCTTTAATTCTGTGCAATTTATGAGATTTAAGCAAATATCAGCGAGAGTTTTAATTTGGATCTCCCAACAGCTAGACAGGATTATTGTGAGTGTAATAGTTTTATGTTCAAGTGGGATTCTGCTGTATTAAACTCTTTGTTAAACAAATCAGTCAAGCTGTCTCTCTGGAATTTTAATTTGCACCTTTGTAGATGACCGGAGTTTTACTTTTAATGTTTGATTATTAGCACGTACTTTAAAGAGGCAAGATCTTACTGCTTAATATCAGTTTCCTTTCATTTTCACTTGAGTGGAATTATATTTTAGTCCAAAAAGGTTATCACTGTCTGTAGTTATGTATCTCCCAGGGCATTTAATTTGCAGTAAAAAACGCTCTGTAAAAAATGTTGCCATGTTGTCAACATAACTAAAATCTGTCTTTTTGTTAGGCTGCCAACATTTGCTATCATGTTAACTGCAATAGTTCCATCCTTTCCCAAGAGCAGTTGATAGCAGTACTCTCAGCAGCATCACCAGAATCCATATGGAGACAGAAATACAGGTCGAAAATTTCTATGACAAGGCAGCTCACTGCAAGGCTTCAATTTTTTCAATGCTGTCTCACACTGATTCTTTCCTGACAGGTAGGCAAGACATAAATGAGTCATCTTATCCTGATTTTTAGATTTGCTATCTTACTCTAGCCTCAGTTCAGAATTAGAAGTGCACTTCTAAGACAAGAAGGCCTTCTACAGAGCCTCAGCTTCCCAGATATTCCTCTCAGCTGCCACCTGGACTCACCATGCAATCTTCACCCACACAACACTGTCTGGGTTGCCAGAAAAGTCAACAGCAAGTCCAGCTTGCACCAAGGACTCACAGAGAGCTCAGAACACTCCCAACAGGCCACAATCTACTGATTGACCATGCAGGAGCAGGGTTATGGTCACTTCTCACTCAGGTGTTCACACTGGAGTCAACAGAAGTGTTTTCAACAGTAATCAGATATTGTCTTGAGTCTCACAGGAAAGACTAAACTATGAACTGATAGTAACTAATCATTTGGGCATTCTTATGGAGTACAAAACCAAAAGGTTGACCTCTTCATCTAAATAATGCTGTCTAGAAGCCCATATGGTCCCATATACCCAGTTGGATGTTCTGGATATTTTGGAATGGGCAGGTCTCACTCTCTTCTGATCTCCCTTGTCTCATTTCTGACCATGCAGATTCTCAGAAAATATTGGCAGTAAAAGATGAAATTCAACTGATACTTTCCCCTTGCCTCAACTCTGGTTTCACTGTTCCGGCATTTTCCAACAAAACCCTTTTCTGCCAAAAATCCTCATCCAACTCTGACTGCTGTTGAATGCCCAGAGAGTCTCGGGGGAATGTGAAACATCTCCTCACTGTAGGATGGAAGCCTGTGATGTGCACATTATTAGCTCAGAAATAAGCAGTGATTGCTAGATATGAATGTGCAACCACTTGTGACCTTCTCTGAGACACGACTATCATGCCACCTGGGAAGAGAGAAGAAAACTTACTTCTCTCATGATGAATCCATGAGATCAATTCCAAATCTCTCCTTTTTGTCACTGCATATTGGCTAACTGTCTCAAACTTCCCTCAAAGGTAAAATTGAAGTTTAAGTCCTAGCTAATATCATTCTTAATTAGAAACGAGTAATGACATACCTTATATAAGATTTTATTTCCAACTTCAAAAGGAGCTACCTAGGTTTCCTTGGTGTCTTTACTTTGAAGAAAATGTCTTTTATTACTTATTTTAGTACAACACATTAAAATCAAATATCTCCTGTAGCAAAACGATTCAAGTCTCTGGAACTCAAATAATTTTCTAATAAAAAATGCATGAGACAAATAAATGCACTTTATGTTCCACAAGAAAAGGCAGTTTCAACAGGCTAATGCTCAGAGAAAATTCATTTTATCAACCAGCCATTTCATTCTTTGGTGCTGTTACAAGCTCCCCATGGTTGCTAAGCAACCATAATTCATCGTACCTTTTAATGGATACTCTGCTACTGCTGAGAACATTAAGGTGAAGAGAATAAATGCCTTGGGTGAATCTTGAAATCTTTCATTATGCATGTCATTCTATTTCTGTAATGCTATAATGCTGAAATGTTTCTGTGGCAGGAAACTGAGTTGTGGTAATTGCATATTCCACTCATATATGTTTTGTAAGCAGAGCAGCACGTACTTGTCTAAAATGAGCTATTTCTAACATGATTGAAATTGGACTTTTCTACTTCTAAAGGTAGTAAATAAATCTGAGGGGGGAAAAAAGGAATGAGTCTGGAGGAAAATGTCTTAAAATTTTCAGCAAGAGTGACAAAATCTTATGGCAAAAATTGAAAGTAATCAAACAGGCTTGTTGTAACACAGAGTGGTATGTGAATATATAGTATACTGCTGAAAATGCAAAGAACATGAAGAAACCATATATCCTGTGCAACTTCCATATTTTTAAAATGCATGACATTCAAAGACAGACACGTGTGCTAGACCAGGCATCTCTCTCTGCATTATTGAAGCAAACCTCAGCTTTCAGCTGAATGCAAATGTCCAATATTATGTACATTTGCCACTTTGCTGTTTCAGGCCTTTCCTCCTCTTGTGAAATACTTCTTTATACTAACCAAGGAGGCCCTTGTATGAGAACAATTCTACAATTAGACTTGTATTTTTCAAATATATAGTGAAGATATTATAAGGTAAGACAGAGTGCTCAGATAGTGTCAATGATGTGTAGCAGTACAAAACTCTAAGATGGATTATTTTCTTTGGGTTCACCCTGCATTTCTTATCCTGGTTGTCTTCTCCTTCACACCTGTATACACCATGTGATGTTCTTTAAAAAGCCATTATGCAGGTGAGATGTGGATTAGGTTTTTCCTTGTTTTGAACATATGCTTCCTTTATATTAGAAAAAAAATTACAATCAGACTTGGGGAGAACCTGGTTACTTTTTTAAGGCACTTTTTAATGTCACTTCCCTATTTACATATGTGGGCTTGTCCTTGGAAAAGCTCAGTGACAAGCAGTATTTTAGGTTCTCTTCCTTGATCATTTACAACCTAGCAAAGGTTGGTGACCTCAAACTCATGCTGTAGCTGCACAGGCAGTAATCCTGTGTTGTCCAGGGAGGACCAGTCAGGGAACTCTTATAGCCCTGCTTGTTTTGGTGTTGGAAAGGAAGAGCAAAGTCAACCCTTTTTCTTATTCTATCAGAAGTGGTTGAGGAGCAGTTTAAAATCTCCTTTGTTAATCTGCTGTATTTTTATGTGACCACTGAATTTCTGAGTTTTTTGGCAATATAGTTCTTTAACCACATGGAGTGAAGGTGGAAGACCTGTGCCTCTGACAAACCTTTTGAAAGCTGTTCCTCAGGAAAATGATCTGGAGGAAAAAGCATATATGCATAGATATGAAGAGAAGAGAATTGTTGGGCATGCAGTAAGGAGTCAGAGACTGTGCATGAGCCTAACTCTATAGTGACTGTACTTGTTGAAAAGCACAAGAGAAAACCAACACACAGCCATAACAGGAAAGGTAAGATAAAGAGTTTCCAAGTCAAAGATAATGCAAAGTTAAAATAAATGCATTGTATGTCAGAACAAATTATTTCTTTCCTTTTTTCTTTTACTCAAGTATTCATTCATATGGCTTCACTTTCCACCAAAATAAAGCATACTTAACTTTTCTTACTCTTTTTTTCTTCTCTTTCCCTTCTTATTTTATCTTTCTCAACTACTAGTGACAAGAACCAAGAATATGTTTTATACCACTGTTTACTTTCCAGTAAGAAAAATGTTGCCTTTCCTCAAACCACTGATGTTTCCTCCAAAAATGTCTCCCAGAGTAGAAGAAGCAGTAGCTTTGCTGTCTCATTTTCAAAGATTTTCACTCTTTGCTAATGCAAATCACTCCTTCCCTTCACTCCAAATATTTTCTGTGTAGAGTTTCATTAGTGGGGTTACATGCACCTGAAGAATGTCCAAAAAGTGTCTCCTAATGATTCTTCTTGTTCTTTTCTGCTTCTTGAGGGTGGCGATATCAGAGAGAAGTTACAGCCTGAAAAAGTCTTAAAAAGCAGAATACTGAACCATTTCTGACTTCATATTTTTCTATGTATTTTACAAAACTATAGGAAAAAATAGTGGTTTTCCACACATTTAGAGTTGATCAGAATTACAATTCCTAAAGTTAAGAATATTCATGCTTAGGTAATCCCACATTTTCTATGGATCAATTCCTCTTTGGCCCGTGTCATGCAGTTTTAACAAGCGTAAAAAAAAGAGTCAAAATTAATGTTTTAAGCTTCACAGTAAGTAAGGTAAAAAAAGAGAATACTTAATATCATCTATCAAAGTAAGAAGAGAACAGCAACCTGAGACCTAACCACTGGAAGGTCACAACCAATAATGTTTCTGCAAATGGAAATTGGTTGCAGAAGCATCAAATGATAATTACTGTTTGCTGGAGAATTTTAATAGACTTCTACGTCACACTATAAAATGTTTAATTGTAACCCCATTTTAATAACACTATCTGATTAAATGAAAAGACGCCTTGCTGATTGCAATTACAATCTGTCAAACTGCATATTTATTTACAGTTTGGTTTCCTAAAACCATGAGATAAAAAAAGGAAACTCTATTCAGCTTGTCAGCAAACTATAATTATTGTGTATCCTTCTGTCAGTTTCTGCATAAAACTTTTTGGTTTAAAATGGATCTAATTATAACTAGATCAACATTTTTGTAAATGCTTGCTTTCCCTTCTTTCCCAGTCTTGTCCTTCCGTCAATCCCTAGCACTGAATTCTTTGTTGCAAAATCAGAAGGAAAAAAATTCTTCTAAGTAAATGACATTTGTTTCTCTGTTTTATCCCTTCTATCCTAAATTGCTGCTAGAATACAGAAAACTCTATTCAATGTAAATATTATTTATAGCAGTGCACCATCCTAGCAATGTGCTCAAGCTAAGCCATGGGATTAGGACTCTATTGGGTTTTTTCTGCTTTGGCATTAACATCTGGATATCAGCTGAAAAACTCTTTCCAAGAATATCATGTAGCTCATCTTCTGAAAAGTCTATTTATTGTAATTTACAACCTTTCACAAGAAACAATTTGCCAGACAAACAAGAAACAAGTCCAAATATCTGAACACTAGTGTATGTATCAACCAGTTACAGAAATTACATCTCAAAGAAAGGTCTATTAAATCATCCAACCCATCTCCCAGCCAGTGCAGCATTTTCCCATATGTACATGTTCCAGTGCTTTAACAATACCTGGCAGACTATTCAGATGCCATTAAAAGGGTTTTTTCCCAACCTTCACCCATTGCTTATTTTTATCCCATTACTTATGGTGACATTCCTTAGGTATCATAAACATCCTTTCTTTCAGCCTAACTTTCTAAGTAATGGATGATGATAAATAAATAAAATATTTAACATATGCACATAAACAACTTCATAAAATAATTCCGTAGCTGAACCTTCAAGAAGAATTGTTTTTCTCAGTGTAGTTTATGGGTTCATACAGTCTGGATCATGTTTATACACTAAGAAGATTTGGGGAAAGATGATTATTTTTCTACTGTTTCTTAAATGGTGAAGTCAGCTATGAACCAAAACAGTCTGAGTTAATGTACATCTTCTTGATTATTTATTTTCTAGCTGTTCCATCAACATCTATTACCTATCATATATTCTTACATCAATATACACTTAAAAATATAAATATATACATATATATGAGCACATCTTAAAAATAAGCAACAAACAATTGAAAATATTAAATGATCTTCATTAACGTCCACTGCCTGCTGGATGTTATGTATGGTGATTTTTTAAGGGTGAGAACCTCTATCCAGAGCTTGTTCGAGGAGTCTAGATGAATTCTCTAAAAAATAAGCTAGATCTGTCAGAAATGACAAATCTATGGAGTATCCTGCTTTCAGTGAGATGACCTTTTAAAATCCTGTCTTGACTACATTAAAGGAGGGACATTACAGTTCCCTCTGGACCAATTTCTGTGATTTTGTAAGTAACACAACATTATGGATGTACTGAGCTAGGATCTAAGAGTTACATTACTCATGTGACTTTTTTCTGTTGCACAGCTTTCCTATATTGTCTTTAATTATATAATAATCAAAACAAATTGTTTCCAAACAGGACTTAGATCATGATTTTTCTCTTCAGTATTTTTACAGCTTGCACTGATTTTCCAAAAAAATTTCAGAATTGTGAGTGTGGATCATTATTGACAATTTTGTTGACACACCTTTAATTTTATATAGTGTAAAATCTAAATTCTCACCATTTATGAGCAAATGAAAACATCTGTTATAGAGCTAATTCTACTTCTTTTGAAACTCTGGGATAGCTCCTGCTAGAGTAGGACAGGATTAACATTATGCCAGAATATTTCTGAAAATCCCATAGAGGTTTTCAGTCAGTCACATAGCTCCCAAAATGTAGTTCAGAGGCAGAGGCCACAAATGATGTAGCCAGTGCAATAATGCCAGCCACAATTAAAATTACACAGGCCAGGCCCTGGGCAGACAACTTCTCTCTGTTGTGAGTATTCCTCTCCCTGAATTCTCAAAAGTTGATGACAAGTGAGAATAAACATGTGCACTATGGAACCAGCCTGTAAGGGCTTGGACTGGAAATCTGGGGCAGTGGAACATCACACTCTGTGGTTAAACAGATACTTCACTTCTCCCCAGAGCTGACTGCATTTCAAGGACAAGCAAAACAATCCCTGCATCTTTTCCATGGCTCTTAAATAAGGTTGTTGCATCACTTCCAGGTTGCTTGAGAGCTTAAAAGTCTCAGCTACCATTATATGTAGTCACTGTAAAAGCTTTATATTAGATGTGCAGCACATGGCAGTTAAGTCCTGCTTTTATTCCATGTGAGGACATGTGCTAGTTCTAATACTGAAAGCTGACTCTCACCACACTGCTAACCACCTTTGTGTTACTGAGCATCAAACATGAAATCAGCTCCTGGTAACACTTTCATTATTACAGGTCCCCTCACATAGTCAAAGTCTTCCTCTTCCTTTAAGATCTTTCTTTTTCAATTTGGGATTAATTTATCTTAGTATATTGTGAATTAAATTTTAGCTTTTTTAATAAAGTAAATGTTTTTCTTTCCTACATTATAGTACTTGACAGATAGGAGGGACTGGCATTGCAAACATCTACTTGCACTGTCATGAGTAAACTACCTTCTAAGCTAATTAGTGATTGCAAAGCACTTCAAGGCACAAGAAAGGTGCTTCAGAAGAACAGACTGCCAATGGCATTATTTTTCAAATGCTGTCAGTTGTTTTGTGTACAAAAAAAAGAACTTCTAAAAGTTTTGCCAGTGGTTATTTTACATTGCATACTTTCTCTTAGGTAACTTAAGCTGCACTTAATAACCACATAAGGACTAAGCCTATTGCACTTAACAGTTTTTATGCTACTACATAAGAAAGGGGAGCGTCATTAAACAGAGATCCCATACTTAAGTATTAAGGCATGTGTTGGAAATGAAAGCTTAGTTACTGAGTTAATCTCTGAAATTCTTTATGTGTGAATGAAGGTAATCTTAAAATGCATTAAAAAGAAATTGCATCTCCAAATAAAAAAAGCACTGCATTCTCATCAAGGGCCTGATCCTGTAAATACTCCATGAGCAGGCCTCTCTTTTGTTTTTTTTTCAGCTTAGATCATTTTTGTAAGGATGTAACCTGATATTGTTACTGTCAGGAAGCAGAGTTTTGAAGATGTGATATGGAGTTTTTTTCGTCTTGTTATCCATTAGGTATGCCACGTCTCACTTTAGCAACTAAGCAACTTCCTTCTCAATTAACTCAATTAGCAAAAGTACCCATTATCAAAGTTACTGGCAGGCACTGTAACCTCACTTATAGCTCAAGGATTTGGTAAAAAAATTGTATAATGCAGAAATGTACATGAATTAAATCCATTGCATCTACTTCAATAATCTGGCTTTAGTTCCAGTCTCTGTTTAACCACAGCGTGGATCCACAATCTGGGGAGAATGGGGATGTTTCAATGCTACATCCTGTCTGTTACACTCCTTTTCCAGCAGAGGGCTTCAGTGATTAACAGTGTGGTACACACTTACATATACACACAGACACATAAATGTTCATATATATGTATATACACAGGCATATAAATGTTCATATATATGTGTATCCAGGTATACATGTATGTGTGTGTGTGCACTTTGAGCACTGCAGTTCACTTCAGCTCTGGGTCAGGGCAGGCATACAGAGTGCCCATCCCCACCTGTAACATCTCCTTTGACTCTTTTATGTCACTGCATTTTGTTTGAAAGAGAAGTTTTGGATACAAACTGATAATATGTAAGATGAAGGGATATTCCTTTGTCCACTTTAGATGAAAAGCATTCATTGTGGGGATTTTGTAGCTGAATAATATGCACAAGCATGCCTTGGAGGTGCTCCTCACTCCATAATGCTTCTTGCTGCCACTCTATACCTTAAGTCCTTTTTTCTGATTGCATCCATCCCTGATAGGCACAAAAAATGAATCAAGGACATTCACTTCCTCATCTTTAGTGTACAAATATAGAGGCAACAGCACATATAACATACCAGAAGTGCAGTTCAAAGGTGTGTGAGTGAGGCTACAGAGATCCTGGGTCACATGCATGTGGCTGAAGTACAACATCACAGTAGCAGTGGGGGTTTAAGAGTTTACACACTGTCCACAGGGAATCCCAATGTGGCATTTACAAAGAGCATCAGTGCAGGACTTGTACAAATGAGGAGGAGGTGGAAGGGAAAAAGAGGGGCAAACATCAATCTAAAATGAATCTTTATATGATTGAAACCACTAGGGAGGAGTAGGCACCTTTGCACTTTAAGCATTTCTTAATTGCCTCATGAAAGAAATAGGGATAAAAACAAGAAATGAGTTATTTTTTACTTCTGATTATTTCTTCAAATCTCATAAAACTACCATGTAGAATATTTTTCTTCCATTCCTCATGTAAAAAGTCACTGGTAACTCAAACAACAATACTTAAAACTCTGTAAAAACCACTAAAACAGATAAAACCCCCTGAGACTATTAACTGAGCCATTTAAATTCCTTCAATTTGGAAAGCCAAGAATGTGTTTTTTCCCTCAAAATGTAGAAAAAAATTTTGCTAGACATCTATGACTCTATGTGTGCAAGATTAAGGAGGAGAATTCTCACTGTAGCAGGTGACACAGCTGAACTTCCAGCAGGCACCTGGAGTTAAGACAGAACATTCTGCAGTGGGGCTGCTTTTGTCCACACACCCTTGACTACTCAACAACATGGGATGACATGGTGACTGCAGTACAAATCCATGAGGGATGTGCAGCCTTCTCAGCTGCTTTTGAGTTTCAAAGAATGCAAATCCATACATTTAAATGATGAAACAAGTGGAAATAGAGGCTGCTCTACCTGATGCACAAAGCCCTCCCTTTCATCTGCAATGTGGGCTTCTCCTTCCTTTTTGTCTTCACAGAAGTATGTTCACAGTTTTTGAGAAAGACATTTCACTTCTATTCCATATACAGGACTTAAGATCACTAAGATTTTTTTTTTTGCCAAAGTGTGAGTCTTCAGAAACATTTCATTATCATGCTGTTCTCGACAAATACATGCAATGTTAAAAGCAGCAGATTAAAGTCAACAATCTCTGCTGCTGAAACCCCTGAATTTCTGACATTTTCTGAGAGTTATGTTTCCTCTATTTGCATACTCTATTATCTGTTTTGTTTGACACTTACAGCTATGATGTTGCTTATGCATTAATCACTCCTGTGAGTACTTCACATGTGAGGTGTTGTATAATCCACCACCCACAATTGAAGTCTTTCTCTCTGCACCACATTCATCTTGTCTTAGCCTGTTCCTATCTGGTTAAAGTCTAAGAAAAATAATAGTGCAACTAAAATTATTTATTTTTCTTACTTTTTATATGTAGAAAAAAAACTCCTATTAGACAATGGATAACCACTGTGAAAAAGGTCACCAAAGCATTTTCTATAGAAGGTTGTTTTCAAAAATAAGATATATTCTGCCTTGCAATTTCTTCTTGAAATTATACTGAAGTTGTTTTCTGACTGAGTTTGTGAAATATGTGAGCCACGTGGATTCTCAACAACCACACTCAAGTAAGCAGGATGATGTGTTTCCCAACTGACAGTAAATCAACAGCTTCATTTTCAGTTTTAAAAATGAGATCTGGAATTATTCTAAATAGAGTCCTGGTCATCGGTGTACAAATATTTTCCTCCAGTTATGTGCAAATATTTACTTGATCTATCTTTAAGGTAAGCTCTTAGTATTTTAGAGACTGAGAGTGTAACTTTACCAGATACTACTTTAAGACCAGAAAAAAAAACCCACCACAAATCCTTTCAGAGGAATTTTTGTCCTAGCTGACCTGAAGAAGGTGGGGTCCATCAGTAGCCTGCACACACAGAGTGCTTTCTTTAACTCTGCTGATGTTCTCTTGGGAGGGGAAAACTGTAGAGATGCTACCAGCTGAGGTGGTACCAGCAATGTTGCCCCTTCTATGAATTCATGGACTGATGATTTCTGCTGAGAAAGCCCCAGGGACATGAGCCATGGGAAGGTTCTGGTCCCCCTGCTGTAGTGTGGGGTTTAGTCCCAGATAGAGCACATTTTTTTTTGAGAGATGTCCCATTTCAACTTAATCCTGAGGCACAGAGAACAAACCACCTGCCACAGTACACAACAGCTAAATGGCAGATCTCTATCACTGCTAAAAATGCATGCTTTGTTTCCACTCTGATTTTATACAGCCGTAATTTCTAAGATCAGAAGTTTTTTTGTAGCACACTGAAGAGCCTTCTAGTAGCAGATATGCAATATTCAGGTATTTATGAAACCTTGATCAAATTACATCTTAATCAGCTTTTCTATATATCCTTTCTGTTGTCTTTCTGATGACAAAAGAGTGGAGCAGACATCAGAAGAAAGGAAAGATAAAAATGATGTTCCAGAGCCCTTGATGGAATAAATCATCATAATTCTACTAGAGACAATAAAGTTATGCTGACAAACATGAGCTGGTTAGAGTGTTTGATATAAACACCCATTAACTATTGTAACCTTTCTCCATGCAAGGCTTATTTCCGTGAGAAAAAAAAAAAAAAAAAAGAAAAACAACTGCTTGGAAAACATGGTGTTGTATTTTTGTTGTTGTCTGACTTGTTGGGTTTTTTTCTTTTCTTTTTTTTGTCTTTTGGTTTGGGTTGAGTCTTTTTAGGGAAAAGAAGAATACAAAGTTACTTAATAAGAGAAAAAAACCAAACAACTTTAACACAAGATGTTCCATGACCTTAGCTTTATGATTTGGTGGTTCTGATGGCAATAACTCACTGCAATAAAATTTGGGGTAGCAGCAGGTCTGTGTAGCATAACAGTAAATTTTGATGTAAACTGAAGACCAGAGACTGGTAATGAGGCACAAATGTGAAGTATTCACCAGAGACAAAACATATCTGCTACCACTGGCATGCAATACAAGCTAGAAAAAAGTATCAAAACATGGCTCAAATCTTAACATCTAGGTTAGGAGACACAAATCTTTTTATTTTTTTTTGTTGTTATGAAAGTCACTCATCTTGTTTATCAGAAATAATGAATTTCTGTTTGACTCAGTAGTTTGCACTAACGCTTAAAGGTGCAAGAAAAAGAAAGAACAGAAAGAAAAAGAATCAGCTGTATAGGTCAGCCTCAAGATGAGTCATGAATACTGAATTTAAACTAAACATGTATGAAACCAGTAAAACAAAATCCCAGGTACATCAACAACAGTCTCCTTTATTGTATATATTAGCAACTGTACTGTGAATAAGAAATACTAATTCCATTACACCTGAGATTAAAAATGGCAACAACAAGAACAAAAAAAAAGTGGCTGTCTGCTTTCTTCCCTGTTATACAATGCCACATTCTGTTTAAGATATTAATCTCTCATGGGTTGCATATCTAAAAAATATAATTAATGAAAAAGTATAATGTAATTGTTCAGGCTTTGATGAATTGGGGCATAATGTTAAATAATTATTCATTGCCTTTATTCTTCTGTCTAAGTGTGCAAAAAAAAGCAGCTTTTTATTGCTTTTTTTAATATAAGGACATGGGCCTTTGTGACATGCATTTTATTTTAAACTAATGCTTCTATTATTCCACATTTGAATAATTATAGCTGACATCATCTACTCTTCTGTGACCTAGAAGATCTTTAGCTCTAGCACACTGTTACATATTTTATGCATTACATGAAATAAAACACCTCAAGATTTCAAAAATATTTATTTTAAAAACAGCAATGAAATTGTCTGTAATCACATTTTCTGCTCTGCTTTGAAAGCAGCATTATTCAATATGCCAGTGGTCTTTTCCATAAGAGCAACATATTAGAAATTCATGCTGCTCTTATATATCTGAATTCCTTGATGTGCTGCACTCCCTATAGACCTAAAGAAACATTTTTGCTTCAGTTTCATATGTCCTGCACATTACCTACTGATGTGGTGGTTGTCAAAACAGTTGTACAGTAGCCTTTGAATTCAAAGTGTGCCCTCACTGTATACTAAAAATGACAATAAACCTAAGTATATACATTATGCTGGCTTTTGCTGCCAGCACAAGTAGAGCATTTGGGAAATAAATCCCCTGATTTCATTGTCTTTTAACATCTTTTCCACATTAAATTTAAAACCCAGAAATCTGAAGCATTTCAAGAAACCGAAATCTTCTATTTTTTCCTTGCAAATTTTCTATGCTATACCATCATGAGCCACATTTTCAAAAAGATCAGCACAAGATTACAAATGAAAGCATTCAAAACATAGGTTGGGGTTTTATCCCACTATGCAAAAATAGCATTGTAATTTTTAACCCTGGTTCCTTGCAGAAAAAAACAGCTATCTATATGATACACTAAAAAAGCTGGAATGTCTATAATTTTATGTGTGCAGAAAAATTCATTTTATAAAACACATTCAAAAGCATTTTTACAGATAAATACACATTTTCATACAACATGTGTTTTTTGAAAATGTTAGAAGGGTAACTCTTGTGGTCCTTGGAAATATTCTTTGAGAAAAACTCACACCAACAGAGAAAGGCTGGCAGGTCAAGAACCAGCTGGAATCTAAACAAACTCACACAGTCCTTAACTGATTGGAAACCAGGAAGGGATCCCTATTCCATTACATAGAAACAAGCACGTTTACAGGACCATAAGTATATTTTCATTAAACAAAAAGTTCTATGTATATCAAATTGCATCCAATTAAGAAGTGGGTATAGAAGTCATGTCCATTTTGAATAAGGATTTCAGAGGGCTGGACTGGGTTAATACCACCATGACTCACATTCTGGACAAATTTTGTAATTTCTGAAGCCCTGATATCCAGATATAATGAGCACCTAAAGAAATCTATACGTGACAGCATGATATAAATTAAGGTGCATGTGCAGGTGTATATTATGTATGCAAACTAAGAAGAAAGACAGAAATAAACAAAGATAGAAGTAAATATGCAAACTGACAGCAGAATAATGAGAAGGAAAAAAATTAGCTGTTTTGTTGTTTGATTTTTTTTTTTGTAATAGTGGTCATGCAACATGAAAGTCCAATCAATCAAAAAAGAAACTTCAAAGAAGGTTAATTCCAAATTTAAGACACTGTCAATGGCAATGAGAAATTTTCATTTCCCAGTACTGTAAAATTTTTTTAGAAAGAATTCCCACAGTGTGGAAATGTGTAAGAGGGAGATCCCTAACATGAATTCACTGAGCTGGTAGTGGGCTCTTATTGTGTGCATTTAAGCACTTCTGCAGAGGAGACTTCTTAGAGAGATTGGGGTAAATCCTGCCATCCTTAATGAAAAGGATTTCATCTGCAGCTTGGAGGAAGTACTCCACAGTGTGAAACAGGGACTTCTGATGGGGGGAGATTTGAAGGGGTTTTAGGAAGAGTACATCTTCAATTTTCAATCTGTCCAAAATTACAGAAATCCTCATCTGAAAATACCTGGTAGCTGACATGAAGAAAACCACTATACTTAGTGTATGAACTATTTTCCAAATGTTTCTGAGCTCACTGAGATTCCTTTCTCACATTTGGCTAGCATTAAGTAATGTTTTGTCTAGAAAAACACAAACTGAAAAACACTCACTAGTTCTAATACAGATGAAAAAGAAGGTATTATTGCTAAAATATCAATATGAGTTAAAAACTAGCTAAAAAGAAGGAAGTTTAAAGTAAAGAAAAAAACAACAAATTCAATCAGAGGCACATTGCAATGCAGCTGAATTTGGCCCAATGAAAGTAAATTTGCTGAAGATGTAAAATTAATTAGGGATAGAGAACAGCCAACAGATTTGTTTCTAAGAATATTTTTTCTAAAAATACCCATTAGTGCCCTGAAAAATGAAGTGAGACACATGTTTTCCAAGTACACTAAACAGTACTTGATATGCTAGAAATTATTTGGAGCCAAGGGTTTAGATAGATTGGAGAAACTTACAAATTATGTTCTATATGAGGCAATATAGGAGTGATTTAGACAAGAACATGTTCAACAGATCAGAGTTTGTTGAGATAGTAAAAAGGAAACTTGGAGATGAGTAATAGCACAAGAAAAGAGTCATATTGAAGAAACAATGTTAAATGTTCTGGATTGCAAAGATTCAAAACTAAGTAAAGAATGCTAACTCTACAAAATCCCCTGTTTTCTTCATCAGTGCAAAGCCAAAAGAACAATGGGGCCATTCTACTCACTGAAGACCTAAATTATTTCCCTCAAGTTAATTTCTCTCAAGCTATCAAATTCAAATCAGAGGAGCTATACTGCAAACAGTGTTTGAACTGTAGGAAATCGAGGTGTTAACATCCCACCATTTGTACTAACAGGAGCTGTGGCTTCATCCCCTGCACAGACAAGCCAGCTCCAGTTAAAACTATTGCTAGGTAAGAGGCACTCTTGTGCAAAAAGGGCATGCAAGTTAGGGACAACAGTTGACTTAGCATATGGCACTTCAAGGATCATGCTTTATTTGTGAACAAATCCTCAGAAATTACTGTCAAAATTCAGCATGTATTTCCTTGACATCTGATTTTCAACTCTTCTGATCTTCACTAAGTTCCAATAGCAAAATTGCCTAGTTGTATTATTCAACTTTCCTGTATTTACCCTCAATGTGATTATTCACTGTGATGATCTACACACTCTCAAGGCCCTTTGTTCAGAGCTTGTTCCAAAAGGTTAATGTGAAACATCACAGCTTAAAAGAATGCATAGTTCTGAGCCATAACCATGGCTCAAAAGAGGTCAATTCAATGAAATACTGTCTGTCTTGACTAGAGTGTCAAGCATTTCTCTTACTTTTTCAAGTACTCTCATAGCTCTGATTCTCAGAACCCCACACAAGATTTCACTCAAGCTCTTTAATGCATGCCATCAGCTTTGCAGAAAAGTAAGGAAAATATAGGCTCTTTCCACAGAATATATTTATATTTCTGTATATAAATCTGCCTCTCCTCCACTCCTCCCATTATTGAACATAACCCTGGGGTCAGATTCTGACCTCAAACACAAAGTGTGCAACATCCTAGTAAATCAATAACAACTGTACAATATACAGGATGCCAACACTTGTGCCCTCTGCTTTTTGGACATCTTCAGAAGGAATGAAGAGCTCCTCAAAATCAAGGTAGCTTTATTTTAATTAAGTTGCAATGAAGCCATGTGACAAGGCAGATTTTTGCTGTAAATTAAGCCTTTGCCAGCCACCATGGCCCCTGGCTCTGGGGCTGTCAATCTGAGGGGCTGATGAATCTAGATCCCTCACTGCCCAACACTCCATGTGTGTGTCAGCCCTCAGGTCCCCAGGACTGATTTATGGTTTTTAAGTAATATGGTGGGGAGTGAGCAAGCTGGGAAGCCTAAACAGCCTCACTCCCTAAGTGCAGAACTTTTGGTGAGAAGCCCAGACCTTTTATCTCTAGGAACAATAGATTCTTATCTTTGGCTGTTGGGATCTGCAGCTCCTGGGCAGCCCATTTAGCCCTCCTAGTGCTTTAAGTGCCATGGGATACACACAATGTCAGGCTCCATCCTCTTTCATGGGATTTTTACCTCTTTGGGTTAGAATTGTACATCAATGAGAAATAATCTTGTCTGAAGCTGCTATGCAAGAAGTGTACTAATTAATTGTAGAGCCCACTTGAAAATGTAACATATAAAGTAGCTCTGCAGTTGTTGCAAGCAATTTAACATTCAAAGAAGTGATTTATAATATCAGGCTTCTCAAGATTACGACCATAATGACTATCTGACAGACTTTATAAGCAAGTTGTCCAGTCATTTCAATTGGATTCTGGCTGGCTAAGGACTGGGAACTGTAAAAAGGCTGCAAGATTTGGCCTAGAATCAGAAATAACATTTGCTGTTTTCCAAACGTGCGGTAAACAAGAAAGGAGATATTAAATTTTTGTACATCTCTCAGCACATGCAAATGAGAATGGAAAGAGCCTCATCAGACAAATACAGAACAACAGCCATCTGGATCCAAACCCTGCTCCAGCAGAAGTCAGAGCCTCTTTCTGTCATTATTTACATCCCTGTAACGCAGGAACACTTCTACCCAAGGCAATGGAAGGTGATAGGCTTTGAGGAACTCAGCAGAAAATCCCTCCTCATCTATGCTGGGGGGAGGATTTGACACAGGGAATGCAATGTAATACCCAGAGTCAGGCCAGTGCACTCTAAAATTTGAGTGGTGCAGCTGTTGGCCCCCTTGCAGGATTTCAAACAGGTCTGTATTTCCATGATTTTGCACTTAAAACAGAAAACAAGGGAAAGACTAAAAGTGCTTACCACAGAGAGGGAATTGGAAAGTAGTGTCCCATCTTGGCCAAGCATGTTGGAAACTGTAATTTCAGGTAGATCCATGTTTTGAGGGTGGAATGGAAGGAGGCCATTGTGGTTCATGGGATGACACAGAGAGTGGTACCCAGACTCTATCTCATTCAAGTGCACCAGGGAGTGGTCAGGCAATGACGGAGGAGTTATAGGAGGTATGTTAAAATCTTCACTTTCGAGACTTGGGCCAGGAAAAGACTAGAAAAAAAAACAACAAATGGAAAGTGCTATGAAAATCATATGAGCACTGGTCAATAATAACAATAATAGTCATATAGAACGAACAAAAGAACTAAACTCACATACTTCTAAGCATGATCTATAATTTAAAAAGAATATTTTCAAGATCTGTATATTATACAAGTGAAGTCTCACCATTATGTACGAAGGAAAAAAATGCCTCTAAGGCATGAGAATCTCTGACACTTTTCCCTTAGAAGAAAGTTTTTTTAAAGAAGGTGAACTCAAATGGATTTCAAGGGTCTTATTAAAATTTTCCGAGAGTGTTCATCTAGCTGAATACCTTTTTCATGGGAATTGTGGAAAAGGGAATATAATCCATAAAATTAATATTGGCACAAAATGGTTCATTTTACTCCCTGCTACTCAGACCAAGAATTACACAGTGAAGAAAGACACCACTTTTATGCTTATGGGAGTGCCATGCATTTACTCGGCTGCAGAGAAAAAGAAACAGTATGTACCTAGTATGAGTACACTTTGTGTTTATAAAAATACATTTGAAGTGTCTAAAAAATACATTTTTTTCTCTCTTAATCTATAAACTGAATTATACATACATTTTGTCAGTTATCTGAATTAGTAATTCCACCAAACAGCTGTTAGTCTTTTGTTGTCTGTTGCCATTAAGTCATCCAACTCAATCTGATCCAACAAAAAGCCACAGGCAAAGTCAGAGTAATGCACCAAGGTGGATAATTGCTATTAGTCATCTACAGTTTTTTTTGTATATCAGGTAGGTTCATTTGTGGGATAGGGTGGGTATGTGCATATTTCTTAAAAGGAAAAGCAGAGGATAATAAAGAGTTAAAAGAGACCAGTTGCAATGGCTCTGCCTGAAAGCCTGCTCTGCTTTTCTGAGAACAGCCAACTCCTTTGCAAAGTGATCAGTCTTTGCACATCCCATGCCCACAGTCAGGAGATTTATAGCTTAGACACTACTCCCACCCTTCCTGCCCCTCTTCAGCACAGCAGTCCTGCTCTGAGTGCTGCTTTTGTTAATTCTGGAAATGCAAAGATTTAAATACATTCTGCTCCTGAAAAGTATCACCAGAAAGGATGAGTATGAGAGCACAATTTCAAAGAGCAGCTATTGGAAGAAAATGCTTTCCCCAATATGATTTTCCAAATGGAGGACAGTACCGTGTATGAATTCATGCAGAAGGACAAGGGAAGAATCAATGGCCAATTATAAACAAAGGGATTTTTCATTAGTCATCATAGTAATAATGTCCTTCTGATGCCTGAGGTTACTCTTCTCTGTGTGAGCATGTATATATAAACTTAAATCAGACCAAAACAGTATTAAATGTTTTCAGTGAGCTGGTGATCACAGAAAAGTCTCCTCTAATGTACATTGCCATGGTTTTGGCCACTTTGTTTTTTGTCTTTTTTTTTTTTTTTTTTCCAAAAGAGGTTCTAATTTCTTTACCGAATATCTTAGTATGAAATAGAACAGAAATTCTAGACTGGAAAGACCAAAGTGAAATGCTCAAAAATGAAAAACAACAGAACAGGGTTTGACAGTGATATCACACTGTTATGTGTTAGGACTTTGATTCTACCCTTGCATTCCAGCTGTTTCTCCAGCACAGGAGTTTGCTCTCCCTTTGCCCCAGCTTTCTCCTTATTGGCAAGCTGGTGTGAGCCTACTGACCTCTGTAAGTTGCATTTGCCCCCACTTTTACAAGCCATGATGCAGCCACTTCTCCAAGGGGAAATACTGTAAAATAGGCCCTCACTAAATGGAGAGAAGGTTTAAACATGGCAAAGAGAACATCCCATTCATTCAATAACAATTACATAAATTTTGCAAAATCAAATAAAAGTATTAGGGACAATGCATACACAACCTAGTTGCTAATTACTATAATATAAAATCCATGATGAAGAAAAAAGAGTTTAAATTAGATCTTAAAGTGAGTTGGAGATCTAATACCACAATAAATAAACAGCTAGGAATAGAAATGAAGGAAGGCATAGCATCCATAATGCTGTCCTAGACCAGCACTATCCCTGCAGGTACACTTAGATTTGGTAACTGCAATCTTGGTGAGCCTATAGCTCCATGTAGCCTACAGCAACCAGGAGGGATTCTTTAGCTGTGAAAAGATGACATTTATGTTCAACAGTCTTATTTCTACTGTCCCAAAAGACTTATGGCCTCAAAAGAGTTTTCTCTCCCCTGATTTTGCAAGTAGAAAGCTCTAACATCAATTTTCTCTCTCTTGCACTGTCCTGTGAGACTTAAGTTCACTACTTTTTTTTAAAAGCAAGTATCCCTAAATCAAATATTGACAGGCTATTGGAGGCACTTAAGATATCTGCTTATTTGTATAGCTCTTTTTGCATGTCACAAATGGATGGACCAGGTTTTACTTTTGATTCTTTGTGTTTCAACTGTGTCTTTAACTAGTAATACTTCAAAAAATGGTGGAATCAATTGAATATCCAGTAGGACATTAGCTTCACTTATTAAGAAAGAAGTACCAAGAACTAGTAGCTCCACAATCCAAGCTGTGTCATGTGTAGGTATATAATAATGTTATATATATTATATAGGTTAAGCATTTTAAATAAATGGTGGTTTTCTGATTAATTCCTAAAAAAATATCACACCGTGGTAATTGCTTGTGAACCAGTTAAGAGTGTATATGATCCTACATCACCTACAATATCATTGTCCACTACACTTAAACATATAGAAAAAGTCATAATGACACACCAAGTAACATACAATTCAAATTATAGTATTTCCCATGTTTCTCTATTTTTTTTTTTTTTTTAACACATAAACTATTGGACTATTTCAGTAAAGCTAGGCACAATCCAAGCTATATGCTAGTGGTATGGACAGATAATCCAAAACATCTGCAGAGCACCCTAATCACCTTAAATTTTCAGCCAGTTTGGTATTTCCATGCTCAGTACTGTGTGCATGCAACCTATACAGACATAACTTCCTCAGGGAAGCTACTTCAACAGTGATTTGCTGGTACTTATTTGTCTTGACCAGGAGCTTAGTTCAGATGCTTGTAATGACTTAGCACACTGGCATATCAAACCCAAAATTCCTAGATAGATCTGCAGCAAAGCCTAACATATCCCAGGAACAAGGCTGTTGCAACTGTGCCTGGAGGAAAGGCACGAGGAATGGGACATGTGCTTGTCCTGTGAATAGCAGCTACAAGCTTCAAACACCCACTCCTACTTTCCTGCCATCTCTCTCCTTGCCATTGGAAAACCTATTTTTGTAACCATCTGGGGTCCCCTTGATGCAACTGATGTGCTGCCGGCAGTGAGCTCTCCTGGAATGTTGTATTGTCACCTTCAGTAAAAGGAAATTTTAGGAAAATTTACCAAAAAGCCAGTCTTGAGCTTAACCCCACAGCAAGAATTCCAACTCCCAGACCAGTTATCATCCTGTCACAGCCTTTGAGCTTCTTTAGAGCACCATTTCTTCCAATGCAAGCCATTTACCTGGAATTTCTAATTAAAGCAGTTATCTAGCATCCAGAGCATCAGAGAAGCCTGTAGTTCCTGTATCCAATTACAATAATAAGTATAATTCATAGGTATTAATAATAAATGGTGGCCTGTAGTTTCAGCTCTGTTAGGTTTTTCTTGGGGATTGGGAAGGTTAGGGTCTTTCCCCTCCACTCCAAGGGGTTTTCCTTTATTGTGTTCCACAGAGAAAACCCTCTGCAAATTAACACCATTAAACCAACTGCACAGCATTGAACAGACACAAGCTTATATTTTTCTTTATTTTAAAAAACATTTTCATTACACCTGTGTTTATTATAAACAGATTTCAGTCTAGTTCAGATGGAACCTACAGAGTGGGAACTTCAGAACTGAATATCCTTAAATTTGAGCTATATATAGACAAAATGTTATGAAAGATTTCTGAATTAAGAATATTGTCCCAAATTTAGAGGACAATATTCTATGTTTCTGTCTAAATATTTGTGACATTTCTGCTTGAAACGATGGAAACTTCATAAAACAGATGATTGAGATGCCCACTGAGATCAAGAGGCTTCATTATCTACAAGCTACCTTGGTGTATAAATTTATGAGAAAAGCTTGCCAGAATAAGAACAGTTAATCCTGACTCCAACCCAAACCCAAGCTTTTGTTTCTGAATAAGACCTCATTAGTCTTCTTCAATTTACCTTTTAAGCCACCCAGCCTGGCCAAATCCACCAACAAGCTATGGAAGAAGGGGCAAAACTGGGACACTAAGAGGAAGTGTATGTCTGTTCTTTACTTTGGCAACACATAACAAATTAGGGCTACACATCCTGCTGTGCAGATAACACAAGCACAAAAGAATCTAGGATTTACTTTTGAGGTTACTCATCAGGAAAATAAGGGAAATGCTGGCAGGAAATACAAATACAGCCTTTTTCCTTAAGTACTCTACAGTGATAACTGCACATTGGCCAGCAAAACTTACTTATGTTTCAAAATAATTTTAATAGAATTTTAAAAAGCGATCAGAAAAGGCAAATCAAAGGAGAAGGTTCAAACAAACTGACCACAAGAGGCAGCAAGATTTCAAACAACCAGTGTGAATCTCTGGAAAGAGCAGAATTGCTCCTATATGACAGCACAGAAAACAACATTCACTAAGTCTGATTTGTGTGCTCAGTGGTTGCTTCAGTCACCATGCATTTACTCAACAGAATCTCATACTAGCAGCAGTTCCTTAAAAATTGTGAATTTGCCTATAGATATTTAATTTAAATGATATGAATGGTTCTGCCAACTATGTAGAGCGTGTCTTAATTTTTCATTTGCACCAAGGCTTCTGCATCTGAACTGTGGAAAGATGCCAGTTTTTAAAAGATAGATGCTTCAGGCTGTCTCCTCTTCTATTATTGAACACATTGTTACATAACTGAAATACTTATGAATCGAGAGTAATGTAAAAACAATGAGCTCATTAGAAGGGGAAAAACAGCCACGCACCTTATACAAATTCGAAAGTCAGGATAATATACTTGACAGTGGATATTTCCAAGAGTTTTAATAGGATCAACCTTATCTCTAATTTTTAAATGGAGGACTCTCAGAAGCAAGTGATTTTTAGCTGCTTTTGTCTCTGCATGAACGAGGCTTGATAGCTTGAGACTATAATGCATTACTGTGGAAACCTTCGGTCTGTTACATAAATCATCTTAACACTCAGCAAGAATTGTCCAACAGTGCCATTGATATGTTCAAGTCAATGATCCTGAAAACAATTTTTTTGTGTTTCTTCATATGGTAGACAACAGCAATAAATCATATTCATTTAAAAACACACAATATACTAATTTATCAAGCCACAGCTATCAAAAATGTATTACAGGGGAAGGTATAACTTTTTTGTATTGTGTTAATCAATTTCTCTAATTTGCATTAGTTAAAGGCCAAAGCCTCAAGCAAAACATTAATTTTCCTGTACCAGATGAATTCTGTTTTCAAGAAAGAGAATGTGCTGACAATTATATTATTAATTTTAAATAATCATAATTTTCAAAGTGTACAGAACTATGTAAAACAACAGACTTCTTTTAAGATATCACTCCTGAGAGTCTTTTAATTAATTACATTAATTTTATGCATATAGTATAGCAGTTGGCTGGGAAATGTGTTTTCAATGGAGGCCTTAAATGACAATAAGCAGGAGCACAAATATTATAAGAGGCCAAAGGATATGGGGCCTGCAAACACCAATACCATTACTGAAACAGCTGAACTCCCCTTCCGACAAAAATACTGGTCTGCAACTTTCCTATTTAGAACATTTGAGTAAATTAAAACGAGAAGTGGAAGTCTTTTATTAATTACTGACCAATTGGCCAAAGCAGTTCTTTAGGAATATACAGCGGCCTTAGGCACAAATGGAGCATCCTTAACCCCCAAAGTGGAGCCTTGTCTCTCTAAACTGTGACAATCTTTCACTTTCATGAGCACATCCCCAGTGGGGATCCAAATGCAGTCATTGTCCAATACCCTCATCACTCTCCTCTCCTGAAAAGAAATGTACTTTCCCTCCCACAATGTCCACTACTACTACTACTATTACCACTATTATTGTTTTTATTTTTTTTTGTTCTTCTTACTACTACTACTACTTCTACTACTGCTGCTGCTACTATTACTACTACTACTACTACATTTTAATTAAAGCTAAAATTCTTATGGTAACTCAGGGTCCTATTTGACAGGCTTTGGTCTGTGCTATAACACAGGCAACACCATGCATGGTATAATCTTGAACTCAGCATTACAAGACATACTTCCATAAATCAGTTACTTCTTTAGCTAAATATTCTTTTTCAACTAGAGATAAAAAGCATATTAGAAATAAAAACTTTTGAGAGACCCTCTCTGCAAAACATACCTAAATTATGCTCAGTACAAAGCGCTGGGTAATAAAACTAGTAATATACATATTTAATAAGCAGAATTGAACTGAAAAAAAAAATAGAAGTCACATCTTCACAAATCCTGCTGCTTGAAAATATAGATGATACACTACATTTAACCTGTCAGAAGCCTCATTAGCATCATAGCATAGACTCTAAACCAGCAATCAAGACAGTGTGCGCTTCACATGTTTACATTTTTAAATGCTCTTAAAATAGCAGTAGTATAGATTGCCATTTAAGTATGTCTTTAGGGGGCAAATATTCTACCCAAATTTCCATATGCCTTCTGAGAAAGACACCAGAAGATGAAACAATGTTGTACTCAGGGCACACAATGATGAAGGACAAAGGATCCTCTTTTTCTTTTTTTTTGCTCAGGTTTTTTCCCCCTCCTTTCTTTTTTCTTTCCTTAGAAAAGTCAGAAACAATGGATTGCTTCTCAGTATTCAAAAGGAGAGTGGGTCCTACCTGTGTGACACTTCTCCTGAATGACTAATGAAATCTCCAGAAAAAAATCTGATTTAATGTAAAATGTCACCACTTGAGAAAACAAGGATCAAACCAGAGGCATGGCCACTCTTTGCAATTATTATGCAACTTTTGTTTAGCCCCGTGCCAATCACAGGAAAACCTTAAAGCTGAGAAATATAAAAGCTCCCAGTTCCTACCAGTGGTCCCCCTTGCTTTAAAACATAGATTTTGGACCCAGTATTTTACAGTAAAAAGGGCAAGAAGTGCTCATTATCTGAATGAGTACAGATTATTTAAGCAAGTAAAAGTGGCAGGATTTGGCCCTCTCTTAATAAAGTGTCATGTAGGCATTGGGGCTGCTGGGACCCCAGTAATAAGTTCAATCATACTGATGTTGTTGTACAAACTATCAGCAGCGTGATACCTATTAAGACATTTTTATAAACTGCAAGAAATATGCAAGCTATTACAAGATATAATTCTGAAAAACAGACTACTATGTAAGAAGCCAATTTAAGAGGAAAACAACATAAACAATAGTAACTTGTGTGCTCAAGTGAAGCATCTTTTTAATTTTGAGTAATGAAGATGTCAAGCCAAATGCTAGAGTAGTTTAACTTAATTAGGTGGCCTATTTTTCCAGGCAGCCTTTCATTTCCCATTGAAAACTCAGCTTGTATGCGAGGCAACAAGAGCAATTTTGTCTGTAATGAATACCTCTGGGACTCCACGGAGTGATCATTTGAATGTTACATTGAAGAACTGGTTTGAGTAACTAGTTTGAGCTTGTTGAGATGCCAGATTTTGTAAAACTAACTAGATTAATCAAAGACTGGCATCTTATCGGTTTATTCGGTCAGGGGTCAGCAGGTCAAACTGACTCTACTGTGGCAGCCTTTGCCAAAAGGGACATAATAGTAATTGGTCTAATTTGTAGTTCAAATTCATGTAATTCTTCCAGACGTTTTATGGACCGAAAAGAGTTCATTTTATGTGAAGCTCAGTTGAAAAATACTGCCTTTAACATTTCCCATAGTTACATCCCATAATTCATCCCCACTGCTGACCTGTAGAGTTTCTTGGAAAGGAAACTACATAACTAAAATATATGATGTCTGTAATCTGTTATCACATGCTAAAAAAGTTGTACATGAAGGAGCAGAGGGAAACATTTTGAAGGATATTTTACACTGGCTGCTCATTAAATAGAAAGTTGTCTCATGACATGCACAGCGAAAGGCAGTGCCTTTTCTCTTGTGATATGTGAAAAAATACCTCTGGCTTTTGGATGGAGAATTCATCATTTGATGATTGATTTTCTGTTTACCTTTTTCATGGTAAAATAATAGCTTTTGTTATTTTTACTTTATTGATTTACTGTGGGGCTATTACTGAAGTTGCTGTCATCCTGATGCCACAGCTAAGACAAGACACAGTGTTTACTTTACTTCCCTCTCATCTGCAACTCTTAAGAAAAATACTTTTAATTGATGCACAAAATCACTGTGCATACAACAGGGCCAAGTTCACAATTTTAGAATAACTCTAGCAGTATCTGACAGTTACTTCTAAAGCCCCAAATTTCATAGCTAGGCAATTACCCTCCAAACCTGTTTCATTAAAAAGTTTTCTGCCCACATGGCTGTAAAGAATATATAGGTGCAAGATTTCACAGCCAGAAGACAAATAGAATGCTGAAAATTTTGTTATACTTGCTGAGGTTTCTGATATGATCTTAATTTTACAGATCCACAATAATGATTTTTGAAGGCTGGAGAGGGACACTTTTGTTCATACAACTGTAATTATGGGTATGTTTGCTTAGGATCCTTAGGGAGTAGATTTTGCCCTCTTTACTGTTTTTATAGCATGTGCTATAGAACAGGCTTTAAATGAAAGATACATTAAGTGAAGGCATGTTTAAGTAACTCGCTTTTCAGGGATAAGTAGGTCATATACATTTCTTCTGGTGAGAGTACAAGTTCCACACTTACTGAACATAACTGTCTAAAATGAATTTGAGTAAAAAAGGGTAAGGGTATTTCACCTGAGTTACCTCTTAAATGTGAAATTTGTAAGAGATCTTAAATTCCAGCCAACAGGCCCTAATTCTGACTTCTATTTTTATAAAAGTTGAGGCATTCGATTAAAAAAAAATGAAAATATCCTTGAATATATACACAGCACATGTTCATGCACTTCATTAAAGATAAAGACATTCATGCACGTTTGTATAGCACATACCTGTGGAGAAGGGCTTGGGGACACTGATGGATGACAAATTGTCATAAGCTGGCAATGCACTTGCAGCCCAGAAAGCCAACCATGGTCTGGGTTGTATCAAAAGCAGCATGGCCAGCAAGATGAAGGAGGGAATTCTGCCCTTCTACTCTGTTTTTGGGACACCCCACCTGGAGTGCTGCATCCAGCTCTAGGGTCATCAACACAGGAATACATGAACTTGTTGGTTTGGGTCCAGAGAAGACCACAAAGGTCCAAGGGCTGAAGCACTTCTCCTATGATAAAAGGCTAAGTTGGGGCTGTTCAGCCTGGAGGAGACTCTGAGGAGACCTTATAACACCTTTCAATATATACTGGGGCTTGTAAGAAAGATGGAGAAAGACCTTTTATCATGGCTGTAGTGTCAGGACAAGCAGAACAGTTTTAAACAGAGAGGAGAGATTTAGACTGGACACAGGAAGAAATTCTTTACTGTGAGGGTAATTAGACAGTGCAGGAGATATGCAGAAAATCTGTGTGAGCCCCAGCACTGGAAGTTTTCAAGGTCATGTTGGACGAGGCTTGGAGCAATCTGATTTAGTGAAAGATGCAACTGCTCATGGCAGGGAACCGGACTAGATGATCTTCAAAGATGCCTTCCAATTCAAACCATTCTATGATTCTAAAGATGAATATCTATAAATATATATACATAGCCTTGTTAATGCAACTGTTGATGTATTTTTATCAGGGACTCAGCTCTTTCCAGACTCTGCCTGATGTTAAGATAGTATTAAAAGACTGTTATACATAAAAGTGAAAGGTAGAGCAAAATTACATCTACCTGTAACTATTCATTCAGGATCTGAAAGGCCTGCCTGGTCCTTTTCCTTCCCTGAGGCCATTTTAACCTATGTCCCTTTCTTCTTTTTCTTCCTTTTTTTTTTTTTTTTTTAATGTGGCATTCATAGTCTACTTCAGAGAACTGGAGGACCAAGAAGTAGACTCCCTTCTGTTGATAACCTATATTTGAAATTAAAAGATAGTGGATCAGGAAGAGGAAGTTAGAATATGGTCCAAAACAGCCCTGGACTGCAGCCAGCCAGCCCAGGAGGCATTGCCTTTTCACTGTGGAGCAGCCTCTCAAATAATGAGGAAAATCTTTCCAACTATTCAGCAGGATTGTACTAGACTTCAGGTCAGGGTAGTATGTACCCATGGGACTACATTGGATCATGCAATGATTCTCCATCTGAGAATGCTGCTTTTTCTCAATCCTTTTCAAGGCAGCCAACTCCTGCCCTGCTCTGCTGATGGAGACTGTTGTAGGCAAAAAGATTGAAGATCTGTGTCTTCTGGCAGTACCATAGCCAGGGAATTCTAGCCTATCTACAGGGAAGAACCAACACAGAGCAAGAGAGAGAAGCTATTATGTGCATTTATCCATCCCTACTTCACATGAGCAATAGTTACATCAGTAATAATCTAAGAAATCATGGTATAAAAATATAAAAAATACATTAGGGCTATATGTAGGACCATGTGCATAAGGCAACATTAATATGAAAAAAATCTCTCTTTTGGATATCATTCCATCCTATTTCCTGTAGCTGTACAGGAAAAAAAAACAGTTTTGAAACCCATGGTGCCCCCTCTATCAAAGAGCAGATATATTTTAGATAGATCTCCCTGGCATAGATCTGGGAAGAAGGAAAGCACCACCTCTGAGCAAACAGCATTCCTTCCTCTGCCTCAGATCTTTTCTTCCCAGTGGGACAATAGGGGTACTGCCCCAAATCATCAGCACCAGGCCTATTCCCATCCCTTCCCTTTGGACCTTGCAGGGAATTTGGCAATTGCATTCATTTACCTTAACATTTATCAGGCCTCGGGAAGGATACAAATGTGTTAAGCTTTGTGCAAGAGACTCCTGAATTACATTCTGTATTGTGACTAGGAAGAATTGTAAAATAAGCAATATAATTTTATACCATGCTGTGCGTGGCCCACAAATTACAGGAGGTGGAATAACATAAAGAGTAATTCATGTCCAAGATTTCAATTATAGGTGTGGGGAGAAAACAATTATTGATGGGAATCTCAAATGCAGATCAGTTGGCATAGTTTTATTTTAAAATGATAAATACTTTCAGATCCAAGTGCAATTACTAGTGAAAATGTCACAGTTTTACTGTGTATGTTTGTTAATATGGCTGGCATAACTCATTTAAGAGATGCCTTCAGTGTAGAGTCCTATATTACTACTACTATATATTATAAGCAAAAATGCAGTACTTACACATATATATATAAAATGCACACAGAGACAACATTGCCAAACAGCCTTTTGGGACAGTTTAAAAGAATGTCATTAATTTTTACTGTATACTTACTCTTCTGGCTCAGTTCCAGCACTGGCTTTCTGTAAAAATCATTTCAAGTATAGAATTATGCTATTTGCTTGCAGCAACATCACAGGAACAGTAGTGAGCCATATGTTGCTACTTAGCAACTTGGTCTGTAAGTCCCAAAGCATGTACTGATTTGAAAATTGAACAGAAATGATAATTATTGTTGAGGGATGCTGTGAGGCAACTTGTCTTGGATTACCAAACTATGCAGATGTTTGATGTTATATAGCAAAAAGAACAAAATTATATTTTTCCTGTCCAATGGCTGAGCTTTTATTTATGTTAGCCTAAAGGGGATAAATTGATTAAAACCCATAAAATAATATAAGGTGATGTTTTTCTGGATATGAACACTTTGGAGTAAACAGAAGGAACTGAGGTGCTTTTCAGCATATATGAGGACCCCAGAAATCCTGCCTCTATGGTCACCTAATTCTGACGGGAGCAAGTTGAAACCCCTTGGTCCTTGGTGTGACATACCATGACTCAGTCTGCCAACCCACTTCCCAAATAAACTATGTCAGAGTCTGAAATTAGAAAATGATGCTTGTGTCTGACTCAGTCAGCATGACCAGAGCTTAAATAAAGGTTTCTGACAGGACTATGTACCTCCTTACATATGGGATTCATACTTTAGTTAACAGACATGAATGCATCAAGAAGAGCAGAGTAATTAATTCCCTCCTCATTCTGAGAGGATTCAACCCCTATCTCTGATCTTTTAAAGGAACAGTCAATTTATTAAGGGTGGAAAGGAGCCTGGATTTCTCTCACTAACATCATGCAATGGCAAGACTCATGACCACAAGGGCAAAATAGACATAGGACAAAATTATGATTAGAGCAACTATGCTGTCATCTGAGAGAGAATATTTTCTCCTCTCTTTTTTATGGCATTATGTGTTTTACATCCAGTAACAGTGACAGGAAAATGAACAAATAGTCCTAAAACCATGGTCAGATAATACAATTGCATTCTTTACTGTTCCTCACCCTAACCCTGTAACTTACATAGTCTTTAATGTTTTGTTTTCAGAGGAGAAAATACTGTATTTTTTTTCCAGTTTTAACCATCAGACTGGATCTTAAATGGTAGTCAGTTCACCTGTTTTGGCTGACCACCAAATGCTTATGCCCAAGAAAGGAACACCACCCCATTACAGTCAGAGAAGACCTCACAGACACTGTCAATGAAGAGTTGTTTAGCTCCTTTGAGGAACGACTAGCAGCTATGTCAGGAACAGCTTTGGGAAGGCTCCTCTCACAGTCACAGGTTCTTGATGAAACATGAGAGGCAGGTTTTGCATCACACCCCATATTCCTGCTCTCAAGTGAAGTTGTTTTGTCTCTTTTTTTTTCCCCCCCTTCCCAAATACTGTTATTATTGCAGGCTTTCACATATGCTCCAGCCCACACAGAGCTGGAACACCTCTTCTGTGAAGGCAGGCTAAAAATGCTGGGGTTGTTCAGCCTGGAAAAGAGAAGGCTCCAGGGAGATCTTAGAACAGCTTTCCAACACCTAAAGGGAGCCAACAAGAAAGCTGGAGAGAGACTTTCTACAACGGCCTGCAGTGACAGCTCAAGGAGGAATGGCCTTAAGCTGAGGAGGACAGGTTTAGATTAGACTTTAGGAAGAAGTTCTTTGCTGTAAGGGTGGTGAGGCACTGGAACAGGTTGCCCAGAGAGGTTGTGGATTTCCCATGGCTGGAAGTGCTCAAGGCCAGGCTGGATGGGGCTCTGAGTAACCAGGGCTAGTGGAAGGTTCCCTGCCCACGATCTGGAAGTTGGAACTAGACATTCTTTAAAGTCCCTTCCAAACCAGTCCTATGGGCTGTGATTCTGTGTATTCACTTAAAACCACTGCAAAGTGTAAGCATCAGGAGAAAATCCCAGCAAGGGAAAAGAGGTTGTGACAGCCCAAGGCTGACAGCCACTCTCATCCAGGCACAGAAGGCTGATTGACTGGGGCACACTTGGAAACAACTTAAAACACTCTGCCTGCCAACTGAGCTGCTCCTTGCCACATGGATCCCCAGCAAAGGACACAGAGGTTGCCTTTGGGTTTTGAACTCTACCTGGGAACCAGACATGCCACAGTCCAGCTTTGCCATGGTCAGATTTTAAGTATGTAGGACTTTTTTGGTTCCAACCCTTAGTAAGAATTCAAGGTTTTCTGACGTCTTTGAATTTGGAAATGTCACATTTGATAGATTTTTTTTTCCTTGAAGACAAAGTCATTTGCATTTAAAATACCTAGGCCTGGCTCTTTAAAAGTACTTTAAGAACCTTATTTTCACTGCAACCAGTGAGTGTTAGATGCATAAATATATCTGAGAATCTGGGCCTTGTTAGCACATGCAGAAACCGCATAAAAGATTAAAACTTATACTCTTAATTTTTCAATATGCCATTTAAATTATTTAAACAACAGGCATACACAGTACAAAAATATCAACAGAAGAAAAATAATTCTGATGTATAATGTGGATTTGCAATTCTTTATTCAAAACTATTTAAGACAGACATAATGATTCTCTGAAAGGTAGCAGCTGCCTGATAACAGCAATCATTCACAGAGTTTGTATTTCTACTGTTTCAAACAAATTCAATTAGCCCTTGCACTTCAAAACCCTTAAGGCAAAAATGAGATGATACTAGGCTGCTTTAATCTAATAGTAATACTAAAACTTGTCAGTACAGTTTTTGGATTAATGGTTAGAGAAAAATTAATAATATAATTTTTCATTTTTTAATCAAACAGTTCTATTCTAAACTACCTCTGGATCTTGGAGGGTTCTTAGCTGAATAAGTTCAATCATGCACAGTTCCTAAATGCCAAGTACACTATTGGTCTCTAAAGGTATTTCAGAGTGACTTCAACAGAAAGCTGGGAAGCAACATGGTGGAACACCTTAAAGATGATCTTTTTGACTGAATCATGTACTCATCTCACAACCTCCTGCTTCCCTGCCCCCAGTGAACCTGTGCACCTGAAGAACACTACTTCATGAAGACATTTCATTTTGAATGCTCCAAAGTTACATCCAGCTTGTCTGAACATAATTACTATTCATTCAAACTTATTTCCCACCTAATGAGAGTTTTACACATAAGCCTCCTGGTTGTGTCAGGCCAAAGCTGGCCCAAAATATTGCATGGCATAGACCACAAGTCTGGTTATTCATGTTACTCAGTTTCTGACACAATCTAACTGATCTGCAGCACAGTCCCCACCACTCACTGGTGCAAAGTTAAACTGAAACACGTGAAGTAAATGAAAAATTCCCCCCTACATATAGACATAGCAACAGGTAGACAACTCAAAACTCTCAAAGCTGATTTTGCTTTCAAGCACTAATTAAAATTTTTAATTTTTAGACATCTATAGGATCTTTGAGGTCAAGTGGAAAGGTAAAAGATTTTTTTTTATATACATACAGTATAAAAATTTAGCGTGTGTGGTTCCCCAAAAGGAGAAGGCCTCAAAAATACCTTTAAAGATTGCACATCACATTAAGCCTTTTGGCCTGTAAGCTACAGAAAGCTAAGTCATTGCCTTAACCCCACTGCTAATTGTGTAATAATAGCAACATTCCTCAGACATAGGATTAGTGTTAAAAATGCAATTCTTCAATTGTTCTATCAGCGATAATTAAATCTATTTGTGACACGTATAGCTTATAATGATTAACTTGTCTGCAGTCAGATAAACAAATAACCTGCACCTGTAAAGACTTTATTTCCTGAAGGTAAAACAACTGTTTAGGAAAGATCATGCTGGCAAAACAGCTGCTTGCATTCTGGAGAGGAAACAAGGTAGTATCTTTCAACAAACGCCAACTCTGGTGTTTTATCAGCTCTATCTCATTAACTGGAAACAAGGCTTAAATGCTTTGTTTATAAATTATGATTATTCCTGATTGCAGCAGTTACTGATAGTGCCACTCATTTGCAATGCAACTCTTTGAATTTTTTTAATTACAATTTGAAACAAGGCAGAGAAGATTAATTAACCCACCTGGCTGGCTGGCACGTAGTCCTGGCTTGGTTCTGTCATACTCATATACATGTTCTCACCGTCAAACTGCAAAGGAAATAATAGTAAACATTCAGCAAACTTGATTTTTTAGCATTGACTGAAAAAAACTGTTGCTATAAAATAATATTACAGCCTGGTTTTAGAGACTTGTAATTGCATGTGTGCAATCTTGTCTTTGATGTTCCTGTTGTCATCCTTATTGACCCTGGATGTCAGTGATTTGGAGTAATTAGCGCTCTAGTAATTACAGCTAGCAAGGAAGAAATGAATGGTTTCCTTTCATCTGCAATCTGTTTTAAAACAAAATGCCTCATTTTGTGCACCATGTATACATATTGCTGTTGGTTGCAATGAAGTACTAAGTGAATTGCACACTTACTGAGAAAAGGAAGATGAGAATAGAATCTGCACTAAAATGCTTCTTAATGGATTCCAACTTTAGCTTCTGAACAGAACAAGAGTTGAAATTTCAAAACAAATTAAACCCCCTCCAACTGAAATGTTCCCATATCAGAAAGTAGGAAATGCATTTCCAGACAGCTTTCAGACATCTGAATGTATGAAAGAGTATACCTCCCATCCGTATGGTGTAAGAGGATAGTTTGCTTGATGTGTGAAAAAAGTAAACATTCATAATCAGAACTGCAAAAATAACCATCTGTAAATGATAAATACCATTCCTGGAAATGTATACAATATAGAAAAAGCTTCTTGGCTTTTTTCTCTTTTTTTCTCTTTTTTTTTTTTTTTTTCTCTTCTCAACTGCAGTTAAGAAGTAACGGAAATGTCATAGAAAGAAGTTGATTAAAATCTGAAGGTCTAGATGGAGAAAAACTGTCAGATCTGAAGCCTCATCCTGTACCAGCACAAAGAAGTGTAAAACTACTGATTTCTTACATAGTCTGGAAAATGTCCCCACAGAACTCTCGTCACACCCACTCAAGTGGCATTGCCAACAGGGCGATGATAGTCCCAGTGCCTGCTCAGGAGCTAGGGAAAATCTTTTCAAACCTTTTGAGCAGAAACGAACAACAGCAGGAATTCCTATCTCCAGTCATCAACCACAAATTTCCAGCTGTTACGAGGTCTGTTTGAAATAACTTGCACCTGACCCCTTGTGTGTGTGAATGCTTAGAGTGACACACTTTGGACTTCAGCCATTGCTTTGCATGACACAGCAGCTTTTTTAAGAGGTCCCTCCTGCTAAGATTGCTCTGCTCCTACAGAAGATATCCATGAAATATCCCATGGACATTTCTTGACCAGTGTTGAGCTTCTGGGGATATTCTACCTGCAAGGTGAAGTATGTTCAACTCCCCTGAGGTGGCAAAGTTAAATTGTATCTTTGGCAGATGGCTCTACCAATTTTTGCTGAGGTGGCTGAAAAGGTTTCAGCTTCCAGCTGTTCACCCTCTTTCTCTGCCAGAGGCTACAAGGCTTGTAACAGCAGCAGTAACATGAACAAGTGCCAGCTCCTGGCACAGCAGCTGATGGTCTGCCCTTCCTGGCCAGAGCTATTTAATAGTCACAGACTATCTGTCAGAAGTCCTAGTTCCATGGGAGGGAAAGGATTATGCCACAGACACAGATCTGCCATAGGGAATAGAGTATTTCCAAATTTTGACAGAATAGAGATACTTAGATCACAAAATACAGATTTATGCTTTTTCCTTTTTTTGTTTCTTATTGACATGTACAATTTCTTTTAGCTTTCTCATTCAATAATGTTCTTATTTGTAAGCATTCAAAGTAGAGTTTTGGAGAAAAAATTTTAGTATCTGGATTGGAAAAAAAATTGCATTGTTTCTTCTACTGAGATGGACAGGTAAAATTCTGAAGAGATTTCACAGCCAGCAGTTGGAAAGCAAGCAATCCAGTGCAAGGCCTAGAGGAGCTCAACTTATTCAGCTTGTCAGACGAAAGGCTGAAAGGTGCCTTGATCAGTGTGATTGGTACTTACACCCTGGAAAGATGTCTGATAGCAAGATGTCAGCCTTCCTGACAGTGGTATAATGAGATCTAGTGTTGAGAAATGGGAGATAGAGAAATTCAGCCCTGAAATAAGATACAAGTTCCTACTTTAGGAGGTAATTAAGCACTATGTCAACAGCAAACTCATCATTTCTCAGACATTTTAGAATGAGGTTTGATGTCTTTTTTGGAACAGATGCAGTCCATATCATATTTATAAGAAATCTTATGGACAAGATAGTTACACTTGCTGGCTATGGGAGTCCTATCTGCCTGGAAACCATCATTCCTTGAGTCTCCTCTTTTGAATTTCCCTTGTTAGCTTCTTATAGTTGTTATGATACATTTCAAGCTTTGCTGTAATTCAAATACTGTGTTGCATGTGTTTAGTTGCAGTGAATATGAAGAAATTTCTTTCTGCCTACTGGCTAGATACAGTCAAGGATTATTTCAATTTATTTTGCTTTCCATAATGCATGAGACTATGATTTAAGAATCTTTATGAAGTATACTACTCTTTCATATAATTCCCTCTTTTCAATGTTTGGTCATCTGTCCTTGCTACAATCACCAAATCTGCATTCTTTGAATAATTTCTCTAAGGTATTTTTCCATGAATACTGAAATTTTATAATTCTGTGTGTTGTTTGTGGATTATCTGCCTACCTAATCAGTGCCTTGCTATTAGTGGTCCCCCTGGTATAATAGGATATTGGATCTCAGCCTCTCTTGCTTGTTGCTCGTGGCTCTCTTTTAGGTCTGAAATATCTATTTTTTTTTTTTTTCTACCATGGTCTGTGGGCTTTATGTGAGCATGTTTCAGAGAAACCAAAACAGAAAAAATATACATAAATTTAAACTTCATGGCCTTTTGACCTTACATGAGAAATGACTTTCTGCAACATTTTGTATTAATTTGTTAGGGTAAATGTTTAGAAAATAATATTGATGCATAATGTTTGTCAAATCTGAGTGACCTGTTAACATCTAAAAATACCCAGAAGCTTTCTGATTTGTTACTTAATTTCTTCAATATTCAAGCATGGAATTTAGTCACTGCAATATTTAGCATCTATTTATCAGAAGTATGTGCAAGATATTGTGTAACAGGTTATATAGGTCAGCAAGATTTGATGCGATGTGTAATTTTGTAGTGTTTATATATGCAAATTGTGGACTGTAATGCATCAGCTGACAATAACACTCTTGCCATACTGGTATTTGTACTACATTTACCTCTATTTAAATTATTATCTGCCCTCAGTCCACATGGCTACTTGGCAGCTCCAAAGACTGGATATGAGCCTGAAAAACACCCATAAACTCAAAGGATGAAGCATATACATATGCATTTTGTACAGCAGGTATTGCCAGGAGATGCCTCCTTCACATTCTCAATGTTTACTAAAATGTTTATAAAAGAGTGAAAATATGATCTTTGTATACCAGAATAAAACAAAATATTTACTGCAATGCTGATTTGTTTATTCATCATCCCCTTTCCCAACTACCAAAGCAGTGCAAAATAGATATGACCTGCACATCCAGCCAAAAAAGTGCACACAAGCCTTCAATACCAAAAGGTTTAGAAAAACTGATGTAGCACAAATACAATGCTCACCTTGCCCAAATGTGATAATCCCACATCAAAACAATAAACAAGAGGAAAAAATGCCAATAATTGGATCAGTTTGAAAGTTCTATTAATATATTTTCCCCTTCTGTTTAGAAACTTCCAAAACATGCCCCTAAACCCCAGAAATGAATATTGAATCATTTTACCTTTAATAGACTGCTTTGTAACATGCAGGCTCTGCAGCATGGCACCTCTCAATAATTCTCCACCTGGACACCTTAATTCATGCTACATCCACCTGGAGTTCAGCTTAACAAGTAAAGTGATGCATGCAACAGCAGGTCAAGCAACTTATCTGGATCAGGGTGAGTCTAAAGATGGCCAGATAAGGCTCAAAGATGTCCTCAAATCAGTGTTCTTCCTCTACTCTATGCCTCCAAAATTGTCCTATTGTACTCATTCTCAGGTTGGCCATCTCAGTTTGTAGTCCCTAAGCTTTCCTGCCACTCACTGTGCTTGATTTCAAGCAAAGAAACAGCACAAGCATCACTTAACCCGTGGATGATTCATCCCAACAGAACAGATGAAACACAAAGGCAGGCAGTTAAATGAACTGTCTTTTATGAACCTATGTATGATGTATATATATCATATGACATTTCATATAAAGCTTTCCCAATGTGTCTCCAAGATCCCTCAGTACCACTAAGAGCAGATTTCAAAATCTTTCATTTTAATCTATTAAATGTGAATGCTAATACAATATTCTGGTGTGTGATAATAACTACTCTTGACAACATTTCTTTTCACATTAAAGTGTAACTGCATGAGAAGTTTGGGTGAGAGCAAATGAAGAACATGACTGCATTGTAATATGAAAAGAAATATAACTGGGAGCTGGTTCTAACATAAATTCAGGATTGCATAATATTCTTTATTTAAATGATTTTTATAAATAAAACATACAGGCCACACTGTGGCATGGCCAGTTAGAAGCCCCCTCAGAATGACCCTTTGTAAGACAAGTTGTAATATTCAGCAACCAATATGCAAAATATGCCCAAATGCTGGTATTAATTTAAATTGTTATACAGTTTACTCATAGAAGTTAGGGATGTAATTACATAAACACTGGCTGACTGTAACTGATGTAAGAGATGACAGAGTTTAGCAGATGCCCAGAGTGGTAAAGCTGTTTTAAGGGATCCAAGACTGGCTTCTTTCTTCTATTAATGTGGCACCATACCAGAGTCACACAGTGTACAGCCAGAAAGCCTGTTTTCATCTTCCCTTTTAAATTGCAGCAAACTTTACCAGCATTTATAACAATGATCATGAAGTAGCAAAGCTTGCAAGAACAGTATTTTATAATTCATTCTTAATGTGCTTTAAATTAAAAACTACATGTACTATGTCACAGAGATATTATAGACAGGTTGAACAGACAAAAAAAATTCTCATGGTGACACCAGTGTCGAGAATGTTTATCTGATCACCTACATAGACAGAAAACTTTGGAATACAAAAAGGAGGATGCAAGATGGCAGAAAAAGCTAGAAGGGCTTGAGAACCAAAGAGGATATCTGGAAATAAAATATATTTCTATCCTAGTAACTAAGTGCACATACAGTGATTATAAATGCAGATGAATATCTGCATTAGCTTCATATAGCTCGTTCAGATGACAGGAACCACATTGACACACATGTTAAACAAGCTTTCAGCCTAGCTTCATGTTCTCCTCCACTTAAGCTACTTTCTTCTATACCAAGTCACTGTTTTCCTTACCAGGATCACCTGTGCTATCTGGATTACAGGGAGAATGACATTTCTCCCCTCTACCTCCATCTTCTTGCTACACAATATTTCTTGGCTGTTGTGGTGAAATGAGGGTTTATTTTGCTCCTTTTTTCATCCAGTTATTGACTTCTAAGGGTACAGCATAGTTGCTTTTTCTTTCTATGCATATATATACATATATATGTATGTGTGGCCTACATTCTTCAGGCACAGTTATATCAGCTATGTGGAAGAAAAAAAAATACAAAATCAAGCCCATGAATGTTTGAGCTTTTTCCCATTCATACTGAAGAGCAGCACAATGTGACAGTACTGCATCTTGTCCAGCTGCTCTGTAGGCAGGGAAGCATGAGGAATATGAGCCCAAATGGCTTTTGATGCCACAACATGCTTGGGATGGGTGTGGAGATGGAGCAGCTTTGGACAATGTTTTGTGCACAAATATATCCCAAAAGTGATATCCTAAAATGTAAAGATTAATGGAGGAGAAGCAAAGGAAGGGATGATGATTTTGGTGAAAGGTGCTATGTTAATAAGTTCAACTTCTGGATAAAGCCACTTAGACTTGACATTCTGATTTCTTCAAAGGATCATACAGATCTTCAAAGCCTGTTATTAATCACGTAATCTAAATACAAATTTCTCCCATCTTAGGTTTGAACTGGAAGATAGATTTAGGTTTAAATATAAACTTTAGTTATATCATTAAACCATAGTTTACCTTACTCTGATGGTGCCCCAGCACAATTTGTTATGTTTCATTTTAGGAATTTGCAATAGTGTTGTGTAAAATGATTGTTTATTTCTAGTGATTTAGTGATTTTACTGCTTACAGGTTATATATATATCATTTGTAACCTACATTATCTAAAAGCCACTAATCCTGAAAAATCTTTAAAACTAGGTAATTTTGTTTATTTTAAACCAAATGCCAAGAATGGATATTCTCTCATGTTGCTTGATGACAAAGAGTGATATTTTGTTTTACTCAGAGCTGCTGAAATCAGACTGAAAAAATAATGGGATACAACATAAATCAAATTGCTATGCTAAAGGAACAGTTGATCTTGTTATGGCAACCATTAAAGATAAAAACAGATTCTCTGTAAACATTACACACAATGGAAAATCCCATTCTTGACAAAGTGGTACATTTGTATTAAATTGAAACTCCATTTTATCTCCTAAACTCCATTTTGTGTGCTGTACTTGAACATGTTTAAATTCACCCAAGACATGTTACAGTAATGCATTCCAGACAGGCACCCTTCCCAGGAAAGAGGCTTGACACCTCACTGAAGGGCTATCACAAGAAAATTGTCAAAAAACAATCTAGTACTATCAACTCTGATTGTTCTGCCATCTTCCCTCCCTCCTTCCATAAACCTTGTTTATCAGCTGAGGAGCATACTAAAAAAAAATGAGTGAAAATGCCTGAATGGCATGAAGTGAAATTCTTGCAGAGGTGGATGTTCCTCTATGGCCAAAGGGAGGTGATTAGTGCAGACTAGCAGGACCTGGAAGAGTCCTGTTCCATCTGGAGCACTAGAAGCTCTCCATGATGCAGAAAGTTGGATGAGTCAAGCAATAGGCATATCTCAAGACTGTTGTTATTAATTTTAATTCTGCTACTAGTTTTATTAGGAAAATCCTTTATGTCTCTGATCTTTTCATCTTCTTCCATGTTGCTGAAGAGAGTCTGAATGAGGACCATGGGGGATGCTGTCTTTATGTGGTCTGAGCACAGTGATGTGCGGACAAGGCAGATTGGAGCTGGGAAGGAATTTGCCCTGGCCTGGGCAGACAAAAGGTGCATGAGAGCACTGGCAGCAGCCTCAGAGCAGGAAGCAAGAGTGCTGCTTCACAAGAAAATGCTCTCAGACATTTCCTATCTTAGAAAAATGCCAGAAACAGCCACACAGCACCCAGACTTGGAGCCATTCAGTGCTTGGATCCAAGTGTGATAGGGCTTGCAGATTAGCACTGCCTTTTCTACCACCCGGCTTTCAAAGACAAAATGTTTTGTAAATACACCACTTGATTCTCCTCAAATGAGACCATTTTTGTCTCATTTTCCATTTTAAACACCTGCTACTGCCTCAAAACAGTACAAAAAGTGCTGTCAAAATTTTCTCAGATTTTAATGCCTGTGTCACAAATGCCCAACCCAGACCTACCACCATTGCCTTCCTCAAGCTAACTCACCATTTACCTCTTATTGGGAGAAAGGGAGGAGACAGAGTGTTTGCTGAGTATATTCTCATAGGTGGAGAGCTGGCTGAATATCTAAATATACACTGGTAGTTAAAACCTGAATAATGGCACTAGAGCATTTGTGTTTTTCCTGCACTTAATAGAGGTTAATGTGAAACTGCAGGAAAGGTGAAGGGGAGTGTTTAGCTTCCCGCTTGGAGCCTGCATGTGTCAATGCCTGACAGAGCCTTGAAGTTGTTAGCCTGCATGCAGAGCACTAGCTGAATGAGGTTACAGTGCTGAGCACAGCGGGCTAAAGAAGTAGGATCAGACTGATAGGAGGAGTGGCAGAGTCCAGGCACAGCAGAGTGTATCAAAGACAGCCCAGGGGAGAGCGGGTACTGTATTAGTCCTTTGTGTACATTTAAATGGAAGACAGTGAACATGCAGAGATGAACTCTGAACTCTCTCAGCTGGGCTCCTGCTCCTTTTAACCTTGGCTCTGTAAATAACACAAAATAAAATAATAATAAAAAAATAATAAATAAAATAAGTTAAAATAAAATAATCCTAGTACACTGGGGTCTGGACTCCTGTGCTCAGCTATTTTTTGCATATTGAACACTCATTAAATAAACATACTGAGATCAAAGTAGCAAGTGCTTTTGTTATTACTTTACTCAATTCACACTAAATTATAGATGTAGACACCCACTGGGAAAATTGGGTGATAAGGTGGAAAGGTTTGAACAACTAAGATAAAGACCCTTCTTCTTCTGCCCATAGCAGCTGAGGAAATTTGTTTAACCTGGTGGGCTGGTTAAATTTTCCAAGACCAAAATTCTTGCAGAGGTGAATGTTCCTCTATGCCAAAGGAAGGTGATTAGTGTAGACTGGCAGGACTGGAACACTAGGAGCCCTCCAGGATGCAGAAAGTTGGATGAGCCTTCATTACAAGGTCTGATCCTGCATCATGGAAGGAGAAGGGAATTGTGCCATTGCCAATTGGACAGGAAGTGGATCAGTAGACTGGTAAGGGAATAGGAATCTTCTTTGAGTTTCAGAGTAATTTTTGTCAATGTTCATCTCTATCTCATCGTGTAAAGTGGTAGATTATGTAATGAAACACAGGGAAGCTTAATAAAAAGGATCTACAGAGAACAAAAATTACTAAAATGCATTTTTTTATATATCCACATGGAGAACCCCTTGTGCTAGAGTAGACCAGAAGAGAGGTCCCATGGACCATAGTCAATGAGTTTTCCACACTTAGGACAGAACCACTGCCTTTTATGAGAGCAGATGGAGTATCATAGGGATCCATGAGCAGAGTTCTATCTACTGTGTTATTTATAGTGAATGGGATACACATAGTTCTTATGGGTAAGTACACCTCCTTCTGTGCAGCAGAATCTTAGAAATAAAATGGGACAGAACAACATCAATCAAAAAAGCACAAGCAAAATTCCATATCTATTCTGAAAGTCCTATGAAAGAGGATCTTGAGAAGGAAATAAAGGTGAGAATTGCCACAAAACTAAACAACCTTACCCGAATAACTTATGTTTGAAAGAGTAAGTGAGGAAAAAAAAAAACACATGGCATATGAAGAAATATTTTTTTACCTGTGCCATTTTTTGAAATCTTATTTAAAACAGTATCACCTAAGAACTTCAGCACTCTAGACTAATGCAGCAAGTCATTTGGATCACATATACAGCGTGTATTAAAATTATCCCGTTGAAAGGAGTGACAGTGTGAAAATACTTAAAATCAAGCACCCATTCAAATATATGATAAAATAGGACCCAAGAACTCAGACATTTAAAGAAACAGGAATAAAATATTTAGGTATGTACCAAACTCAGATGGAAAAAGTCAGCTTTCTGATAAACCAAAATATTTAGCACAGTCTGATGGGATCTCATTAGATAGAACTAATTCAGACCTGGAGAGAGTGATAACAGAAATGACTAATTGCAAGGACTGAGGAAAACATGGACATCTGTTAAATGACAAGAGTGTTGTAGGGCCTGATATACAATCATAGTTTACCAAAACAGCTACTGTGGCAGCCATGTGGACAATCCTGCTTCCATCCACAATTACTCTGGTATATGAGCATCTTCCTTAATTTCATCAGGATTATTTTCATTAAAAATATCACACATGTTTATTTGTCTGTCCGCATCAAATAAAAAGAGGGAGCCCATGAATGTTTATAAGAAGAATCTGAATCAACATGGATTTTTACACTTATAGTTGCAACAGATTCAGAACCTTGACAAGGCTTGTAACTTGACTTACTGCTTTGCTAGGATTGTCTACAGATCAAACTGAGATACCCTGGCAGAGCAATGTAGAGAACTTTACAGTATTCTCTCCTAAAATAGGTCATTTGGGAGTAGATGTGGTTAGAAATGTTCAAAATATTACTCAAAAGCAGAAGAGGAAAAGTTGTTTTACTTTTTTTCTTACCAACTTCAGTGAAGGTATATCCTTGATGTGAGATCACTTATCTGTTCTCAAAAATTCTAAGTGTTCTCTACACCTTTTAAGATAAAACTTGACCTTCAAGTTCACTTTATGACTAAATTATTCCATGAATGTTTTCATCTTTTCTTTCAATTTTGCCAAGTTGCACTCATAATAGCTTTTTTAAAGTCTGCAGCACTGTTTCCTTTATACAATTGATATATTTTTTAACAGAAAAAAGGCAAGTTCATGCAAATATATTTCATTTTTTCCAAGTTTTGAAGGCAAAGAGCTAAAATATAAAGCTATAGTTGTACTCTCTCTTATCAAAACCCTTTAAAGACAAAAAAATGTCCCACCTCTTCCTCCCTCCTGCTTGAAGAACAGATGTCACACCCAGCACTGTCTGCTGCTCTTCCCATCAATACATTATGAATCTATTGCAGTTGAACACTCCTCACAGCAAATCAGATAAAGTTACTCAGACCTGGCATTACCAGCACCATGGCTGTTGTCTTTTAAATAGGCTGTGCATATCAGCATGAGACAGTCACATTAGTGCTGAGAGGAAGCTCCTTGAGCAGGCAAAGCCATCCCCTGAATAACAGCAGAATAAGTTTCACAGAGCATCCACAAAAACTTACTATCAATTCCTCCCTTACAATCCCAGCAATGGCACTTTCTTGCATTTTCCCCTTGTGGTTCAAACTCTTCAGCCATTTTACTGCTTTATCTTCAGGCCTTTTTCCATCCTTCCAGTGTGCTGAGACTAATGACTTCTACCTTTTACTAACCCTTGTGAACATAAAGACAGACACTCTGTCCTCCTCTCCAGAAAGCCACTTCTAAATTCCTTTAACCTTCTCTGGCAACATGCTTTTTCCCAAGCATTTCTTCATTTGTAATCACTTGAGTACTTCCCTTTACTGATGTCCATTTCACCATCTCATGTGCTGTCCAAAATTAATGTAGTGCTCCAGTTAGTCATGAATAATCCTGAACAGGTTCTGTGTTCCCAGGGTTTCATCCTGTCCCTGGGCATGCATCAACCTCTTTCTTCCTGTACACTTTATTTAGAAAATGCTTTGCTTTTCCCAGACCTTAATAAATGAAATCTTATAGGTTAAATGAAATAATCTTATGATTATAAATGAAATTTATACAGTGTTATGGGAAGTTTACAGATAAATAGGGTACATAGCATGATCTATGACAAATGGTGAAGAGCTAAATTCCATGGATTTTGACTCAAGTCAGAGCTCTGTGGTTTTTTTCTAAATAAAGCATTTTCAAGATGAATCTTATGATGAAGCTGACTTTTAAACTTTTACATGAGAAATGAAAGAGATGCTTCCACCAGAAGAATGTGGCAGTTCAAGCACACAGTAGCACTGTGGGAAACCATTGTTTCAGTTCTACTCTGTCACTCCCTCACACATCAGTTGCACACCAAGGCCACAGGCTGGGTCTTCCCACATCACTTCTGTGGCTGTCAACTTCCTAAAAATATCTGTTGATGAAGACTTGAATTCATCTCTATCACATCTTGTGCAGTGTTCTCATTCACAGGATATTATTGACTGGTATGTCTTTCTAGCTTGGAGCAGAAATAACTTCTGGCCCTGAGAAATTCCTCTTAAGAAGAGAAAAAAAATTGGCAATTATCATCTTGTCAAATTAATATTGGCAAGACTTTGTCACTTTAAAATTTGCAGCGTGATGTATTTCAGAAGCGCCTGGATGCAGTGAAACAAGCTGAATTCTGTCACCCTGGCCCACTTCAGGAGGGAAGTGCTTCATTTTCACCACTTGCCATGAAGGGAGCTCCAGGCTGGGCTCTGATTCACTGGCAGTGATTCTCCACCTGCAGCTGCCCAGAGAGACACAGCCACTCCAAACCCCATGGCTAAGAGGGGAGTTATGGGCAAGCTGGACACAGGCTCCCCTCATTTTGGCTGAAATGAAACCAGCCAGCCCCTGCAAAGTGTGTGTCAGCAGTTTTGAACTGGACCGTGGCACCAATGTAGAAACAAACCTCTTGAAATGCAGATAATCCTATGATTCACACAGTGCAGCCTGTGCTGCAGTGCACTGAAATAGAAACAGTACTCAATATTTTTTAATCCTACTCTAATTATAACAATGTTATAACCCCTGCTAATGAGCTAACATATTTTTTTAAAGTGTGTATTATAACAATGTGATTAAAGCTTGATGGAGCTGTTCTTATGCTTTTATGATATAAAAATGGCTTCTTATTAGCTTTTGATGTTTCATTTTCCCCACAGCATCACAATATCTGCTTCTGTTTTACCCAATTGTACAATAATTGTTGTTTAAATTCAGCAATCTCATAGCCTAGTCAGACTCTAGCCATTTGATTAATCAGTGAAAATACTCTATAACAGTAATGCCATGAAAAATATGCCTTATCATTTTAGTGCTCCATATTATATTCTCTCACCTTTCTGTAAAAGCTACTGAAATATTAATATACTGTCCTCAGGATTTGATAAAACACATGATGAAACTTATCATAACGTTTTATGCCTAAAGACCATTAAATTAGCACACATGGCTTCAATGATTTTTATTGAAATGGGTTCTTTTTGTTTGGGAGACTCAAATGCAAGTTGAAAGTTTTAAAGTTATGGAGGAACCCACTAAAAATTACAGCTTCAGTGGTCATGCCCAAGATTATGTCTCTGCTGACCTACACAGAATAAGCTTTCTTCAAACAGTCAAACTCATTTCCAAACTAAACTTTCCCAATCTAGAATAACTTAATTCTGTGTTTATTAGGTAAAAAAAAAAAAAAACCTCCAAGCCAAGCCAGTACAGAAGGAACAAAGAAAATCAAATGGGCAAACTCAGATGTACAAGTACACAACTCCAGCAGAAACACAACAGCTGCATAAATATTTCCAAACCCATATTTGGCTCCTTTGAAAGGCAAACGCAGCACCAATTGAAATAATCTTGTGGTTCCTGATGTAGCAAAATGTCCTTGATTTGAATGGAATTCAGAATTAAACACCTTTTCACAGATGGGGCTGGTACCAAGACACTGGTCTGGGTCTATATTGGTATAATCCAATTGTTTTCAATACTGAAATTGATCAAACTCAGAAAATTTAACTCTTATTGAGGTGGGGTTTTCTTTTTTCTCATTTTTAGGAAAGCCATTACATGGGCTCATACATTCAGCACAGAGCCTTCTTTGGTTTTAGCACCAATCTGTTTTGTGATATTCTTCTAAAGAGGAATATTAAGAGACTCCAGGGTTTTGCAGAGGCTCCTGAGTCTTAACAGCTGTATTCATAAACTGCTAGACATACAGTATCATTGCTTCTTCCTGTGCTTTACAGCTCATGTAATATTCCCCAGCTTCCCTTATGTCAGTGTCTACAAGTCAAAAGTTCAGAAATAATAACAGAGTATGGATATGTGCTGTCATTAGATTCACATTTTGATAGAAAATTAATTTGGTGTTTTATTAATTTGTTTGAAATAGTAACTACTGCCTTGAAAAGTATAAGGTGATTAATTTCCAATACTTTCAGATCATATTAGCAATACACAAGTGTTTTGACATGCCTAATAGTTTTACTCATCAAGATTTTTGGAGTTCAGAAATTCTTTTAGCTACATGAGCCAGAACCTTACAAGCTAAAATAGCGAGAACATTGATTTAAAAGCTGGGGTAGTATTTTAAGCATTATAGTACATCACTGAAGATGTTTTATTAACACAGATTGCAATGTGAATTATATATGTGATTTTACTTCTTTCTGTTAAACACAGCTTATTGGAAATGTATAACCAGCTCCTTTTTAAGAATACACAGCAAAAGCAATGTCATGTATTATGCTACAGCAGGTAAGTCCCTTCCTTAGATAGGATTAGCCAACAGATTTATCAAGCAGTCTCTAAGGAAAGCAGAGTTCAAACCTAGGCTCATCAATAATACATAAATAAACTGAACAATTAGGTACAAAGTGGCTATCTTGTCAGACAACTTATTAACCAATAAATGATATACTCACTGCAGACAGTGTAAAAAGAGGAGATATGTAAAGATAGGAAAGACCTGAAAAGAGAGAGGAAGGTCCTGTACTCCTCAGTGTGTTTGTGAACTTGATAATTCTCTCCAGCTCTCCATTTTGATGTCTAGACAAAGGTGGTTCAGCAACACTTCACTACCAGGAATCACTTGGGGGGTTTTCTGATAGCTAAACAAAAATATATTCCTTTGCTCCTTAATCAGTGGTCTAAGGAAAAATATGTATCACTTTTCCATTGATGGCTACTACAGCCTCAACTTCAACTTAATCTGCAAGTTTTGCATAATAAAAATGACATAAATACAGTTATCCCCAGTGTGTAATGTCACCACTGAGAATTGCTATGAGACAGTCCTATCACTGAGATGCATCAGTTCCTAGAAAAGGGAAAATGAAAGCAGTCAGGCTTACATCTGGTTTACACAACACCACCAAGAGGTCTTAAAATGCAAATCCATGGTGTGAAATATCAAAATACAAGACATTGGATCCCTCTTTACTATCAAATATGATTTTCTTTTTTGTGCTGGCCTGTACTTTTCAGACAGAAAATGAGAAAACCCAAGGTAGGAAAGGGTGTTGCTTTTTTTTTCTCCCCCTCAGCCAAGCAAAACAAAGAGAGTCTTCACTTCATTTAGGATCAACAATTAAGCAAGCAAACTAAGTCCAAATAAAATCTTTTCATATGCACATATCTGCCTCAGCTCAGAAATTATGAACATTTGAAGTACAGATTTCAGGATTTAACTCAGAATGAAACTAATATTTATCCAATATTATGTTTTGCATGCTCAAGTACTCCAAAGTGCTTTGCAAATATTGACTAAATTCTGCCTTTTTTACTGTGTTCAGCACCCTTTGACTCCAGTACCCATTTTGAGGGGTATATGGAAAAGATCAGTTAAGGCCTAACATGCTTTGCTAATGGAAATGTAAATTATCAGTGAAATAGAGCCACGTCCGTAGCAAAAAGGGGGCATTACTCAGAATACCCTCCAGAGCAGTATAAATTCAGGAATTTATAAATATCCTTGCCAGAGGGAAAAGTAATGCGGATGAACTGAAGAAGTCTGCAGTGACTTCACGTGCCTCAGTTAAACAACATGGACAATTTTAACAAGACTCAGTCATTTTATTCTAGATTCATTTGGGTGAACAGTCCTTCCATTCTTCATCTGAGTACTTGCAAAAATGCACTTTTATGTTTTGTCTAAAGACAGGCAGAGCCTGAAGAATAATGTTCCCCTCCTACATACCAGGGCAAAGTAGTTCTCATACCCAGAACATCCCCCCTGTGGGTTCCTGCACCCCCTCCTGTGTTCATGCTGGGTCTCCCCAAAGTAGGCAGATGACAGCTCATGCAAGCACAGTGCCTGCAGAAAGACTGGCATGCAAGCTGGACTAAAGGAGGATGCAAACCTGGGTAAGAAAAAATACATCTTTCCTGGGTCAAGATCTTGTCTTTTTAAAAAAAAAAAAAGATGAAAAGAGAAGGAAGACAGGTAATAGAGCCAATTTTCCATCTCTGGAGGCAGGTTTCCATGACAGACCAGCTGATGTGAAATGTGATTTGCATATTTTTCTTCTGCTAAATATAAAAGGACTCTAGGGCAAATATATCAAACTCTAGACATGTAAAAGTTGTGAGCCACCCCCCCAAACACCACACTCCAAAGTGAATGGGATGGTGTAAAGTGTGCACTCACTGTCTCTGAGACCAGGCATCCTCTGTGCCCTCCATCCCTGAGGAGCTGAAATGGCATCACTGAGGCATTGTGAAGCCACATCAGAATCCCAGTCTCTGCTTATTCTGGAGACCAGGGACAAGGATTATGAGGAATCCATGGGATGGTTTTGCCTGCTGCATTAAAGGATTCCTTTGTCTGAGGGTAACAGTGCTGTGCATGTGCCACTTTTCCCAAGAGTAGGAAATAATAAAGAGTGGGTCACACTTGGGGATATGGATGCAGGCATTTTATGCAGCACTACCTGCAGACTCAAACTTGAAAAAGGAGCCATGAAGTGAAGAATTTTCCTAGTTGCAGTCAATCTATGGACAGGCTGATGGCACTGCAGAATGAAAATATTTCAACCCTTCCCACAAACACAACACACCATTTATTAGTTCAGACTGTTAGTGGAAGAAGAAACAATTTAGCACAATGCTTAGAAGCAAAATGGACTTCTGAATTGCTATAGGATAATTTGCAACCAATTTATGAGTTTTTGCAGAGCTATGAGATGCTTTGATCTGTTTCATATAAAACTTGGTTGAAAATATGTTTCTTAGAGTGAAGTATGAGGTAATAAAAATGTGATTAAGGTGTGCTAGCAATTTTATTTTGGCAACTTTATGCTGTGCCTTTGAATTCCAGTATATATAAAGTTTGGCTCTTTTTCAGTTTATAGTCTATCAGCTGAAGACTCTACATATACAAACATTAATAAACTCACAGACAATAAAATAAAAGCAGTCTAAAACTACATGCTATAATCTCTCTCTTTAAAAATAAATGTAGGAAGTCATAACGTATAGTTTATAATTACGATATCCAAAGAATTTCAGTTCAGTGAAGCCAAAGGAAATTGCTTACTATGGAGCTAAGAATGCGATAAAAAGAAAATTAGGCACTGGCCCTGAAGCTCAAACCCAAAGTAAATCACATATTTCCTCAAGCAGAAAGGGAGTCTCATTTTTCATGGGGAAAAAACTTTCACAATAATGTTAGAACACAGAAGTCCAACTACTAATCAGAAGATACATTAAAAGTGAACAAAAGCAGTTCTAAAATCCCTTACATTGTAAACATATTTCTTTAGAGCCCTTACAGTGATAAGCCTAAAGTAATTGTGGGAATCACTTTCAGATTCTAAACTCGGTCTTCTCTTTTCTACACAGAAAATTCACCCCAGTCAGAGTACTGCTTTAATTAATAGTTGGCATAACAAGATGTCTTTCAAAGTTTCTTGTTCCTATATCCCTGTAAAATGTAAATGAAAAGTAACCTTCACAGGGTTATAGTAAACAAATGCCCCGTGGAGAGAAAAAAATTTCCATGTAAAACTATCACTTTTATATCTGTATGTGTAAAGATACTTTATCCTCTAACAAAGAGCTAATCCATGAAAAGCTTCACTAAACATTTTCTTGTACTATTCACATTTATGAAAGTGATTTCTGGAGCCTTAAGGAAGGTTAATGCACTCTCAGACTCTAATCAATGAAAACAGTGTGATTTACACAATCTGTGTCCTTTGTCAAATTTAAGCAGTGTATCACTGCAGAAGATCTTTTGCTGACAGGAGCTTACTGTATGATGGAGATGCTGGAATCCTCCTTACACTGGTTGTGCCTGGCATACCATGCTGTGCCTGTGCAATGATAAAATGAAAACTTGCAGGACTACCTCAGGCTACCCAACTCTAATGCTCAAACTAGTGGATATACCTCACCAGAGGCATGTAGAAATAGCTTTTTGACACAGAATTAAAATGGAATTAAAACAGAATTTGACAAGTATGAGTTACATCAGAATTATGCTACTGAAGTTTAAGAATAAAAAAAATTCAGTCTCTCAGATCATTACAATTAAATAGAAATTACAGCCAGTTGATGAGTTATCACTCAGTACCTACAGACAAGGACTACTACCGTAAGCATGGTGTATCTAATGACTGACTGAGTTCTCTAATTTGAAAATGGCATTTTAAAAAATTTAAGTGTTTCACAGAACTCATCCATTTCCCATCTTTACTGGGAAAAAAAATGAAACCTGTCCATGCAATTTATATTTTCTGGACAACCTTCTGCAATCAAAAACCACTGCTTGCCCAAATTGCAATATAAGTAAAGCAGATATACATTCACAGCCTGACTGGCTTACCTGAAGCTAATGCATCATTCATACTTCCACCTGCCTATGCCAGCTGACATATTGAGCTCATAAAGCACATGGAAAACCATGCAAACAGAAAAGGTATATCTATGGAAAGTCACATGAGGCTGGAGAAATTATTTTTCCCCTGTTACTTGAGAAAATGCAGAATTACTTATGTAAGAAAATATTATTGCTAAAAGATACTGTTCCTAAGAAATGCTCACTTGGAAATTGCATTATTTTGTATTGATCAAATAACAGATTCCTATTATTGACCTTGAAGCCAGTGAATTATGCTAATCTAAGTGATTATAAATTTTAGTCCAACTATAAGGAAGCATTGTATTAATATTTAACTGTTCTGCAGTGTATCTGTTACTCTTTAACCAAATCTAAAGGCTGCCATGAAGGTTTTATGTGTCTTGTTGGTCATTCCACTCCCCATCAGATCCTTTGCATTTTCCAGCAATGTATTTTTATTTTCCCTACATGCCCTAACATTCAGATGAAATCAGAAATAAAGAAAACAAACAAACAAATAAATAAATAAATAAATAAATAAAGCAGTGTGATCTCTTTGGGTAGAACAAAGTCCTAAGTAGGAGATAACTTGGAAATAGTGACAAAGATAGTTACTAAAAAAGATAATATACTTATCATTTTATCTATATTTATATTTATTTATTACTTTTATTTACTTATAGTTTATTCTACTTATTTTAAGCAACACATTTTGAATGATGGGATAAGGGCTTGTTAGAGAGAAGGTGAAATTCTTCTTCTTCTAATCTGGTTAACATTTTCTGAAGAAAGCCACAGGGAGTACTTATGTTTGGAATTTGCACAATAGGAATTGTGGTATCTGCTTCAGCGTTCATCCTTGTGTGAACCATTACACACCCTAAGTAAAGTAAATGAGTAGGGAATCATGTGTGGTTTTATGGTGGGAACTGAGAATTATTTTGCTTGACAAATCTAAGACATTGTTTTTAATCAATTTTTCTTTGACTTGTGATTCTTCATTCCTCAGTGGAAGGCATGTAACTCTGCATTTTCTGGGAAAACTAATTTCCACAAGAACACATTCAGATAAAGACTTGAAACTGAATATACATTAAGTTATATTTAGCTCTTCTTAACACAACACTGAAAATGAATTAGTGAACATGGACAAAGCATCTCTGTTCTACAGGGGTATGGGAAAAAAAACCCCAAACAAATAAAGCTTATGGGTAAGGGGGGAGGTTAATAATAAGGGTAACAGTAAGGCAAATTATTTTTATGATATAACGCAATGGGTTCAGAAGTTCACTAAAAAAAAAAATACAGCAGAAAAGAGACCAGACATTTAAACTGATCTTTCACATCTCACATCTCATGTAAATCTCTGCCATACAGTCATTAAGATTCTACAGTTAGGAAGAGACAGTTTAGGGGTACACATTTCAGTGATGGTTAGATCTGATGCATTTCTCCCTCTGTGCATCATTGTGTAAGCTTAGGAGGTGCATGTACACACACACAAATTACAGGAAATATTTTCCACATTGTACTAATAACTTCCATTGATTTTTTTTTCAGCAAATACAACAATATGCCACATTTGGGAAGAAGCATATTCAATTCCATTTGAAAATGAAGCCCTATCAGTCAAAATAAAATAAAATGAAACTTATAAAGGTTATATCATATTTATGCGCTTACTAAATATAAAAGTCAACATATGGTGCAATGTTACCATATGCTTGATTTTGTAAGAGCAGATTTCCAATGTAGTAGGAGAGTTCCCCACAATAACAGATCATTAGCTCTGCATTTCCTTTAAAACACTTTTTGAAGAATAACAGCCAAAAAGTATCCAAGTATGAGACACATGATCTATATGCATATCTACAATAGATCCAAAGCACAAAATGGACCCTACAATCTTCATTTGCACAATGTACATATGTCTATTTATTACTACTTAATGAGCTCTTATTGCTCACAGTACAGCAGAAGAGAATGAGTGAATATTTTCTGACCTACTAGGTGTGTAAACTTGAAAAATACATCAAAAGAAACAAAGTTCTGATATGAAAAAAGAACTATAAAAAACTTCTTTCAGAATAAAATAATGAGGAAATAATATTTTTTTACTGGTTGTTCACTGAGATATTATATAAAAGCTATAGTTTGATATGGTCAATTTTGGTATGGACCCCTGCCATAAATTACCTCTAATGCAGTTTAGATATTGTGCAATAAATGTAAGTGCACTTTAAATTTAAGACGAAATTACAAGCTGTCAAATATTTTACAGAAAAATGATAGCATATATCAGAAATCTAAATATTTCAGTGGAAACACTGTTGATCTGCTGTGTTACACTGCTGTACACCTGGTTCTGGTTGCTTTAAAAGGCACCTCAGCTCATTCTTCCTAAAGAGATAAATATTGCCACTGGACAGCCATTGAAAATTTTGGAAATTCCATTCTTGGTCCTGTTTTTGATTTCCCAGTGTGAACTTAGGTTAAATATTTCTTTATGCCAATGTCAGCAAAATAATATAAAAGTAAAACATCAATCCTTATTTTGAGTGCTTTGGGGAAGACTTATTTTTAAATGTCTTTTGAAAGCTTTTTGATCTCCAGTGCCAAGCTGTCAGAAAAGAAGCCAAATAAATGCCAAAAAATACCCTGTTACTAATTTTCCTTTGGTGTTAGCACAGTCTCAAATGGGTGTATTTATCTATTCTGCTAGTATTTAGCAACATCTGTAAAGCATTACAGGTGAGTGCACTGGAGCAAATGCTTGAGGACCCAGCTTGGTCAATTAAAGCTGGACAAACTCAATTTTAAGTGGCAAAGACTGCATCCACTGAGAGACTAAAACACATATTCCAGATAGAAGAGACTCAAAAGGTGAAACTCAGGCTTTTTCTTGAATGGGTGTCCTCTCCCCATAGTACAGAGCATGCAAACAAGCAATGGATTCACTCAAGCAAGGACCGATCATGACTGTAGCACAGCCAGGGGATGTGACAGGAGTTGACTCTTACATATAAAATACCATGAGCATTTTTCAAAACAGAAGAGGCCTCCATCACCCACATATGCACTCACACAACACTGAGATTAAGGCCAGCTTCACTTTGGGTAAGACTAATGTTTCCAAAATTAAACACAGCCAGATACACTATAGTCTCCACAAAAGGGAACATTAAGATCTGAATAAAGATTGGAGAGACTTAACCACGTCAAGGATTGTTTCCTGAAAAAGGAATAATAATAGCTCCTGCAAAGTAGTTGGCATCATGCCCTTTGATTCCAAAATGGCCCCTAAGCCTGTTTGTCTGCACTTACCAACAATTTATTCTACAGATCATAGCTAGAAAGTGCTGCTTTACATCTTGTGTTTCGTTTGATGATATCGAGGAATAGTCATCTCCAACTTTGTCAAGCATAACTTCGTTGGCATGACTGCAGATAAGGCCCCTTAGATCTGGATCACCCAATCTACAAAAATATTTTAACCTTTTTTTAGCAAGAAGTGTTTAAATCTGCTGCCAAATGCTACCAGGGTACTCTTAGATCATGAATCTGTTCAATGCTACAGCAGTGAGAAGAAAATATCTCTGCATCTTGTGCATATGCTAAATGATTGGAAAGACTCCCACATTTGCTTCTATGGACTTAAAGTCTCGAATGTTATAGGTTAACCAGATTTGCAGGGAAACAAAATTAAACTAATACTCATGAAGAATGGACTATCTATACCAACAATTTATGATGAAAAGGATGGCATAAGAACTAAACAGTGAGGATTTATAGTTAGGCGGTGAAGAGCAGAGAAAGTAAATTTGCTGGAAAATTGTGATTAAAAGAATACAAAAAAAAGGAAAATGTGCTAACTTCTAATTCAAAAACTAAGAAATCAAGACAAATTTACTCTTCCAGTGAGTTCTGCTTATAACAATTGGTTTCAAATTACAGATTTCACTGTTGAATTCATATAGGGTTTTACCACTATCCACTTCAGACACAGATTTGAGTGCAATTAACTCAGTCAAAAATCTTATAGACATTCTGTTCATCAGTCAACTGGCCATAAAACAAAAAATGCTTGGCTTTTAGAAGTGTAGTCCACCAACAGCTAATACATACATGATTTGTAGTTTGCATATATATATATAACTATACATACACAAAAATAGCCAGTGTAAAAGCAGCATGAAGTTTTCTGTTTCACTCCCATGTCAAATTTACTCAATTCACCAATCAAAAAAGCATCTCTACAATTTCAAGCCTGTAGGGTTAACAGAGTCAGTGTAAAGAAAACTGTCTTTTGTCTTCCTGCATCACCACTAATGACAATCATTCTATATAATTTAATTTTTTTTTCAAAAGAGAGATAACAATGTTCAAAATAGAACAAGAACTAAAACAAGAAAGTGTAGCCTGAAAGTCCAAGCAATCTCTTCAGTCTTATCCATGGTTTCAAGAACCTGAACAGGCCTTTCTCTACCTCTAAGACAGATGTCAGATTCTCTTTCACATAAGATTTTTAAACTCAAACTGCATACCTGAAAACTGTCCATTTCATATAGTGCTTTAGCAAAAATACCCACACTAATCAGCTCTAACAGTTAAAAAGGACAGGAAGTTAGATGAATAAAAAATAATAAAAAGAAACATTTTTTAAATAAAAAAGCCATACTTAAAAACTTACTTGTACAGCATTAAGTTACTAAATAAATTATTCATCCAGGCATAATTTTTATTTGAAGAATGCTCACAGCAATTTACTCATGTCATATCATGAATAAGGCTGCAATAGCTTCTTTTAGTAATGATCACTTTAGAAAGTGTGCAAGAGATGTCTGGATTTCTAGCTGACATTCACCTCTTCAGTTAAAAAAATCTACTGACTCGACTATTTGACTGAAGCAAGATATCTGTAAAGACACCTAAATCCACTGTATTTTGTTGTCACTAGTCCCAAGAACGTCCACACTGGTCCTTGGAAATTCTCATGACTATATCTAATTACAAACTATTGAAGAAAACATGAGATTCATGAAGTGCTGGCAATATAAAATATGAGTGGCAAGCTCCCAGAACCTGTGCAGGCTTGTCAGGGCTCACATCACAGACACGTTCATGTTGGAAGGGACCCCAGCATGGCATTTGTCCAACCTCCTGCCCAGTGTAGGGTCAACACTACTCAGATGAAGTTCCTCAGAACTTTGATCAGCTCAGTCTTGAAAACCTACAGCAATCAAGATTCCACTGTATCTCCAAATAACTGGTTGCATGGGCTTAATTATCCCCACAGAGAATTTTATTTTCTGTCTATCCAATAGGAACATCCCATGTTTCAATTTATGAACACTCTGTCAACCCACTGTGCACCTCACTAAGAACATGGCTCTGTCTTCTCAGAAATTCTCTTGTGGATTCTGGGGGGGCTGCCCTTAGGTACCTCCAGTATACCTCTTATTTAGGTTAAAAAGATCTTGCTCTGTAGATCTCTAACAACCTTGGTGGGTTTTCATTAAAATTGTTCCAGTTTACAAAGTGTTTCTATATTGACAAAGTATTAAATTATTCTGTGCTCTAATGATTATGAAGAAAAAAGGAGTAATGACACACTTTGATCTACTGGCAACAGACTTTTTGGTACAGCCCAGTAACCTTTTAGCCTCTCCCACTTCTACAGCACATTGCTGGTTAGTGTTCAGCCCACTGTCCCCCCATCAGGACTCCCAGATCATTTTCAGCAGCATCCCAGTCAACCAGAAACTTGTTGATGAGTCCCTAGCCTGTACCAATGCAGGGGCTGGTTCAGCCCAAGTGAAAGACTTTGCATCTTGCTTTTGTTGAATTCCTGAGATTCTTGTTGGATTATTATTCCAACCTGAGTAGGTGCCTCAGGGTGGTGATGCTGCCCCCAAGCATATTAATTGGTCTTTTCAATTCTGTTTCATTTCCATACCTGACAAGATTGTGTCAACTATGAACTCCTCCAGGCCTTTGAAAAACATGCTGAACAGACCAGGTCCCAGAAGAGAACCATGAAGATCTGTTTTTAATGAGCCTCAAGGCAGTAGATGAACCATTAACTGCTACACACTGGTCTCACAAGCCATCCAGTTCCTCACACATCTATCATTTCACCTATCTAAACTGCATTGTCCCAACTCAAGTACGAGGATGCTGAAGGAGATCATGTCAAAGCTTTCATGAAGTCAAGATCAAAGATCCACTACTCTCCATTCACCCCCATATTCACTCATTTCGCCACAGATGGCAGAGAGGTCACTGGGCATGACTAGTTCTTAGATCTGTGCTGCTATTCCTAAGCACCTTATTCTCCTTCATGTGTGCAGAAACAGCCTCTGAGAGGGCACACTGAATGATTTTCTCAGGAATCAAATCAGCTTTAATCAGCCTGTAGTCCCTTAAATGATCTTTCTTGTTCTTTTTGAAGATGGGTGAAACATTTCCTGTCTCCAGTCACTGGGAATCTCTTCCAGCCCCTCAACAAAGGAGAATGGCCTCACAATACTTTCAGCCAGTTCTTTGTGTTCTGACTGCTCCCCAGCATGTATGGAGAGCATGTATGTACTTATACGAGTCAAAATTTCTCATGAGATCCCTGACTTGATCCTCTCCTGCTGGTAAATCCTCTTTTCCTTGAATCCTGTCCCTAGTCACAAAAGACCATGAGATTTTTCTCAGTGGACACTGAGGTAAAGGTAGCATTGATCACAGGTTTATCGGCATTCACTTCCATTATCCACTTGCACAATCAGGATTCAGCAGCATGCCCACATTTTCCTTTTTTTTTTTCTTTTTCAATTGTTCTTACAATGATAGAAGCACTTTTTGCTGTCATTCTTTGCCACTTTAGGTGTGCTAAACTTTTCTCAACACCTCACTCTTAACATCTCTCTTGAGACTTGCAGCATAAGCTCCTAAAAGTATCCACCAAATGCTAGAGAATTCTAGGAAGCATTAAGAATCAATAACATATTCATTTTTAAATTAAACAACTAAGCTTAGATAGCTCCAGGAGGATTATCATAAAACTCCTGAATCAAAACTTGTATTACTGTTTTTCTCTTTAAAAACAAACAACAAACAAACTGCAACAATTGAAGTAAATGACAGGTGGAAGAATTACTCTTCAAAACAGCAAGTTCTGCAACCAATCTCCCTTGCAAATGCAACACTGCAACTTACAGTTGCTCAATGTATCCTCCATGCAATGGTTGTACAAGGGAGCAGAGTCACAATTTAGTGCTAAGCAGTAGGTTACAAAAGTAGTCTGCAGCAATTCCACCAAAAGCATCAGGAACTGCTCTCAAACCTTTTCAGTGCAAAGTAAGAAGCTTCACATTAATCATGCCATTCTCCTTAGCTCCTACTCCATCTTCATTGCCCTCTCCACGAGCTGGCACTGGATTTGTTTACTTTGGTGTTTAACTGATGAGAAGTGTAATTTCATAGAAATTCTCATCACAAAGGTATTGCGAAGTACAGAAACAGATTACTCTTGGATGAAACAAAACTGCCAGATGTACTGCAACTGTTAATGAGTGTTAGATCCCTTGGACCAGCCAAGTTTGAGCTGATACAAAGTCACACATCTACAAAAAACAAATGCAACAAATTGCAGCAAGCCATGCCTGGTCCTGACCACCATCTGTTTCATTCCACAGACCTGTTAACCTGTTGCTGCAGGGGTTTTTTTAAGCTCTAGTAGCTTAATTTGCCACTACAGACTAAGAGAAGTTAAATTAAGGCACTCTCTTGCCAGTCCTGAAGACTCTGAAGGCTTAGGCTATCACAGAAATATGGATTTTCCCTTAAACCATCTCACTGTTCAAGATTATGCCCAGGTAATATGCATCCCATACAATTATACACATTCTAAGATGAAGTTTTTGAAGCACATTTTCTGATGTCAAAAAACCTAAGCCTACTTTCCACTTAACATCCTTTGTTAAACTGCATTTTGGGCAATGAAAATGGAGACTTTCATTGTTCTGAAAAACAGTATCGCTAAGAATGAAAATATTAAAATATAACCTGTTAGTGGTTTTTTTGTTTTTTTTTTTTTTTGTACTTTTTTGTTTGGTTTTTTATTTTTTGGGGGGTTTTTTTTGGTGGTTTTTTTTTTTTTTGTTTGTTTGTTTGGGTTTTTTTGCTGGTTTGTATCATGAAGATACAGGCTTTCCAGTTAAGTTTTAGAAATAATATGTTAATTGGTCACTTCTAAATACAGGTAGTACACAAAATTTAATTAAATACAGAAACCTGCAAATCTGCTCATTACACATCCCAAAGATTTCATTAATTTGAAATATTGGGACTCAGTAATGCAAATAACTCTTGGATTTGACACTTTATCCTCAATCCCAAATAAAAATGTTTTAAACTTTTCATGCAATTATTCCTATGAAATAGGAATTCCATAGCAATAACATCTTAGGGACATACTCTTGGCAAATTATATGGTTTTCTAAATTTGCATTAACTATTATAACATTTTCAGTTCCTTTTTTTTCCCAGAAAAATTCTACTTATTCAATTTGAACATCACTTTTAAGACATTTTTAATTGCAATTGAAATTAACTGATTATGCACTACGAAACACATAGGTATTAGTTCTGCAGCTCTATTTTTCTGGAACAGTGTCAAATGTTTTGGGTTGTTTTTTTAATAAATAATGTGTGAAATGACAAGAATATACAAGTACAGTGTTAAAAAAAATAGTATTTCCTTACCATGAAGAAACCCTTCACTGCAAGTGGAAGCTGGATGCTTAACAAAATGTACTGTCAGGACTAAATTACAGTTTGGCTAAATTCAACATTCTCATTCTATCATTAACTCATATACAGCAATATCTTTGTACTTTTGCCAGTGCCACACATTTGCATTCTAGATAGAATCAGGTAGAAAGACCTATGCAATTCCCCAGTTTAATACAGAAGCTTGCTGCTACAGCTGGTCTGAATCAGACCCATATAAATGTCTGATCCTCACTTCTAAACAGCCTCTGCAACTGCTAGCAATTCATTTATTGGTTTAAATTCACAACGAAGAAAACTACCCAAAGCTTTGTCAAGGAGGAAAAGAAATAAATGTTGGTGATGTTAATAGTATGCTACAGCTGGTTTAAAAGCTGGTATCACAATATTTGTTTGAAAAATATGAGAATTATGTCATTGACAAGGAAACAAGGAAACAAATGATGATCCCCTTTTGTAGTCTGTAGTCTTGATAGGACACATGTTGGGAATGTTCTAGCAGAACCCAAGACAAGATACAGAATTACCATCATTTAATGAACTTCAGCATTTTCTTGTGTTCATTGAACAGCTCATTGTGCAAGGCAAAAAAATAACACTTATTTACTTAGTTATGGTACATTAATGAACAAAATAAGACAAAAGAACAGGAAATGATTCATAGCCATCTTTAAACTCTAATGGTAAAAGAGCCTTGTCTGAATCTAGAACCACCATTCTCACCATAATAGAAATTTGAAAAACATAGTACAGCCAAGTGAACTTTTAGCTGGCAAAAATGCATAGTTCTTATTTTATATACTTATCAACCTATAAAGAGAAGTGAAATATACATTTTAATACTTTCAATTACTATCCACAAAAGATGAAGACAAGGATTTGTGGGAAGTGGTGAGTCTCAAATTTAGTTTGATCATATTAATGAAAGCTTTACAAGTATTCTGTGCTTAAGTGGACAAATAGCAGTCACAGCTCTGCTAACACAAATACTGAATTATCTCATATCCTCATCTGCTGAGATTACAGTTTTCTGTTTTCTAGTAATAATAAACATCATTAAATACTCAGCTTTGTTAGCAGGAGTCACTGGAAGTCTCCCCTCTTCTTAGAAAAGAAGAGGGAACAGTGTTTGAATGTGAACCTATAGTTCTGGCATAGACTAGTCTGTGACTAAATGGTACTCTCAACTTAATTGCCATGTGGAACAGCTTCCTGAGGATGAAGCCTGATCAGTACAAAAGAAATATTCAGGATCAGAATAAATTGTGTCCCACTCAGTCTTAAACAAGTCCCTATTGCACTTCACTAAACAATTATTTTCAAATTTAAATCATTTAATCATTTTAATAATTTAAATTTGAGAGGTTTTACTGGGGATTGTGTGAAACCATGTGTGTTTTTTCATAGAAATACTTAAGGATAATAAGTCATAATTCCAAAATATCTATTTTTTAGTTGCAATAGAATCAGACTCAGACTTGTACAGGTTGGAAAAGAACTTCAAGATCAAGTCCAGCCATTATCTGAACACTGCCAAATCCACCACTAAGCCATATCTGCAAGTGCTCCATTAACACAGCTTTTGAGTATCTCCAGGGATGGTGAATCCACCCTGGGCAGCTTGTTCCAATGCTTGACTACACTGTCAGTGATGAAATTTATCCTAATACACCATCTAAACCTCCCCTGGTGCCACTTGAGGCCATTTCCTCTTGTCCCATGGCTTTTTTTTTGGGGGGGGAAGAGACCAACCCTCACTTAACTACAACCTCCTTTTGGGTAGTTCTAGAGTGATAAGGTAATCCTTGTGCTTCTGCTGCCATGTGGATTTCCATTCCCTGCCTCCAGACAGCAGACCAAAGGATCTTGCTAGCCCTCTGTCCATCAAACATCAGCATGCTTCTCCCAGGTTTAGCTTTAGTGAGTCAGCCCTTTCACCCTTCAAATCTGGTTTAAAACTCTCTCCAGTGATCCCTGATAACTCCTGTGCAAAGACTCTTTCCCCATTTGAGACAGCTGTACCCCATATTTTGCCAGAAGCCTGCTGCCATGCATATCACGGTCTCCCTCTTCAGAAAACTCGCACCACTATAAAAAAAGATAATATTGCTAAATGGAAAAATCACTACAGTGATTGCCAGAGATATTCTTTTTTGCTAGTTTCACAACTCTGGTACAGAACTGAAAATCTTAGCTGAAAGACATCTTCCAATATGAGCCAAAGTTGGTGACAACAGAAAGTGTATGATGATAACTCTGGACTCCAGAGTTCTAAGACAAATGCAGAAATGCAAAAATGGAATCAAAATTCATTAATTTTAAATTTCAAATATCCCTAGAGCACTACATTAGAGTTTCCAGGCATTCAGTTCTTTTGCAGACTTTTTTATAAGAAAGGACAAGCTTTTGTTGAAAAAAATTACATGAATATACAGTTAGTTATGTTTATAAAGGCTAATATAAAAGCATGAAACACATGCTGTGTTATGGCACTGTCGTGGTTTAACCCCAGCTGGCAAAAAACCAGTGCACAGCTTCTCACTCATCCCCCATCTTCCTGGGTAGGGAGAATTGGAAAAGAAAAACTAAACCTTGTGGCTTGAGATGAAAGCTATTTAACAATTGATGCAAAATAAAATATCATAACAATAGCTTTTGTTTTTGTTGTTGTAGTGGAAAGGAGGAACAAAACCCCAGACAGACAAGTGATGCCCAGTTGCTCACCAGCCACTGACTGAGGCCCAGCCCATCCCCAGGCAGTGATCAGCCCCTTCCCCCAGTTCACACACTGGGCATGATGTTCTGTGGTTTGGAACATGATTTTGCCTAGTTTGGATCACAAGCCCTGTCTATGCTGCCCCACCCCCCAGCTTCTCATGCACCTGCTCACTGGAAACTGAAAATTCACTGCTTTACAGTAAGCACTACTGAGCAACAACTAAAACCTCAGTGCGTTATCAACACTATTCTCTTACTAAATCCAAAACAAAGCAGTGTATCAGCTGTTAGGAAGAAAGTTAACTCCATCCCAGCTGAAACCAGGTCAGGCACTAAAGCTGGCAAACATGAGGCTGAAATCAGAAAAAACAATTTTCCAGCTAGGTGTTATTTCAGGGCTTGCTGCTGTGTAAGCTCAGCTTGGCCAGGATCAAGCCCCAGCTAATGACAGACACCTTAGGCAGACTGGGGAATGCCTGGCATAGCAGAGGAAACAATTTATATGTTGTGCTCGTAGGGGTTTGACACTTTTCTGTGTAAAGCTGAATCACATTTTTTGCCCGTCTGTCACGAGCACCATGAAGGCTGCAAGTTCCTCAGGGCAGGAGCCTGTTAAACACTTAGCACAACACAGGAGCTCTGTGCTAATAATTACCATTGCTACTAAATACACTGTGGCATAGCTGTTTCAGTAGCCTTACCCTCTTATTTCCGTGAGGCTGTCAGTATAATAATGTTATACTGAATTCAATAGAGAGGTTTGGGGAATGTGAGGAAATGCTCTATCAGTTTTCCTGATCTCCTGCAGTGCTAGGCAGCACTTTTGACACCAATAATCTACAGCCCCATTGCTGTCAAGAACAAAAAAATGTGCTCACACAATTAACATGTGACATCATATGGTAATCACCCATCAAGAAAAGGAAATGCCTGAAAAGCAAACACATTTGCTCCCAAAATTAAAAAGCATCAGATCTTTCCTCATGCAATATAACCACCTTCAGTTCAAACAGAAATCACAGTTCCCTGGTCCGTTTCTCCCTCATGGAAGACAACTCTTTCACGGAATAATATAGATAGGAGTCACCAGATGAGATTGAGGCATGAAATACAGAATTTATATTCAGGCTTCTGTTCAGTGTATAGGAGGAGAAGCACACTGCCTCTTCCAGAAGCATCTGTTAGTGCTCTCCAAGCCCATAGGTGGTAGCAGAGTGGACTGGCTGAGCAAATGCAGCCAAAGCCAGAGGCTGAGGCCCTTAATAGCCCTTCTCACATGCACAAAGTATGAAACTTGCACTCAGTGTAATAACATTGCTCAGTTATAATGTGCAAACTGAGAATCCTTCTGCAGAAAGGCAAGGATCTCTTAAGATCTCAGGTTTTGTTGTTCTTCATCTTAAGCTTTTCTACATGGGACATATGGAATTAGGAAGATGCAGGAAAAGTAATTTATAAAGTTTGTTTTCCAATCAAAGTTTTGATTGGACAGCACCTGCACATATCAAATCCTTGTCATTGTTTAGCACAAAAGTATTAATAAAATTCTAAAAAGCATTTTTCTGCCCTTTGTTTCGACACAAATTCTTATTCATACAGATAGACATTCCACACAAAGAATTTAAAATGTTGAATGAGGCTAATATTTTCCTACATGCTTTTGTGACTGCATGACTACATAAAGAAACCCCTCCACATATACACATTGCACATATGCAAGCTAAAGTCTATGTGGATGTTTAAGAATAAAATAAATCTTCCAATTTTGTAACGCTAAATTATTGATAGATTTTCCATTTAAATGCAAATTTGACTTTTGGTTTTAATGGAATAAATACTTTTTCTAAAATTTTTTAGTGAGCAACATTGGGAAAAAGTTGGCTGTATGAGACCGGTCTAGATTTGGTTGGTATAATTCTTAGTAAGATAGTGTGGATGCATTTTCTTTTATAATTTCATCTATGTTTTTATAATTTATTTTTGAAAAGCAAATTAAGTGCATTGTAGATCTTCCAGGTTAAATAAAAAAGAAGACAGTTTATTCATAGATTTTTGTGCTTATGGGGTGGGAAGAAAAGTGGACTTTGCAAAATAATGATCTCCTGGTAGTGTAAAATACAGGAAAAAACAAGAGTTCAAGAGTAGCATTATGACCAAAATTCACTATGTGCTTTTTATTATGTCAGGAAAAACTCTTTTAAGAGATGGAAATCACTACATTCTATTGATTCATGCACAGAATCTTCAGATGTAAGTCATCAGTGTTGACACTTTCAAATACATAAAACGTGACATCTGCTCCTACAAGCTCACTACACAGGCTGTAAATCATCAAAGAGAAAAACAGTTCAATGTCATTTCAGCCACTGTAAGCTATGGTTTACAACTGAGAGATAAAAATAGTCATACTGTCTCTATGACATCTAAACCACTTTTCTACTGCAGTATTCTATGTTCTGATTTATCTTTCTGGTTGAACAACACAGAATCAATTGTAAGCAACTAGTGTAGTTTGATTCCAGTCAACAGCAATTTTCTCCAGCTTTATCTTTTTTACCCCTCACTGCACTGACTTTAAGTGATCTCCCAGACCCACTGTTTTCCATGCAGTGCTTTGTGGAGACTCTGAGGAATTAATATTGTCATTTAAAAGTATAAAAGTGCAAGAAAAATGCATAACTTATATTTAAAGGCTTCCAAATACTTGTAAAATCCTTTTTGTGCTACACCACATCTGCGTTCACACTAATGAAGAATGTCTGTATTCATTTTTCAACACTGATATCAGGGATCACTGTATAAGATACTTTTAACATGCACCATTCCTCACCAAAGAAAACAGTACCAAGTATCTTGATCCCTCCTTGAAAGAAATGCTAAATTGCTTTCTATAGCTACTTTGTCAACCTAATTATTATTCAAACCAATATTCAATTTGCATAAAGTACTAAAACAGTTTTTCAAATCTTCAGTGATTTACTTCATTTAATTATGAAGTGAGAACATGACTATTGCAAGTGGCATATTTTGTTATTATTAGCACCTAAGAGATCACAACATGCATTAGGATTCAAATATTTTTTGAACAAGAAAAAGCCCAAGGAGGTGAATTATCTTAACCACCAGTGTTTAGTATTAGTGTTTGCAGTAGAAATAAAACATTTATATGGCTAATGAAAATGTAAAGAATAGACCCATCACCACAACAAGCGACACAGTGATCTTGCAACACACCATGCATGGGTAACTGCCAGCAAGCAGAAAGCAACAGAGCATCACATTAAAGAGCCAAACTCCAGGATGAGCCAGAAATAGTATTTTCTGTTTCCAGGTTGTAAAATTTTCCTAACGTACATGAAGATAAAAATCACATTCCTTTCAGTTTTATTTTTCTTTACTGAGAGACTTTGTATGAAGTTCTCTGGGCACACCTCCTTTTCTGGGAAGGACATGAGCTTTACCCTTTGAAGACTGATGTCCAGAAACTCACCTTTAGACTACTAGGCAGCCACACTGGAACCTATTTCCACAAGCATGCACTCACCCAAAGTACCAAAGAAGCCTTCTCGCATAGAACTTCACCCAAACACACTAATGTAAAAAATAGTTTTACTAGCAAATAAATCAACAGTTTTCCAATGACAGCTAGTACAACTAGATCTTAAAACACTCTCAATGCATTGCGAGTTTAAGTATGAAGATTGAGAATTTTATCATCTTCCCTTCCTCTGTAATGCACGGTTTCTTGAATTTTTGATTCCATAAGCCTTTTTTTAGATGTCAACATAACCTATCACTTAATTCACAACACAGGTATACAGGCCTTTGAATGAAGTGGGAAAGCCATCCCCAAGTTTCAAACTTAATAATTACAAGTCAGATACACACATCTGTGGACGTGCAGAACCACAGCCCTCAACAGTTTCCTTCAGGAGTGCTCCTGTGAAAAGACCCAAAAGCCAGTACAGCATGAGCAGCACTGCCTGCCTCAACCTGTAGTCAGGGCTATCCCCTTTTATTACTCAACCTATAATTAACCCAGAGAAATTCACTGTGTTTTCTGGCTAAATGCACTGTCCTTCAAACCATATACTGGAGGTCATAAGGTATATTCTGTTGCATTGATGATTTAAACCTGATAGCAAACTCATATGCACTATAGCACAGTATCACTATTATGCACATACACATTGTCTGCTGACTTTGTCTCCCTAACCTGCCTGTAAATTCTACAGCCACTGCATTTTGGTTTTATAAATCCCAGATTCCAAAGTCAGATTTCAGATATTTGGCTGCAGGGGTGTCCAGAACTTACCCCATTTACTATTTCATTCTTACTAAGTACTTGCTTGCACATTTCCAAAATACAGTCTGCTGTCAGCCAAGAAGCCTAGAAAGCTAAATCAGATTTCAGACATTCACACCAGAGGTTCTTTCCAACTCTCTAACATAGTCATATGGTCTAGCTCATAGCAAGATTAGAAAGGCAACATTTTTTCACACAATTCCATATAAAATCTTGATTTGTCATGTGCGTGCGCACATACACGTACATGGAGGAAACGAAGGCACGTGTGTGTGCACACTTATGCACATAAAAGCAGATAAGCAGATCTTATCTCCATCCACTAAAATATCTCTTTTCTTTCCAACTGTTCTTCTGCTGAATGCTACTTGACAACATGTTCTCAGTTCCCACTGAAACTCAATAAAAATATAGGGACACTCAACAGTTTCAAAATATCTGAGGCACAGACACAAGTATAACCACATGGAAGAGAAAGAACAGATTAGTTTATGGTTGTGGAACAAGACAGGTCTGGACCTGAATGAATAGTATATTTTTTGAAAGCTAATCTAATTATGTAATACATTCCAAAACCATAAATTATCCCCCAATAATACACCATGCATCAATCTTCAGAACAAAGACATGGCTTACATTTTGTAACTGGATATTTAAAACATTAAAATATTAACTTTACCATTATCAGAACTAGTAGAAGTATTATAAATCTTCTTTTACTTTAATTGAAAAAAATACTGTATGTCTGAATGTTTGTTTCTATATTTGATTGGATGTCATCGATGTCTATTAAAAAGCATCTCTCATGAGGGACAGTGCCAATGGGATTTCAAAGTAAAACACCTATGTTTTTTTAATTTTGTAGTTCCAAAAAGATTTCCCAGATGGATGAGTTTTGAAAGAGTTTATATGTCAGCTTCACCAATTTCCACAAATATCCAGGATTTCCCAAAATTTAGCTGCTTCAAGCTGTAACAGGCTAGTGAATATCTTTGATAGGGGTTGCATGAATTTAGAAACACCAATCCTTGAGATGTCCCAGTAATTTTGGAAATCACCACCTAAAACTGGATCTGTGAACATGCAAAAGCATCAAAGAATTCACCTACTTCAGCTACAAAAATAAATCTTATAACGTCACCAGCTTCCATAATTGCTTCCTAATATACAACGCTAAAAATTATCTCTATTCTAAAAATTACTCTATTCACAGAGTAAGTCAAAAGTACTTTGCATTATCAAGTCCCTCATCACTTGCAAACTTAGTTCCATGGCAAATCCTCCTGCCCATAAAGTGGAAGAGAAATTCTTCCATATGCTGTTCTATTTGCAGCTAGTTTCAACAAATTTATTTGCAGGAGATGGGACAGTTGTCAGAAAAATACTGAATGAACAGACTCACTACTTTTTCTCCTGCATTAACTCTTGGAGCTCAATTATTGAGGAAAACCTCCTCACCACCTTCATTAGGAGAACTTGGCACCTTGTGACAAAAGGCTCACAGGGCAGCCCTCTTCTATCCATGAAAACTATGAAATCCAATGCAAGCAGACTCACTGTGGCCAATGGACTTACCTGCACAAGTAATTTGTTCAATGACAAAATAAAAGCTGAAGAGTGAGCCATCATGTACAGGTGATAAAAAGCAAAAGATATATCAAATGTAATTTATCTAGCATTACATGTTATCTATTATTTTCATTTTGTTGCTGAATTGGTAGAACTAGCATATAACTGGAAAAAAATTACTAGTGACAAATCTATTAGTGTATAAAGGGAGGTATTTCTTACAAGTACCTAGAGTTATATACAATCTTCATGCTATACACTGAACTCCCACTGACACAAATGAAACCTTTACACAAAGAGTAAGTACAGAATGCCTTCCTCAGTTTGTATGCAAAAATCTGCAGCTGAGGAAATACTTCATCTAACATAGGAAATAGCTGACTGGGGAGCAGACAACTCACATCTAAAATACAAGAGTTGGTATGCAAAATAATGGCTATTCTTTTCCCCATTCACAACATGAGCATTAACCTAGGCACTATGTACACAAAGAAACACTATCAATGGATTATTTGCAATTTATAAATGGATTTCTGTGACTTCACTCCTTTTTTGGATAGTACAGATACTGTCAGTACTGATTATTTTTTCACAACAGAAAGAAATACTTGGCAAGGTGACATAGAATGTATCTTAGACTAAAACAGATAAACTGAAGAAGGTTTGGGGTTTGTGTCTATGGTTATGTGCTTTCCAGAAATATATTTCTTCCTTCAGCAATTAAGTATCTTAAATGATACCTCAAAGAAAAAAGAAAAGCTAGTGTCCTACATCTAAGAAGTTTAAGCACTGAATACTTAATCCACTGTCAAAACAATGTGAAAGAATTAAAGGAGTAAAAAGTTGCAAGACACTAAGAACAACTAGCAGTAAGAAAAGTTTTTGTATCCCTTCAACAGGCTCAAAAATTTACATGTACGGGCAACAATAAGAGATGATGGTTTCCAATGACAGACTTCTTTAAGAACCTCAGCTATTTGTCCTTAGCAATTTCAATCCCATCTTACTCCAAAAAGCTTGGCACCATCTCACCACATTTCCTCATGAAAGCACATATGGCCATGCAAACAGAATATTTCTCTTTGAAATCTGCAATGCTCTGTGACTGCATGTGCAAAGTTAAACTTCCCTTAGCTCCCCTCGTAGCTGTTTCTAAAAGGGCTGTCAGACATGGAACTAGGCCAGGTCATAGTGGCCCAAACTGGGCACTTGTTCCAGGCTTCTGGGCAAGAAGCTTCTCTGCACAGTGGCAAAAGTCTTTAGGACAGTCCAAACCTTCTGCTCTTTACCAAGTCTGCCTTTTGCTCCATCCAGCAAACTAAGGAACATGGACATTTTTACACTTCCTGACTACTGATGGTTGACCTGAAGTATTTCACACCAAACTACATGAGCATGCTGTTGGCTCCTTTGGTGACTACTGTTTTCTCTCCTTTCTCTATTGGCATCCTGCTGGCTCCAATGAGGTGCACATAGTTAAATAAAAGCACAATGATGACACCAGCTTTTGCTTGCTGTAACAGCTCTGCCTAGCTGTCAAGACATTGAAAACCTGCTCTACCTACTTCATTACCTAAAAACCACACAAAAAACAAATTAAAGTTTCATATGTACATTACATTATTAGCCAGTGATTAGGCTTGTCCAGGATTCTGAGGAAAAATCTAAGATCACTTACTAGGGGTTCTCAATGACACTCCCAGTCTCATAAAAGGAACATGGTCAGCACATTCTCATCTGTATATGAAAATAAGGTTGCAACATTGCCAAATTCAGAATTGAGTTTATGGCTCTTGGAGGTGATTACAGATAATTTTTTGAGACTTTGGGGTATATTTTCAGGGTAATGTGATTTGGCCACTGCAAAAGTTTAGTGTAATTCAGTTTAAGACTGCGTTCTTATTAGGGGTTTAATTACCTATCGATTTCAGCAGAACTGCTGCCCATCACCATAGTAGACACCTTTTGTGTAAAATCAATAGCAATATTAAGTCTCTTTTCAGTGTAAGATCTGGGCTGCAGGCTAAAAAAAGTTTGTTTTCCGTTTCACTGTTCCTACTCAGCTTTTTTCAGATGTTTCTTTGAGAACTGTACCAGAATCCAGAAGCTGTTATCCATACAAACTGTTCCTATTAAAGACTCGTTTAGATCAACAACACTTTTAAATGTGTTAAAATTTCCTGCTCTTGACCTGACAGTTTCAGCCACTTCTGGTTTGATCTGTCTTGTGATTTCTACAAAAAAAGCCTTCAGGAAAGAGAAATTTATCCGTGCACCAGTGCAGTGAAATGTTCCATGCATTTTTAGTGTTTTTATATACCATCTGAAGCCAATTCTGAGTAAGAAGCATTCTTTACCTAATCCAATTTATGTAGTCAGACTAAGCAAGAAAAATGAAGTCATCTAGATATTTTGTGTTTGTTTGGCTTACATGATTAAGGAGAAAGGAATAGAAATGATATTCCTTTTGGGAGCAAATTCAATTCAATAGTATTGAACAACTTCTATGCTTTCAAGGTATCTTCCAGGAAAGCATTCCTTGCACATTTTCATTTATTACTGTGTTTCTCTAAATCATCTTTTTTTAAGCTACATTGGGGCAGAAATTGATTTAAACCAAGCTTTCACGAGGCTCATTAAATGGTAAAATGCATTCTTCACTCTTGTTTGTAAAACTGATACTAAGTTTTTAGTACAGGTATTAAACTGTTCTCAGTACCACCAATATTTTACTGGATTTCCTCTGTATATAAGTTATGAAAAAAACCAAGTGAGTTCAGTTATGAAATATTTGTCAGAGAAACTTTACTCCCACAGAGCACTTCTGCAAAATTTGTGATATTCTCAAAGTTTAATGTTCAAAGATCTCCTTGTGTTACTTCTGTTTCTACTTTTTCTTCACTGATACTCTTGAGATTTCCTGGCATACATATTTAATAGTTTTCCTACTCTTAACTTTTTAATCTTTGAGCAGGACAAGAAAGCAGAACCACAGATTAATTTCAAGTAGGCTGAGATCTCAATCCAACTGATGGTACTTGAAAAAGCAGTAGGAAAAATACAAATATCTTGATTTCATCAGAAGAATAATCCTATTTAAACAAAAATCTTGGGAAGGATCAGCAAAAAACAGTGGTGAATAAAAAAGTAAATGATCCTGTGGAAGTTATAACATTTTATGATGATGAGAAATAGACACCAGTTAATCTAGGCTATATTAATAAAATTTATTTTACACTGCCTTTAGTTTAGTTTTTGGGCTTATTATTCAGTGAATATGCCCAGAAAAAGGCAGCTTGTTATTACATGTAACAGTTGCAGGGTATGGATGAATGGTGCTACAGCACTTAAAATTACACATGCACAAACATGATGGAAATTAGTACTACTGTAGATATCAAAAGCAAACAGACCTAATTAAAGAAATAACTGCAACAAACCCAGATGCAACCCAAAACAAAGAAGGACAACTCCAAATCTAATGAATCCTTTGAATATTAATTACAGAATTCCTAACAATACACTGGGAAAGCTCTCTTGGAGAATTCAGTTTACTGTTTAACAGTTTCTGACTAATTTTATTAACCTGTACATCTGAGAGGATCAACCCCCTCTGGGTTTAATTAGAAGAAAATTCAATTTAAATCTAAATGTCAACAGTGGTTACTAATTATGGCAGGGCCCTGGACGAGACATCCAGTCTGTAATCAGGCAGTTCTCTGCTAACAATTAACAGTTTCTTTCTGAGTTATGAGTGCATTAGGATTTTCCTTTTTCTAAATAAATATGATTCAGCATGGGGCACGACTAATATTAACAGCACCTACTGCTACGTGCAGACATGCAGAAGAGGTTGCCAAATTAAATTACAGAGATTTCTCAAACATATAGCTGAATAATAAGCAGCCACAAAACTAGGTCAGGGTCGCAAGCAGTCAACCACAGCCCCTCCCCCCCAACATGCAAAATAAATATACCCACTATCTCTGAATAGAAATCAGTCTTTTGTTATGCCCTTTGTCAGGAATATGTTACTGCAAAATGATATTTATTTCCACAGTCTTTGCAGCTGTGAGCAGGACTGAATTAATCTTTCGAGAACTGATTTCATCTTCAATTTCATGTTTATGATTATGAAATGTAAATGTATTACTGTAAAGAAAAAATGATAACAAAAGGCATAGATGTAAGAAAGGCAGCTTTATACCTACAGCTTTCACTTGCCTTTTACTAATGAAGCAAACAGCCAATTAACTCTTAAATAAAAACAGACATTATAAAAATGCATTATAGAGAATGTGTAGAAACAAAAACTGGGGAGATACCTAAAATGAAATAATCTGAAAATCTAACCTGAGCACAAAATGTGTGATTTAAGACAATTACCAGAAACCAGAAACATGACCAAAACTAGGGTAAGGTTAAAGGGCTTAGTCATTTAACTTCTAACCAGCCCCCACACTCTCAATGTTACAACTAAGGACAATACTGAAAATGCTGATTACAGCTGAGAATTGCAATTTCTCAGCTTGGCGACAGCTTTTTTAAAAATGACAATAGTCTTTTCTGAACCATTTCATTTTGATGACCTACTAATTAATTACATCCATACCCATAAACTAGGAACCATGCTGGGTTTTGTGGAAGCTGTTGACAAATTTGTGTGATTTCATCTTGGGACTTACCAGCCATCATGCTCAAATATTCCAGACAAACATATTTTGGGATTTGTTAGCAGTAATTTCTCAAGATGAATATCTATGACAGGGAAAGCAGAAATCAGAGGGTATCTGTATGGAAATACGAGTTCTATGAATAGTTTTAGTTTACATAGTACAACCTTAACAATCAAACATGCAGGTCTTGGGCTGCTCTTTGCTAAACAGGAAAGCTGTTTTCTTTCTATGCTAAAACCCAAACCAGTATAAAATGATATTAATAAGAAACTCTTTTATAGAGAATCTTAAAAACATGAACTGGACTGTACTTTAGTCATATTTGCACGTTATTTTGACTAGATGTCACCAAGTGGCAAATGAATGTGAGAGCATCACTGTTGATAAAAGTTTGTAAATATAATTACAGCTTCAGATGCATTCTTAGTAGTAAAGGCATACTAATTACTTAGTATTATGTGAATGCACTACTGTAATTTAATTTAAATTTATATATTTTCAATTAAACCCTAAACCTAAAATCCCATATGCATGTACTTGATTTCAAATCTATAGAGTTTTATGTCCTCCCTGAGGAGAACCTCCCTCTGAACTAAAAAAAAAAGTAAATATGTATATGTATGAAACACTTCTAAAGGTGCAAGCAGGTGCTTATTGTTAAGAAATAAGTAAGCACCTCTATTTAAGAAAGCACTTCTTGATATTAACCACTGCACATCACATATATTATGTAAGGCTTTCCTGAGTAATGGTAAATCAAGCACATCTCAAAAATTAAGCATCTTATTTCCCCTGTTTCTGAACCAATGTGGCATTTTTTTTCTCAATAATGAAAGGATTATTCACATTTTAAAGTATAATGGAGAATCTGGCTCTTAAAACCTTATGATGAAGTGAGTGGTTGCTGAAGATGTTCTACAAATGTAACACTTGAACCTGACAAGAAAATTACGCAACCATGACTACATTTGGATGCTCCAGCTCAGATTAGCTGCATGCTCTCTGCACACACCACAGCCTGTTGATACTGGCAGCTTCTGTGCAAGTGAACTTTTGCAGTCAGATTGAAAGTGGGTGTTTTAAGCCTATTTTTGTCATAACGAACGTTTGATACCTGGCCTCCCTTGCACCACTGGCTCCACCCCAGCTCCTCTACAAATAGTATGTCTTTATCCACCAAAAAAAAGAGAATCAGAACTCAGCTTCTAACCTTACTGTTTGAATTAATGTGTGAAAAAAGGCAGGATTGATAGAATGAAATAATTTGCAGCTGACATCTGAAATTGTTACTTAGCTCCTGAGGATGAAGGGAGGAAAAGGAAGGTAAGGACAAGGGACTGTCCTCCCTCGCTGCTTAAGCTATGTAAAAAAAAAAAAAAAAAAAAAATCCCCAAGATTAATGAAGCCATAGATGGATTGTCAAAGGGTAGCTTTGCATCTCATTGAGGCTCAGGTCCCAGTCTCCCACCTCTTTATTCAGTGTCTCCTGCACTCTGGAACAACTCAGGAACTCCAAACACCAGCACAAATCTAGGATGTAATATTATTTTTTCTCCACACTTGTCAGTAAATAGATATGGGTTTTTTAAGGGTTAAAAACATCAGGTTTTTATTTGAACTCAGCTTTGGCCCTCATCCCACCCCAGGTGACTATTACATTTCTCAGGTGGTTAAATTCATGCCTCCTTTACTTTCATGCCTTTAATTCTTCCTGAAATACGTAACAGCCAACCAAAAATACTCAGCTGGCTGTGTTTTCTTATTTTGTTGTAAAGTTTCTGCAAAATTTTGGCCTCCATAAAGTCAGCTGAAGTTTTGCTCTCAACTAGAACAGGGCAGGGCTTCACGCTTTCTAAAATACTGTTTTCAGTTCCTTTAATATTTCTATTTTAAACTACAATTGCTAAAATTGCAAACTACAATAACCAATGATATATTTTGTATGCTCAAAGTTTCAACATCAAATCAAGCTAAGGAACAAAAAGAAACACTTCTGTCTTCTGCTATGCCTACCACAAAATGTAATTTAGAGAAACTATAAAATCACAACTAACATGCTAGTTTTCAGACTTCATTAGGCAAAGGCAAGGGTCTCTATTTTCCCATGCCTGAAGGCACCTATTTCTTCTCCATGTTCAACTGAAGTTAAAGTTGAGATCTTTTTGATAGTAACAAAAAGGAAGTTCTTTTAACCACAGCTCAATAATAAGATGAATGGAAAAACAGTTGGTTTCCTTTTGCTTCAACTGTTTACCTTGATCTGTTTTAAGCAAAAAGAACCTGTATATATTCTTCATTACATAACAACCACAAGCTACACAAACAAAAAAAATCCAACACCATAAACCACTGCGTTGTTTTCATGATTGAACTCCTACAGTTATACTTTTTTCTAAGCAATTCCACTTCCACCTAAGAACAAGAGACTTAATGACTTAAAATTACCATCTACAATACATGATAAATGCCAAAGGGCCCCTTAATACATAGCCATAAGGTGGAGACCTAAAGGAAAGTCATTGTAAACATATTAAACTAAGGAGAGCTCTAAATTCTAGAGAAATTAGAACCTACAATTATATGCTGGTGAAATAAGATTTGACATGATTTGGTAGGACTGAAACCTGGTATGACAATTCACATGACAGAAACTTACCAGAAAAACCTAACAGGAAAGACAGCTAGGAGGAGCAGGAATGTGGGCTCCACATTAAAAGTGTTATTTACATGCTTAAAAACTACAGGCTAATTCAGGATAGTTGTATGTGATTGACAAAAATGTCGTGTTGTTTCTAGCTGCCAACACAGATGACAAAATAGAAGAAGCAAGCCCCTAAAAAGTACTTCTTGGTGCATGTAAATATGTAGAAATTCACACAGGTTTCTGAAGACATAAATTTGATGCTACTGATAAAGCATTTTTGAAATATCTAAAAATTCCACATCTATTCTAAACATAAAAAGCAAACCAGGCAACTTAAAATCATTCTGTGCTAGATCTCAGTGTGATAGATAAAAATAACATGATCATTGCCTCTAACTGGCAATTGCCTGTGTTAGAACATTCAAAAATGAATTTCAATTACAACGCACAGGAATTATGATGTAGATTTCTCTGTAAGAATTCAGTATTCCAAATAACTTTAAAGAAAATTTACAAACAAAACTGGACTAAGCAGCTATTTTAATGAAAAAAAAATGAAAATCAAACTATACTAAACTCTGCAATTCTCCATCATGAAAGTAGAATTTTTTTTGGTGAAAACCCATTTCAGCTGAGAGGAAAAGCAGTTAGAGCAATTTTTTTCTTTCATATATGGCAAAGGTGAAAATGTGGAATCTTAAAGAAGTAAATGAAAATCATCAGTTTAAAAACAGAGTATCAATAATGGAAGGCAGAAATCTAAAGAAGAAAAATAATTTCTGATATGATCAAACAGTGTCAGTAACCAATGAAATCTGGACCCAAAAGTTGGTAATGAGATTAACTGTTGTGGTACAGAAGATAAGTGAATCTAATACATATTTCAGAAGGCAATACATCCATCATTTGCAGTGACAATCAAACAATTGTGGTTTCCTTTCTAACTAGGTAGGATACTAAACAATAAAGTGAAGTAAAATTTGTAATTACACTGGACCAGAGAGACCCAAAAGTTTAGAAAGGATTGGCTCAGGAGATCTTGAGCCTGCCCTTGATTTACTCTTTGACTAGAGTTTGAAACACTGGAGAATTTCCAGCAGACTTGGGACAAAAATCATAATCCATCAACATTTGAGAAACATAAATAAGATAAAATGCATATTAGCCTGGATCTGTAATTACTCTATTAAACAATACAACAATAAATAGCAAAACGGCGAGTGAACCAATGGCATTGAAATTTATTCTACAGAAAAAGGGTCTTCCCAGAAAATCCATTTTTCATGACATCACGAGCCTGACCAGAAAGGATCAAATTGCAATAATGTATTTGTATTTCTTGTATTGTTTAGATTTCAGACCACATTTTTTAAAATAGTGAACAAACTCAATACAACCCACAATACAGAGCGGAACCCTGCTAACTGACAGACCACTAAAAATAACTGCAGTTGTGGAAATATTGTGAGAAATGCTTCAAGGCATGAAGTTCTCAACCTGATGATCTGAAGTATCTCTACCTCTCACCCAGTAAAATCTGGAGGAAATGTAAAGAGCTGATGAAGTCACAGATACCAAATGGGGAAGATGAGCCATAGAAAAACATCTGAAAAGTGCACTCATTTGAACTGCATTTGAACACAGTTTTTTACATGTTGCATTCATAAATGCACAATGGCAGACTGGAAAATTATTAACTAGTAAAGTCACCTGCACATGAACTGCTGGAGTAATTTAGGTGAGAACCAAGCAGTCAAGAGCAAGCAAATAGTCTACTGTAAGAAAGGGAGTAAAGAATGGTAGCAGCTCTGCAACAAGTCACCAGTAAGAGCCGTACTGAAATCCCATGTCCAATTCTGACATGACTATGCTTCAAGTAATATCCCAAAGCATTGAGAAACAACTGGGAGCCAAAAGAACAATGCACTGTCAGACTATATTAATCTCATTTTCAATTTACCTTATTTTAAGGTTATGAGATGCTTTCAAGACATACTGCAAATATCAGCTCAAGAAATCTCTCCTACTGATGAGTTCTTTATAGATAAAGAGAAGAGAAACACTTGAACAAGTTAAACAGGTAATTCATGCCAAAGGGAAAACACGTATATTTGACCAAGAATAACACTTCACAGAAGCAACTTAACTAGGAACATGAAATATTTTCTATAAAAAGAATATCTAAATTAAGACTATATGTAAAAAGCAGAAGTTTCCCATTGTGGTTGTTTCCTCAGCCTCTGTGTGAGATTGAGGTCAGCATATGTATGAGAACAGCACCTTATAATTCTAAAAGTCTATGCCCAAACCACAGATTAGAGTTACCAACAAGAACTGATCTATTATCCTGGATGCTATGCAGCAGCTCATCTGCACTGCTGAGTGTAACAAATTCAAGACAAGAGTTTGTCAGGTAGACAGAACACAAGCCAATGTTAGAAAGCCAAGTGTTAAAAGTTGCAATTTGCTTCCTTTGAGACTGCACATAAAAGCCCTGCTATTACTTAGCAATGGATCATCTCAAAGAGTTGTAACATCTGCCTTTCCCCTGTGACATGTGTAGGGGGGAATTCAGTGAGTCCAGTAAGTGCCTGATTTAAACACCTATGTCATCATAGGGTAGATAAATATATGACTAATGACAATGCCTCAGTACTTTAACTGTTTGCTCAGAAATAATGGCAATCCATGTCTCAAATGATCTCCAATCTCTTTCACTGAAGCAGAGCTAAGTACGCAGTTCTCCACTAATTACCATCAAACCTATTCTAAAAGAAAATGCCCTATAATGATGGAGTTATCACAATACTTCTAAGTATTCTATTCCAGCATTTTATCTTCATCCTTTTTACAAGCTGAGAGTGGTTATTAACTTTCATCTTCATGAGTTAATAGTCTAGATCTTTCATTCTTCTTGCCTTTTTTTCCTGGACTGTGTCAAATTTGTCTTCATCCTTCCAGATGTGTATGGAGTGCTAACTACAGTTGCATAGTTTTTTGATTAGAAATACCTAAAGAATTATAGAAAAGTGGAGTCTCAAATCCTCAAAAGAAACTTAACATTTACTGAAGTCTCTTGGCACTGGACACTAAACAATTCGAAGATGGAGGCTATGTGAAGTTTGGTCTCAAGAAGTAGCAAAAATATTCCTTTCGAGGTCAAGTCCCAGAATTCCATCTGGTCTCAGAAAAGACCAGAGTGCAAAGAAGCAATTTATCTGTAGAGCAGTTGGCTAAATTGCTTCAGCTGTTGAGTAGAACTAATAACAGCTTATGCTATAAAGCATAGGATACATGCTAAACTCACCACAAATCTCCCAAAGGTTTGACAAGGCCAGTTCACAAGGTCCTCTGTTCATTCAAACTTTAAGTAAAAAATACACTCAGGACAATTATAAGGCCAATATTGGGAGCAGTTTTTTACATAGGTACACAGGATAAAAATCTTTTAAGAAGGTAATTGCTATGCTGTCTCTGTGAGCAGGCAAAAAAAGTCAGAGACAATGCCCAGTTAGAGAGCCTGAGAAACAAAGGGTTCAACCCTGCACAACAGATTTAATGTTAATTGTTTTGATTTGTGCAGGCAAATAAATAATACAGACTTGCACAGACTGAGTAGGTTTCAATTGCCTCCTAAGACAAGCACTGTACAACTACAGAAAAGCCATGAAAATCAACATCTCTGAACAATCTAAAGCCAGATTCAATACTTGAGATCTCTCTTCAAAAATAGCAGTGACACCAGGAAAGGGTGCTTTTTTCCCAGAATGATTTCACAGTAGTTAGGCCTGAGAAAGACGATGGTTTACTCCACACCAATAAAAAATGAAGCCTTCTGAATAAGAAGATACTTGAGAATATGTATCACTTTAGGCACCAGGGAATTAATTTTCCAGAGTATGCTGAAGAATTTGAAAATGGCAGCAGTGTCAAGCTGGGTCCCAGCTTCAGGCATGGGTCTGCAATGTTAGGAGATAGTATGTGAAACACTCATCCTGTGTAGATTTTCATCCAACTCTGGGCTGAAACCATGTGGTGAAAAGGGTAAAAGATACTGGTTTACACCACAAATGTCAAAGCACTTGATAGTAGGGAAACCCCTGTGCACTTATCTGGAGGAAGTATTATTGCACTGCTCCAATTTATCCAGTTTCTGATGCTCCCTTAGCATATTCTCATTTGTAAGACCACAAACATATCTCCTACTAGAGCTAAAACCATTCTAGGGTTTAAGCACTGTGATATCTCAAACTATTCCAATTTCTTCCAGATTCTGAAATAAGAAACAAAACAGCTTTAATATTTACGTTTTCAAAAGGATGATGATGACTTGGAAATTTCCAGTTAAGGAGCTACCTTGAGACTATTACAACAGCAAGGGAAAAGAGTAAATTGCACAATCTTGACCTTTTAAAATGTTCTCTAATATATCACGTTAAAAAAAAAGTACAGTATTAAATAAGAAATTTGTTAGCCTTCAGCACAGAGGCAGGTTTATTAGCAAACAACTAAGTGGAACAAAAAATCTATAACCCTGATCTTATTGAAATAATTACAGAATCTTTAATGTCCCAGTAGGCATATACAGAGAATAAGATGGAGCACACAGAAAGAGCACAGTAATGAAAACAGACAGAAATAGGCCATTCATCCTACCTTTTACTTAGTGCATACAAACGACTGTCAGAAGTGGAAGACAACACAAAAATGATTACTGACCAAAAAACAGTCAAAATCTCTTTTATATTACTAAGTTTTAGGAATATTTGGGATAAAATTAAAATGAAAACCAGCATTCCTGAGAAGTAAATGTTTTGAATGCCTAATTGGCACTTAAAAAAAAAAAATCAACCTGTAACTTTGACAAGTCAATAATAAACCTATTTGAAAAGCACCTACTTAAAATCAGTAGGAATCTCACCATTTAACTAATCTGTGTCTTGCCCATAGTATATTCAGTGGAAATTTAAAACACATATTAATAAACTTTTCAAAATTTAACCAGATGAAAACACATAGATATATTCAAATATTACACTGAGAGCAAAAGATCAGCTATGCAGCTAGCTAGAGCATGCAGAAGTATACACCCAAGCTGGAAAACTTGTAGCAAACTTATCTTTTGAACTTCCTTTACAATTTGTTTGGCTTTGAGTGTTAAACTTAATAGCACAGAGGAACTCTGTCCCAAGCCAAAGCAATGAGGACAGCGCTGTTATCCTCCTTGGGGTAGATGGAAATCAGACTATGACTTCCCCACCCCTGAGGGATCTGAGGCTGTTCAGGTTGGAGACCAAGCAGGCTCTAAGGAGACACTTTTCAGCCTTTTAATATATAATAATATATTGTGTAATTCAAACTGTTTAAATATCTTCATTGATGACCTAGATGAGGAGATTGAGGCCACCATCAGCAAATTAGTGGAAGACACCAAATTGGGTTGGAGTGTCAATCTGCTAGAGGGTAGGAGGGCTCTGCAGAAGGATCTGAGTAGGCTAAATAGATGTGCCAAGGAAAATTATATGAGGTTTGACAAGACCAAGTGCACAGTCCTACACTTTGGCAACAACAACCCTGCAGCACTACAGGCTGGGGGCAGAGTGCCTAGAAAGGGGCCGAGTGGAAAAGAACCTGGGAGTGCTGGTCAACATCCAGATGGACAGGAGCCAGTGTGTGTCCAGGTGGCCAAGAAGGCCAATGGCATCCTGCCTTGGATCAGAAAGAATGTGGCCAGCAGGACCAGGGCAGTGATTTTTCCTCCACACTGGGTAGGCTGCACCTCAAGTCCTGTATACAGTTCTGGGTGCATCAGTTCAGGAAGGAATTTTAGGTGCAAGTTCAGAGAAGGGCCATGAAGCTAAAGACAGAGCTAGTATCACCACCAGCCCTTTAACTGGCATTCCCACCAGTCTTTTATTGACAAACTCTACATGCCTTTTTTTTTACAGACCTTTCTCTCATGCAACTCTAACTCCTTCCTCCATAGACCTCTCTCATAACTCTGACTCCTTTTCTTATTGGCAGCTTCACAGCACCGATTCCTTGTCTTACAGGCAGTTCCACATTACTCTGACTCCTTCCTTCACTCTGCATGGCTGGCTAACCCCAAGCTGTCCCTTTCCCAGACACCTAACCCTTTTCACCTTGTCTACCCCTTGCACAACCACATGCCCCTCACAGCAACCTCCTGCTCTTATTCCAGCAGACTCTCAGTCTCAAGCTCTAACTACAAGTGCCTATAACTGTAGCCAGCTATCCCACTCCTTTATATCCCCCAAAATGATTGGGCAGGCACAGATGTTTCCAGTCCTTAGTAATCAGTACAGCTGCAAGACATTGGGGAAGATTCCCTCCTGCACTGTCCTTTCAGCCTAGCTCTCCACAGTGAAGGGTCTGGAGCACAAGGCTTTTGAGGAGGGGCTGAGGGAGCTGGCATTGCTTAGTCTGGAGAAAAGGAGTTTCAGGGGAAATCTCATCACTCTCTATAACTCCCTGAAAGGAAGCTGTATGCAGGTGGGGCTCAGCCTCTTCCCCCAGGCAATCAGCATCAGGATGAGAGGACATAGTCTTCAGCTGGCGAAGGGCAGGTTTAGGTTGGACATTAGGAAGCATTTCTTCTTCCCAGAAAGTGTGATGAGACTTTGGAATGGGCTACCCATGGAGGTGGGGGAGTCACCATCCCTGGAGGTGTTTAAGGAAAGACTGGATGTGTGGCACTCAGTGCCACAGTAGTGTTGAGCCATGGTTTGGCCTTGAAGTCTGTGTGATTCTGTGATAAGGGGGCTTATAACAGAGGTGCAGTGAATTTTTACCAGGGCTTCTGGTGCTAGAAAGGACAACAGTTTGAAACTGAGGAAGGGCAGATTTGGACTGGTTATAAGGAAATAATTCTTCATTACGGGAGCAGTGAGGCACTGGAACAGTTTGCCTGGAGAAGCTGTGGATGCCCCATCCCTGGCAGTGTTCAAGGCCAGGTTGGATGGGGCTCTGAGCAACATGGTGTAGTGGAAGGTCCTGCCCATGACAGGAAAGTTGGAATGAGAGGATTTTAGAGGCCACTTCCAACACAAACCATTCTATGATTCCTGTAGTGCTGATTTAGATAAAGCTCTTGTGGTTACACAAGAGCCCACACAGACAGCAACTGCTTCTCTTTAAGAGAGCCAAGGTATCAGCCTCTTCTTGCCTCTCTCTTTAACTTGAGTTTGGAAGAGTTATGGAGGCTTTGTACAAATTAATTGCCACATGCTGTAAAATGCACAATGAGATTTTGGTCTACAGAACAGGAAGCCACCTTCCTCCTGCTTCCTTTCTTCCAGGAAAATAAGATACTATGCAACCCTAAAATAAGCTAGATATTTTCCCTTTCCTGTCTTCCCCTATATGTGCTAAAATTACTTTGGTTTCTTTTTTTAATCAAGCAACCTCAACAATGCTTTGACATAAACCTATGGTGAACCTTCTTCACCTTCACAAGGAAAACTGTAAAATGTCTTTCATGAAAGTGAATGAGATAAAGGTAAATTATGTCTCAAACCACACTGTATATTGTGGGCTGCTACTGAAAGCTATTGAAACTCCCAGTTTACAGAACTCAGACTCCTAGATGCCATTATAATAGAAATATCTTTCCAACAGATAGGGAGAATAAATGCTGTTGTGAGGGAAAGGCTAAATTAGATAGAACGCTTCACAGCATAATGCAATTGTAAAAACACTTCAGAAACACTACAATCTTTTATTTACATCTTCCATGTTTCATGCATAGCTGTATCCATTCCCTTCTTTTCCCCCCAGTTGAGAGGAAATACTAACAATCTCATACATGAAAGGAGACAAAGAAATATTTTCAGGACAGCTGCCATTCCCTTCACTTTTCCTGGAGAGAAGGAAGTATGTCATATTATTGTCATAGCTGAAATAAATGAACTGTAATTGTGACATAAGTTTGCAAAGGGAATGGTTTTATTAGGCTCTCCTAATTCTTCTAGGTTGAGATAACAAACATGACAGAGACTTTTTTTTTATTGTTTCTCTGCACAGTAAGTAAAGCTACAATTCCTTATATCTATGCCAAGTGCCAGTTTCAAAATCCAGCCTGCTTGGTTTCATATTTTTAAGCATTAAGATTTTAGTGCATTTTTTTTAAATATGGAAAGTACTTTTCAAAATAATTTAAGCTACCTCTATATATAACAGGTTTCAATGACAATATTTAGTGTTTTCAAGACACTACTCTATACTATACTAAAAAATAAATGTTTTTTAAGATCATTATGAGCAAGATTAGTGCTTTAGCAGCCCATATCCTGCTGCTCCAGGAGCTACTGTACTTCTTGTCAGCCACCAGAGCCATAACAACTTCTCTTGTCCTTATACAATTGCTCTCCAGGTTGTCATTTGTACTGTGGCTCTTTGACCCTGCACTGGCTGTGCAGCAGCATTCCAAGGAAGGTGTGCACCCCACAGCCTTTGCCTGTTCATACTTTGCTTCTGCATGGTATAAACTACCCCTCCCAGTAGGAAAATACCTGGGGTAACCAAATCACATTACATCTTGGCAGGCAAAAGAGAGGGAGAGCAGTTTGCTATTCATCGTGAAATGCCAAAAAAAAAAAAAAAAACAAAAACAAACAAAAAACAAAAACAACAAAAAAAACCCCACACACACATACACAAACCAAACCAACAAAAAACCCCACAAAAACAGTAGCATAAGTTACTTATTTGGAGAGGATACAAAAAATGCTGAAAAGGAAATGAACATTATATTTAGCCTAGCTGCATGACAACTTAAAATTATCTTTTCTACATTTATTGTGATATTGCAAATCTCAATGTGCTCTGCAGAGGTATTTAAATCTATGTTAGTGATCTGAACAAGTTTTCACCATAAAATTCTATGGTACATTCTGAATGAGCCCTTTAGCAGAAATGAAATGCTAATATTCAAGGTATAATTAGAATACAGTATGCATACTGAAGCTTCTTCCTACTTATGAACATTATTTTCAAGGTATGTGATTCCCCTCTTTTGACTATGAGGGCACAAACTAGAACAAACACATAGTGAAATGCATGAAATTTATTATGCAGCTTCTCAGTATTCCCATTAAAAATGCATAACAGTGTTCTTACAAAGGGTCAACATTGTGCACTTTGATTTAACAAAGAAAATGCTCTGCTGAATGTTTTAGACATTTCTCTGTGGTGCACAAGGGTAGCAGAATTTCTGCTCTGCTCCTTCATTGTTTTTATTTGGAAGACAGTTCAGTCTCCAGATATGCATTAACAACAAGGCAAATATTTACATGTTAATAAAGATTTAGCTTACTCTAGTCAGGGAGGTTCTGTTCAAACATGATGGGCACCTGCCAGGGAAAAGGATTTTAAAGTGGTGGTGTATGCTCCACAGAAGCATGGAATGAACCCACACCTGGTTCCTGTACCACACTCCTCCAGACACAGCTGCTTACTGCAGGCTGCACCATCCACCTGCCAGCACACCACAAAGGACAGGCTGGGTCCTTGGCCCTCTCTACCCTTTCCTTTTCCTGCACTTTGCAGGATGCAAGCCTCAAACAGTGTGCCTATAGTCATTGTCTCACACTTAATCATCCACAGTTTACTAAGTTTCAGTTAGACCATCTCCTGCACACCCAAACCACACACCTCTTTAGAAAGGAGAGCTTCAGATGCGTCAGCAACCAAAATAAATTGCTACAGATTACTACTTTGTTTCAACAGAGGCTGAAATTCATTAGGGATAATGTTTGATTTTCTGATGCTTCTGAAAATCATGTCAGCTCATAAGTCATCACCCAAAACTAACAGACAACTATAATACAGAGGTGCTTTTGTTGAAGGCCTTTTCTGCTTCTGCTGCCATGCTGGTTAGAAGGCAGGGTGTACATGGAAGGGTGGGAGGAGACACAGTGGGACAGGTGAACCCAACTGACCAAAGGGATATTCCACACTACAAGGCATCATAGTCACGATATAAAGCTGGAGGAAGAAGAAGGAGGGTGGACATTTGGAGTGATGGTGTTTTTCCCAAGTAACTTTTATAAGTGATGGGGCCCTGCTCTCCTGGACATGGCTGAACACCTGCCTGCCCATGGGAAACAGTGAATTAATTTCTAGTTTCATTTTGCTTATATATATGGCCTTTTCTTTCCCTATTATACTGCTTTCATCTCAACCCACAAGTTTTCTAGCTTTTACCATTCTGATTCTCTTTCCAATCCTGCTGGTGGAGAAGTGAGCAAGTGGCTGTGTGGGGCTTGGTTGATAGCTGGGGTTAAACCACAACACCAGACAAGAATTAGTAAGGTTTTCCTGATTTGTCTATGAACTGTCTAGTTTCCTTTTACCATTTAACATTGTATTTGCAAGAGCAAATACAATCAGGATGTAACTACTCATCATAAAAGGTGTAGGTGGAGCCTGAACTCCACCTGTAACACCACTGGTTGCAGCAGAGCTAGCCCAGAATTAGACTGGAGGGCTGCCACATGCCATACAGCCTAGATGGAGCTCATTAAGGGACAGATTCCAGCTCAGTGTTTCCTCACTAAGGCAGTGTGCAGTGACATGCCTGCATCCACCTCTTTTGTGAAGCCAGGGATCTTCTCCAGGGCAGCCCCGTGATCCCTGTGACTGCCCCTTCTCTCCCTCACTTGCTGAAGCAAGATGGGGAAAAGAACCCCAGGATGGGGTTGTGTGTCAGAGTCAAGGGAGGAATCTTAATCCTAGAGAGCTCATGCACCTCATGCACATTTAGGACAAGCCAAGAATCAGCAGCTGAAACCCAGATGTTCACCCCAGCTCAGACTGCTGCCTTGCTTCCAAATCTTCAGGCCAGTCACTTAGCTGGACTGTGCACTGACCCCTTCCAGTGTGGCTGCAGCATGCCAGAAAAAAGGCTGAGCTCCCAGACTCACTCTGCGATGGAGTTGAGAGCAGACTCAGCACACAAGCAGCTCTGGGAGTCAGAAGTGTTTAGACTCTCCCAGTTGAGACGCCGTCTTTGAGGATCAGGTTCCCAGCCATCAAACATGAATGGGTGGAACAACCAATTATTTTGTATTACTTTGGCTCCCAGTACATGCTAAATCAGTCATAAGATCATGTGCAGCCTGTTCTGAGGATTTGACAGCTACTGCACACTTCCAAGTTGATTTCTACCAATTTGGAGCTTCTCAGAAACAAACATGGACAACCTGAAGAGAGACAGATTCACACATTTGGCAGAAGAGCCTTCAAAACTGAAGTTTGAAAAGAGAGTGCTAGTATTAAAGCACTATAAAAAGATACTATGAAATTTAAATTAAAAAAAAAAAGAAAGTAGAAACAGTTTGACAAATTATAGCCCAAATTCCGAAAGCAAAAAGTTGCTGGAGGTATGTAAGCCTATATGTAAATAAATGTGTGTATATATGGGTATAGATGCAATATGAATGACAGATTGAAGCATCTGATCTACATACCAAAAATTTTGAGCAGATTGTTAATTTATTTTAAACTGCATAGTAACACTTCTAAAATGCACTAATCACAACAATGTAAATACTCTTTAAGATGTATGTAACATACATATTTAGCTGATTTCATGTTTTCAGGGATTAAAATGCAGATATAAAACCTTTTCATAATTGATGTGCTATCACCCATGAAAAAGATTGAATGCCATCAGGAGATCCAAGAATCCTTGGCAAAAAGGAGTCTTATATGTATTCTGGAAATATGAGATATTAAGATTGCACTGCCTAACTGACATGCTATCCTTAAATCAACTTTAGATACTATTTTAATGATGTAATTGTCAACAGTGAAAAAAAAATATAATGAGAAATGAGATTTTGAGGATCAATAGCCTTATCATAGTTAAGGACTGTGCTACATACCCCTTGGGTTTATTTTGTTGGCAGGAAAAACATGTCAAAGATCATGCAGTAAGTCCAGCAGAAAATGTTTGCTTCAACTCTTAGCTTTATTTAACCTTAAAATACCTTTGTAAATTTGGGGATAATTTAAAAAGCATTGTTTAATTCTACAGCAACCAAATCCACCTGCTCCCAGTAAAAGCTGCACTTCCTTCTAAAGATTCCTTTTCAGACATGATGATTTATTAATTTCCAGATACAGAAACATACACGTAGACCCTCACCCTCATCTTGATAATACATGGTCTTTCCTCTCAGATTTTCCTTGACGAGGTCTCCATTTTGCTGCTTTAAAAAATCTGAGAAAAACTCTTCAGAGAGCTGGAACATCATGAATCAAGTGTCTAAAATGATACTTAAACATGTTTTAAAACAGAGATGCTATTGAGAAAATGTCTAACAATGAGAGTTTACGTATCTATTTATTTTCTGATAATACCCAGGTGTGTAGTACTGGATCTTTGAATACAAACAGAAGTTCTTGAGTTTTATAAAGAGAACAGCTTATCTGATAATTCATGTGTAGTTCTAAAAAGTCAACAATCAATTATTCCTTCTGCTTAACACATTGTATCACTTCATATTTTTTCCTAGATTAAACCAAACACTACTTTTGTATAGTGAGAAAAAAGCACTACTAAGATGCCATCCCTTATTTGTTTAGTAGCACACAATCATTAATGGCTTGTTTTATTAGACAAGAGATCTGAGTTTACTACACTAGTCAGTTACACAGAATCAACAATCAACAATGTCTTGTCATTTGAACTCAGGAAGGAGTTCATTTTTCCTCTCACATTCTGAAAGAACAGAAGTAAACTAAATAGTAGAACACTTTCCCAGATGTCACAGATTCTGCCAAATCTATGTATCTGTTGCATGTACAATAGAATAGGGAAAGAAATCTGCAGAACCCTTCATCCATTCAGGTTCAGCTGGGTCTTGCCAAAATTTCAAACAGCTTATCCAAATGCAACCTGGCTACCACCATGCCTAGTGCTTCCTCTTTGCCAGAGACAGCCCTCAAAGCCACATAAAAATGTACATAAGATAGAGGCTCTGGAAAACCAAAACTGAAATATGAAGCCCACCTTAACACAATTCTTTAAACTGAAAATTATTAGGCACAGGACTGCATTTATCAGCAAGACAGGCTTTAAGGAAAAACTGCTATTTAGTTCAAGCATTTCAGTATACCAAAAATCTTCACCTGAAGTAAAGGATCACTTGAAAGAACTATAAAATCAAAGTACATAATTTGCTTCAATGTAACTATTGATTTGAGACAAATATCAATAAATCCTGTAAAATAAGTATTTGATTTTGAGATAATAACAATTGCTCTTAATTTTGTATTTAAAGAAGCAAGACTAATGCTCCAGTTCTTTGTTTGGGAAAATATTTTGATAATCAAATTAACTAATGGCATGAGTATGAAACATTATTCAATTTTCACAGCCAGGAAAATAATCTGTATCAATGATTTGGAACAGTGATTCATATTCATATGATTTTTTTAAACTAGTAGAGATATTGAACATTGTCATGTTTATTTAATTAGATTATTTTATTTTGTTTACAAAGATTGAATTTAATAAGGAAATTGAAACTATATAACAAAAAAGTCTGCTTTTAATAAAAATGCATCATCTAATTATTCATTTTAAAATTAATCCATTTTAAGCCTTAATCTTCTCAAATTTATGCTTAGGAAATGTGACTGAATATTGAAAAAGATGAGTATACAGGTCTGCTGTGGTTTAACTCCAGCTGGCACCTAAGTGCCACCCAGCTGCTTGTTCACTCTCCCTCCCCAGTAGAATGGGGAGGAGAGTTGGAAATGGTAGAACCTGTGGGTTGAGATAAGAACAGTTCAATAATTGAAATAAAATAAAATATAATACTGCTTCTAATAATAACAATAATTTTGATGAAAATAGAGATAATAAAAAGAGATGGATAAAACTCAAGAAAAACAAGTGGTGTGCAATCCACTTGTTCACCAACTGCTGCCTGATGCCCAACCCACTGCCCCTTCTGACCAAGACCCCCCAGTTTATATACTGGGGATGAAATTCCATGGCATGGAACATCTCTTTGACCAGTTGGGGTTGGCTGTCCTGGATGTGCTCCCTCCCTTCTTGCCCACCTGCTCAGTGGCAGAGCATGGAAACCTGAAAAATCCTTGACTTAGATTGAGCACTTCTTAGCAACACTGAAACTTCAGTGTGTTATCAACATTATTCACACACTGAGTCTGAAACACAGCTCTGTACCAGCTATTATGAAGAAAATGAACTCCATCCCAGCCAAACCCTGAAAAAGGCCCCACAGTGAAACCCCAAGTTTCAACTGAGTAGCCTATTCAGTCCCTAAAATTATAAAGTCAGGAATTCAAGGATGAAATTCAGAAAAAAACAGCATTTTGATAGATTAAGCAGAAATTTAAAAAAATTTAAGTCCTGTCTACAATTTAGAAGTTGCACCTGTGGCTGGGTAGCCATTTTTTGTTCTGAGTATACTTAAATGAATGGTGTGGCTATGCCAGCTTTTGGTATCATACCCTACAGCAGAGCTTTCCAAAACAGAAGTCAGGATGTACAAAGGGAAATAGAATATGACACCCAAAATTATCATTCTGAATGCAAAAGTTTCTGTTCTGTTTCCTAACGGTTACAGCTGCTAACCAGGAAGGAGTCTTGGGCTCTATCCCTTCAGCCAGGAAAATGTTTGTTACCCTTAAAATGAATTAATGGGTAAAATATGCCTAGGTTGTAAACCCTGAGCAACCTTAAGTAGGAATAATTTGATTTTTTCACAGAAAAAGTTGCTTTTATGGCCACAAATAGCACAAGAATGGAGCATCTCCCTGTGCATTTTCAGATGCTAAAAATGCAAAGCGTCTGGGTGGCAATGAAAAATGTAGTTAATTAAGTCTCTCCATGACTCTAGGATAAACATGGTACAAAACATATAATCTAGCAGTTTTACTCTAGTAACCCCTCCCAGTAAACCAAAGCAGTTCAGTTATTAGAAGTGTGGTGCAAACAATGAAGAAAGTCTTGGGCCTGAGTATCTGCAATGTCTATGAAGTCTAACTACAAAATGTTGGTGTTGCAAAATATCAAAAGAGTTGAGGGAGGGCAAAGGGCACTAGTGACAACCACTGATTACATAAACTATCTGCATATATAATGATGTGTTCTTATTTGTACATATCTAGGATTTATTGTGATAATAATCTGCATCAAACACAAACCCAAGCCATTTAGAGCCATCATATAAAAGCCAATATGTAGCTTTGAACACTTTCCCAAACTCAAAACACACTTCTGTCTACAGATCTACCTCTCTACCCTGGAAAAGGTGAGAGTTAAGGTTATTGGAGGATTTAAGTACATACATAGAGATCACAAACTCAAGATCTGTTGATGTCCAAGGAGGAGAGAGAATTTTAGTCAAATGCACAATGCCTACAGTGAAAGTGTTAGCAGAACACTTGAAAATAAAACTTTTGGGTTCAGCTTTAAAAAAAAAAAAAAAAGTTTGGTAGGATGTATTATTATGCAAAAGCAAGATATCCTGTTTTCCTCCTGTAGCTTCATAAATGATGTATTTGAGAAATGGAATGTTTACATAACTAGAATCATGCATATATTGTGCCTTTAGCAATTTAAATAATATAGACAGAAAATGGAGTTATCTTCGTTATGAACTTCATATGGACAACTTTATAAGTAGCACTGCAGTTAGATAATAAAATGAAATAAAGAGAGCACTTTAGGCCATATTCAAACCTTACTTTCATTTGTAGAGATCAAGGGTATAACAGGCTCTTTATTTGTAGACCATACAGTAACTTTACTAACTGAACTATGCATTTTTTCTCTAGCACAGTTACATGATCCACGAGCTTCCAAATAAAAAATGTGTTTAGCTCTTCAAAGTTATTTCTTATGGCTAGTTCCCAAAGTTGAACCACATGATAATATCAAAAGATACTTGTTATTTACTGTGTCTCTCCACCACTAAAACCCCACCAGCCTTGGCAAGAACAGCAGTTGTTAATATAAGAGTGGAAATATAAAGTAATTTGACTATACTAAACTGCATGTCAAGAAGAAATGAGTACTATAGTTATCAGCCATTTTCCTAGTTATCACATACATTCAATATGATAAGCAAAGAGTATCTTAGTGAACCTTGAACTCTGCAGAGATGTAGATGAATTAGAGCTTTGAAAAACATGCTTTTTTCTTATCAGCATACAAATAGATAATAGCTTGTTTTTGGCAGGGATTCTTTATAGCTAAAGTACTTTCCCCTCAGGGAATCATACTGTCATTTGTTTTTATTTTCAAAATGAAAACAAATGGCACTGTAACTCCTAAGGGTGAAAATGACTTCAGTCTACTTATCCCCCTGCACTTCTATCTATTCATTTTCAGTTTGATGGAATATAGATATAGTTTTTTCCCCCTTTGGCTTCCATTGCCACAAAATGTATTCACTAGCTGTACAGTAATTAACAGCTCTTGACTGGAAAACTGCCAACATGTACAACGTGACGCTCTTCCTTTGAACACTAACAAAGTGCATAAGTAATTTATGTTGGATTAAATATCCCTAACAGGGACCCTTAAGTAACCCAATCACTTTAAACAGGCTCCACATGTATGCTCCTGTGCAGTGAAAATGTCAGACAGTGATAACCCACTAATAGCACAGTTCTAACTATATTCCAGCCATTAGCATTTTATGACATCAATTCTCATTAAATCTGGCAAGGAAAAAGATACTAATGTTTCCCAATTTTGCAGCCAAGGTGGAAGAAAAATTGAGCAAATGTAGACAGGTGCTGTCTCCCAAAAAGGATTAACATTTTTTAAAATGTAGTTGCAATTTTCTGTTAGTACCTTTGTTTGTATTGAAAGAAAGACAACAAAGAGGTAAGGGCTACAAGGACCTCAGTGGAATCCAGCCAAGAGTGAAAGAAAAGACTGGTATTTCAGCCATTGTGCTCCCTGCTAAAGCACTGTGCCAACTCATCTTCCAACCCATTATATGAAATTTAATTTAACCTGCTATGCAATTAATTCAGATGTTCAGCCTATTTTTCTCATGGCAGAATCCCTCACACAATGCCTTATTTAAATATTAATCAGTCCTCTTTCAATTAGGACTAATTTGCTTCACAGGGTTTCTCTCATCTTCTGATTGCAGGAAAATGGAGGTAACTTGCAACGTTTGAGGATAATTAACATGGTATTTTTATAATACTGATACATCAAATGGGACCTTAATGAACCCCGCTGATTCCATTTAGTAAAGCATGCCTCAAAGTTATAATCAAGAGGAAAGCCATTGCCATCTGTTTAAAATACTAAGGAGCACAATTTAAACACAGAATAGTTATTTCTTTAAACTGTCCATTGTAGGGGTCTGCAAAAGTCATTTTTTTCATGGAAACTAATTGTACAGTATTTAAATGTGAACCTTTTATTCCATATATGCAAACAATATCTTCCTAAAATGCAGAGGGCCCTCTTAATTAAACATTGACAAACTAAGATATAAGTAATGTTTGTTAATGTTAATTTTCTCAACATGCTGTGCATTTCATACAGAAGCAAACAGTCAGATTTTACTCTGTTCTAATGAACATAATATTTTGTGCTCACAACACAATAACTCCCCCCCCAAAAAAAAGAAAAAGAAAAAAGGAAAAAAAAAAAAAGAGCTGTAGTCTTTGCAAAAAAAAGGCATATGTTGTTCATTTGTTGGTTACTAAGAAAGGCAAACAAGTTAACATTTACACATGACCAGTTGCTCACAAAATGTTCCATCTGCTACAAAGAAGGTCGAAGTTCATCTTTCTTATGTTTAGAATTGCTCTACTGTTCCTAGGTAACCTGTAGTCAAAACCCATGTGACTGAGATATCAGATCCTGACTTCATCATGAAAGAAAAGTTCTTAGTGTGAAAAAAACCCCAGTGAAACAGATCAGACCCCTTGTTTAATTTTTACTCCATTGTAAATTTTAAAAGTTCATGATTAAGTATTGACTGAGCCATAAAACTTGTTCTTTCTAAAGTCAAAAATATTAGTACATGCGACCTGTTAAAGATTCGGTATTTTACTTTTCTTGTGTAAATACACTCTCCTGAATATGTGACTATGAAAAAGGAAATGTCATCACTTTGTAAATGTCAACAATTTACTAGAAAAGAACATGGTACAAACCCCAAAAATTTAGTCACAGCAATTCTGAACTTCTGAAACATTATTTCTAGCAGCTCAGCTCTGTGTGGATTCTCAGGCACCTAAAAGTATGTTTGTGTGCTCATCACCACATTTTTTAGTAGTTGCAGGTTTACCTACAAACCTCTTCACAAAAGCACTTGTGTATTTTCACAAAATTTTATTGCAAGTTAATGGTTTTGAAATTTCATTATGCTTGAAATAGGCTAAGTCTTATTGGGAAAGACTTTAGTCAGGCTGATCTTAAAAGCCATGCATTCTTCAGAAATAGAACAAAACCTCAGCTCTGCTTGCTGGGCCTCCATAAATTATAGCAGCATTGCTAAAAACTGCCCAAAAAAGAAACACGGACAACCTGTTGCTGGTGGTTTTCTACCCACCCAAGGCTAGAGGGGCTATCTGGGAGGATATGAACACAAACTAAAGGGAGCAAAGGAAGAACAGTCATCTTTCTAGTAACCTTTGTCTAAGTAGTGCCATCTCTAGAGCCCCTTTTGAGCCAAAACAAACTTGAGTGTAAATTGAACTGTAGCCATCCCTTGGGACTGGGCTTAAGGCAGATAATTCTCTGATGTGGATACACAGAACCAAAGGTATTTTAAGCGACTTTCACATGCCTATGCTCAAACTTTCACTACCTTGGAAGCACACTACAGAACAAGTGTTTCTCTGATACCTTTGTTTATTTTATATTTCTTTTTTTAAAAGGCAACAAATGTGTTAAAGTCTACCTAAGGTCTACTGTTGATAGAAGTGATAAGGTTTCTGTATGTAAAGACAGAAATATGAAAGTATGTGGAACATAACCTTGGCCTGAATGTAAAGGTTGACTAAACTTAAATAAACACTATGGATGTTTATTTGTAAATATCACAAGACATTTCCATTCTATACTCTTTTTTGGGGTTAATTTTAGTAACTTTTGAGCAATCCAGACCACTATTTGCTTGAATTAGATGCATGGATCTGAGTACTTCAAGGCATTTAACTTTATAGGCAATGTAAGGAAGCTCTTCAGTTGGGGAACCATTTCCCAGTTTTCAAGAAGTACTCAAATTCTTCAAAATTATCTTTTCATTCACCACTGCCTTTATCTGGCCAAACTTTGGCAATCTCCTTCTCAAATCAGTTTCTATATTTTAAGGTAAATTTTAAAAAACAAACAAACAAAAAAAAAAAACCAACTCAGAAAATTCTGATGTTGGACTTCAATAATATCAATAATAACTTCTTAAGAAGGACATCTGATCCAAAAGGGTCATCTGATCCAAGGCACTCTTGCAGGACACATCATCTCTAGACATTACTGGACATGCTGGACTGTTACATTTTATTTTCTTCACTGCTAAAGAATCAGAAAATACTTGGCAGTAGAATTATAACTTGTAGTTGTGAAAATTTCATTATTTTAGATCTCTCTGGAAGGACTATTTATCATCTACAGCAACAATGTGTGGTACACAGCCAATAAATAATCTATTTGTCTCAGAGCTGAAAGCTCCCTAGATAGAATGACTATAAACTCTTTAACATGAACATGACTAAGGCCCCACTTTGTCTAGTTAGTAGTGCCTTTCCCATTGTCTAACCAGAACTAGTCAAGAGTTCTAAAATTACAAATTGTATCAAAAAATTGTCCTGGATGTAGCCTACAGCTGAGAAAATTCCTGTTCTCTGCTTTGGAATTATCCTGCATAAATCTATTTAAGACCCATAGTCACTGACTATTCCATGGCTTCTCTTGTAAAGGACCTCTGGGTTACATCAAAGATGTAACAGACTCATAAAAGAGTTTCTTGTGCTCCCAACAGTTGACATCCAAGTGTGTCCTGTGCCATTCAGTTGGCTGTTTTCTGCCTTCATGCTTCATCTGGCACAACTCATCCCTGTCTATAGAGGCATTCAGAAAAAGGAGGTGACAGGCAGCCACTGCTGTGAAGAATGAAGACTGTAGTGTTTAATCAGATAGTCCATGGGGTGAGTCTGTGCTTGGTGAGATTTATTGCTAGCCCTGGACACTCAGGAATTTTGCTGGGTCCATGAAACTTCATCGTCATAGATCTATTTTTCAGAAGGAATAATGAGAAAATTCTCACTTTGTAAAGAAATCATAAAAGCAGATCAATGAATTGCACCCTTGAATGATATAGCTAAGGTGAATGCATTCAACTGAAAGACTGAAAAACTGACTGAGATAACTCAAGAGGAAACCTTACTATCCTTTGAGTATATATGCCCATTTATCAGATTTATTACCCAGATAATTTTTAAATCTTTTATTATGGTGGCTATAGCATCTCCAGTTCCAGACTTAATGGCTGCTCCATAAGCTCCATCTGGAACTTGTTCAGTAATAGGACAGAGCTTTTACCACCCAGTTCCTACAACTGACCTGACTCCACTTTCACTTATTAGTTGAGACATATCAAGGAATAACAAAACTGGATGTGCAGAAAGAGGTTTATTTTAGATTCCATAAAACACCTGTTACAAAGCAGTAAGGCCAGTTAAAAGTAGAGTTTGTTTGACTTAATTTCAGACATATTTCTATTTTCAAGTATGAACTGCAGTTTACATGTGTACTAATACATTGAAAATGGAAAAAAACAAATACATAAAACCAAACCAAATCAAAACAAAAAACAAAGACAAAGCCCCCACTGAAACATTAGACTAAAATCTAAAACAGGAATAAATTCAACTTATTTTAATTATCAGAGCAAGTGTATAATTCAAGAGTGCTCATTTTACCAAAATACACATTTACCAAAATGCCCATGCTGGAAATTGTGTGACTTTTTGAAGAGCAATAGTACTGTGCCCTTAGTCCTTATATAGCCCTTAGACCTGTATTTCTACCTCCTTTTTCCTGTGCTAAATGTGGGACCTGACACCTGTTGGAGTAAGCCATAGTTTACACAACACTACACTGTTTTGGGAGTGCATTATACTACTTCCTCCTTTGTTTCCTGAGCATACAAATTTTGTAAATAAACACTCCCTCTTACAAGATGGAAGGGTTTTTAATTTTTTTTCTATTTGATATGACTTAAATGCTCACAGCACAGCACAAACAAACAATTTTTTATACCATAAGGAAATACATAAGTATCATGTTGGGAAAATAAAACAAATTTAAGTATTTTGGTGCACCTTTCAAAGGGATTATATGAAAAATGAGTTGAACATATTAAAAATATGATGGAACAGTCAAACCACAAAAAACAATCATCCATTCTTTTTACATAAGGCTCATCAAAAGAGATGGACTGCAGCCATCAACACTGCCAGAAGTGTCAATAATTAACAGATTTGAAAATATAAGTAGCTTATGCCAATCGCACACATTTGGCAAAGGTGGCAGCCACATATTTGGCAGTTGCATGTGTTACCTGGCTACTACATCCTCATTCAGTGTTTCACTTTGGTCAGAAAAAGCAGTTTTGAACTCTGCTAATGTCATGGATGAAGGGCAGGTCAGGGCATCCATACGAGCAGCATGTTACTAGCATTATACTCACCCTACATCCAAAAGCACTGTACCAGCTACTAGGAAGAAAATGATCTGAGCCAAACCAGCTCGTTATACCACCTCCCCTCCTTCCCTTAATTACACTGATCCTGCTGTCACCACATTGGAGGGGATATGGATCACAAATGAGAGCATTCCCTTTGGGAAAGAAAAACATAGTTAATTTCCTTAACTAAATATTTAGAAGCTCACTGCTTCTCAGTGGATGTAGACTAACCAATATTTCATCAATCTACCCATGTAAAGGGTTGCCAAGTCTCCACTTAGCCATTGCCTCAATTTGAAAATGTTTGAAAGAAATGCATACCATCTTTGAAATACAAGGCAAAAGCTCAAAGAAAAACATAAAGTGGAGGTAACTACGAAATTCCATTATTTTAAACCTGTAGCTTCATTTCTGAATTACAGAAGAAACGTCAAATCAGAAAGAAAATTATTTTTTCTTCAGGAGCAGGATGATAAAAGCAGACTGAAAATAATATATACTCCATCACCAGAGGGATGGGGTTGAGTTCTACAAAGGTTTAGCTTCCACTGGGAATGAATAGAGATTGAAGACACTGTCCTGTTCAATCCTGGGATGTGCTTCCCAGTTCTGGATTTGCCAGTCTGATGCACAGAGCTACCAGCAAGAGACACATTATCAGATCCCTGGGAATGGGACTGAACAGTTTCTGGTTGGAGCCATTTGCAGCATTTTGCTTCAATGTCCCACTCCTCATCAAAATGCACTACACAAGAAGAAATGAAACGTACCACTCTGATTTTTCACCATACTCTCATTTCTATTTGCAGTGGCTGAATCACCCTAAATAACAACCTTTTTCTACTTCATCTTTACACATATTGTATTGCTGGAAAACAAAAATAATGTCTAGAAGGAATTGCTGGAGACTCAGATTTACAATCTGAATGAGAAAAACACTCACCTTTCATCTGCAGCTACATTGATACAGAAATTATTTTAAAATGTGAAACTGAGAATTTTTGAAGAACTAGTAACTTCACGTCTGAGCATTCCAAAACAAACTGATAAAAGTGTCATTGCTAAAAGAAATCACAGCTTGACAGCATGGAGAAAATAAATGTAAGTGCTTGCAGCAATACTTTGAATGAATAACATAAATATCTGACAGATGACACCTTTTTCTTGCCCAGTTCATGAAACTGCCAACAGGTTAAGCTCTAAAGCAAATTCAAAATCATGTATTATGGCAAAGTGTATTCCTACTGTAGAAATTTGACTGAGCTGTTTTTCAGAAATGTTGCCTAATACAATTGTTCCAGTAATTTCTGCTATGCAGTTAAAAAGTAATACATTTAAAAGATTATGCATTAGAAGTATTTTCAGCTATAAATTTTCAGAAAATAAAATATAAAATGTAGGCCTAATAGTATTTTGTTAAAAAAGTTTCCTTGATAAATCCACTATAGAGAGAAAAAAAAGAAAATTACTAACTTTTTTCCCCAACATCTTGGAAAAACTTGATCTTTGAATTACAATAGAATGTGGTTCAAGATCAGATTTACTATTCTTCGGGGGAAAATAAACCTTGTATTTTTGTTGGTAGTGTTTTTCCATAACTGGTATTTTTGTTGGTGCTGTTTTTCCATTGCTGGTTCTTTGAGGTAACTTTCCTCTTACAAAAAAAGCTTTAATTTATACTACATTATTACCTAATGACTTAGAAAAGAACCTTATTAAAGGGAGAACATAGTCTATGTATTGTGCCTGTTAGAATGTTAGATTTCAAAACTTTCAACACTATTAAAATAATTTAGTTTAAGATTAGAAGTTTTGATGGGCAAAATTTTTTGCAAATGCTTAGATTTGTTGGATATCAACCCTCACAAGTTATTTCTTTGCTGTGAGACCACCTTTGAAAGGATTTCGGCACCTGCAGGAATTTTTCATTTTTGGAGGAAGAGGAAGCCAGTGAGTAAAGGCAGGAACAAGGTGTCTCATACTTGATGAAGGTGAATGAAGACATGCCAGTGAATGAGAGCACATTATAAATCTACTTGGCCAAATACAGCATGGCTATGGAACAGCTGTCTATGCCTGCCACTCCCGCTCACATTCTGCTACATCCACTGACATCTAAGTACGTACTAGTTACTGCATGTTAAAGTCTGCAGAATCCATCCATCACTTCCCAGTATTAGTCACAGCATATGGCTCTTTTGTGCACAGATGGATCCAGTTCTGCAGCCTAGATTCAGCATAATGATCACTAGTAGTATCCTTGGACTTCACTGTGATCTCATGCAACTTTAATTCCACTGACTTGAACAAAATTCCCCTGATTTACAAAACTGTGAAGGAGCTCTGGACCCTTGTTTTAGTGACCTCAGTCTTACAGGCACTATTTGAAAAGAAAATGTTTATGTGATCATAAATTTTAACATACTGAAACATTAAATTGAAGATGAACACATTATGTGCAGTATTTATGAAGAAAATTAATGAACTGTTAGCCAGTGAAAACAACAAAATAAATTTTATTCAGCTCAGGAAAAAAAAAATTGAATTCTGATTCTCTCCAGAAGTGTTGTTGGTTGCATGTTGGTTTGGATTTTTTTTAAGATAACTGTTTAAAAGGAAGGTAACTCTGGGGGATACAAGGCAATCTAAACAACAGTTAAAGTTTTAACTTCAGAAATGCAAAGCTTCTTAAAACATATTCAGGAAAACAAGCTGTATGTAAGCTGATAAAATTGTATGCACTGATAATTCCCCCGCATCTCCACTTTACTACAAAGTGAAGGTATTGTTATGTTAAACAGAAAAATATTTTTCAGTAATTCACTGAAATCCTATTTCCCAGCAACTCTTTCAAGATAGGCAATGTTATTGTAGTATTTTCACAATGCATGATTACAGAACTTGTTAACAAGAAAAACTAAATGAACAAAGAACCTGGTAAGAAATGGCAAGCATGGCTGTCTCCAGGTCACCAGCACTGAAAGGTTAACAGATGAAAGGGAGGTTGTACTGTGAATTGACAGGGGAGTAAGAGGCTTTTGCCCCCATTAGCGCCGGCCAGCATGAGCTCTCGTATCAAAGCCAGCGCTTGTGCTCACACCATTAACGTGGCACCAGACCACCCAGCAGGATCACTGTAGCATCTCAAGGTAGAACTCAAACATGGCTTTTTTCCATTCTGCTGGGTAGAGAAAAGATGTGCGAAATGTCCAGAAAAATCTCTGTGCACAGACAGACACCAAAGTTGCCAAAACACTCTTCAGCAGCATCTGCCATCTGCCATAAATGCATGTCAAGGAGCAATTGGCCAAGGAGATTACTTATGGACTATTGCAGAGTTCCTCCAAAGCCACACACCACTGGAAGAAATGTGTTGATGTTCTTGTCTATGTTTGCCCATGGTTGTGCATTTAGCAGTCAAGCAAGGAGATTAAATTTCCATTTTGCTCAATCTAGTATTTTCTACAGGCCCTAAATGTACCTCATCAGAAATGCTGAATATTTGCAATATTTGAATATGGCATGTAATAATGAAGATACTACACATGAGGAAAGATAACACTAAGCACTTAGTATTTAACATTTCCTCTGAACCACAGACTCCCTGTGAGGATTGGAGTATTTGATATGGTTATATACAGAACATAGAAAATCCAAATGACTCATGTATTTCAGCAAAAGAAAATTAAATGCTTACTATTAAATTATGAAAACTGGCATTTCTCCTGCAGTGCTAGCTTTCAACAGAGAATCAGTCTTATCTGTTGCCTTCATGAATACTGAAACAATTAATTGATTAGTCAAATGTTAACAATTTTTTCTCAGGCTGTGCCATGAGATTATGTACTCACACTGAGAATCAATGGTAATTAAGTAGTTGATCAATGTAAGCACCTTTTCAATGTGTACAAAGCTCCAAAATACCAGTCCATTTAGAAAACTAAACACTGAAGCGAAAGTGACAAGTGAAAATTCTTCATTGAAAGTGAGTTTTCTTCACTGAAAACTATTTTCTCTTCAGTGTACTGCTCAAAAATGTATCCTTTTCCCTTTCTGACACACAGTAGAGGACTCCATGACATTGACAATGTGTACAGTTTAGATTTAAAAACAAACCCCTCTGTTAGGCATTATACCCTAGCACAGATAAAATCTAAGTGACCAAAGCAGACTGGTATTCAAGCAATTCTGGTGCCAACTGGAAAAAAAAAAAAAACAAGGCAATGGAACATACCTACTTATCAGTGCCTTTAAACTACACAGGATTGCAAAGATCACATTGAACCCTTTCTGATGTACACTTCTGTACTGTACAACAGCCTTAAAAAGACTTTTAAAAGTATTTCTAATATGATTGCCATTTAAACTCTTATGTCATAGATAGAATTGATCGACCTAGTGATGAACATGTCATTTATTTGTAATGCCTCAATTTTACACGTACATGCACACACAAGACCACACATATAGAAGTGCACTAAATTGACTATAAAACGAGATGTAGCTCATTAAATCAAGAAACTTGTGTTACAATTTCCATACTTTACATTTATATAAAAATATTTTACAATTGGTTTGCTTTGCAATAATTCCCCCTATTTCACTAGTAAATTGTCAAAATATTTATAAAATCCAAAGAGATATTCAGAATTTCCCATACTTTCAGTGATATTTAATGTAACTTTCCCAAGTTCCAGTGGATACAGTCATAACAAAAAATATTATATAGGTAAAAAGGAGTCTTCAGTGAATCTGAAGGTTATATATTTTTTCTTGTATGATGTGAACATTCCACAACCTGTTCCAAGAATGATGTCAACCTTTCAAAATAAAATCTATATCAGCTCTTTAAATCTAAAATGAAATGCTGTATAGCTCAAAAGAGCTGATATTCTATCTTGGTTGGCTTTTTTATTTCATCATAATAGAAAATAAAATTTTGGTTTTACATGATGACATGGAACACTTGAAATAGACAGAAAAGGACAGCTGTAGAGAAAGTTTCAGAGAAACTCTAGGACTTAAAATGTGTCATACCTATCTTTGCTACATGATCTGAACTCTATGCTTTATATCCCATAAATAAATATAAAACACAACACTGTGAAAAACAGCATTTTCCTTTTCAATTAACTGTACTGAATATTTTACTAGTGCTTCCTCCTCTGAGTATTATGTAAGATATTTCTGCACAAATGTATGCGTAAGGAGCATGTATAAATTAATCTGTATGCACAAATATAGTATTCCCATATAAATATCAATATTTTTCTGCATAAAGACCAAACAGGATTTTGATAATACAAATTTGTTCTGTCTGCATACACATAGCTGCTATTGATGGTAAGAAAAAAACAAAAAAAAAAAACCAACAAAAAACCCCCAAAAGTAGCAACCCAGAAAAGCCTTGAAGAAAAATGCTTTGTAGACTGAAGAGGATTCATCCAATGTTTAAATTAAAACACATAATACTCTGACACTGAGTAACTTTAATTCTGCTGAAAAACAGACACCATAATATTCAGTCACATAATCTCTGTATAAACTGGGGCAATTGCCTGCTCCTCCTCATTTCTTAATATTTTTGATTAACAAAGATAACAAGGCATCTTTTTTCTGAAAGTTCCCATCATTGGCTAACAAACGATGATGAAGAACTCAGTATAGGTTTGCACGCACTCTAAAATAACCATTCTCTTAGCCATACTGCACTGCCTGGAGAATTTCAGCAGGTTTGTCTAAGAAAATATATTGGCCTGTCCTGAGAAGAAAAAATATAAACCATAATTTTAGCTGTTGTTTTCATTCCTTTTATACTGACCAATAACTCAGTTTTCTTATATCTGGCAATGCAGCCTTTATAACATAGTTTGGTCTGTACTGGCGTTTTTTGACCATTTTTCTTTAAGTGTCATGTATCTCAAACAGCTTTACAGAATGAATTACTGTGTTCGAACAAGCATTTCCTCAGTATGATATGAAGCACATGGATCAATCTGTAGGTAGTAATAAGAGAAGGAACATGATTGTTTGTAGTTGTGGATTAACCTTTGGAGTTTTCAGATATGGAACTCAACAACCACCGACTGAAAGAAAATCCCAGTATGATGGTTTATATGAAGGATAAAATCTGTAACAATATAACGTCACCTAATCGAGTTTGCTCTGAGACCTCTCTAACTCAAGCCTTAAGAGCATGATGTAGGTCCCAAACATACAGCCTTCACTCATGTGCAATACAAGCAGTTCTGCAAGTCTGAACTTCTAGATGTTCACAAAGATGGAGCAATAAATGTTCTGGGGCTCAGATATAAGAACTGCTATAAGCCAAAAATCACTGCTTTTGAGCATTTTCTAAGAGTTAATAAGAGTTACACAGCGGACCCTGAAAGGACAAGTCCAATATTTAAAATCTTATATCTCCTACTTTGGACATAATTTCTTTATCCTCCTTTGAAATGGGATTATACAAAATGATAACTATACTTCCAGAGTCATTGGGATAGAATTAGAATGTTTGTAATATCATGATTACAGATCAAAGTATTGAAAAAAGTGTAAAAAACAAGTTGACAAAAATATAAAGACTTCTACAGATACACCAGTATTATTTTAAAGTGCCTATTCAAAAAGCTAATTTCAATAATTAATCGAATGGCTGTATTGTAATAGCAATAAATTATCTTAGATGTAATTAACTCAATTATACACATTTCTTATGAACATATAAAAGATTTAAATTCATTAGCATATAAAAACCACTACAAGTTTTGGTCTATAAATACATTCAAGCAAGGCTTTTAACTGCTGAAACCAAAATGCACAGTATCATCCAGAATTCATGAAAGCCAATACAATGATATCAGGATATTCCTTAGATTTCACTTAGTCTTCCCAACTAGCAATCTTATCGTTATAGCTCATATAATTCCTGCTTTGATATACTGTGAGCTATTTTCAGTCTCAAATTATCTCCAAAAGCCCAGCTACAACTGTCTCAGATAATATTTCTGTTGACTTCAAAGTTTCTCTGGTTTACATAGTGCGACTCAGGCAAGTATAAGATCAACATATTTATTACAAAGTTTTATTGCTTAAAACTAAAGTTAATTAACTTCTTATGTGAAGTGGAGGACACCACAAGGGTTATTGTTTCAGTATAAGAAAGACCTCAGTAATATTTTCAGGAAAGGGAGAGAAGGAAGAGAATAATTTCTAAGAAATGAAGAAGTTAAAAAAAAGTAGCATGAGAAGCAAGTTAAAAGTGGAAGAAGCACCACGACCACAACACCAAAAATAGTTTAAAAAAAATGGTAGCATAAGAAAAAGAGTAATGTTGGCCAGTGCACAGAAAATGAAAGGCACTGTATTTTATTCTAAAAACATATGGAATTCATGTTTTCAGTCTGTTAGTATTGAACACTATAGATGGCTTTATATTTCAAAAACCAATAACATCCATGACATTGCTTTCTATGATAAGAATTATGTACAATATTATATATTAAGTACGAGCATGAAAATTTTACTGTTACCAGCTGTGGTATCTAAAAAAACAACTAAGCAATTTCCATCCACTGGCAGCAGGCAGCTTGCCTGCACAGAAGGCTGGAGAGGTACTCTTGTAAAATCCAAGCATAGGAATCTGAACTTGTCAGGAGTCTTCATACTGACTACAAAGCACTGATGACACTTCACCTATCCAATTGTCTTCTCCAGCCTTCAAGATAGAGTGATTCCATATCTAAGAGGTCTAGCATTTTAGGGAATTAGCATGTATTTAATGGAGAAAAAAAAAGCATGTCTTTTAAAATTATTGTAGCAAAAGGAATTAATAGACCTACAGACATCACACACCTCTGTTCATTACAATATGTGAATACACACCAGAGACATTCATTTTCTTCAAGTTCACTGAGTATGTTTTATGAATTTAACATTTGCTGCTATTTATAATTACTGAATTTAAATTAAGGCTAGAAATTAACTCAGCCCCTTTCCATATGAAACATAACACGTAGCTGTGAGATGCCCAGGAAATAAATGCTTACTCAAGAATTGCAGCTTCTTTCTGCCTATCCCATAGTTTAAGAGTGGGACAGAAACCAGTGAGAGGCAGACTTGGAACTTTTCATGCTCTCCTTCCCCACAGTGGGGCAGCCTCTGTTCCTTCCAACAGGATGGGGAAAAACAATGGCTCCTGGAAGCTTGCTTCACATACTTCAATGGCTTTCACATACAACCTTGTGCAATGGATAAACACTCATGCCAAGAAAGGGGAGGGAAACAGGCTGCATTTCTTTCTTCTTGCAAGCAAACCCAATTTGCTCCTAAGCAAAAAACATCCTTCTTCACTCTATAAACTATCCTGAAGTGAAGTGTCACGTGAACAAAAAAGTAGGCAAAAAAACAACAAACGTAAACAGAACACCTCAAATTAAATTAAACTTAAGAACTACTCACTGCAAATTATCTAAATACGTGAGGATCTATTTAGGATACATAGAATTAAATTAGTGTGAGAAATTTTTAGAAACTTAAGCAGAGGAAGAAAACAGAAGCTGAATTACACATAATCATGCCCTCATGTCATCTCTAAGAGTATGTCAAATTAGAGTGCTTAAGGAAATGCAGGAAATCTAAATGTGGTCCTGGATGGGCTGAACCTGGGCTCCATTTCAAAGGACTTTTTCTCCAATTGTCTGCTGCCTCTTTTAAACCTGATAATAGAGACTTGGGTCTGGTCAGCTTCAGACTGGCATTTGTCTTTGATGACTTATTTCTTCTGTGCCTGTATATCTCTTCAGGCAGCTAGTTTCTGATAAAATTTACTCTAAAAAAAAAAAAAAAGTCTACTATGAACAAGTAATGTGAAACCAATTTAAGTAAGTTTACCCTTTCCAACATTAATTTTCAAATCATACAGACTATTCAGGCCTTTGTAATTTGCAAAATCTGGAAAATTCTAGAGCTCCATGAAATAATGATTCAAATGGTGACAATCTTAATTTTTGTTAAAGGCATTGTCTTTTATTGTTGGTTGCCCTGGTGGCAGGGTAGTGGATTATGAAGGCTCTGCTGCTTGAGTTGGTGATAAGTTTTAACAGCTGAAGGTGATTTGTTTGGAGCCCCAATTTTGCAACCTCTTCTGCAAGCAGGTTTTGAATATTGTTCCAACTAGTGTTTCTGCAAATGGAGTAAACTGCAAATAAGATAGTCAGGGGCTTGATGTTATCTGGGGGAGCTGCTTTTCAAGTATTACAGCAGATCCTTGGACTTCCAAGTGTTTTTCAAGCTTAAATTATGTGAGTGCATATGAATTTTCATATGAATATGAAATTCATCTATGTGAATAAAAAAGACATCTTGTTCATTTTAGAAACACAGAATTTTTTTTTCTAAATTCACCAGGACATTGTGATATGATTTTCTGTTCAACAAAGAAAGCCACTGAAACATCACTGTTAAACTGATACCATCAAAGTATGACTTAACAAAGCTCAGAATCCAAACACTAAATCAGATTCCTTCATGTGAATAATTTTAGGGTTTTTTTTAGTAAAAAAATGCAAACTAATTTTAGCTTTGGTGGTGCAAACTGTTAGCTTTAAATGTACATGATTGCATTTGTGTCTTTAGGTGAGATTATTACACAATACCAGCATCATACAAAATGTGACTACATTTCAGTGGTAGTGAAGTGATTCCAACAGGTAATTTCCAGAACTGTTTTGTTTCCCACATAAAAATCCTGAACTTAAAATGTTGTTTTACAGACCATACTGTACCTAGAACATGGGACTTTTGTCTTCAATTCTGCTTATCTTAGCAGCCAAGTCAAAATAACCAAGCACTTGCACCCCATCAGAACTGGCTTTACTGCACATTAAAATCATTATCAACGTTAAAGGAAAGGAGCCAAGACATGCAACTCAAATAAAAATAAGATAGATAGATAGATAGATAGATAGATAGATAGATAGATAGATAGATAGATAGATAGATAGACATATAGATACTGTAGCTATACTGCTATTAGGGAGAGAAAAAAAAAAAAAAAAAAAAAAACAAAAACATTTCCAGAAAAGGACTTAAATAGGAGAACTTTTGAAGCACACAAGATATAAGCCTAACTAGAAAGCTCTAGCTCCCAGGAATTCTAATGAGATCAGGAAGCTTTTTTAACAGAATCCAATAAAATCACAGGCTTTTTGAACTACTGAATAGGCTTCTATAAGCAGTACTAGTCAATAGCAGATAACCTTGAAATATAATTTGCCAGGTATAACTGATATGAAAATTTAAGTGCTATGACTGCTATATGTAGGACAACAATCTTAAAAAGAAAACACCCTCCCAAATAGTTCAGTGCTAATTTAAGCATTTTTTCCTAAACATACAAATGAACAGGTGCAGGATTGTGAAAAGTGCTGTTAAATAAGTGCTCTGCTTGCCAGAATGAAAACAGAAAGAAGAAAAACTTCCATGAATGCAGTCATAAAAATGTCTAAAACTTAACCTTTAATCTTCTTTAGCTAAATAAATGAACTAAATGCAAGACAGAGATTTTAACTCTAACAAGACATATTTACAGCAGTTGATTTCTACCATGTAGTGAATTTTTGCTTATCAGATAAAATGTTTAAAAAGAGTATTATTTAGTATACTCAGTTTTATTCCCTCATCAACTTTCATTTGTTCACAGACATATGAAAGCTGATGAGCTGAACTTTAAGAAAAAATATAAAGGCATGTATTTGTTTAATGATTCATTATATTTGTCCAGTTTTGTAACATACAAGCCAATTATTTGAGATAGGGCATTAGCTGCCAATTGAAAGTATTCATGTTTTCTTTTCTCCCCAAAACCTTTTAAAAGCCTGAATTACCTGATGATATACCATCATATCACATAGAGCACTGTACAAGTCACTACAAAAAACAATATCCTACAACTTTCCTTACTCCAAGATGAGAAATAAAACCTTAGAAAACAATAAAACATGGTAGAGTGGGATCAGGCTTTTAAGCTCAACCACAAGCAATCTAGGCATAAATTTCACAATCCACAGGAACACAGTGCAGCATCATGCTCCAGAAAAACTCTGCTGCCCTTGTACTAACACAATGATTCCTTGTAGGCATCTACAATATTCATCACACTTCACAAAAGCTGTGCAATGTTCTCAGGGCTGAAAAGCCAACCTTGCTCACATTGAATTTGTTATGAGTGGTCACTCTTCTTTATGAATTCTCCACCTATGAAGTTTCCATCATGGGCAGAAGTTGCTTTCACAAGTCACTGATGAAATACACAAACTGCCATTGCACATGAACTTAGGCTGTGCACACAGAAGCCCATTTCCTCCCCAAATGCACAGACACCCTCTGCTCTCTTTGGTCCCTCTCCCTCTGTTCTGCACTGTGGCTCAGTTCCTGCAGCACAAGCAACCAGACCCACTCTGACCCAGCCTAGGGACAACTCATGATAAAGATAAGACCTAAAATGCAGCTGCTGTCAGTCTTCCTGTTAACGTGGTGCCATACACTACAAATTACAAAACAGTTAGTCTGTCCTTCAGGCACCAGGAGACATAGGGTAGGCAGTCTAAGCCTGGCCATCAAGGCTGTGATGAAGCCTGTGTATGTACATTTTGCTATTTATAATATCTGCTTTGCAATTATTTTTAATAGAAGGAAATGTTCTAGGGAGAAATGCATAATTGCTCACAGTAATTAATTCCATAGCCTTTGCTATAGTTTACAATGAGTTTCATTAGTAGAAATATTTTTAGAATTATTACTAACAATGTACAAAATATCTAGAATGTTAAGAGTGAATGTTAGGTTATGCAATATAGAACATGGACCTGGCTTTTGCAAAGCTGTTACAGCTGTTATCATGAAGACCAAATCATTGGACAGCATTATCTGCTGTTACACTTATAGTTCAGTTATTTAGATAAGAAAATAACTGTACTGCTGGAGGTGCTTACCAAATGGTGTCTCAAGTTATTTTTAAAATAGAGTAGGACTAAAAGTCATGAAAAGTCTTGAAAATCACTGCTGTTATCAATTTTTGAAGCTGGTGCCTTAGTGGTAGATACTGAGCATCCTGCATAAATTAAATGTATATGATATGAAAGACAGCTGAACCAGGCCCTTACAGGTAAGTAATAGTGAAAGCAGATTGTAGTAAAAGCACAATTCTTCAGTACCTCTTAAGGAGTCTAAAAATACCTTCAGGATTTCTTTTGTGGAGGCAACTTTCTGAGAGTGAGCTCTCCAGGAGCTATGGACCTTCTTAAACAAGTAAGAATGAGTGATGGGTTTTTACAAGCAGAGGGGAAAGCTAATAATTCTTCACAAGAGGAGATAAGAAAAAGCTTTTTTTTTTTTTTTTTTTTGCTTAGCACTCTACTACTTAAAAAAAAAAAAAGGAAAAGAACTTTAAGGAAAACATATGGATGACAAACAAGAGGGTTAAACAAACATAAAAAGAGAAAAAACATAGAATTTGAAAAGAAGGAATAGAAAGAAAATGTTAAAAGTGTTTCTGATCCCTTCTGAGAACTACATCAGAAAGTTACATGTCAAACCACTGTAATTCTGTCTGTTGTTATGTCTTAGGGGACACTGACAGTATTGCAATCGGAGTAATTATTATACACACACCGAAGATGAATTTTAGGGGATGTGAAAATACCACCACTTTAGCAAGTTCTACCAATTACATGACATTATTTTCAACTAAAAATTTAGAATTATTACCATGTTTATCTTATTCAAAAATGCATTATGCTTTTTACCTTGTTATATTCAAATTCACTTCTACTGTGTACCTTTTCACCAAACTGACCACTCACTAACTACTAAAATTATTCTATCATACTAAGGTAGAAATATTAATACTGTCAGGAAAGTACAAGGCTCTGAAATGTTGTCAAAACAAAGAATATTGATCTTCTTAAAACACTGCAGTTAGTATATAAATCACACAAAAATGATTGACATTAATATGTGCCTTTTCTGCAAATGCACTTCATCATGTACCTTTTTGACAGTAATAGCAATTTATTATACTGCATGGCATCTTAACATACTGTACAGACAATTTTTTCAATTTGAGAGTTTCCATTAAAAGACCAAAAAAAAAGTTGTTGAGTAAAAAGAAAATTAACTGTCTTCATTCAGTTTGATTTAATACCTTGTCACTTTGCTGCATTTTTTATGATTCTTTGTATAAATAAAAAGTTGAAAAGAGCTATTCTAATGGTAATTTGGATCAACCTTACAAGCATATGATTCCAGGTTTCTAAAAGAGGCCCACTTGAGGGGGCTTTAAAACTGAACAAAAAGAGCCCTAGGGCTCTACAACTCACATTTAACCTACTTACATGAAAAAGGAACTGCTTTGGTTAAGAATAAACTTCCACAAGCTCAGGTTCAAACCAAACATGCCAGCATATTAGTGAGGAAATGAAACAGCAAATAGTAACTCCTTTCATACTTGTAAAAGAATACTGTATTTATTTAAATGCTTTGGCAGAAATTCTTATTTTAATTAAATTGCATTTAGTGCAATAACATTTTCATAATTAAGAAAAAATAACCAATTCATTTTAAAGACCTATGAAAAGCACAGCAACCAAAAATATATGGAAAAAACATGTAATTGTGTGAATAAATCTGTCTGACTAACATGAGACATGAGTCAGGAAAAAATGATAGTCTGTTTTTTATGCTGGGCAAGCCTATACAATGCAGCCCCAGTAACTCAAAGAAATTAACTTCTTTCTGCTTGGAAATCATTGTAACCCATACACAGTTTATATCTGTGATTGTATTGGATGCAATTCTTTCCCTTCTAAATAAAATTTCTTGCTGCCATCAAGCATGTTTTTTCTTTATGTCACCTATTAACAAAACTGCTGGACTGTACTTTAGAACATAAGATTTAATTTATTTCATTCTGCTCTTCAAAGTGTAAAGACAAAGAAAGGAAAGACACTTATTTGGAAGATCCCTGTCACTGGCCACTACATCATAGAAGTCAAAGAAAATCATAGAAATCAAAGAAAATCATAGAAATCAAAGACTGTCTCTGAAGGTTTTCTCTTAGTACTTTGTGTATCAATGAAGTCAGAGACAGGGAAGTGGTTTCACTGTGAAAATGAGGGTGACGACATACATTTAAAATAACAGAAACAGCTAAAAACAGAACAGAACAAAAAAGCTAATTATGCTTCCATGAAATGGTCATGATCATTCAATCCATGTGCTGGCAAGCTACCTTAGTTTAAAACCTATGCCCACATTCCTGAGGTCCTCATCATGGGGATAAAATAGATCAGATCAGTTTGAGGCATGTGTCATTGATTAGTTTTAATACTTATTAAGAACACTTTGGAATGGAAAAAATTACACAGTCTACAGTAACACTTTCTATTTTACATGTTCACCATCCAACTGCTTTATCATTTCAATCTCATCCTTCACCAGGTCATTCAAATATACATTTATTTGGAAACAATAGTGCAGCTGCTGCTTGTTTGCACTGTTTCTAGAGTTACTCAGCAATTTAACTAGTTCACTGCTTGCAGAAAGAAGAGCAGGCATGGCAAAACTTCAGGAAACAGAGGCACAGAAGCCAGTGTCTTCAGTTTCATCTGTCAAGACCTAGTTAATTTGCCCACCCTTACTCCAACTGGTCAGGCAAGATGGTCAGGAATCCTTGCTCTGATGACTGGAAATTCATTTGATAACAATTTGCCCTTACACCAATATCATCCTTTCACTTAAATTGCTCTTATCCCTCTCTAGAATTTTCTCCCTCAGACAGTTATGAGCAAAATAACTGTCTCCATAATTCTTCTTTTTTAGCAGACTAAACAAGCTGAGATGTTTCCTGCATGCCCCATGAGCTCAAGTGTCAGGTTCAGCCTAGACGTGGTAGCACCTCAGCCACTTTCTGTGCAGGGTACACTGCCCTGCTCAGGAACCACGACATGTCCCCTGCTCTTGAGGACTGGATCAAAGCAACCTTGTTAGACACAGCTGTCAACATAAAAATTGACATTGTTTGCCCCCCTTTACAATAGGCTGTTCCTTCCCATGATCATCCTAACAGACCTTGCCTATACTTCATTCATTCAAACCTTGTCTCTCTTGAATACAGGTGATCAGACACAGGTGATCACACCAGGGTTTAACACAGCACCTTACCCATCTCCAGCAGAAATCTTCTTCCAGACAAATCTGTGTATGTTTGCTGTAATTGTTGTCATGACAGTTTTTATCCTTGAGCAGGTGGCCCACTCCTCTCCTGCTCTCTGCAGCAAGCTCTGCTGTTCAACTGTGTGCAAATGAATTTCCTAGCACCCCTGACACTCCAGATTTTAGGGCAGCACACCTCCTTTTGATATGTTGTGACTTTTTAGCAATGCTGCCTCTCCATTTCTGGTTATCAGCAAAATTAAGGCATTCTTATTTGTATGACCCATCATAGCATTCAATAAGAAAACATTAAATAAGATCTCAATACAACAGGTCCTGTGATTTCTTTCACCAGTCCTTTCAGAATCCTATTGACTTGATTGCAGTACCTTTACCTCTCCTAACATCATTTTGCACAGCAGTGTGTATCCATACTCCTCTCCCCAACTACTCAATATTATTTTTCCTGACTGAATATAAAATGCTCTGTTCAAGTGCTGAGATGCTTATAAACAATTTCTACTCTCTACCTATCTGTATGCACCGCTGGTATATTCCTTTCCTTGTTCTGTTTTTATTTATAAAGCTGGAAAACCTTAACTCTTGGTCTTCATATAATTTGCAAAGTCTAACATGTTTTATTTTTTAACCTTTTTCTCCTCCCTAATAAGTCTTCAATCCCTATTACTTCTCCTAGTCTTCTTGGGATGATTTGGGAAGGGTCTAGAGTCATAAAAGGAGTGGGTGAGGTCCCTTGTTCTGTTAAAAACCTTTTTTTAAGCTTCTCCTCTAGAAACAAAGCTCAATGTCTGCATCTTTGACTGCAAAAATGTCCCAGCTTCTGTTTAATTTAATTTTTCAATTTACAGGTCTTCATTTTGAGATGTGTTTTAAAGACACTACAAAAGACTATCTTTCTCCTATCAAAATGGGAAATAAGAACTCCTGTCTCCATATACTTCTCTTATTCAAATAAATCCTAACAACACAGTATTTCTTTCTTTAGAAAAAAAAGCCAAGCAATTCAATTTATCAGCTTGTAACTGCTCAACATACTGCTTTACTTCCTGCTTCTCTGGATTTTCCTTATTGCTCCTGGCTGCAATTGTTCTCTAACCATGGTTTGATTTCTTTTTTTATCAAACTTCCCATTTTCAAATTGGAAAAATTAAATCCAGAAATAAGACTTGAAAATAAGTGCACAGAGATACATTAGGTGTATGTATTGGTGCACACCTAAGACTAGGTGTACACAAATATAGGCCATTTCTTTGTAGTTTAATCTCATTCTGCACCAAAATTTCATTCGTTCACTGAGTTTTCCAAAGTTTCCTTATTTTTCTGATCTCTCAATTAAATTTGACTCAATCTATGATCATCCAGTCAATACTGCTGTTCTATTGAAATGCTGTCTTCTCTGAGTTTTTTCCCCAGACCATGGCAGGGATGTATGGCAGATGACAGCATTACCTGTCTCAAAATGAACCCTAGTCTGTAGATTGTTTTTAGCTCCTCTGGTGCCAAATGCATTGATTCTTTTCAAGGAGGAACATCCAACTGCATGACATGTCTTCCTCAGATGCTGGTGGAGATCATCTAGCAGTCTGCAGCTTAGTTTTCTATCTTGTGCAATTTCTAGCTGCTTCTGGCTCCCAGCCCCTCTATTATCTCAGTCTTGCTTTCTAGAGATAGTATATCAAAAAATTGCTGCAGAGCAGCTATCTTTTGACTGTTCATTTCTCTTCTTTATTTCCAGTACACCAAGTCCCTATCTTAGTTTTATTTCTTCCCCATTATTAGATTTCTTCCTCTGCTTGGCTAAGGGGTCATTCTTTGCAGCCAGAAAATCTGGTCACTCCAGATACTTTTGCCCATTAGAAACATGAAGATCTGGAGATGCTCATGCAACTTCACTTCCTCCTTCTTTTTTTTTTCATCACACCTTCACATCCTCATTTGAACTGCCAGGCACTCGGGTACATACTTCCATTCCTCATCTCTTTTCTTTCACAGGTTTTACAAATGGAAGTTTTCATTCCTTTGGACCTTACTTTTCAGAAATGTTTATGTTATGTTTAATTTATTCATTGTTAAACTAAAACATGTCTGAATATTCAAATGTTCAGACAGAGGAATGCTTTAATTAGCCAATAAATCCATCTGATGTTTGTCTGATGTGTTTCAGATATTGAAAGGTATACTATAAACTACAAAGAAAATCAAATTACATAGAGAATGAAATATGATTGCATAAGGTCTCTTAATGCCTGAATGAGCATACTTCAGATTCTCTGTACAGCAAGTTGCCTTCCATTTCTATCCAGAGAAATAATGTGCTCATTCACCTAATTTATTTATTTGAATTATCTCTATATTAAAGTAAATAATGCAATGTCTAATGTTTATTTAATATAGATACCAGAAGTAATTTAAAAGTGTGATTTTCTCCAACAGGTATGCACTTAGAGAACTAAAATTAGGTCTTTGGTTAATTAAATTACCATGTGTTAAAAAAAAAAAAAAAAAAAAAAAAAAAAAAAAGTGGCTCATATACTGTGTGTACTCTATGTGAAAAAAAACAGCACAGGGGAAAATCATTAAGGCAACTTCCACATAAAGCATTTTCCTTTCATTTTAAAAATGTTTTCTTTAATGAAATTTTCTTCTAAACATTGGCCTGTATGTGGTATCAGATACTGACTGATTCACTCCAGCAGTATTTTGTTTTCAGCTCTGGCAGTCTGCAATTCAGTCCCTACTGTTTGGCAAGATGGAGGCTCTCACGTTTGCACAATTTAGAAGCCTGCACTTTGCAGCCAACTACTCAGATGTAACATAGGCTCAAGTGTGCTTTTTTGAATAGAAAGCACAATAAAAGATGTGCTGAGAATGAGTCTCAACTGCTCTTGGGCACTCAGAGGCTGAGTCATGGGGCATAAGGCAGTCCCTGCCCCATGGCAGTGTGCTTGGCAGAAGGCCACAGCAGTGTCTCCAGAGCCCCCTGGATGGGAAGTGTCCCAGGCATCTTGCAAGAAGAAGAGCTGCAGTCACAGCTCTCAAGGCAGTTGATCCTGCCTTGGACCATCTCAGGCCTCTACACCATTGATACAACTATAACATAAATGAGATCAGGACAGACACCAGCTGACAAGAACTTCTACATACCATATTCCTTTCTTCAAGTCAGAAAAAGTGCAGCGAATATTTCAAGGCATATTTAGGACATTATTAATTTTTCATTTTCTATCAAGGAATGAGTGAAGAAAATCATTAATTTACAGACAGCAACTGATGTGCTTCTCTTACATATTGAATTTTGAGCCCAGATATCGTGCTGACAGTACAACTGCAATATGAGAGAAACGAGAGGGAGGCATTCAGGGAAAAATTGTTCTTATCAACATTCTGACATTTTATTATAACTACATTTCTGTTAATTGTACCAAGGAAGCAGATGCAAAATTACATGCACTATGGTATGTGTGACCCTGAGAGCTCAACTACTTCTCTACAGCAGCAAGAAATACCTAACTATGGACATAATTAAGAAAGTATGCTTCAGGAGAAGTGAGGATGAATGAGCCCATCATGGAAAACAAATGGTCCAGAAAGAAACTATCACATCTGACCATTTTAATCTGGGGTACAACTGCAAATAGGAGAAGTCCAATTTTTGCTGTGTACAACAAAATACAAAAGAAAGTGTGCTCCAGTCTGCATCTCAGTGCAAGCCCTCAAACCTGTCCTGACTTCAAGGTGGAAAGAAAGATGAGTGTGACCAACTCCCAGTATATGGAATGAACCCATAGGGAAATCTACAGAAAAGAGGAGAGTGGATCTTTCATCAGGTCCCTAAAGTAAGAACCAGGTCTTTGGGCCATCCTTAGATGTACTCTCTCTTATTTAGCATGTGGAGGCACAAAACAGCTTGTAGTGATTTTGCCTCTAGCTCTCCAGCTTACATGTTCAGAATGACCCCTCTCCCAAACTCCAGACAAACTGAAAATACAAACAAAAATAGAAGGACTCAGTATAAGTTTTCACCCTCAAACATTGGTGGCCAGTAAAAGGCATCTAGATGTGTATAGTTTCAGTCAAGATTCCACATTCATATGAAAAACAGCCATGACAAAATGTACAGGAAAAAATAATGAAATAACATCTACAAAACTTAATTTAAATTAATTCTGTTGTGCAAATAAAAGGACAAAATTATTCCTAAGATATCTGCAAACTAGAATAAACTTGGAAAATCACTTCTGCCCCAAAAAGTGGGATGTTTGAAAAAGGATGGAATCTCTCTCTACAAGCCTTTATGTCACTTCCTTAGTCACTTCTAGCCACAACAGGACAATGTGAAACTAAAACAGTAGCTATATTGCTGAACAAAGAGTCATTTTAAACACAGGTTATTTCAGAAAAAAAGTGTGAACAAGAACTGATCTACTTGGTGTTGAAAGAATAAAAGTTAAAAAATTTAGACTTTATCTTCAATGTGATGCTTTCTCCTACACTATTCAAAGTGACTACATCTACAGTATAGAGCTCATACTTAATCCATGAGGCTATGCAGCATAATCTATCCAATACCTTGGGCTATCAACTCTGTCCAGCTGGTCATTAATCCCCAGGAAATAATCTGCACCTCAATTGTTACTGCTTAATTAAATGTAGCGATCCATCTGACATACAGAATAAGGATAGAAAGAAACCCTAATAGAAGGTGACTCCTCCAGAATTGGAACTCACTACCTTTCCCTTGTAGACATAATGTAACACAATGTTTGGTTACAGTTTATATGGGTTTCTGTATATTAAATTACTATGGAGATGCTTCCTATTGAGTGCAGTGTAAATACATGTCAGTACACAAATTTTACCAAGAAAACATAGAAAAGGTGAGATAACTCTTCCCTTCTCTTCTGTATCTATTCAGATATTTTAAGTTCCTGAAAACAAGATCTGCTTACTTATTCGGATCTGCCCTATGCATACTATGCCTACTCTTGGCAAAACCCTGTGATGACAGGCTTTTAGAACTACCAGCAAAGTTGGTACAGCTTGGCAAGACATCTCAGAGCAGGTTTTCACCTAACAGTGTGCCTTTTTACTTCAGAAAAATATGAGAACTCCACTTCATGGAGATGAAGAATTACTTGACCTCTGTACTGCCTCTTTAGTGTAAAGAAGACAACATCTGTATATTAAATCTTTCTCCAAAATTAAAAGAAATTATGATTCATGTGTTTCCAGGTTTATCAGAACTATGTAAATGACTAAGCTTAGTATATCAAAGCTGATTCTGTAATAACTGCAGATCTGCTAACTTTGCTTGTATCATCACCGTAACTCTCAGTATTTCATTATTCACTCAGCTTAGGAAATAATCTTTGATTGTCAAGCAGCAGCAGAGAAAAGCAAACATTTCGAATTGTAAAACATGACTGAGATAAATGAAAATAAATGGGCTCAACCACACAGTGAACACAAGCTAAAAGGCACAAAAAGAAACAGGGATCCATTGCTGCCCTGGTACCTGAAGATAGAGCTGATATGGCACCAAGTTCAGAACTGAATGCAGAAGTCCCTTCTCAAGCCATGGGTCAGATAGAAACAGAGAGAAACAGACCCACATTTACCACTCAGACCTGATGGGGGCCCTGTTAAGGTATGAAAAGACAAATCCATTTGCCAGCCCACACATCACCAACCTTGCTTTTAGCAAGACTATTCACAAGAAGAAGGTCTACAGCAGTGTCAGTGACAGGTTTTAGGATGTGTTATCTACCCTGGGGAATTCAAGATCTCCAACTATTGCCATCTGTTTTATAGGCAAGATCGACTCATTGCTTCCTAACAAACCAGAGTACAATTCAGTCTTTGAACTGCATGTCTCGATTCTTTCTCTTCTTCAATTTCTAGAACTAGAACATTCTTTCAAATGCATGAAGAAATATTTCATGATTGTTCAAAATTCTTTTAGAGGGTTCTTACATAACAGACCTACTTATTTTTTTCATGCAGCCCATTTCTACTATTTATTCTGAAAGCTGTTTTCAATTACAATGTTGTTTACACTGACATTAATAAAGGATGAAGCACTATAATTATTTCATTTTCTTTTCTTATGTTATTCTCTGTTAAATAGTCACTAGAAAATTCAAAATTCATTCATTTTGTCAGAAATTATATATTACTATAGTTTGAAAAATACTCAAAGTGAAGTACTTGTATTAATGAGAACTAATTCACAGAATTCACCACAACCAACAGTCTCACATTGGAAAGCGTCATTAGGATATAAATTATTTTCCTAGAAAAAGTGAAAAGGTGGTCTGAAGTAGGTCTCAGACTCCTGTTGAAAAGATGGAAAAGTTATAGTTTAAATAGTTGGGCTCCTGGCTGCCTGGGCACTGCTGACTCACATTAAACCTGCCATTGACCAGGACCCCCAGGCCTCATTCCCCAGTGCTGCTCTCCAGCCACTTCTCAGTCTGTCCATACATCCAGGGCTGCCTCAGTTCCAGTGCAGGATCTGATACTTGTTAAATCTCACAGGTGGTGGCTGCCTAGCCCTCTAATGAGTCTTGGCCTCTCTGTAGGGTTTCCCTGGATTTGAGGGAGTCAACAGCTCCTCCCAGTTTTGTATCCCTTTTAGGCCTGCATGCAAGTTGTTTGTGGAGAGGGCCAGACATGTCTTGGGGTGCTTGAAGCACCACACTGCCTGGTTGAGGAAGGTTCATTGTCCTGCTCTGCTCTGCACTGGAGCAGCCTCCCCTCGAGTCCTGTGTGCACTTTTGGGTGCCACAATACAAGAAGGATGTAAAGCTATTAGAAAACATCCAAAGGAGGGATATGGAGATGGTGAAGGGCATAGATGGGAAGCCATATCAAAAGTGGCTGAGATCCCTTGGCTTGTTCAGCCTGGAGAAAAAGACTCTTAGAGGAGACCTCACTGCCATCTACAACTTCCCCACAAGAGGAAAGGAAGGGCAGGCACTGATCTCATCTCACTGGTGACAGGACTTGAGTGAATGGCATGAAGCTGTGTCAGAGAGATCTAGATTCAGTGTTTGTTAAAGATTTTTCATCCAAAAGGCTCCCCAGGGAAGTGGTCACAGAACCATCCTGCCAGAGCTCAGGAAGGGTTTGGGCAATGCTCTCATGCACATGGTGTGATTCTTAGGGTTGTCCCATGCAGGGTCAGGAGTTGGACTTCCCTCATCCCTGAGGGTCTCTTCCAAATGGCTCCTAAGGATGCTTCTTTCCTCTTCATGGGTCCAAAACTCTATGTCTGTGAATTACCAGACCTGATGTAACTTACTTGCTTACTATAACAAATCTGTGATAGAGTTTAACAGTTGAAGGATGTATTTAAGGTGGGCAATTTATAAATCCTTTAAAGGGTGAGATACAATGGTCCAATCTTTTGCAAAAAGTCAGATATCCCAGTTTCATCTATTTGTCTTTCATGCTACATTAAGTTCATCCGTGAATAATTTAAGAAGAACACAATTTTTTAGGTGATAAATAAATTACACCATGTTTTCATATTCTCAAACTTTCTATCTAGGTATCATTCATTACCAAATGAACTTTTGGAATTATTGCCCATCTCCTCAATGCATTTTTAAACTGTATGACAACCTACAGGCCTGAACTCTTCCAAGTTCAGTCACTAACTCAAGCCACTTTGGATATGCAACCTCTCTTCCTTAACTTCCAAGTATTCTTGAAGACACAGTTAAATGACAAAAAACATGTGGCATGAAACATAAGCCAATGGGCATGTAATGATGCCCATGTACTGTCAGCTCATGAGTTTCTCCACTGGGGGATGCCAGGTTTGTTTTTCACATAGCACATTAAGGGAGAAACTCAATTTTTTTTTTTCTTTAAAGGACAATGTAATAAAAATAAAAAAAAAAATTGGAAGTTGTGCTACAAAACAGGTGCACAACCCAAAACTATACTTCCTTGTATTTTCAAAATTAATAGATGTCAAGCTAGGAATGTCCTTTTAGCAGCTCATGATCATGATTTAATGCTTGACCATTTTAACACAAATAAATAAATAATATGTTGTTACCATAGTTGTTTGCAAACCCAAAGCAATAACAGCTTTTTCTGAGGTGAAATAAATCTGCGTTACTGAAGCACTGTAAAGCACAACATATTAAAGATCCAATCAATCCACCTCTCACAGCAGCCTGTAGCAGCATTTCAGCTGATTTCAATGAGAGCTGTGTCAGTCTCTAAGAATCCTTTGCGCATGCTCTCTGCTAACCCTCCTCCCCACCCAAACAAAAAACACTGAACTCTGCTCTTGTCTTCTGGTTCAACATCATGTCTTTCCCCTCCCTCCTTCTGCTGTAATAAATATTCCCTCTCTATCCCTGTTACTGACAATAATGTAGGTGAACTCTGCACCACATACATCTGTCATTATTAATGACCACAGTGGAGAGAAACGATAGCTCACTCTTAGGAACCAAAAGGGCAAAATGCTTCAGAATTTTCCATTCACATTTTCTTTTTTAAGCATACTTGCTTGGTGACTTTCCAAAGTCATGAGCATGACTCGAACAATAAAAATATCTCAGTGTTTAACCTTTGCACAGAAAATTGTTTGTTTAAACAGAGGGTACTTGTTACTTGGAAGGTCTCATTTGCTTATAATAATGCTGTACACAGTATTTTGCAGAATACACTAATACAACAAGATGACCTAGTCCACATGGTAAATAATTTTGTTCCTAGCAGCATTACCTACCTTTCAAACAGAAGGCCTTAACTGGGATTGTTTTCTTTGCCATTCATTTCTCTACCAACATTGCTAAACCATAAAGTACAAGACAGCATATGAACTAATTGCGAAAAGCACTTCCAAAATAGCTGTGACTATAGACTCACACTGTACTCTGAACTCTTTCAGAAAGGCTGCCCTGATACTAGCACTGGGACTGAATGTAGACTAGTTCTTTACAGGCACCTGATGAAATCTTGAATATTTTTTCCTCGAGAGAAGAAACAAAATTTGAGAAGCTACAGCAGTTTAAACTGCATTGCTGCATAAGCCTTTGTCCCTAACATAATGACCTGCTCAGCACACCAGATGCTTTCCATGTACAGAACACACTGCATAAGGTGCTGCATGGGAGGGACAAAACATTTGTCTCTTGTAAATTTAGTGTTTGGAAACACTACATCTCACAAAGTGCAGGGGCTGTTTTGTAATACAAATTGCCTACATTACTAGGTTTTCTGTTCAACATATACAGGCCCAGAAGTCTCCTCTCTCCTCTAACATTTACACTGTAAATAGTTCCAGATATTTTCCTATCAGATATTCTAACCTCAAGTAAGACTTTGTAATAACCATTTGTTAGTTATGCTAGGTGTGCCTGAATGGACAAACATACTTAAGAGCAAATGTAGTGTTTGTAATGGCAAACATGTGCCAAAAACTCCATGTAAATGCTACTCCTTATGAGGTGACAAAAATGTTACCTGCTGCTTTTCTAGATCTATATTACTTCATGAATACTTTTTTTTTTTTTTTTTTTTTTTTTGCAATGGGTTAAAGCTTTTATTTACATTCTGTATAAGCTATATGCTATACATATCTGTCACTCGTCTTTAGCATTTATGTTGATTAAACTTGTCGTGAAGGTTATTTTGACTTACTAGAAATGGGCCTTTTCAGAACATAAATTTTAAGGCTTAAGCAGACACGTGTTAAAACCACTAATACATTCTGCTAAGTCTCTCTTGTCTTCACTCAGCCTCCTTACAAGGTTTTAAGCAGTTTTATTGACATTTGAAATTCTGAAAATGTCAGCTCTTGGCAAGTGTCACAGTCTAAAAGTGTTATTAGTAGTTCTCTTAGGAAGTGTAAAAAAGTATTTTAGAAGAACAATTTTGTCTTTCAACAAACCTTTTGGAAATAATGTGATAACCACAAATTCTACACAGGAAAGAAAATAAACTGTAGATTCCTTAAATTATATTTAAGAAACAATTTTTAGCAAAGTTATATTATTTGGTGACTCAATAGTCTGCATTCAAGTTGAAACAATCATCACTTCCCAAAGTATTGCTAGGGGGAGTAACACTCTGAGAAAGAAACCTTTCTCACCATACTGTCTCCTTTCTCCTACTATCTCCCATCTGCTAGGTAGGTATTTGAGGCTCTGATCCTAGACCTTCTCTAATAACAGTCCCTCCAGTCATTTTATGCTTGTTTGCAGCCAAAGCGGTCTCCTGAGTGTTTTAGTCCTGTAATCCATCTCTAAGGACTCTGATCCTTCTAGTATGAATGAGCACAGAAATGCCCTGGACTGCACCTTCTTCTTTCACTTGTGCACACCATCACTGCTGCTGGAAGCCAAGTTGTGGTGGGGATTAATGTACACCAAAGGTGCCTGGTTTTTTTTACAATGCAAACAATGTATTAAAGTCATGCCAGGCAGAGGGGGAAGAAATTTGTCTCACATAACTCAGAGAGTTAAGGTGCACATGTGGGTCCCCAGCTAGGAAAATCCTGCAGTTCCAGTGCTCCATCTTTGAAGAAGCAAAGACTCTCTAGGGTCAGAAGAAGTCCTGTAACTCTTGCTGGTCACCCCATCTTACTTCATGGTAAGTTATTTACAGCTCAAATATCTCAACATATCATGGGGCTGAGGGGAAGATGTGAGAAGAGAAGCATCCCCCTTAGTCTATATAGCAGTACACTTGAATTCCAATGCATTTGCTTAAAGTCTGAAAGAGTCTTACTTAATTTTCAAACCACAAAAAAATTCAAAAATCCATCAGTAATGTAATAGGAGCATAAAAATCATTAATTCAACAAAATTGTTCTGAAAGATTAGTGTGAATCACTTTATCCTTAAAACTGAGAAAACATTGTGGTTTTAAATACTCAGTATTATCATCCAAGCAAATTGGCCCAGGTCAAATGAGCAAATCTAAAAAATGAGATCACTAAATTTTCTCAGCTTGATAGCTTAGTAATAAATAATGTGCTTCTATTCAATCTGTACATTAAGTCTTTTATGTGGCCTTAAGGCACAGTCTTATGGCCGTGGCCATTACAGGGTAGCCATAGAAACTGACACATTTATTTCTTGGATTAGTGTGCCATTGAAAATATTAATATAATGCAGTAAATGGGGATTTGATCTAATCTACTGATGCTAGGCTGAAGTTACTAAAAGGTTGTATGCTCTTCCAGTGGAAGAAGGATTAAATTTGTGGAGTACAGCTGATGTTTTTGTTACAAACACCATTTAAGCAACCTATCACATTTCACATAGACCACTGATTCAAAAAGGTTGTATCAAACACGTAGGTATATCCACCAAGAAAGTACTGGTTTCATATCATAAACCTTCTTTCCAAAGCTAAAGTGTCAAAAGTGGAAGTCATAAAGGAAAAGAAAACAGATGTTCTGCATATTGTGTAAGCAGGGCAAGTGAAACAGCATCTCACCCTGCAAATATGCAGAGCTGTACTTCATGGACATGCCATTAGCAGCAAAGTCTATAACTGTATTACTATCAACATTTTAATAGCATTCTGTTATTACTTTCATATTAAAACAAAACAAAACTAAGCAAAACAAACAATAAAAACCAACAAAACAAAACAAAAAAACCCCACAACAACAAAAACAAAAAACAATGTAGGGAAAATAGTTTTTAATATCTTCATTCTTAATTTTCTTAATTTGTAGGTCCCTATCAGGTCTCCATAAATATTAGGGCTCCCATTTCAGCTGATCATATTTGACTCCAGTTCCTTGTAATATTTCATAGCACTCAAATTCTGACTACCCTTTACACTGCAGTGTACTACATAAATTCAGAAGATATATTCTGACAGATGAAGCATTGTTGAAAAGCTAAGTGCAGCACTTTGTCCTTGAAATGTTAACATGTAATGCCATAAAGTATTCAAATAATAATTTACTCAATCTTTCAGGGTAATTAATTAAAACGGTTTAGGTGTTAGAGAAAATCACCTTGAGCTTATAAAATTGGAATGCCTCCTCTTTTCTTCTCTGCATGCAAGCTGTTCCAATGGACTTACCACATGCTTTCCCAGTTATGGTTTTTGATTTCAGCAGATAATAAATAGCCAGGATCTAATTTTGCCATGTCAAAACCGATTATGTTTCACAAGAAAAGGTGGAGTGCTCACCTACCAGATGAAGGTGAAACATAAAACCACTTTTATTTATGTGAAGTGTCCAAATTCAACTCAACCTGGCACTAGATACTGGGAGTTTGTAGACTTTAACTGTCATATGAATTTATGCATCCCTGGAAAATGTCAAATATAAACATAAATTTAATCAAGGAATGGAAACCTTTATTATCAAAGAAATAAACACAGTTTTTGACAACTAATGTAAATTTTCTTAATCCATTTTTCACTTATTTTTCAGAAGGTCAAAGAAAAAAAGAAACACTGAACAGAGACATGGCTGATGAAAATATTTCAGGCAAGTCGCAGTCCAATTATTAATGCTGATGTTCCAAAAGGAATTTGTGCTCTTTAGCAACAGCATTGCATTCACATGTGAGAGTTCCTTTTCCCATTCATTACAATGGGATAAAACAGAAGGCTTACAACAACAGATAAACAAGCACTCTGTATTATTCTGTAGTTTTCCTCAGTTGAGTAGTCTTTGGACAGCATTTTATAGGCTGAAAAAAACCCTGCACATGATGAATAAGGATGCCATTCTCAATTAACATGGACAAAGGATCATAGCCATATTTGGCAAATGAGGTAGCTGTGGTGTAAGAAAAGCAGGAGTATTCACAGACATTGCCACATACATCACTGTCCGCAAATCAAAACAAGTTAATGACATTTTTGTACATCTGCCCAACTACATGACTACACATTAGTCTGGCAAGTACTTATTAAACCCAAATTAAATAGCACAATGGTTATAGTTCATATTTACTAAATATAGTGGTATTAATTCATACAGCACTAAATATGGATGCTACAAGCATGTAAATAAATGATGAACCAAAACAGCCAAAGTTACAAAATATATGATCTTCATTAAATAAGTCTCAGTGTTACAAATGCCACTGGATACAGTTTCCATTAAAATATATACCGTGGGGGAGGAAGTATCAAACTGTTATCCATTCTCCACCACAAGTGCACTGACAACACATACAATTTCCAACATCTCCCTCTCACTCAGCCTCCACATCATACACAAACCCCACAGTCCAATCCATACCCAGTAAAAAATGGGATGTTACAACAAAGAGCCTCAGTCCAGGAAGACCAGTAGCACACACCAAAAATCCCAGGTGTTCAACATTAGAAAAATCTTTGCTACACAGAGACGCCTTCAACATGGAATTTATGTGCCAGTGGTTATGCACAAGCTTAGCATACCATGCATAAACTTCACCATCTCTTTAATAAGATGTTCCATTAATTTTAGTCACAAACTAAGGCACACTGGCAAGCCAGATGAACAAAGAAAAGGATATTTTGAGAAAACATATGTTACCTATCCCTAGCTAAACTACCTATGCCAGTTTTATGGAGGATTCCTATCCCAAAGCTTTGCCTGTATTTAAGCTTTGGAAAACAGAGTTTTGGCACAATCACATCTAGGTCTCTAATTTAAATATTGACACCAAGGCAGTTTTTGGAAGATGATCTGAAGATTGAGAAAACTGATATCTTATTTCTTTAACCCAGAATTCTTGCTTATCCATTGTTAACAACCTGGATCCTGAAAGATATTACTGCAAAACTTGCTTATTTCTTTTTATCATATCATTACTTATTTGTCCAAATTTGTGCAAAGTAGAACTTGGCTACACTTTATTTCTGTTTCATAGAAGATTTGGCTTTCATCTGATTTTTTTCTTTTAAAGATCTCACTTTTCACTTTTATGGGATCAGTTTTCCAACAATTGAGCTTATCAGCCACATCTACACTGCTAGTAATTCAAAACCTTGGCATATTTATTGATTCCAAAAACCTATTACATGATATCACTTACATCCCTGCATTTGATTAGACTGAGTTATTGGGGCAACTAACAAAAGATTACTCAGAACTCAGCAGAGAGCTTATACAGATGTCATCTTACCTGACATCTAAACTATTTGCTCTTGCACCTTTATTTATAAGTGTTGCACACACAGAACAAGTTTTGCACAAAACAAGTTATCTGAGGCAGCTTTACCTCAATTTTTTTTATTCCACCATTAAAATCCCCAACTATAAGAGATAGGCTGTAGGTATAAAACATTTATCCTCTACTTTCAGAGAATATTGATGAACACAGAAAGTTGTATCAATGAGTAAGATGTATTATGACTGAACATCATCCAAGTTCAATTTAAACCTGAGCTATATGCTACCTCTGAATATAGTATGTATAATGTATTTATATATGAGTATAAATTATGCACTTCTTTGGACAAAAAAAATGCCAATAAGTTTAAAACATGAATATGTTAATTAGGTTTCAATTCATCCATTATAGAAAATATTTTGACAAGCATTCTAAGAATAGTGTTTTTAAAACAGTTCAATGCATTAAATATATGCAAATTTTGACAGTCAAAAATGCATACTGCATATCTGAGATACTATCATTCTTCACAATCATTGCAGCCTCTAGCTAGATACAGATTTTTCATGACAGACAGAAACATTTCCTTCTGTGTATCTCATATTCTCAGATTTCTGCTTCAAAATGATTCCTGAAACAGTTTTAAAGCCAGACTTAGAACTACTGCAAACTAGAATGGTTGCTATACACTCCAGTTAGCCAAGCCTGCCAACACTGAACCATATTCTATATCACTTTTTAAGTAGAACTGCTTGTCACTGGAATCACATCCACTGGTGAATTTTAGGACGTTTCATTCTTGATCTATCTGCATTAATAGTGCACATATAGGCTATTTCTAAAATATGCCCAACGTACACACACATATACTCGGGATTTGCACACACAAACACATTAGCACCCACAGGAATTTGAAGTATATCCTCTGTTTTGAAAAATCCCCATGTAACTTCAGGGTGCAGTTTCAGGACTGGCTAAAATCCATTTAAAATTGTAACTAAATGTGAATTCTGGCCTCTCTTTGCTTTGTACTTGTCCTGCAGCCACATGATAAACCAGTCCAGCTCAACAGTTAAGACAATGACTTAGTATGAAAGTCTAGAAAGCTGTAACACCCATCTGCTTTCAAAGCAGAGTATCTTTCCCAGGCATCCTGTGTGGGCATGGAAGTATCTGCATGGAATGCTACTCCACAACAGGCAGAGTAGCATAAATCCACATTACCCAGATCCACAGCACTCAGCCACACTCACAGTCTGCTGTAGATCACAGCAACAAAACTGTAATACAGAACAAGGTCAAGAAAGGGATCAAAGGAACAGTGAACAATCTCCCTGTATCAGGAAAATGCACTGATTCTTTAATTACATGCACCTATTTATGCAGGAATTTTGAATTTGAAATGGGGATTTAAAGGAAACATTAAAAGGAATTTTTTACAAGTAGTAACAGTTGGTCTTCGAAACGTCCCAGGCAGGCAGCAGCCCGAATCACACTGTGAGAGCATCACAGCTTCGTGTGAGTCACATGTTTCCAAAAGATCCAGTGAGAACACGTGGATGGAAAGAGATGAAATTACTTTACAACAAAAACAAGTCTTCTGGCATGAGTTTCCCTCAGCTACTGAAGTTAAGTGTAAGTTCCCTTACAGCTACCAACACTTTATCCTGCTTACCAGGAAAAGGACCTGGAGGGAATTATACAGGGACTATTGCAGAGAGACAGTGGGCTCGTGGGTTTGTGCATTTGTTTCTTACCCCAGATTCACATCTTGTGTTGGCCTCTGTCTTAACTAATGAAATTCCCTTTGGATTGACCCACTACACAGAGAAAATAAAACTAACTGATTATTTTTTGAGGAGAGTAGCTCAAATTGACTTCAGTCACAGTTTTGAAACTGCAGGAGGTCCAGATAAAATGTGATGTTGTAAGCATGATAGCTAATACTGTGTTAACGGACTTATAAAAAAAACAACACTCAGTAGAATATGAATTTAATGTTCTCAGTAAGATTTCTTTAGGGTCAGTAAGTATATAATGCAATAATATTGAAAATTAACCCCAGGTGTATCATTTTGTTAATAGAAGAAATGTGCAGGATAGATAAACCACTAAATTTTATGTAATGTTTTATGTAAGGAAAAAGAGTTCCTAAGACAGGGCTATATAGCTCACCAGAGGCCAAATCACAATCCTTGAAGAATGCAAAACTCCTCTGGACATCAGTGGCACTTTTCCTAGGGTAAAAGCTGCAAGGCCAAGCCAGTCATTGAAATACTCTGGTACCACAAGGCTCTAAAAGCCAAAGCAATGATAATGGCAGAAGAACTGTTATTTCTGTACCATAAAAAGAAATTTTCCAGAGATGCTATTACATTTAAATGTATTTTGATATTGCATTCTGCTTTTCCATCTCAGCAGACAGTGTTCCATCTGAACAAGATGGACATAACATAGAGCACAGTATTTTCTATTAAATACAGTTATAAGGGAAGAATAACAACCTTGGAATGAGTCACTTGCAGGACCAATTCATAGGTTACACTGAGTATGAAAGGCAATTTCAGAGTAGTGGTGGAAGAAAAGGAGTTTTATAACAGAGGTGATGCAAACTAATTTGGAAACTCAGATACACAGAGAACTAATCTGGAGACTTGGATACATAGAGAAGTACACAATGTATTATAAACACTTCAAGGGAGGAAATAATAGGGACTTTTTCAAATACAGTGTTATCTGCAAAAAATAAAGCCCAATTCTGTTCAGTAACAAAATCATTAAAAAGGCTAAAAATTCAACATTAAATATACAGTAGCTTGTGCTTGTGCTGCCCTGAGTCTGAACACAAGATGCTAAGAATGGGAAACTGTATTAAGGCAGGACTGGTGACAGATGCTGGCAGCCCTATACAAGTAGTGCACACAAAATATAAAGAGATGTTCACGAGTGTATTTCAGCCCACATAATAAAGCACCAAGAGGGTAAAGTTTTGCACGTGGTGGCATTACTTCCTAGGATAATGGGGAAAAGATGGTAAGAAAATACAAGCTTTGTTTAATTCTTTCACAAATATCGTGCCACAGTTCTGTATCCTACATGATACAAATCTTTGTCAGGACAAATTATAATGAAGTTCACCTTTTAAAATATAATGCAAAAGACTTAGAACTACTTCTGTGTAAAAATAGTATCTTCTGCAAAGGAACTGAAAAATTGATGCTCATGAAATGTTATTGTAATCTAAAGTCTAAAACACAAAGAAAGGAAATTCTGAGTTAAAATGAAACTTTATCCTTAGCCCACCCAAAAGTGTTTTGATATAGCAAGACTTGCCAAAAAAGTAATAATCCTATATACAAAATATGTTGCAATCACCAGAAATTTCAAACTAAATATGGAATTCCAGCTCTTACTTTAATTCTTACCTTTCTATTCCCTGTATTTATGGTTTTAAAAAGTCCTTTCATTAATTCAGCATTTGTGTTAATAATCTTAAGCTAATTCTTTTTAACTATTTCTGTGTAGCAGAATTTTTTTCCAGCTTCTCAGCTAAACAGTCAACTCCTAGAAGAACCCAAATAGTAAAATTATCTTTATAGAGTACAGTGGAGTGGCCCTGAAGGAAAAAGAATTCACATATCTGAGTGGTCTGCACTTGTATTTCAAACTCATCAGATTTTTTTTTTTTAAGGGCTAGAGGCATAAGTTATTGAACCACCAGATAAGGACTGAAATAAGATCTGCTGTTGAGGAAGAACAAGGTTCTCATCCAAGTTACAAGATAACAAACTGCGATGTGGAGAAGAGTGATTTTTTTCAGAGATGGAGGAGGAAGGGGGGCAGGGAATGGGGCAGGAGGTGACATAGCATCTCACAGTCATAGCTTCATAGCATTTCAGAGACTGCTCTTTCTGCTCTTTCACCACTTTGGTTCTACCACTTTTCTCCATTTCGCTTATAAGATCTCATCTATATAATGGTAAAAAAAATTATTTCCTGATACTTTTGCATTCCACCTTCTTAAAAGAAAGTTCTTGGTAGGAAATGGTAAATTAGTCTCTGTTGCAGGAGGTCAGGGCTTTCTAGAGAACACAAGTGAGGAAAGTAGCAGATGAATGCAGCAATGGAATAGCTAATATGAAGTTTCATGGACTAAGACAGAAAGCACCTCCCAGAGAAACCCCTGCAGCATGGGGAGTTTGTCCCATGGGCCAGCCAACATTGCCTAGAGTCATGCAATTTTACAGAAAAAGTAATATCTGTACCACAAAGACTTCTGCAAACTCAGATTCACATAACTTTTAACCTCATCCAGCATTATTTCTGTTGATCTGATCCTAATAGGTCTGCTGTCATTTAAATCTGAATTTGGCTGTTTTCCTTAAAGCAGACAGATTGTCACATCAGGTCTGTGAACCAGAGATTTTTGATTCAGCCCAAAGAACTCAGGATAAAAATTAGTCTGTCTGGGCCACACCCCACACTCCACACACCCCTTTCTCCACTGTCAGTACAAGCACTTCAGGACCCTCTGGTGATGCCCTTTCTCATCTAAAAGTTTTCAGCTTTTCCCTGGAGATAGTTTAGGTGTCCATACTGGTGGAAATAGTATTCAGCTTTAACCAAGACCAGTCAGAAAATCTTCTTTCTACATAATTTCTTCATATTTTCTTCTGTTCTAGTATAAATTCCTAAATCTCTAAGTGACAGATATGCTAAGGTCTCAATTCATCTGTCTTTTCAAAGTTCAGCACCTGTGTAGGGTGAATACTCAAAACATAAAGGGAGAAAGGAGTGTCCTGGCAGAACAGAAACTGGTGTTCAGTGAGGGTAAAATACAAACACATTCTTAAACCAGCACGAAGGACTACTGACCAGCTCTTTAGCATAGATGAGTTCCTTAAACACTCAGCGCTCCCCTTTCCTGCTTTCCTCTCCCACACTTGATTGAACACTCAGCTACCAATGTGTGTGAAAAGCTCATGTTTCCTCAAAACATTTCATCCTTACCCAGGATAGTAGGACCTGAACATTACCATATTCTCCAATTCAGAATATTCTGTTGAATATTGATTCTGTGATTTCTTTTTCTTAAAGTACTAAGATTTGTACATGTCCATTACAAGCTCAGCAGTAATAATAAGGAAAGAGTCTAATGACTGAATGGTAGAAAATTAACTTCCAGGTCTGGTAAATCAGTGTGCCCTATTGCTTCAGAATATGCTTACACCTCTTACAAAGAGCTTCCAGCATTACTAGAATCCCAGGCCACCATCTAGGAAGCAGCAGATTGAGGGTTGCCTCTGTTGTAATAAACTTGTTCCTAGAAAGTCTACAGTCCTCTGCTCCAACCAAAATCTTCTAAATTCCTTCTAAATTCAGAACTATTTTACTCTGCAGTAAATATTAACATTAAAATTTTGAATTTCTGCAAAGAGTTAATAGAACCATAGCCAAGTTTAAGAATGCTACTTTGGTATTTCCACTGTAGTGTTCTGTTTGAGAAAGTCCTCTGTCTGAGAAAACATTCTTAAAAGAGTAACATATTTTTCCTGCTCAAAAATATTTTTTCTTTGAGTTTTCATTATTATACATGGACTTCTCTCTAGCTCCAAAGAAAAATATTATAGGACAACCCCTAAGGATTTATAAACTAAATCCCCTATTTTAACTAGAACTGAAATAATTTATACAAATTTACAAAGTTTAGTATAAGCATATATTTAACACATACTCTTAAATTATTTCTATAAGCACAGTAACTAAATATATTATAATAAATAAATGCACAATAGGCTTTCCCTTATTTACAGTTGTAGGTTTAACTATAGCATATGTGACTGTAATTTTGGTCACAATATGTGTGTTTAGAGTTTGAGTATTTTTAGCCTTAAGGAAAATCAATCAGGTCCATTATCTGCAGGACATCTTTTGAATTCAGAAGCAGAGATATTGAGATAGAGAAGTGCCTTTTGTTCAGAGATAAAGTTTAGAAAATACTAAGGCCTTAACCTATGCTTGAGTTGCTCAGCCCAAAATGGGGGCAAAGTGACAAAATAATAACACAGGTATTCTCATGTTCAATCCAAAATCCATAGAATGTAGTGCATGCATCATGGCAGCATGCACCCAAGTATCAGAAAGAAAGGAGTGGTAAGAGAGAGCCCAAGATCTTCTTAGCCACACCAATACCTGGTCCTCACTTCACTCATCAAGACAAAGTCTCCCTGCTACTAAAAAAGACTCTGCAGCAGAAGAATCTGTGTGGCAATGCTACAGAGACTCAGACATTCCTAAGAGACAATAGCAATGAATGACATGGATATGATCAAATGAATCAGCAAAATACACACAAAAAATAATTTTAAACAATATTATTTGGGTTAGAGAGTCATGTGACCAAAATGTAAAAAATGCAAATTTGAGGCTGCCTGAAAGTTTTACTCTGGTGCAATTTGCAACTGCATTAATGATAAAGTTGCAATGGTGTGATCTCTCTTTCCACATCCTCTGTTTCACTCAAATTCCTGCCAATGATAACATACTAAAGAGCAACACCAAGACATCCTTAAATCTGTCATTCCATGCATTAAAGTGTCTGACTGTGTAACCTAAAAAAGTCCTGAAAAAATGAAGTCCTCATGACATCAGTGTTTAAATGTTTTCAACTTTATTTCAAGAGCTACAATGGTGATTTACAAAAATGGCCCTGGTATTTAATGTTGCACAATATAAGTATATTCTTTCCTCAACACTGATAAAAAAATTTAAACTTTTCATTTCATACAGGTTTAAAGTTTCAAAATCTGGAATTTCCCCTCAAGTCTTCTGGACCTGATGCTCTGTTTTTTACTCATAAATCTTGACAACCCGTAACAGTGTCAGATTCTAGTAGATCCAACCATACATCAACATCATATATTAAGTCAGAAGTGATTGGCTTCATTAGAAATAAAGTACATCTTGTTGGTTTTCTTCTTAGGGCATTTACTTCCCTTAAGCACTCTTGAGGGTTTACTGATGTTCAAGATGGAGTTGGGTGAGATATACTTTAATCCAGAACAGGAGTAAACAGGCTCCATAAAGGCACCAGCATGTTGTTAGACCATTTGATGTGCCTTTGACAAGTGGTGAGCAACGTTTCTTCCTAAACTTTTTACACAAATATACCCTGAAAGTCAGAATTGGCCTTACACAAAGGGTGAGAGAGCAAAAGTCAGTCAATTTGCTTTTCATTCAAAACAAACCAGGAGAAAACAGGAACCAAACTTTGTGACTAAGTAAAAATTCCTTCCCAGGGGTCTTCACAGAAAAATGCAACTGTCATCCTCCTTTAGAATTTAATGCCCGTGTAGTGGAACAAAACACTAACTCAGCTAAAAGTTCCTCACAACTGTTGTGTAGCTGTGCTTTCAGTTGCTGATGCTTTATGAGCTTTAAAAAGAATACAGTCAATGCTATGGTTTCTGATGCAAAATGAAACCTGGAATCTAATTTAAGGTATCAACATACAATTATTATTCATAAAAGACGAATATTTGGCTTTGTTACTTTCATATTCTTGGTTATGGAAAATAATGAGGTCTGTTCAGCAGAGTTATTTTGTAGTGATGTATCATTTAATGTTCTTAAAGAAAGAAATATTTAAGTTGCACTACAGCAAAGGAGTAGTTTTTTGAGATCAAAACTTTGTTTTAGTATCAGACTTAAAACTGAGGTCCTTATCAAGATTAATCTCCCCCTAAATTAACAGTGTTGCCAAAAAACTGTGCAGCAAATCCAGTAAGAACAAGAAGCTCCACTAGTTCTCAATATAAAGGAAGAAACTCCCATCGTTCCCCCTTGTCTCTATAAGGAGACAAGACTCAAGGGCAGCCTGCCTCAGTAAATTTTTCCACTCACTTTACTTTTTTTTTTAAACTGATTATATTCAAACTACTCTTGAAAAGAAAGAAAGAAAGAAAGAAAGAAAGAAAGAAAGAAAGAAAGAAAGAAAGAAAGAAAGAAAGAAAGAAAGAAAGAAAGAAAGAAAGAAAGAAAGAAAGAAAGAAAAGAAAGAAAGAAAGAAAGAAAGAAAGAAAGAAAGAAAGAAAGAAAGAAAGAAAGAAAGAAAGAAGAAAGAAAGAAAGAAAGAAAGAAAGAAAGAAAGAAAGAAAGAAAGAAAGAAAGAAGAAAGAAAGAAAGAAAGAAAGAAAGAAAGAAAGAAAGAAAGAAAGAAAGAAAGAAAGAAAGAAAGAAAGAAAGAAAGAAAGAAAGAAAGATAAACACACTATAAACACACTTCTATTCTAGCAGTCTTTGGTCAATATAGACTTGATATGAATTTACATCATCAAAACACCTCTCAAATGCGTTAAAATTTTTTTTCTTCCAAAATTCACAGGAATCTTTTGCTTTACAGTCCCTTCTTCACTTGTATGCCCTTTTTCTCTCTCATTGGAAAATATATCAATTGCTTATTACAAAAAAAAAAAAAAGTGTTTTGGCATGGCTGACCTGTAGAGATACAAAGTAAGCAAAGTCAGTGAATCCACTCACTCTGATATGCACACATGATATGCAATTAAAATCTCCATTCACATTCCTACGGGGTTGTCAATCAAGAGAAAAGCCTTTTTGACAACATCCAGTGAAGCGTACCAACTAACTGCTGAACAGGAACTTAAACAGTAACAGCTTTTGTTACTAGCAAGAAGGGATTTTACCAAGATTGGGCTCAGTTTCTAAAGAAATAATTATGTTAAAATTTTGGGGGCTTTTCATTAAAAATTAAAATGTGTCACAAAGCTATTGTGTGTGAAGCTATCATATTATGTAATACATGAGGGTTATCAGATATATGTGAAAAAAAAAACCCTCTCTAACCTTTCTTGGCTCTAGGAAACAATTTATCCTTTCATATTTAGAACAATGAACAATGATTACAAGCTGTTTTTTAGTGAGAAGAGAACATTATTCTAATTGCATGTTGTCTATTTGGTAGGCATCGAATATCTTTTATAACATGACATTATAAGCTGCCCAGACACAAAACTAACACTGAAAAAGGTCTGCTACTGCCAAAAATGATACTGTGAACAATTTATCACTGATACGCTGGAAAATAATTATAGGCATGTTCAACTCCATGAAAATGTCCTACCTTTAAATTTACAGAGGAAAACAGATGGAAAGTCTTTGATAAACACTGAGGATGCTCTAACATTTACTTTCTAATACATAGAAACACAGTCACATAACACACAGCTCATAAGAGCATTAGGGGACTTTATCTGTAAAGGTAAAACCAGTAAAAAATACATAGATTGTTAATAATCTGATGTTTGTGTTTTGAGCACTAATGTTGAATTACAGTTTTCAAACATGCTAATATTATTAAATATTGAAATATTTGCCCTCTTGCTTATCACACTCCATAACTGAAGAGAGAGCAGATGCATCCTGACTATTAACAGTCATGACAAATTGCCTTACTAATGAATGTTACACACTGAAAGTGCCATAACTGATTAAACTACAATTTCCCACTACCAGATAGAGAGAGACTTGGGAACTCCAGCAGTGGACAACTCTGATGTTCTGCCAACAGGCCTTCAGGGCACAGTGTGGTATTTAGAAAAACACACTGTAAATTCCATATGAATATATTCTAAAAGACTATGTGTATACAACAGGTTTTAAAGAACATTAGATGAAACAGCTTAGGTTCGTAGCCGATGAGCCATGCAAAATGGATGTGTTTTAACAATTTTAGAATCATTACAAGGCTGTGTTGGAGAATATTTCTGTTGGGCTCCTCTGCCCCTCTCCCCACCTCCCCAAACATTGCTTGTGCTTTGCTTTCACATAAAATCTTTTCTTTTGTCAGTCTCTTTGTCGGTGCAAAATTGGCAGTGGTTCAAATTCAAAGTACTCCTATTCATTTACTGACCATTAAACCAATGTCATTCTAGTTCACATCAGCCAGAGAGCTAAGCTCTAAAAAACATAAAAGGCTTGCTTCACCACTGACGAATAATGTGTACATTTTTACAGAGCTTAAACCTTAATGCTTTGCCTGAAACTAACAATACAGTATACCTTATCATTCCTTTTTCACAAGCAGGCAGCTGCTGAAACGCTTGCCACTTCAAAATATCAATTGCTTGCCAGAGTTGTCCTCAACACACCCTGTCAAACTCATGTATATTGTGCAATGAAAATGGTGCAGGACTGAAAGCTAGAAATTGTGTCAAATTCTGCTGTAAGGGTATGATGTGCAAAGAACAATGTATGACAACCGTAGAGACTACAAACAATAGCAATGGAGCCAGACACTACATATATCACAACTGTGCCTGTACATATTTTATTGTATGTATTATATATTTAAAGCATGACAAATGTGTCATTGAAGCTATGTGCTATACCAAAAAGAAACCCTTCAGCTAGTTAAGCTTTTTCATTTCTCTTGATAGAAATGTAGTAGTGTTTTTCTGCCCTCTAAACATTTGTTCGTAAATCACACAGCACAAGAAAAAAAAAATCAGGTTTTCAAAATGAGTAACAGAAAACAAAAGATAATACTACAAGATGAGAAAATGAGATTTTGTTCAATTAACACTTTTGCTTTTCTCTACAGACACGGAATCAGGCTACCTTAAAGAATATCTGTGGCTATGCAAGACAAATACAATATCACTACACCCATAAATTACAGTGTACCTAATTTTAATGTAGATAAGTGCTGGCCTATTGATTTGCATGTTTCCCTGGCAAAATGGAAATCCCATGTGAATATGTTCTTTGTCTGCAGAAAATGCATTTTAGAAAACCTTCATGAATACAGCAATCTATGTTAAAAAGGAAAACATAAGTAACTAATGTAAAATTGTGTGTGGAATCTAGGGGAAGTAGTGCTCACGTACACACATGCATACATGCATGTCTCTGTGCATGTATGTGTCAATGCCTGCTATACAGTCACACAGCTTTTTAGCACACAGAATTTCTACAAACTAAACCATGAAAATTCATACTCTATACAGAATCTTAAATTAGCTGAGGAAAGAAATGAAAACTGCCAAACTAAGTAACCAAGGAAGTTAATCATAAAGTGACCATGAAGTGCTAGTCTTCAAAAAACAACACATAGTTGTGACGAAAACTGTTTAGGAGGAAAGATGAGTGCAGCAGCCTACAACAGCATGAAGATTGCTAAAAACTGTGAACACACAGTATTCCATGAGGGTCATTAACTGATATAATCCTAACCAAAATGAATAGATACACCATTAAGGTGTTAATAAATATTTTGGAAAGAGAATGGGTGTTTTAGGTGCTCAGGGTTGCTGACCTTTGCTGTGTTTATTAGTGGGACAATGATGCATTATTAACACACAGCAGCTGTACCTGAACTGCTGCCATGAACATAATAGCCTTTTATAGCCATCAGGGGAGTGAGATAGGAGGCCTTTATTAACCACTACACATGATTAGCACATTATGTGAACTTTAGTAGGCAAATTATCTCTTATTGAAATATAATGTTGGTTATAACTAATTGTAAACATGATTTTAAAAACTTCTCAATGCAAAACTAAGAGTTTTACTGCCATTTAGCTAATAAGTGGCTACGCCACTAAAAAAATAATTCTTCTTTTGCTTTGTTCAACCTGTAAAAACAACTGTGCCTCACAAAAACCTACTGCCCTATGATAAAAACACTTCAGTGACTGAATGACTTCCACATCTTGAATATTATTTTTCAGAACCATAAAAAAACATAGACATGTCCAACACAATTAAGAAAACTGCTGGTGAAGAAAAAAAGAACTTGCCTTATATTTTCCTGTAGATTACAAGCAGTTCTTAAAGAATCAGTTGACAATACATTTTCAAGAGCTAACTTGAAAAAATAACACCATGATTTTCTTCAAAAAGCTTAGTTTTGGGTAAGATTAGCCCATTAGCCTTTGCAACTGAACATAGCACTGAGAGTCCATTATGAGCAGTCTTTTATGCCCTAGCAGAAAGTCATTAGCATAAAATAAATCATTACCTTTGATATTAAGCCTTTACTATCTGCAGGTTTCTATGACTAATGTTCACAACTTTGTCTGCCAAATGATCAATTATATGTTTTTGAAAGGTTATAATCCCTTTTCACCACTATTTTTCCTTTTACTATTTACTATAATTTCAGGTTGATGCAAACACAATGATCATATGAGAAACAAATGTTTTCTCTTATTCATGAACACAAACCTACCCACTTTTGGCAACTGTGACCAGAATAAGACTTCAAAGCCAATTACTTATAGTACAGGATAGAAATTATGCATTCTCAGAATAAGTCCACTTCTTTCAAAGTTGGCAATATATGTAATGAAGCAGAAATCTACATGTGTGCATATACATACAGAGTTGCATAGATACAACAGAAATTTACATATTTACATAATTTCTCTTCTAGCAGGAACCGTCTAGATAAATCTTTTACTTCACATTGCAGACTTCGTACTTCCTTCACTGACCCATTTGCCGAAGTACAGGTTATCACTGCCTGATTTCAGAGTTCTGAATTCCTGCATGTAGAATAAGAACTGGAGTTTACTGCAGATTTTATTAATATAAAAAAAATACATACCAGCTACAGTAACTTCTATTTAACCTTTAAGACCATATAATCATCAACAACAATAGCAGGAGACAAAAGTACTACCACAGCAGCTCAATTTCCATGCTTAGCCAGCAGTACCTTTGAAAAAAGCCACTCGTGCCACTTTTGATTGGTAGAGAGTGGTTTAACAGTCAAGAATGTGAATGCTAAAACATTCTGACATTTCCACTAACCTGGATTTGTCAGATGCTCATGTAATTCAAGTATGTTTTGCAACTTAAAAAGCAGTGTGCTCCTTGGGAGGAAACCATTCAACAAGGGTCTATAGCAAATCAAATAGCAGCCCACTGAGAAATACTAAATGAACAAGTCAGGAACAGTGTTAGCATATGTGCAATTGAAAGATAAGATATAAATATTATTAGAGCCATATGAAATTCAAATGCTAAAAATAAATTACTTGCTGCAAACATAAGAAGCAAAACAAAACCACAGACATTACAAATGTGGGTTGCACCAAGATGCCTGCTGAAAAACAATTTTAAGTTTGAAGCTCTAAAGAGCTAAACGTTTTATTTGATGGCTTACTAACTGAAAACTGATTGCTGCCAATGAACATAAATGGCAGATACTCCATTAGAAGGGGGGACAAGAGTTCCTTATGTGCACTCGCCGCTGTGGAGGGACAGAGTTTGTTGTTGCTGCTAAGGCTCCATAATCTGTGCCTAACCATGGAATAACGCAACGCTGCCATTTTCCAACTGAACACTGTAGGGAAAAACATTATGATCAAGAAAATCTCATTTGGACTGATGTGAATTCCATGCCTGAAAGTATTTTGGAAGCATTGCTATAATTAAGAGTCATTTGGCGAATCTGCTATAAACCATGTTTTGAAGCAGTTTATAACTCAACATTTTTAATGAGAAATCATTCTTTGGGCAGAAAATTGCTACGTAGTTGCATTGCTAAAACAGCAGAATAGACTATTTCAGTTGGAAGGGATCTACAACATCCACACAGTCCAACTGCAACACCAGAACATTTAAATTTAGGCTGTATTTAAAATAACTATTTTATTGTATGCAGTCCATGCTAGACATTCAAAGAGCATGTGTCCTCTTCAAAAAGATAAACAAAGCTGCCACTAATTGCCTCTGCTGTCAGTTCCAGAAGCCAAGGTCTGCACTGATCCAGGGGACTACCCTCTCAGCACTCGAAGTGCTGCTTTCAGGTCACTCTTGAGCTGTGCTGAGAGTGCAGTCAAAGGAAGCTTTTTACTTCCGACATCTAAGATTTGTTATAACTATCATCAGTACAGGATTTAAATATCCAAGAATTTTAACCTAAATCCTACCATGATTAGGACAATTCTCTGCGTAAATATAAATTGTGTTTTACACATAGTCCACTTTTCAAATGCTTCAGTACAATTTTAGCAAAAAATGAAAGTTCTGCTAATGTGGGAATCTGAGGGCCAGAGGGTGCTCAGTTCTTCACGGCAAAGTGTGATCATCCTCAACACATCCTGAACTCAACAGAACCTGGAACTGCCCGGTCTTCTACAGCATCAGCTTCTCAAAATCAGCTCCAGCTGCTCTTTGGTTTAATGTAAACACCAAAGGTACTGCATGTTCTGTAGTGTTTCGTTAATTCAGCATTCTTAATAATTTACTGGTTTCACTTTTTTTTTCATAAGACCTCATGTTAGGCTGATTGAGGGGTAATGCTCTAGAGATGAAGCGCATTGTTCTGGCATGAGAATAAAACATAATTCCTCTCAAGGTACTGATGTTTGGCAGAAAGCAAAAAATAAATTACTGCAAATGCTTTGGTTTATAGACATTTTTGAGAAAGATTTCTCAAAAGCACATACATAAATCATTTTCTGTGTTCCACTAAAATTGGGACCACTTCTTCTCTGAAACACTGGAATTTAAGGAGGCACACTTGAGACTTGCCCACAACTCTGAGACTATATACTAAGGTATGAAAGAAAAGACCATTTCCTTTCTTCATATGTGGTATGTTTGAACCAAGAGACTTAACACTTGAAAATCAACAGTCAGCCCTAATGCAACTGTTTAATCTTTCCTTTACGAAACAGTAACAAATTTTAAGTATGGTTCTAAGGCGTAGAGAACAAGGTATTTTTAAAGGGAGAAAAAATATGTTCAGGATAAACAATATGAGCATCATCTAAAACGCTATCAAAACAGTAACACAGTGTTTCAGCTTTAGAGGTGTCCTTCAGCCTGCTTGACACAATTCTAAGTTTGAGATAGAGACTGGATGGAAGCAACCTCCTGGAAATAATGTACACTTTGCAAACAGCCATGGAACATTTTATTTAGAGTAGCCTCTCTGGTAGGGTTAAGTTTACACAATAAATTACTCCAAACACTGACTAAAAATAATATGTACTTTTGCTCCATGGAATTCTGATTACAAGGGATTGTTACCTGCTTACAAAGCATTGCATTATATTTCCTTACCCACTTCTACCCAATGTCACTTTGTCATTTTCATTTTGAAAGGTTTTGCTTCCCTCTCCCTCCTTTCTCCTCTTTATTCCTCTTTTTAAAAACAACTACAGTCTATCATTTTACCTCTGCTGTCTGGCTGTATTTTTCCACTGCACCGACAACTACCAGTGAATACAAGAAAGATGAGTTGTAGGCTCCTGTATTTTTGAACAAGGTAGCAAATCACAGAAGAATCCAGTGCATAATTCTGCTAGGCTAACCATTGGGAGCAGTAAAGACCATTATTTTCTGCCTACTGATGGCAGAGGTCAGCATCCCTGTCATTGTGTCAAACTACAATTATATAACTGCACTTTATGTGAGCAGATATCTGAAAACACTGTAAAGTTGCAAGTATGAAAATTAAAATATACCTATCCTTCCTACAGTACTGATTGAAATGGTCTTTGGAGGTGACAATTCAACAGGGAAAGCCATGAGGCTGTTATTTACTTCTCTCTACATGAACATTTAAACTTATAATTTGACTTCTTCCAGCAGCTTGAAATCACTTGGCCATATTCTGTCTAATTAAGACACTTGGATTATCAAAGTTATTTATTTTATATCATTCAACTCAATTAAAAAACGTGGCATTTCCTAAAATAAACTTCAGCTGAACAGACTACTCGCATTAGCCTGCAATTATGCTTCAAGTTTCAAGAAGCGAACAGTACAACCCCAACTCTAAATCTGTCCAGCATAAGAGCTCCACAATGTTATTTCAAAGGCTGACCTATATACCAAAGCATACCGTCCATTCTGTCTGTTTGTATAAGAGATACCTCTCACAGTTGTCATAACCAACATTGTTTGCATTGTTCCTTCACTTTTCTCTCTCCATGGGTAATGCAAGAGAAACAAGGAAAAGCCTGCATAACAATATATGCAGAGTATAATGAGCTTTCACAGCAGATAGAGAAATATTAGGCTAAGATGCTTAGAATGCTATTTTAGGTTTATAAAATAAAGATCTAAGCAGTCTTCTGAAACAAAGCCTGCCAACTGAAAATTGTAAGATAAGAGGCGATTGTTTGAATCTACATTATTTTCCTTTGGCTACAGAAAAATGCACAGTCAATACCTCCCATGCATGTGCCTGGGAACTCGTATGCTACAAACAACCATCTGATCAGGGAAAAAAACTAATGCTAACAGAACAATTAGAAAACTTAAAAGCTTAAGTATTCGTGGAATACATTCTAAATTACAAGCAGCTCAGGCAGACTTCAGACGTAAAGAATCAAAGTCTGGCAAATTTGTAAAAGGAAAAACACCACCAAACCTAGGTATGAAAAATGGGGCCAAATCCACTACTAAGTGCCAAAAGCAAGTTTTAACTAACTTTACAAGAAACAAGATCCCAGAGGATCTTGAATGAGTTCTGAATGAGTTTTGCAGGTAAACACCTAATGAGGACCACTATTCTAACCCAGAACAAGGACCCATCACACTCCAGCCATCATGTCTTTTCCTGGGAGAGTTGAAAAGCAAACACTCAACTAAACATACTGAACAGAAAATTTCTGCAGGCCTCCCGCCCTTCAAACTCCCTAAATACACACTGCCTGAAAATGAGTGACAGAGCAATACTGTAACATGACGACATGTTTAGAACAAGTCAGATAAGTTTTCACAGCAATGTTAATCATGCTGGGCAAAGGGAGAGAGTGAAGGGGGTGAAAAATGAAATCTTCACTAAATATACGCCTCCAAGGGGCAAATCTACTCTGTCCATTTAATGTTATCAATGGTCAGTGGTAAAGACATCTGAGAAAGACATTTGTTCTGTACTCGATATCTTATATTGAAATATTTCTGGTAAGTCTTTTCCAAGCATAAAACATATGTCTTATGACTGTGCACTTTTAAGCACATTATCAGTTCAGGCAAAGTGAAATAGAAGAGTTGCAACTTGTCTACAGAATGAGTGTCTCATTTGCATTTGAAAAGAACAGTTTGCTCCCTCATACATGGCATGACTTGAAAGAAGCTTTAACCAGCTAGTAAAGAAATTCTGAAAATGACTTTCTAAATTAATTTATTCGATTTGGAGTGCAACACACCAAAAATTATTTAAGGAACTTAATTGGAAAATGATTTAATATATTAAAGTAATTCCTGATTTTCCAAAGCATTTAACTTTTAAATTAAATCTGGCCCACTATCTCAAGAATGATGAGTGAAATGTGTATTCAAGTCATTACCTTCTTTCTGAAGCTTTAAATCATTGATAGCTTTAATAACGTTTGTCCAGTTTCACTGCCAAACAGGTCTTCAAACACTTTGGTTCTTATGGCATTAATATCAGCCCAAGCTTTTCATATGGCAACATTTCACTGTTACAATTTACAAATCTGACAATAGAGAAAATAACAGCAAACCAGAGATGAAAAGTAGCAGTAGCCTCATGATTACTCAGAGCACTAACAGAAAGTTAATGAACACATTAAATGCTCCTTCGCATTTGAACTCTTCCTGCTGAACCAAGTTCACTCCTGGCACAAACTTCCAAAATATAGCGCACGTTTGCCAGATGCTGCAAAATAGTCACTTAAAACAACGCTAACAGTCATACCTCTGGGATCTCTCTTGAAATATCCTGAGGCATCCACCACAAAGGGCCAGATTTATCCCTGGATTCTATAACTCCATTGAGTATATGTGAAATGCAGCCAGGATGAATTTGGTCCTTTCTGTTGTGATTGGTAGATGCGACCATGTGGGAAACCTTTCCTGAAAACTGAGAGGGCTTCACCCGGGCGCCGCAGCCTCCGCGGCTCAGCACAAGCACACTCTATTTTGCTGTTTATCTCTGAATCGAGGGAGGCAGCTGCCCGGGATGAAAGGGACGGCTCGGAACGTCTCTCTGACACGTGAGACCGTCACCACAATAGCCGGGCCGGGCCGGGCAGTGCCGGGCCGGGGCTGCCCCTCCGCGGCAGCGCCCCGCGGTCCCCCCGCGCCCTCCGCACCCGCGGCCGGCCCGCGGAGCCTGCGCGCGGCGCGGTTTGCGCTGCGAAAAGCCATCTGCCGCCGCAGCCCGCCAGCGCTGCCACGGCGGGCTCACTAACAGGCGCCCGAGCGCGCAGGTTTGAACGCATCGCTCTCTCCCCTTGGCCGGGCTGGGCTCGAAGGAGGGCTCTAGGTAACTCGCACTTTCCGATCATTTCCTACGGCCAGCATTTTATTCACGTGCAAAGCCCATTCCGTAACAGCAGAGAAAGTGCAGCCCATACATAAAGCACCAGCTGGCTCAGGCTACAGCGGCAGTAACAATGCAGGAACCCCAGCCCCCTTCCTCGGCAGCAAAAGTCATGCAAAGTGCTCCGGGATCGCAGCACCAAACTCTCAGAACCGGACCTAGGATTTGGGCTAACTCGTGTATCCTCTGCGATTCCTCCTTCCCTAGGGCTCGGGGACCTAAAACTTAGCTGTCCTCAGATACTGACCCTATCTGTAGAGGTTTAATCAAGTTACAGAGAAATTGGTAAGGCAGTTGCACAGCCGGGACAGACTGGAGCCGATGTTCTGAACCGACTTGTCAACACTATGCAGACCTACTATGCACATAGAGAGATGTGTATGTGTGTGTGTCTGTACACACACATATGTCACACACACACACACAAACGTGCTTTTCGGCTCTCTGACACATGAACTGCCGGGCAGAGTTTCTGCCGGTTTGTGGCGGGCGCGATCTTTCTCATTAACAGGAGCCCTGGAAATTCAAGTCCCCCGCACCAAACATCCCCGTCCACGCCGTTTCTCCGAAAAGATGTTATGGAAAATGCCTCCCCCACCCAGCCCCCCCGCTCCAGCCGCCCGCCCCCAGACTACTCCGGGGGTTTAATTTGGGGTGCCTGGGGGGGAGCCGGTGTGTGTCCCGGCGGCAGCGCTCCGCGGCGGGCGGCACTGCGCTCCCCAAACCCCAAACCCCGGCAAGTGCCGCTGCCCTCCCTCCGCCTCGCCGGGCAACTTGGTGCGCGGCTCGCCAGAGCGCAGCGCCCGCTCATGCAACGCGCCGCGACAACAGCACACACCGACAGCACAGATAAAACACCTCGGACGACACAAAACACGAGTCACCTTGTTGCAATAGTAGGGGTCCAGGCAGGGGGAAGGTCCCAAACAAGGCGTATCAGGAGCGGCTGCAGGCTGAGGAGGTGGTGAATAAAATCTTACGTCCATTTCACTAAAACATCAAGCAAACTCCTTTCCTTTTCTTTTGGTCGTTAATGTTGGTGCAAAAAAGGGGGGTGTGAGAGTGTGTGTGTGCGTGTGTGTGTGTGTGAGAGAGGGAAGGGGGGGGACACACAAGACTGAGAAGAATAAAAAAAAAGAGGTGCCTGACTTCAGTAGTCAAACACCTTCCCTGCCTCACATCCGTTTGTGGTTTGTAAAGAGAGAGAGAGGAGAGGAAAAAAAAAAAATCTCTTCCAAAAAAGCACCGGTCTGCAGATGTCTGCGAGAGAACCCACGAACCCTCCTTCTTCTACGGCAGGGCAGGTAACTTCGAGTACTTATTGTTTCCCCCACGCATCGGCACCGGGGCGCTCGCTCCGTGCGTGCCGCTCTTTATGGGAGTCTCGGAGTTGGTTCGCTTCTCCCTCCCTCCCTCTCGCTCGCTCCCTCTGTTCTTTCCCTGTTCTTTCTTTCTTTCCTTCCTTTTTCTTTTTTTTTTTCTTTTTTAGTTTCTTTTATTATTATTATTAATATTATTATTATTTATTTGCTTTGGTTTGGTGGAGGTGTATTTTAGTCGCCCACCACAGCGAGGGGTTGGGGGGGACAGGGGGGGAGGTGGCGACAGCAGCCGGGCCCCCCGCGCACCCCGGGGGGAGCGGGGCGCCGAGGCGCTGGAATGGCCGCCCCGAGCCGCCCGGCTCTGCCCGCTCGGCTCGGCCCGGCCCGGCCGGGCTGGGTTGGGCTGGCGGCGGCAGGGGACGCACCGCGCTCCGCCGCCGCTCCGAGTGTGCCTCACACAAAGGGGCCGGCGAGGGAAGAGCCATTTGCGGGCGCCGGGAGCCGCGGAGAGGGGGCGCTCCCGCGCCCGCCATGCCGCCGCCGTCCCCGCCCTCAGCAGCGCCCTCCGCCCGGCCCCCGGCGCCGCCCGGCCCCCGCCCGTTACTATGGCACCCCCTGCGCGCCGGGGCCGGGCCGCGGGGGAGGCGGCGGTGGCGGCAGCGAGCTGGGCTCGCTCCGGTGCCTGGTGCTGTGGCTCGGGCCAGGCCGTCGGTGTGGCCGCAGGCAGGTCTGGAGGTGCCTCAGTGAGACCCTCGGACATTTGGCAAAGTTGGGTCGGGCGAGCCCTCTGCCCTGGCAGCCTCTGAGGCTGGTGTGGGTCGAGCTGCCGTCGTCTCCAGTCCCAGCAGAGTGGAAGCTGTCGCCCAGAGTTTGTGATGGCGCAGATACGCTGTGATCCACGAGCATGTCCCAGGAAAGAGGAAACAAGTTGGAAGTAAAGCGCGCCCGTGAAACACCTCGTCTTGTGGGGCCTACCCCATTAATCACGGTGCTCGGGTCTGGCCGCACAGGGTGACACCAGGCACAGGATGACGGAGGGACACTTGAGGAGATGGCCTGAGTGAGAGGGGAGGAAGGAAAAACAAGGGAACGGGGTAGGGAAAATGAAGAGGAGCTCAATTAGCAGCAAACAAGGGAGCTGACAAAGGAAAGTTAGGAATCCAGTGGGATGCGGGAGAGGGATTGATGAGCATAACAAGGTTTAACAGGCAAAAACAATGAAAGAAAAGGTGACTTCAAGACACCACGAGCAATCCCACTGGGTTTCCTGCTGAGTCTCCAGTAGTCTTAATCAGGGCAGAAAGGATGGAAGAGAAAGAATACAGGAAGGACACTATGCTGAGCTTAGATAATGCCCGACAGAGGAATTGTGTTATGAAAAGAAAGGAATGCCTTTCCCTCTTTAAATAAAAACTAATTACTGAGTGCCACACAAACAAGCTGAGATGATGGTGATTAACAGGAATGGTTACATTTATCAATACTCGTGAACATTTCCATCACAAACCAGTTAGAGTCTAAGAAGATTTGTAATGCATGTTGTCATACAAAACTGTCTTCTCATTACTAAAAAAAAAAAAAAATCCACTGTAAAGATTTCAAGGGGACTCAGTATTGAGGGGGAGCAAATCACGAATTTCAAGTTAAGAAATCTCTGTGTTAGGATGTACATTTGTATACACAGATATATAATACGCACCTCAGATATTTTGATATTGTAGAGTCCTTCAAGATAGTGTTAAGTCATGACTTTCTTCCATGTCTAACAACTTGCTTTCATTAAAGCTTAATTATCTGGAAAAAAGTACGTAAGTAATGCAAATGAAACTCTAGAGAAAACAGGTTGGAAGCAATATCCCTGTTTCAGGATTATTTGATCAAAAACATCTCTGAAGATACTTGGTTGTCAGTTCAACAGAATTTAAGTTTGATGGCAATAAATGTTTTTCTTAAACATGCAATTACAAAAAGATCTGAGTTGCTTTCTTTTTAATAGTGTTTGAAACCTTTCTTGCCTTGGAGAAAAGCTTGAATACATGACCTAGAAAAAGCTCCAGAAAGCAAAGAAAAAGACATTAACATATTACAAAAAAAAAAAAAAGTCAAACCAAAACAAAAACAAAACATAAAAACAAACATAAAAATCCAAACTCTCATGATTTTTTGGCATCTGACTCATTATTTTGTGTGTTTGGGATTAGAAATTTTGAAAGATAAAAAAATCCTAAAAAATCTTTCCTGTGCAAGAGATGTACTTGACACCTGACAGATACATCACTGCTTCAAATGGCTGATGTGTGGACCATAATTTGACAAAGTGAATGGGAGACAGATAGTGAGCTATGTATTGAAAAGCTGCTGTTGAGAAATTTGTGTTCATGGACAGTAGATTAGTTTTCAGCCTGTTGTGGAGGGAGGTGGTGGTGATGCAGCAATTCGAGACGAGTTGATCTAGACAACCAGTGTGTGCAGGCACATACAAGTGTATGTAGGCACATAAATGCTAATGCAGAGCTGGAGCTGTCAATCCCAGACTGACTAGAATGTCTGATAATAAAAAGTAGAGAATTAGCTTTTTATTTATGTGAAATATTACTGCCTTAAGAAGGGCTTCAGGTTCCTTGGAGTCTGTAGGAGTTTACAACTGTACCGTTTGCTTTGCGCAGCACTTCATGTTATTTTCAGTACTTAATGATGCAGGCCCTGAGAGTTATAAAATTTTTGCTGCTACTTACAGAGATGATTTAATCATCAAGATGGTAAAACACCTGAGATTTCTGGCAGTTATCTGTACAGTTTGTAAAAATTAAAGAGCTATATATATTAATCTGTTGAACATTCTTTTGTTTTGTAGGGAACATCTTCTCTAGAGTTTTTAGAATAATACATTTGTGGAGACCAGAACTGAAATTGTTAATATTGTTATTAGCTTAATATTGTAGGTTTTGCCTCTATGAACTGAGAAAGCAAGGGCCTTTGAAGCATAATTCAATGGTATATCAAATTTGGCCACTTCAGCTCATGGAAGTGCATTTTCCAGAAAGAAAGGAAGAAAAAAAAAAAAAAAGTTCAAACAGATTTAAAATAATGAATCCGTTTTTAGGAGCTTAAAAGGAAAGAACATTTGTTCAGAAGGGCACTGAGTTTTTAAAGCCATTCAACATTCAAGTGAATGTCTCCAAAATAGTCTTGAAAGAAGTTGCTATACCAGCATATGAGAGGAGTGTTATTGCCTTTCTCATATAAATAGGAACAAATGCCTTGAGGAACATGATCTTTAGCTACCAATACTAAAAAAGTTTTTTCTTTTATATATGTCTGCTGGAGTTAGACTGTGCAGTGTAAATACTCTCCATGCAATAGAGAGCTCGTATGGCATTCCTTGCCAAACAGCATTGTGAACCCAAGAGGTTTACACAGCAGACTGGAGACCTAAGCAGGCCGTTCAATAGACAAACCATAAATGGATCAGTAACTCCTCTGGGCTGAGAATAGCTGGAGGTGGAGACATGGGGGTAGGGAATGGTAGTGTGGAAGTATTGTCCATGTTTGCCCTCAGTTTGGGCTATTATGTCTAGAGCCATCGTTGGAGACAGACCCTCTGTCTCAACCAGGCCATTGGCACATTCTCATTTGAAAATGCACAGCCTTTGCAGTGGTCAGGTGAACAGAATGAAATGAAGCAAGTAACTAGGTCTGATATGACAGGTTGTTTTCTTGTGTACCCTACTGTCTGATCCAGCTTGTCAGTCTAGTGTGTTGGGGGGCCATCAGCAGACATAACTCATATTCTCAGCCAAAGAGAAATAAAGTATTTTAGTTTTAAAAAATAATAGTCTAACATATTTTTGTTTAAATCTCATACATTTAAATCTCCCAGTTTTATTTGGGAGCACTAGATATTTGATCATGTATTATAAAAAGCAGACTTTCTGATTTTCCTAGAAAGAAGGAAATGTGAGACTGTGATGATGGCTTAGTATTTATTATACATAGGCTAGGCACCACGAGAATCTCTTCATGAGGCTGGCTCTTCTTTAAAGAAAAGTTTTCTCCTGCATATTTTTAAAAAGAGTTGGAGTGGAAAATCATTTAGCTTCTTACTTTGTGAGCTGTACTTTGGTAGCCAAGAGGTGCAGATAAATTAAAAGGGAGCCAATGAAATTTTGCTGAGAAAATCCCTCCTGCTGAAATTTTTGATTTACTAACTAACTCACAGGACTGTTTACCTTTCATAACAAAGGTCAATGCTCATCAATTTCTAGATAGTAGTCAATTAAATAATAATAGGATGAAGAGTCTGTTGCTTTTATGTGATGTCCTGTTTCATGTTCTTAAACTGGATATGACACTTGCATCTGGGAAGATGCAAATGATAATGATATTAAGATTGCAGAATATTTTAAACAATGTATTTAATCTGGCCACTTAATCAGAATGAACTTAAATCCTTTAAGAAATTGATTCATTTTAAGTGTTGGCATTCTGTGTGCATTTATAAGTGAAGATAAATCAATGTGAGAAAAAAAGATCTTGAATATGATAAAAAAACTTAAGAAGTATAATATATATTCCAGAGTATTTAAATAGTTTATAAAGCTACCTGATAGTGTGTCAAACAAAGTGTTATCAAACATGCAATGAAAGAGTTAGCTATTTTATTATTTTAGCAATTGCTCCTGTCCTGTTTAATTTGTTTGTGGGGGAAAATTGATGGGACTCAAATTATCACACTTTTATGAAAATAAATTATTCTCTATAAGGAAGTAAAAACTCTTCTAAAAGTTAAAGTAAGCCTCTGACTTTGCTTTGCTGCAGAGAAGAGGGAAAACCTGCGTGCTGCCATTTCTTCTCAGTCCAAACAAATGATACACAGCCAGTTTAACACTAGAGGAGGAACTGGCACATGGGTTGAAGCTGAGCTGTGTTTTGCATCTCACAAAAGGTTCTTACAACTTACCTGCCATTGCTCACAGTAGGAATTAAGCAAAAATATCTCAAAGAATCAAGAACTTAAATTACCAATATAAAATTCACCTTGCATATTTGCAGCTTTGATCCATTCCCATATGTTTCAAAGACACTGCCAGCTGGTTCAATTCAATTTGCCATATTAAACATGGCCTTACAGACATAGGGAAGGTAGGCTGGTCTCAAAACATTGTACTGGGCTTTAGATTATTTCTCATGGTCAGAGAAATAAAGGGAAACATGAAGTTCTTTTTATTCTCTTCCTGTGTTTTCTATCCTATCAAGGATTTTATATGAGCTACACTGTCCACGTGGTATGCAGGAAGGCTCAATAATACATCACAGTGTGGTGTATGCTGGTTCTCAATTGTGAGATATACTCCACTGCTAAGGTTGCCAATTTTCCACTCTTCCACTTATCTTGTTAAATCAATCATGAAACATCCAGAAGTATAAGGGATCAGGAATTTTTGGTTTCATGCTGGTTTTTTTCTGAAGCGTATCGGGGGCCTGTACTGGGACTTCAGAAACTTAGATTTCTTTAAAGGAAAGTTGTGTTTTCAACAATTTAATTTGAAGTTTAAAAAGCTGTCTTAGGGCATTTTGATTTTTCCTTCAAAAATAGAGGGTTCATCTAAGTTTTGTAAATGTTATCTGGAGACTGCATCATATAGAAATGTCTTGAGAGCAAGCATATATTAATGGTTGATTCCATTAAAACTACCCATCTGTATTTACAGATATTTTACAAATGTACATATTGATATGTCAGCTGAATAGTCAGGAGAAAGAAAAGACTGAACAGAGGGCAAGTAGAGGAAGGAATAGTCTGTATGACTACTTTATCCATAGCATTCAACAAGGAATTCTCATCTGCAAAACAGATACCAAGCAGGTGATTAATCAGTTTTCAATTCAGAGCAATGATGTCACCATTTTACTGTTTGATAAACCCCCAAACAGAGCTGAATTGCCCCTGAATGAATTCTCCTGACATGAGAGGATCATTACAGGCTTACTTAAAACCTCTTCTTTTCCATTTCAGATGTCTTTTGCTAGAGAAAATGTTCATTTTGGTTTATATTCACAAAGTCTCTAATGAAGAGCAGGATGTTTCTTAGATCTCCAGGCAAGGTAGGTGTTTCAACAGGATGCTCCCACTCCAAAGTAGTGGAGTAAAAAAGTAGTCTTTGTACATTATTTCATGTGAGTTTAATTAGTACTTCAAGCTCAGAATTATAGATGTTAATAAAGAGAGAGGTCCAAACTCTGTTCTCTCTGAGTACATAAAAGTATAGTAAAGTTCAAAGAATAAAAAAATATTTTTAGGGCTAGAATGTTTTGCAGTTTATCTATTATCTCATTTTATTTTTTAACTAGAGAAAGTAAAATGACTTGCTTGAGTTTATTTTTCTGTAGAGATTTATGATTGCCATCAGAAAAGTACCACACAAGGGGCACAGTTGGCATTTCAAGTGCAAAAGGTTGTGAATGAGGTATAGTAAAAGTATGTTGAGAGTTTCCATTAGAGCTTCCTGTTTGCAGCAAATAAATCCCATCCCATTCACACTTCATAAACTGATACAGATGCACCATCCACATGTCATCTGCAGTCAGTTTCAAGAGGCATGATAAACTCTTGGAGCTGCTGACCTGGGAGCAAAATTTCCTTTCTTGCTAAGATTTTAGCATTTTTCTGGAGGATCTCTAGGAACTTCAGATCCACTTCCTTATAACTATTATGGGTTTCTTTCTCAATGGGGTTGTCAAGTCTAATAAAAAACTCTCTGTCTCCCTTTTCTGGGCTTTCTAGTTTAACAGTTTCGTGTCATAGCTTTGTTCCACAATAAAATTAAAAAAGCTCTGGGTGTTAAGGAAGTCCTTGGAAAACTGTAAGTGATGGAGTCAGCATTTACAGAACTTATCACTACAGGTTTGTCTGACCTTGGCAGCAATAGGAGATCACCATTTCTCATGGATGAGCTTTTCTTGAATGTCTGTCTTTTATGCTGTATAAGGCAGAAATACTTTTTCTGGGTCAAGGCTACTGCTTCATGTTTCTCTAACTCTTTAACAGAGATTGTCTACTATTGTCAAGCATTATCAGTTTAAGGAATTTCTCTCAATCCCCTGTGTCTTGTTCTATGGTATCTTAAGATAAATCTATGTTACTGGTATTATTTTATAGTCTTACACAATTTTGTTGAGGATTATTTGTTTGAGGATTTCCAATGGTTTACTTTTATCACAGTCAAACTGCAAAGATTAATGTTTGTGGACGTCCTCCAAATCATCTCCTTTTACTCTGGTTACCAGAATGTAATCAACACTGTTTTCTTACTGGAGTGGCCATTTCCTATTTTTTTAGCAGTTGGTGGGAGTACCAGTTGAAGGGAATGAATAGTCTATGTTGGCTGTTCATCTTTAAAAATGGACTTTTCAGTAGGACGTGTAAGTATAAAAGAGTTAAATATACATATTTATCAGATGCTATAAAATATGTGAAGGGGGACTCCCAGCCACATTTGAAATGATCAAGTTTCTAATAATTTGTTGAATATGCATTGATTTATAATAGCTGTGTGGAGACAGTTGTCTGACTGCATAATATGCTGACAATAATTAAGTAAAAACAAAGAGTAGTTTGAAATAAAAGAGAATGAAAAGACACTCAGACTTGCTCACAGTCATTGAATATAGGAATAAAATCCCCACCATCCTCCTAAGATACCCCTCCCCCTCCTCACAGTAGAATTTCCCTGCTTTGAAGTTATCTTGAGAAGACACAATTTGCAATTTGCCCAAGAGGTCAGCAGACCCAAACTACTGTACCACAGTGAAGGAGGTGGTTCCAAGGCTGACAGCCCCCTGGAAAGAGGATCTCAAGAATCTTGCTTTCTTTTGAATAAGTGTGACCTCCACTGGTCATTGTTGTATTCAGGAAAAAGGGAAAAAGTCCATCATGGAAGAAGGCCCCAAGGCATTTTGTGGTGCAAAGTCTTGCAGTGTCAACTGCAAGGTTCCTATTTAGTTCACTGGAGAAATATAGGTATTTACATATGTATAAGTGGAACTGCATGGGGGGTAGGAAGAGAGCTGAAGCATGTGCTTACACTTGCTGAGAGTCATGGATGTCCTACATCTGCCTGCCTGTCTCTCATGAGCATGATTTGTAAGGTATGTGTTAAAAAATAAAAGTTGGAGTATCTGATTGCCAAGACTAATGCATACATACTTTTGCTTCATTTTCTCACTTCTGTGTTTCTAGAAACATTTTTTTAAAATGTAATTATAAAAAAAAACAAACAAAAAAACAAAAAAAAAAAACCCACCAAAAAACCAGAAAAACAACAACAACAACAACAAAAAAAAAAAAAAAAAAAAAAAAAAAAAAAAAAAAAAAAAAAAACAAACAAAAAAACAAAAAAAAAAAAAACCCACCAAAACTAACAAACAAAAAAACCCCAAACCCCAAAACAAAACCAAACCCAGACTGTCCAGGGCAGAATTCAACCCAAAAAGAAGGTGAAAACTGCAATAAACTTAAAATAGAAAGTACCTTTAAAGAGAAAATACCTCTAAGGAGAAATTCCTTAAACCTCTCCCATAAAAAAGTGTTTTAAAGAATCTAAGCACAAGTCATATTTGCTACAATGCCTAGCCAACTGAAGAGAGTAAAGGGTAGAAATACACAATATTTCTGAATTTCTACGTCTGTATGGGTTTAAGTCAGACCCTTAACCTTATTTGAATATAGTGTTTTTGTAGTTTAATGCACTTCATACAGAATGTATAAAGAAGATTTAATAACTGTCTCTTAGCTGTGGTTTATCTCTTCCTCAGAGAACACTAAAATAAGTTTCTAGTGAAATGGATGAAAGAGCATGCACAGTAAGTCTTCTATCAAATTGTTTCCAGTCTTGCTGATTTGTAAAAGATCTCTCAGAAAGATTCTGAGTTTCTAGGTAGAATGTTAAAGTTTGATTCTGTGCCCAAAATTTATAAAGCGAACCACAAATAACCAGTGGAAGTCTAGCTTGCCATGTTCTGTTTTTAAAAACTCTTGAGATTACTTTGCTATCATGTGGAATTTGTGCTAGTATTTAACCCAAGTTTTGCCCTCAAAAAGAAAATTATAATATAGTGTATTACATATTTCTGGCTGTAATAGCAATTAAATATCTTGGAAGAAACTAATCAAATATCCAGACTTCTCTGCATTTTTGCTTTTCAAAAGTGTGTCAAAGATAAAGGACTAACTTTGTGAACATACTTCTGGAGTAGTAAGGACAAAAATGAACAATTCTTATGTAATTAGTCACCAGACACAAGTGTTCCAGGATAAGATCATCTGAAGTATCATAGCAGAAATATAAATGGAATACTTAGAGTTGCTGTTGTCAGCTATTAAAAATGGAAGTATTTCTGCATCATTTCAGGTTCTGTGGATAGTTCTGCATCAAACTGAGATACTCTTGTGGTGGTGAATTGCACAAGTGAATTGCAATAACTGCTTTCCTGGTATACAGGTGGTATAAAGGCATTTCTTATGTTTGAATGTGCTCCAGTGGTTATTCAGATTTTTAATAGATGCAGTTTCCCAACATTCCAACTCAAACATTGGAATGCAGTAAACTTGAGCTGACTGGGCACAAAAGGTATAAACCAGCAGTGTTAATACAATCAGTCTCACGGGATCACTACTGCTGAAAGCTGGGACTGTAGCCCACATGTATTACTGTGTGTCTTCCAGCAGCTTCTCAAAGTGCTCTCCATGCACACCCAAAAAGGCCAGACAATTTCTCCCTTAACCTATTAGAAAGAAATTTGTAGAGGTACACATTTTCTCACACAGCTTAAGGGATATGGTCCCATAATTATTAGCATTGCTTGTAAGTGAGGAGCTAGTGCAGGCACAGCATCCAGGTGTGGGGTGTTATTACTAGTTCTGTTTCGAAAACATACTCAAATATGCCTCTGTGCCATCTGGCATTTCTGATTCAGGAGAATCTGTATTTTCTTGCCTTCCTTAAATACTAAAATCAAGGGTCAAGGTCTGCTTTTTTCTTTTGTACAGTTTAGTTCTTTTGGGAGTTGTTCCTAGCATTAAGATGATGTGGTTTTGCAGTAAGCTTCAGCAAATTTAAATCTGTGCTGCTGCTGAAGATGGTGGTACAGCTCTCTCTTCCTTCCTGCTCCAGCTGCATGGTCTGCTGTCTCCCTAGGGAGAATGAGCTTCAAGGCTTCAAGGTCAGCTGTGTCAGGAGCCATCTGAAAATTAGTGTGTGGCTCAGATCTCAGGTGGATCATTTTAGTATTTTTGATTTGGCTGACTCTGAGGCAGCATGAGAACTGATGATGAAACTAGAGGAATATTTACCTAGGTCTGAGACAAGGAGGGGGAGGAAGGTGGTGGGTGGGCCTGCCTCTTGGCACACTCCATACTTAGGGTATCTTAAGCCAATAATGAAACAGTACCTAAGAGTCTGCTTGCTAAACTCAGAGGTGAAATGTGCTTCTGGTATTAGGGAAGACCAAACACTGGAAAATTCCAATGCTTTTTTTTTTTTTTTTTTTTTTTTCTCTCTCTCCAGGGACTGTCTGTGTAGTGTGATTTCCAGAGAGCTGGAAGCAGAGCCATCATGCAGGAAAAATAAACAGTAGATATTGAGTGGAAACAATAGTAAGAGCTAGACACCCCACACAGATCCAGTTTTCCAATTTTTTCCCATATAACTCCACTAGTTTTCTCTAGAATGTTCTTTGGTGGGGAGAATGTTGAAAATACTCTGAAACACATAAAAGGTATGCACAGTTCATAAGCTTCAACTGGGATGAAAATTCATTGAAATAAATTTCTTACTAATCTGGTGGTTTTTTTAATCAATCCAATCTTTCTTCCTAGACAGACACATGAAACCTGTGGTACTGGAGAGGAAGTGATGCTTCAAAGCTACTCAGCATGTGAGTTGGGAAGGGAGCAGGGGGACTGTGAGGGGAAAGGAGGGGGAATGAGTGAAACGTGGATGGATGGATGGATCTGAGATTATGCTGCAGCTGAGATTGAAATAAAATTTCACCTTAAAATAGGGTGGCTGATGCTTCTATGAAAGTCTTGGGGATAATTCATCTGGCACTTGATAAATTGGCAGGGTTTCTTTCCAGGTTTTCTTTTCTGTTCTCCTTTATGCTCTGTATGTGTATACATGTGTGTGAGGTATGTGTAATTTTAAAGATGTCTGGCCCCTTTTTTCTCCTTGGCTAACTTCTGAAATAGAGCTGTCATGATGATTCCAGCATTTGGAGCCATATTCTTCCTGACAGAATATAACTCTTTTTCACAGTTTTCCTTTTTTATGGCCTGAAGTCAGTAGGAATATTCAATGCAACCTAAGGTCAGGTTCCTGAATTTTAACACAATTTCCCATGAGAACTAGAAGAATGAAAATTCCTTTAAGACAGGGGAGAAAAAGTGGAACGGTAATGTAAGGACAAAACACTTGTTATATGGCTTTAAGAAAGCAGCTTGAAAAGGTTTCAGATCTAGAGGGAGGTGAGCTTCATTTAATCTGTCCAGGAATTTAGCAGCAGTCACAGTGTTATCATGCATTTGTACAAAAGGCTGAACTCTCATAGCAACTGGCTGTGCTAGCAATCTTGAGATCCAGTAGACCAGCTGCAAAAAGATACATCGAATTAAATAATTTCAAAAATGTATTGAAATACAGCCTATGCAGTCATATACACCTATGAGATGTGGGGGGATTTTAAGCTATGCCTTAGCTATATGGCTATATGTATAGCCATGGGCTATACAGAAATACAACCACTCATTTCTAGAACATAGGAAAAGGGTCAGTTATGAGCTGAACAGGTTTGACTGATTAATTTATATCTAATCAATGATATTATTTGATGCCTTGGGAGGCAGAGATTGTGAACATTCAGTCAACATAAAATTTTGTAATACTGAAAAGAAATGGTGATGTTCATTTATTTTCTGCAAAGGAAGAGGTTTCATGCCTGTGCCCACCTCCACAGAGTGGAAATTCACAGAGACCTAGTTTTTATCTAGGCAAAGTTTCTCACATATCAGTGGAAATTTTAGATCTCTCTAATATCAGTTGTACTTTGAAAAATTTAAATTTTCTTGTTTTACGTATTTCTGATGTCAAGTCTTACATTGTGCATTAGTGAAATAGGATGAGAATGAAGGTGTTGCTATTTACAAACTCTTTGAAGATGTGAGGTGCTGTATATATATATAAATCATCACTTTCATATGGGTTTGGATGTGCTAAAAATACAGTACATTTCATTGGTGATAAAGTGTCATGATCAATGAAGAATCTGAATATTAAATTTAGAGGAGAGTATTTATTTTTACAATGTCCCTGTATATGTTCCATCAAGAAAGAAAAATAATGCTATATTAATGTGGTATTTCAATCTCTTTTTGCTTCCCCAAATGTCAGCTGTCAAACTTTGTTGCCATCCTTGAGAACTACTGAAAAGTGAGACATTTTTCTGTTTGGAGGCACTTGCCTTCCAATAATAATCCTATTTTATCAATGGTTTTTAAAAAAGGTTTTAAATTAAAACACTGGCTACGAATTATATCTTAACTATGATGTAAAATTGCAGAGAGTAAGATAAACTCCACAGAGTAAAACATGTAGGTAAGGGAAGCAGTCTGGCCCATGGCAAGATGAACTACAAAAAATCCAGTTCTATAAATGATGAGCAGTCCAATAACATTTAAGTTTTTTATGGAAAACCTACTCTGCAGAACATTTAAATTCTTGAATGTGCCTCTGTTGATTTTGTGCTCTCTTAATTTCTTTAGTCTTTCCATAACAATTATTTCTATTTTGTTTTCAGTCTGCTTCATGTTCTCTTGTCTTACCTCTCCCTCTCTTCCCCTCCTCCACATAGTCTCTTTCTCATGTAATCTCAGAGCTGTTAGAAAAAAATGCTGCTGCTTTTTTTTTTTTTTTTTTTTTTTTTTTGTGTAATGTTCTCCAGCTTTAGCAATTTTCCATTTCACTTCTTTCTTGTTATACTTTTTCCATTGAATATTTTGGGAGAAAAATCATTCTATTTTAAGTTGAGCCAAATACATCATCACAATGTTTTGGCCCATGTTAGTTTTTTTCAAATATAAAGTTTATTTGCAGTTTCCTGTGCTCTCTATTTGACTGTTATTAAAGGAGGAGGAGGGAAAAAAAAATCTTAACATCAGCTGAAGGTGAATCTTTACAACTGTCACTGATTCTGTCCCTCATCTGCTTTGTAGTAGCATGGAAGCTCTGCAGGATTGTTTACACAGACTGGGTCTCAAAATAACACAACTTGTTTATAGGAAGACGATGGTCTGGAGCTAAAATGATTGCAGCATGTTTTAGAGGATGATGCACTCTGAATGAGTTCTAAGGAGAGTTTTATGTACTAAAAAAATTGTTGGTACAGTGCAGTGTTTTGTGGGCAGCTGTGGGTTATAAGAGCTGATTTGGAGGTGGAATGCAAGTGATTTTAAGAGTCCAGGATTCTTGAAATCAGAGAAGCCTTCATCAAAAGAGCACCATTTATTAGTAGGAACTTTTTTTTTTCAGAGTAAATGAAGACTGAAGGAAACAGTAAGGATGGTTAGTTTTACTAAGGAGTTCTATTTATTACTACAGAAAACATCTCTTTGCATTTAAACCATGACTGTTTTGTCCTAGCTGTTAATTCCTTAGAGTTTATATAAAAAGGCTATCTAAAAGAGGACAAAAATGATGAAACCACTTTTACGATACAAGAAAGCTGAAGAAGAAGAAATGCTACAGTACCACAGCATTTAGGCACCATGGTGATAGGTGCCTTAGAGATACATATAAGAGAGACAAACAGAATGAGTCAACATATTGCCCAATTTGCATAAAATTTTTCATAAAATAACTTGCAGTGTTTGAGAAAGAAAATAAATATTTGGTTTTTAGGTTGCTATGGTGTTGTGGTAGTGAAAGAAGCAAAACTATGAACAAACAGCCTATGCTACATTATGAGTTTACTAAGCAGACAATTTTCTAAGTAACAATATTAATATGAAAAAAGGCTTTAATTATGTAGAGGTTAGTTGTGATACCAGCTAGTGTAATGACAGCCCTTTCTGTCCCCTTCACTTAGGAAGATCTTAATCACTGATTTCAAGAAACTCTGAAGAGGGCTTTGCAGCAAGTGCTGCGAATTTCTGTATTTACTCCTTACTTTGATTTACTTCTTTGGACTCTGTGACAGAAACAGCAGGTTTTGTCAGCCTCTGAGAGCATTTCCTGCATTTCCTTTCAGTTGGTGTGAGCATTTACTCTGTTTTGCTCTGCTTCTTTTTGATTCAGAAGCATTTTTAATAGATTCTTCCATCCAAGGGGGATGAGTGCTCTCCTTTGCATGCACTTCTAGACTAACATCTGGTTTCAGCAGACCTATTAAACACATGCCTAAGTACATCCTTAAATATTTGGATGGTCATATGCCTAAAAGAGTACAGTAGGCATATTAAAGAGCAGGATATTCTTAAGTGCTTTTATAAATAGGGATCTAAATGGGAATGAAAAAACAATTATGTGCTTTTAATTGTGTGCATTAATTAGCCAATTGTATGTTTAATTTGCTAACATTATCTTTTGTAGTTATGTAACTTTAAAGATTACAGAAAAATTTTTCATCCAAATTTTCTTCAATATATGTGTTTTAATAACTATACTTATCCTCAGTATAATTTAGCTGCAATAGTGTTGAAAACTAATAAGTAGTTGCTTCCATTCAGCAGGACATATTTGGCTAGTAAATGAACTTGCAATACTGAAGAAAGGCTTTAGGGGAGATAAAGAAAAAAGAAAATTGAGAAATTCATGGAAACTTTTTGGAAGGTTCATCGAGGTTTAAGAATTTTGGGCCTTTGCTGCAGTGTAATTATTTTTCCATTGTTTCTTCTGACTGAGTGTGCAGTAACCTAGTTTTTCTGTTAGGCATGAATGAATAAGCAAATTTTAGAATTAAGTACCTCAAACAGAATAAACATGTCATTTTGTAGTTTATGAAACATTTGGCTCTGATAATGTAGCTCAATAGAGTCAGGCTTTTCTAATGAGTGAATGGCTTGAAATGTGTTCTGTATCACAGTATGAAAAAGGTAGTTACTTTATCTAATTTGCAATCCATTTGCTAGGAGCAAGGGTAAGAAATTTAAGGATGAGTTAACATATCTAGCCCTCTTATGAAACTGCATGGTACTCTTGTAAGCTTCCATAAGAGAGGAGGGGGAAATCCTGAGCAGAAATGATAGCAAAAACTAGACATCAGCATTACACTAGAGTTACTCAGATTAGAGCTCAATAGAATAGTATCCTGGAATATATTTTTTAAACTCTGCTTAACTTTCTCTGAAAACTCTCTCAGTAGCGGTATAGTTTACCAGTATTTTTCATTGCAGATAACTTTAAATTAAAGGAAACTATTCCCCAAATGCATACTTGTGCAAGGATTTGGAATGCAGTGTGTTTTCATTATGACTGAGCAATTTCAGCTGAGAGCAACTATAAAGCAAAAAGGAGAAAAAAATCCATCTTTGGAGGTAAATTAAATTGCAGTACCCAAAGAATTTGGATCTGCTTTTTATAATTTGACATGAGAAAACTAAAATAAAGATAAAGGTTCAAACTATATTCTTCACTGTTTTCAAATACCTTCATAAAAAATTAAATTGAAATGGAGTATAAGGAATGACAGAACTTACAAATATTTTTCTTTTCATTTTCAACATGTACTCATCAATGTACACTCTGTAAAGATTCTGTCTACAGCTCAAAAAGCCTTTCTAAATGAAATTCAGCAAAAAACAATGGTCTCTCTAAGCAGAAATGATCTGATCCAGGACAGTCATTTGGATAGTATATGGCAGTGTATTTCTGCACATCTATGTCTATGGGGGCAATTTAGGGAAGAGGTAGGAAAAAGACAATCCTGATAATATTATTTAGAAAGTATCTCTTCCCTGAATGATGTTTCACCATGTAAAAAACTAATTAGATTGCATGATTTCATGACTCTCCAGAGTTTTGCATCTCAGCAATAAAATTGCCACAGAGTCACTTGTCAAAGGGTAAGTGGTATTTTTGGGGGTATTCATCTGCATAGACAAAAAACAAACATTGCAGTTTGGAAATTTGTAGATACATAGGCATGACCTGTGAGTGATCTGCAAGATTGCACACTGAATGTTCTTTAAATGGCAACAGGAAATATGTTTAATATTCATCTAAATACTAGATGTCTCTTTTAAAGTTTGAGATACTTTTAGTTACAGTCAGCCCCCAAACACTTCTGGATTCTTCCAAATGCAGTATCACAATGGCAGCCAAAAAAAGGGTGGAGTCCACAAAGGTATAAGGAAGGGAAATTTGCACTTTTGATTTTTTTTTTTTTTTTATTATGGTTTGGTTCTATTAGCCCAAAGCACTCTGTGTTGCAGGCATGCCAACCTGTCACTGCTAGTGCTGTAATTATGTTCAGCAGTCTTCTTGGCTGAAGTCCAATAAATATATCTTTAGAGGATCATCATTTTTCTAAATGGTATGATTTTTTCAGTGAGGACTTTGGTCTTGAGTCTGCAAAAATCAACACTTTTGATTGACTTTAAAAATACAAACAATGCAGTCCTTTGGGAAAGACCCTTAATTTCCAAAAATATGTGAAGCTGGAGTCTACGGACAGATTTTTATGCTTAGTACTATGAGTACTTATCTTGCCTAATTTCAAAATACCCCAGATCAGCTGCAGGATAAGGCCAGGAGCATTTTAATCAAAGTCTGCAGTACAGATAGCAAATACATTAACCATGCATTAACCATGCAGAGCAGCATGGTCTTTTACAGTCAGGCCCTACTGGAATTCTCAAAGTAAGCATTCTTTTCCCCAACTAACCTATATAATTTAACTAGTAGCTGTTAGTGGTCTGTCGATTATATGTGTGCAAATCTGGCCCTCCAGCATTCCTACTTCAGAAAGTTTCCCAACTAATGGTTTCCTGAGTATGCAGAGATAAGGGACATCTAAGGAGTTAGTAACTAGGGCATTCTCTTACAGAAAGGGAGACTTAGTTGTCTTTTGGGTATAAGGCATTTAATTTTGAAAAGTTTACTGTTTTATTTTTTGATCAAGTGATGGATCCTGGGTGTCTTCTGCTGCAGGCTGTAATCCACATCTCTCGCCTTCCTACCATCTTACTTTTTCTGTCACTCCAAATGAAATTTGTGTTAGGACAGGAGCTGGAAAATACTTCTGCATCAGGCTGTCTTTGGGAGGAAAGAATGTGTGAGGTGTGAGTAAAGACTCATTCCCCTTTGGATTATGAAAAGAGTATAATAAGACTGTTGTGGCTCTTCGGTGGCTGAAGGTCTGTTCCCCTATGCATGATAAATGTAATATACCTGTATAAAATAAAGACTTTTAATAGTCCCTTCCCTTTGATATTTCCAGTTTCTCCTGAGTGCACTGACTTTTCTAGGTTGTTTCTGTCGTGTGCCTAGGTCCCCTAGAACTTGTTAAGAAATTTTGCTAGCTAAGCTGGATGCCAGGAATTCTATTAAGTGGTAAATTGTCCTGTCCCCTCATCTCTCCTCTCCCTCCAACCTCCCCCATCCCCTCACCAAAAAAAAGGAATGTTTTTATATTCAAAAAATTATTATATAGTGCATTACTGGAGTAGAGAAAGACTGAAATTGCTCCTTATGCTCATTCTTCATTACATGGGTGGACTTTGGTAATCTAAAATGGTTAAAAAGTACTGTTACCAAGAACTTGGCAATAGAGAATCCTGAGGGCAGAGGAACATCATAAACCCTTCAGAATTTAAAAGTTTTCTTTGCATTCAATTGGGATTCCCCATTTTTTTTTCCCAGGGTATGTCTTTAATTTTTTCTTAAAGTACAGATCACAAAAGAGGGGCTGAGAGGTGGAGCAAAAAACATTGGTCAGAGTGATGGGGAAAAGGTCTTCCATTTTTTGAAGATACATTCAAGATAACTTATTTTTAGTCTGTAAGGTCTGATGCATCTCACCTAATTCCAGGTGTCTAGGTGAGGGGCAAAAAGGAGGTCACCCTGGGTTCTTGCAATTGGACATGGAAAGCGGTGGTCAACTCCAAATTGCTTACCCCACCTCAAGTTTTCTTGGTCCTTCACCACTGATTGTAAGGCAGAACAAATTAGCTTGCCACTTAGGAAGTAGGTATTTTAGTGAGGTTAAAACTGTGGCCTTAAAGATCATATTTCCTATGAGGTTTTAATGCTAAAGAATGAAAAGCAAAAAGACTGATTGGGATTTTCAGAAGATGTTTAACTTGCATTTTCATGGGACTATATGGATGCTTTGAAATCTAGTGAGGTTCCTGAGTACCTGTAGAACCTATGTTTGCAAACCTGAATTTCACTGAAAAGAAATAAAATTAACTATATTAAAAGCTATGTCATACAAGAAAATCAAAATTTAATGTTTTAGACAGTTCAGTAGCTTTCAAAATATTAAATTTTTGCTCACTCGTCTCTTAGTAATTGGATCTTCAGTTTAGGATGGTATGGATACATCATAGGATTTTATAAGTAAAAGACTTTTTATGAAAATAAACAAATTCAGTCAGGATTTGCTGGTAGTGGAAAAGTGTCCTAGTTTGAAGGATAGGTGTCTGCCAATAAAGGCAGAAGCTTCTCTTCGAAATGTAAGCCCCCTTCTTCCAAATTATTATTATAATTTTGAAATTAAGGGGCTCTCAGGAAAAGATATGGGAATTAGGAATAGCAGTTCTTTACTAGGAAAATTAAAATAGAAATACAGTATTACAAAGAACAATCCCAAAAACACTGACAGAATCAGAATACAACCTGACACCCTGTCAGTCAGTCAGGGTGTTGGCAGCAGTCCCATTCAATGGTGGCTGCATCCTCCTGCAGTGGCAGATGTGGTTCAGCTGAAGCAGTGCTCCTGTAGAAGGTGCAGTTTTCCTCTGAAGGTCCAGGGATGATGTGGAAAGGTCTGGTTTTCCTCTGGAATTCAGTGGAAAGAAAGTATCTTGCTGTCCAAAATCTCAGTTTTTATCTAGGTAGGAAAGGCTTGGCTCCTCCCCTGGCTGGAGCATGTCCCAGTGGGATGATGTAATTTTATCAGTCACACAGTGAGACTCAATGGGCCAGCAGCAGATGATATCTTCCTGGAGGCAGGATGGGTTGTGGAAAAGATAAAGATGATTGCCCCACATGTTTTTTAAAGATGACCCATTAGCAGATGGTGTGTGCCATGGAGATAAGGGTCACTGCCCCACTCAGATTCAATAGATGGTGATAGAATACACATTTCTGGCCACATCCTGTATTGCAACCCAAGACAAAAAGTTAAAAATGTAATTTAATTTTTGCCCACCTGCTTAGATCCCTTTTTTTTTTTTTTCAGACGAGATTAGGAATGGATTTTGGTTTAATAAAGTAGGCCTGCTGTGTTGTTGCCGCTGTTTCTAAATGGGATGTCTCATTCCTCTTGATACGGAGCTCCACAATTACATTTTATTGGGAAAGCAAGGCAATCCTTCTTTAGCTCAGAGCTCTGCTTACTTCAAGAGGGTGTAGTGCCAAGGTGTGAAGTCTCCCATGTAGAATTTTGCATGAAAAATTTAGCAGGATTGATCCTGAACTTGCCTGTATTTGTATTTCTTGCAGTTAAAATATGCTATCCAGTGACAGCAGCATCAGTAATCTTTTAGCAGTGTATTACAGAAAGTGAACAGCACTATGTTTATTATAAACAGGAAACTGTATGCTATTAAAGTTATTAATTAGCATGCACATGTACATAGAAAACTTATGAACTGAAATGGAGAGCATGTTCTGCTAAAATGAATTTTTGCTGGTTATGTTACTAACACTTGTATTATTATGCAAATAAGCAAATATTTGTAGAAGTCCTGTATTTATGACTTAACATTATTAGATATTTTCAGAAGGAATATCTGGCACCTCCTTTCTCATAAAAACACTGTGTAGAGTTAGAAATCACTGGAGTAATAACTTTTTTAAAGGATTATAAATATAATAAATCTACTAAGTAATATAATCAATCAATAATATAAATATAAATATGCATATTAATAGAAATATAATATTTAAAAAGCATAATGAACATATGTATTGTTACTCTAGTTTTTCCCCTTTGTCCTTTTTAACAGCAATATGGAGTGATTTCAGTATCTGTTTCAGCAGAATATTTCAACAATAACACAAATCTGTGGCAAAAGTTATTACTTGAAAAAGTTCTCGTACCTTATAAAATGCCACTTATGAATGTAATATGTGACATAAATATGCTAATAAATCTAACATGTCTGTATAGGTGACGTACCCATCTGTAAAATGCATCAGAAATAAAGTCCAAGTGCATCATGAACAGAAATTAAGTTCTTTAGTGAGATCTTTGATAAAATTTCATTTTATTAATTATAAGAGGTGAAAATTGAATAAATGTTACCTTCTGCAATGAAAGAAATAATTTAATTCCAAATACAATAGTTGTAATTTTGCATACCTAATAAATGTCTTATTTTTATATTCAGGCATGATCATTAAATTTTTAACTGGCTTACTACTGAATTCATTAATTCCAGAAGTATCATTACTGATGTGTTACTTGGCTAAAGCAGGCATACATCTACACCGTAAAAATCTTTTTGGTACATTTACAAAAAACAGTAACTTTACGTGTTTCTTCCTCCTACTGTGATAAATTGTTGATAAATTTAAGTAGCCTATGTTTGCTAAGCATTTTTCGTTTTGTTTTTTGTTTTTGGTTTTTTTTCCAGAATAAAAGAAAAAATCTCTATTGAATGTGCAATGGAAGCAAGTGTTTTTCCAGTTCAGCAGTTTCTGCTGAATGGTAAACAATCGGGTTGTTTCAAAAGGAGAGAGCATGGTCCGTAACTCTGACAGCTAGGAGTAGTTTAGTTTACTGCTTCTACCACCTGCCTTCTGACTTAATATTGGAAGCAAGAAGCATGCAATTAAGTATAAGGAAATGAAAATAAATGACACTGTTCATTGCACATTACAAAGTGCCTGGCAGAAAGAATGCAGCTTGCCTGGACCTGATGACCCCAGGGGAAAACATGTCTCGTGCCTGGGAAAGTGCCAGCAAATCAGACACTGACCCTGGCTTTATCCACTATCAAATGCATTGGTTTCCTTCTTAACAGTTTGAAACTTTTTTTTTTTTTTTTTTTTTTTAATTATAATTGATTTCTGACATGTACTGAGTATGTGGCAGAAGCTACAGGACACGAAACATGCAGGAGTGTTTTCTTTATCATTTCTTGAGGAATGTTATTTGGATTACATCCTGAATTGGACTAATTTGAACTGGTTATTAAATTCTAAGGTTTCTAGAGGTGAAGAGGTTTTTGAAAGATTAATTCCATCTGTGCAGCAATATTGCATTCAATGCAATATTACTGATTATATAACTCAAACCCTTCCCATCATTCCAGAACCTGAATGCTTAAAACCTCTTTCATTTTAATATGCCTGTTCAGTGAAGGCCCTTTTTCTTATATTTGGCTCATACTGTGGTTAGAACATAAAAGTAATAATTGTATTTAAGTCATTAATCCTAAATTGTCTAAGCATCTTTACAGGGGTAAGTAAATGATATTCTGATATTACAGAATTGGAAGAAACTGCACCGTAGAGAAATCTGATGGCTTGCTCAGAACACATAACACATCAAAGAATGGTTGAAAGTGAGATAAACAGTCATGCAAGAAAAAAAAGGTTTTAGCATAAATTATGTTATTTTGCTACAGAAGTCAAATTTGTCTTTTTTTTAGATGAATGTAGGAGCATTACAGATGAATTAACACATTACAGATTACAGTAATGTTAGTTCAGCACTGCTGTCTGATTTAGGTTGCCATGTATAAATAGTGGGGAAAATTTCATAATGAAAGCAGAAGCAAGTAGAGATTTTCATGTGTTCATAATCTCGTGCAAAACAAGAACTCAGATGAGATATGCCAAATTTTGTAAGCTTTTCAGTGAAGCTGAATAGCCAGACAATATTATAGAATATTATAGAACAGATAATTTCAGTTAGAAATGCTACCATGACTTCGTGGTTTTTTAATTATTTTGTCTTGAAGAAAGGAGCATCTTGGCAGCTTGATAGGTATTGTTTTGAGTATAATTTTTTTCACCCCATAACCCAAAGTAAAACTCAAGGGTGAAAACTCAGGAGGAATTGAAACTTTTTAGGGAGTCACAGACCCTCCATTCCAAAACCACCACCTTTCACATTTCTGGCTGTATGCAAGTACATTGATCTCCTTTTTCTTTAATATTGTATGATCACTCGATAGAAGGATTTTTTTAATATTTCAACTGAATTTTAGGTAAGTTTCTCCCATTCTCTGAAAGGTAGTCTTCTTTACTGCACTTCTTCACAGGGCTTTTTAGACCCCAGTAGAAAAAAAGTATTTGGATGTCAGTCATTGAGTCTCTGTTAGTTAAAAATCTTATCTTTCAGGGATGCTTTCTATCCATAGTCCTGCACAAAATGAAATATGGTTGACAGCTATATTACCACACTGCAGATTGCAAAGCAATTCACATTCACACTTCTAAGTGCCTCTCCTTTCAAGACTTATGGATGTATGCCAAATTACTTGCACTGTGGTATATGCCCTTCTATATATACTTTATAGAATAGGTCTCTCGTTTCCATTAAAATCAATGAAGTAAAGACCAAAAGAGCTTTTCTGAAGTGTTTACTAGATGTCAGACAAGGTTAATAATAAAATACTTCATATATAATATGCATCTTCAATATATTTCAAGGTTTATCTTTAAGAAGATATTTTCTGAATTCAGGATGGAAATTCCTCAGCTAAATTTAAATGTTGAGTAGTGTTAAGTTGAACTGTCATTATTTGCTCTCCATTAGTGTCTCTATAAAAAAATGGATATGTGATTTCATACTCTATTTAGGAAGTGCTTACAAATGTAATGGACCAGTAGCCATTTAAGGAGCCTAAGGTCTTGTGTTAACAAAACCATCATGGTTATCTCAAATGAAATGGGAATGACACAGATACCCTCCAATGTCATTTCTTCTAGGCAAATTCATGACTGCCATGTCATAAAGCCTCACTCTAGTCACTATTTCATTACAGTAGTTCTTTGTCAGATAAGTTAAAATGGATTATCAGCAATTATAATATAATAATGCAACTAATTTATTAATAATTATTAAAATATTAGTGTGTTTCTTTCCAGGCATATTACTATTGTAAATGAGGCAAAATGGGGAGTTTTAAAAATAAAGACCTGTGATAAATATTATAGTGACAAACCGAATTTTAGAGAGGAGAGGAGAAAAGAGAAAAATGCTCTAAAGGCATCTGAGTGAAATATGGACTTGAATTTAGCAGTGTGATGAAAAATTGACTTAAAGTGGGAGGAAAGGCATACAAATGAGTGTATGATGGTGAAGGGCACATTTCACCTTTCTGTTTATTTATTTACTTTTTCAATTATATTATTGAAGTTTTCCTTAGGACTGCAGTACGTTGAAGAAAGCAGCAATGCAGTTTTACAATTGTCTTGAGATTTAGAGGGAAAAAAATAAATACATGGAAGTCATTATCGCTGGTTTTTGTCAGCAATCCTAAATCCATGAGGTTTTTGTTTGTGTTTGAAGAATGTACTTTACCACTGTGGTGTAGGTATAAGCTGGGGTAGTGACTTTTTCCATAAAACATTGTATTTTTGTAACCCAGAGTTACACTAAGTTGTATTCTCCAAAGGATAAATTAATTATATGCAGTGTTTTTCACTTGAACTGTACCATATGTGAAAATTGTTGGTCTGTACCTCCAAGATGTTCTGTAGAATCATCTACTGTGGTTAGGAAACGTCAGTATGTCCATTTATCAAAATAACTTGAAAGAAAATATAGTGAACTGGGACCTAAAGTACTGGAGCAGTTGCACTGGTAATTCTCCGTAAGTAAATTTGAAAGTGAAGCAAACTGATGTCGTTTAGAAAAGTACTGGCCTAGTTAGTAAGACAGAAAGTTTGCTGGCTAATTTCAAAATACAGAAAACACATTTCTGGATATTAAATTTAGTTTTTAAGAATTTATGTACAGGAACACACTTCCCCTTGTCTCTGAAAATAACCTGTGCAGGGTAGCAGTAGATTCCAGCAAACCGTGTGAGTACAGCATGGTCTTTCATTTGATATGCTCATATAGGCTCAGCAGTTGTTTCTGGTGGCCCTAACCTCCATGAGCCTCATCTGTTCTCTTGCAACATCTCTCTAATGTGTCACAGCAAGAAAGTTTGTCCACTGAAGTGGTGGAAGGGAAAAACAGAATCTCACAAGTGAGAACTATTTATGCTTCCTTCACCAAGCTGTAAAGAGTCAACCACGGTTACATAAGCCTTTCCTGGAGGGTTTCAGCAGCTCTAAACATCCTCCACTAAGGTGACAAAAATCAACAAAAGTACCCAAAATAGGCTGTAAGCAGCAGGAAAACAAACAAAGACAGAAAAATTGAACTTATGAAAAAATGGTGTAGCCATCCTTTACGTTAAAATTACTAAAATTGGAGAAAAATTTTAGAGGTGTTCTTAGTTGTTTGCCCAGGCTTTCTCTTGCATTTCAACCAGATGCTAAAGATGAGGAAAAAGTGGACAAATAAGATGCCTTAAGTGGTTTAGAATGAACATTAATGCAAGATGCATTTTTGAGTCTATAGGAAATTTCTTGACAATAGGAGTGAACAGAGAAAAACGAATTGCAGCTCAGAACTACTGATGGTAAAGTTGAATTCCGCACAGATTGCTGGAGAAACCCTTTCTAGAAAATAGGAGAAAATTATGGCACAACAGTGACTGCCACCTGCTGCAGTCCTGGGATAAAATGTGGGTGCTGGGATATTATTTCCCTGTTATTAGCTCATTGGTGGTTTTCTGTAAATGTGCTCCAAGAGAACTCCTCTGGAGACAGCTAATCAGATTTTCAGCTGCTTACAAAAAAAAAAAAAAAAAAAGATGTTATGAGTTTGAGGAAAGCATCAAATTCCCACTTTAAGTCTCTAGTGTCCTGTGCAAGGACCTCCTGCCAAAATATTTTTGAGTAGCTCTTTGATTTGTCTATTTTTGTCCTTTACGTTAGTTAACCCAAAAGACCACAGCAAGTCCAGAACTATAGTACAATAAAATCCAGCATTTCTTAAAAAATATTGAAAGCAAGCTTATATATTTATCCAACAGAAACATTGGAGACAGCTTTCTTCATTTTTGGTTTAGCTTGAAAGAGTAGACCAAAGTCATGGCTGCTGGTCCAGAGCTGCAAAATATAGCAGAGCCAGCATTCAGACGTGGCTGGTGGAAGCTAAGGATGCTCATATTTCTTCATAGTGCATGCATAGGTGTGGTCTAGTATGATGTCAAGTCTACCTCAGAACATAACTTGCCTTTGTGGCCTCAGAATTTTGTGGAAAATGAAGAATCTGCTATTGCCAAATGCCTATAGAACAGTGTTGAAAAAATAATGGGAGGTGGTGAATTTTATAGTGGAAAGAAAAAATCTCTTTAGAAGACAAAAAACGTGATCTATTAGCATAATAATGTCATCAAAGATCAAGTGCTATAGTATTTTATATTTTTACACTGCTGTTCCATAAACATACAACAATAGCAGGTTAATATATCAAATGTATACATAAAGTCTTCCCACTGTGCATAACTGTTCCATATATTACTGTTATATCTTCTGAGATTAAGTAAACACAGAATGTAATGTACTGTACATAAATATAGCACTACTGAATCATAATAAAAATTTAAAAATACCTCTCTGCCATGAGAACTGTGTCAGAATCTCTCAGTGAAAATGCTGGTTAGCTGAAATGAGAAGGGATTTTTATTTTACCAGAAATATACCAATTTCAGCAAAACTTCAGTTTCAAGATGGATTTTCTGGTTAAGCCTGAATAAAACCTAATATAGACAACTAGCTAATGAATGTCTTATGAACCAAGAGGGAACAAAGGTCAATTTGTTCTTCTGTCTTTTTTACATAAGAGGCTTGAACCTGGGTTTTCCACTTAGGTGAATGCCCTTCCTCTTGTTGGTAGCTTTATTTTCCCCCAGCAAATGTGCTCCCATCATTTGAAATATGCAAGTGACCATTTGAAAGGTGGAGCTTCGGACCTGTTCTAGCATAGCAACAGGGGAACTCAAGGGGAGGAAATTATGTTCAGGTTCTCAGAAAACTTTTGCATATTGCCAAAATCAGAGTTCTGACAAATTTGAAAGTAACATAGGTTTGCAAGTTAAAGAAAGGAAATTTGAAAGATACTAATGCATTCTTGAAATGGCAGTATTTCAATAGGTAAACTCTGCAACAATAAGCAAGCTTGTTGTTTACCGTAGAGGAAGTAGAAGTGCACATGAGAATTTGCATGAGAAAGGGAGAAATGTTGCCCATGTTTGTAATCTGTGGAGATAGTGACAACTTCTTGTTATGTCTAAGAAGAGTATGAATTCAGTTCTTTCTACAGACTTCTGGAGAAGCACACTCCACTATGCCAGCTCTGGCATGTCCACCCATGCAGCAGGCAGCAGAATGTCAGAACCACTTGCTAATCCACCAAAGTGACAATGAAGAGTTCAGGGCTGCATGAGCTGAAGACAACATGAAAGAAAAAAATGAAGCCACTATATTCACTTCTGTGGGTTTGTATGAGTTCACCATATTACCTTCTTATCCTGCCTTCATTTCATTATCAGGCAATCTCCTGAAACATAATTTCTTTGCTTGTCCCCTTGATAGAACATTTTACTTTATTTAGAATGTTTGACACTATTTGCAAAGGCAGGATAAAAAAGAATTTTATTTGTGCTGTGAAATGAGAGAGTGAAGCAAGCTCCTGCAAGCAGGCTGCTTTGTTGAGTCAAATTTATACTCTCACTTTGAGTGTGGAGCTTATACAATTCTACATTTCACAGGAAAAGATACGCTTTACACTAATGCATAGTAATCTCTGTACAATCCCAATTCACTTTCTCTGCTTTCAGCCACGCCCTAGTGGGAAATTTCTCTGAGAAATTAACATGGGAATTGGTTTTTAACTGCATTTTCAAATATATTTATCGATTTTTTTTTGTAGTGTTATGACAAAGAGATTTTGCTAATTAATACTAATAGATCTGTGATAGCAGATAAAAGCCAGACACTTGAAACTGCTACATGTGGACCATTTACTTTCCTGGCACATTTTGACCATGAAATAAGTTAAAATTACTGTTCTTTTCAAAACACATTATAAATTGGAAAAGTGGTTGGTGAAAAAACTAAGGCATTCACCAAGTATTAGCTTTTAAGAGTGAAGCTGGTTATAGATGGTCTCACACTGTTTTTATTTTCTGTGATCAGTATAATAGAGTGGTTGTATATAATAGATAATGCCAGCTATTTCAGTATGGGTGTCTTGCAGAAGCTAAATAAATAAAAAGTGACTTAGCTTTATTTACCTTGCAGCAGGTGAACAAATAAGGTGACAGTGAAATAAATTATTTTTTCCTGCCAGCTAAGCATGTCGTCAATCCTTCTTACTAAAGTAATGAAGCAGAGAAACAATATTTTGGGTTTTTTTCACTGTGGTGGTGGAGTTTTACATCAAAAAGGAAGATTACACTTCAAATTTGAGGATAACTGTGGTGTGGTATTACCATCTGCTTCCTAAGTCATGTCCTGCTTTCTGTTTTAAAAGAATCTGAAATGTCTCTGGACTGTCCTGTCATGAGTATTGCCTCCTAGAAATTGCTTGCATAACATGTGAAGAACACATATGGACAATTTATTTGGGTCTCAGTGCCACTGTATTGTGGAAATTATTTATGTACTGCACAGGATTTCTTAAAGGAAATGCTTGTGTCTTCTGTCCATAATCAGATGCTCAGAATTTCTTGTAAAAGTGAGACTGTCAAGTGATACTGCTAAAGAAAAAAAAAAACCCTCCTCATTTATTTCCTTCTAATTCATTCTTTCACTTGGGAGTCCAGACTTCAGTTTAAATTTCAGGGATGCCATTCAGAGCAAAGTATTTGTAGAATTTTAAAAATGGCCTTTTATAAAGGCAGCAGTGAAAATGGTAGTCTGTTGTTTACTTTCCCTGGCAAAATTGCAGAGTGGCTTTTCTCCATGAATCCTTTGATATTAGACTATTAAATCCACTTTCACTACCAGTCCTGGACTTCTGAAAACTTCTAGACTATATACATATGACAGCTTTGAGAAGCAGTGGGAGTAAAGCGAAAGACGGTGCAAAACTAAATTCTGTGGCAACTGGGCAAATTGCCAGTAAATTCAATGAAGCTTTTCATTAAATTCAGTGTGTTTTACATTAAAGCTGAATTTGGCCCACTGTCTACAGCTATTAAAGTTATACAGCTTTAAAAAGTTATATGAAATTTTACGTACTTGAAAAAATTCAGTATAATGTTGAATCTATTTTAAACCCACTTGAAACCCACTAAATTATCCTGTTAAGGATTCATATGGTGTGTGGCTTGTCTCTTAGTTTTCTGTCTGGATGGATCAGATGAAACACATGGCGATTGGTTTGCAGAGTTTCCTGTATTCACTTGGCAGCATCAAATGAAAATATGTATACATTTGTTTATAAGAAAATTCTTCTGTTGTTGTGAGATTATTTTTATGACTGTCATAGAGTGATAGATAATTAAGATTGTTCTCTTTTGCCCTTTAAATTTGTCTTAGATTGATGTTATAATAATGACCAGCTTCTTTCATCAGTAAATGTCCAGGAGTTAAGGACTTTAGGCGCTCTACAAAGAAAGACATGCTTTTATGTCCTAAAGGATGTGGAAAAATGGCATTCTTTTCCTCCCCATCCTAAGGAGGTAAAAATAGAGAAGTTCAAATAAGATCAAATAAGACAGTGAGACCTGCTTGCAGGATTGCAGCCCTAATTAGGATGCAGTCTTCTAGTTTTGCAACTTCTGGCTAAGCAATAGGAGATGTTTGCAGACAGGGAGTGTTATTAGTGATTTTTTGATGGAAGGTCTTGGGGAATAGTCTGGACAGCAAATCACTTGGTGATATATTGTAAGGAGATACCGGGAAGAGATCAAAGTTAAAATTTTCCTTTTGCATGAGAATAGCAGAGAGTTTTGCAGTATACATTTTGCTTGGTTGAGAAAGTTATGTTCATTAGCTCCTAATTCTCCAGCCAAACCCAGAGGGGAATGCAGTTGAACGCATCAGGTAAGTTCAAGAAAATTATGTGAATAGAAATGTATTTTCATTGTGAACATTTCACAGCTACAAACCCTTAGGTCACACCTTTGGATTCCATGCTGTGCAGTTCCCAGGTCAGAAGGCAAAGTTCCTGACCAAAGACTGTGTGCTGACCCTTTTGAAATAAGCAAATGCCATCAATTTATTCCCTGTGTCTGGGTGCCATTTGTACTATCTGGGAATGTTGGGACCAGGTACTACAGGTCCCTTGGTACAGAAGACAAAGGTATATTCACTGATATTAGATCACTGCTGTAGCCTGTAAATTCATTCAGGGACAGCAGTTTTGAGCATTGCCAAGTTAATTTCTATTAAAAACTCATTGTAAGATGAAGAACATTAGCAGGATTTGGCTCATAACCAGACAGGTACTGAGTTATCCCAAAACAGGAAGAGTTGGCAGTTACTTAGGGTGGAATTTAGCAAACGATGCTCAATGCACTGCTCAGGGGAGTTCAGCTGGTTTACTTTGAACAGAACTCCCCACCTCCTACCTCACTTTTTTTTTTGTGTGTGTAGCAGGGTGGTAAGTCCTGCATGAGGCATGAGATGACTGTTTTTCCAGCAGCATTCACAATCTTCAACCCCAACAACAGCAAAAGCAGCAATGGTTTCTGTAAGTCTGCTCCCTTTCCCTGTCATAAGTTTTCCTCTCTCCATGTTTTGGTCAAACTCCAATTATTTTCTTTTTAAAATGTAATATAAAAATATATCTAGTTTAATAATTTTCCCTCCACGAATTTCCATTCTGTTCATTTCAAGCACACCTTTTCACTGCTGGCCTTGCTGACCATAAAGTGACTTTTGTCCTGTATTTGTTATGCTGCATCAAAGTCCTGTTCAGACTTAAAACTGTCCTCTAGTAATTACTCACTATTTGAATTTGCCCCTGATTATTTAACTGGAAATGCAATAACATCAAAAACTAAGAAAGAGACAGGCAAGAATGTGCAATTCTTGATGGTTTTTATTTTTATGTTCCCCTATCACCACAAAGAGTATCCCTTAATTACATATTTGAATTATTGATGTTTCTCGGTTGTAGAGAAGCCTATCATCTGAGTGCCTTTTGTTTGAATTTCTATCATTTTACTCTGCCAAATCTCTATAGAAAAATATGGCATTTACTGTAGTTTACTGTATGTTTTCAGTAAATTCACCCAAACAAATTAAGTAGGACTGCATCTTTCAGTGACACGAAATACAGTTGAAAGAAGAAAAAGAAATTGCACAATGACAATAAGAACTGTAAACCAATAGGAATATAAAACGTATTCACCTTCTTGTTATCTCACAGCATTCAGATGATCATAACAGTTTAGCAAGCATACCGCCCACACCACAGGATCTTGCTCCTCTTTAATTTTCTCTAATTTGTGTAGTGAATAACCAAATACTCATAATGCAATTAGAAGATAATCAGGCTTGTAATTATGTTAATTGCTGGAGACTTACATCAATCCTCCAGCAAAGTGATAGGATTTCAGGGGAACTATTAACATGGGAAGAGAGAGGAAGCACACATGAGAGAGAAAGAGATTGGGGGAGTGGGTAAATTGATGAACAGCTTAGGCTTGTATCATTGAGCAACAATGAGAATACAATGGTGCAACAAATGAAAAGGGCCTCAAGGGGAGAAGCTCAGAAAATGAGGTTTTAGGTACCAGCAACTCAACCTCTTTTGTCTGTTTTCTTCCCATAAATAATCATGTTGTGCATCTATATTTATTGTAATAAGCTCAATTCAGAGAAATCGGATCCATAGCTGAAGAGAGAACAAAGGGGAACTGTTCAGCTATGCAGCAGTTTGCCATGTCTCCCACACCACTGAAAGAGCCACTGTATTACCTTCTGTCCTCGACTCCTGGGGGTATTCTTTTCTCATGGTGATGTCCAATATTACATTTAAAGCCATAATACTGCAACTGCAGTGGGCTGTCTCAGAAATGTCATGGATCAGTCATAATCTCTGAAGAACATACAATACATAGTGGACTGACAGAATTTATGAAGTAATCCACAGTGGAAATGTTTTTTGCTGGTTTTATTTACCTTTTTGTCAGTACCTCATCGAGGTTGTAATGATTGTTTAAGCCTTTTGAAAGTGAGTTTTGTCAGATGTAGTCTGATATAAGTTGTAGATTATGACTGTACTCTATTAGGGTGGCTATTTCTGAGTTTACAAAACAGTTTTCTCTGTTTATATTACCTGTCAGAAATTGACTAGGTGGTTTAAAACAAAAATAGTTTTTTAAGACGAGTATAGTTATTATTACTAAGTTACTTTTTGTAGTTTAAAAGTTAGTTTCCACATGGAAATTAAACTAGTAAGGAGCAAAAAATTAAGACTATCCTTACACCAGTATGATTTTTTTGCCCACAGCTGGGCAAAAAAGATAAAGATCATGAGTAAACTCATTTATTTTCTCTTTTTATCTGTCTGTTTATACATGCAATTAAACTAAAGGGCATTTTGGAACATTTGATTTACTCTAGGAATATATGTAGATGTAAAAATATATTAGCTTTTGCAACTCCATGGAAAAGCACATTTTGTCATATGTATTTTTGTGGGCATTACACTATTATTTATGAATTATGAATAATGGTCTAAAGAGCTGAGGGGTTAAGAGAAAATATTTAAACATATTGAAGTGCCCTGTTTTGAAATATTTCCTATAAATTACTTGTTTCGTAAATTTGATTCAGGTTCAACTATCAAGTGTCATCGGTCATTCCTACCATATCATGTCTTTAAATTCCAATTAAGGTTGATTTCTTAGTTCTAAACAGCCTAGGAAGTGTCAAAAGAAACTCTCACAAGGGCTTCATCTACTAGAGCCTTCTCCCTCATTGTTTCTTCACACAGATGAGTGCTGCATACCTTGACTCCAGCCATGACAACACAATTCCCATGAAGCAGCCCTTAAAAAAACCTCTGGAGCTGACACAGCAGGAGACTGAAGAGCATAAACCCAATGTAAGCCCAAGCTTCCTTGCACATAATTCCCCAGCTCTCTGGGGCTGCATGCCCCTCTTTGGCCCACCCTGGTGTACCCTTGTTGCAGGAGTGTGGCAAATATGGGGACTCTGAACTGATCCAGATCTATTCTGGGCCTCTTCAAGTGGCTGAAGAAGCTGTGTCTGTCTGACAAAAAGATTGAGCATGTAATATGCATGGAGGACATCTTCAAATCTAAGCACCCCAGGTGAAAAACTGAAAAAGGGAACAGCACCTTCTTCTTTCCATGCTCTGCCCACGTAGCTGTATACAACACCCAGTACAGTGGGGAGTGGGTGTGCTATTCAGCATCCTCCCCATCAAGGACACAGCAATACCCAATTTACTTTATACAGACTGACACATTTAGGCTTTCATGGAGCTGTAAAATTTCATTTTACTTCAATGACACTTCGAGTGTTCTGAAAGTGAAGTTTCCAATGCCAGTTTTCATCCAGAAACTGACTTCCCAGAAAATTTAAGTAAAACAGAAGAAAACATAACCTTATATCTTTGCATTTGCTTCTTTTTACTCCTTGCATGAAAGGTGTTTACTGACATCTCTCTCCCTTGCTAGTAAGCTTCACTGTGTGGTGGGTACCTAATAATAATCTTCTCATAAATGCAGTTGTGAAGATATCACAACCTTATTGTGACTAAATTTTTTACAGATATTGTAATGAGTAATGAAGTATAATTTATTTTAATTAAGTAGTCTCATAGATGTGCATAGAGTTTTAAAGCACTTTCACACCAAGCTTAAGTATGATCTAATTTTACTGTCTTTTGTTGAGCTATGCTCTGGATTCCCAGCTAGTCTTAGAAGAAGGAAGAGAAAGGATAGTGCAGGCAGAGAAACTGTTAAGCAAGGAAAATGCAAGTTTAAAAAGTGTATTCCAAATTGGAATTTGAAAAAGAGGAAGTTTTGTTCATCTATGACTTATTTTCATGCTTCTTTTTTTTTGTAATCTTCCTTGGATTGTACTTGTTAGCCACCAGCTCTTTAAAATGTGCTTGGAATTTGGGCTTACCTGTGCAGGTGGGATAAGGGTTTGACTTATAAATCCCAGTGGATTTATCAAGTATCAAGTGAAAAGGTCCCTTCAGGGCCTCTTGGCACTTTCTGTTGGTAGCACAATAATTGTATCTCATGACATTGTCCAGGATATGGAGCCCAAGCAACAGAAAAGGCATTATTATCCACAACCTCCCTGTGCTGGTTCAATACCCTATTTCTTTCCACCACAAAATGTTTCTTCTGGATTTTTCTACAGATTAGAATCTAGATTTCAGAGATTCTTTCTGACGCCCTATCACTGTTCCTATAACTGTCTTTTTTCAGTTGTTCATTCAGAGTGTCTGTATAACTGAAGGCCTTGGAAACTGCTGCCTGACCTGCCCAAGTTCTCCAGCCTATGCTACATTTCAAGGAGCATCTCAAGCCTGAAATAACTGAGATATAACCAGTGGAACAGAGTGAGGCTCATTGTCCTGATACCCAGTGCCCCCAAATGCAGCAGGTCCCAGTCTTTTAAATTAATTGTATCTATCCTACTTGTTAGCGTGCCATCTGAAAAGTTGCTGTACAGGGATGAAATAGAGGCACACTAAATGAAAAAAATATCAATGTCTGCCTTTGTCAAGATGAAGAACTCGGGGAGGAAATTTTCTTTCTTCTATGGAAGAAATGACTGTACCTTTGGTAGGACATTCTGTCCCAGACTGTAATGCAAAGCAATAGCAATCCACAGAGAAAGAAAGAGTCAAAAAAATATTCCGTGACTTGATCTATGTATCACAATCAGCAGCAGAAGAAGCAGAAAAAAAGGCTTGTCCCCCTCTATTCCTCTTGGGACTCCAGCTGGAGTGCTGCAATCACCTCTGGGATTCCCCAACATAAGAAAGACATGAATCTGCTGGATAAAGTCCAGATGAGGCCACAAAGGGAGGAAGCACCTCTCCTATGAAGAAAATATGAGAGGGTTTGGGTTGATTAGTCTAGAAATAGAAGTCTCTGGGAAGGCCTTAGAGCACTTTCTAGTACGTAAAGCAGCTACAGGAAAGCTGGAGAGGGACTTTTTACAAGGACCTGTAGTGACAGGACAAGAGGCAATGGCTTTAAAGTGACAGAGGGCAGGTTTAGATTAGATATCAGGAAGAAATGCTTGGAAGTTTTCAAGGCCAGGTTGGAAGGAGCTTTGAGCAACCTGGTCTAGTGAAAAGTCTCCCTGTCTATGATGGGGGTGTTGAAACTAGATCACCTGTATGATGATCATCATCACCCTTCCAATCCAAACCAGTCTATGATTCCATGATGTCATTCAAAACCTGTAAATTTAAAAGAGCTTCTTCTCCAAATAATTTCAAGTACATAGTCTAGTAGTGAATCAGCACAGCATCATTTTGCCCCGTTGTAGCATCACACATGTCCATGCCCCTGTATTTTTCATTAAAGGAAATGTAAATAATTCTTATTTTCTGCCTTAACCTACCTTGAGCAGTAGGGATACACGGTGGGGGGTGAGGGGGAAGAGGGTTAAACCAGAAATGGGATGGTTGCTTTCTTTTTAATTTTTTTTTTTTCTTTTGAGAAAGTGAGCTAAATTCAGCATTCAAAATTAAATCACATCAATAATTGTCTTCAAGCTTCTGTTATCTCAATATTGACAGTTTCCTTGTCTGTACAGAATTTGTCAGCTGCTGCCTTGTCATGGTTTGGAAGAGCTTGCTTTCAGATATCAGCAGTCCCTAACTTGTGAGTAAGAGCACAATCCTTGAGTATTCATATGCCATTATGGCAGAGGGTCAGAGGCAGCTGTTCACACAACTTCATTAAAATTGTCTCACAGCAGTTTTGGAAGCATTTTTTATTATTGTTTATTAGTCAAAATGATGTTATGATATCATCACACTTTTGTTTTGCCTTCTCCTTCTCCTACTGTGTGAGTAGATAAAATGCAGACATTGCAATATACTCAGATTTCTCAGCATTTTCTCAGCATATTTATCTGCTCCTGCACACTTTTGCTCCATGACAGATCCACACTGTGGCATTTTTATACTGCAAGTGTCCAATGAGAGGGGCATATATCTACCCCCAGGGACAATCTTCTTACTCTGTATCCTCAACACATGAACACAGCAGCACACTTCCCCTGTAAGAGGAGATGGTGAGGTGCACACGTGGATGTACATCTACCATGTGTGGGACCAGCTGTGCCAGCTGCTCTAATTACTGCCAGTGTGTGGGATCAATGCAGTACAACACAATTCTCTTTCGGTGATAGCAGAACTGAGAAAATTAAGTTTGGAGTTTATATTATTGCTTTTGTAGAAAGGACATTAGATTCTTCTTGAGCAGAGTGAGGAAAATGATGATCTAATCATCCTGCTAAAGATGTTAATTACTGGTGCAGGTTGCCACCTTGTTTTAAGAGAACAAATACATGGATACAAATCAAGCTGGTTTACAGTGTGGATGTTCATTTTTGTGTTGATGTAACTAAACTACTTATCACTGAGCACCTTGATCAAGGTAAGCTTTGCAATGAGGAAAGGGTTATTTTTTCGAAATCTATCTCCTTATTCTAGGAGTTATATGAAAATCTCAGTAAGACCAAGCTATGGTAGAGTCAGGAAAAAAACAATTCATTTTGCAGGGGGGAGTGGGAAATAAACAACACAATACAAAGTCTTTCACAAAAATCTGGCCATACTCAGGAAGGTGAAATGTATGAGGAGAGTTTGGGATGGTAGATATGGGTGTAATTTATTTTCTTTTTTTCTAAAGGAGTATTGTGCATACAGGAAAAAAAAACAAGGCAAAACAAAAAACCCCCAGACATTTCAAGGAAGAAGGCAGAAGAAATCCAAGGACTGACAGAAAGGGGTGATTTCCAAAAAGACCTAAAAGAGAGTGTCTTTGGATAAAACACTAGATAAAGTTGAAGTGCGAGTACTTGGTTTTGGTTTTGTTTTGAAACAAAATACTGCACACATTCTTTGGGTAGAAAATAATTATATGAAAGAGCTGCCTGACTTCTTAAGCAATTCTCCAATATGCAAGACCCTGATTTTAGCTAAGTGCTTATTAAAAATTAATACTATTTTCCATTGGCTTGTGAGAACATTTACTGAATTTAGTAAGACTTTGCTTTTACTTTGTTATTAATATATCCTCAGATATTCTAACTCATATTATTCACATTCCATAAAAAGATACTTGTAAAATTTATTTTGGAGCCATGTTTTGAAACAAAGAGTTTAGAGATAAATTTATGGAAAGTTCTTTTTGTGCTTTTCTGCAGAATAATGTCTTGGCACACAGCAGAATAGCTTGCTTTCTTACTTGGATTTACGGCCTAAAATGAAAATGAAAGAAAGGCTATGTAGAAGAGAAAGCAGAAAAGAGCTGCCTTCAACAAAACTGGAGTGAAACTCAAGTAGATTTTGCCAGGTCTATTGTCTCAGCTGCCAGGTTTTTTCATCTTGTGCCAGGTTCTCTCTCTAGATGCTGGTTAATTTTTCCATACATCAAATGCTTCACACCCAATTAGATTGGCTTTTACACTGCTAGGAGGACAGGACATTGCTAACCTGCTATGACTAGAAGCCAGACTGTCTTTTGAAACATTGGCTCCATTTGGAGGCTCTCTTAGGGACACCTTGTGGAGGGTAATCAATTTCTATCAGGACATGAGTTCAGCCTCTCTCTTGTGACTGTCATAATATAATTAAAAATTATCCTCAAGAAGTTTTCCTGTGTATTTCCACCAGCTGTGCCTGACTCCTTTCGTTCTGCTCTTTTGACAGCAGTAGTTTTGCCCATGTCTGATGGTCTTCAGTGAGCTCCTGCATTCAGAACTGCATTGTCTTTCATTTTAAGTGGTCTACCAAAGCCTTTTTGTCAGTGTCCTAGTTTATTTTCCATGCACTCACACATTTATTAGATTGGCTTCATCATGAATCATTAATTACCAAACATTTTTTGTGGCTTTTTCCATAGGAGTTGTTTGCAACATGAAGAGGTTTCTTTTTCACTCTGCTCACAATGAAATAAAGTCTAAAAGCTGTGTGACAGATTTGTGCTTGAAGGGAAGCCACTGGGTCAGTGGTGACCACCTTTTACACAGCTGCTTTCTGCTTCCAGTCCTTGCTTTAGAAAGGGAGATGACAGTTTATTTATCCTTGCCCCTCCCTTGGAAAGTTTTCCTGTGGGAATTCAAACTTTATGTTATTTCCTGGGCCATCAGGAAGGCAGTAGAGGTGAAAAAAATGGTTTACTATCCTTCTTCAGTCCAATGGAAGACTTTTCCACCAAAACTGTGGAGTTTCTTGAAAAATTTCAAGATCTGAGAATCTGGTTAGACTGCAGAAAGAATGTGCTGCTATACCAGCAGTAAAGGTACCATTGGGACACAGTGTACATTTTAAGCAGATGAAGTAAGAAATATCAGCATGTGCTGCAGAATTTGATATGAGAGAGATTGCACCACTGCCACTGTGTTATGAAGTTAAATCAGCAAGTCTTTCCAGGAAAATAAGGTGTGGGGCTCACTATGAGTCTCAATTTTTTATACCAGGCTTAGTTCAAGAGTTTCTGAGAGATGCCTACTCTGCAAGATTTCAGACTGACTCATCCAGTCACTTTTGATTAGATGAGGCATGGGGTAATTAGGTGAATCCCATCCCTTGGCACCAAGCAATCCTTCTCTGTCCAGGAGGAAACTTGAGTACCCCACAAGCTCAGCATCCTCTCCTGCTGGCAGGAGTTCTGGCTTGCCAGTTTGAGGACCAGCTCCCATTCCTGGACTTGCAACTGGCATCAGCCTGCTGGGAAACAGCCCTCAGAAACCTCCTCAGGCCCTCCCCTGCTTTGCTCAGGAACTGCATTTGAACTGCATTTTAACTCAGGCTCCAGACCATGGTACTCACCTGAGCTGAGCTGTGTCTGTGTCTCTGCCTGGCCTCAGACCTCCAAACCCAGATCTACTGCCAATGTGACTTCCTGGTTCAGCTTTGGACCTGCCTCATCACTGTGGATCTGTCTGGTCATATTATCATCCTGGCTCTGCTCCATTCTTCACATTGGCAGCACCTATCTGTTCCCCACAATATTCACTTTCTTTTTCTTTCAGTTTACCATAAAACTTTTGTTATATTGTAGAAAATACATGGGGTCCAGCGTGGAATTTAGCATATTTCTTCTTCCTTTCAGTGCATCACTTTCTTTCTTAAATTCATAAAGGCATGGAATTTTTATAAGGTGATGAGCATTAAGAAATGCAGTTATATGCTTAGAAATTAAACTCATGGACTGAAAGTCAGGAACATGGTGAGGTGTGCAATGCTTCTAAAGCACTGATATGGTTATTACATTAATGTAAATAATGTAGAAATTTATCTGTCTCTCTTTGTGTATATCTGCAATTTTACTGCAATTCCATAATTGCATAGTGTGATGTAAGCCCTTTTTCAAGAAAGATCTCAAGCATGTCTTCAGGTTCATTCTTTCCAGGAAATCGCTTCAGCACAGGTTTCAAGGATAGCCTTTAAAACATCTTCTGCTTTGTTTGCTTTACTGGGCCTGATTTGAAAAGTTTGAGTAGCCTGACTCAAAAAGAGGGTCATTCCTAAGAACTTATATTGCTGGTAGATTATTAAGGTTATCCAAAATCTGTGCATAGTATTGAAATAAATACAACAGTCATTCTGTAAGATATATGTGGTTTTTTCCCTACAGATTGACACTTTGAAAGCATTCAGGTATTTCAAAATAGTTCATTCAATTTTGTTTTCTTGCTACAAAAGTCAAGAGCCTGACAGTTGCTCTTTCCTGGAACACCAAACACTCACAACTCCCTTCTGAGTCAAGCATCAGTCAAGATTAAATGGAGATTAGGAGAAAAATTAGTTATATAGTCCAGAATTTTTCAAGAAGCAGCTTTCAGATGTTGAAAAGATGTTCTTAAGGCTTATTTTAATTTTGAAAGTAATGAATTTACCTTCACATTAAAGGTTTGGTGTAAAGTGTTGGGTATAATGTACTCTTCTGCAAAAATTTTAGACAGAAATCCAAGAAGGTTTATAAATATGTATATATATAACTAATTAATATTTCACTAGCAGACTATGTGAATAAGCTTCAGCAGGAGCTGCATCTAGTATTCCAATATAAATCAACTACTTCTTGGAACCATTTAGTACCTGCAAAATACATAAAAGAAACTGCATGTACTCCTTATTCTTAAACCATATACTGTGTGTATGAACAGAGCAAAATCTTGATCTAATGTTACAGATCCACTGCATGTGTTTAATTTTAAGTAGGACCTGGTGATTACAAGTGATTTTTGTGTGTTTCTCAATGTGTTTTTTGTTCATCTGTGCACACAGTCACACATAATTCACCGTGCCCAGGGGAGCCAAACCTTTGCTAAAATGAGATTTTAAAGCGAAATAGTTTTGCTCTGACCTCTAGTTTTTATTTTTCTTAGCAAGCACTGTTGTACAGTGCTCTGCCCTAGAAGCTGTGGTTACTTTTTGTGACATGCATGTGGCCTAATCCAAGTGCATTTTCCAGACTTAGATTGTATATTATGCATATGATGCAGACCTCCTTGTGTAGAGGTATCTGTGCAGCAAAATTTTCCCCTGCATAGGGCAGCCTAAGGCTGATAGTGGTACTAATTCCCTCTCTTCTTTTGATTTTTGAGTGTTTTAAATACATCACATAACTCTAACATAGTTGTGAGCTTTGGCAAGTGACTGGTAGGGTCAGTAGGACTGATGAACATTACTATAAATCAGTCCTGACAAAAATTCATATTTTGGAGGACTTCCAACTCTAGTACTTCTCCTTTGTCTAATATTTTACACAGATACTTAAATGGGACTTAGAAAAGAGAATTTGGCTCCATTTGTGTTCAGTGTGGGATACAGGCACGGTTGCAGAGAGCTGAGCCCACCAAGGTTCTGACCATGGCCTTTAAGCCCTTCCCTGTTACAGATACCCCCAGCTGTTTTGTCAGATCTGTTCCAGGGAAATGCTTTTACTGTGTCTGCCAACCTGTAGGACATTACACATTCAGCAGTGCACAGAAAGCACTGCAATTTTCATGTGAAGAAAAACAGTAAATCTGGCTGTAGACTAAATAGAAACAAGAAGAGAAGCAACAGGCAGTCAGACTTAAAATACAGCTGTCCTAAGTACACAGAAAATTGCTTTATGAGCCCAGCACGTTCAGCCAATTTTCTACTGTGCATTGAGGAAAAAAGTTTGCAAATACGGCATTTCAAAATGGAAACTTGTCTAATATAGCAGGTCAGATACATGTGAGAAGTTATTTTATCTGCATGATGGTGCATTATGGAAGATCAGTTTTCTTAACCTTATATGATTTTATTGCAACATTGAGCTGTTGAGGATGAAAAGTATGACCTAATTCCTTTGAGAAGGGAAGGGCAGACCCAGTCTAACCCATGGGGATGTTTTCCTGGATTATATGATATAATATTCTGTTGTTTCTGTTCCAGAAAGGTATGGTAAATACCAACAAAACTCTTTGTGTACATATGTGGAGGTAGCATTGACCAATCAATACAAGAAGTAAAGGAGAGGGGCAGTTCTGACCAGCTGTGGTAAGTTTAGGGCACTTGTGATACCAAATTGAGTAGTTATGTCAAAGGTGCATTACCAGTGATCTAGTATAGTTGTATTTTATACCTCTTCATAAGCATTGCCTTCTGAGTGAATTTCCGTGTAGTTCACATCAATTTCTGTCAATAAATATAGTTCTTCTCACATGATGTCCCAAACACTCACCCTGATATGGATTAGTCCTAAGAAAAAGTGTAGCCCTGATCTATATGCCTCTTAGAATTAATGATCTTCATTGTCTGGTAAGAATTATTGTCTTGGTGTGTTTTCAAGATCCAGCGACACATTTCAGAACTATTTGGCACCTGCCTGACCCCCAGCCTAGTCCTAGTCATGTATTGCATGATACTTGCTTTGTTTTAGATGCTATTTAGCCTTACTAAGCTCAGCCCTCTTCCTAGTCCACAAGAGACTAGAAAAACCAAGGGCTTCAACTTTTTTGGTCATCCTAATAAAATTCTACTTTGATCTAGAAAATCCTGCCTGCTGCAGTTATTGTAGGAATATGATTTCCTCAGTCCTCATCAGAAATATTTGCAGCTCTATTGAAAGAGTCAAACTACAAAACTATATAGTTTTTCGATCTATATTGCCAAAACCCCTCACATATTGTAACTACTTAACAATCTTAAGTCACATCCATCAGAGGTCATGGCAATAAATCTTTAGTCAAGTGATTCTAGCCTGCAACTCAGCTTTTAGTCGTTTAAAACTCTAGAGGCAGACCCAAATATTTCACCTCTGGTCTTCTGAAAACTAACCACAGCCGTAGTCTCAGATCATCCATCCACCAGTGAACCAAAATCACTGATATCTGATATTCTGTACATGAAACTGATAGGGGACCCTTGCTCAAGACCTGAGGTCAAATGAGTGTTGTGTATAGATCACTGTCTGTAGTTGTGCTAGATTCATCTTTCAGGAAAACAAGATATTGATTTCCTTGCATTCAGGAGGCAAGAAACCAGGATGAGAGCTGGAGCCAACTAGCTGGTAAGAGCTAGAATTTAGTTCCATTTTTGTCACTGTGATTCAACCAAGTGACTGTAGTCTTTGCTCTGTCAAACCCTTGTCATTGCATCCTTGTTCCATGAGCAAGACATTTGTGCCAGAGAATTTATAAAGGAATATTTCTCACTAGGAGCACTACTTATTCTAGAAATGAAGATTTCTTAGGATTTTTCCACACACCACACAGAATTTGGCACTCTCTTCGCCATAGACTGAGCTGTAGGATTTTTTAATACTCATTGATCCAAAGAGACACAGAAATTCAAGAAGTGTTTTGCTCTGCTGGCAGTTGGATCTGTGGCTTTGAGGATTACAATTTCAATACAACTCTTGAACCCAACTCTCCCTAACCTTGGCTTAACTGTAGCTGTTTGATCCATGTCCATGAAGAACTGACTGTTTAAGCATTTGGATCTATTGATGAGAGAATGGGCATGAAACCTTGTGTATCTAGGATAATGATGCTTTAGTGTGGTCCTACACTGGATTATCTGAGTGCACATTCTTAGATCAGGATTACTTCTGGAATCCCTCCATGGCAGTCTGAATAGGTCTGCTCATTTTGAGCAAATCATTTAGCATTTCTGCTCCTTAGATTGTTTGGGTGGGGACAGATGGCTGTGACAGACCTTGTATATTCTCCTCTTCACAGCTTCTCCAATAGTCCGTAAACCCAATCTCCAACACCCTAGGATTTCAGTTCTTGGCTTTGTATCACCAAAAATTGCTACTGTGCCAAATTTGGGAAGCAGAGTGAGTTTTGAAATATGGAAAAGTATCCAGTAGGGACCAAGCTAAAGCTATCATATTCATTGAACAGATTATAAACCATATTTAAAACTATTTCTCCATGGGTTAAAATCTGGTTCATTAACAAAAGATTTAAATGTTCTCCATGCCTTTGTCTTGGTACAGCAGAAAAAAATTCTGAAAATGTGATAGCTCTCTGCTGTACTGAACAGAATCAAATCCTTCATGTAAGTCAAACTTCAGTTCTCTACTAATAAAATCCTACATGCCCCTTTATGGCACATGTTTATTCTGTAGTGGAAATGACACAAATTTTTAATACAGCATCAGTGCTGCTTATTGAGCTTTGTATTCTTATAAATGTTCCCATGGGAAATCTGAAGTTTGGCAGTGGTAGACTGTATTTTTAAAATATCACAGATGGGGTGGAACCCAGCATAATGTTGCTTATTACTCTGGTGATCTATCTAAATGGTATTCTTTGCTGCTGAAATCTAATAAAAATAACATTTTTGAACTATTAGAGATTGGATTAAAGCTCCTAATTGTCTCTTTCATAACCAAGGAAGGTCCATATTAATAATTCTTTCCAGAGCCATTGAAAAGAAGACATCTGTTTCAGCATACATTGTGAAACTCAAATCTGTCCGGTGCAGTTTTATTCATTTGTTACTTTCCATGAAAAAATGTGACTGCACATTTATTTAAATCTTTAGAAATGTGGATGAACAAACAGAAGACAAAGTAAAGTTAAACCTGAATTGGAGACATGCTGTTATGGAAGAAACATTTCCACCCTCAGTAGGTGGTTTCTGCCCTTGCAATAACCCACTGCAATAATTCTGATATAGTCAAACCGTGCCTCTTATATTCACTGCCTCAAATGGATGGACAGTTCCAAAAAGATTGCAAATACCCCACTTGTTTAGTAAAAGGTCATAGGAAAAAGAGAAGAAATGCCAGGCACAGAGACTGACCTATTCAGAATATAATCACACCTTTCTATAAAAAGACACATACATTACAAAGTGTGGATATCTTACTGCATACTCCCTGATTTTCTAATACAGCTGCCATGTGCAAGACTGTCAGAAATGAAGAGGGTGTGGCATCAAGTTTTATTATTCTGCCACCATTTCTATTTAAATTATTAACAGTGTGCAGTAGTATAAGGGAATTCTATTTTCAATGAACTTAGGCAGCAGTTTTCTGGGTTTGCCCTATTGCTAGGATGAATGTGGGTGGTAGTAACAAAAGTGCTGCCCTCTGCTTGTTATAACTCCTACAGAATCTGAGCATTTTCATTATTCCCAAGCACAGATTTGGCAATGTTGCATCTTTATGATTAAAAAAACTAAGGTAATTCTGGCCCACAATCCACCATCTCCCACCAGAAAAAAACAAAGGAAACCAAAGGAAATTACTGACTAGAGAAGACATGGATCCATACAAACAAAGAAGAAGGTGACAACATTAGAAAATAATGGGTGAAATAATGTTCCAAAGTGACAAATCTGGAATGCATGCTCATCTTGGCTTCACAGGCAATGGTAGGAGAGCAGGGGTTCCGCTTATGTTTTGTTAGGGACAATGTATTGTCTAAGCTGAGAGTACATAAAAATTATTCTCCTGTTGATTTCCTGATGTCTGTGCCCCTGAGAGGCAAATTTGGGAGCAAAATAAACCTTAATTTAAGTGTAAGGTGTATTTCTTGTTGCTGTACCAGCAGAACTGAAGTCCAAAAAATTAGAGGTGTTTTTTTTCTATAAATTAGCTATTTATATTAGGAGGAAAGAATAGCAGTCTTGGTGGAGTAAAGAAGAACTTGATGCTTTCAAGAGCTTCTGCTAGGTAGACTGTATATTGCTAATGATCCTTATTTTCACTTAATGAGGTTTAGAAAGAGACCCATCCTTGGAGCATCAGATCTCCAGAAAAGTGCACCATCATAGCACAGCAAAAAATTATGATAATACTGTTTTAATTAGGTAGCAATTGTCAGCAGCCACTGCCATGAAACTAATCAGTATTTTGTACCAAAAGCCTGGCACTCACAGTTGGTGTCTCCGAAACTATAATAATCCTTTACAATTTTACAGTGTGTTCCACCCCCAGATAGCTTTTGCATTTTGTGTGTACACAACATTGGACCTGGTAGGCTGTCTGGAGGAGGCACTTAGCAGGCAGCCGACCTGGAAGACCCTGCATGGAGTGCAGAGAAAAAAAAAAAGTCAGTGTTACCTCTTGGGGTTCCCTAGTATATCTACAGTGTTACCAGAAGGTTCAGGAAGTTGCATCTGTCAAGTGTGAAATTCTTAAGCTCAGAAAATGCCCACTTAGAGAATTAGGAAACACCTGGACATTTTCATTCTCCAGAATGCTCTCATCTCTTCATCGTATGCAATAAATGTAGTCTATGTATGCCTTTTTTCAGAAGTGTTTTATTGCCCATTTTTTTAAAACCACATTTTATGTTTATAACCTTTCAAAGGTGTAAAAGCAATACTTGTTCTATATTAACAATATGTTTATTTATGACCAATGGTATGATTTTTGGCCTTTTAATGCCAATGCTCTGCTCTCGAATATTAGAGAGTTGCATACACTCTATCCTGTATTTTTATAGACCTCATAATAAGATGACAATGAGGGGCTAAAAGTAACTTTAAAAATTATTAAATAACTTGTTTGTCTGATGTTTTAATTTGGAGCCTTGGCCATCATCAGGAGAGTAAATAAATTTATTAAAGCTGTGGATGAGTATTCAGGGCAGAGACCTGAGTTTTGTATTCAAAGTGGTGTGTTGAAAGTTAAACAAACTCATCAGAGTCACCTTAAGTACATGAACATTTCTGTATTTTGCAGTTATACAGCCTAGTCCAAAAACAACACCATGAGGTTATACAATAAGACACTGAAACAGCCAAGGGACACAAAATCACTGTCAGAATCACTACAGTGCAGTTACAGAGCACTTTATAAAGTAATATGAGTAATTGCATGTAACAATTGCCAATATCCACAAGTGCTACCCACGTCTGCAGTGCAGTAGGTGAGGAATGCTGTGGCAGACTTTTAAATGATGATCGTCCTCTACAATTCCAAGCTTGACATTTCCCTGCAGAAATTTCTCCTGAGTCTGACCTGTACTACTGAAAGTGATTTAATAGTGACACATTTTGTAAAATTGAAGTATTTTGAATCCCTATATTCTAGCTAAGGTTCCATTAATTTTTTTCTGATTTACAAATATCTCCACAGACTACTTTTAGCTGACAGGTCCCCAGGTTCTGTGGAGATGGTGTAGGGAGCTTGGTTTTGTTTTGTGTAAGAAACAAACCCAAAATAGTGTTGGAATCAAGTAGTGGTAGATTTTATAAGTAGTATTATAAGAAAAATATTTTGGAATAACCTCAGTATCTAGAGTTGCAACAAAGGCCTACTGTCATTTCCTCAAAGGGCTTTCTCAGAGCCAAAAGCTGTAAATTGCAGAGAAAATCAAGGAGGATGCTTCTACTCAATTAAGTAACTGCAACTTCTATAAAACAAGAAAAAATACAGTCAGAATTTTTTGATGCAACAGAATGAGTCTCATAATACTTGCTGTAACCTTCCTTGTAATCTTCCTTTACTTTGAAAAATGGCTTGTTCTTTCTCTAAAATCATGCTTTATTCCCAGAGGAATATAGAACATCATAATAAGAATACTTAAACCTTTTTGCTAACGAGAAATACAACCATTTACTGACACTGTCAGAGAGTCAAAAGTATAAACAGTTCCAAACAAAGTAGTGCTTGTGTGTTTAATCCCAAAGATGGAGGAGTTGGTGTGTGGAAAACCAAACTATGAAGTTCAACTTTTAGTGCCACAGAGACTCCTAATTTGTAATGATAATCATTTTGGTCAGTGATCTCCAGAGTGGAGGAGTACTGGACAAGAATTAACTATCAGCTTCAGAACAAGCTTATATCTGAGGACTGGTGGTGCAGATGGAAAATTCAAAGTCATGTATCGGTGACCATGGTAAGAAGCCAAGCATTCCATTGCAGAATTTCCCAACTAAATATTTTATAACTGATGCATTTCACCACTAGTTCTTCATTTTACATAATAGCACATTTTCTAGCTAGATACCATTCATTTAAAAAATCCACCACCACAAACAAAACTAACAAAACAAACAAACAAATAAAAATACCCAAAATTGCAGCCAGCTTTATTTGGGAGTACAGGGACATACTTTGTTATGAACACACACAGGAAAAAAGAAAACATGTCTAAACATGCTACTGCTTAAAAAAAATGGTCATGACAGTTGAGGACACTGGGAAAAGAAAATTTCCTTACATGTTGAAGTGTTAAAGCCAAAAGATTAACTAGATGTTGTTCATAGTTTGTTTTGTTTTTTTCCAGGGATAGTAGACAAAACAGTAAATAATGGTACAAATGAGAATAGAACTTTTTGCTGTTTGACACAAAATACACAATGGAAAACTACTATAGTTACAACAATAAATCTTTTAAATGTAGAGAATTCCCTCACTCCAGTGTTGTATTATGAATTCAGTAGCATAACACTTTATTTGACAGTTGGTAGCAAAACTTGAACTCAGATTATTAATAACCTTTCCACAGCCTATCATTAATGTCAGTGGGTGCAGTTTAGGGATTGTATTTTGGCAAGTGTAATATGTTAACATATTAACTGACTGCTCGTATAGTCAGAGCAGGGAGATTAACCAGAGAAGGCATTTCACGCCACTTCTGAAGGCACTAAAAATAAACTGCTACTTACCAAGCCAGACAACTTGGTAAATGTCTGATTTCTGCAGCCTCTGAAGTGCTACATCAGCACTCAGTCTAGTTTAAGACATTTCTTTCAGCAGGCATTTACACAGAAGAGGACAGTTTGGCTACGGGACATTTGCAGCAGACAAATCATGTCAGTGATATCTTGTCAAGTTTAACATTCTGTGAAGCCACCCAGTGTCAGTATGTGCTGCTGAAAAAATAGGAGGCTGAGATCAGTCTGTGGAGCTGCTGCCTGTTGACCCAGAGCATGGGGCACAGGTTCAGGTATTTGCATCCTCTGTTAGGCAATGGGGACTGCTTTTGATTCTGTTACCTGTAATGCCTTTGCTGCTGTACTATATGAGAGGCCACTTCATGCACTTGGAATGCCATATAAATGAAAATTCCTGCATGAAAACCTGGATAAACTCTTCAAAATTTGCTCTGAATTAAGAAGTAAGCATAAAAGTAGACTGGTAGAGGTAAATTACAATTTTCCATTGCCATTCTTTGCTCTGGAAAGAATTAAGCTCCTTTGCCCTCCTTGGTGTACAGGTACCCAAGGTAATCATTATTCAAGGTTGTCCAAGACTCTACTAACTCGTAAGAGGCATTACCAAGAGAGGGTGTATGCTCACTCTTTTGGTATCGATAAATCTGGAGTTAGAGAGAATGTAAAAAAATGTGCATTGTGAAGTTACCTTGAAGAGATCTTGTTCCTTCTCCTCCTACTAGGCTGGGGATGCCAATCTAGACCATTGCTGACAGATACATACTGAAACAATATTTTAAAAAACAGGGGGTCTCTTAAAATCACTGTGTGTCACTGCTAAAGGCTGCTCAACTATTTTAACACTAGATGGAACATTTTATTTTCCTCTCCTAATAGCTACCATAAATGTCTCATGTTACAAATTAAGATGATTATATCTACTACTCTCACTGGTTACATAGAAAGCTGATCACTGTCTTCTTTATATTTATTTAAAGAAATGTCACTTTTCATGCTAAGCAATCATTTTTCTTTCAATTTTTCTTTATGCAGTATTTTCTACTCCTATAATTCTTGGTTGCTGGGTTCATATTTTAATAATTTTCTTTTCCAATGGGTGATGAGATTGCTGAATTATCCTTAGTCTGTCCTCCCAGTTTAATTTGTTGAGTCCAATTTTTATTGCTTTCTATGTTCTAGTCTTTTCATCTGGGCTACCTTTTCTTTGTGTGTCTATTAATGCATTGTTTAGGCAGTTTTAAAAGCTATACTAATACCAAACTAATTTAGATCTATTACTTTCAACCAAAAAAAAAAAAAGAGCAATTTTTTCTCTCACAGAAGGATATTATACAGGCTTGACATGGAACTTCCTCAAAATCTGTGTTTCTTGTCAATTTATGCTTTCAACACTTAGTTTTGGATGGATTGTGCAAGAATAATGACATCAACAATGGTTGTTGTATGTGTTCTAACATCTGTAGTCACTAGTTTATTTCGTCTGCAACACCCTAATACTGCTTTCATTCCATTTGCAAGATGGGTACTTTATTTTGCTGTGAACATTTTCTCCCATGTGAAATCATTCTGCATCTCTAATAGTTGTTTTGGGTTTTTTAAATATTCTAGTATTCTAAGTATAGAACTTCAGTATATTTACTAAATCTTAACTTTTCTGGTTTTAGTCCACTATTTTCCTTTTCTCTCTTGATATTTTTTCTCTTGTTGAGGTTTTGTTGGGTATCTTTTCATATTTAACCTCTTGCTCAGACAAAATGACTCTGGTGGGTACCATCTGCACTACTTCATAGGGTTAATTTTCTATTAACAAATGGCCCTGATTTGCCTGTGTTTTTCTTTGACTTCTAAAGGACTTTTAAATCTCATTTGAGATGTAGGTGTGTGTGAAAGGAGATCCAGTAGAAATCATATTTGATGATTCACTTCTGTTTCACATTTTGCCTGAATTCAGAGAGATGGGATAGCTATAAAAAATAGTGTAATTTGCACTGCAGAATGTTTCCTTAAGATATATAATAGATATAGCATGGCACTGATGACAACTTTCACCTTTCCTTTCTACAAGTATTACTGGACCTTGAACATGTAATTCATTTTATAGGACTCCTTTTCCCAATATCAATGTAAAGACAGCACAAAAATAGGAATTGATATTAAAGATTTTTTTATATCTTTTATATGATTATACTGCACTGTTAATGTTAGTAGGCCAACTTGATGGAGTGATATTACAATAAATAATTTCTTCCAATAAATGATATATATTGTGACCAATTATTTTCATAATAACATAAAACTAAATGATAGGCAATTTTCCCAATTTTCACACCACACCAAATGCTTTTCTCTATGCCCAGGTCTGACTTCAAAATGTACTTCCGCTTTAAACACTCTTTGAAATGTAAGACTTCAAATTCTCAAATGCTAAATGAAATGGACTATTTCCTTAAATTGTAAAAGGACTATATTATTACATTGTGTCTCCGTTTTAAAGTGCATTAAAGCATTCTTCATTCTAAAGTTTTTTCTCATTTTTTGAGGGGCCTTTTGTTTTGGTTTCTTTGTTTGTTTTGGGGTTTTTTTTGTGATCAACAAATGACAGATGGAGATTTTATTACAATTGCAAACACTTCCCCTATTTCTAGTTCAGAATTTCTGTACATCTGGAACATACGTCTATTGCTTTCAGTGGTATAAGTTACCCAAGGCAATTAAAAGCAGTGAGATAGTTGAGAGTCAAGAAATAAATATGAAGTTAAGGGCAATAAATAATTTCCTCTTACTTTAATGCCACTGGACATTTAATGACTATGTTTTGATAACATGGAAATTTCATAAACACTTTTTTTAAAATGTCCTTCTTAGAGATATCTGACTTTATGATGAAGTTTCTGAGTCTTGGATGCAAAAACCCTGCCCTTCCTTTTCTCTTCTGATAGCTGGTGAGAAAACTTCCAGAAATTCCTGATTTGTTTCTCATCTCAAGGCCATACTTCTGCAATACACTTAATATTAGGATTCCTCAGGTTTTGAGCTAGTGGGACGTGAAAGAGGTTTTTTTCTCTATGTTATTCCTGGAATATAAGACATAAGGATACAAAATTACATAGTAGACATCTCAAAAATAATGTAGAACTGTGGGATATATATCCCTGATGTCATGTTGCCTGAATGCCAGGCAGGTTGCAATGAGCATCCAGGGCTCTCCCCTTGTAGGCCCTATAGAAATCCTGAAGAAATTATTAAAATCTTTTTTGTTTGACACAGAAAAGCTGCAGGGTTCAAAGCATAAGAAGCTAAATGGAAAGAGACAGGTAGGCTGTGTGGGCTCTTTTGTCTTTCATCCCTCTGAATAATATATCCAGCAGTAGATGTGTAGACATGCCAAATGAAATAATAATATAGTTGTTTTGGAATTAAGGAAAGCTGCAGTTCTTAAGGCTGAGAACTGACAGAAAGAGAAGAAACAGCAGAGGTTGTATTATTCTTGCATATAATGTTCACTTAAAAGCACAAAGAGTTAATCTTATCATCCTACACATGGCTGCATTTATAAAAGATAAAAATCACAAACAAGTAATGCACAGTTACTTGTTACATATTCTTCCCATTACAGTTGACAGGTTCATTAATCATACAGTGTATTTTACTATTAGAAGCTGTAGAGAAGATCAAATCTCTTGTAATTTTTCTTCTTCTTTTCCATTTGATAAGTGTGATGTTTCAATGTGTAGATAAAATATAATGTCAGTCACAAACTGTCCCAAGGGAATTGCAACTCTTCAGTTAGAAAATTCATCCTTATTTGCAATGTAAAATTCCAAGGAAAATGCATCATTTCCTTTTTAACCTGACCATCAGATTGAGTAAAATGCATATGCCTGGATATTCACAAAAGAAGCAATACAGAATGTAGTGCCTGTGGATATGAGCAATGTTTAACTAATAGAAATATTGCTTACTGCATGTTGAAAGCATTAACTATGAATACCCCTATTCATAACATCACATTGATTCATAATTAAAGCCCTGTGAAAATTATAGAGAAAGTTGACATGTTTCACAAGCTGTTCATGGTAAATGGAGCAAATTTTACAGTTTGTTGTGACTTGCCAATAAAGAAATCTAAGGAAGAAAGATTAAAAAATGATTCTACAATACTGAATCTTAGCAAGTGTGACAAAAACAAATTATGACCTATGTAGAAGCCTTAGACCCATTTTTAAAAGTAAATTACTAAAGCATCTATTTTAGAATAAGCAGTTTAACATGTCTAATGAAAAACATTTTGGTTGATGTACAGCAGTAAATTCTCACCTATGTAAGGAACCGGAAAGCCTCAAGAAATAAAAATAACTCAACTTTCTTAACCAGTGAAACTGAAACCAAGGACTGCAAAGCTCTATGAAACTGTGAAGGCACATGCTGAATTCTTGCTCTTATTTCCTTTTTAAAGAGGAACAATAGTCACTGTTAGCCTTCTAATATGTGTAACATTGTAATGCATACATGGTCTGCCTCATGTTAAGATTTCCACATCAGATATCACACTAAATATTTAGAAATAAATGTTTTGAGCTAGACTCTAGCAGATGATATCATAAAGTGGGTGGGCATCAAGATGCTTTTTCCACAAAACATTGCAGAAGAATCCAGGAATGGTTGAAGACCTCTGTTTTAAATGTCTTCATGAAGGGAGAAAGCACACCATATGGTGTGGAATATCCCTTTGTTCAGCTGGGGTCAGCTGTCCCAGCTGTGCCCTCTCCCAGCTCCTTGTGCACCCCCAGTCTCCTCACCAGTATGGCAGCACAAAAAGCAGAAAAGGTTTGGCACCAGGCAAGCCCTGCTCAGCAAAAACAAAAACATCTCTGAATTATCAATACTGTTTTCAAAACACAGCCCCACACCAGACACTATGAAGAAAATTAGCTCCATCACAGCCAAAACCAGCACAGGGAGACCTAAGCTTGCTAAGGTAATTTATTAGGTGAGTGAATGGTTTGAAGTAAAGGAGGAATGTAGGGCTGCTGTACTTTAGAAAATGAGATTAAATGACTGCTAGTCACTTCTACTTCAAGGTGAGATATGCAAAAGGGCTGTAAAACCACCTCCTAGAGCAGTTCTGAAACTGGAGGAAGCTCAGTAAAGTTAGGAAATCAAGATTATTAACTAACATCAAGTGTAACATTGCTGATATCCTTTAACTTTTTTTCTGTTGGATTTGCAGTTTTAAAAAAAATGTATCCCTAAAGGAAATGGACATAAATTGGGAGTGCTTAAAAGAAAAGACATATTTGGGAAATTCATGACAACACTTGGATAATTGTTAATTGTTAATATACTAGTTGAAGAGGAAAGGCCAAATCCTGTGTTTTTTAAGGAGACATATTTATATGTAAAGCTGTAATCTTCCACTGACTGTGACAGTATTTTTGAATTAAAACTGAAGTCTTACCAGTGCATATAAGAATGTATTTAATTTGCACTCAATACAAATGAGTATGTGGCATGTGGTTGTGAAAAATCAAATCAGCAGGCTTCTCAACTGGTGACATAGGAATTCAGCTGTTGGAATCTTTATCTGTGGAAGGCAAACCAGCCAATGATGTTTGAATGAGGGAAAGTGGGAAAATGCAGCCGAGCTGGAAAAGTGGTAAAAAATTACTTCAGCAGATGTGAGCAAAGTGTCATCTACAAATGTTAGGTAGAGAAATGAAAAATATCAAGAGGGGACATTTCATGAAAGTAATGTTGCTTTTTTCTTTTTTTTTTTTTTTTTTTTTTTTTTTTTTTTTTTTTTTTTTTTTTTTTTGTATAGCAGTAATGATACCATTGATTTCAAACAAAAAGCAAGCTGTGACAAACATCATGAGAGGTATTAATGTAAAAGGAGGCTGCAAGCAACTGAATCTACAGTAGGAAAGACAAGTACAAAAAATGGTGAATGATTTTCTGTGAGAAGAAAAAATGCATCACAGAAAAGATTACAGATTTAACAGAGACTTTTTTAACTGTTAATGTTTTACTTCTTGTTCTGCACAGTCCTACTATGAAAATCTAGTGGTGTGTTTGGGAAAAATATACCATATGCTGGTGCCATACCTGGTTTAGATCAACTGCAGAAAAAAACTACTTACCTAACCTTCCTGAAAATCCTATGAGACTGTTTCTGCACTGTTTCCATTCAAAGACTACTTGACCTTTTGGGAAAAAAAAACTCCACATGTCCAGTCTATTTCTCTCAGGATATTTCTCATGTACAATCATATAAAAATTCAGTTAAACTTAGAATGCTACTTCTTGTTTTACATACTTTATTTTCATGGTTATGTGTACAGAAAAAAAATGTAAGTTCATTTTCTAGGTTTAATCCCTGAATAATTTTGAGGAACATGTCTTGATAGTTGTGACATAAAGGAGCTGAAAGATCTGTCTGAGGAACTGTCGTGATTTTTGTGTATGGTAAATTGATGCACAAGTGCTGATACCTTTGTGTAATTAACACATTTCATAGCAGCACCATCTTAGTCTGGTGGGAAAAAGGAATTACAGCTTTGGCAATGGACTCTAGCTTTTAAATCTCTTTTAGTCTGTTTTGCTTTTTCAGAAAATATCAACTGTGGGGAGGCGGTGACCATTAGAACGCTACAAGAGACCTCTTCTGAAATTTGAGATTTTTTTGCATTAGCTGAATGTTTTGTTATTCCAGTTCTAACTTATGGAGGTAGAACACAGCCAAGCTAAATATGCTTTGTATCAATTAGGTTTTAGAATATTATTCCCATTTTAAAATCAAGTTATTCATAAGCATGAAGTTCATTGCAATTTCTGATGAGATACCCAAAACCAAATTGTTTTCCAGTGCTATTATTGCTTTAAGAAGCTTACTTGTGCCTACTAGGAGTGTAATAATTCTTTAACTTACAAGTATGTTGTTAAGAATGACATAGCAAAGAATCTGGAAAGGCAAACCCAGCAAAGTACCATTTCAAATCAAAGTACCTGTTGGAAGGGACCCACACAGATCATCCAGCCAACTCCTTGCCCTGCCCAGCACCATTCCCAGGAGTCACACCGTGTGCCTGAGAGCATTGTGCAAACACTGCTTGAATTCTGTGAGCCTTGGGGCTGTGACCACTGCCCTGGGGAGCCTGTTCCAGTGCCCAACCATCCTTTGGGCAAACAACATTTTCCTGAGATCCAGCCTAAACCTCCTCTGACACAAATTCAGGCCATTTCCTCAGGTCATGTCACTGCTCAGCACGGATCAGTGTCTGCCCTTCCTCTTCTCCTTACAAGGAAGTTGTAGATTGTGATGAGGACTCCCCTCAGCCTCCTCTTTTCCAGCTGAACAGACCAGGTCTTCCTCACATGGCTTCCCCTCAAGGCCCTTCACCATCCTTTCTGCCTTCCTTTGGACCCCCTCTTGAGAAACTAAGTTGAAACAAAGCCAGTGGATAGTTCTCTTTTTCTTGGCTATGACAACCTTCTAGGAAAAGCAATACTACTGTCTTTGTGACATTCAGAGGAATCTAAGAAAATTGTTAAATTGTAGATTATTTCTCAATATATGAAATAAACTCTATACTGAATGCATACCTATGTATTTATTTAGGTAGATATCCTGGTGACATGTTTAGGATATCCTCAAATACTTCATGCAAATATAAGGAAGTCTCATTTCCTTTAATAAACTTAAAAAATTTGAAAGCACTACTTTGCCATGAAATATTTTGACATAACTAAACACAATAAATTAAATACATTAGTCAAAACTCTTTGTATTAAGAGATTTCACCACTCTGTTGTACTTTGGTGTTTAGATAGCTTCTTGGAGTCTAGGGTGACACCTCAGGACAAAATATTTGTTGTGAAGAATGCACATTCCAAGTTACACAAGTAAGAAATTATTATGTATTGCAATGTCAGCCTGAGAAAAGACCTGGTGGTGACAGGCTTTTGAGTGTCTTCAGGGAGTCTACTTGTCCATGAACAATTCTGCTTATATTTCCTTCTCTGAGCTATTTAGTGTTTCCTCCACCATGTGGTCTAAAAAGATGTCTTATGAAGCCTGGCTGACCCCTGCTGAGTTCTGCAGTCTCCTCAGGGTTGTCCACATTCTGTGTGCTCCAGTAACTCATTATTTATGAAAGAGATAATAGGGGAGCTAGAATATTACACTCAGTATATGTTTTGTGCACTTTTCTGTCCAGTTAGATTATCTTTCCAATAATTACCCTTGCAATTCGATAGCCACCATGGTTTTCCATGTTTTTCTTATAAAGGAAAGCAAGTTTCCACCTAATATATGCATATTTTCACTTCATATCTGATCACCCTGATAACTCTTAATCAACTGAAACTGCTTCTTAAACAATCCCACTCAAATATTTCACTTCAATGAGAAGAGGGAACCCCTTGTAAATACCACCAGGTACCAAAGTACCAGCTAATATCTAGCCCCAAAGAACATAAAGTATCATTTCACTTATGAAATTTACCTTTGAATTAAGAGGCACTCAAGTTACTTACTTCAAACATCATAAGTATCACTTGTATCATTAATTTAAGAAAATGAGAAATAACTTGTATGGTGGGATATTTTCTTGGTAAGCTCTGCCTCCCTCTCTCTACTAGGGATTGAAATAACTTTCTGTCAATAATGGTGACAGTAAATTAATGGACTAAGAAACTGTTTTTTCTAAAACCAAGAGATTATCCAGAAACCCCTGAAGTTAATTGTGCTTAGTGAGAGAGGAGGGAAGTACCTCTTAGGAGTGCTTTTAGAATAGCTGCCTTAATTTGTCATAGTAGTGCAGTCTTTTTTATTGTTGGGTTGTTTTTTTTTTCTTCTCTTAGGACAGGATATGTGGCATAGGATACTTTCCCTTCGGGAGTTAACAAATGTTGTTAAAATGTTTATTGTTTTTGTTGAAGTGGGTATTATCTCCAAAATCCTTTTATTGATATTACTGATTTTTAAGAAGTTTGGAAAATGACAGTAAATTTAAGTTGAAGGTATCCTACTAGGTAATGTTCTGCTCTGGCATATGCATTTCCATTTAAACTAAGGGATTTTTATAGATATAACTCAAAGCAGAACTTGGTGGTTACACTTCATCTTCTAGCAGGGGCAGGGAAACTTTGACACCTTCACTATGTAGATAGATATGTAGATATGTATCCTAAACATATAAAAATATATATGGAATTATTTTTAAACAGTATATACGTATATATGCAATCTATATGTAATTTCAGAGCCAAGGTATTCTTTATTATTATAAATTAACAACATGCAACACGTGGGACAAAATAGAAGAAAAAAACAAGCGTGTAGATTAACCACTGAAAGACAAAGCTTGTGTTTGTGAATTGAAGTAATTTACTTCTTGTGAATGGCAGACAATTAATTTGCAATTTTCCCCACCTCCTTGTCTGGAAATTTTCTTTAGACACCCTTACACATCTGCAGTGGAATTGCAGTTATAAATTCAGTATTACATTATTTAGAGCATTCACAATTTTATTGGCACACCTCCCCCTGCTTTAAAAATAAATTCTTTCTTGATCCACTGGGCTTCTTCACAAATCAGAATTACATCATCAGAAAACTTTTTTAGTTTAGCATTCTTTTTGCTGAATAGACAGGCACTTTATCCTGGCATCCCAATGACTGATAGGAAAATTTCCAATCTCCATCATAAATGGAGAGGGGCACTTTTAAGGTGAAAAGTAATACAAGAGGGAAAACAAAAGGAGACAATTTTGTTGTGTTTCTCTACAGCTGTAGGGCAGTTGCCTTCAGGGGCCTCTTTTCTGACTGACTTGTGTGAGACTCAGTATGGAAGCATAGTGGCCACCAACAAGTCAGGAGAATACTTCTATTAATCAGACATCAGTCTCAGTTTGAGAAGCCACTTGAAGATAGTTTACCTGCCTGATAACCTTTTGTTTCTAACAACTCACAAAAAAACCCCTGTGTCTTATGAAAATGTGCAGCAGACCACCTGCTTCAGTTATCCTGGAACAGACTGTATGGAAATGATCCTGAATTAGAAACATTGGGATCTATTTCCTTGTCTAAAAATTCCTCTTGGAATTAGATAACACAAAACAGCTAGCACTTACAGGTTACCTGTTACCTTGCTATTGTCTCACTGTCCTTTGCCACTGTCCTTTGAATTTTATTCTTTTTAAACGCTGGTTGTAACATAATTTTCAGATTTACCTGTGCGACTTGTGAAATTTAACATTATAATAACATACACGCAGAATATTCTTTTGGAATAGAGATGTAATTCTGGGTCAATGTACTCAGCATGACATGTTCTCATCCTATTTTAAATTGCACAGTTGAAATTGTCCTAAGTCAACAGATTGAATTGCCCAAATCTTATTTCTCTTATTTGAAGTAAAATAGCTCAGAAATTTTTGCCCAGTGATATATAAGGTTCCTATATCTGCGGAGAGGATATTCTGAAATGATTGCGAGTTGAAAATAATGTGTTGCAGTATAATATTTATGATGCTCAACTTGCTTAGACTATCAGAAAGAAGATCAAGAAGTGATTTGATTATAGTGTGCAAGTATCTATGTGGGGAAGAATAACTGATACTTAAAGGCTCTTCAATCTGGGACAGAAAAGACACAGTATAATAAAAGCCAACTGGTAGTTCTTAAATATATGCAAATTCAGGGGGAGAGAAATTCACTCTATTTTAACAGGAAGGATAACTAAATATTGGAACAAACTACCAAGGAATATTTTAAGTACTTCCACTTCTGAAACCTTCATAAATCAAAACTAGGTGTCTTTCTAAGAGGAATGTTTTCACAAACACAACCTTTTGAGTTCATTTTATTGTAGGTATGAAATTTGATTGCTCATGTTACACATGAAGTCAAGCTACTGGTACAGTTGTCTGGCCTTAAACTCTGTGTATCCATGAATAATTTAGCAATACATCTTTGCATGTTTTGTAAATTCACCAACGATTTGTCTCATAATGATTTCCTCTCAAAAATGCTTGCTGATTTGTTATATGTCCAACTGTTTTCCCATTCTTTTTCTAGTAATATGAGAAAATATGTGTTTATGTTGCCTGCTTGAATTTGTACGCAGACAAAAATTTAGGTCTATTAAGACAAATAATGTCTTTAAAATAATACTAATACATTTACTTCAGGCCACATATTCCTTCATTTATAATGCTCTTGTTTACTGCAACTTTCTCAAGGCTACATCTTATTACTGTTATCCAATCAAACCTGATAAATATTGCACTAACTTATCTGATCTAGGCAACATTCAATTCCATTTCATTTCTGTTGTTTGTTTCTTGGGGTTTTTTTGTTCTTTCTTTATCACGTCACTGTGATGGATATACAAAAAGCCTTGGAAATATATTTTTCCTTGGCTCCTCAGTGCTGCTCCCTGTGGTAGTTCACCACTATAACTAGGTTGCCTGTGGTGTAGCTGTCCCTTGCTTTACACTCTGTATAATCAGTTACGTCACACCAAGTATGTGCAGGCATTACTGTCTTTATAATATCCAATATACCTAATTTTGTATATAAAGAAATAATGTCTTTTACCTCTGACTAGATGTTAGTCACCAGATTTCCAAATACGGAGTGTTTGAATATCAGCTTTAAGTTAAATTCTCTGCTCTGTTTCCAAACTTTAAAACAAACTTGTCAAAATTCAAGTCTTGCTAACAACAGACTATTAAAGTCCCTTGTTCTTGCTAAAATATGATCTCTAAAATCCATGCGTAAAACATTCTGTTAAAGAACAATACAATAAAGAAATTAACTAACCTTCACAAATGTCACATTGTCACTTTCACATTATTCACATTGCAAAAGGCACTGCTGGAAATGTATGGATACCATTAATGGAGATCAATATCAGAGACATGCACTGTCCAGACCTAAAGATGTATGAAACTTTACCACACAGATTGAGGGTCTATCTTAAAAGAATCCAAAGGCACAGAAGCTTCATAGTTTAAACAAGCATTGCATTCTTTAAAATTATGATTTTTTTCCCCTTTGTCATTAAAAGTTTTTTTTTATGGCACACTGTATACTCTACTGAATAGTAGCACTGAAAAAGTAGCAATTCTCAGTCTTCTCCAGAGCTATACTTACTCAGTAATGGAAACTCATAATGTGAATTGTAAATTTAGTTCCTTTCTGTTTTGTACAACTACTGTTATAGTTGTCTTTAGGGTAAGCCAAGAAAAATGTGTATTGAAAGGCTTGCATTGTACCTTTTTCTTTTAGAAAACAGTCACCTTTTATAGACCAGATTTGATGAAACCACATATCCTGAGAGAACAGATTTAACTGTGATTTTTTTTGTTTTAAGATCAGGACATAAATTCTCTCTAAGAAAGCAGGACAGGCAGTTCTTGACTACAGAATCCAAGAAGGGTGAAGTGATTACCATCTAAAAATGGCAAGTCTAGAATGAGTTGTTTGTATTATTTTTCTTTTTTGTCATAGCTGCTGTCATGAGAATGGAATCATGTTGTGGCAGTTGATATTCTCCTTGCAAATGCTGTCACAAGAGGAAAACATGAAAGTATGAATAGCTATCCATGCCCATGAAGACATCTGAATGCCAGTCTTCTTTAACCTTTTATAGACTTAGCATTGTGACTGATGAGGCATTCCAGAAAGCATTCCTCCTCCTTCCCCAAAGTTGTTGGGCCTGTACAAGGGAGTCAAAGAATGACAGATAATCAAATGGCAAAGCACAGTAAAGGGCAAAGGTAGTGAAATTTATTCCAGTCTTTTGCTGCAAGTATGGGACTTTTCACATTTCCAGCCTACCAAGGCAAAGGTTGCAGAGCTAAAAAAATATCAGGACATGAGGATATTAGATCAATTGTGATTATAATTATAAAAGTAAAAATTATCATGAGCCCCAGGCACCTCTTTAAAGTGTGTACTTTTAATAGAGTAAGCTCAGTGATGCTTCTTCATACTCTATTTCAGGGTAGAACCTATCCAGCAAAGCAAAGCTGCTGAAATATTGTTTCTACATATTCACAAGTTTTTTTTCTCCTTGTAATATCACCAGTTTCATGAATGTCTTGTTCTCTGTGGTCTCACATATTTATGCCTTTGTAAAATTTTTGAAAATCTTTTCCATGCATCCTCAAGCCTGGTCCAGAATTAAAAAGTTTGAATTCTCTTCCTACTGATTTACTTGTTTTGTTCAAGTGTTGGCTGTTGAATTCAGTTCAAGGTGATTGGGTAGCTTGGCTGTTGTCTTGGTTGGGGCTTTTTGGCTTTATAATCCATGACTTTATATAATTGCAACATTCTAGAATATACTCCAAATAGAAAGCTGTACAGGAACAAAGACCCGCAGTTGCTTCGTGTGTTTTGCAGTAGGAATTTTAAGGATTTGTAACACTGTAGAATATTGCACTAGAAATAATGAGGAATTACAAGGAGCATGGTTATCTGAGCACTGCTACTTGCAAATATATTTTTTACTCATAAGAAGTGCACAGTTAAGGCTCTTGGGAAGCTCCAGCTATATCAGATATCACAGACCCCTCTGTCAGACATAATGTGTTAGAAATTATAAAATATATCATATATGAAATTCGATTTACACTTTACATAAGTATAGAAACAATTATTTACTTTATCTCTTGCCCCTTTAAATAGATGGAAGTGTGTGCAGGTTTTTTCAGACAGGATTAACTTAAGAATTTTCCTTTTATTTTTCTGTCCTAATGGAGGGTGGTAGTTCAAGGAAAGCCTGATTGCATGAGTTCTCAGGGAAGAAAACCCTTGGAAAACAGAAGTAAGTTTCTGGTGAAAAAAGCTAGAAGCACTCTTTAAAAAAATAAAATTATATTTTTTAGCAATTCAGTCACTTATCATCACTAAACTCTGATGCTGTAAATACGACTGCTTGTTACTGCAACCTTGTAAGTAAACCTGAGTTCAGATTCTACAAGGACAAAGTTATACATGTGATATATATACTAGATGACCTTTAAAGGTCCTTTCCTTCCCAAACCACTCTATGATTCTACAAAAAAAAAAAAAAAAGCATTTCAAACATAAAAAGTAGCATTCCAAAATATGGGAAAGATCAAACATTTGTTGACCGGAATAAAACACAGAACTTTTTAAGTGTTAAGACAATAATATAAAAACAATCTTAAATTGAAAACCTTCAAAGTGCACAATGTGGTGGTATGCACAAGTGATGCATTATTTCTGTTTTTACTTTTATAAGGTTAATTGATTTGTTTACCTATCAAATATCATCCAGTTAGATGAGAAGTTGGTTAGGTAATTTTCCCCTTTGTACTACCCCATTGGAATTGGTCCAGGGGCTTCTTTGTCCCATTTCTTTCTGTGACTTCTCAGATTCTGGTTGGAAAACAGATTGTCCCAGTTGTAGGTTCTCTTCTTGAAAACAAAACTAAGCAGCATTTCAGGAATGTGCTAGAAGATTAGAACTAAGATTGCTCTAAAGTGTAAGGAAAAAGGGGAGGAAAAATACTGGAAGCTCCAGCCATGTATTAGCAGTCTACAAAGCTAGAAATATATTTTAAAAATACATAAAAGCCTAAAAATCTTTAGTCATCATATTCTCTGTTCCTATTCTTTATAATTGTATTTATTCTTCAATTGAGAGTTTGCTGCTTTGTTTGTTTTTTTTTCTCCCAGATAAATCTCTAGAAATTAGAAAGATTGACATTTTATAAAATACTGCAAATATATAAAATTTCCTAAGAAAGAGAACAGTAGTATAGATTAGGTTCAGATGACACTTCCAAATGGACAAGAGCACCACAGGATGACTGGGAAAAGGTCTGCAATACATACAATGTACCAAATCAAAACACCCATCCAATTGGAGAACAATTTTTTCTTTAGTAAAGAGGTTATCTGTTTGTTTTTCCTGTCTAATTTAATGTAAATAGATCCTGAATGACCTTTCTTTCTTTCCTTACCCCCCACCTTAAATGCTTTCACTGAAATATAATATCAAAACATCTGGTTTACAGTATAGCCTTTTGTATGTTGACTTTCTGCTCTAGGGAGATGTGTGTTATGTAATACAATCTTAATGTACTAACCAATACTTTTCATATTAACACAACAATATAATGCCATTAGTGACATTCAATAGATCTGCCTTGGTAGTGATGAGAGTCAAATAAAGCAATAAAAAACTCAAAATGCAATTGTAAATTTACTATTTTACATACTCTCCATTTACTTTTGCAATTACATTGAAATAACTAAGCACACTCTTCTCTCATATAAAGTATCCTCAGCTAGTCTACATTTCAGTCTGGATATTTAGCATACCATCCTCTTTTCTGCATGCTTTTGGAAAAACATTAGCTAAATATTTTGCAGTTCTTGAAATGTGATTTTCTAGGAGGATATCAGAAAAAATATGCAGAGGGGTTAAATACTCATATTTAAAGGTGCTATCTTTTGTGATTTTGAATATCTCTGCTCAATGCTGTTAAATCCCTGAAACCAAACTTTTATTGCTTCTAACTTAAAAAAAAATATCTGTTATATTTGAGATTGTGGCTTTTTCTTTAAAGACACTCAATTGCCTCAGCTTTAGAAATCTGCAAAAAGTGACTCAGAGGCAGAGAGGAACACAATGGCTGACACCTTATAACTGTCTTGGGAGCTCACCCTTGACACTGGGTTTTCTGTCCACGAGGCTGAGTATTATCATCAGTCTCAAGGAGTGCCAGGAACTTGTGTTAGATCTTATTTTTTCTATTATGAGCATACAGCTGTAAGTACACATTGAAAACAAAGCAAGAAGAACAAGAACCTTACCGAACCAGAACACCACACTGAATGCCTTACTTTGTCATGGCAAAGGAACAACAGGGAGAGTGACATCCACAGGCAGTTCTGCCTTGGAACCCATTTCCTGCAAAGGGATGAAGCTCTATAATCACAGGATATTCTGGGATGGAAGGGACTCACAAGGATCATTGAATCCAGCTCTGAAGTGAATGGCCCATACAGGGATTGAACCCATAACTTTGGCACTGTTAGCACCATGCTCTGAAAGCCAAGATAATCTCAGGATCATAATATTAAAACACACATGGAAGAAAGTGATTTCACTGAGTTCTTCATTGTAACCATCATTTGGTCAGCCACTACCTTAGGTGGTACAACTGAAATAAGCTGATAGACTTTACTGGGCATTGTTCCTATTCCAGGAAAGGCATTATTTTCCTAAAAAGAAATTTAGTGTCTTCTGCTTTTAGCGGCCAAATACGACAAACATTTTGTAATAACAGATTTTCCACAAAATCTATAATCATTTTACAGAGCATCTAGAAAATGTATGCATTCTACAGCATGGTAGTAGTTCACAAGCATACCCTGCCTTGTCTTCAGGAGGATTATAAGCATTGTTAAGTATTTATCTGCTACTACTTACTTTGAGTAAAATGTCATAGGAAATTTCTTACACAAGCTTATTTTATTTCTTTAACTTAACAAAATGAAATTTAAGCTGTGCATCTTGTGTATTATTAATATTTTTGGTCTTCCCTTCCCTTCCCTTCCCTTCCCTTCCCTTCCCTTCCCTTCCCTTCCCTTCCCTTCCCTTCCCTTCCCTTCCCTTCCCTTCCCTTCCCTTCCCTTCCCTTCCCTTCCCTTCCCTTCCCTTCCCTTCCCTTCCCTTCCCTTCCCTTCCCTTCCCTTCCCTTCCCTTCCCTTCCCTTCCCTTCCCTTCCCTTCCCTTCCCTTCCCTTCCTTTCCCTTCCTTTTTAAAACTTCAATTATCATGTTTTATACTTATGGTACCAAAAAGGAACCAAAACAAAAATTATCTCTTTAATAGAAATTTGTAATTTGTTTCTCTAACAACTTCTGCTATGAACCCTCTAAAATTATTTAAACCCATAAACTGTATCCACTTTTTAAAGAAAATGTTAAAGTGACTTCTAGTAATCAACATGTTATGAATAATTTGATATTTCAATCTTTTTTTTACTCAACCAGAACAGAATGCATTTTTAGGACATTAGGACTGCCAGAGTCCTTGTCTCAGGGTCAAACTTCTTTCCTAACAACAAGTAGGACAATTACCATGTTTAGTTCTGCTTATTTGGGAATTGAGAAGATGACTGCAATGTACAACTAAATTGTAGGTGGTATCAAGAAAGAAGGTGGAGAAGAAATTTCACTAGTGTTTTGAAATAAATTAGGAGTACCTTGAAGAAGAGATTTAGAACAGGAAAATAGAATTATTTGCAAGTTCCCTGTTGTAGAATATTTTTTAATTCAATCAGGAATCAAGAGAATACATATTTGCAGTGTTGAATTATTTTATTTCAGTAGTGTCAAAGATTTATAATGAACTGAGAAAACTTAAATTATCTAGTTCAGCAGTTTCCCATTGACATTTTTCCCTTCCAGTACTTTGATTTCAATGAAAGTACATTTTCATAGAAAAGATACTGTTCCTCTCACCTTACTTTGTTCTAAAATAGTCCAGATTTGTAGCCTTCCAGGTCATGCTGTGTATTCCTTTTTTTCCCTTGGGTGTTTGAAAATGAGTTGGAACTGAAAGGATAAGAAGTTATTGGAAAAAGAAGGAATTTGATGTATTATATTGCCTGTGTTATCAGCAATAGTGGTTATATTGAAATTGCATTTCTATAATTAAGGCTTTATTTGTGATACTTTTTAAACTGAAATCTAATGTGCACAGTCATAGGAATTATAAATACTTTCCAGTATAGATGTGTAACTATTTCCAAATGTATAACTATAATGTCTAAGCTAACAGAAAACACTTGTTGGTTACAGTCACTTACCACCTTCTGGATCTGTGTTGCACCATCTCAAAAAACAGGGGTCAGGTGCTGAATTTCTGCAGCTTTATGTAACCCTGGAGCCCTGGGTAAGTGGCCTAACACTTGGGCTGGCAGAAATGCAATTATTTGACCATGAACCTCATGACCCTGTGATTTTCTCTAACTCATTAAGCCAGCTTGTCTCTAGCTGTCAGGAAAGACCTGGGGTACTTTGTAGTGGCCACAATGCTAGCCCAGATGCAAAAGAGAGCTTGCTCTCATCAGCAGCACCTGTTTCAAAGGTATAGGCTCAAAGGAGAGTATTCTTCACTAGGAAATTGTTTGGAAGACCCAAGTATGATGAAATGAAAGCAGAAAAGCCATGCCTGTGGTGGCAGCATGCTTCACATGTCAAGAGTTGCTGTTGTGGCTGTGGAGTGCCAGCTGCTGCTGAGCCAGAGCACCTCTCTGACTTCTGATCTGGGACCTGTGGCTCACAAACCACACAGAACCCTCATGATCCTTACATGGCAAGGCAGAAGGGTGAAACAGTCTGCATTTCCGTCAAAAATATGCTCTGTTAAACATACTGACCAGCCTTGAAAAAATCATAAAAACTGTGAGTAATACCTGCTAGGTTTGAATTTGTAACTTTGCTAGAGCTCTCCAACAGCTAAGAGCATCATTATTAATAAATCACTGGAAGTACTTAAAGGGAAAATCAAAAAGATGAAAGCTCATTACAGAAAATGAGCAGCCATTTTCCACTGTTTCTGCAGCAGAACCTTGTTATCTATTTACATACTATTTCTAATATTAATATCACTGTGGTAAAATAAATCACTCTCAACACTTTTACATTTTTAATTACATTTTACTGCACTTGTTCTTTTGTTTACAGTTAGCCAATAAAATATTTATTTTATCGTATATATAGGATGACGTTTCTGTATTTTAATCAGATTTGCCACATAATCTTCCCCCCCACCTACCTTTACTGTCTTTTTTATGACCCTAAACACCACAGGATGGTTTTTTTTGTAGAAAATCTCATTATTTTTTAATGCATGGCTATTTATTAATGTATTGTGTATATAACACACTATGCATTTCTTTGCATTGATGAATACATTTACATCCACTTGAGAATAAGAATTCCCTTAAGGGCCAATCTCACATTTCTCTGAGCATGCTGCCAAAATACTGTGTGTCTGATGTTTTTCTGGTTTTTTGTGGTTTTATTGTGTTTGGTTTTTTTTAAGAGGCACAATGGGGTTTGTTCTGATTTGCTGAGAAGATCTTTCTACCAGTGGACAACGATCATTATTCATTTTCTGAATGTTGACCCGGGTGTGCTGTGGCAGAGATTACCAAAAAAGGTAGTCATATCTCAGCTGTGTTCTAATAAAAATGCTCTGACCTGTTCTTTCTTACTGCAAAGGGGTAAACTGCTCCCACATCACTGTGATGCCAACACTTGTTTAGCAGTGGCAAGTAAGCATAGTTTTGTGATATATCAAAGAAAATATTTGTTTGAATTCACACCTCAATAGCATAAGGCCTTAAAAAAATCCTACCAAAACCAACATGAAGTCATCATATGAATTCATCATATAGGGATGGGGTAGAAGACATCTGTTTGTGGGAATATAAGGAATTCAGTAATTTTCTGCGTTTAAGACAATGTATATTGGGTGCAGTTACTCGTAAGCTTTTTTGTGCCTCAGTGACTTTAATCATAATTGAGAAAATTAATCTTGAGTTTTTAATTTTCATATTTGGACTTAGTTTTTTTCTCACATTTCATTCTTTGTCTTTGCTAAAAATGAGCTAACTGCAATTTTTCTGAAACTTAACTGTGCCAAAAATATTATTTTTAAATAATATTTAAATTTTATCTCAAAATATTATTTGCCAAACTCTGCAGACAATTCCTACTTCTTTTAATTTTCAGAGACTAGTTTGGTGTGAATATTTAATAGTTGAAATATATTAAGTCAGCTCTCTTAACAGGTATCTGCAGGAACTTTTCACCCCAAGAGAGTGAAGCACAGACAGCCCTGCATCTCATAGAACCTTTTGAACAGTACCTAATGAATCACCAAGTCTTCAACACTCACTGCAAACTGCAGAAATTCATGCTTAAAGCTAGTGAGCAATAGCAGAGGCCAAAAGAAAGATGGTAGCTAGGGAGGCTTTTTGTCTCTATGACTCAAAATGGTCTTTTATTTTTAGGATATAAGTCTACAGTGTAAATGAAGAATAACATTTTCTCCACAAATGCAGAACTCCCATAAGCATGTGGTGGGATAATTTAGCATAGTCTGTTCTGTTATTTTGAGGTAGCTATGGAGGGTAAGGAAAATGAATCCCCTACTGCTGTTTAAAAACCCAACCATTGCGCATGTGTAAATATTTTCTTTAATCATCTAATGCACTCAGATGACTCCAAACTAGATTTATCCAAGACATGATTATGTCCTGGATCTCTGTAACTGCTCTGCATGGAGCCTTTATGGTCTATTGGGTAAATAATACACATTTTTTAAATGATGCAAATACTTACATACTTGAGAAATCCTAATGTTTCCAGTGGAGTAGTTATGTTGTGTAAATAACATGCAAACTTAAAATTGTCCTATTACAAATTTAGAGTGTATCGTATGTTTGTGTTTGTGGGAGAGATTAAAAAATAAGTTGATCAGTTCCTGATACATTCCTCTATTTTTCAGATGCTTTTAATTTAATTTAACCACAAACACATTGTTTTCCTTCTAGATGTTTGTGTATTCCAGAAAATTTGATTCTGTGAATGAAAGAAGCAAACTGCTAGTTTATGACCTAAACCTATATTAATTTCAAATTTACAAACCCTTGCAAGGAAGAAATATGTAACATCACCTTCTCATATAAAGGTATAGAAATGAGTCTGGTATTTTAATATGGTTCTCTTATCAATTTATGCATCCCAGAGAATTTTTGGGTGAGTAGACTTCATTTATACTGCCTCATGCTGAAAAGTAACAAAAGTAGATGCAGTAATATTTGCACTTTTTTTTTTTTTTTCTGTTCCTTTTCCTGTAAGATAGTAGGGAATTGTTGTCATCAACTTAAAGGGGAAAAAAACCAGACTTGCTTATATGTGACTTTGATTTGTCCTCTGAATTTTGCAGGTCTTACAGTCCTGTAAAACATTAGGCCACTAATAACTTACCTAAACAAGGTTGCAGTGCTTCAGCACATGTGCCCCATTCCTGCTTTTATCATTAGAACATTTTGTCAATTCTTCTTTAATATTTTTCTTTCCTACTGCCTGTCCATTAGCTCCTTTTTGAGTAATCTGTTTCCTTTGTTCATAATGTTATCTCATTGTCATTTGAAGCCTATTATCCTCTCTTGAATTTTCAGTTCTCTAAATAAGGCTCATCAAATTCCTCCAGCTCTGGCAGCAGCAAGCTCTTCAATAGCTTTTGTCCTTGGAGTCAAACAGGTTTGGTGAAGGTGTGGGTCAAGTGAACCCAAAATCTTTTTTATGAAAGTATAGGCTGTAATCCACAAAAAGAGGAAAGGTAGCATCCCACAAGTCCAAAGTGAGTTTGTAATACTGGTTTAGCTCTCCACTTGCAGCATTGTCTCTCTTTAAACCCTGTAACAGGAGAACCAGATGATAAAATACATGGGCACCACAGATCCATGAGACTCCTTTTTTCCTTTCCCTTTTTTTAAAATAAGAATGATTTTTGGGTTTTACAATTTATTAATATGGTGGGGTTTTTTCCATTTATTTTCAGGATGTTTCCTTTTAAGCCAGTATATACTGTGGTTAATAACTGATTTATTAGAGCTTTGGTGGGCTAAATATTTTATCAGAATGATTAAATAACAAACAAGAATTTACACACTGTTAACACCCAGCTTTTAAAGATTTGTAGAGATTGTTGTTGGGTAAATAAACATTAACAACAATCATGTCAATGTCTCCAAAACTTTTGGGGAAAGTTTATGTGAGATAAAAATGCATTGTGTTATAAACTAACTTCTTAGGAAGATTGCTTAGACTATGATGTCAAAATTATTTTTATATTCAGGGAATTAAGCAGCAAAAGACAGAAGGAAGGGACAGAGAAGATGGGCACATACATGAGTTTCCAAAATGAATTATCTGGACCAACATTCCTCTTCCAGTAAACAGCACAGTTACTTCAAGAAATACAACTCGTGTATTTTTTCTCATGTGTTTCTGTAGTTAATTTTCTAATTTTTGCAGATTATTTTTAATTATGTGTTTATTCTGATTTCACAATTATTCTGCATGAACATTTCCTATTGAGTTCAATCAGAGTGTGTATGATGGGTCAATAATAATATAGGGATTATTAGTCACTATTACACATACACACGGACACATTTGCCCATGCAAATAATTGGATATATTCAAATAACTAGTGAGGTTGAAAATTATTGCCATTTGCTTAGTCTGAATGTCATGGCATTAGTGTGCATTGTTCCAAACTATATGTGAATCCTGCCAAATGAATAGCAAAACCTTGCTCTAAGACAAATTGAAAGGCACAAGCAGGTAACCATAAAGTACACTACAAAACAAAATATCATCTCATCTTCATTGTGGCAGTGCTTAAAGAATAGGTAGTCTAGAATTTTTTCAAGAAGCAGAGAAAGAGAACTTTGCATACTTTAGCCAAAAACCTGGCACATATATTCATGCATGCAATAATAATGAAGAAAGAGTTCTTCAAGAAAACTCTCATGATCATGGATATGAGTTGAACAGGATAAAAGCATTTCCTTAAATATGTAACATCATTGCTTCTCCAAGGCAATCTCACAAAATTATAACAGCATTCTAGCCATTATGACCATGATTAAAGCATAGTCTTTAAACTGGAAGCTGGATTGGACAGTAGACATAGTAGACTAAGTAGATATAACAACAATATTGACATTTCATAAGTAGTCTGATTTAAATTTCTGCCTCTTGATGTGTGTAAAGCACAGTAAGACTTGACCCTTGTCATAAAAAAAATCACAATCTAAGCAAAGCTGACTTTAGAAAGACATAGGAACTGCAATTAATTACCTGAGATGCTATAATTCAGATGTCCCCACTGGATTTAAGTGGGTTTCCATCTTGGCAACCCACTAGTGCAACATGTAAACTCATGAATCCAGAATATCTTCATAGGTGAGAGAGAGAGACAAGATATTTAGTGTATGATTACTTCCATCTGTACAGAATGCTGAGCTGAAGATTAAATAAATTGCTCTGTAGATAAACCTGTTTTTCTACATTGTTGACAAAAGAAATCTGAAATGTCTGGAGTTATCTGTACTTCTATACTGTCCATGTCTATAGTTATGCTTGGGTTTGGTTAGCTAAATCCAGTCCTAAGTATTTCTTCTTGTGATCCAGCTGACTTATTTAGCCATTATGATTCAATCTAATTTACCCAACTTTATCAATTTTTTTCCTTTTAAAGAGCAGCTTACTCTGATTTATCAGTGATAAAACTGATAAATCAGCACAACTGAGGCAGAAACAGTTGCCATGTTATCCTTGAAGACTTGAACCTCCTATAAATTCTTCAGTACAGTACAGTAGCAAAACAGTATTTAAGGAAATGAACAGATTTTCTTTTGCTATTTTCAGTGATAATAAATTATTTAGGAATTTAATCTCAAATATTTCATGCTTTCTTTCCATCTCCCACTGGAACCACTTACAACCTGATCCAAAGCTCTTCCAAAGTTTATGTTTCTAAAGAGTTCAACACAAAGAGAATTTTAGTTTTGCATACATAATTTCCTTTAAAATTCAAAGGAATTCAAATGAATAATCCTACATAAGCATGAAAAGGAAAATGAGGATCAAATGACAAAATGTGTAGCAACTTTAATTCAGCAAGTACACTGACAGCTGAGGTGTTTCAACTGATAATTAGAAAATGTTGTGGACTGTTCTTTAAGTATCTTAATCCCACTTTAGGCTAATAAATAGAGAAAAATTACTTATTTATATAATTTATTGATATCTATTCTCATCTCCAAGTCCAGATTTCAACCTTCGATTTTGAAATGTGATGCAATTTTTTATAAAGCCAAGTTTTTCATGTCTGAAGCATGAGAAAATGTCTAAATTACTTTCTACAGACCAAGAAAAAAGTAGTTGCGTGTCCAGCTAGTAAAAAGATCATAATTTCTCTCTTAGAAAGGGAGGATTTATCTTAGCCACACAATCTATGACAAAATACTGGATTATAATGAACACAAGTAAAATACTAAGCATTACTAAATAAGCAGTGAATGACCCACTGTATAAGGCACAATGTGGAGATTCTGTGAAGTGCTTTGTGCACAAAACCAAAAAGAGAGAAGGTTTCAGTTTTCAGGCAAGTGCTCATGTGCTCATGATTCAGGTGGCATTATCCACCTGAAGATGTACCATGGGATATGTCACCTGGCTGAGAAATAGTGCCTCTTGTAGCACACCTTCCATATTTTAGAAAACCTGCAGCGATGTTACAAATCGACCGATTAGCTCAAGGGCAGTTAGTAAATATTTTCTCTTGTGCTAAACACTCAAATCTTAAAATGGTGTTATATGCACTTGTTCTCAGATATTGCTGCGTGTGGTTGGAAGTGTTTATCCTCCCATATGATGATTTTCAAGCATGCCTTAGAGATTTTTCACCAGACCCCAACCACACTGAGGTCTAACACACTATTTGACACACATGGTATGATTACTTTTTGTGTCCCAAATGATGTGTAAGCATTTAAGAATATATTGTTGCTTGAGCATAGTGACAAACTTTTTTGATCTACTGCATTTTGGCTTTATTGCATTGCTCTGTGTATTACTTCATGTTCTGAAATGGGGAATCTATCCCTACTCAAAGTTCAAAAGGAGAAATGAAAAGTGCTTTGTTATCAATGATATATGCTAAAATAACAGGTGGAGAAATATGAGGAAATTTTATTCTCATTATCATTATGATGCAGATGATTATCTTGAAAAAATCTTTTCATGTGATGCAAAATTAAAAATGTATAACCTGTGAAACTTGCAAAGATTTTTCAGGAGCAAAAACCACCACCAAACACTGAAGGGTATTTTATGTTATGTACATTCTGTCTTGTTTGTGCAGATCTAGAAAAACAATAAAAACCCTTTATAAAAATTCTTTGACCCTGCTTTTTGCCAACTGAATGGTCATGGTTGATTGGAAAATCAATGAAGTGCTGTGAGAATTGTACCTCACTGCTGCAGGAAAGCCACACAAAAATCCAACTTTTCACATGAGTTGAAGATTGCCTTTGGTTCATTTACTCTCTTAAGACACATTAAAATCAAATCTATCACCCCATTTGGCCATCTGTCAATTCTCACTACACAGTAAATGAGTAGACTTTGTTCCTTGATCACCAGAAATGGAGGATGTTTTGTTGTTGTAATAAATGGTCGTAGGCCTTAGAGACAGAAATAAATCAATGCAATTTATAAAGTTGGGGTGAAAATGTTAGATGCAGTTTTCTAAACTACAGAGAATTATGTATGGATGACTTGCAATAAATAAAGCACAGCTTTAGCAGCTTACAAAAATAAATAATAAAGATGAAAGAAATTAATGCGTAGTCCTTTATTTTGAAACCTTTTAAAGCATTAAATAAATACAAGAGTAAGTTGCACATCAAAGGTACAACTATCTATACATTTCATTTTATCTGGTTGGGCAATAAATAAGAGTTCATTAGTTCTCAAATTGCTAAATACACTGGCAACTGAAAGATCCCCTCCTCCTTCTTGCTCAGTAATTGTTAATACACACAATAATTATATTATTGGACAAAGTATAAGTTTCACTGTAAATTTTACTTTTGAGGGGTAGTTTGTTGAGTTGGAGTGCCTCTGGAGTCGATGAGCTGTGCTGGTGTTATGGGCTGATGCTCCAAGAGTCCAGGTGCTCCATTCACTAAAAGCTTGGTTGCAGGCTCCAATCAGTGCAGTATCTTTTGGCATACCATCATTCGCACTCTATTCTTTGTTTGTTGTCAGCAGTCTTGTAAAACTGAACTACCTCGTAGGTAATTAGCACCAAAACAAAATGTATGAAAATAGGAGACTAAACATCTGGAGACAGCCATTAACGAAGCCATCAATTCCATATCCCAGCAGACTACATTAGTACAACAAAGTTATTTTCAGGAGACTAAACCATCAGTTCCCAAGTGATGGTCTGTAGCAACAAATGGTCTTCAGTGGTTTGCAGAAGAATACCACCTTTGTATTGTTCTGAATTAAAAGTATGATTGCAAACGTGCATAGTTCAGAGACTGAGAATCACTGAAATAAACTATCAAAGCCACAGGTCCAAAACAAACTGCTGCAATAGCAGATGCAGAGCTCTTTCCTTTAATATGTAAATTTGCAGGGGGAAAAAAAAACAAGTCTAATTGTTTAGTAATACATTTAAATACTTCAATGTAATTTCTTTCTTTTTCTTTTTTTTTTTAATGTAAATGGAAATTTAAAAATTGGATGGAGCACTCAGTTTGCAAATATGGTTCTGGAACAGTACAAATTTTTGAATGTTGCTAAATATAGAGATACTACTAAGTCCAGTGACTTCTTATGCAAAAATTTAATTCTCTTATATTGCTTATCTTACAAAATTATACCTGTGCAGGTTCTGACTCAAGATGCTTTCTGCAGAAGTAGCAGTGATTGAAGTGCAATATAGAAGTTTTTAAATTTCAGCTTTGCAGATAATTAGCATTCTTGCTCCAATCTAGTTCAGATACTCAGTGTTCAGCAGAGGCAGCTTTTCAAAGTATTTAAATCTTCTTGGAAAGATTTTGCACATGATACCAAGTTCCAGGTGGTCAGATTGTGGCTGGCCTGCCACCCATATGCAAACTAGGGAGTTAAAAGCAAGCTGTGACTTAAGTGTAAGTCTATACTACACAGTTAATCCAAATTGAATGGGATTTTCAGTCCAGCCCCATTTTACGTAGAAAGAGGAATGGCTATAGGTATTTAGAGCAGTTTTAAGCACAGTTTTATTTTCACATATCTGAACTACATTCTAATCATGACTGTGACCATCCTCACAGTAAAAAAAAATTTACTTTGGTGCTGCTAGTGTCCCCAAAAATTTATTGTGTTTTTCATGGTAGGGGAACAGCTTTGCAGAGTGAATTTATTATTAGGAATTCTTGAGCATCTCTGTGTAAGGAGCTGAGAAAAATGTCCCCAGACACATGAGAAAATGTAAAAAGGACTGCACAACAATGTAGATTGAACTCCTTTGGAGACAATGTTCCTTAGAAAAGCTGCTGATTACTTGGGCTAGGCAGGTGGTCTGTAACTAGCTTTCAATGTGAGATTTAAAAATGAAAGGCAGCACTAGCCCTTGGTAAAAACCATTTTGAAAATCTTTATACCACCCTACTGTTCAGTACATCCACATGTGATAGAAAAGGGTCCTTGTAATGAAGAGACAGAAATGTGACATCAAAACTAAAGAGCAGCAGCTCAGAGCTTGTTTGCGAATGATGAACTTTACACTGTTTGCCAGCCTGCTATTGTACCACTTAAACTGTTTCTTTTATTCTTTAGAGGTATCATTTAAAAAATAAAAAAAAAAAAGTTTGAAGAACATTCTTCAAGAAATAGCTTTTGTTCAAAGTGCTCAGGGCATTTTATTGACAGTTCAGTCAAAAGGAAGACCAATAAAAGAAATAGTAAAGTACTGGCTTTATTTTATCAAACTACCAGCTATTTTTCTTCTCTCACTTGAGCTGAGGTTTTTAATATGGTCAGTCTTTCTATAAGTCTAGTGCAGACATGGCTACTTTTTTCTATTGCTGCTCTGTCAGCCAGAAAAGGACAGGGCAGAAGCTATGACCTTACCACTGAACCTACTTTTACTTTCTAGCCAAACATGGCAAAACCTTCATTCTCTAATTTTTTGGTGCATCAAGGATAGCTAGAGATGGTAAAACGTCATAGTGTTACAGAGGGATCCCCTACATTTCATTATAGAACTGTGGTTTTTGTTTACAATGAAGCTTCATTACAACACCAGAATAGTTGCAAACAAGTCTCTGATTCCTCCCACCATTTCTCTTGAGCTTTTATTTTATTCCTGATTTCTTTTTCTGTTGATTCTGCTTTTGACATAGAGTTTGAAAATCCATATTGTGATACTACTCCCTGGGAGAAAGCAGTGAGTTGGTCATGAGAACTAACTTTTAATGGTGTTAATGTCGTGAGAGAGGCAAGCATTACATTTATCAATGCCATCCCCCAATAGGAGTCCAGGAAAACAACGAAAGAATCAGAAAATCAAAGCAGCCAGTAAAAGCAACACAGAAAGACACAGAGGAATCCTTTCTACTGAAAACTCTTGTTTAGCTGAAAATGGCAGGATGTTTTTCAAGGCAGCATTAAAAAAAACTTACACTGAAAGCTTAGCAAAAGAGTGAGCATTGTGTGCAATAAGAAGCTCAACTGTGAAGCCAAAACACCCAGTTTTGTATTTCATGGTAGGAAACTCCACTTGCGTCAGTACTTGTATTAACTTACTCCTATGGTTGCAGCCCCACAGATGGGAAGGAGTACAATCCATTGTGAAGAGCTAGCAAGAGTACAAATGGATTAAAGCCATCAGAAGAGCTAAATAGTTATATGGTTTGCAATAGCTGTTCTGTGTGCATTAAATAGCACTTTTTGAAAGCAGCGTGCAATTTGTGCTTATGAGCACATGGACTTTTAAAATGGGACTTTACAGACAAACTGTCTTGCCACAAGACAAATATTCAGAGCAAAGTGAGGTGATGAAGTACAAGCAGAACAGCAAAGCTTTGATGGTTAATGCCAACACAAACATTAAGGGATAACAGTCACTTGTATGTTCTTATATGTCCTGACATTCTCAGAGGATTCCAATGACTCTCATTCATACTGAAGGAGTACTGGAAGCCACACAGAGACTTTATAAATTCTTAGGCCTATTTTAATATATTATTCTAACTCATGACAATTGCAAGAGACTGTAAAGAAGGTGTGCCACAGTTTTTCCTTTTGTCAGAGTATACCAGGAAACTTCTTTGTGCTGTGAAAAAATAGTGTAAAAACACACAGGCCCATTGCAGCAATTATAAAAGCAGGAGTCAGGATAAACATAGCAGGACCTCTGCTACAATTCTGCTCGCTCAGATTACCTTGGCAATGCTTTCAAAATATAAGTTTTTATTTTCTTTTTGCATACTGGAGAGGAAAAGTGATGTTAAGGGGCCATTTTTACATCACTAACATATTCCACAGGAAATATGCGGATCCCAGCTGAATGCTAAAACATCATTAGATTAACTTTTCTATGTGTTATGGATATCCTATTTCAGACTTATGTTTCTGTGCCACTTCCTCAGCTGGTGTCAAAATCTCCACAAATTAGCTGTGGTGATGCATGGTGGTTCAACACAGAAAATCCTCAGTTACATAATGGGTTCAATATTACAGTGGTAGATTTGTCACTTGAAATCTGTTTGAAAAAAGATTGCTTTAACTTTGGCAGAAAATTTCCTTTAGGTGACCGGCTAAGGCTAATCATCAAGTTATTAACAGGATGCAGGATAAGAGACAACTTTACAGGGATTATTTGTAATAATAATCATAGGTGTTTTTCTACCTAAGTTATTATATGATTCTAATTGTGTCACAGAACAATGTGGTGTAAAGATGGGACATTGGTGTGCAATTTCCCATAATACTCTGATAAAAGTGATGTTGACAGGGTACTTCTTCAGTAAACCACTGATGAGCTTTATCCAGAACCCTGCACTAAATGCTGAATTGTTCTTCTCAGAGGAATTTGGCAAATTGCTGCTATTTCAGTATGAACCAAATCTTTTTAAAGAAACCTAAAAATATTGAAAACCTACAATATTAAGTATTAGCTATGATTATGGTAATAGAATTAACTAAGATTGTGTAATTTGATAGTCACCAAGGTAGGATGTGCTAAACCAACATAATGAAAACAAGAACTGTCTAAGATCTCACTTTAAAATCAAAGCCAAATGATGGAGATGGAAAATAAAACAGTAATTGCAATGACTACTGAAAAGATGTCTGGTGTTTCAATATTACGTCATTATATATAATAGATTGCTAAGCACCATGAGAGAATGGTACAAAAACAGTTGTCATAAAATTGTTATTTTCCACTTGACACAACCACTTGCCCATATTGGGCATTTAATCCAACATGCTTTTCCAGAAGATATACTTTTTCCTCATCTAGCCAAAAGTTTGGGTTAGCTGCTGGGAGTACCAGGTGGCTGAAGTGATAAACAAAAAGAAGTGAAATGTTCACAGTACTTATTTCTGGGTTTATGAAGTCATTCTATATCTTTATGCCTTAGTTTTCCTCCATGTGTAATGGAGTAATATAATCACATCTGCCCTTTTCCAAGCATATTAAACCAATTCGTATATTTTCGAGCACTGGTGCCCAGCCTTTCACAGATGAAAATCCTCTGAGAATTTCCTTTCAGGCAGCAAATACAAAATATGCTCTTCTTACTGGCCAAATGGCTAAGCAGTGTGGTGATTTGATTCTTTGCAGCTATTAGTACTGATACAGGAAGAGGAGAATGGAGTTTTTGAAAAAGTGTCATTGAGCTCCAAGCCTTGCAAATCTGTGCTGAACATCAGAATCAAGCACCAAGCAGAGAATTCAACACAACCAGAAATCATATAATCATCGAGTTGGAAAGCACCCAAAAATCATGTCAACATAGCACAGAATGTGTCTAATTGTTATATGTATATGTACATGTGTGTGTGTATATATACATATATATCCAATTAGATATTTTGCATTCAAAAAGCCTTTTTATTGGAAATTGATAATAGACAAAATCTGGCTTTTTGAGCATCCAATTTTTTAAATTTTATTAATTTTTTCCAGGTTTATGGTCACTAAAAGCAGATGAGGAAAAAGCTTCTTCTATCTACTACAACATCAGTTTTAACTAACTATGGGATTTACAGCTAATACTGATCTTTTACAGTTCTGTTGGAAGGAAGAGCTTTGAATCCAGAAGGAAATACTCCTTAACTTTTTTCATTCACTTCCCTATAACTTATATTGGATTATGAGTGTGTCCTCCTAACTTCTTACTTTTATTATGGCATCTGATATTTAACCTTTTGTAGGACTACAGGGGAGATCCTTGCCTGGAATTTCCTAGATGGCTCAATTACAGGCACATGTAAATGGCAGGGGACACATTAACTCACCCCTGAGTGTTAGATTGCCTTATTTGAAAAGACATATAGGCAGCCAAAATCCCAACAATTAAATAAACAGAAGTACTGTTCTGGTTACCACAATATTACTGTATATGTAGGAACTGTATGTATCATACTTTGAAACTGCTACAGGAGTGACAAGGTTTTATTTCCTATAATTAAAATAAACACAAGACTCTGGTGTAATTTTTAAATTTTTTCACCTTCTTATATTATTATTTCGAGTTCATTGATAACCCTAAAAAAAAATGAAAACGTGCTGAAAAATCATTTGCAGGGTTGTCAGCTTAAAAGTAATTTTCAGTTTTGGAATTTGGAAATACTTTTAGTTAATTCAGAGTTAATGCAGCTTCCAGGACACTACATAGCAGCTGTGTGTGCAAAAACTGTCCTCCCCTCTGTGGCTCTGTGGCCTGGGTTCTACAATAAGGGCACCATCAGTGAAAGGTGATGAGAGACAGCAATAACCCTTCAGACAGTCTTCCCTGAGGAGACAGATGTGTAAGATACAAGTCACAATTTCCCTGTAAGAAAATGCTTCCATTTTGTTTCACTTTGCACAAAATGGATCTTTTGTTGTGGCAAATAATTTTGTTGTGGAAATTCCAACTTGCACAGAACACTTTGAAAAAGGATTTCCACCCAGCTTCACCAAGATGGTGGTTTCCACCTGGTGAACCACCAGTATGTGTAAGGACAACAGTCTGTGAGTGGGAACCATTCATAGAATCACAGACTCATTAAGATGTAAAGGACTTCCAAGATCATAAAATCCAACTTTTGACCCAGCACCACCATGTTCACCACTACACCATGTCCCCAAGGGCCACATCCACACTTCTTTTGACCATCCAGGGATGGCCATTCCACAAGCTGCAAATGGGGCCCCAAAAAGGCAGTGCCAGCTGTGTCAGCCAGCTGGTGACTGCAGTGCACTGCAGCTCCATGCAGTAAGAGACAGACATAAGAATCTTCATTTCCAAGGTGAGATAATGGAGAAAATAGAGGCTAGTGTTCTCAGCAGCTATATAGGACTGGAAAAACCTACTAGAGAAGTAGCAGAAGGTGACAGTAGAGTCCCTGCAGGGAACACCATGGGGCCATTACAACTTTTCAGGCAGGCAGTGCTAGGGAAGGGCAGCCTTCTTCCCCCTCACACACTAGAGAGGTTGAAGTAGCAGCTTTCATTCCTCCCTCTGTGGCTTGGCAAGCTGGCATTACAGCTGATGAAAAATGAACCTGGTCCTGGGGATGGGATGAGAATTGACTGAGCTGCACACTTGTTAGTGTTTGTGCTTTGCTGCTTGGATACTTCTATTGATGAAGTGAAGTACTGAATACTATTAAATTATCATTTCATGCTACTTATGATAATAGGCAGAAGAGCATGGCAGATTATTATTACTTTAATTTGTAACTGATTAATGTGCATTGTTGATAGCATGCATTCCTTTCTTAAGGAGGGTAGAGAGGTGTGAGATTTCAATTTGAAAGATTTTGTTATGTTCCTTTATGGAGTTATATTCTGTAAAAAGAAAAAGGAGGAAAGCAGAGAAAAGAGGACAAAGTGAAAGGACAGAGATAGCTGTGTTAAACAAGCTGAGATGATGTTGTAATAATAACTGTTCCATGTCTCTATGCACATGGTGCTGAGCTGAATGCATTGATTCCCCTTAACAGTTATGTCTTTATGTGAGCAGTCCCCCTACAGTTAATAATCTATTGTACCTGCTCTTCAAGACACCTTGGTATTGAATGAATTACTAAATAGCACAATGTGTAGCCATTTAATGAGGCTGAGTAATTCTATTATCGCTTCATACTATTTATTCACCAGCTGCATATTTTCCACCTCCACCACAGATAAAGTTAACAAAATTAATTCTGCCATCGGTTTGATAATCCTGTCATCTGTGTGTGACAGGATGACATGCAAGTGCTGGAGATCCACCATCCTGTGGTTTGTCTATGTCCTACTGTACTGGAGGTAATCAGAAGAGAAATATAGGATTATGGTACAGAATAGCCATAAAATTTCATTTTACTTGCCATAATATTGATTTTCACAAAGAGTGAAAGGAGTTTATCTCCATATGACCCCATGCCAAAAGTTAGGGCCTGTTGTACACGAGGTGAAGACTGTTGTATCATGGTAGAAAGTGAGAAGCACCGAAGACAGACCAAGTAATTTGCACAGGTGCTGCAGCCATGCCACGGATCCACACTGAATGAACCTGCTTATTGTTAAAACTAGTATGTTACACCAAATTAAGCATATAAATTCTTTTTGCTGCCTTTCACACTCTTTCAGCTCTTCCAGTGTCAATGTTCATCACCAGCCATTGAAACTAAAATTCCAAAACTGAATTAATTTTATTCTTTGCATTTTGTTGAATGAGTATGGCAGACATATTCAACTGTCACACGAATAGCAAAACCACACACTGTTCAATGTTATCCTTATGTTATCCTTATATGTGTTGTATATATAAGTGCCACAGTGTTATCCTTATATATGGACTGAACACATGATGAAGGAGGAAAGCTGAAGGTCTGTTGAGGATGAAAATGAGAATGATAGTCTGGTAGACTCTCTAGATTTAGCATGGAGATCTCTGCTATCTACCAAAGTGTTGCTCAAGGGAATTGAATTTAGTATACCAGAGCAAGATAAAAAATTGAGATAAAGTATAAATTACTGCTGAGGGTATTTTTATGGTGTTTCACTGAATTGGCCCTTTGACATCAGATTTTCATAGTGGGCACAAAGGATACTGTGAAAGGACAGAAAAATAGGAAATTATACATAATTTGTGAAAGTGGCAGGGAAAAATTTGTTGTAAAGCCCTATTGTTTTACAGCCCTGGCTCCACTTAAATACAGACTTCTGCTACTGATTTGCCCTCCTAGTCATAGCTTTAATACAACTTCAGCTGCTCATCACACAGATATGGTTCTGTCCCTTATCTGCTTTGCCCTGTGGATTGAGTTTGGGTGCCAACAAATTGCTATAAGTAGTCTTAAGATTTAATTAGGGTTTTGCTCAATAGAATACAAAACTGGCATCCTTTGACCCCTTCCAGGTCATAAATGACCACACATTTATAAACACAGATTATCTTCCTGAAGTCAGCTATAAAATGGGGGACTCCTCTGATTCAGCCCTACAGAACAGTGCTGATAGACCAGAGTTTCAAATATATTCCCATCCACCCCACATCAAAAAAAATACACAAACCTGAAAACATCACTCATGACATCAAGGTTATTGCCAATCCCATACAGATAAATTCTGTTGCTCAATGACAGCTAAAACTCAGGGGCACTGAAGCTTTGAAAATGTCATTGAAAAGTATCCTGCTTTAGCTAGCTGAAAAGTTACACTGAAGCAGAAAAAGAAAAATCTGCAAATTCAACCTGAGTGCCTTTTTTCTCCTTCACTTCTTAGACTTTCTCTTGATTTAGTGTTTCCATTTTGTTTGGTTAGTCTTCAAATTTACATGATCAAAAATCATGTCTCTCTATCTCTCCTCTCGCTGTCAGACCCTGAGAGACATATTCTCCTTTCCAATATGTGAGAAGCCAAGAGCTGGATCCCTTCAAAAGCCAATGAGCAGGTCAGTGCAGCCCATGGAGGAGCTGCATGCCTGGCTGCAGCAGTAGGGAAGGAAGAGATGGAAACCATCCTTTGAAATGTGGATTTCTACCAGGGAGCATGTTCCTAACAGCAAAGCACTGGTTCCAGCTGGATGTCAGACACTAGACCATGGTGGCATGTGGCACTGTAGAGAAAAATTATTTCTGTTACAGTGTTCTGTTAGAGTGGAAAATGTGGACTTCGTCTTATAAAACCTTTATTAATTAGCATATTTAATCTAGTCCTTCTGATAAGAGAGTTGTCGGTTCCCCACAGAAAGATTTGGAGAATTTGGTCTTTCCTCCAGCATGACCATCCCACTTTCATACTGAAATAGAAACCCTCATGATTTAATGGCCTTCTGTTTTCTCTGACAGCATAAGGGAGGTACAGTCATGGAAAGATGTGCTCCGTGTCACCCTTTTGGTTGAATTTAATAGGATTCATATATTGTCCTATGAGAAATTTTGGAAGTCAAGAAGGAGATTCTGTTGTTCCCCTCTCTCTATTCCCACAGTAATTTTATCAAGTCTACCTATTTGTGACAAATCTCTAGCTATCCATAAAGCATTGCAGCTACATCCTAATTTAGACTATTTATGCTCCTTTTACACTACATCTATTGTTTTGGAATTAAAAGCAGGAGGTTATATTGTAGAGGCAAGAAATGGAGCATAACTAACCTAATATTGCACAACAGTTTAATGTTATTTATGCAAGTGGCTAACCTCAGTTCCTGCTAGAGGTTTTACCATTTTTGTTCTCTCACACAAAACAGCACCACTAGGAAAACAGTCATGGCACCCTATGAAACAGTGGACCAAATATTTCACTACCACAAACCATGTGAAAATACACCAAAAAAAAAACATCCACTTGGTCAAATTATAGATATATGGACATAAGCACTCTTAAATTTTGTATTCTGACACCTGTCCATTTACAGCATTTTCAAGGAAATGAATCCAGATTTAGTGAGTTACCTAAATATTAGCCATAATTTGAGGCACTTTAATAATCTCTATGGTCTTGCTGAGTCGTTAATTAATTTGAATTTAGGAGCAAATTAAAGTTAATTTTTTAAACTTAATTTTTTTCTTCTCTCAACTGCTACTCATCCAACCATAGCTGTCCTTAGAAAAATAAAGTAGCCATTGTGAAGTCTGAAAAAGACTCTTGACTAGTCCTTAGCTAGAAAGATGGTGGTGTAAAAAAGTTAAAAAGGAGCAACTCCTAGACTGAGTCAGAGATCAGGAGGACTCTGTGAAAAAGTGTTTCTCACCATGGTAACTTTGAGAAAATTGCACAGAAAGAAGAGCACATGGTTTTCCTTTAAGCTAAAGAGACAATTATCATGTCTCTCTTGTTTAAATTAAGTGAAAATCTGAGATATGTGTGGCATAAATGAGGAAAGCATATGGCCCTTGCTTGGTAATTTAAAGGGTAATTTGGTTAAGAAATTGAGAGTAGTTCAGACCAGAGTACTATTATGTAATATCAATGCAAAGCAGAAGCCTCCCCAGATAATCAGGTCCTATTTTCCTGACACATTTTTATACTTCATGATTCATTTCCCTTATTTCTAACACTTCTTATTTGTGGTTTTAAAACATGCTCAACTTTTAAACATAAGAAACAGTGCTCTATTTGAAAAAGAAAAAAAAAAGATACAAGAGGTAGCCCATAGAAATGAAAGATAGGGAAGATTTTTTTCATCAGTTTCTGTCAATCAAGGAAGAAATAGTTGTCCTATTCTGAAAAATATTTTGAGTTTTACTATTTTATATATACCCACATGGGAAAAAGCTTTCACAACAGAGGATTTTTGCCTGAGCTTGAGTTGGAGCCCCTCCAAAAGAGTCAATATGAGTGCACTGGGATATCTTTAAAAATCTTCTCCAAAATGGGCAGAGCAAGTATATTTTGGTAACAAATCAAAAATTGTGCAGGTTGATTATACTTTGAGCCAGCTTTCTCTAACTGTTTAACTAGAAAATGCATACTTGACTTCCCACTAAAAATTTAGCCAAACCTGTGTGTTTCCCCATGAGTACTGGTTTAAATTAATAACACTTTGACCTCATAGTCCACCCACAAAGATATTACCTTCTTACTTGGGTCAGTTTAATTTGTATTTTATTTTTCATTATATGCTTACAACCAATGTGAAGAAAAGGAAATTAATGTCTATTGGTATTGTAGACATAAGGATATGCATCTGATTCTACAAAATCTCTAATTACTTGCCTAACTGCAAGATCCTAAGTATTTCCAAGGGAATCACATATATAAATGTTGAATTCTATCAGGAAACTTGTGTCGCCTAAAAGTTCTTTTTACTCTTAAATGCACTTAAATATTTCTCTTTGCATGGAATTGTGCAAACATACTTGATTTAAGAACACGTATTAGTGACTTGCTGAATTTAAGCCCAAAATGTGCACGTTTATGTGAGGATTATTGACTTCTGACAGATCTATTCTGCAGCCTTCAGAGAAAGCCAAAGCTTTATCAAAGCTGAATTTATGCTTCACTGATATGACTAGGTGCTTCTAGGTAAATCAGTAATTTTACTTCAGTGATATGCTGCCATTAACTAAGAATTAGCCCAAAAAAATTTTTGAGAGTTGTGTATGTACATGCACATGAACCCCACAAGATATTCCCTTAAGAAGAATATTTCCTGTCCAGAAATAGGAGGGATATTTTCCATATGCAGATATAATGCTAATTCCCTTTCATTTTTTAAAGCCAAGCAAAGAGTCAACTTTATTACTTGAGAAATAAATCCATCCAGAGTTTTTTTCACTGCAAAAATCTGTAAGCTAGTTAAGAGTTAAAAGGCATGGACTGTAACCTTTGAAACTTTCCCCAAAGCTGCACAACTACTGATGGGGTGACATGAAAAGCCATTTCCCTTATAATGAGATACCAAGCAGATCTGTCTTCTTTTAAAACCTGGCATTTAAAAATACATTTACCTCTATTATGTGCTGGCCTAACCTGCACAGGCTATTTCTTGTGACATATTACCAGAGCAGATGTTTTAGACAACCTGCTGGCATAACTGCAAAGAATGAACAATGTTTTTTTGTTTTTCTTTTTTAATTTTGACAAACTCTTGCAAAAGTTTATTTTCCAGTGTTTTAACACAGGTTTATCCAAGGATTTCTTATGTAAATTGCCTATTATTTTTCCCCTACTGTGCAACTGAGTAGTGTAATATGAAGAAATGGGAAAAAATGGACACCCTGATGACTTTTTTTCACAGGACATCTGCTCACCTTACCCAGATCTTTTGCAGCCAATTTGTCTAAGACCATATGGATGAGATCAAATTGAAGAGAACTGGGGGGAGGGGAAAATGCAGAGGAAAAAAAATGGGCTAGAAGGGAAGAAAAGAAGAAAAGAAAGAGATTAGTTTGAGAAAATAATATTTTAAAGAAACAACACCCCTACACACATTTTCCCACTGAGAAAAACATTGCCTACAGAAAATAGGAAAGAAGAAAGTTATGATTTTATGATTTTTAGTTACTGCATATCAGCTCTAGGTTCAAACTTCATGTTATTATTGAATAACAAGATACTATGTTCAGAGTAGCTATTGCAGTCTGTCTACTGTCATGACCTTTTCTATAGCTTAATAACAGGATCTCAAACTGAATCTGTTTAATATTTCATTAAATTGTTTAAAATATAAATAGAGCATTATGCTACAGAATATATTTGTACTTTTTACCAAGAGATGGTATATTTCTGTATTCATGAAGAAATGACCTTCAAGATTTGGAAGAAGGTCTTCTCTGTTTCATAGCTCTCTATTCCATTTTATTAGTTTTTTCAGGCTGAACAGAAATATGAAATTCATCTCATCATCTCTAACAAATGTATGATCAATCAGGGAGATGCAAAATCATCTAATGTTTATATTAGGTTCCTGGCACAAGCAATCACCCCTAATGACTTAGTAATGCCACAGTAAACTGTGCATATGCTCAAGTATTTTCATTTCTGTTTCTGATATTTATTTTTGCATGGTTATGGACCCAATCCTTGGGATAGTTATGCAGGTTCTTAAACTGAAACAACTTGGAATTATGTGGCCAGCTTGCAAACTTAAAGTTAAGTATGTGCTCCACTGTTTATAGAACAAGAGCATGTCTTTGTTTAAGATGTATAATAGATATAACAGCTGTGTAAAAGAAAAAGAGTCAAGCAATATTATGACAGAAGAGGAAGGAGTTACCAGGCAAGAACAATGGAAAAATCAATGCAGAGGTTTCAGATTTCCATTGAAGTCAGGATGCAGATCTTTCTAGGGCATGAGAAATTATTTTAACATTATTTTGCAGATAATTAAGGAGTGCAAAGATGTTTTACATGAGTTTGCATTGTTTTTGGTTTGTTTTTTTTTAACTTATCTAACAGTTAACAACACTCAGCTACTGCACAACCCTGTGTTCAGCTGCAGTGATATCTTTGGGTGGCTAATGCCTGAAATGCAGCTCTTGTGTTTTGAAGGGAGTTCTCAAAGAATAAACTAGCAAAGCATTCAGCTTTATTACATAAGCACACTCTTGTCACTATCAGCTATCACCTATTACACTGGACAACTGGAAAATGCAATATTGAAAGATTGGCCAAAAGAACTGAAACTCAAGAACTCAATATGCTGTATAGTTAAATTAATCCACTGGAAGATTTCTCATAAACAAGTGTGATGGGTAAGGAACACTGTTTTCAATTGCATGATTTGTTGGTCTCATTTTTTTGAGTCATGCTACTTTATGAAGATAAGCAGAAGAATGGACAAAGTGATGTTACAGGCTTCTCACTTCTCACTCCAGGGAGATTAGGTTGCATAGCAGTGAAAATGTCTTCCCCAAAAGGACTTTTAAGGATTGCAACAGGCCTCCCAGGAAAGTGTTGAGTCACTATCCCTAGAAGTATTTAAAAGACATGTAGATGTGGCATTTTGGGACATGGTTTAGTGCTGGATCTGGCAGTGTTATGTTAATGCTTGGACTCTATCATCTTATAGGTCTTTTCCAACCCAAGTGATTTTATGATTCAGTGAACAGTGGAGGCATCTGGGAGTAGGAAAAAGCAACTGAAAGTGGGGGGAGAACCAGAATCCACTGAGATGATGCCAATAGAAATTACCCTTGAAAAAGGCTTTTTACTCTGCCTGTCTCTGTCTCTCCACCCCAGTTCTCATAGCCAAAAAAACCTTCACATGGCACCTGAATTTCTGAGTGACATTGCATTTGCCTTTGTTCTTCAGTAAAAACAGCTGCTTAACTGTTTTTAAAGCTATCTGAAAAGGGCTGTGAAGAAATCTTCTAAATTAATCTTATATGTGAATGCTTTAAGAGAATCAAATAACAATTAGAAATATGTTAGGGCTGTCTTTGGGTTTCTGTTTAGCTTAATATCATTCTGTAAAGTAGATGCAATAACAGCAAAAAAAACCCCCAAAACAACAGTTTTCTTATCTAAGCTCCTTAAATATTCATGACATTGCTAACATAGGTTTAGATGACTGTATAATCAATACATTTGAAAGAGCATAATATAAGAAATTGTGCTTTTTCTAATAGTAAAACATTTCCTTAACCAAATACTCACTGTTATACTCACTGTACATGATCAAATGAGCAAACAGAGAGTATGAACCAAAAAGTGGGATGCCTGCTAGAAAAAAAAAAAAAAAATCAGACATGAGAATAATACAAGGAATCAGTCTAATTGTAGGGAAAATAGTCTAAACAGTGTTTTGGGCAATAGTGACAGCTGAGGGGATTGTCACAGCTGTGTTCAGATTGGAAAGGTATTATTCATCATGTGATAAATTCATAGAGGGTGTACAAGATAAATGTACTAAACCTTATGGCAGCTTTGACTCTTTTTCGTAAATGCACACTAACCATTAAAGAAGAATTCAAAGAACAAAATAGCACATTAGTTAATTAGGTGGGGGTGTTTTTCCCATCTTCTACACAATTTCTGGGAGTTGCTGTATTCACATTCTTAAAAGAGGGTGGTAGTGAATGCAATACACTTATATAGCACAAATAGATAGAAAGTCACCTCCTGACATTCTGTACAAAATAACTACACTGGTGGACTGGTGTGTTCACAAAAGGTCTTTTGAACACAAAGTTAATTTCACTGCATAACTGGGTGTGATGGTACAAAACAGAAACTCTTTTTTTTTCATTACAGATGCTCATTTAATAGTCCCAAAATAGCCTAATGAAAAAGTTTTTGGGTCAAATATTGTTTCCTTTAGATCTTCTGCATTAAATAATTATACATTTTAGAAATACCAAAGGAAGATAGTAAAAACTTGCTGATGTGAGTGGGAGCTCCTCTATTTGCCTGAAAGGACTCAAGACAACCAGATACTTAACATATTTCAAGTATCAACTTCAGCTCCCACACACCTTCCCTCCTTTGTAGACATCACACTTTTGAAGAGCATCTCCTTCTTTCATATTACAGATGCCAGTCTTGTCTCATTCATCCCCTCTACCCCACCTGCCACTTCAAATTTTTTTGTACTCAAACCATCAATTGTTTAAACCAATATATCCTGAAATGTGTTTAAAGCTGTTAAAACCAAAATGCCCTGGTTGCACTCCATGGCTCACTTGTTAAGGTGAATCCACTGATGGAACTCCTCAAAGAGGTTGGAATGGTTCAAAATATCGTAATTGAGAAGGTATTTATGTCAAGAACTCACTTAATTGACTGAAATGTGGACAAACTTTGACAGATCTGCATAAAATTACTTTGGAAAGTGTCTGCCCATTCTGTGCTAGAAGGAGCAGCTGCTCAACAAGGTGTAAGGGAAAAGCACATGAGTGTCAACAAAATGGACACCAAGAAAGCATAAAGCAGAATGACAAGAGCTGTTGGTGAAATCCAATCAACTGAAATATTCTGAAATTCTGTATAAATTATATGTGAATTAAAAATATAATTTGACTGTACAGGGAAGAGAGGTGGTCAAGCACTACTTTCTGAGTATTTGTGAGGGTTTAGATCAATGTTTTTCCATAATGGTAGCTTTTTGCCCTCTTATATTGTATTAGGAAATAAATCAAACTAAAAAATTCTGAAACTGGCATCTGGATTTTCTGGCTAGAAATATGTATCACCAGCTAACTTCTATCAGGTCCTTCCAAGCTTTTTGTCCCTTGTCATTGCTAGTATTGGAATATTTTTACATAAAATGATTTTTTCATAGCAGTAGTAATTATTATTGTGTTTAGAAGCTGGAAGATAGGTAGATAGATAGCAATGCTATTGGAAAAGCATATAAAAATCATCTCTTGGTTCCTGCTTCTCTACAGCCAGAAACTGATTATTAATATTGTACAAGGAAAAGCTGCTGAATGTTTAAATCTACCCCATCTCATATGGAAAAACTTTAAAACTGGACTTTTCAAACCTCAGCTGAGTAGCAATAAGCTGCCTTAAATATACAGTGGCACAACAAGGTTGATATCAGAAGACTTTAAACTCTTGTACTCTTCGCTATACCTGTACCTATATTAAATGTCAGGCTTCCTCAGCTGTTTTGGGTCTTCTTTGTTTGGGTTGATTTGTTATTTGGTGTTTGTTTGTATTCCTTTTTTTCCTTGATTCTTTTGGGGTGTTTTTTAAATTTGTTTTGTTTGGGGTTTTTTGTTGGGTTTTTGTTTGTTTGTTTTGGTTTTTTATTAGGTTATTTTGGCTGGTTGGGGTTTTTGTTTGTTTGTTTGTTTGTTTGTTTGTTTGTTTTGTTTTGTTTTGTTTTGTTTGCTTTGTTTTGTTTTGTTTTGGTTTTTTGTTTTGTTTTGTTTTGTTGGGGGTTGGTGGTGGGACAAACATCTGGCTTCTGTAGAATTTGTCAAAATAGAAATAGCACAATAGTTTTCCTCTTCTTTTCTGTAGTCAGGAGAGCTGCCAAAATGAGCTGACACAAGTACAGCACTCTCTTCTCCATACATATGTCTTGGATCATGAGGCAGAGCAGCATTTGAGCTTCAGAATTGTGCTTGAAGAGCAAGCTTCATGGGGACATGAGCAAGTAAGTAGGATGACTTAATTTTAGTGCATATGCATGCACATCCTTCCTCCCTTGTGAGCAGTTTTTCATTAAAGGAAATGATTAGGTTTTTATTATTTATACATTGTTTTCCATTGCTTAGGGAGACTTTTCTGTGATCTGCCTCACACTCTGAAGCATTGTACAATAACTTTCTGTCCATTAAGTAATTGGCTTAATGCAAGAAATAGAGAATGAAAGTAGTCATGTATACAGAAGATTCTCTGTTGACTTTTATTCTCTTTAAATTCAGACAACAATCTCTTCTGGCCTTATTGTTGTTTAAAAGCTTTTGATGATTTTTGACTGGAAAACAAAAGAAAAGCAGCAACAGGAAAAAAACAACATGCAGTATGTTTTAAGCTAATGGAGCACCCCAGGGAGCTTGTTCTAGGCAGACTCTCCATAAAGGCAGCAGCAGGGATGGGGAGAATCTCTGTCCATCTCCCCATACCCAGTTGGGTTTACATGATAGATGTTTTGATGATAAGCTAAAGAAGGATGCTTTTGACCAATTGTGCAATATTAATTCTGCATATAATCATAAGGACTCAGATTTATCCCAAAGTAAATGTCCGAGCATAGAAATTTTGTTTTTCAAAATTCATAGCAGACCTAATCTTACCACTTTATTCATGTTCAGTAGCACCTAACTCCTGCAAACCAGTGGAATTTTGTGTTGAGATAACAGTCAAAAGGTTGCAAAATAGGAAACTAGCTCTTACTGGAAGAGGCATTTCTGCCTTCACCCTATCCTAATGTGTCTCCCTTACTGCATAGCTGAACCTTGAGAAAACCCTACACAGGGGAGGTGCTATGCCACAGGCAGCTCATGTCTTTGTGCAACTGTCTATTTTCCACATTACACAACATCTGCCTGGTCATTATATGAGTTTGCATGCACACATATTCAGTTTTTTTCAATCGACTCATTACATCCTCATTGTATTAGGACCACAAATGCAACAAAATTTCTTACAGAATTTTACCACAGTATGTTCAATCTAGATGCTATATTTGAAGGTTGTTCTAAATAATAGTTATTAAAATGGCTATACTACAAATAAAAAGACATGAAAATATTGACTCATGGCCACTGGGATAGAGCTCTTGAGTGTGCAAAATACAGAGTGCAATGTGTTGTCATTTTAGATGTTCTAAAATAAAACAGGAAAACAGGATGTATTGACAATACAAGTCATTTGGGAATTTTCCAACGGAATATTTTTATCTGCAAATGCAGATTTAATGGGGTTAAGGAACATGCCGTTTCAATGATAATTTCATCAAATACTCAGATACTCTCATTTACATTTAAAATGAATATGATGCTAAGAAACAGCAACAAAGATAGTAATTTAGTCTAAGGAGTCTGCTTTCCATAAAATGTCATTAGAAATGGACTTTTAAAAAGGGTAAGTCAGAGCAACACTCAACATATGTGCTTTGAAGACCTCAGCACCTTTTTCCCAAGAACAGAATAATCAATGAAAGAGAAAAAGGCAAAGCCGGAATCACAGTCAGAATCTCCAGTCATCCTGTGCAACAGGCAAATATCCTAACCCCACTTATGGACTTGGTTCCATTCTGTTAGCTAGTTAGCTATTCAAATTATTTTACTGGATTAAGTTGTTAGACAACCATTTCCAGAGAAGTTCAAGAGGTTGCAGTTAAGTCAGTTACTTGCAAAATGAAAGGCTAAGGGTCAACATTTTAGTTTCAACAAGGAAAAGCAGTGTGACATCAGCAATTTTGGCCGGCTGTTCAAGCCTTTCACCTTCTGAAATGACTTCTGAAACCCTTTCATTTTTCTGCTCAATAGGAAAATATTGAATTTGTAGAAAATCCTTTTTTGTCCCCTTGCTCACTTCTCCTGCCTACCCTTAGTTTTCACTAAGAAAAAAAAAAAAAGTGAAAACTTAACACCTCTATGTAGGGACAGAGCAGATTTATGAAAGTTGTTTGTTTTTTTTAGTTTTATAACTGCAAGTACAATGCTTGTCTCTGTATTTGTGTATACGTGTATCTGCAGAACTGAAGCATGTAGGAGCTGAAAGGATTATTTTAATGAACAGTTTTTCACATTTGCCATTCCTCACAAAACAACCAGACAATGAAATACCACGGAAAGAGAGAGTGGACTGAATAAAGCTTCCATTGTGTTCAACAACAAAAAGTTTAGAGTAAGAATAGTCACAGGAGAAAGTCGTGTCAAAGAATACAAGAGACACAATAGGTAAAATAGTGAATTGTACTGATAAGAAAAAATGAAAAATTATTTTTCTTGTACTAAGCAGGAAGTGAGACTGAGACCTGAATCTTGCATGTATTAAGACTGGAATAGAGCTCTCCAGCTTTTGGAGACTAATTCTACCATTTACAAATCTAATTAAATTCTGAATCCATAAAATATCAGAAAGTTTAAACCAGCAGCAAATTAGAGCCTGGAAAGTCTTCCAGAAGGAATCTGTGTGCTTTGCAATAATAATAATAAAAAAATATATATATAATGTTACACAGTGTGGAAAACTTTAATCTCTGGATACAATGAGCACAAGACACTGCCAGTGGACCATCTAGTCACTATGAAATCCTGCACAATTGTGGTCACAGTGTCTGTCTGGCTGTGGGCTCTACAAAATTATCTGTGAAATGCACAGACACTCTTTAAAAGATCTTTCCAGACAAAAAATATTTCAATCCCTTAGATGAAAATTACTTAATATGCTGAAAGTTAGCATCCTGTTCAAATTAATATTTTTTTACCAGAGTAACTGTGGATGTTCTCATTACTCAGATAAAATGTGTTTTTTTTTCAAAGGCTCTTAAACTCTTGAGTGCACTGATATTTCCTGACAGCCAGTTCCATGGGTTAATTGTAAACGGTGCAAAAGTTTATTGCTGTTCTAGTTCATCAGAACTTTTTATTCTTGTGTTGCTAGAAAATGAATAGAAGCTTCTTATTGACCTTCTGAACAACATTTGTTGTTTTAGCTGAATCAAATACATTTCCTCTGATTTGTTTGTTTGGGAGTTTTTGCCTATTTTTTTTTTTTAAATAAAAACAGATCAAATCATCATGATTTCTTCAGTCACTTAGAAACTGCATGTAGTCTGTAACCATTTTCATCACTTGTCTTTGAATACTATTTATTTCTTCTAGAAACATAACACAGTGACCAAAATTCTGGTTCCATTAAACTCAACATAAGTTCTTGAAAGTTCATTTTTGAGGCCAGATTTTTGCTTGTGGCACAAGTAAGGAGACACTATTTGCTAATGCTGTTAAAGCATCTTTGTAGTACTTCATTTCGTCTCATTTCTTAGCCCTCTATTCCTTTTCGGCTGTAAGGTGTAACTGTCATTAAACTTCACCATCCCTTTCAAGATTTTTTAGAACCCATCAGTGAGTAAAAATAAGTTAAAAAAATTCCTCCCACTAAATGTTATTTTGCATTTCTCAAAATTTGCATGAATTAATACTCTCTGCCCCAGTGTTAGTATATTTTTCTGAAGTTTTCTGTGTTTATTTGGGGACTGTGATCCCAGCTTTTTTTTTTTCCCCTTTCTTTTTCTCTCTTCACAAGAAATGTATTTAAAATCTTCCAAATATATTATTTATGTCAACTTTTTTGATGCATCCTTAAGCAAAGCAAAATTTGCCTAATTACCTAATGGTTGATTAGTTGTTTTCATTAAAAACCTAATTCACGTTTAGAAGGCTACACTTTAACATGCAAACATTTTAAAGTTAATAATTTAATAATAAAATAATATTTATAGTCAACTTTAAGTGAAAATCCATTATGTTTATTTGCAAATACTTCATATATTTCTACTCAGATAACCATACAAGTAAAAATATACATTTAATTCTTTTGGATAAGTGTACTAACTTTGGCTGCTAGATTATCTGTAGAGATAATTTTCTTTATTTTAGCTCTTACCATAAGGAAGAATGTTGTGAGGTTGCTGTTGCTCAGGATGGGTGTTCATCTATCCGTGGTGAGCAACTGATTTTTGTGCCCCTTTTTTATTTCTGTTCTGTTTTGTCCTTTCCTCTTCTGAGTATTAAAGCATCTTTACACAGTCCATGAGTTTTCTCACTTTTCCCCTTCCTATTCTCTCATCCCACTGCAGAGGGAGAGAGATAGAAGCTGTGTGGTGTTTGGCTGCCCTACAGGGTTAATTCACAGCAGCAAGCATTTCAGAAAACCCTATGATCATCAGACTTGTGAACAATAAGTTACAGGTGAAAAATGTGGGTACACTGCCTATCACTTGCCATGCAGGGTTGCTTCTTGTTTATGAGATTTTTATAACCTTCAAGGCATTAGGCAATCTTCAGAATAACCTGATGAAATAACTGCTGGTTTTGTTTTAGAGAAGCAAAGCAGACACATATGTTACATCAAGGATTTTCAAGGGTGAACCAAAGCATCAGTTATTACTGTATCTGAGTTTAACCCTCTCTGAAATCTACTTTCTTTAAAGGATGGTGCTTAAGATCTGTCCTCAAAGCCTAAGCCATCCAATATTCACTGGTAACTGGAAATTTGGGGAAATTGGCTGGCAGACCTGTCACAGGAGTTCCCTGTCCTTGGTTGTGTAACACTTGGATACATTATACTATCAGAAGGATGTGGCTGCCATTTTATTAAAAATTTCCCAATTTCAAGTGGCTCTTCAGAGAGCTCCTGGCTCACTCAGAAAGCATTGAGTGCTACCTAGGCAGCCCACGACAATTCCTTCATCTTCACACCCACACCTCCTCCCACTCTTCCTTTTTTCCCCTCTCTTTTTGTTTTTTCTTCTCCTTAGTCTTAATCAGATGAGCAGGTCATCAAAGCACATGTGGCAACAGCTGCATGTATATCTATTTAGATAAGTGTTTAAAAAGCAGGGTCATCCATGGGTGCTTTCTGTCTGTTTAGAATGTATATATGGGCCAAATGTAAGAGTATTTTAAATAGCATAAGGTATATTTCATGTGAAAGTTAATAGCCAAAACTGAATGTACTGCACTTATGTTTTTCACAAGGCAACCAGTTTGCAGAATACCACCAAGTGGACAATTGCTTTAAAAAAATATATATATAAGACTATCAGATATTTCAGAAAATATCCTCTGAAATCCATGAATGGTTCCTGAAAACAAAGGCAGCATAATGTCCTCAGGGTAAATCCTCACCTGATACCAATGGTCCCACTGTCACTGGGTGCAGCTCTGCTCACGAGTGATGGGGTAGCTCCTATATCAATGAGATGAATTCCACATATTTCCATGTCTTTCAGGTATTTCACATATAATTGAGCTTTTGAGCCCTTTCCCTGCATTGGAGACAGCACATACAGTATTGCAAACATAACCCAGCCTTCACATTTCAGCAGCAAATATAGTCATGAAGTTTTCAGGAAAAACTTAATTTATTTTGTATATTATAATGTATTCCAAGGACAAGAGATTTCCTGTGTAATTCATTATATAAGGAGCAGTCACCCAGACCCATATAAAGACAATTTGTTATGGATTTCTGTAGCTGAATTGCAATCTCCAAATTTTAAAAGTGCCTATAACACTAAAGTTACATATTAGTTGGATAATATGATTTATTTGCATAGTATTTTAACAACATAACCCCAATTCTCAAATGGTTGCATAAAGCTTACATTATTAAATTTTGAAGAATTGTATGGATTTAATGAAAAATGAGGAGCTTGAAGAAAATTGAGTTGCTAGATTTGATTTAAGGCAAAATCACAGGTAGGTTATGCATCTGAAACTTCTATTAGTTGAATATGTTGAATAATAGTACCATAAAACCTATGCAACTGCAATATGCAATATGCAAAAACCTATGCAAACAATAAAATATGACCACAAGTGTAGTGTTCACTCTTCTGTAGTTAAAATTATTGTTAGCCAAATACACACATAATAGAAGGAAAGGAGTTCACTCCTCCAAAAATGCATTTTGCTCATTCTCTGAAGTTCCTCATGCTTCATAATGTCAGAGTTTATATATGTTACACAGTTAGAACAGAGAATAGAGGGCAGAATGGGCCTGGATCAGCTTTGCCATTGGTGTACTTCTCCAAATCACAAAGGTTTCTATAGCCTGTAAGTGACAGTGGTGACAAATATTGTGACAGAGTGGTGTGGGACAAAAAACAACAACAACAAAAACAACAACAACAACAAAAAAGGGGTAGCATGAATGCTAGGGTCATTTTTAAAGTTTTGAGCTTGTTTTCATAACTCAGCAGGAAACACTGTGAAAGGCAAGAGGGCTTGTGTTGCAGTCTTGCCACTAGAGTTTTAATTGGGACATATTTCAGAACTACAAGAGAAGAAGGCAGGTGGCCTCTTCTTAAGCTGTAAGGATTATGGGTGACTGGGTATGCACATCTTGATCGTTCTGGAGCTGGACTTGTATGATCATCTAGACTGAGAATTTGACTGGATTGTATCAAAACACTTCTGCTGCCTGAATATCCATCTTCCCTATCTGGAAAAGGTGATGTATGGGACTCCACCACAAAATGGAGCAGGAGTGGAGCTGGAACTCAAATATGTAGAGACCCAAAAGACAGGAAAAAGTTCTGGGTCCTTCAGCTAACATATGTGCATTATGTATTTAAACATTGCATGTAAAAAACAAAACAAAACAAAAAAAACAACAAAAAAAAGCCAAACACCAGATTTCAGTTTTCTAATCATCCTGTTCATGTGGTGATGGAGAAATAGGATGGTCACATTCCCATGATGTCCCATAAAAAATGTATGTGAAGAAACCAGTCCTCTTCCTTAGGTTATATGGCTCTCCTATGGCTATGGAATTTTTATTTAGGTAGTTTCAAATAGACCTGAAGCTGATGAAAAAAATCTAGAGAAAAAAATTTTCTTCAGAAAAATGACTCACTTGATCCTCGACAGTCATACAACAGAGACATGTCATGTGTAGTGATGGAGAATACAAAAATAGATATGCTGATGTTCATGCAATTTCCTTGAAGAGGGTTAAGATGATTATCTGTGAAGCTAAGAAACAACTGTGAGGTTGAGTCATCAGTGTCAGCTCCTGAACAGAAAGTGCCAAGACAGAATTCAGCAAAATTCACCATATTTACTTGAAAGCAGATCAAACAGGCTGTTGCCTTTGAGAGTGATGATGAATCTATTGTATCTAGAAAAGGTATGCTGCTGAGGAGCATTCTCAGAACTATTGAGGTTGGAATGGAAAGACAAGAATTAAGGCAATTATTTTTTGAATGATCCTTATCATAAGGCTGAAAACCAGAACAATATGATTAATACAACTAATTTTGGTGTATAAGTTTTTTATGGAAACTACAGTGTGTTGGAGCAAGATGGTAACCAGCACCTACTAATCCCAAACAACTGTCATTCACTGAATCTTTGTGAAGCAGATTCAGCCCAAAATGGTACCAAAGCTGTTGCTTGTACTGGCATAGTGAAGACTGTTTACAGTTTGCTTAGTAGCATTCCAAAAAGACAAGACACCCTGCAGAGTCACACTGGAGATTCCCTGCAAGGGCTCTCTGGTGCAGGATAGACAGATTGTGTTAATGGTGACTGATCCTTCACAGCTTGTTTACCAGGCATCAACACAAATTTAGAAAAGCACTTAGAAAAATCTAAAATTAAAAATGACTAGGACATGGAAGGAAGTAAATGAAGCTGTAGCACAATACTCTTGTATGTGCAGCACACTGGTAGCCATTAACTGAAGCAGCTGAATAATTCAAGGAAAACTAATGATGCAGGAGTGGGAAGTCTGCAAAACTTGATATGTGAGCTGGAAATCATATGCAGCAGTTCTGTGAGGGTATTCTAAGCAATGATCAACCAAAAAAAAAAAAAAAAAGAAAAAGAGGAAATAACTTTTGGATTAACACTATAGCTGACAGAGGAATCACAGTTTATTTCATTTACACCTTAATAAACAGGTTATTTCAGTCCTTCTTTGACTTAGTCACCCAACTTTTCAGCTGCTTTTGGAAGCATTTTGGGGCTTTAAAGGCTATGTATTTATGGCCTGTATTGGAATATTACTTCTCCATAACAATTTCAGGAAAGTTTTCACCTTGAGACAAACAAAGTCAGTTTTGGAGTTTGTTTTCATGACTTTGCATGTAGTTAGAATATGTGGGATTTTAAAAAATAATTTATAGAAGCATCATTTATTTTTTCATACATTGACAGCCACAGCTGCATTGCCCTGTTATCACTGAGCAAAATCAAGATCATCAAAAGATCTAACACAAGTTAGTTCAGGACAGATTGCATTATACTAATAAAACATTTTTTCAAGACTGACATAAGACTGAAGTAACAGATCAAATATAGGGACTGAATGTTTCCTTTTCTCAGGTAGCAATGGAGACCAAAAAAGTGATGTGAGAGTAGAGCACAAAGGCAGGTGGGATCATTTGGGGTTTATCATGCTAAATCTGATATTAGGTGAACATGGGGGTGTATAATGTTGATACTTTGAGACAAATTACAAACATAGATGGGACCAAATATGGCCCTGTCCTCAAAAATCTATAAAAGATTGTCATAAAGAAAAGAGAAGAAGTTAGCTCACACAGCCAGAATGTAGACAAGGAAAGTAAGTTTTTTGTGCATATACATTGGTGAAAATGCATGAGGGGCTCTGCCATCCCAGAATAGTTAAAGAGCTTGGAAATATAAACCAAGATGTTTGTCTACTTTTTTTTTTTTTCTCCTTAAATTAGGATTCTAAGTACTTTTTAATTCCTTCGTTATTACACTATTTCTTTTTACCTCCTATCATGTTTTTTCAAAAATTTTACTTTTTAATAGGTTTATTTCGATACTTTGGCCTGTGGACTGGGTTCAAGACTTCTGGACATTTCCTCTGACCTGAGCCTACTCCATCTGTGGAGTACTTGAACACATCTTGGCCAACCTGCATGCACACAATGTACAACCTGTGCATGTCTGTGTGTACCCCAGATCTGGGCTGGCAGGTATCAGGCATGCTCTTCCTCTGCAGTGCCTGCAAATTGTTGTTTCCATGGCTAACAAACCCCATGTATCATTTAGAAAACCCAAGTGGCTGATTTGTTACTAATATTCAGCAGCAGTGGCCTAATTTCCTTTTTGGTTTGGTCTATAGGTTTCAATCATTGTCTGGTTGCTTTTCCCAGTTCTACTTTTTTTCCCCAAAACCTCAAAGAAATGCAATCTTCATGCTTTTTGGTTGAGAAATACATGACTCATATGTCTAAAAATCCAAGAAGATGTTGTTGCTATAATGACCAATAGCACTCACAAGACCACTTGCCTCTTATTTGGGACACAAAAATACTTTTATTTGTCTTTTTTTATATGAGATGCATCTTTGACACAAGTTCATTCTAATTATAGCTTTCTAGTCCTTATGATATTGACATTACTCCTCTTTCCTTTGTAAAAAAGATATATCAGAAGAAAACATACTTTTCCTGCAGGAAACAGATTTCTGATTGCCTGAGCTACAACAGTAAGGTCTTTTATTTGATGAGCATTTTGATCTGCACACTTTCCATTCCACTTGAGAGAGCCTTGAAGGCAAACAAAGAATCCCCTGGTTGGTGGTGGCAGATGCAATTTCCAGCTAGCTTTCAAAGGTGCTTTACACTCTGGAACCTATTTAAACATCAACCAGTGAATATTCTGTGTCAAAACCTGGAGTTCAGTGCTTTCCTCTACCAGTAAAGATGCACATAAGTAAGGTAAAGACCCCTGCCCTTTAGCTTGGTCTATTGCCTGATTCAGAGGCTTCCTTAATTTTCTCAGCCATGACCTGGCTTCCTGCTCAGAAGTCAGAAAACCACATCCTCACTGTAGGCCCTACTAGCTCTGCACTGAAATGTTTTGTACAGAGAATAAACTGCAGTAAGGACTCATAGTCCTGTTTGTTCTTAAAGCATTGGATACAGTCATCAGTCTTTGTTGCTCATTAGCCAACTTGTATGAATTCTGGTTAGTATTCTTCATGACAGGTATCAGCTCTTTATGCATTATTCTTAATCTACAGCCAAAACAACTGTTTCATCCCTGAAGCTGTGACTGGGGAAAAGACATTGCTTTTCACTGCTGTCAAGGCTTTCTCTGGCAATTGATAACCTGGGACAGTGCTGGAGATGGCAACAGAGCCACACACTGAAAAAAAGGCAAAGAGGGTTGAACAGCTCCTTAGTCAGACATAATCTATTCTGTGAGAAATATCACAGGTAGTCTTGGAATTAAATGTTATGTCATAGACACAAGGGAACTAAGTGAAACCTTTGTAGCCAGCTAACTTAATCTGTAACTACCTTGATTTGAAAAAATATTTTTTTAACATAGATATGAGTAATACATTTTATGGGAATGACACATGCAATTAATTTATTAAATCATCATTAATTCTTTAAAATGGTTAAACTGAAGAGAATAAAACACTTAGTTTAGACTTGGAAAAACTTACCAGCCTAGTTTTAAAAGCCATTAAAGGCTTGTATTTCTCAGTAAATAGGAAAGATGAACACTCAATGCCCATCAGCTTTTCTTGTTTTCTATTAAAAAGGCTATGTTTACATGGATAAGAAATGCCATAGTTATTGGATGCTTCTAACTGACTAGCCTAGAGCACTAGAGGAAATTACTCTGCCTGGAGATGAGTTAAAGTTTGCTTTGAAGCCTAATCTACATTTCACAATTGAATCGTCCATGGAATTGGTTAAACAAAATCTCAGTGCAAAAAACAACTTTATTTAGCTAAAGTTGTTGTGAGGCACAGAGAAATACAACTTGTGGTCTTCTCCACTTCTAGTTGTTCAGCTACAAAAGGCCTTGTACTGCATGAAAAACCAGACTTGAAGTGTTGTCAAATAGTTAATTAAAATATATATACATAATAGCATACATATTTTTTATATATTCTACTGTGCAGTTTTTATTGTCAATTAAATTAAAATATATTAAAAATTTAATAATAGAATCAAAATCTCAGATAACTGAAATTTGTGTAGATCGCCAAATCTGAAACTTCTGATCTTTGTAAGTTGGTTGAAGGCTAGTTAGGTTCATTATTCACAGCACATGTATCTTTATGAGTCCTCAATTATCAGAAATGCAGAGATGGCAGAAGCCTGAAGATGAGGTGGTGTTAGTCTGAGAACTATCATTGATTGCAACCTACCTGTAAGAAAACCTCAGATCCTTTCTTATGTGAAATTATTTTCAGGAGAAATTATTTAGATTACAATATCTAATTGTAAATTAATTTGAACTTGAGAGTTGTTTTTTTTTTGCAGTGCATGAAGATTGCTGTGTTTTACAGACTACAGATCAACATTTCAAATCAAGGCTAACATCTTTTTCACCTTAAACACAAACCTAAAATGGTCTCTCAGGGTTTGCTTAGCAATGATGACAGAAAGCCAGTAGTTAGGCTAGTGATTTTCTGCTTGAGGCAGTGCAAGCACTTGTCAGTGAAATGTTCTAAGGGGACCTTTTCACAACCTGACTCCACTGGTTCACAGGCTCTCACAGGCACCAGACCAACTCCACACCATTTGATCAGTGCATGTGACTGGGGAAAAAATTCAAAGAGCTCTTTCAGTGAACATTTGGGTCAGAACTTTTATTATATAAATAGACACCTGCTGCACAGAGCTGTGGCAGTGAACATGTAGGCATATGCTGCTTTTCCAGCATCTCTTCTAGGGGAATCTCAGATCTGGCCCCATACCTTGCTGCTTCTAGCATGCTTCTGCTTCTGCATCCTCAGAGAAGACACTGCCACTGTTTTAAACTTTACATGCTTCTTTATTCCTCCTAAACAAACTTATCCAACATTTTCTTCCCAGAGCTGGAACATCTAATAAAAATTATAAAGGCAAAGATCCTGCAAACCCTTTAGTGAAAATGATGGCAGCATTTCAGGTAAATATTTAAAAGACAAATATAATGAAAAACTTGAGACATTTCTATGTACACTTGACTCATTTCTTGTGCTGTGGAAATGATCCTGCCACATTGCAGCTTGTGTTGGTGTTTAGCTTACCCTATCAGGGCTTATTTTAATTCTCCATAATTCATGAGCAATTGACCAAACAGGTCAAAATGCGACAGTGATTCTTTAGTGAATAGTATTGAGAAATGCTTCAACTCCTGTATTATTGACTCAGTCAAAAATTTTGACTCTTTATAATCACAATGGTCTGTTGAATCAACATTGCTAGTGGGAAAATGCATGACCATTAGTATCCAAAACTGTCTGCAGAATGTTTTAAAGTATTTTACCATGCATATAAAGTAACCATTATTCTAAAATAATTAACTTGGTCCTAAGCCATTGAACAACAATTAGAGATGGAAAACAGGCAAACTAAAGGGTCATTTAGAAAATTAATGTTTCCTGCTTCTCTTCAGGATTTAACTCCCTGAGATCTAGTGTACATTAAGAATCTAGCAGAAAAGTCAGTCTGCCCATGCTCCATCACTAAGAGAGCTTCTGCCTCAGAGACATTTCTCATCTTGGCTAACTGTCTCTATTGTGTCATCATGTCCAGGTGATGGCATGATCAGACTTTAATTCAGAATTAGCTTTGCAAGATGCAGGCATGGCAACATATTGTACTTTGCAATGCTGTACATCTTTTGGCTTGGCAAATCCATGGAAAAGAGCAACATTTCTGACAAGTATGTCTCTGGATTTGAAGATAGAGTTAACAAACTAATCATTGCCTGTTCATCCTTTGATCACTTTAGGGACTGGTGGTTTTTTTCTTGGATATCTTCCATTCAAAGAAATCAAAAGAGGGATTCATGGGTTCATATTTTTCAGTTTTCATAACAAAGCTCTAAAGATACTTGAGACTGATGCTGTCTGAGACCTGTGCAGCAGCAGCCTCCCTCCAGAGCTAAACCTGGATCAGAGTTTCTGGTTTTCCAGGGCTGATTTTTTTATTCAAGGCTGGGGACTGAGAACTTTGGCCCATAGCCACCATTGCTGCTCCCATGCTTTTTGAAGCTATTTCTGATGCCTTCCACACAAACTCTCAAAGCCTCAGTTTGCTTTATCCCCTCCTTACTAAGTAAAAGTGTCTCCCACTCAGCTGCCCTCTACTCAGCAAGCAGATAGAGACTGAAGATGTGAATTATTTTTAACCAAGAATTAGGTTATCAGGAAAATCAGATTATCAGTCAATAATCAAAAATCTATCAATTAGAAAACAGGTGACAAAAACTGCTCACCACAGACACCCCTAGAAACTACCAGAAGCAAACAAAATTCTCACAAGGAAATCTATTTTATTAATTACCATCAGGATAAATCAGTTTTATTATGTCTAAGCAAGAACTTAGTTCAAGTATAGCAATAGGAAAGAGATGAACAGAAGTAAAAACATGTATATATTGTCTAAGAAGAAAGTAAATTCAGGAGTAATCAATGTATTGTATGTGTTCAGCTAACCTTTTTCTACTCCAGATCAATCACCAATAAGCACAGAAAAACATCACATGATGAAATACATTAGGAAAATTTACAACTGGCTTCTTCAGTAAAGTGCATCTTGACCTTGCACTAACCTTGAAATTTTGTGAGAAGGAGCAAACAGTCGTTAAACTATGAACAGCTTGCGTAATATTTAAGTAGCAAATATTCCCATGAAAGGTAATTGAAGTATGGGAATTATGAACACAATAACATATTTTTAGTTTTGTCACAGGTAAATGAGATACTGTTTTTCTGACTATTCACACAGGAGGCAGCAGGAGAAGAACAGTGACCTCCTTAACATACTTACATTCTACTAAAGATTTTGAAAAGACAATCCATCTTAGTAGGTCAGTTTTCCAAAGACAAGAGTATGTGTGCCAGAACTAAGTTCCTTGTCTGGATTTATTTTTGAACCTTGATATTTTTGTACATATATGCTATTGTGCATGCAGTCTTCACAGCAACATGCCAATATACAGAAATGCTGACTAGCCATGAGCCCTAGCTGAGGTTAATGCAGCCCATTGGCATTAGATAGCAGCACCTTTGAAAACAGTCTGATGATTCTTGCCAGACTAGCTAGTAAATACTAAATTACTGTGTGATTTTAGCAATCTCATATAAAACAAATAATATTGCATCAATATAAAACTGTAGTAATGCACCAGCTAATTAAACCCTTTGAACGATTAAGCCTTATTTATGGGTCTTCCAACTCAAAGAGATGATACCTGGCAGATCAATGCTAGTGTTAAATAAGTTATTAGCCTCTTCAAAGATTGCACATAAGGTCAGTGTATTGTGATGGTGGAACATTTTAATGAGCTGAACACTTGACCTGTGGGAACAGAACTGACAACAATTCACTTGGGTGGAGGAGCTCTGCATGCCTGAAAAACATCACATTTTCTTTCTAGACCTTGATTTCTCAATCAATAAAATGGAAACAATAATTCACTAACACAAAAAACCCCACCGAAGTTAAGTGATAGCACATGTAGAAGATTTGTAATGTTGTTATAGCACATAAAAATGTGTTATTAAGGTTACATTTTGTTCTCATATTATTAACCAAGAATTTATTTTACAACTACTCTCACCTTACAATATACTATGGTTAAAAGAAATACTGGAAAATCAAAAGAATTATGTTACTGGTGAAGTGAATCTGGCACACTTCCAAACGTTGATGAGGACTTTTTCAGGTCCTTCCTGGAGTTTTTTAGGGTCTCAGATCTAGCTTTCCCTTCCTACCCGTTTTTACATGACAGCATTGTTTGTCATCTATTTGGCATCAACAGTGAATGATAAATCTCTGTGTTGAGATATATGTCCTTTTATTCATACAAAAAACAAATCCAGCTCTGAAAAAGAAACAGAGATCTTTGCCAGCCCAGGACAGTATCATCACTGGGAATGTTTCACTAATATCTCAACCTGAACTGGAATTGCCTTCTCCAGTTCATTAATTCTAGCATATCTGTCTTCCATCTTCTAAAACTTATTAGAAGAAATCTAATTGCATTTTCAACTTAGTTACTGGACCCCTGACTTGAAGTTATAGACATGGAACAATTCCACACTTCACACATCTGTTAGAAGGCAACAAGCATGCCTTCTGTATCATGGATTAGGCTTGATCAGCTCTTTGATTTTCTTATTTCAAACCCTAGAGCTATTATATTAACAAAATCTTGCTTTTGTGCTTTTCTGTCACTGCCTGATTTTTCCTAGATTTTCTATCATATGGTTTGTTGAGAGGAAAGCTTAGTTAACCATTCATACTTGAATTGAGAATTCAGCATGATTGCCCAGTGAATGTGTGCCTGGAGGGAAGCAAAAATAGGGTTGCTACATGGAAAGATGGAGTGATTGAATTCAGTGCCTGAGGCCACAAACCTCATTTTCATGACTGTTAATATGTAGAACTAACTGAAAGTGAACTTGTGAGCTAGTGCATGCTTTTATTCTTGTTCCATAAAAACTAACATTATATGTTCTACCTGGGAGATTTATTTTCACTCTCGCAGAAAAGTATGTCACTGATCTAAGCCTACAGTCTGGAACATGATCAAATGATCTACTGCTACAAGAAGCTATTGAACCAATAGTTTGAAATTTTATCTAATATACTTCTCAATGCCATGGATACCCATTAAAGGCACATTGTTCAAACCCTTGAAATACTATTTTCCAGCACTAATGGCACAATGGCTGAAGATGTTCACAGAACCAAAGAGTAATTGTGTGTGGTCTCATCATGAACATAGCTCAAAATTGTGTTTTGCCTTAATACTGACACAGTAACTCCTGTTATGGGTGAACCTCTGTAAGTATTAGTTTAGAGATAAGTATTGTCAGGGCATTCAAGCACCATTGAATTGAACAGAGTTATTTATAGACATTACTTGTGCAGTATTTCTAATAAGCAACATAAACTCCAAGCTCCTGCTAATGATATTTATCACATACAGAAAATTTCATCACATGTTGTTTGATGATGCATCAGTGCTTTGTTCAAAGATTCAGTCTCTGACTTTCCATCACAACAGTGATGTCTGGCCATTTTGTCAGGCTTCAATGTATTACTACTGACTCACTGCTGGGCTCAAGCTTTCTTTTATGTGTCAGTTTGACAATGGGCTCTTAAAAACACAGTGGGAGGTCTTCAATGAGACAGCCTCCTAGCCACTCCTACATCAGTAGGTGTCATCTTCTCAAGTCCTGACTATAAAACATGATAGATGGCATGAGCAACAATAGATCTAGAAGGCCTGGGACATGGCTGCATGTCAAGTGATTGAAGAAGATACAGCTAAAAGTAAATGTGTGCTCAGCAATACTCAAAAGCTTTATTGTTTTCTCACTTTCTAAGAATTGTTGGAAAGAAAAACGCCTGTATCTACTCGTCCAAATGAGCTGAGAACTGGTACAGCAGAACTTAGCTATTTTGATTTGGATTTGGAAATTTTGAGAACTCTTGGCTGAAGGGAGATCAGTAGGTCATGTCTAGAGGCACAGGAGAGCTATGATTCATTTAGAATAGGAAACATTGACTACTTTTAAAATACCTCTTAAGCATCACATCATTACCACAGAACTCTGCCAATGGAAAAGATTGGTTTGCCTTGTTTTGTTTTGGTCTTTTGGGTTGCTGCAGTGATAGGGTAGTCTAGAAGTTAACAAAAGTTAGTTTCCCTACCACTGGGGAGGTTGTGTGCTCACCATTTCTGGAAGCATCCAAGAGGAGTCTAGATGTCACACTTGGGAATATGGTTTAGGGGTGATAATGGTGACACTGCTGGTTGATGGTTGGACTAAATGGTCTTGAAGGTCTATTCCAAACTTGATGATTCTTTGCTAAGTACCTTCAAAAGAAGAAAATGTGAGTGATAATCTAGGGTCAGTTCCCTAACAAAACCTGTTTGTGCCAATGTATTCTCACCCTGATTCTGCAATGCTATTTTGAAATTTTCCATCTGTTGTGGAGCTATTGGATTTACAAAGTAGTGGAGAGATGGTAATTCTATATTAGCAAGTAATATGAATCTATGTCAGTGCACACAGCAGACCATAGGTAGGAAGCATCACTGAAAGAATGGAGTTGTTCTGCAGCAACTTATTTTCAAATTATTTACAAATATTCAAATGCAAAGCAGAGGAAATTTTGTACTTTAAAAAAACCCCCAAAAATAACTTGTCATACTATTGGTTCTGTTTGCTTCTATCTGAAAACAAAAACATAGTTTATCAAAACTGGGATCTTACCTCACTGCTCTCAGTATAAATCCTCTCATATGATCATGGTGGTTGTTTTACCATCTCTATGGAGAAATCTCATCTAGTTTAGCAGTTGATTTTAATCTCAACATGAAGTATGGATTAATAAGTGAATTATGGAATGGAATGATTGACACTGCAAGAAATATGGTTATTAGAAAGCGGGATTTGAAAACATTATTAAAGAATGCAATGAATAAGTGTGAACATGGTGATTAATAGTATAATGTAGCAGAGGAGAAAAAAAATGGTTAGCATAGTAGGAAGGGAATAACCTGAACAGATTGTCTGCTCATGTACACTGCCCAAACCCAAAGGAAATTAGGGAAGCTCTGACAGTTTATGGCAGCCAGGAATCTGGCCCCAGGAGAAATAAACTGAAATTAGGAAAAAAATTAAACTTTAGCTAAATATCTGAATAAGAATCCTGACAGCACGATCCCTTTAACTGAGAAACAGTCTCCAGTGGGAAATGCTGAGTATTTGGAACTAGATTAGGCAAAGCATTGAAAAAATACACTGTGGGGACAAATTTGTACTGGAGGGGAGATGAATTAGACAGCCAAACAGGTCATTTTTACACACTCTATTAATTACTTAAAACTGATTGTATAAAGAAAGGAAAGCGCTTGAGAGAGTTTTTGTCTATATAGTTGTCCACTGGCCCTGAGACTGTGTTCAGTGAGTGCCATACCCAGATGGAAATATTCCATTGGTCAGAATATGGCTTATATCATCTTCAGCTGGATGTAGTATTTATTATGAATAGCTTTTTTCCCCCCACATATAATAGCAAATAATGAGAATTCAAAGCCATTAAATGAGGATGTTTCTGTGGGTGTCAACGGGATTAGAAAGTTGGCCTTGAAATAGATACTTTTTTGTTTCCCTATGATGGTGTTGTCATACTAGACTCATGTCAAGCATAAGAAAACAGAAGGCATGCTTATCATAAGTTGTAACTGAGAATGTCCCTTCGTTAAATTAGAAAGAGAAGTCTAGGCTTTAAATGAGAAAAATACAACATAAGGCTCCAAAAAGCCACTTTCATTTTCATATAAATATGTAACCATCATTTGTTTAACTCACACCAAGCTATCAAATTTTGTGGTGGGCTATAAACTTGTTGAGTCATTAGCCTGGCTGCTTAATGGAGGAAAACTAAATTTCTGTTCCTGCATAATGACACTTATTCACTGTAGACATTTGCATCACTTGGAAACGATAAAACCTCATCCTTCATAATGAAGTTCTGAGCTGACAAAGAGGAAAATATAGTGTTGTGGGACAACTATGAATATAAAACAAGCTTAATAAAGAAGTAGTGACAAATTATATTATGCAAAATGCAATGCAATAAAAAAATGTTACTAACTCATTGGAAATGTCATAAATAATCTAAATAGTTTTTAACTGTCAAAGCCTTGAAAAATATATTCCTTAAAAAAATGAGGTACAGAATAGATGCCAGTTTAATTGCCACCATATTTTGACAAGCATGGAGAACCTTGTATCCAGTTTATTTGCTGAATTTAGCTTACTTGCCTAAGATGAAATCATGGGGGGAGCAATACTATTCTGTTTTTTCAGCTCAGTGATGTCCCATCAAAAATGAACTACCTCAGCCATCTTTAAGTATTGATGTTTTCCATTACAGATCAACATTTACAGTTTGCATTACAATCTCAGGAAAACTGATCCCTATAAAGCAAGGAGAATTTCTAATATAGATGCTCAATAAAGTCATGCACTGCCTTCTTAAAATCAACTTTCTTTTTGAACAAGTAAATACACTGTCTGCTATATGTCTGTGGGTCAGCAAGTGCAAGAAATCCCACTAGGACAGCTCCTTGTAATATAAAAGTCTTTGTCCAGTTTGTGTGTCCAAATTACTGATTTTTCACTCTGCCAAAAATTTCATTTTACAGAAAGGAAAAAGACACTAGAATTTCAAGAATTGCTAGAGGCTCAAATAATGTCTTAGAATCTATTTCTGCTGAAGTTTCATTGATTCCAACAGCCCCAGTGACTTGAAGAGAAGCATCTTTGAGTCTTCCATAACCAGAAACATTTCTATTAATGAAAAAAGTTGCAAAATTAACTGCTAGTGGGATCAGATCCTCACTTCAATTGAGATTTCCCTGATGACATAGGCACTCATTTAATTATATTCTACTCATACTTTAAATATAAAATGTTCAGGATGCTTGAACCAGTTACTATGTATTCTGGAGTATGAGGCTGGTAGGGATAAATGACACATTTAATCTACTGCTAAGAGATCTGCTGAAAATCATATTGCCTTGAAAATACAAAATTTTACATGTTTTGTTAATGATTTTGATTTATTCAGTTTTTATATGGATGACAGGCGCCAAAAGTTGGAAATCCTACTTTGTCTTTTAAAAGTGAAATGTTTTCTCCTGGGGAAAATGTATTTTAAATTTACCCTCTGTTTTTTAGAGAAAACACTATTCATGTCTTCATGAAAGCACAGAGGAGTTTCATCCTAGATCAAGTACACATTAAAAAATTGAGCTATTTTCAAAGGAGCATGGGGATTTTTATACCAGTTGTTATTATAGTGCTTCATTTCAGAAACACAAAACTCAAAGTAAGCAGATCTTAACACGCTTGTGAACCTAGTGTGAGTTTTTCTTTTACCCTTTCACATTTGGAACTGGCTATACAAAATTTTCCATTATGCAAGAGGATTTGGAGTCACTCCTCGTCTGTGCTCTCTTTGGTCATGTCCAATAACTGATGTTTCCAATAACTCATTTGAATTTCCAGCTCTCCTGGGCAAGGCACTAGTCATTGTGGTTATCTCTAAGGCTTGTAAATCTTCTTTTGTTTTGAAAGTGCTTCATTTAGCACATTTAAGGCACAAATAAACATTTGCAAAACAAAAATTAAGTGATTTTTAAGCCTGAAATGTGACTGCAGAGATTCCATCAGAGAAGAAGAGGATCCAAATTGGCCACAGTTTGGCTGCTGGCAAATGAGGAAAACTTTCCTGCCCTGCTGTTTTTGTCTCTTAATAATATGGAGACAAACCTAGTGTTTGCTAGATTTTTCTAATTCATTTTATCACACTAACTTACACTTCTGTCTAGGGACTCTCCATCTGTCCAATGCCAAAAGAGCTAACTACTCCAATCTGATAAGAGCTATGCTAGAGAACAGAAGGATTAATTGCATTTTTCCCAGATCATATTCCTTGGACTTTCTGTGGAGGCCATAATCAGTGCAGTCTGCAGACACACTCCATGACCAAATAGGATGCTTGACATTATTTAGATGGCTGTAAAACCAACTTTTGTGGCTGTTGCCTGGTCAAGGATCTATCATGAAACTTGAAATGAGGAAAAAAAGCTTGAAGATACTTCCCAAAATGCCAAATGAAGGGGGAAGGAGATTAGCTGTGCCAAACTGTAATTTGCTAGACATGCAGGACAAGACCTGCTTGATCTAAGTCAAAAGCTTGAGAATGGTTGCCCCCAAGCACAAAAGACTTCTGTCTTTGTTTGCAGGTCTCAATTTTCACCCCTGCTTTTTGAAGTTGTATAATTCACTGTTGGAAAGAGCAACAGATTGAGAGAGTGACAAACCATTTAGTTAGGAGCACTCAGACATTGCAGGTTAGAAGGGATCCAGCAGATACTTTCACTACAGTTTCCTCATTGACCCTCAAAAACTTTTCCTTACTCAATTCTGATTGTCTTCCCACAAAGTGATTTTATTCTGTTGAATGGATATTTTCAGCAGAAATAAATTAACTTTTGCAGATGCCAGAAGTGGCAGCTCCAAAAACATATTAAGAAGAGGCCTGATTTACTTTTGCTTAACTCACTTTGCTCTTGCCTGTGCTGCAGTGACCTCCCAGTCTGGATTATTTCAGGACTTCAGGATCAGTGAACCACAATTGTAGAAGCTGATACCAAGCCTTTTGTGCCAGAAATTTCAGTATGTATTTGCTATTTTTATTTCCTACTTTTGTGCGTCATAGAGGTTATTGATTAGAGACTGAAATATTGGGGCTTCTCTTCAGAGCTAGAAATATTTTGTGCTCATGGGTTCTGTGGGACCTGTCTTGAATTTCCTTCTCAGTCCTGAAATTGCATTGGATCTCTTCATGATGGAAACAAGAGTAAGAATATCAGTGTGATTGCCAGACTTTCTCATTATTCAGCAAGAAATTAATTTTTGGAAATCAGTCATCTGAAGAGGTCTTCTTTTTAGCTGCATTAACCTTTATGTCATATTAATATTACATCATTTTGTTATATAATTTGTTTGTGTCTCAGTCATCTGGGAAGGCCTATGGTGATGTGCCTCTATCCCAGAATGACAGAAGTACAAACTGTACCAACTGTGCTGGAAAGAAGGTGTCATTTTTGTGTTTTTAGGAACACTCTGGACTTAAGCCTTTACATCTGCTGATCATCCCCATCTCCCATTTCATTTTGTAATTTACTGTCTCTTTAGAGAATGTTTAATCTATATAAAGGCACAGATTTTATGCCAGCATTTGACATGTCAGTCTTTTTTGTATGTCTCTTCTCTCAGTCTAAAATCTACTTGATTTGGCTTTTCTCTGTATAGGGATTATTTTTTCACAAATAGAAAAAAACCCACAAAGTTAACCCACTAAAAAGACTAATTCCTGAATAAATCATGCTGTGAGAAGGAAGTTGTATTCATTTAAGCATTACTTGGTGATAGCCATCAGTTTGTTTATAAGAGCACTCTCTCAGTGTACAACACCAATTCAAGGTTGTTTTTCTTTGAGCACTGAAGTAGATCTCACTGGGATCTATGCATTGCTTCAGTTATGATTAGAAAGACAGTAGTAATTTGCTCTGCTGTGACTGCTATTCAAGCACACAGATTATCTTCACTTCCCTCTGGATCAATGTTCATAATGGCTTTTCTCTTTGTGCTTCTGGACTGCAGCCCTGTTTCTCACATGCCATACCAAAACAGTAAACCCATAACATGTCTGTGGTTCCATTTCATCCAGTCAAAGGAAGCTCCCTAGAGAAAACCCAAAGAAATTCTCTAGGTTAAGCTTGTTATTCCATGCCCTCAAAATAATGAATTTGGAGGAGAAAATAAATAATAAGGAAAGCTCTCTGCACGTACACACTGTAGTACTTCTCCCTAAGTAGCCTTTGCTAACTCAAGCACCCTTAAGTCAGTCATTGAGTGAGAGAAGACTGCAGCACCTCCTTCACTTAGGGTGTGTCTTGTCAGGAGCTGTGGATAATACACTTGGGTTGTTCCCATAAGACTGGCACAGCTTGAGCCTGCCCTTCATTGGCACTACACTGATGAACGTCACTGGATTAAACATTTAAAATGTAGATATGAAGGGCACATGTAAGGCTTCAATGAACAGCACACACTCCTTTAGGATAGACTTGTATAAACAATGCCTTCACAAGCCTATAGAAGCAAATTATGCCAAAAAAAGAAGCCAAAAGCCTGATTTATAATTTGTTTAAAGAATGAAAAGAAGGGGAAAAAAATGCAGAAATTATATCTCCTTCCTTTTTCCTCAGGCTATACGCATGTGGATCCTTTCATTCCTGAATATCTTCATGCAATCTGTCATAGTTGTCCAGTTATTATTTCTAATTTTTTGTGCACTGTACAGGTCATATTTTACTATTTCTGTCCTTGTTCATGACTTTAGACATAACCTGTGAAATGCAGAATAGCAAGGTTAGTCAGCGTGTTACAATTCAGGTGCTTCAGTATTTGCAAAAGAATATGCAATCAAAGAACATCAACAAAACATAATTGACATCACCCATTGCATCTCATTGAATCAAGAATTACCCTCTGATTGATGCACAGTGATATGCAATCACTTGTAATTGATTGGAATTCAGTCAGTATAGAATGACACGATGAGTAATTACTACTGAGAAATAATGACTGGTTAAAGCAAAGAGAAGGGGCTTCAGACAGTCCATATATTCTGGATTTGTCTCCTTCAAGAATTTATGAACATCTTAGTGTGCAGCTTATTGTTTCTCTACACTGGACTTCAAAAGTTGTATACAAGCCTTGCTTTCAAGCTTTAAGAATTCATTGCGTAGAACTTTATTATATCTTGAGGTTATTAAACAAAAAAAAGCAAGATGAGATGTTCTAAATGCTTTGAGTCTTGAACAGTCAGAGCATAAAATATTGATGAATGTCCTTAGAAAAACCCTTTTTGAGTGTTCAAAATTAATAAGGCAGGATTTTCTAAGAGTATGTTTAACACAATCTTTTTTTTCTTGGTTTTAGCAGAAAAATATTAATTCACTGAAATCAATGAGTTTGCTCTTTTCTTATGTAATGTTTTGAATCACCTCCTATTTCATAGAAAGTTTGGGAGAGCTAGATACTGTAGATAAGCAATACAGGGGCAAACCCTTTGTTAGTGTCTCTGGTGAATTAATTTTCTCTTCATATGACTTATAACAGTCAAATCTCAAATCTCAACAGGTTTCAGACAACATATGGCAAAATACTGTGCCAAAAGATAGAAATTTAATTTGTTTTTACTTCATTTTGCATAATATGACATATATACTATCATATTTACTTCTTTTATTTCTTACCATAATCAATTTGTAGCAAATTTCCATTTAAGATGCCTCTACTGTATGTGTATATGAGGCAATTTTTCCACAAAATCTCACATAACTTTACTGCATTTTTCTAATGAATGTTTAGCCCACACAACATAAATCGATCCTCTCAATAAATACTGTCTGCCACAGATTCCTAATATATTTGGCACTCTGTAATAACCTAAATAAGCATGAAAAATTCACAAGAGAGAGATTTCCTTTCTTTTGATTTAAAAAAAAGCTTTTAAAAATTACACCTGACCAAATGGTAAAAATCCCAAAATTTTTATCCTTTAAAATCTCTGCATGAACTCTGTTTCAAGTGCCTCAACTTCCATGTTCTGAGGTTAAAGCTTACAGAGAGAGTTGTTTGCCCAAAATACACAATTCCTGACCAGAAACCCCCAGCAAATTCACAAATAGCTTGCCCTTTTTTTTCATGCTCTCCATTGCAAGGCAAACATTCTCCTTTTTTTTGTGTTCTGGCAATGAACACTCAGAATCTAAAAATCTCTCAAGTTTCTATGAAAATGTCAGAAGAAAAATTACACTCTTCTGAAGCTGTAGACAATGCAGGGGCTGAGATCAAGAGATAATAGTGAGAAAGAGATCAGACTGTGTTGCAGTTGCATCCTGAATAGGTTTGGCACATGTGAAGCACTTTAAATTCTTGCCTGAAATAGGCAGCTTGAATGGACCAGAAGAGTAATGTGAAGCTGAATGCCCAGACAACACAATTCACTTCTTTGACTATCTCCTTTCCCCTGTAGAGATGAGTCTGATGTGGGCTGAGACAGAAAACAAAGGGCCAAGCAGATCAGTTCTACCTCAAAAAGCAAAATTCTAATGTTTCTAGGAAAGGGATTCACTTTTCCATATGTAGGACAAGGGTGGCTAGTGCACCAAAGAACAAAGAGGAGGGGCAGGGGACACACAGAAGTCACCTCTGGAAGGTGCCTTTGAGGAGGTTCTTAGTCCTCTGAAGGCTGGTGTAAGAAAACAGCTTGCCAATATTTCCTGCTCTTAATTAAATTATGGACTATCCAGCAGTACTGAGATGCAATTTATTGCACTCCAATAATTTTTTTACTCTCTTTGTACCAAGAAAAATTCTTCAAAGAGCTGAAAGACATTTTAACTGATTTTTTTTCTGTATTTCAGTTTATGGGTCCTGTGGTTTATTATTGATTTGATTTGATGACTGGAATGTGCTAAGAGGAGTTCTCTGTTTCCTAACATCACATCCAGATATTTTTGGCTACTGCTGTAGTTTCAAGTCAACTCACTCATGCAAAGTTTTTATCCGTAGGTTCAGGTTCTTGCTTTTGAACTGAAGGGTTAATGCTACTTGCTTTGAAAACTTGTGGAAAGTCTCCAGGGTAAGGTATTAAACCCTTATATTGTGATATATAATGTCATATGGAAAACTGGAATCATGGTGGTAGCAGGCCTCAGTAATTTGCAAAAACAACAACTACCATTTGTGTTAGCATATAAGTCTATAAATTTATTTTCAAGCTGATAGTGTATTTGAAACAACACCATGGACAATAAAATAGTTTCTGCCATTTTATGAAGCTGATAAGAAGTTACAGTAAAATTTGTCTTTGTGTTCCTAGACACGGGGGTGTGTGGCAATGTTTTATGTGCTGCCCCAAAGGAGGATGCATTAATCTTACCAAATGATTCTGGCAGCTTTGACATATTCTAGTTCAAAAGTTTTATAACTGGAGGGAAACAAGAGTTTTAAGGAGCTGAGATTTTCAGTTCATCTGTGAATCGACCCCTTAAGATTTTAACAGGAATTGTTCATTGTCACCCTTGTTATCAGATATTGTCTCATGTTATATGTTGCACTATTGACACTCTAACATCCTATCCAAGTAGAGCAGGCACTGGCTCTTGCCTTGTTTCTCATTAATGCCAGCTCCATATAGCACACACTCTGAATGCATTGTGCTTACAATTCTATATACTACATCTGTAAATATTTCTGAGATATAAATATCTGAAAATGCTAGGACATCAGATTACAGGACAATTTATGTGCAAGCATCAGAGCCAAAATAACATTGTATAAAACAAATTCACTGCTGAAAATTATCAATATTTTGTAAATTGATTTTATAAAAATGTTATGACTTATTTTCAAAATGTATATGACTATGTATTGTATATTTTATGAGTGAAACTAAATATTCATTTGTAGTGCATTTCGTATGTTTCCCACTTGGTTGCTTGCTTCTTGTACACTTGGACACTGGAGCACATAAAAAAATTCTCTCAGTTAATTTGATTTAGAAGCTTACACGGGTTCAAGAAGAGAATGGATGAATTTAAGGTTATTAAAAATTGAGCTTTGAAAGCCGTAAGTTTAAGAATGTTGAAGTGTGTTAATTAATTATATCTGTCTACACCAATCTCATTCTCCTTCCTAAATTGGAACAGGATATGGGACTAAATGTATTTGTGGCTTGATCTGCTCTGACTCATACCATATGTATTTAGATCATCTTCTGATCTCCAACAACCCACTAGTTTTATAGACCACAGAAACACCCTTCGTTTTACTTTTCTTACTACACCAAAATTGTCAAGATGTAAAGCAAGAAAAAGCTTTAGAGGAATGAGTCACAAAATAGGCAGCATTGTCATAGAAGCGTTTGTGTACATAAAAATAATTTCTTTCTAAAAATCTACCAAATTCCAATCCAAATGAAGGAAATTAAAAAGAAGGAGAAAGAATCATAATAGATTAGTGTAGTAAATGCAAAGATTGACCTCAGTTTCCTTCATTCTCTACAAATTATTGAGTAGTTTTCAGGTTTTCTAAATTCTAAATAGATTTATACTGCAGGTACCTAGAAAAAGGGTATCTGTAATGTGGTATATTTGCATCTTGTTACCACCATATACTTCACCTTTTCAGGATCAAGACTGTGCAATGCAGAAGGTATCTGAACAGATTATAAAGTATGCTAACATTAGCAAAGTGTTGTCAATTCAATGCAATACACCAAAAAGAAACCCCCAACTTTGAATTTAGTCAGCAGATGTTACTTCCTGCCATGACATTTCTCCATTTGCACATTATCACCAGCATTTTGAAGGGCTGTGCAGACATGCAATTCCCATAGATTCAGACTACCCTAAGAGTCTCCCTCCAATGTAAAAAGTTCTCCCACACTGAATAGCTAATTCCAGTTGCAACAGAAATAATTTTGTTGTGAGAACTCAGGATGACTGTGGAGGTTGGAGGTGAGGAAAATGAGCCTTTTCTACATATAAGTGCAGAACACACCTATAGCAATACATACAGTATGTAGTAGGTGAGGAGGTGAGCTGTAGGTGAACTGTAGGTGAGTTCACAGCTTTTGCACACATTGGAGCAGGAGACCAGAGGGGGAGAGAAATTTGGGCTTAAGTACAAAGAGATTGGTGCAAGGCTGCATGATCAGCAAGGTCGCTGGTGACACACGAAAACAATCTCAATTAGAAGGGAATAAAACAGTATAAAATATGCCCATTGTTAGGGGAATGGCATACACAGATACCTAAGATCATATGGAAACTAGAGACAAGAAGACCCTGGCACATGTACAAGGCACACAGGAGGTCATGGGCATGTCAGCAGGAGGGGAGATGGTTCTGCTCCTGTGCTTCTTAAACTGGGCAGAGGGGATGGTTTACTGTGGGCATGTAGGATATGTTGTAGGATAAAAATTGACACCCATCTGGTATACCTGTCCTGCTAAGTAAACACATTCTCAATAATCCATCCCTGGGTGGTGTGGGTGCATTCTTGAAGCCATCCCACCCCACTGAATTTCTGGGTGACACTGCCTAATGAAGCAAATCACTGCCTGCTCATTGGAGATGAGGAATACTGTTTGATGCTTCTCAACTTCTTTTGCTTGGGCTCTGTGTGTGCTGCTTTGTTTGGTGGTTTTGCTTTGGTTTGATTCTTTTATTTACATGACTCCAGCAATTTACTACCTATGCATTAATTTTATTTACTTCCACAGGAACTTCCTAATGTACAATTGGCCTTGCCAAGACATGTATATGTATTTGGTACCATGGAGAATGCATTCTAGTTTTAGATCAGAACTTTATATCAAGCAGCACTTTTATATCAACAAGCTAGTTCCATATTTTGGCATTTTTATATTTAATTTAAAAAAAAAAAAGGGACTTTAAATCTGCAGTTCTCAGAAAAAAAAATACAGTTTATGCCATAGAAGGATGAGTGATGAGGAAGTCTTTTTTTGTTAGTTGGTGAGATGATACTTCCTGAAGCATTGGATACAGCTTACAAGATTCATGTTGGAAAAAGAAGAGAAAGAAATGGGGGAGGGAAGGACATTGATAAGCTGCAAATGTGATTTCTTGCCTATCAGAAAAAAAAAAAAATCTGTTTATCTTGATTTTTATTTTCCTGATACATGAGTAATGATATAACAATTCCATGTGGGCAGACTAAACAGTAATCATTATGGACTAGGTTAAAGGAAAATACCATATTAAAGAAAAAATATCTCATTTTATATTACCAAAGGAGTTTCATCACCTAGAGACAGTTTACACACTTAAACATTTTTAAATGTAATGCTCATTTCTAATCTTAAACTCAATTACTAGATTTTCCTCTCGCTCAGATCAAGGATGAAAACAGACTTTCTTCAAAGTGTGTTTGAAGTTCCCAGAAAAGTTGACTCTGCTGACTTTTTCTGTTCAGAATTTCATAGTAATTATCATAAGATATCTGAAGTTTTCTCTAGTTGTAGCTTCTCTATTTTCTGACATAACCAGATGCTTAGCATTTCAATTATTTTCCCTCATCTTGGTTGGCTGTTATTATTTTTTCTTCATTGTTCCTCAACTTTCTAAAGATTTTAAGTTCAAAGTGAAAACTTTTTTCCCCAGGAATGTGCAAAATATCTAATCTTTCATTTATCAGATATAATAGAAGAAAAGATCTTAGAAAATAACTCCAATTATGAGCTGCTTGGAGTGCACTAGGCACAGTCTCTGAAATACATGTAGAACAAGCATGTGTGCAGTTAGGGAGGTAGTCAACACTTATACCCCTGCAAGTCTAGTGCAGTTTGGTTAAGTGAGGACATTGTGCCAAAAATGGAGTAGAAAGAAAATTACCCATTTGCTCAAGTTTGTAACATGAATGCTCAACAGGAAGGAAAGCACTTTTCAGTCTACTTGCACTACTTCATATGCAAAATTAATTCATATGCAAAAAGAGAAGTATTTTTCTTAGCTGGAATTTCTGATGTTCCAGTGGGCAATCATATATTAAAAAGGTTTTTCTGAAGACAAAGATAAGAGTGCAAATATAAAATATCAATTACTCTAGAACATTGTCAGTTATTTTTCTGGTTATTTTCTATGGTTGGTGGTCTTTTCCACAGTTCTAAAGCAAAGAGCACAGTGGAAAAATATCTAGCCTTTAAACTACATTATAACAAAACAGCTCATCATTAAATTGGCCATCAAATGTATCAATATCCTCTGAATAAAGGCCAAATATGGTTGTTCATTCCTGAGGTAAATGAAATAATCCCAAGGGAACAGATAGAGCTGACCTGCACAAAGCTTCAAGGCTTACCTAGGTGCAATGTTTCCTGGTTCAGAGTGTGGCTGACATATGATGTGTAGCATCATAATCAAAGGGCAAATTTGTCTCTCTCTGGTGGGATTCTGTTGCTGGATAGGTTAGAGAAAGTGAAATTAGGATGGAGATGTAACAGCAGGGTTTAACAATGTCATCAACTACAATGTATTGCTCCAATTTATTCCTTTAAAGAGGGAGCTTTCTTCCAAGAACAATACACTTATGGACGTGTAGATGAAGAAGTGGAAGTGAAAGTGGAGAGGTGTGCTTCTCTCTGTCTCACTAAAACTCATTTATTAAATTTGTAAAGGAGAAAAAATTTAACAAAACTTTCATATTTACAGGAAATGTAAATTTACCATGCTTAGAGCACACTTCTTTATAGTTTAACTCAACATTGCCCACTGTTAATTCCCTGCCAGTAGTCAATAAATCGATTGGAATGCTCAGCTAAAAAAAATATAAAAAGCTATTTTCTGAGTTTTGCACTGTGCAGGAAGCAAAAGTAGAGGTACCAGGGTCTTTTCTTGTGTTTCTCATAGTTTCTTGCCATACCTCCAACTCTCTGAATAGCAAAAAGTTAGGTTTTGTTTAAAATATGCAACTTCCTTTACAATGTGTCACTGTTGCACACAGTTCAGTCCAGATCAGCCAGACAAAATGGAAAATGCTCACCACCAAATATGCTGCTGTCTGGAAGGTGGCACACTCTGGAGCTGGTTCTTTGCCACTCTGCATTATCACAACACTAACAGCTGCTCTGTTGAAACTGGGATGATTTACAGCAGACCTGAAGCACCCTGGGTTAAGCAGCAAAGAACAGCTGCAGATTGCCTTTACTTTGATGTAACTACTTAAATCCTACTTTTCCAATGTAAGAAGTTCAAGGCAAGCTCCTGTTGTACGTCTGCTGTCCACTGACAAAGGAACACTGACAAATTCATTAATGTCAACTTGATATCAGGAACACTCTGGAGCCTCTCCTAGCCAGTGTTGTTCTGCCAATGAGTGCAATTATATGTAAGGAACACTGAACTTTACTGCATGTGCTGATCCGTATTCTTTCTTTGTTTCTGGCAATTTTGTGCAGCATAAATTATTTTATCCACATGTTCTGTACGACCTAATTCTGCAAGACATGGATTATGTTGTGTTTGTTGCACATCACTGAGTTTGGCAAAGCCTCCCTTGGTCCCTTAGTAGATTTGTTAGACAACAACAATAATTGTCATTGATTATTATTGATTATTTGAAAGTAATCTTTTTAACCAACATAAGCACTTCACAAAAAAAAATACAAAAACAAAAACAAAAAAAATCCCAAACAACAACCAAAGCCCACACCACCACCAAACCCCCATGAAAACCCAAACAAACTAGGAAAAAAAGAAACTCATACACACACACAAAAATACTCAAAACAAGAAAACCCCAACAACTGTGCAACAAGGAAGATTTAGATGAAGTTGGAATACCCTACTCCAATGTTCATGCTCTGTCTCTTCATTCCAAGGGCTTCCACTGGAAAGAGGAAACAGTGCTAATTAACTGAGTAGCATCTAATCAGAAAGCAAACATCACTGCAAGCTCAAAGTGAACATCAGTCTCACATGTGCTGTCTGTGGTGTTTTATTTACTACCTTACTTTACCTCTATCAAGACATGGTTTTTGGCTGAAAAATCTTGAAAATAGTGCCAGGCATAGAGGCTGTTTCTTTCTCACTTTGTGTGAGGACAGCAATAAGGCAGAGTTAGGGACAGTTTCATAAAAGGCTAGTTTTAGAGGCACTTGAAAGGTATTTGATGTATAAAATAGGTACATGGCATACAGTTATGAGAGTTACAGACTAATCTCTGACTCCCCTGTGGGCATTATAATTTGGTTTTGTTTTTGGCACCATCAAAGATCTATGGAAATTCTGAGCTTCACATTATAAACACCAAAGTAGCCATAATTCTTCATTTATTACAACTCCTAAAATTTGTTTATAGGGACAGAATGGAAAGTTTATTAAAAATGTCCTCTTGATGCAATGCCTGGCATGTTGGAAATGCTATTAGTAATGATGAATAATGATCAGTGAAAGTACTGCTCAAGAGTAATGGAAACATAGTCCATGCAATAATATTTATACTTAGCATTATACTGACTGTCACTTGTATAGAAAAGGCTGTGGTGAAGAGTTACTTTCACAATGAACTCTATTCCTTTCTCAAGACAGATAAAATGTAGGCATGACACAAGCTTAAAAGTCCCTGGTGGATAACTGATTTTAGCAAGACTTCATATGTGAACATACAGGAGATTTTTTTATTAAATCTGCTGCAGGGCTCTGGAACATTTAAGAGAAAGTTACTTAAGCTCCCTGTGGGAGAGGGAAGCTGGGAGCTTTTTCTTGTTCCCAGATGTGCATATATGCACGGAACTGTGGACCTTGACATTATTTTGATTTCATCTTGAAATAAAATTTAGGTGCACACTGTATCTCCCTCTCTCTGTTCTCATGCCACACCATACTCCAACTCCTGAAGCTGTGATCTATTACATTTCCTATTTCACTTTTGATCCCAGTGACACTCTCTGCTTCCACATTGTTCTCTAGTAGTAAATTCCAAGCTGTCTGTGTAAGTAAGCTCTTTTATAAACTGATTTAAATAGATTATTTAATCATCTTCTCTTGTTCTCATATTTCAGGCCTGCAAGATTAGTTCCATGTTCATCTTAATGCCGGTTTGAACTGAAACCACAACACTCCTAGTTTTAGGATTTTAAACCTCATATCTGCCTATCTTGTCTTCAAACTGAAGAGCTCTGGCCTTGTGAGCAAGGGGAGCCACTCTTCATCCTTGGTCATTTTATCTGACACCTTTTCTGTGTTCTTAAAGTCTTCTTCCTTCCCAAGATGCAAGAACCAGAAGTGCGCATTAAACTCAAGAGAAGAGTTCATCAGATTTTTATGCAGGAGCAAAATTATGTTCTTTCTTTTCAAGATTCTTCTGGATGATGCAAAATATCTTGTTGTCTCCTCTGGCTACTCCTGCCCATTAAGCCAAGGATTTGAACATCACAGCTGTGAACATCAGTGATTGGATATAAAATCTCTTTCCCAGTTTGCATCTGTACTATATTGTGCTAGAAATGGTTTGGATTATTTTCCATAGGCATTTTTATCTGTATTGAATCTCATCTGTAATTTTTTATCTCACTCAGTCTTATTAAGTGCTTCAGGAATTTCTTGCCATTGCCACAGCACCTTACTTCCCAAAAGAATTTAACTTTCATCTAGAAACTTGTCACATTCACACTCTCTTTCTTTTAGGTCCCTTGGGGAAAATTAAGAAAGATCCATATGGATCTAGGACACATCAGGGAGATGGGATTGTCCTTCACAAGAAGCCACACTGGCCTGCTCAGTGATCCTGTTCTTCAATACAGACTGAAGAAGTCCTTGTTCCTATTTCTTTAACATATACTCCACCATCTTTGCTACTAATGATAGCACTGCAGCTTTTAGTTTCCTTCTGGGTCCTCACTGTACAGGAGCTCCTGGTGGCAATCCATCTGCCCTGTGCCACAGGGGCTGTTTGTAGCCCCATGGCCACATGCCTGGGTGGCAATTCTGCAGTGTGATGTGACAGTCAGCCTTGGATGATGCTACCTGGACTGGGTGACCTACTGACCTCCAGCTAATCCATTTGGCCCTGTACTTGAGTTATAATTGTTTCAAATAGATCTACTTTCTCTCACTGCTCTGCAGCAAAGACCATTTTCCATCAAGAGTTGCCTTCTACAAGGAATTCACTGATCTTTTCTGCTGTGGCCTGTTAGATGAGCACTGCTTTTACACACTTGTCATCAGTATTCCCATCACTTCCACAGGGTCTGAAGTATTTAAAGAACTTTTGTTATCAGTTTGAAAATCCTTTGTAAGGTATACTTGAATTTATTTTTAGAGCTCTCAATTTCCTGCTTATGTTTAACCTATAATTTTCTTACGGGTTTCTCCTCATTTTGGCAAGCTCTCATTTTCTTAAACACTTTTCCCTGTGATTTCCTTCAAAGCTTTCCCACTGATCCCATGGCAGCTTTTTTGTGGTGCTTTTTTTTCTTTTTAAATGGCAGCACGTATTTCACCCTTCTCCCATTACACTATTTCTTACAGACTCCAGGCTATTTTAAGCATCTTACTCTTTGGAATGTCCTTTTTTATTTTATTTTTGAGTTCTACTCTTTCTTTTTGTTTGTTTCTTTTACTGTTGTTTTTTTTTGTTTGTTTGGTTTTTTTCCTTAATAAAGTTGTCTTTTTTTTTTTTTAATTATTTTTCTTATATAATATTTTTTTCTTGAAACTGCAGAACCACATGCTGTATTTACTGAGCCTACTTTCTACCCCATAATATTAAAGCTACTTATATTATGGTTCCTATTATAGAAAGGCTATCCTACTAGTAATTTTTGAGGTGTTGTGTGCATTGCTGCTACTACTACCAAATTCAGAATCACATCTTTTCTGGGATCCTGAGACTTAATTTTCTTGTGAGTAGACACTCAGTAGATTTAAAAATGTTCTCTCTATATTTTCTCCTAATGAGGCGTTGATCCAATCAATATTTGAGTAATTGTTTTCCATAACTAATACCTCAACTGATACCTGTTCTAATACTTAAGACATTCCATGTAGGCCATGGTGCTAACTGTAATTCCACTCAACAAGGGTGATGTCCATACCTTCCAGAAAGGTAGAAAATTAAGTGCTTTTCTGTGCTGAGACCAAGGACAGCCTATTAAACCTCTAAAGATTTTAATCAAAGAAATAATATTCTTTTCTTTAAACACACCAGTCTGGGATTTTTTGTAGTTGAAATATGTTCTGGTTTTAGATCAGGTTTTGGGGTGTTATTAATAATGCATTTTCTGTGAAGGATGAAGTCTTGCACATTGTTTGAAATTGCCAAACTATGTTGACATTTTTTTACTTCCTTAGCATATAGAAACAATTCATTATTTATAACTGTTAGATGACATGCTTTCAGAATACTTCTGAAGCAGAATTCTCCATTTCTTCTGAGCTACAGTAAACCTTTTGTCATAAGGATTGTGAACAGGGTTTATTCTATTTCACCATTTAAACTCAAATTCTCACTTTGTCCTTTGCATTTCCTAATTACACAAGGAGGATAGATTTTTATCAAAGTGTTTTATTTTGGAATAAAGTTCTTTGTGTGGCATCAATGGGCAAATTATATTATTCCTGATGTCAGACAGCAATAAATTAGCTTCCTATTTAGTCTCATTCTTGTCAACATGAGATTTATTTAGTCAACATGTTGAAAATCAGAACACAAATAATTCTCTGTGGGCTGGAGTTATTTAATACCAAACGCAGGACAGAGATTTTAGTGACTCTCAACTTCCTGCAGCTGTTATTTACCTGTTCAGGATATACAGGAGGACACTAGAGAAGACAGAGAGGAGACAATTCTATAGGATTTGTAGTGTTGAATAAAACCACTTCTACCAATATTTCCTCACATCTTCTGGGTGCTATTGCTAGATTTATTTTCACCCTGAGTGAGAATAGTGGAGGATTTGGACTTAGGTGAACTACCTGAAAAGGGTGGTGTCCCTCAGGGCTCTTTTCTGGGCCTGGTATTCTTTCATATCATACTGATGACAAAGACAATGGGGGCAAGAGCACCTGCAGCAAGTTTGCAGATGATGTGAGGCTGAGCAGTGCAGTTGACACAGCAGAAGGACAGGATGCCATCCAGGAGGACTTGGGCAAACTTGACACGGACCCATGAGAACTTCATGAAGTTGAATAAGTCCAAGTGCAAGATGCTGCACCTAGGTGAGAGCAATCCTGAGCATGAATACTGTCAATGCAAGAGATTACTGTATCTCATATTTACCCGTGCCCAAAAAATTTTCGCTGTGTCTAAGACCGTGACCAGAAGTGGCATTTCAGGAGAGACATGGAATTATTCACTGTTACTTTTTACCTGTTTCACTTGTTGGTAAACTGTTATTTTTTCACTCATATGTATCTGTATTTCATTTCTCTTTGTTAGTGGAAAAGGATTGGTTGAAACTAAGGGGACATATATCATTTTAGAGTGTGTACCTCCTTAAATTGTCTTAAACCAAGACAAGTACAGATTGGGAGAAGTACTCAGAATCACAGAGTCACAGAATCACAGGTTGAACTGAGTTGGAAAGGACTACAAGATCATCAAGTCCAACTTCTGGCCCTGTAGACATCCCAAGACACAGACACCCCAAGAGTCACACCATGTGCTTTAGAGCATTGTCCAAATGCCTCCCAAACTCTGTCAGGCTTGGGGCTGTGAGCACTTCCCTGGAGAAGTGTTCCAGTGCCAATCACGCTCTGGGTGAAAATCCTTTTTCTAATACCCAACCTAAATCTCCTCTAACACAGCTTCAGGCCATTTCCTCAGGTCCTATCACTGGGCATCACAGAGAAGGCAGGCTGTACCAAAACAAGTGTGACTAGCAGGTCAAGGGAGGTGATTCTGCCCCTGTACTCTGCCCTCATGTGACATCTCCTGGAAAACTGCATCCAGGTCTGGAGTCCTCAGCACAGGAAAGACGTGAACCTCAGAGTAATCCAGAGGAGGGCCATGTAGATATTCAGAGGGATGGAAAACCTAACCTGTGAAGAAAGAGAAAGAACTGGGTTGTACACAGGCAGATAGTGATAGGACAAGGGGGAATGGCTTTAAACTACAAGAGGAGAGATTTATTCTAGATGTTAGGAATGAATTCTATGTTTAGAAGTGGTGAGGAAGAGGAATAGGTTGGCTAGAGAAGCTGTGAACGCCCTATCCCTGAAAGTGTTCAGTGCATGATTGAATGGGTCTTTGAGCAGCCTGGTCTTGTGGAAGGAGTGCCTGCCCATGGCATGGGTTTGGAATGAGATGAGTTTTAAGGTCCCTTCCAATTTAAGCCATTCTGTGATTCTACAATTCTGTTATATTCTACACATGTCTGAGATTGGCTCAATAAGATGGGGGGGGGGGACAGTGAAATCAGAGGGTATCTCTCTCACATGATTTGACGAAGCTTGTCTATCTGTTTGTCTGTCTTTTTACTTCCTGCAGTCTAACATCTCTGTATCTTTCTGATTGTCCATGTGGTGGCAGTCTCAAAGTATATTTCATCTCCTCTTGGCAGGAGAATTTTAATTAATTCTTTAATAAGTGTTTGATTCCTTATCAATTTAAGAATGAACAAAACAACCCACTGTGAAGTGACCCTCGGTAAAACCAGAATATTTTGTTATGCATGACTTCACAGCTGTTGCTCAGTAGTGTAGATAACATCTGCTCCTTTGCTCCACATCTCTGTGGTGTGGCACCACACTCTTCCTCACACTTACTTATCTTCCTTTCTAAGCAGGGCAGCCTCATACAAAGACTCCACAGCCATTCACAGACATTGCAGATCTGAGACATTGTGCATTTTGGAAAGTAGGAGTTGGCACAGCCCAAGGGATGTGAAGAGGCTTGCTAATGATTAAATGCTTCAGAAACCTCTGGCTAAAACAGTGTCCACCTCACTGTGACTGAGTAGCTTTCACCATGCCTTGGCTATGGATATTGGCCTTACTTAGTGGCACATGGAAGAGGAAAATCCCGTTTTGCTTGTGAGGCACATGAATTCCTCATTAAATTCTAAGAGGTATGATCCAGTTGTTTTATCCTTCACATCCTTTATACATCCTTGTTACTTGAGTCATGATCCTAGTGTGACAAGAGATCATGCTGTGGTGATTGGAGTAGTTAAAGTTTCCAGCCCTTCAATGAAGCTGTGAAAGGGACACAGCTGCAATGACATTTTCTCAACCATCGTGCTGAGCTCATGCCTTTGGAACTCAATTTGCTGCTGAATTGTCAGTCCTACAGTGCTGTGAGACTCCTCTGGCTTTGCATAACACAGTATAGCTTGAACTGGAACATGGGATGGGTGAGAAACAATAAGTGGCTTCTTCAATTTGGGATTTTTTATGTATGTATTTTCTAGAAAATGATGAAACATAATATCTGTTTTAAGTACAGGTGTGGTGCCTACAATGCTAGGTGTATGCCATTTATAAAGGCAATAAGAAAATAATTTTAAAAAATTTTAGGGGGTGAAGCATTTCTGCATATTTCTCTCTGAGTCTGAAAGATTGTTTTCACCTCATTCAGGCAAATACAAATAAATCACGTGCCTGTTCACTCAGCTGTATTTGACCACTAAGAGTTTTAAGTGATTTTCTGGACAACTCAAAATGTTCTAGTACAGATTGGAAGCTGAGAAAAACCAACCACACTTCCCAATGTAAGTGGAAAAATAACCATAGAAACAAAGCAAACAAATATAAAACCCTATGAATAGTATTACTACACAGGGAAGAATCTTGATGAAGTGTGAAGTATGATACAGGGCAGCTTGCTTGGGGTTTTACTGGTATGAGTGGTATGCCTCTTAGTTTATTAGCCAGGAGTAAAAATAAAAAACCTCTGAGGTGAACTACAGGGAATTCAAGTCACACTTTAAATATAGCCACTGAAAGGGGAATATAATTTAAAAGTTTTAAAAGTGATCAGGTTTTAGAAAAACCAAATTGTTTCTAGAATGTCTCAAATGAAATTCATCAGCTACTTAATTAGATACCTTGACATACAGTAAGCATTCATTGAAACCCAGTGGACATGAAATTTGACAAATAATATTTTGTATAACTAAATATATCACCATATATTCAATTACTAGGTAAGTCCAAATAATTACATGTGATAAGAGAAGATGTTTCAGAAAAGTATTCAGGAAAGTCAGAAAAAATTAAAACTATTGTACTAATATACTTTTACATGCAGATAAACATGTACATATGACCACAATTTGCAAGTGTCCAATGATTTTGTGTGTCTCAGCTTTTGAAAGACCCTAAAATTGGACCCCATTTCACAGGATAAATATTTAGTCTATTCAAAACCTCTACTGGGAGTCTTAGAATGGGCATCCTGAAATGCATATGATCATCATAGCCTGCCATTTGTTTTTTAATCCTTATAATAATCTATGTATTTTGCTGAAGTCTCAGTTCATGGTCAAGCCACAGGTACAAGAAATAAGCAATAGAATATTTTAAGAAATATGAGTACAGAAGGGAAATGATACAATTTCCCTGAAGTGAATCTGGTATTTGAAAGATGTCAGAAAAATGCCCTAAAATCCCACAACACCAGTAATAAAAACAAGCTGGGGATATGTATAACTATTTCTCACTTTCCTCTCTTTTGAAGACTTAGCCTTGACCATTAATATCTTCAGCTCTGCATATTTAATCATTATCTGGTTTTTCTACTGCAATTGTAGCAAAGGTATCACATTTGAAGTAGGAATTGACCCACTGGGAACTGGACCAGAAATTTCTCAAAGTTAAAGTGATGAAAAGATATGACTATCATTACCTGGGATAAATACTTTTAAAGTATTTTTAATTTAAGCTGCTGATGGGAAAAAAAAAATCCTAATTATGAAAATCCTAAATTATTTCTGTTTTGGATTTTATCAGCTCACAATAAAGCAGAAAGAAGTCACTGCTATCTGCTCTGTCAGTGTCAGTATTAGGCATAGGGACACATTAAGCATGCTTTAGTGGAAGGCTACTAAAATGGTAAATTCCAATCCAGACATGCATTACTATGAAATTTGATCTGAACTTGCTCATTATCCTAGCCTGCCTCTGCTAAGGAATTTAGGAGCATTCCTCTGCCCTGTCATCTAGTCAGCTGTACATATGGCATACAATGCTTGGCTGCCTGGGCTTCCTGAAGAGGAGTAAACATAACAGTGCTTTCTGCTCCACAAAACTTAATCAAAAATGACTGGTTTGTTCTGCTTCTGAAAATGTGGCCCATTTATAATGCCCTCTCAAGGGCTAGGTGCCCACCTAACTCAGCCCTGTAGGCTTGGCTGTGAATTGCACTGGAGGTAGGTGCAAAAATATCCTATAGGCTTGTCTCCCATTGCTTTAGGTTAGATGCTAGCTAGTCAAATATTCACCTTTTTAGTCCTTTATTTCGTGTCTTAACTTTTTGTCAGCATTGGAGAGAGATGAGCAAAAGACAACTTTAGAGGAACAGATCCTTAAGAACAGCTGCAATTTAGGAGAGTCATGGTGTCCACAGAAACCTAGGCTGCTCAAAAGAATTCACAGACATTATGGAAAACACAGCATCTGTCTTAGTGCTCTTTGGGGAAAAAGAAGCTCCTACAAATATTACAGCAATATTTAGAGAAATAAAATGGACCTGGAAAATCATTCCTCACAGCATGGGAGAGACTTAAACGAAAGAGAGATGCAATGGATGCTAAATTGGATAAATTAACCAAACGTGTGCATGCAACAGGGGAAGGAATAAGCAACACTGAAGAAAGGGAAGATGAAACAAAGAGATCTATGAAGTGAGACAGAGTGTTGATTTTTAATGTTGAACAAAGCAGGAAAATTAGAAAACAGAAGCCATTGCACTCTTGCTGAAATTGAAAGTATACAATTGGACGTGATGCTTTTTGTTCAAATCTTGTTCAATTACCTTTTTGAGCATAATAAAAAAGCCTCATCATATAGTCAAAAGGACCATAACTGAGCTCTTCTGAGACCTGACAATAGTGTTGAGATTCCAAGATAAAGACTATATTAGTCAAATCAGGTAATACTGACATGGGGCAAGAATCTCTGGCAATCAAGATAAGCAATTGCTCTGTATCTAAATCTGAGTATCAAAATCCTACAAACACAGAAAGTAGGAAGAATACTAGAGCATGCAATGAGGTATTGAACTATTCAAACACCAAAGAAAATCTTCCAATTCAAGTTTTTTTTTAATTCTGCAGAATATTAATTCATCCCTTTTACACCATCAAAACAGTATGATACCTTCCAAATAAGAAAGGAAATTTAAGACAATGTCTAAGAAAAAATATGTATATTCAGTCTGAGATAAGTGATTAAATTGTCTCTTCTTTCTGAGTTGTGTATCTGCTGGACATATATTTTTAAAGCAAGCATTAATGATTATAATGATAATTATACACAGCTGCCTCTTTTTTTTTTTTTTTTTTGTTATGTTTTGTTTGTTTTTGTTTCTTCTTGCTGTGAATAGCATATTGACTTTGATAAAAATACTTCACTGTTCACACATTTGAGGCCTGGGTTGTGGGGAAGGCAGGATTATATGTTCAATACAACCTTTCTGAATAGTCTCCTCTGTGCCTACATAAATGTCCTCTTTGGTCTACTGCAACATAGCTCTGTTTGGCTCTGTCCAGTCTTGACTTCAGGATTTTTGCCTTGCTTATTATTATCTCTACCTGTCCAAAATCCATCCTTAGAATTTCCTCTTTCCACATGTCTCATCAATTGGTGCTTTCAAATGTCCAGTAAATGTGCATATTTGATAAGACAGTCAGCCTCTACTAACAATAGTTAGATCCCTTCATGGTCATGGTATTTCCTTACTCATCTTCTATTTCTGTGTCTGGCTGTAGACCATCTAAAATCCTCAAATACTCAATGGGTAAAACTCTCTCTTTAATGTTCACCTGTTTGCTATCCTACTGATAAAAAGGAATCATCACAATTTTGTATTATCCTCATTTGTGTTCTCCTTTGTTTCTTCTTCTTATACTGCAAAACCAAAATTAGTCACTGACTTAATGCATAGCAATCTGGATTGTGCCTAATCAACTCTATTAAAAGATAAACCACTTTTACCTTAGCCTATCTCCTCACATGGCATTCAACTGTTAGAATGCTATATTAAGGATGTGACATTCAATGAAAAATAGATTTCCAATACGACATTGTGCATTGCAGTCATGGCCAGACCTCCAAGGTTTCAGTTGTCCTGAAGGGTAAACTGAACTATGTTGTTTTGGGACTTTTGTATTTGAAAGGTGGATTTGTCACTGCTTTACTGCACACTTCATCCGAGTTTCCTAGCCTACTACTTCTCATATCATGGTGGGGAGGATCACATTGCAGCTGACTCCAGGCAAACATCTTTGGCCAAGTGAAAACACTTTCCCCTCTTCTCATTTTTTATGTGAGCTTGCCAAAAAAAACAGTAATGGCATGCAATTTCTAAAGCTAATATTTTATTTAGAGATCAACAAAAACAACCAAATTACAGCAAAATGACTCACTAAACAGGAGAAGCCCCAGAAGCACAGATTGAGTGGGACAGATTGAAGATGTTTGGAAACAGATCAACCTTCTAGCCACTATGTCTCTATAGTGTTTACCTTCTTTTCATATTGCATTGAAAATCTACATTTTTCAGCTCAAGTAAAACTCCAGTCTGTCTCACTACAGACCTTCCTCTAGACTTCTCAGGAAAGTCTCTTACCTGGAGCTCCTGAGACCTGGGACTGCCTTCCCTTTTAGACTGGACACCTTACATGAGTATCCCATTTTCTCTCTGCCTGTTTGAACACTTTAGAAAGTTTTCCAGAGCCCATCAAGCTCATTTGGACTACTGTGGAAGTAATCTTTCTCTTCATCCTGCTTTCCAGGAGAAAATGCTTCAGGAAGTGCATTGACCCAGACAAGGTAAACAGAACAATTTCCTAGTCTTCTGCACAACATTTTTACTCAATATAAAGTGAGACAACATCTGATGCAATATAAAACATTTTAATTAAATGGAAATAATTGTCTGGCACTGCCTGAAATTTCTTTCTTGAGAGTCTATAGCACTCAAAGTTATACCTTTTACCACAGACTCTTTCCTCCTTCCTGGAAAGGTCTTTTACACACACACACGCGCGCACACACACACAAACACGTTTGTTCCTTTTTTGTCTTGAGTAGCTGCAGCATTGTGATTGCTGTTCTGTTTCTCATTCATCTCACACTTTTAATCTGGTTTTTAGGGGTATATTTGCTGTCACATTGTCAGTATCCCACCATTCCTTTCTGGCATTCATCAATGTCATCCTGTTCTTCACTATGTCGTGGTGATCTTCACTCTCTCTCTCAGTGAGCTGAGCTGTCCCTGCCATTTGGAGACCTTGCCCCAGAGTTATGATTCTTGTACCCACCCAAAACCTGCGAATCATCTGCCCTCTGTACAAACTTCCCTTTTGACCTGCCTTTTTGGAATCCCAGGAGCTGCATGTGGATGCCAGAAATCTGACTTCTACAATGCAAATATTTGCTGGAAGATCTGTGTTGCTCTCATACCCATGAAAGAAGTTGGCAGAAGATGAGACCAGCTATTAACAGCTCTATGAATTGTTACGCAATATGAAAAAGCAGTTAATTTAAAAATTAGTCTAAATTTAAATCACACTGTTGACTTTAAGCTTGCATGCCTCAAATTCCCATCTGTAAGCTTTTTGTTGCATAATGAACTTTTCTGAACTCTTCTGGTTTTGTGCAGACAAGTGGATTCCTATTTGAGACATATTTTGATATGCCAGAAGGTTTCCTATAGTAATGCTTCCAAGGGAAAAAAAGAATTATTTCTTAGTGCTTGGTTTGTTCAGTATATACACAGTTTAGGGCCACAGGTGAAATGAGAAAAAAAATCAAATAAACAAATATTGAATGCTTATTAAATGAGCACTGTCCAGCCTGTGTAGAGAAGGGGGCAAGAATCTTGTGGAATGCCTAGATAGGTAGTGATCATGACACTAAATATGTTATTTTCAACATGTTAATATGTCAAAGTGCTATGTTGATAATGACAACTAATACACCAGGAACTGAACAGAGGCTATCCAGGTCACTGTAATTGTGGCATTACCTAATGTGAAGAGGAATCACTCAAAACTTTGGTAAAATTGTTTTAACACTGGTTTTGTGCAAAATATCAGAAATACCTCAATGGCATGAAGAGGGCTGTTTTCCCTCATGAAGAGTTGGTCTGTTGATAATCCATGATGACATTAAGAAAGCTCATTCTATGGCTGACCATAAAAAAATGTTAAAATAACTTCTTATAATATTACAACTGAAGTTGACACCTCTTGAAGAAACCAATTGAAGCTTTATTATCATTTTGACAGTGACTGGTTTTCGCTTCCCTGTTCTACCTTGCATCATTTTATGAGAACTAATCCTATTTGTATAACAAATTGTACATATTATGGCATTTTAGTTGTTATTATGTATAGTAATTGTTGAGATACATAAACTTGCAAACATCAGATATTGCATTTTGATGATATCAAAAGTAGATGATACATGTATTACATCCTTACTAAGCTCCATAAAATTTAAGAAAGAAAAAACTATTTTTACTAACTGCTTGTTTAGAAGTAGTCATTAGATTGCTTATGGGGCTTAGAATACTCTCTTTTCTCACCATTACCTTTCAACTTTTGAAATTAATTATTTTGTAATATTCAAATAACTTTTTTAGAGTTTATATGGAAAAGGAAAGCATTTAACTCCTCTGGGAGCCATACTCAGTCTCCATAGAGCTGGATGACATTTCCTGTCCCAATTTTAATCTGTATTAATAGGAATTAATTCCAAATCCTTCTGTCAGGTTGGCACATACACTCTGAAACAGCTCAATAAACTAGATCAGAAAAATCCATATCAAGATCTAAAACAATATGAAATATTCCACTAGATTATACTTGACTGGAAAACAGCTAAATTTCATGGTTCATTTGCAGCCATTACTGATGAAATTATTTGAATGGGAATATTTATACAACCAAATTAAGCTGGGTTTGGTCTATTATGATAGTAGTTCATGTTGAGAAATAAAGTTATTTTCATATTTAGAATCAACAATGAATGTTTTGAACCAAGTGGTTTGGGCATATGTTTACTAAATATACTGACAATTTAGTAGGAGGAACTGTGATGAAAGACTAATTGATAGGCATTCTAATTGTGTCAGTAAAATATCAAAATAAGGCTTGCAAATTGAGACAATTACTTCAGAATTAGTGAACCGCTCCTCTTTAAAAAAAAAAAAAATAGTATCAATATACTTGCCAGTTAATCTATGTATTGCCAGTATGCCAGTAAGAGTCAGTAAATGTATGACACAAGTAAAACTTAGGCAACACAGAAAGTTCTAAAGGCAAATCCACAGAGAGAAAAAATAATTATAATGAAGAGTTTGTTCTTCGCTGAGTTGTAAAAAAAGAGTTGTATAAATTTTTTGACAACAAGTCAGTTGAATTAAAAGATTTAGGTAAGAGCAAAAACATAAAGCTAAGTTGTTACTGTCATATATGGAAAATGGAATTAAAGCAAAAAAAAAATATTTGTGTGCATATAATGAAGTTCTGTAGCATAAATTGTTATAGCTCAGCTAGAAAGTCTGAACGTTTTGGTGCATTAAGAATTTTATTCCTGGAGGTGATTTTTGTCCATGTAGTTATTGAAATGCTGCCAGGACAGACCTAGCCATATAATTATCTAGAACTCTAGCAGCAGGTAACCACAATAAACTATTGTAAAGACTTCTGTAATTATACTCTCCTTGATACCCAGAACGAGATAGCAAAAAAACAAAACCACCTCTGTGTCAAAAGGTGAAAATTAATGAAATCCACTTTGTCAAAGTGTGAAAATATGCCTCATGAGAAACACAGAAGTTATAATGTTGTTCATTGAACATCCTTGTTGTTTAATCAGAATACTATGAGTTTGTTAAAGCAAATGTAAGCATAAAATGTACCGCTCACATCTACACTGAATATTCACTCTGCCTTTCCTAACCCCCTGGGTGCATTCTCAGCTGATGTGAATCTGGATAGCTCTTTGTTGACTCCTAGTTCTCCTCATTAGAGCCTTCATAATCCTCATCAGTAATTTCCAGTGTGAGTCCCAGAATAATTGGCAGTGCTATGGGCATCCATTTCACAAGCACTTGAAGTGAAATTTATATTAGTGTAAACATCCAGCACTCTTCTTTGCACTGCTCAGTGTCTTTGTAGGCCTTTGGAAGGGAAAAGGATGAGAGAAAGCAGTGAGGTGCACAGAAAAAAAGACTCTGTAAGTGGATGATGAAAGCCACAGAGAAGGTAAGCCAGGAATTAAATGTAAGGATCAGCTGTGAGGACTGTAGATATTGGTTGGAAGAATCCTGTTTTCCAAAACCCTCAAAGCTTTATACAATAATTTTATGCAAATGCAGCAGATTTCACCCAAGGGGAGAAGCCAGTGCTATGCATGGCTTTCCAAAGAGTATGCATCAGCTTTGCAAGTTAAATATCTCTTATCAATTATTAACATTCAGGAAAAGGTGACTAAAGTCTATCTGTGATGCTATAGTGAAATTAGATGAGAACTCAAAAAGCACTTAGGATAAATAATAGATGATTAACATGTCATATAAATCAGTGTATCATGTTATTTTAATTTGTTTGCTTTTTATTCTTTTTCTTTCCTTATTCTTAGCTTATATCCTCACTTGTTTCATAATACTGTTAAACTTCATTCTCTTATGTATTAGGTGTAACCTCCTGTTTTATTTATGGGCAAAGGTAAAGACATTAATAAAGGAATTGCTAAATGTTGTAATGATCATTCTATTGCTGACCTTTAAAAACTGAGGAGCTGTATGGTAGACCTGCCTTTTCCTTATGACTACTTAACACTGGTCAATTAATAAGAATGTGTGCAATAAATCTATTCACTTAATTAAATACCTACAAACAAAGATTGAACTACCATGTAATAAACTTTTAAGAACAAGATAGAGAATAATAATAGCAACAGTTAATAATGACGTTCAGCAACTCAAGAGAGGTTCATTGCTCTTTCTTGAAGATGCATGGATATTGTCAATGATTTAACACCATATGTGGTTAAAGTTTTCTTATTTCATAGATCTGACATTTTCCCTTGTTTATTTTCTGTCTTACCTACCCTATCATCCATAGCTGGTGGTCAGTTTTCTCTTTTATATGGTGAAACCCATGTTTGACAATCCTGGAAGAGAGTGTTCAGACACCTAACCATGTAACCTTCCCAGCAAGAAGCAGAGCCCAGGCAATAGCACAGTCCAGACCAGCACAGGGTCTGTCAGCAGATCCCCAATGTCCATGCAGTTTGCTGTTACAGGTGTGCAGACCTAGCCTCCAACAGTTAAAACTGCCTGCCAGTCTGTGACACTAGAATTTAAGACTGATTTCTGCTATGGCATCTCAGGTGCTGGATTCTAAGTGGCTGTGGGTAGCAGGTAGCTAGAGGTTCTGATGCCTACACTATTCCTTTCATGGGAGATAAAGTCCAGCTCATGAACCTGGAAGAAAACTAAAGCATTCAACATGTGAATTACCTTCCTTATGAGCCTCTATGATTGTATTTTGCAGTTAATTTTTTTTTTTTAAGCTAATATTTCCTAGGAAAAATGTGCAAATAATAAAATGCAGACATATCACTATTTATTTTTCTCATATATATTTAATTTGGATGGGGGAAAATCAGTTATATAACAGAAATACTCAATGAAATTGGAGTAAAAAATTCAGTCTGCACCTACTCTCAGTGGGGTCATAAACTACACTCATTTTCTGCGTGTCAGTAGAATTGTTATTCTTTCTTTCACAACTCTGTGTTATATAGATCTGTTCCCACAGTGCAAGGGGGGATGTTTGATTTTCTGATGATGCCGTGCTGTATTGTTATTTGTTTGTTTCTTATTGGCAGGATGCAAACAGAGGAGGAGTGTCTTAGATGAACTAGACCAAGGTTCAGACATCACACTGCAATTGATTTTGCATATCTTTTCCTTGTCCTTGCACTCTGTTAAAAGTTCAGGTTGCATTAGTGCTCGAGCTTTTCAGTGTATGTGAAAGAAATCTATCCTGATGCAACTTTAATCTCAGTCATGACAAACGTATATAGGCTGCTTGTGAGAATGAATTTCATTTGTATATTTTTGTAGGCACATTTACAAAATTTTAAAAGTTTGTCTAAACATACGTTTGTTAATGAAGCATATAAAAATATTTTAAACTAAAAAAATATTGCAAAAATATGAATTTGACATGAATGAGATGATTGATATGTAAAGGCATTTAAATGTAATAAAGTCCAGGTCCAGCTTTTTTAGCATCATGCAGCTGAGAAATGAAAAACAATACAGGTGTGCTCTAGCTTCTTTTAGTGACTCAGAAACCAGGGTATAATTCAGAATTTGCCTTTCTAGCTCTCCATTACTTGCAATTAAATGTTCCTAACTTGGGAACTGCGCAGAACATAGCCCAGAGCGTGACTCCTGACTTGATGTTCATCTTCATAAGGCTAGTGCAAAACCCTAATATAAATATTTGTTGGTATGTGAGGCTCCCATTTTGAAATGGCAAAATTGAAAAAGTAGCACCCACCTGATCATCAGTTGACACATGGATGGACAAAAGCCAGACAATTGATTACAAACCTCCTGCACCCAATGCTGCAAACTATATCAAAGTTTGTTTTTTACAGATGTCTTTACACAAAACTGTAATTTCTGTTTTCATGACTACTACAAGGCTTTACAATAGAATACTGGTTTTTGCTTATTTCCCAGGTACAGTTTCATATTACTTCTCTGATTGGCTTTACTTAACAAAAAGTTAATGAAAGTGGGCAAATGAATGATGTGTCAGGACAAAATGAGTTTCATTTTGAGCAGGTAACTGCAGGTGTTTATGGCTTGTTTGCAGTCTTGTTTGAAGGCCACCATGTTTGTTTTGTCTTGTTCTTCATGACTTTTAATATTCACTTGCAGTCTGGAAGATTTTTCTTAATTTCAGATACTCAGGTTTAAAATCCTTATAAGGACCTCTCACAGTAAAACCCACTATTTTCAGTATTTTCTATGCTATCCTGATAAGTTTTCATGTTTTCAACTCACCCCAGCTCCAAATTTATGTGCAGAGACATTTTGTTCTTTAATGTAATTAGAAAATTCGTTGATAATATCTGTGTCTATTTTAACAATTTATTTTCAAAATTGTTCCTTTTCCTCTTGAAGATTACTACCATTTAGGTTATGATCTTGCATAGATGGTAGATCTAATTGTCATTTACAACAAGCCCTCTTTTATCTCTTCTCAAAAGAGACTTTAAAATGGATGAAGACATTAATAATTCACTATTTTAGGCCTCTTTGCCAGAATGGAATAAAAACTGCCTTTGGATTCAGAAAGAGAAGCTTACCTTAAGTTATATGATTACTTCTTTTTCAGATGTATTTAAAATGTTTAAAATGAATTTATTATTAACTTCTAAATGGGAAGAAGGAATAAGTATGATTTAAATAATGAATTTTTATAATTAATATTATTTCAAGGTATTATAATTAATGTTATTTCAAGGTAGAGAAACCTCACAAGGTTGTAAATCTCCATTATCAAGAAGTCAGACCTTCATCTTCTCAAATTACTGCTACATTGACCTAACTTAGAAACATTTTTGCATGTCAGCATGAACTTTCATCACAAAAGAAATAATATTTATCATTGTTACCACTACGTATTTTTAAAACACCTCATGAGCTCAGAATAATACTAATTAATCCTTACATTGCCCAAAGGGAGAATGATAACTGTGATTTTCTTCTTTAAAACGAGGAACCTGATTGTATTTTCATTTATGCTGGCGTAAATCATAAAGCCTTCTACTGAAGTAGATGGAATTGCACTGCTGGGAAATCAACAAGAAATTGGTATCAGATATAGGGGAAAATGTTATAAAGGGACTAAGTGCTTTCCTAAAAGAATGACTCAGCTTCAAAGCTATCCAGAAATAGTGATTCCCACTTTTTAGTCTAATACTCTGACCATTACAAAGCACTGTCTTTCAGTTAAAAAAAACAAAATATGTTTTTGAGATTAATAACATGGTACTTAATTGCAACTAAGAGTGATAGTTGTTCTGCAATAGTTTTATAAGTTTAGCAGTTCAGCAGATGCTTTTACTTATATTTTTCTGAGAAAGTATAAAGCAGTACTCAGAATACTTATGTGCATTGTCTGTATCAAGGGCTCTGGGTGGCCTGGTTATTTCACAGTGTATTTAAACTACAGGGTAAATTTTTTATGAGTGGTATTCAAAGAAAAGTTTGGACTGGAAGGAACCTTTAAATGCCATGTAATCCAACCTCCAATAATGAATAGGGACATTTTTAACTAGATCAGGTTGCTCAGAGCCTCGTCCAACTGGACCTTGAATATTTCCAGGGGTGAGGCATCCACCATTTCTCTGGGCAACTTGTCCCAGTTTCAATCTACACTTGCTAGTTTAAAACCCTTATTCCTAATCCTTTTTCTATAATAATAAAAAAAAAAAAAAAAAAACAAAAAAACAAAAAAACACCAAAACAAAACAAAACAAAAAAAAACACACAAAAAAAATCCCTCAAATAAAAGAGTGCTAGAATCTCTAAGCCTTGACTGAAAGTAGCTGCCATATAATTACTGTCAAATTAAGAGGACTCAAGGCAGCATATTTTCTAAAGACTGTTGATGATAGTGAAGACTGATGTTTTTTGGGGACTGAAATCCTCTTCTGGTGAACTTTGATATTCATTAAAAAAAATAATTGGTTTTCAAATAAAGTCACTAACACAATGGTTATGGGTTATAAGTAAAGTCAAGTTGAACTAGACGGGGTAGTGAATCCATCAAAAATATTATACACAGAGACTATTTCATCTGTACAAACCACTGAGGACATTTATACATCTATCTTTGGAGAGAAAATACATGCACAAAAAATCTATGTAGCCCATGTTAAAATCTGCAAAGTTGAGTTCACTGCTGTTTTGAGTTTTTGATTCATTCTACTACCAATTGATGATGTGATCTTGAACAAAACACATCTTTAAACTGAGCACATGAATCTATATTTTGGGTGCTGAAAATGGTGAATTCAGACTTTTGAAAGTGATGAATATTTAAAGGATGTCCATTTCAAGAATGATCCAACACTCTTTTACAAGCATACACTTCAAGTGCTTGCTTGTGGCTCCTGATTCCTTCTGTGACTGTCTGGAGGGGAGAAGCAGCAGATCAATTTCTTGTATCATGAAGGTACATGTAGTTCATAAGGATGCAACTTTAATGCAAGTCTGGGAAGACCACACAAAAGGGGAAAAATATCTATGAAAGACCTGTATTAAAGCTTTAGTAAGCACACAGGGCTTTAAAAATTTTTTTAAATTATTTTCTACTTATTAACTCTTTGAGGTTTTTCAAACTTCAACATGATAAACCACCGCATGTACTTTTACTGTTACTAGCCTGTCTCCTACTGTGATTTGTGGCAGAGGCACTACAAGCTTTATATATGTCTACTTTTTGTTTATAGCAGCAACTTCACATAAGCAGCATCAGACACTTAGTGAATGGAAAAGGAGAGGGGAGTAAATGCCTCAGCCCATTACCATGGATCACATGGCACAGCACTTTGAAGTCCCTCCTCTCTGTTTGCACTGAAGGATAATTTTAATGATGTATGCTTCATTAAATATTCATTAATAAATATAGAAATTGTTAGATTATTTCACTGATAAAAAGCAAATCATTGCAAACATTTATTTTTTCTTTACATTAAGCTTCTCCACAGCAATGTGTGTGCCACCTTAGATGAGACCAATATTCATTCCCTTCACTATTATGTTTCCAATAGCTGTCAGTATCAGCTGTCTCCTTAGAAATATCCAGAAATTATGCAGCACTCAGTGTTTAGGTTCAGAGAAGTTCCCACTGCCAACACATAGGCTGTGTATCTCTACAATATGAGATATATGGTTTTATCCTCTGCAATTTTCAGTTTGTCTTCATTTGGAAAGGGTTAATGCAAAATCAGAAATACACGTATGCTTATGGTTTGGAAGAGTTGAAACCATAGTCATATGTGTCCATATGTCAATTCTATATGAAATCTCTAGTTTTCCTTTCTGCAGGAGTTATTCATATCAAGCTATCAGCACAGAGATAGGAAGGGAACTCCAGGGCCCTGCCCCGAGCTCCAGCAGCCTATAAGAGGTCCTATGCCATAGTTTGAGGCGTGAAGTTCACATGAAGTGGTCTACTTTTTGAGTGTGACTCTTCCCAAAAAATCATGTGATTTTCTTGGGTTCCTGCTATGGTTATTAATCTTAGTGCAGAAAGAAAGGGGGCAATTTAAAGACAGTCATTTAGGACAAAACTAAGGCATCATTACTCTGGTTTCCACATGGGAAAATCTCATTCCAACATATCATTATGGTTTCTAAGAGGATTAGAAATATTCATCTTCTGAATATACTTTTTTTCCCCTGTTGTGCTTTGCAGTAAATATATCACTTGAAGTGGTGTTTTGGCTACTCCTAAATTTGCCAAGTTAACTATAAGCCTCACATAGCTGACTCTTCATCTGTGTCTTTTTGTCAACAGCTCTGGCAAAATCCCCAGCCAATGCAACCTGGCTTATCTCCATGAAAGTCAATGGACACCAGCTGAGAATTTGGCTCTCTCAGCAGCTTTGGCTGTGTGTGCAAATTCATCGACCCAGTGGAGATAATGAATTCAGGCACTGATTTCAGTGGAATTTTTTTCTGGGTTCTTTATCAGTGAGGTAGAGAACACACCAGAAATTCTTCTTGGCTTTCACCTTTATGGAAAATATTTTGGGAGACTCAGGATAACTGTAGAGTTTTGCTGCTGCAGCTATCTGCAGAATTAAGCTATAGTAAAAAACTAAAGAATAGGCATGTGTTTGAGCAAACATGACCTTAGCTGGATCCTTTGGCCTCACTAAAAATCACAAGTGTGTGGTCATGGTGCTCAGACACCAGAACACAAAAAGATGAAATTGTAATTATTGTTTGAAATATATTATGGAGAATATAATGGAAACCTAGACAATATATTTTACAATAATGTGTCTTGCAGTTCTTCTACCCATAAGACAGATGAGGTCCAAATTGCTGATGAACTGGTGCTGCATTCAAGCCTGAGTATATGGCAGCTACTTACAGTGTTTGTCTGGGCTACCAAATCAAATATTTTTTCTCAAGGAGGCCATCTGGCTGCCTCTATAATGCTCAAAGGCCTGCCTATTCAGAGGTTTACACACTACAAATCTCTTGCTATCCAGAGCAGGGTGCATGCAAACTGCCTTGAACATCCCAACTCACAGGATGGGCCTGAGAAGAGTTTGGGGGACTACTCAGCAGACCAGGGCCAAGACAGTGCCAGGACTCTAAAAATGCAGCAATATTCACTGCACTTTGATGGCCAGGAACTCCTTAAATTACTAGTATAATAGAGCCTAAGGCTCCAAGCCCACCAGAGATGAAGCATGGGGAGGGCATGTGTGGTCCTCACCACTGAAGCCAGAGCACAACTCTTCTCAAACATCTGTGGTTCTGAGCTTTGCTGCCTGTGAACATGTTTAAGAGCTCAAAAACCATGTTCTTCACTTAAATTCTATAAAAGCTTGAGCTGTCCATATGACTTGATTTTTTTTTTCCTTAATCCTTTACTACACAACATTCATTCCTAGTCTTTTTTTATAGGGTAAAATAACATAATTTTTATTTCTGTGCTGTCATCATGAATGGAGCTAAATGCCAGAGTAAAAAAAAATTAAAAAAAAAAATGCCAGGGTGTGGAAACCTAGTTTCTTGGTAGATTTCACAATCTTATGACACATTATTTACATCTTTCTCTTTGTTAATAGAACTTAAAACAGGTCGGCATGTAATTTTTAAAGGGCTAGTTAAAAAAGGGCAATTATCTTATGCCCTTTAAAAGAAAATATCTACAAAATTTTCACTTTTAAAATTACTACTTCATGTGTTCAACTCTCTCCAGACACTTTAAAGTCAAATGTCCTCATTAACCAGTTTATCAGTGTATGGCTATTGGAAGACAGCTTTTGAAAAGGTAGTGTAATTCCCAGATCTTGACTTAACAGAATTTTAAAAAATACTGGCTCTGATTCTAAAGAAACAAAATAGCTTCTGGGCTGAATCTTTGTAAGCATCTGAAAATTATACTGGATACTTACAAAGAAGCATCTCTGAAAGCCTTTCATTTTTAACCTTTTCTGTTTTTCTGGGGGGTTTTCTGTTTTTATTTGTTTTGGTTTGTTTGTTTGCTTGTTTGTGTTTTGTTGGGTTTTTTTTTTTTTTGAGCTACACAATCAGGTTCTTACAGGAGCAGGAACATTCAATCCTACAGAGGTTTGTGAGTTTTTTTCCATTATTTACTTGACTTCAGTATTTTCCTAGTACCAAGGTACTTTCAGTTTTTTAAAAATGAGAAAAAAGCTAAAGTTGTCAGCATCAATAAATCAACAGCCAGGAAGAGTCACTTCCTATCAGGGTTTCAGAAGTGCTTCATGATTTTCCGATCCCCTGTCTGTACTAATCATCTCTGATGTTTCACATATGCATTGTATATGATGCCAGGTTTTAAAACATAGCTGAGGAAAGAAATAAGGAAGGAAGGAAGGAAGAAAGGAAAAATGGAAAAAAAGGTGAGAAGAAAGAAAGGAAGGCAGACAGGAAGGCTGAATTACCTGCTTATAACTATATAACATCCTATTATATGTAGTGGGTACAGGATCTCTCAGAGGTCAATTAATGCCAGACACAGCCTAGTAGCTGAGAGACATATAAACAAAAAAAATCTGAGGAAGCCCCCCCTTATTTGCTGCATATAAGTGTATATGCATGTGTATTTTCACAAATATATAAAATAGTCACACAGAAGTCAATATTCCAATATTTTTACTTGTATTCAGATCAATATGTAAATGAAAAAGGAACAAACTTAATATATCCTTCTGGCTTAAAGCTGTGGATTCTAGAAAGCTGCCACAGATACTGCTGCCATCTGCAATGCAGTTGTTGAAAAGTGCTGTCATTTCAATAGGAGCAGAAACTGATATCATGCCAAGTTCTCCTAGATGTTCATAAAATCACTTGACATTAATTTTTATTGCACTAGTTAATTTAACATATAGGTATTATTAACAGTACTGATGGTTTGTTGATTAGCTGATTGGTTGGTTGGTATTTTTGTTTACAATCTTAAATGGTTTTCTTAACAACCTTCCAGTTTGGCATATATGTATTAATTTTGAGTGTGGATATGGCAATGTAGCAACAATATTCGTTTTATCTTTCCCTTTCATTTCAGTCAGCATTGCTTTAATGAAGTATTCACAGTCTGGTTGGGGTTTTTTTTCTGATTTATTTTGATTTTATTTCAGAAAATTTATGGATAATGTGTTACTTGTGATGTTTATTTTTCTTGATGCTGGAATAGGAAGGCAACATATTTTCAACTTTTTGAAGCTGAGTTCTAACTGGAGCTTTTAGAAAAGGCTTGAGAATAAAAGCTTTTAGAAAGCTTGAAGAAGACTTGAAGACATGGAAGGCAAAACCAATTATTATCTTTATGAGTAGTTAAATTTCATTGCTTCATGTGGGAAAAGGGGTCTGTTCCTGCTTGTCAGATTATGGAAGTTGCTAATGATGCCCTTGCTCTGCAACTTCATCAGTTTATGCTGTTATTAAAAGGGGCCATCAATACCCATACAATTTCTTTGGGGATATATGCTGATTTATATAATCTTCAGTAGGAGTCCATAAACATACAGGACTTCCTGAGGATGAGGCTTCTTTTAGAAACTCACCAAGCTTCCCTTTGACCTTTCCCTTTGTCACTCAGCTAAACCACAGAAGAGTTAGGAGCACCAGGCAGTGACCAGGTGGAGGACCCCCCAAAACCAGAGCATGGTGTTGAAGGGAGGAATAGCAAGGTCCCTTCCTGTGTACACTTAGACAGAGCTAAGCCATGTGCCCCAGGGCCTGGGAAAAGCTGCTGAGAGAGACTCTGGGAAAACTTTTCTAAATCACCTGCTTGTTCGCAGGCCATCACCTCCTGCAGGATGTGTGGTGGTTATTGTCCAGACTCAAGCCACCTTGCTTTCTGCAGTCTTAACAAGTGTACATCATGTTTATAGAGGATTAATGTCACCACTGACCTTAGGATACTTTCTGAGGAATTTAAACCTTGATGCCATGAACTGCTCTGTAAAAAATATACACAAAGCTGTCTTCAGGTATGGAAAGTTGGTTCAGCAGGGCCAAGTCAGCTCCACTTCCAGCAGCGCTTAAGCAGTAATTTAAAAACTGTGCTGACTGTTTAGCAAACTGTAATTAATATTGTTCAGATGCCATGGTACTACAAGAGAAGTAGAGAGAAAGCTGGAGAAAGACAGAGACAGAGGTGTTTCCATTAATATATATATATCAGTGTCCCAAAAGGTTTCTTTCATAGGGGTGTTGCTTGGAGTGCTGAACACCAGGAGCTAATCCACTCAGGTCACACCAAAATAAAACTGACAGGAGAAAGAATCGAGGCAATATGTGAAGATGTAGAAATAACTCCTATTAGCATTTTTAATGGTGCCCTGTGACTGCCAAAGAGGTAATATAGAAAAGTGGTTTTAATGCAAAGCAGAAGGTTGCAACTGTTCAAAAAAAATCAGTTGGGATTTTGCCACTGGCCTCCATGGGAGAGGGATCAAGGCCTCAGAGAGCTACTTTGTTGGCTTTTAACTTTTAACAGCCGAGACAAATTTATTATTCACATGCATTACAACACCAATTTTGAAACATGAAGGAGCAGCATAAGAGAGGAAGTACTGGGTTTCTGTGGGACAGAGTGAGAAGTGTTATGTGGATAATTGTGGAAATTAGCTGAGTACACTGCACACTTTCAGCATATGACATGACTGAAACATATAACTGTTCTAGTATGTCATAATTTTTCACATCTTAAAAGAAGTGTTGAACCTGATGAGGAACAGCTTGCATTGGGTCCCACTGATTTAATTTGTACATACTGTAATTTACTAGGCTGCAGTAAAAGCAGTCATTTTGTGAGGCTATCATAAGCTCATTAGAAGCGTACTGAGAAAGCTTAATGGCTTACAACCCACAGCTTCATGCATCCATTTTACAGAGATCCCTTCCCAACAGAGCCTGACACATGATGTTCGGTGCTGCTGGCAGTACAGTAGTTTTCACACACACTCCAGAAAATTAGAGGTATTTGTGAATAACAAGATTAAAGACAGAGCCAACATTTCAGAAGCACTTGGAGTGCTGCTGGGACAGGGAAAATCTTGTGTATTGTTAACCATGGTGAGGCTGGTTAGCTGTTAAGTACTGTATAGTGTAACTAATCAAAAGCCCTAGCATCTCAGACAATGGAACAGAAATAATTACTATCCCAGAGCTACTATTGTTTCGTGCTCAGCCTTCTCTGGACTAATAAAGGGTTTAATTTAAATTGTGTTAAGAAAATACCAGTATTAAAAAGAACTACAGCATTCAGTTTCTCTGAACACAGCATCAGGTAAACTACATAATGGATTTAGACATAATGGCCCAATGGAGAGTGAAGTACAAACAAACTCCCTTTCCATCTCCTTCTCCATTTGCTCTCTTTATTAACCTCCAATGCTTTAGGATACAAAATAATAAGGGCACTTTGCCAAAAAGAGAAGGAAAAAAAAGAATTTAAATCGAGGAAAAAGGAGAGAGAAAATGAAATGCATAGAGTGTTCTGCATCCAATTAACTGAGCTTAGAGACGGGTAGATTTTTAGCATCAAGTGGATGGATGCAATGACCTAGTGCCTCAGCTGGTAAAATAAAAATCAGGACACCTCTGTTCATATGAGTGGGGCTGCTCTGATTTGACACCATCTAACATTAAGATTCATATTTAGAAACTTTTGTCTGTCATTCGTTTCCTGAAAGGAAGAGCATGCTGCTCCTGCAGGATGCACTGGTGGCTGGTGTCCAGGAAAGCACTTTAAACACATGCATGCTCTCACAGTTGTCAGTGGACCTCATCTTCCAGAGTAAACCAGTGTGTGTTACTGGATTGACCTACAATTCTTACTGCTCAGCAGGTTCGAGCATGTGGCTGCATCCATTACAGATTGTAGTTGTGTGAGCCCTCTCCATTGAGAATAAATTAATAAATTGCCAGTTGTCTCACTTTGTCTTGTTTAAGTACTTTAGAAAAGCAAAAATATCATTACAGGAGTACAACCTTAACATAACAATAAAGCCCTTTCCCCTCCGCCCCCCCCCCCCCCCCCGAGAAATACATTTCCTTTAGTCTTTTACACAATATTTTCCAACCATGCTGGTGTTTCTTAATTGCATAACTGAGGAATAAATGGCAGGTTAATTCTTCCAAGCAGCTGACTAAAAATTCTAGAATATTGGGCAAAAAGCAAGGACCTGGGAGACAAAGGCTGACCCATGGCAGTGACACAAAGACTTGAACCAGTACTTACATCCTGGAGAGCTGAAATTAAAATGCATGTGAGCATATTGATGCCAGTTTCAAGTTTGCTTGGATGTAAGTTTACAGGTTTATCTTAATTACAGCTGAGCTGGTAGGTGATCAAAACCCACAAAATCTGTTACTCTTACCTTTATCAGAACTTGGAAGATGTGTCTGCATTTCTGATCTTATTCTACAAAGACTGCCTCCAAAATACAGTGATTCTGGGAACTGCTAGGCTAGAAAATGCTGACTGCTTGCACTACAGTTAGTTTTGTTATAGCCATTACTTTTCAGATGAGATTAATATTATTCAGTTGCAAATGAAAAAAAAAAACCAGTTTGGTGCAGCATTTTTATTGTAGCTCTGAGTGTATGCCATGGTTATAGTAAAAATTCACATTCAGCATAAACCCCCTATTATTAATTTATTCCTTGTCCACTGCATTCAAAATGTCTTTGTGTTATTAAGTTCAACCTATTTTTGATTTGAATTCAAAGATTGATCGAACCTTTGAGGTCAGCAGAAGTAATATATAATTTCCTAATCAAAACCTGTTGCATGCTTCTATATATAATGTGAATGTCTTTCTTGCAAAAAATAAAATGGAAAGTGGCTGAGGTTTTCTAAGGTTGCTATCTTTGTTTTTGAGCCAGACACTTCTTTATCAGTTTGTCCAAGGAATAACTACTTTAAACAGCTCTTTTTTTCCAAAATATACCAGAGTTTGGACTTCATTTGGGGCTTCACAGAAAAGCTTGTTCATAGAGAAGCAGGGACCTTTAATCTGGAGAGTTCCAAAGGCAACATGGGATAAACAAAAGATTTGGTCATAAAATCTGAGATTCTTAAAACCAAATAGCTTTTGGTTGTACCATGTCACTTCTCTCTGGGACATTCAATTAAATGAAATAGTGTGTTTATGTCTATGTGCCTCAAGGTTGGGGTTTTTTTACTAAATAAGAGAAATCCATTAAATAAGAGAAATCCATTAAATTAATTCAATTTAAGAATTTACATGCAGATTTTTCACCAGTGAAATAAGGTGCATTTTAACTTTATATATTTCTTCTTTTTAAAATGTATTTGACCATTCTTTGACCCAAGACAGTCCTTGACTGATCTTTATGAATATAGCTGTTTGGCACACTGTGCATAGCATATTCGAACAACTATTTCACACAAAAACATGAATTACAGACACATAAAATTTTTGTGAACTGGGCTGTAAAATTTCTGATGCAGTAGTCTCTATCTAACTTGACAGCTGGTATGTGATCTGAAAATAGTGTCTTTTTCCTCAAATGCTAGTCATCCTGTTACTTTGCACTGCATAGATATGAACACATATATGGATAAGAAATAATCTAGAAAAAAATCTTCCAGACCAACAGTAATTATGTACCACTTTGACATGAGCACACCCTGAGTCCATAATGGTCTCCTGGAAAATGTGCTTCCAGTGCTGTGTGTGCTTAGCAATCCCCTAGATCAGAAACAAATATCCTGAGCCAAACCTTTCAACACGTATTCTTTAAAAGAAAGGTCTTCTGTGAATTGTATTCCTAAATAAAAGCCTGAGAATTTAACCTCAGCTGTGCAAGTGGAGGGACAATGGACACAGTAGATGTTCTGCAGCACTCCAGAGAGGATGAGCTGGAATAAAAATCTGAGGACCAAATGTTCTTGACAGACAATGTCAGGGTTGGGAGCTATGGTGTGCAGTATCTGCTTTCTCTGCCTTGATAAAAGACCTGATGTGGCTTTGATTTGCATTCCTGTGCCAGCCCAAGCTTTTGCTGACATGTTTTGGGTCTGTGCCTGGGTATGGAGGCTCAATTTTCACAGAATCATAAAATATGCTGCATTGAAAGCGACCCATCAAGATAATGGACTCCAATTTCTGGCCCTGCACAAAGAGCCACACCATGTGCCTGAGAGCATTGTCCAAAATGTTCTTGAACTCTTTCAGGTTTGGTGCTGTGACCACTTCCTTGAGAAGTCTGTTCCAGTGCCTAAGCACCCAGTAAGTGAAGAATCTTTTCCTGATATCCGACCTAAATCCCACCTGGCCCAGCCTCATGCCATTTTCTCCAGTTGTCACTGGTCACAAGAGGGAAGGCATCAGTGCCTTCCTCTCTGCTTCCCCTCATGAAGATGTTAAAGACCACAATGAGGTGGTCTCTTATTCCCTTGGTTGCCTCCAAACCAAATGACTTCAGCCAGTCTCCTTTCAGATTTCAGCCAGTTTGCCTTTCAGATGCTTCACCATTCTCATGGCCCTCCTTTGGACACTCTCTATAACAGCTTAATGTCTTTTTTGTATCGTGGTGTCCAAAACTGCTCACGGGACTCAAGGTGAGTACACAGCAGAGCAGGACAATCCCCTCCTTGCCTGGCTGTGATGCTGTGCCTGATGCCCCCCAGGACAGGGCTGGCCCTCCTGTCAGCAGGGCACTGCTGGCTCAGATCCAACTTGCCATCGACCAGGACGCCCTTTGTTTTACTGTGGGAGTCACAGCATCTGTCAATTACTGCAGATCTAGAAGGGACACTGCATGGCAGCTTGTAACACTGGAGAGATGTCCTCCCTGAGCAGAGTTTTCCTGTAAGAGATCACAGGTACTCCATCCCTTTGAATTACAGTGGTGGAAGGGAGAGCTGATGACAGGCTGATTAACTCTGTGCTCACCAGCAGTTTGTAAGGTCTGGGAGGTTGTCAGAGAGACCACCAGTCCAGTGCAGGCTGCTGGCTGTGGTTGCACTGAAGTGACAAATAACAGGTGATTTTATTAGGTATCTCTCTTACAGTTGTCCACAGTGAGGTGGAGAGCAGCCTCAAAGGGAATTTGATTTGGATCATCATAATTAGTAATGCTGTTGTGCTGTCAGGGTACCCTTCCTGTAAATCATGGGAAGCAAACTGATTATTACATTTTTCAATTTGTTTCCACCAGTTTTTCTTCATAATTACACAAAAGATGACTCCTGAATACAAGGGGATGGGCAACATTATTTCTGGTGTGTTTTGGATTACAAAATGTCTGTTTGAATTATACTGAAGGAATGTATGTGTTTGTTGCTGTAAAGAGTTGATTAAATAATGTTCTTGGGGATAAGAAGAGTATGGGATTTTATAGATCAAGAAAACAGTTGTAATAAAAGCCTCTACAGTAAAGGGTGGGAGAGGAGAAGAAGAATAAACATATCTTTCTGGGTCATAAATATTCTCCATTATCACCTGTGCAGTGTACCCCATGTCCTTCATTCTTCCTTCTCTCCCTTTCCTAGAAAAATGACTTATTTCAATCCTTCTTTTATTTTTTTTTTTTTTTAATTTTAGGATTGAGGGATTAGGGCCATGCAGCCCTATATTTGCTTATTCCCTTGTTTTCCTACCAGCATGTCTCCCTGTGAGGCAAATCCCCCCTAACAAACCCTTCTGTGCAGCTTTGTCAGTGACTGCCAGCCTAAGACAGAAGACAACGAAAATCTCCATTCCAGTAATGCATGCAAACAAGGAAACAAAGGCACTCAAGGCTGTTTTGAGATTGAACCCTTGTTGGAGTTACTTTATGTAAAATTTCTGGTTTAGTGTATTTGGAAATGAATGTCCCAGTTCTTCAGGGCATGAACCATATTTTCTTTGTGCTATTTCTAAAGTAAGCTGTATAAAATATATTCCCTTTTTGCAGAAGTTGGAAAATAATGTGATAACTACCTGTATCTATCTACATCTGTCTCTCTGCCTGAAAGCCCAATAAATGTAGCTGTTATCATACCTACCTCCTTGTTACAAATAAACTCTGACACTGAAAAATATCACTGCCTCCTCTCACAGAGCATCCTCAGCCTGTCTGTCTTCTAATCTGCAGATTTCTAGGACAAGGAATTTTCTGATCCTGTGAAAATTCATGAAGGCAAACGTTTTTCCAAGCTCATTAGGGATTTAAAAAGAAGAAGAAGAAGAAGAAGAATATTCAATATTTCTGGGGAATCACAACAAAAGAACCCCCAACCTATTGGTTCATATGAGTGAAAGTGTTTTCCTGGTTATTTTTAAAAAATCATTTGGATTTTTTTTTTTTCTTTCTCCTATGAGTTTTCTAAAGTGACAGTTTAAGCTTGCTATTTAACAAGAAAAAATCTTTATAAATAATTCAGATGGGATATTTTGACAATTTCAAACACTCCCTGTTCTTTTTACCAAGCAGAAAATTGGCTACTGACAACTCTTTCTCAGGAGATAGTACTTTTAAGAAAACAACACTTCTCATGTTGCAAAAATGCTGAAGGATTCTTCTCTGTCACGCAGGTCCTCTTAGCCTTAAGGCCACTTCTCCCCATAAAATATATCCATTAATCTCACTTCTGCATTCCATGGAGCAACCCAAGAGGAAGGTGACCTTCTTAGTGGATTAGGGAAAGACTGTGGATGTACACATGGACTTTATTAAACCTTTGACACTGTCTCTCCCAGCACTTCTGGACAGACAGGCTGCCCATGGGTTGGACAGGGTTCACTGTTCACTGGATGAAAATCTGACTGGATGTCCAGGTCCAGGCAGTGATGGTGAATGGCGTCAGATCCAGCTGGCAGCCTCTCACAAGTGGTGTCCCCAAGGGTTCAGTGCTGGGGTCATTTTAACATCTTTATTGATGGTTTAGAAAAGGGGATGAGGACACCCTCAGACAGGTGGTGGACACACCAAGTTGGGCAGGAATGTTGATCTGCTGGAGGCTCTGCAGAGGGGTCTGGACCATGGATCCATGGCTGGATCCATGAGCCAAGGTCAATTGTGTGAGGTCCAGCAAGGCTACAAGAGCTGGGCCCTGAACTTGGGTCACAACAACCCCATGCAGAACTACAGGCTGGGGGAAGAAGTGTTTAGGAAGTGTTTGTTCTTTTGTTGGGTTCTGTCATCTGCTGGCAGGATTAGTTTGAACAGTTCCACTGATGGCTTGTATAAAGCCTTCTGCTGAATGCCCTCAAACAGGTTTTGTCAAACTTTGCATTTTGTCAGACACAGTGGCTCAGGAAAGATACTATAACTCTTCATTAGTCTCCTTGCATGCTTGTTTGTTTGCTCAAGACAGCCAAGAGCTGGGTCCACAGAGAAGTACCCAGAAAGAACCAGAACCACCTGACCATATCCCCATTCAGACACTATGTAAAGAGAAATCAGCTTGAAAGTACCTATTTCTAGTCTAAATCTCAGGTCATTATACTCTATCTCTGGACTGTTCTAGAAAAAGTACCTTTACAAGCATTTCAAAAAAGTCCATTTAAAAAAAAAAAAAAAAAAAAGGGAGAAGAATTTTCAGAATTTTCTCAGAATTGCTGAATTTTTAGATGTGTTTTAGGCATGATTGTGATTCTTAGATCTTGCAAAGGGATGCACATAGAGTAAAACCTGAGTCAACTGCCAAACTCTAGGCAAGGTGCTAAGCCAGTAGAATGTATTTTTTCTGCTATCTGTGTACTCATCTGTTTGCAGTTTCCTCTTGCTAAGAACACTGTCTCCATGAGACAATTAGTTGAACAGAACATTGATAATTAAATTGCTCATTGACTCTGCCCTGGATTTTAATTAGTTTTTGAAGTTTAGCATTGAGATCCTAATTTTAACAAAACTAGATGCAGAGAAACACTGTGAAATATCCAGCAAATCATTTTAGCATAAATCGTAATGTATGTTATCACTACCAGCTTTTCAGAAATTTCCAACTGAATTAAAATAATGAATAGTTGTTTAATATGCTTGCTTTGATTAAGTGTCTGGTTTCTGAGGTTTCACACAGAAGTAGATTTTATAACACTGTTAACAGCAAATGTTGATGGAACCCTTGTCCATTAATGCAGTAAGCAGACCTTCAGGTTTGTTGTGTACCTAGTGACTTCTAGGAAAATCATTAAAAAGTCATAAGATCTTTAAACATGTACCAATGTATGAATTGGGACATAGTTCTTGAGGTCTAAGACATATTTTTCTTATCTTGAAAAATTGTGTTGCTGTAACAAGTTGCTCTTTATTCGTTCATCTATGTTTTAGTTCTAACTAAATTATGGGTACTGCTTTAATAGACCTACCCAATAAAATACAGTCATTGCCACAAAGTCTGCAATTTCAATAAACCACAAAGGAAAGGGAAATTACAGTAAAAAAAAAAAATGGTATTGTCATATTTTTTTGTCAAGGAACTGAGACATAGCCATCACTCTAGAAAAGTATTTAAATTCAGGCTTGAAATAGCGCCTACTTGAATAATTCTTTGTGGGAGTCCAGGGTTTTTCCCTGGCTCCTTTGGGGGTGCAAAAACCCCCCTGGCAGACCCCTCAGAGACCCCCGAGTGCTGCCCAGGAGCTGCAGGGGCTGGATTTGGCTCCTTGGGAAAATCTGCCCACGCTGAGAGAAGAGACACAGAAAAAAATGATGAGTAGAGTGTAAATTAGATTGTTAGAATGTAGTATAAGTAGTTTAGGGTATAAAGACCTTGGCTCAGCCCTTTCAGGAGGCCTTTCTGCTATGGTCGACCTGCAGAGCGGACCTGTGCCAGGCTGCCAGAAACTTTTTTAAGATAAGATAAATAAACAGCCCCAAAACAACTCAAGGTCGTCTCGAGCTGCTTTCTTGTCAGCGCCTCCGAGAGAACCAAACTTTTTACCACCTCCATGCCCTCTCTGGGGAGGTCTCAAGCCTGAAAAGACCCTCAGAGACGGGACACTTGGCGTCCCTGGGTGGGCTGAGCCAAGGTCTTTATACCCTAAACTACGTATACAATATTTACAAATTTTCCCCAATGCCATGTAACCTCTTTGCAATGTCCAGTTTTCTCCCATCCAATCTGTGGTTCCCAGGGTGCAACTTCAACATGGATGACATGAAGAAGAAGGAGGAAGAAGTCCACCACACCCAGGGTCCTTCATCTTGGCCACATGGCCCTTAATATAAACAATCTAAAAAACTACTTATACTACATTCTAACAATCTAATTTACACTCTACTCATCATTTTTTTCTGTGTCTCTTCTCTCAGCATGGGCAGATTTTCCCAAGGAGCCAAATCCAGCCCCTGCAGCTCCTGGGCAGCACTCGGGGGTCTCTGAGGGGTCTGCCAGGGGGGTTTTTGCACCCCCAAAGGAGCCAGGGAAAAACCCTGGACTCCCACATTCTTGAGATTTTTAATTTGTCTGCATAGGGTAATAGACCCGCAAAAGGCAAGATTGTACTGGACTTTGAATTCTGAGAGTTATAAACATTTCTCAGTTAATACAGCATTAAAACATAGCATTGCTTATGACTGAATCTCTTTATACAGCCCTTGTCCTGGCACTTAGCAACTTTCCAGAAATTGACTTTGCAAATGTAATGTTCTTTTAATAAGCTTCTCATATGTAATCTAATACTGAAATAAAATTTTAAAAAATCATTAATGCTGGCAATACAGTGTCTATAATTGGCTAACTTGTCCTTCATTTACTTAACAAGGCATTTACTTGTTTATATTAAAAAGCTGCATCATGGCAGAAGACAGTATGAAACCTAAACCCCAAGCAAAATGAAGTTTTTCCCCATTGGCCTCACAGAGACCAGGCTTCTCACAACAGAATTTGAGATTCAAGAAAGACATGAAAGTATCAAAATCAGAGATATATCTGACTTTTAAAAATCTCATCTCTGCTAAATAAAACAAACAAAAAAATAGCAGAGGAGGGAGCAGAGAAGTCTTGTATTTAAAAAAATTATTCCCTAGACATTTCATAAAACAAGAAACTTTGATTGTTAATGTGGCTGAATTTTAATTGCAGAGGTCGTCTTTATGCTTGAGTTTAAACTTATACATAAAGTGAATAATTACATTACAATTATTTTTGCATTTTTTATAATTAATTTCAGTTTATTTTAATATTAATTGTTCCACATTTTCCATATAACTGCACTCATCTTATATGTTGCTACATAACCTCAGTTTCAGGCAAATAGCACTAGTTAGTTATGTCCATTTCTAATGTGACTTTCTCTGACACAGCAAACCCATACTTCGTGTAGCCAGTAGGGGCAAACAACACAAGCCAACATTTACTTAAGAAATTCACTTAGTTTTCCTCTTTATCAAAATATTCTGTGTTCTCTTCTTGTTCTAATGTGGTATTATGATGCAAGTCTTTGTGGATTGGGCAAGACAAAGATGTACAGCCATTGATTTCCCCACGCCAAAGAACAGGAGGAATCCTTGAAGTCAGGCCAGCAGTGCAAAGCCATTTTTCAGGAATAACAGCTGCACAAAACCATATGTAGCAATATCTAACCAGAACATGCAAGACTTGAAGATTTAAGGTCTCCTAAGTTACCAACCTCAGAAGATCTGTATCCCATTGAGTGCAATAGTGGAGAAGGAGTCAAACCATCTGAGATCAAGTCTCTCCTCTCCTACAATATGCAATCAGGTTTTTAAACTCATTTAGACATGCAAATAGAAGGATTATTTTGCTTAAAACTTTTTTTTAGATGGGCATACCAATACCTCTGGGCTCTTATTGAGTGCTATTTGAAAAACTGTTTGGATTTTGTCAGACTGGATTTCACTGACTTTAGTACTCCTTCTCCCAGGGTCTGAGAGCTTTCTTATTGTAAATGGATTAGCTGACAATATTGAGAAAAAAATCTACAAAGTAGAATTTCAGATGCTGTTTGTTTGTACGGGACTTTACTATCACAGTTTTGCAAAAAATAAAAACAAAATCAAAGAAAAACAAAACTAAACAACAGCAAAAAAAGACATTGAATGATTTTCCTCTCAGTGGTGAGTGAATTAGAAAAGATGCAAATAGTAAAAGTGACTTGGAAACTCAAGGAAAGATCCTCCATTAATCCATGAGGAGATTTGGGCCAACTGGGAAACTCTGAGTGATTAGAATTGAATAAAATAAAATAAAATAAAATAAAATAAAATAAAATAAAATAAAATAAAATAAAATAAAATAAAATAAAATAAAATAAAATAAATCACATAGAATGAAGTTCCCCTTTCTTGTTGCTTACTTTAGAATATGCTTCTAGTGTCTTAGATTGGCAAACTAGACTGTAAGGGCATGTAGAGATACAAGCCATTGGGAACAGGATAGTAGCATTTTACATTAAATCCTCAATGCTGTAAAATATTTTTATGGAAGCCGCAATATTTGTACTATATATCCTTTAAATATGTCTTCCAACCCAAAGTATTCTATGCAATTTTTGAGGTGAAACTTCTCCATGCTTCCCCCCACTTATTATCTGATAAACAGCTTCCCTCTTGTCTGAGTGGGATAGTGTCCCACAAACTCTGAGTTATGCTTTTCCACAATAACTTTTCCCCTCCCACAGGTTATTTTTATTTTATTGTGAAAGAAAAATGTTTCTAAGTATCATTTTTCTTTGAAAGGGGAGTTTATCTCCAACATTTAGACTGGCAAAAGTGTTTAAAAAATCATCTATTTCTTGTCGCTCAATTTTCATTTCTTTTAAGTGTATTCTTCTTGTGGCCCTGTTCTTCCACATATTTTAATACATAAATAACATCCCATTTTAATTCTCTTTATCCAACTCTTCTCTTTACCTCCTGCTGCATGTAAAAAACTTAGAAAAAGCCTATGGAGTGGAATATGGTTTTATCTCTGTACCATATTTAGTACAATAAACAGTGGGAGTTGGGAAGAGATCAGCAACAAATAGAAAATTTAAATGAGATAGAGATTTAAACATGTCACTTAAAAAAACCTTCTACTCTCCATTGTTTTAATGAAGAGGCTCTTTAAGTGCATTATTATAATTTACTGTGAGCAAATGGCTTTAAAGCTGAAGTCAGTTACTTCTGCTTTTGAGCAAATGGCATAAAGTGTTTACAAAATCATCAGCAGTTTTGAAGACAGCTGATCCTTCTCCAGGTTGAATAATTCAGGATCATTGTGGGAAAAGTCCTAAGCACATCTTAAGAAAGAGCTTAGGCTTCTACAAAGTGTGCATGACAAAGGAAGAGGTTGTGAGAAGAGAAAGAAGACATGACCATGATAAGGAGAGGCTTGGGTAAGGGGATTACATGTAAAATGTTTGAATGGGGTAGTTTGCAACATTTGTTCTTGTGATGAACATCCCCCTTTTAGACTTAATCCTTTATTTTGCCCTGATTTGCTCCTTAGGCAGTGCTGGCATTTTAAACTTCTCTGTGTCTGCCGAGTGTGTGGAACTTAAAGTTACAAAAATCTGGAAGCAAATGTTTGTCAAAGTGTTTCCTCAGTAATAGTGCTTATCCAGACTGCAGACAGCTGGCAAAAAAAAAACCCAAAAAAACAAAAAAAAAAAACCCCAAAAAACCAAAAAAACAACAACAAAAAAAAAACCAAACCAAACAGAAACAACCAGCCCAACCCAACCTGATCTCCTATACAAAGAAAGATTCAGACCTTTAAAATGATGGTTTAAGTCTGAGGTGACCTGAGTTGCTTCCTGGATGTATCCACCTCCTTCCATTTTTCTAGTAGAAGCCTATAGGTAGGAAAATAGTAATTTTAGTGTGTATAACTCAAGAGAATGAGAAGAGACTTTTGAGTGTCTCACAGGTAGAAGAAGTGTTCAGAATAATTTCAGAAAGATTTTGTCTTCTAGATATAGCCAGGAACTGGCAATAGTCACAGCAATTTGAATCTGTGTAGTGCAGAGGTTGCATGGCCCACTGATTGCTACTACAGTGTTTCTGTAGTGTGTTCTAGGTTGCAAATTTTGCTATTAGAAAGGTTCACACCCATTTTCTTTTCTTTCTTCTCACCTGCTATTCCTTTTGTCCTTTTCCTCAGTGTAACTGCTTGGAAGCTTTCTACAGAAACTGTAGAAGAAGTATTGAAGTGCTCACTTTTCCCCACAGACACATCCAGTGTGAGCATAGAAGGCATCATAGACATCCCAGATTGCTGGGATAGAGCAGAGGGTCCATGACCACTGAAAATTACTCTCTAGGTGCCCTTGGCACACTTACATCAGTGGTCTAATGACACACAGCACAAATAATCTCCAAATGCATGTATAGCAGCAACAGAAAAAATAACCACATTTATTTGAATAAATTCAAATGTGGCTCATGCAGTGCTACTAAAATGCTGATTGCCATGTCCAGTATGATATTCATTTGTTCTTTCTTTGTTGTTTTATATCATTTCAAAAGAAAGTAATTTAGACTTTGCAATATGTACGTTGTCCTAGGTAACCTTTGATAGTGAAAAACACATCAAATCATAACAAAGCTTTCATGCCTCATAAGAGAGTTTAGAGATGTATCATTTACAAAACCAGTAATGGAAAATTTAAAACCTTCTTATAAAAATACACAGTAAGCAGTTTTAGTAATTTGGGATCTTTTAAAAGAACAGTACAGCTAAATCAGGGATTTTAACATTGCAAAAAAAAAATGTGTATATTGCATAACTGATAGATCTGATCTAGTATTCAGGAGTTTAGGATCATAAAAGGAAACAGACTGCATTAAGCCCAATGCAAAAGACTTTCTGTGGGCCGTGCATTAAATGCATTTCCTATTTCTCTGGTAGAAAGACAGAATAAAAAAAATCCAGAAACCTTAACAAGTAAAGACAAAGTGCCTGGAAAATACGCTGGCAACTAACAGTGATATGCATGATTTTATAGAGGCTACCAGACAGAAAGCATGGAAAGTTTCTATAAACTGGAAGAAGAAATTTGAGCTGGGATCCCTGAAAATTAAATACCATGGCCATTTAAATCCAAAGTAGAGTGAGAGGCAGACTAAGCTGCAATAGTTTCCTTGAGCTCTTTCTTACTGTTGCATAGGTTAATATCCTCCAGAATGTTATTCAGGATATATCCACATGAGAGCAAGGGAAATAATAGTCAATTGGAAAAGTGGCAAGATAAAATGCATAAGACAGAAAATTGCTCTAAAACGTTCCTCAGAAAATGATTTTTAATATCAAAAGACATTTTCAATCTATATTTTAATTCGTTTTTCTTCTATATCTTGGGAAATTGAGATGAGGGTTTTAAGACTTGCACATCTGTTTTAAAAATCACCCAAATATTGTTTGGAGGAGAATTCTCTCAGGTGCAGAGGGTCATCACAAGGTCTTTCTATCATTCATGCCAACATCCACTCTTCATGTGTTTTAAGTGGTGCAGGAAAAGATAGGCAGGAAGAAGACTTTCATTCAGGAAAATGACAGCAAAGCATCTAGTAAGGCTTTGAAACACATTGCAACATATTGGTTTCTTCTTTCTGAATGTATTTGGCTCATATATTTTTCTAAATGATATATTATATATTACATCAGCAATGGTTTGCTCTATAATGCTGATACCAACAGAGAACTTCCCCTATTACATTTTAGGATTTCTATTCACACTTAGTTGTGATTTTTTTTCTGCAATGTTCATAATGAGATAGCACACAATGGCAGCAATCAATTAATCTTTAAATTAAGGGACAGTGGTTGCATATATTAGCATTTTATGGGACAAGAGGCATCAGGTATAATTAAAAGCAGGGACACTAGACAGGTGGTAACTTTAATTACAGATGAAATTCTGTCTAAAAAGAAATTCCATTATAAGCTCTTTAGCAACACTATCTTACTCGATTACTGCGACTCAGGTTTTGTCACATACCCACCACAGGCAGATGTGTCCTGCATTTAGACAGAGCAAGGTGTTGGCCCATGGCCAGAAGATTAAAATGCTTCAAGGTGTATCAGTTGTCAGCATGGTGACCAATCCCAAAGAATCACTTACTGCCCTGGACAAGCAGCATTTCTCCTCACAGTGTTATGTAGGTGGTTAGATGTCATTCTGCAGAACAACACCAGCATTTCTGGCAGGCAAGGATGGAGGCTTAAGCACTGGGAGCAACTCAGAGCAGGCTGCAGACTTTGTAATTTGTTATCACCATTTTGGTGTGGTGACAAATTTTTTTTCAGTGCTTTGTGTCATTCTTTCAGGAAACTTCATTTCCCCTTTAGGAGACTCAGTGCTTTCAATTCCTTCCCTTTTCAAGGGAATCTGGGAGTGATAATCCCATATTCTAAAATGCAATTCCATTCAAAAGATGCAATGGATTAGACACCCAGCAAAAGGAATTGTTTCATCTCTACTCCAAAACTGACAATCAGCACCAAAACCTGAGGAGCAGAGGGGCAGAGGGTTATCCCATTCCCTGACATGCAGGACATTCTTAGGAAATCTGTTCCAGATTCTTTTGTAGATGATCAATCCAATTTCCTATTTGTGCACTCAGGGACTCTTAAAGTTTACAGAATGTCTGAATTTTCAATTAGATGCAATAAATAAAATTTCAAAGCTGTAATTTCTGTTCAAATTTCCTTCTGTTTATTCATGTTAGTGTAATTCATACATAGTCTGGACAATCAGGAAAAGGCTCTTTCACCATTTAAAATCTCCAAGGACATGCCTTATAAGAGGCTGTCTGTAGAATTATAGGCAATATGTGTTGAATTTTCTGCCATATCAGAAAACAGAGACCCTTAAAGGCCATCATTAATGTTCTTTACAATTAGTGCAAATTTTATGTGTATTCCAAACAGAAGATCTGAGAATCTCTAACATAATCCTAATTCATAAGAAATTTAACTTTAAAAATGAGGCAAATCTCAAGCATATGGCTTTCCAGATGAATTTCTTTTCCTTTCATTCTTTCTTTGCTTCCTTCAAACTGCAAAGCTGGCGGATGGGTGATAGCTAGCATTTGCACCTAACTTTTGATACAAATAAGACTTCAGAATGTAGTTAAGCTTGAAAATAAGACTATTCTGAGATCTGAAAAGTGACCAAAAAAAATACCAATAAATACAAAGTAATGATAAATGGAATGCACTGAGTTGAAGAAAGTCTAGCAAGGCACTAGCAGGATTGATGATCACTGGAAGTTATTTATAATTTTGTTAAGTCATTAGTAATCAGGTCTATTCGTGAAATTCAAAGACTGGGAGAAGTTTAAACACCTCAGAGGCCAAGGAGAAATATATGAAAAGCACTGTGTTCTGTAACTGTATAAACTAAAAAAAGAAAAAAATTAAATTTGGCATGATGTAAAATAACACTTGTCAGACATAATGCAAGAATGTTCATTTGATGAAGGAGACAAACCTGGGAAGTCATAGTGGTGCAAAAAACACAAGAGATTAACTGTGGACAGCAGAGTATTCATCAGTTTGCAATGTGTAACAGCTGCCAGAAAAAGGGCAGTGCAATTTTAGGCTGCATGCACAAAGACATCATATGGTAGAGGAGACAAGTAACGGTATCTCTGCAGCTCCTCTGTCATCCTGGTTAGACTGCTGTGTGATGGTGGGGTATTTTGGCTGCTCATTATAAAAAAAAAAAAAAAAAAAGATGCTATGAATCTGGAAAGAGCATTAAAGAACAACTTCAAAGAACTTTGCCCATTCCTCTGTGAATTGGGTGGAGGGATGGGCATCATTGTCTAGAGAAACTTTTTTAAGAAAAGATGCCACCAGCCTGAAAACCACTTAGTTTTAAAAAAGAATTAAAGTAGCTTAAAGTATTCTTACTCTTTCTCTTAGCTCACACTGCCAATTAGATTCTATTTTTGTTTAGTTCTTTTTTGGGGATTTTTGGGTAGAATTTATAATTATTATTAATAAGAACATAAAGTAACAGGACATTCAGCAAAAAGTTTCTCTTAAGACAGTTGTGTCTTCTAATGAATATAGTTTAATTAAATCATTAAAATTGAGCTACAAATATTTGATCATCAGCACAATGCTCAATCTGTCATTATTTAATAGCAAGGAAACATAATTAAGGGTAATAATATGAAATTGAGAGAAGAGAAATACATTTGAATACCAGGACCCCATTCTTACTGGAAAATTTTTTTCATATTAAAAAAAACGTGCTCAAGTCTCATAATCTGATAAAACTGAACAGAAGAAGTTATATTAAATGTGCTCTTAGTATTGGTCCTGTAGTCTCAACAAAGTCAATAGGTCTTAAAATATCTCTGAGTTTGTCTACAGCTATGAACCTCAGATAATGTGTATAGGTTGTCAGCTTTTATAGGGGATCTTCTTGGAGACCAGACTTCCTTCTCCTACTCTCTCACCCACACTTGCATATTGTTACACATTTAACATCTACAGCAAAACTTTCCAAGCATTATTGCAAATGTAAACATATGTTATCCATTAACAATAATGAGGTGGATACATTTAAACTCTTATTTGGCTTGGGGTACATAGATTTCTATTAATTGTTTTCCCCCAAGCATAAGCTAAAATTTGAAAGCCCTAGAGTTTATCAGAAGTATAAGCACCAAAAGAATAAGTGGTCAGTAGAACGTAATAGTGTTCTATTAACAAACTGTTTGGTTTTTTTCAGTACTTTTGCTTTTTTTATTTTCTCTTCAAAGGAGATAATCAAGATTGAAGATTGATAACCATGGGTCATATTTGTCTCAAATATTAAAGAAAAACTTAAGAACCTGTGAAAGTACTCTAAACAGGAAATATATCCATTTTCATTGAGAAAATACAGTATGTTCATTTGCCTCTACACATTGTGGGATGAGCAGAGCCAGGTCCAAATGATGAAGGAGCTGTTCTCTTTAATGTAAGAGTTTTGGGGAGCAACATAACTAAAACTGATATCACCAGTGTCTTGATATTATGGCAACAATCTCCCATGTTGGTCCCCAAATCCACATTAGCACCTCAAAGCAGTTCATAATAATTTGTGTCCTTTCTGTATATTCCTGTCCTATTATCCACCTGTTCAACCACAACATTTCAAGATTCTCTCCCTTCGTCTCTCTGGGTTTTGTTCTGTACTGAAGGTCTAAGTGCTGAGTAAATGAATAAGGCAGCTGGCCCAACTGGGTGGTAGGAAAACCTGCAGCCCTAGCATTTTTTAGTTAGGGATATAAATCTGGGGTAGCTTAAATAAAGAACAATAATTTTTAGGTAGACATTATTCAGATTTTGAATGTTTTATTTCTCAGAATATGTACATAATTATTTTTAAGATGGGTAGCGGCTGTTGCTAAACTTTGGGAGAAAAAGATAAGGAAAAATAAAACCGGGTATTTAACTATTTCTTTTGCAAACAGCTGTAAAAATTGCCATTAAAATAACACTGTTTTTTAAGAAATATTTTTTTAGATTTGGAAAATCAGTCTTTAAAACTATAAAAAGGGGGGTTGTTTTGTTTTCAGTGGTAAATCCCAATGCTTCCTCTACTAATCAATGCCTTCTGATATCTCTATAGTGTAAGAGGTAACAGAGTGAAGATGTTATTTATCCTCTGTCTATCTATATATACTTCAAATATATTGCATAAAATAGCATATCCACACAATAGTTTGTGTGTATGTATACTTACACTCATCTACAAAGACATTCACACATTATCTTACTTTTTTGCATTATCTCCTGCCTATGGTATAGGTTCAGTAAATAAAGTATTATTTAATCTGCATTGATGTCAAGTAAATAAATGTTCTTAAATTATTTAAATCATTAATATGATTTTTCTAGATAACTATCTACTAGTATTATGAAGCATTTCCTGTGAGCTGCTTGGTTTGCACAGCTCAGGTAAAATGAGTTGGCAGCATGGTGTCAAGAATAAACTTTAAAAGGACTCTCTAAAAGTAATGCTTGGAAGGTATTCATTTGACCTTCAGTGACAGAGCTTATGCCTTGCAAATTGATTAATACAGATACAATATCAAATCATTTTTCATACAATTTTTTAATGTTTGTTAAATGCTGGAGCAGTATGTAAACAGAGTATTTGGCATTTTTATTAGGCTGCGGAACTCAGTCATTTCCTTTGCAACAACATCTCATAAACTATTTTGACAGTCTAATAAACTATAAAAAGCTGTGGTAAAAACTGGCTCTGAATGTTATAACCGTACAAAATGGAAAGAGCAAGAGAAAACATCTATCACTGAGATTATTATCACTGTTGTCATGGCAACCTGGTTGCAATGGCAATATCTCCATGGTTCTGCTGTTTGTTATCATCTTTCTTGATTTTACATCATTGAAATTGTAGTAATTACACTCTGCCTGATGAAAAATGCATGCTGTCATGGCAACTAAGTCAAATATTCTTAATCATTTCACCTCTTCAATCTAAAATGTAATTGTTTGTCAGTAAAATAGGTTATACAGAAGGCTTCTATGGACTTATGATTGCCTTAAGTGTTTTGCAAAAATGGTGCTTTTAGGCTCAAAACCATAAGCTAAACTAATAGTCTACAATGGTAAACAATGACTCATTAGAGAAAGTAATCAGTTCTTATTAATTGTAGAGTAACTGTTCTAATGTAATAGAATAATGAAATATAAAACATATTACTTGAAATCAAATGTACCAGAGAACATTGACAATATTGCTAGAATCTTGAAGTAAATTATATGTGATTCAGATTCTGTATTCATTTCATTTGAGCCCGCTTGCCACTTGCATCTCATGAGGATCCACCTAAAACTTAAAATGCTTTCATTTTGTAATACATGTTGACTGCTCCCTTACCTCCACTCCACAAATACTTTTTTCTGTAAATTCAAGGCTGGAGATTTAAAACATTGGAGACAATCTAAGGGAAAATAGTAATAAGCACATCAAGATTTTGAGCATTATATTAACATCTACGTAGCTTGCTTTCCCCTCTGGTTAAGTATGGTGCATCTTTTCAAACTGACTGCAAACCAAATTTTTAAAGGAACCTCTGTCTAACTGGATAATTGTGCTAGCCATGTTGGTTCTGCAACGCATTACAAACATTATTTTCTGAGATACCAGTTGCAGATACCAGTGATCAAATTAATAAGTTTTGTTTTCCAGATTATGCCCCCATCTCACAGAAAACCATTTTCTTGTCTGACTATCAGTTAGGCTGCAGTTAATTGTTTCATCACTAAACTATGGTGATTAACTGCAGGGTCAAACTTGCTGACGAGTTTGGGTTGGTTTTTTTTTTTTTTTAATTGGACCTGTTTGTCTGTTCTTGAGTACATCTGATAAATTTGTTCTTGTCACTTTGCAGTGAACTTACTTATCACCTGGTTTTGTGCATGAACTCAGCTTTGTGTTTTTTTCAAGTCTTTTACTACTGCTCACGCACAAGCAGATGGTTCTAGTTAAGTTGAGGCACAGCGTCAAAGTTTCTGCTTCAAGCACAATTGCTTGTCCTATTGATATTTTGTATACATTGAGATTCTTTGCCATCTGGGGAACATGGAAGAACACTTCCTCAACACTCTGAATCAATTAGGGATTTGTTTTGTTTTCTTTTGTGCTGGGAATAATAGTGTGCACCCAGGCGCATAGCCTGGAATTATTTCTTCTTCAGTAAGTTCTTCATTTAAATACCTCACAAATATTAATGAGCTCTTCAGAACACTTCTGCAAGAGAAGGAATCATTGCTAGTATGTAACCAAGACGAAGAGAAATAAGGAGCCTTATTCACAAGAGGCTATGAGATACCCTGCAATCAAACCCAGTTTCATTAATATCCTACCTAAAAGATCATTCTTGTTTGAAGGCCAAGCCATGTTTCACCCAAACAATATCCTCATTGGAAGGATTGGGACCTTCTCTCTCAGATGAATCCTCTTGTAACTGCATGCTTACTCTGTTATGCATGGAATTAAGGGAATTTTAGGAAAACTGTGATAAAATGACATCCCTACTGGGAATGTGCTGAGCCACTGGCAATTGTTCCCCAGCAGGGAGTAGGATTTTTCCCACAAAGTTACTCAAAGCTGGGTACAAAATTTGTCCTTTTGTGAGAAACATACTGCTACTTTTAATTTAGCTGTTCCTTTCTTCAGAAGAAATTAAAAGCTACATATGTCCAATTTCCCCAAGAGGGAATCATGCTGTCAAGACCCATTACCATAGGGAAAAGAACCCAAATTTAAAAAGCAATTGAAAACTAGCCACTAAACAAAAGAGAAATAACTGTAGCAATTTGAAATTGTCCACCAAATGCAAATATCAAGCTTTAAAGAACAAAAGCCACAGGCGACTCAGTCAGTGAAACAGTAAAAATGGGTCAGATCCCAAATAGATAAAATATGGCTCAGCATTCACCCTCCATCGAATTTCTGCCCCTATTCAACTTACTGTCTTACAAATCAAAGGGACAAATAAGAGGGCAAAATGCATCATCATCTTCCATAATCATCACTTTTTTTATCTTGAGTGTCCTAAGACTTCCATTCTAGGTTTGTCCCATATTAATTTCTACATCAACTTTCTCAGCAGATCCCCTTCTCATTTATTGCCACTGGTAAGGTCCATTAAGTTACAGATGTTGCTGTTTTATTCCTAGGAACCCTGGAGCCTTCCTGTTTCTCACTGTCATCTGGGGCTTTCAGATGCCTCTATACAGACATCTTTCCACTGACTTTAATGGATTTTGCACCAGGCCACAAACTCCTGACTTTGTTTTAAATTTTCTTTAACTAGGTGTTCACTCAGGGTGCTGCTGCCTGAGGATGAACACCAACAGCTCTGCCTGGTGTCCTGTGATGCCTTTCAGCTTCTTAGCTCCTTTGCTGTGCCACTGACAGCACCAATGTGAATCTGCCACATCTCTCATTTGTGGGCCAATGCACAGCCTGGCTGTGGTCCCCCACTCTGCACATCACCTGGGGGGTCTGCAAGACAAGGACTTGAGACTTGAGATCAGTTTTGGCCTCAAGGACAGGAAATTCTAGCATAAGAAAAGCAAATGTGATAATTCAAGTTATGAATTAACAGTAGGCTAAAAAAACAATATATAGGTGATGAGAGAGATTTCTTAAACCTTGTTCAGTATTATCTGAGCCACTGATAGAGTGGGAAATCTAACTTCCATGCTAAATAATGCAATAAGTTCCAGGTGAACATGCAACCACTGATAGTAGAAATTTAATCTGAATTAATAAAATAAGTGAATCAGTTAATACATACTTCATGTTTGCTTTCTTTGCTTCCAGTACTGTTATGTATAATTTAGCCTAAACAACTTGTCATGACTGTTTACACAAAAGAAGATGTTGTCTCTGTGCAGAATTTAACAGTCACATTTTAAGCTTGACCTGGGCTGGATGCAGGACCAAGACAGAAGGGTTAATACTAGTCCTGCCTCTATGCCATAGGCCCTATATTACTAACAGATAATGGATTTTTGTTTGCTGACAAGGGAGAGGTTTGTACTATGACAACAAAAAGGTCAGCCTTTCCCATCGAGTGCAACAAAACAGTGTTTGTGAAATTTCATGTGCTTAAGAATTTCCTCATGGTTGTTGAGATTAGAAAATATCTGTGAAGTTTACTGTGCACAATACAAACAAGAATGTAATATTGATAGTATAGACAAGCTACAGAGTTTCACATAAGGTCATTTGGTAGGTGACTTTGCTAGCTCTCTGTTGGGATTACTCTTATAAGTACTAGGAATACATTCTGTGCTCCAAATAGCATCTTCTGTTAGGCAATAAAACTTTTTACTTGTTTTCCTGAAGACAAGAGGCAAGGACTTGAGTTTCTAAGAAAGTTAGTGTTATAAAGCAGATGCACCCTGGCTCCTCATTTTCCATCCCACCTTTTAGTGAATGTATGTGACATTTGAAAAAAATTTTAAAAAGCCAAAAAAAAAAAAAAAAAAACCCAAAAACAAAAAGACCAAAAAAAACCCCAACAAAAACTCCAAATCAAAACAAAAAAAAACAAAAAACTAATCAGAAGATACTTTCATAACGTGAAAAGGATTTATCAGAATATGCTTTGTAATATCCTGAGTTATTTCTGACCAACAGAGCAATGTAACTGCTCAGCCTAAGATAAGTAAATATGTGCTGAATGAGGGCATAGAGCATGAAACAAAAGTAGAAAAGAAACCAAATATATCTCTGTATTTCTAGTATTTGTGGAAGCAGACAGATTCAGTAAGGCAATCTCCTGCAATGTATTGATAGATGAATTTTTGTTGCCCCTAAGTTCCTCCTGCAATTTTGGTGAATATTATTTCTGCTGTTGCTTTCATTCTTACTGACTCGTTGTTGTTTTATTTGTATTTATGCTCAGAAACTATAAAACATAGAAGTGGTTAGATACTTTTCCACAGATTGTCTTTGTGGTTACTAAGGAGTTGCACAGGCTGCTGACAACAGTTGTTTGTTAAGAATAAACATTGCACTATGAAAAGGTCATATCGAAACTAGAAAATGTCCAAATTATAGAAATTTTGTTTAAGAAGAGATCTAAACCAAAAAATAAATAACTCTTTTTTGTGATAGAAAGCAATAGTAAATTTCCTTAAATCCTTAAGGCAGAAATGCTATTAATGTGTAGAAGTATGGGAAAGAATTTACGTGTCTCTTTTGTCTCAGTAGGTCTTTCATTTCATGATGAGACCTGAGATGTGAATTTCTATTCCTTCTTTCAAAACTTTTCCCTAGTAGTCTTAAGGCTGGGTCTAATAATTCTTTTAATAAAAGTGTGCTCTGTAATGTGAATCCAGAACATAACCTAGTTCAAGGTGCCTGAAGAAATCCATCAATTCTTACTTCAGACAATGAATTATCTTATTTTAAGATCTTCAAAATCAGCCCAGTGAGTTGGGACAACAGAGTTCACTGAAGTAATGACAAATTTGCCCCATTGAGAAAGGTTCTGAAAAAGAAGATCCAGTCCATCATGTAGATTTTGCAGTGAAAGTTATCAGTAGATTCTGCTGAGTGACTACATATGACAAATCACAAGTAGAAGTCGACGTATACATTTTAATTGCAAAATAAAGTGTGGTTCATATCAGCTCAGAGCAAATTCCTTCAAATCAAGAAAACCCAAGAGAAGTTGTACTAATCCTACTTTAAAATACTCATAAGGTAGTAGAAAATCTCAAATGGAAAGGCTCAAAATATGAATGTGTTTGGGTCTTTTTGTTAAGCAGCAAGACTAGAATTCTTATAAGGGGTTATTTTTGTTTCTTGGGGTTTTTTTTGTTTTTTTCTTTTTTTGTTTTGGTTTGGTTTGGTTTTTTTAATGGAGAGGAACCCTCCTTGAAGAAGGCTACACTGACATTTGAGACTATTGCAACACTGCCCTTCTAAGTGGTTGAATGGTTGGATATGATGACACTCCTGCTTGGAACTTCAGAAGTCAGCTGAAGCAACTTGACTAAATAGCAAAATGATGGCCCTTCAAGAACTGAATTTATTAGGTAGGCCCAGGCTTTCATGAGATGGGTACAAAGATAAGTTGCAGTTTATTGTGCTATCTAAAGAGCTGCTGCTCATAAAAATAATATTTTATTTGAAAAGCTAATGGCCAAGACAATAATAAAAAATAAGGCTGCAAACTAAATTCCTAAATCTGACATTTTACATTATTTTTCCCATGATTTACTACACCATACCTTGATCTTCCTTGGGTTGGGAGAGAAGAGACGTTGAGGAGATAAAAGGAAGTATTTCTCCAGCATGCTCACATCACTGCCCACATTAATTTTCAAAGAGGGATCAAAATAGTTCAGTGAAGAAGAGTCACTGATTGACCTCAACACTCCATATGGCCTTGCACTCTTGTCAACCCTTCTTTCTCAGCTATGATGTATGTCACAGTGCCCTTCTGTTTCTCTAAATATGTACAAGTGTGTGACCCATTGAAAATCAGAGTCCAGGTGTGTATTTTACTAATTGTACCTGCTAGACAAAGTACTCAGAGTCATTTCTGTGGCAATGGGTAAAAGTCAGTGTACAGCTGGTGGCCCTGGGTGTCAAACTCACACATCTTGGCCCTGCCTCCTTGCCAAGGGTACTTCACTTGGACAGACACAAATCCCTTCACCTCGAGAATTACCTCTGTGTCCCTGCATAGACTGGTTTCACTTGGCCCACTTCTCAGAATTAAGTTTTGGAAAAACAAAACTAAAAGAAAAGCATATGTTTTTCTAAACAGAGCAAGGTAGTGAGTCCTTCAGCATTTTTGGTGTTTCAGGACAAGTTGTTTGTCTTTCCCTTTGCATCTTTGGACATCTGTGAGATTAGCTGTACTTAGCCAGAATTGAGCAATGGACTTAGCACACTAGAACTGATATATGGGCAGGTAGCATACTCTTTTCAAGATTTAAGCTTCTCAAAGGTAATAATAAGCCTCTGGCAGCGGATAGTTTCAAATTACTTTTCCTTTCTAATTGGCAATTAGATCTAATTAACTTTTAGTTATTATTCAATGATTTCCTTTAACAAATGGAACCCTGATGAGATCACATCTGTTAAGACCACTTGGTTTGTGTCTCCACTTTCTGTGTATTTCTGTAATTTTAAATTAATTCAGCTACAGTCTAAAAGAAGATCATGTATCAGCTGGAATGAAAGCATGCATTTATCTAAAGTTACCATGAGTTCAGGAAACTGAAACAGTAATTTGAAAAATAACATTGGTATGTAATCCTCAGGGCTTGGAGAGGAAAACTTGTAGAGATCAAACCACAAGTTTGAATGTATTGGGGGCTTCTTTGATATTAGCTGGATTCTTTTTGTGAAATAATTTAAAATATTTCTCTGAATCTTAGACCCAATGGATAGAAATTTAAAGGGTCATGTCCTCAATTACCAGCTTCAGAGGAAGAAAAAAGACCACTAGATAAGTACTCATTCAAAATAAGCTGAGAATTCTGTCTCAGTGTATATATAGTAAATATATATTGCTGATTTTAAATCTTAGAAATTAATGTTAAGATTTATTTGACTCTCCAGAATAAATAACTAGAGATAGCAGATTATATTATATTATATTAATAAGACATGAACAAGCAAATAAGTATACTTAAGTCTTTCAGGAACTCAGCTGCAAAATTTTATCCTTACATGGACAGTCCAGCTAACAAAAATAGAGCTGCTTGCATGAGCACAGAACATTTGCCTCAGTAAAGGTTTGCAGGACAGTCATTAGGCACATTTTGTTCCCTCAGCTTTCCAGACACTGATTCTATTCAATATCTATTTTCGTTTATTGCTTTTTTATTTTCTCACATTGCACTAATATGTGTCATGGTTGGATTTTTTTTTTTGCTACTCACCCCGTGTTTTTCCTTCTGTTTCTGTCCCACTTTGAGTGTGTTCTGTGCAGTTTCTCAGTAAAACAGCCTGCAAATATATCTTTGGAGGCTGTCTCTATTTTAATCCTACTGATTAGGAAGACTTTTCTAACTCAATTTTTCATCAGTAAAGTATTTAATAATTATACGGATATTGCTCATCTTACATGAACTAAGGAACATTTTGGCCAGCAGAATAATGCATTTCTATTTGAGGAAAATTCATACCACACAGACCACAAAATAAAAGTTTGGTTATGACTAGTTGTTTGAGGTTTTTTTATTTGAACATCAGATTCTATGTCCTTCAGAGAAACAAGAATTTTAAACTTTGCTTGAAGAACAAAAGCTAAAAAAAATAATAAAAATGAGTCAGTGTACAACATTTTTATTGTTAAAATGTGGTGCTAAAGTTCAAGCATGTAACAAGCAAAATTTACAGTTGTACAAACCTACACAGAGAAGCTGGATGGAAATAGCAGAAATCAGTATTCTTTGTATAAACACCATATATCACAAAAACCTTTTTTTTGGCTTAAATATAGGGTTGCTGTGTATCAGACCTCTGCCACTTCACTTTTGCAATTCAAGATTTATTTTTTTTTCCTGCCTTTTGAATTGAACTTTGGTTGTTTGAATGCAAAAAACTGGACTTTTATCACAATCAACAGAGAATATTACTAGCTTCTATCACATTACCCAATTTGGATCCCAAATTTAACCTTTCCTTTGGCTATCACATGCATGGTTCAGTTCTCATGTGCCATGGCTCATGCTGTTGTAAATACTTTGACATTGTGGAATTATTTCCAACTTTCATCTATGATAGTGAAAGGGGAATGATGGCTGCTCAGTCTGCAGCCAAACTATTCTGTAATTTAAGCTCATTCATTTTCAGAAGTCAAATAAGACTTGGTTAGGTGGAATCCTTCCAAAAACAACCTCACCAAAACTTTGGAAAAGACTAACTATATGTTATTATGTGGGATACATTTTTATCAAAAGAAAAAGCAATCCCCAAAACCTAAATCAAAATTTGAATTCCTGTTTTGATATTTAGGACCACTGTACAGATTCAGTATTTCATTGTTTGAAGCAAGGTTCTAGCATCTTAGGGAAATGTGGAATATGATATGAAAATAGGGTTGTTAATTAGCCCTAATGCTCTGCCTGGAACAGGCTTTTGTTAATTATATATGCTTAGGTTAAATATTAATCGTTAGCATTTATAAAGAGCTTTGCATTTTTTTAAGTACTCAGCAAACATAAACTAATTACATGTCACAATATCCTGTCTAATTAGATGACTGTGTAATTTCCCCACAAGATACATTATTTTTCACTTCCTGTCACTGAACTACTTTGTAGTATTGCTTTTCATTGCTAAATGGTTTCTTTCCACTCAGGAAGGATTGAACTAGTATGAAAAAAAAAAATCAAAAAACCTTGAAAGCTGCCTGGGAAATTTCATTTTCTCTTTGGAAAATTCTAAGCTTGTTGTTTACTTGTAGGAAAAAGTCTGTCTTGCTGAAGTTCCTGAATAGAAGAAGATTTTAAAAAGGTGATTTCTTTGTACAATGGGAAAATGCTACATATGGTGTTTTCAATAAGAAAGATTTTGGAAAGTCTTTTCACTCCATAAGTTTGGTTTCTTTATACTAAATAAAAAGGAAACACACCTTACGTGCTATACTTTGCAGGAAACTTTAGAAATCTTTCGTGCTTTGGCCCAATCTGCTTTCTGCTGCTGGGAAACATTCCCATCTTTTGGTACATGGAGCATGAACAGATCTTCTGAGCATCCTTGTAGATAAAATACATGTTGCTTTGGCTTTTAACATTGTTAAAACACAGAATATGTGCTTTAGAATATGTGCTTTTTGTGCTTTCCATTCTCAACTTTTTTTAAGGCATGAGTTCTGAGATCAGTTGGAAAGTGAAAAATGAAATTTATACCTTGTAAATTCATATGATATAACGAAATTGATAATATTTAGAGGTAGAATACTTCATATAGAATCTATCTGAGCTCAACTTTTTAGGGAATGGTAAATTCTGCTACATTTGCTCTCCCTTTGATTTGTCACAGGAATGCTGAGATATGTCCTGGGAAAACTGACACCCCTGCTGACACAAACTGAATGGCAAATTGCTTTGAAAATACATTACATCAATGCACCTAGAATGACTTAAACATGAATTTCAAAAAAGTTTGGTTTTCTCTTTTCTACATGATGAGATCCGTCTCTTAAGGCATACCTGTCTCTGGTATACTCTGCCAATATATACCAAATTGTAACTTGGTATTCACCATGTAAGCTTCTCTGCTTCTGTTTCTTGACTCACATGTCAGACCCAGGGTGTGTTAGTATGCTGTTAATGCTACCTGATTTGCTTTTACTATTTTTTATTTTAATAGGAAACAACTTGAGTCAGGACCTTTCCTCTTCCTGCAGGGCAGCTTCTTGAATATTGGGCTTTAAAAAACCCTTTATGCATCATGGACGGAATTAAGAGCCTTTTTCTCCTAATGCTTGGCAAGGTTATGAAGTTGTCAGTTTTTGTTGTTGCTCACAGTTGTCAGTTTGCCCAAGCAGATCCTTGGCACCAGGAGGTGACATGGCATTTTTCACTGAGGCAATAACAAACAGATATATCTTCACAAGAATTTTTCTACTTGAAAAATAATCTGCAATGGTTGCAAATTCCTCATCTGTGATTTTTTAGAAAGAGCTATGGGAATGAAATTCTCAAATCCCACTGAAAGTCAAACATATAAAACTCTTGGGCACTTAAATGTTAGGACTGACTTCCTAGACTTAACTGCATAACAACTGTTTTTCAAATTACAAACTGTAAAAGTGAAGCATTGCTGAAAATGAGTGCACTTTTTTTAGGAATTTAGAGAAGGACTGAATTGCAGTGGCAACTCTGACTCTAAAACACTTAGATGTTTTAATCATAATACTAAAAAGGCTCATCTTAAATTTACATTTCTGGTAATATTGGCAATGGAGTTAAGTCACCTTTGCCATTCTTTCTGAAAAGAGAACTATTTCAATCCTTGTGGGTATCAGGTATGAAAAGAAATGAAAGGAAAAGGAAAAGATTCATCTGTGCTTCTTACATCACCAGTTCTAGCAAATGCAGAAGCATGATCATCTTAAGTTTGAGATTAAGGAAAAAGGTAAAGAAATGTGTTCCAACCAAAAATTTTATGTTCTAGGGAGGCCTTTCTGGAGTACTTATGCAAATCTATCTGTTGTCTCTCTGTCTGATTTAGATTTACTAGAGTCATTGGGGAAGCTGCACGCCTTTTGAGGAGAAGTGCTGTCCCTTGAGCTGTTCAGGCCCTGCATCTGTTCTCACCCAGCTCCTATTCATGATATGGATGCATTCACCCTGACTCGAATTCATAAACAGACAGATTCCTGAGGTTGTGGAGAAGCACAGCCATTGAGCAAACACAGATATTAACATTCCCACAGCTTTAGAAATATGGTATTATAGCTTATGGAATTTAATAGAGTGCCATGCATTCTATTCCTGTGTCACTGATGTTATTATATGTATGTTAGAAATCTCATCTGAAAAGTATAGATTACTTCAGTGTCTTTTGTTCATCACTAACTCTTCAGAAACCATATGGAGTGGGATTTTTCAAAAGACTGTACCATGGACCTAACTCTGCTCGAGTTCAAACCAGAGAGAGTTTTATCATTAACTTCAGTGGAAACTGAAGTAGGTCAGTGCCAGTTTCTGTAGAGGAACCAATCCTTTAAGCTTACTGAAAGAGTTGTTACAGGGGAACTCATTCTAGATTCAAGTCAATGGAATCCTGGCTATGAAAGGAACTCATGGCTGGCTCTTGTGTAAAGAACAGGACCTCACCAACTGAGCTTCACAGAAGTCCTTTGGTTTCAGCCATGCATTCATAGATGCTAACATAGGCTTCTTAATTCAGTTTCCAGAAACATGTGTGCTGTCTCATGGACAGTCTTACTGCAGGATTCAGCTCTGAAGGATGGGGTAGTGTCAAGTGTGACTTGGGGTTTGCCAATTTTAATATATTTAGTTTCCTTTAGAGATAGGATTCAGGAGCAGAGGCAAGGCAAACTTAAAAGGGTATATGAAGAAATTTATTAATAACACAAAAGAATTCAGAATAAGATTTCTAGATTATTCCCTCCTCCCCCTCCCTTCATTCCACATTTCTTAACAACAACATACAGAAAGACTTCAGTCAGTTATCTACTTAAATAATCATTTCAGTTCACTCTAGAGAGAAAAGTCCCTTTTCTGGTTTAGGCTTAGGGGGTGTCTTCACCTTCACAATCTACATCCGCCAGGGAAATATTGCAAATTATGACTCTCCTCCCATTTTCACAGTCCCTCCAGAGCTGTGCTATGGGTTATGTTGCACACTTGGGGTACCACTTTTAAAGGCAGGTGGCTGAAAAACAAAATTCTCTTAATCTCTTTTTATATTAAATGTCTCTGTCCATATTTCCAGTCCCAAAACAGACAGCCCCATTTCCTCAAAGCAAAAAGGTCTTCTTTTCAAGCACTTAAACCTCCCCAAGTATATTTCACAGTTTAAAGGAATTTTAGTGTAGTCGCAGTTCCCTTATAGCCCTGCAAGAAAGGTTTTCAGCTACTTATCAGTTGCACTTTTCAATCTCTTCCCTTCAGGAACTGGTCCCCGCATCCCAGAGAAGCTCCCAGAGGGGTCCAGCCCCTCTGCTCCCCCTGACACCTCCGCTCCCCACCCTTCCATGTGGAACCAGAACAAGTAGGCTCTGAGAAAGCTGGTCCAGTGAAACATATCCCAGATCCTGGCAGATGATCTTTAATGTCCCTGACTGAAAGCATCCTGTGATTCTCTGATTCTGTGATTGTGTGTTGTAAGTATGAGCTCAGTGCCATTTGTTTTGAGTTCTGACACCCATGTTTCCAGGTAGCTCACACAGTGCTTGTAAGTAAAATGTCAAATGCAACCAAAAGTTCTCAATGGGTACCTTAAAGCTAAGATTCTGCTCAAGCATAACACAAGGCAGGGCAGGCAAGTGAGCTCTTTCAAACCTTCATGGACTACACAGCATTTATAACAAATAATTAAATGTGAATCTACTGGACATCAGCTGCTTTTGTGTCTCAGAAAAACCTTTGGGAGATTGTAGACTTTTAGAAGTAATTCAAATTCACATATAGCCCTGATCTCAGCATCTCAGTTATTCTAGAGTACCTTTCTGGGTGATAACAAATTACTTAAAACTGATTAAAGAGTTACATCTCATTTCTAAATGTGCTGAAGAAATTAAAAAAAAAAAAATCAATTCAGATAAGAATCAGGCACTATCATTTCAGTCTGATAGCATTTCGCATCACTTGTAAGGCTGAACAACTAGAGAAGTGAAGGACAATAATGAACTGATACTCTGCTTCAGCTAAGATTAAATTTTAAACAAATATCTGTTTATAGATGGAGATTTATAAAGGAGTCTAAGGAGAAAAGCCTTGATATGGATTAATAAAAGTATACTTTACAAATCTTCAGCTTAACCTCAGACCATACACCTCAGGTACAGTGTATTAGCATTTAATAGTATTTTTCTTTGTTATTTCAGTCCTCTTCCACAACCTCATGTGATATATTTCTCATGGTATTTTGTTTTTAGCCTAGTATGCCAATGATGTGTTTCCTTTATTTCCTTGTATTCCACTCCTCTTCTGTGGTTATCTTTTGGAGGGTTTCTTTAGGCTTTTCTGGGATAGTGAACCAAGAAAGCCTGGAGACCTGGTGATGCTATCCTGATATGATACCTTAAAGATCTGAAGCATAAACATCACAAATTAAACAGTATACTGTCTTCAATAACCATGTTTAACTTCAGTCCTCAAGTTACGTAGGACTCCAATAAACATTTTCTGAGCACCAGAATATTTTGGGGCAAATCTTGTCTGTTGTCTGGCATCCTGCCCAGTTCACAGCAGCAAAGGGTAGGGTCACGTTCTTCCAGGTTTCTAAGTCCACAGTGTTCCTTCTAAATAGAAATGGCATGTATTTTGTGGGGCAAAATGCTAGACTCAGGCTGAGCTAGGTCTGGGGGAAGAAGATATGTCTGTGGGATGTGGCCAGCCAGCCATTGCATTTAACCCCTGTCTCAGTCTTGGACCATACCTAGCCAAATGGAGTACCACAAGAAAATCTAAAAGTATAGCTCCATGCAGTCTTTCTGTGATATAGATGATGGTGAAGGTTTGTATATGACCTTAAAATATAAATCAATATTATGCTGCTAAATTTACCTTGACAACAGAAAGCAAGTAGTATCATTATTCCAGCACTGAATATTTTTATTTTTGTAAATTATAAATATTACTTTTTTCATCTGCACCTTCAGCCTTAAGAACATGGTTTCACATTTCATTTAATGTTAAATGGTTCATTACATAGAGTAGCAACTTAGTTCTCTTATTATGGTGTTATCTTTCACTTTGTCAAAATATGTCTACTTGATAAGAAATCTGACAGAAGTTGCTTATGATGGGATCACTAACAGCCATCAGTTTCTCTCTAGCAAATGAAACTGTAACCATGGAAACGGCCTTTTTTTGCCAGAATGAAAATGAGACAGCACTCTGCTGCAGCCATTAGTAGAATACACAAATGTCCCTCAAGGCAAACATCTAAAGCAAATGGACTGCAAAGTAAGGAGCACTAATTTCTATTTATTTAGGATTTGTAAACCTAGCAGAGCAAGATATTAACAAAGGAACAAACAAAAGGAGGTTTAAAAGAAGATGTTTGTATTTTTCTTTCCATTTACAAAACTCCTCATTTTAAATAAAAATGCTTCATTCTGGTCTTATAAATATAAGCTTAAATAGTACTATAACAATGAATTTAAATAAGGTTGTAGCTTGACTGTGCCTGTTCTTTGTAGAAAATTATATTTTTAAAATACACTAGAAGAATGGTTGGTGTTTTTAAGCTTTTGAAAATCCGTATTTAAATGCAAAGGTATTAAAAAATACTGAGTGTGAGACCTTTCTTTCCACACTGTTTAATTTTCAAACAACCATGTTCATACTGATAAGATGCACCAGGGCTGATAATAAATCTATTCTAAACACTATCAGCAGTCGGCCACAGGCTGTCAAAGACCTTTCAAGTGTCAGACTCTTCTTACTACCCTCTTTATTCAGTACTACACCCCTCTTGCTACAAACTGCTTATTGAATGCAGAGATTCTTTTGACAGACTCAGATTAGGTGAGGGGTCTTAAACCATCTACGATGTACATCAGTAAGATATATCTTAACTTGTTTCCCTTCTCCTTTCACATCAAAAATCAGAGTTACACTGGGAACTGCAATGTCTAGCTTCTGTTCTCTTTCCAGCTCACTGAGTAAAGCAAAGATACAATTTTCCACTAGGATAATTAGTTCGTTAACCAAAACTGTTTAGATATTTAATTCATAGCTAGCAATGGATTGGAATCATCATGCCAATTACCTACAGATACCTTGGGGTGTTTCAAATACCTGTATGCCTGCAAATATGACAAAGTGACATGCTGTGACAGCCACTTTCAGAGAGCTGTTTCCTGTAGTGTGATTAGAAATACCCACCATTGTTCTGATGTGTTTCACATGGGTCAGGGTCAAGGCATACTTATAGAAGTTGTTGCTTACTGCCAGTTTGTTGGTTGTTGATGTAAAACAATTAAGAACAGGCAATGACAGGATAGAAAAACTAACCTGAGTTAGTTTTGACTCTAAAATAAGTGTTTCAGCTTCTATAAACTTGCAGTCCGTGACCTTTATGGTTTTTCAAGTGTTAATCATATCAGAAACAAACCAACTTGGGAAATTAAAATGACGTGGCAAAGACCATGGCTGGCCTCACTGGAAAGTTACTTGCCTATCCTATCTGCAAAATGCCACTAAAATATTTCCTTTTGAAATCAAAGTTCCATGCTAAAATAAGCATAAAAAAAGGAGAGATGTCTTGGATTTTGGTTTTGCTTGATATTGTCTTTTAATTGTCCTAAGCATATGTTCAGCCATATGTGTGAGTACATATGTGTACTCACATAGATGCACACATAAAATAAAAATAGTTTATTAACATTGCAGGTAAGTCTGAAAAATGCTTTTTCAGTCTTAATTAGCTATCTTCCAGAGTAGATGCATATCTGGTAAAAAGCAAGCAAATGAGCAAATCTTAATATATTGAAAAAACAGGGGGGTGGTAGGAATACACAAATAGCTTTATTTTCTGCATTCACTATAAAAACATAGGACTTCACCCATCTTCTAAGGTATAGAACACATATTCAGATAAAGTACTAGTTAAATGCAATGCTTGCATATACTAGTAGATATAACAGCTAATTAAAATTGGCAAGATTTCCAAGTAAATAGGGCTGTTATTGGCTGCTGGAAGCTGACAGCTGGAGTTGCAATTCTCTTTAGTCCAGACATCAGAAAAAGCTTTAGCTAAATAGTACTAACCTAGTCTGAAACCCCATTTGAAGAAAAACAAAAAATGATCAGTTAGCAGCTGAAATGTCTTGCATGAAAATACATTTGATGTGAGAGAACAGAGAACAGATAATGTATATTACCACATTGTCACTAGTATTATTATTACATTTCAAACTCATTCACCTTTACCATCACCTAATACAATATCTTTATAGTTTAGGATACAGACCTTTAGTGGTTGCCCATGACTTGTTATTGCTCTATAAGATGGTGAATTATATTTATACAAAAAATAAACAAATACATGCAAACATTATTATATTTAAAGTAAATGTGACAGGGATATTCCATAGCTCAAGTAGTTTGGTGTCCTGTATTATTGCCATATATTTAGTGGAGCTTATGTACTGGTTAATTTGCTTCTCCCCTCTCAAATGGGTAATTATATTGTCTCATAATCCTGAATTGATCCAATCTACTCAAGGAAACTAAACTGAGAGAATACCTCTCCTAAGCTTCTTTAGTATTCAATGAGATGAAAGAATCAGCCACCTAAAATCTAAATGATATCTTGAAGGTGGCTTTTTTTTTCCCCTTTGACCATATAGGGAGCTGTCAGATGAGTTCAGGTAGTGCCTAAAACTGAGTGGAGAAGTTTCTGCATAAGCAGGAGAAGTTGCCTCATATCCAGAAAGGAACAGATCAAATATTTTAAGTCAGTCTAAAAATGCACAGGCTTGCAGCACATTTTGTCACAGCAGCAGCATCACCATTGATATTGCTGCTGCACCACTCCTTCTGTCGGAATAAAGGCAAGAGAGGAAAACGAGAAGAAAAAAATCAGGTCACCTAGCAGGAAGAAGAGAAACAGCAATGTTCCTGTTAGCTGTACTATGACATTTTTGCCTTCTGATCTGACTCTGAAGTAATGCTGACTGTGCCAGGAGAGACTGGTAGGGCTGGAGCTGCAGCAGGATTCACAGTCCAGACCCAGCTCTGGGATACATAACCTCCAGCAGGTACCTGCCACAGCAACAACCACTCACTGCAGGACAGGTCAGAAGGAGAGCTGCTGGCACAACAAATTCAGCTTTACCTGTCTTTATTAATATACATTGGTTCTGTTCTTCCTCGAGTAAATGGACAAGCTGAAATATAGCTAATGAAAAATTCTAGATTGATTTTTTCCTCCAAGAGATCATTCCACTCTGAACTGTATCCAACAATACTACCAACCACCACAGGTAGAGTGCACTGCTATGTGTGGTTCTATTGAAAAATAAATTTTATATGTAGCTATTGGTCTCTGGTAACTTCAGTTGTTTCTGTCCTGAAGAGATGGTTGTCTCTACATGAAAAAAAAGAAATTCACTTTCGTGGCTACAGAGACAAGTCAATTTAAAATGGGTAATTCTGCCTCACAGAGAAGTGATGAGAAAAGTTCCAGGTACCATGTGCTCTTCGTATTAATGAACTACTAGTTTTTATTTTATTATTTTTCTTGGTCCTGATGCTGACCTCAGTGATGTCTGTAGTTGTTTACTATTTGACTTATAATTTATTATGAAAGGATTCTACTTTATAAAGTATAAAAAACTCTTAAAAAGAAAAGATGTGAAAATTTGTCTGTGTTTCAAAATACTGGTGAGAACAGGATATTTGCCATTTTAAAAAGTATTTTTTAAAGATCTGGTTGCTGCTATCATCAGCCCATTTTCTTGGGAGCAAATACACACTAGCTTTACATGACTCAAGTGTCTCAAGCTTTTTAGATGAATCACACCTCATAGAAAACCATCTCTCTCAGCTGCTCTAGAGAGAGACTAAACGTTTAACTTATTATTTGAAAGACTCACATTTGTTCAATGCCTAAAGCTAGACAGTCTGAAAAGCAAATCTTGGTAGAGTCAGATTGTTTCACGCTTTTTGTCCCCTTCAAATAGCCCATTTCTCTCAGACCTGAGGAGCAGGTTAAGAGCCAAGATTTTGCTACATATATGTATGCAACATTTTTGGTTTCAAATCTGATTTCAGTTTTTGTGTTGGCAGATCTTATCCTGTTAGTACATAAGACAAATATCTGCATCATTTGAACCATGAAGGTCAGGAATTGCCACCAAAATGACTCATGTTCATTCATTTGCATACCCTGACTACTTCAATGAGTGTAAGGGTGTTCTGCTGACAGATTTTGTGTTTTCCAGTATGTTTAGGTATCTAATGGCACTTCATGAGCTCTACTAGCTCTTGTAGCTTGGAGTATTCTGTGTATCATGAAAGTCTTATATGTTTTCCACAACAGCTGAAAGCCCCCTCACCAGTTATCAAATAAAGCAAAATTGATAAGTAATCTGGACCTGTATAGAAAACACAAAAAGGCAGATTGCTCACTAAATCTGGTAACTCCTAACAGCTGAAGCACATGTATTTGGTAATATGTTCCCTGACACAAAATACTAGCATACAAACACATTGTTTCAATTCTTATGAGTATGATTTCATGTAATTTTTAAAATTCCAATACAATAAATTAAAGAAACAATAATGTGAAAAATCTAATTATAGTGAGAAAAGAAGTCTGGAGATCTATCAGTCTAAAACATTTCAGGTCTGTACAGTTTGATACCTAACATATTGTTTAGTCCACAGTCAGCATGCCTGTAGGGATCTGATCAGGATAATCCTTGCTTTGCTTCAAATAAACCTCTGTTCTCCTGTACTGAGCTGTGCAATAGTTTTTTCCAAGAAACACTGCCAAGAAGGAGCAGAGTAACAGGGGTCAAGTCCAACCATGAACTTTATGAATTGTTTAGTTGCACATTAAAGGACAGCATCAGGTTCAGTTATAAGCTTTGAAATGATCTTATTTCTAGCCTGTGCAGCTGGATGATTCCCTGTACATTTGATTCACTTGGTCAAGATTTAACCCATTGTCTCTTGCAGCTCTCCCTTATCCAAAAGTCTCTGCCTCATGTTTTTTATACTTTATAACTGTTTCACAAAAAAAGAAAATGAAAGGAAAAAAAAAAAAGAGCTAGTGGGTAAAAATCTGGAGAATGTTTAGGATGCAGGAATATTGCTACACACAAAGCTGCTTTCTTTGCTTTTTGACTGCAGCCCCAAGCTCAGGAATAAGGCTTTTCTCCACAGGGCTCTTGTAAAGCAGAGAATCATCTAGGTTCATACGATGACACACAGCATGCTTCAGGCTCAAATGTAACAAAAGGAAGACTCTAGCTTTCTTTGGTGTTGGTTCTTTCAACACCTTGAAGAATTATAACAGAGTTGCCAATATTAGTGACTTGCAGTTACAGGTAGCTGAAATGTGTGCAATCTGCTTTGCCAATTTCTTCAAGTATGTACTCTAAAAGTAAGACCAAAGAATTCAATCTTTCAGTGTCTACTTTTGAATTTTCTGTGCCACTGCCTATCTACCCAGGAGAGTCTAAATTCCCTTTTGAAAAAAACTCTGAATCCAAGATCCATCTGAGTCCTCGTGGAAGTTTCAGCATGTTTGCTCCCTGGGCAAATTCAGCTTCACTTCCATATCATCCTTAGAGTACAAAACTGACCTCTTATGGTGAATGTGGAACCAAACAAACAGGATAACAATCAAGGCATTATAACTAGAAATGAATAAGTCAAATCCAGTTTCCCTATATTTATAATTCATGTTCTGATTAATTCTTCAACTTTATCTGGGAATGTTGTGCCAAGAAGTTTGCATGATAGCAGAGAGAGAAGAGGATGACCTGTGCAATACAAACTGGTGGGTGCTAGTCATGTTGTGATAGCAGTGTAATTCCACAGTGCCTTAGTGTGCTAATCATATTCAGTATATCCATATAGACCATATCCATGCAAGAACATTTTTTTCCTCTTATGTAGTTGCTTATTTTCCTTTTTATTTTTTTTCCTGCTGTAAAACTACTGGCCAAAGGAGGAATGTCAGTAGCATGAGATCTATCAGGACTATTCTGTTGCTTCCATCTACTTCTATTGCTGATGTATCATTCCTTCTCACATAAGACTTATTTCCTGGGTCAAATCTACATTAACATTTACAGAGCAGTAACACAAATGATGCAAGCTTAGACATGTCTCTCATGTGCATCTAATGGAGCTGAAATGGGTATTGAGGCTCCCATAGTAGTCTTACAGGAGTGTTGGAGGAGATTTGTGTGTCTAACTGAATTTTTCAGTCAGTTGGATAAATAATAATCAGTTGGAAAAATAATTTGAACATTTTTAATATTCCCAAAGTAAAGAGATCTGAGACTTTACTTTCAGATTGACCAAAATATTAAATATTCAGGGGAATATGTAAAAAGGTGCTAAATTTTTCTAAATGAAAAGTTGTTTTGAAATGAAAAAAATCAAAACATTTCACTTGAAAATGTCAGAGTGAAGTGTTTTGACTTTTTAAAATGTTTTTGCTGAAAAATTATAAATTATACATGAATTTTTGAATTGTTTCATCATCTCAAATATGCATTTTAGTTAAAAGAAAGTTACAGCTCCCTTCGTAGTGTTAGGGTTTTTTTTAACATCATGCCTCTAGTCTAAGAAATCAAGTATTTTTTCTCCAGTTTTTGGATTTTAATTTGTTTGAAATGTAATATATTTAATGATCATAAATTTAAAAGACTTGAACCATATGGATGTGGTAGGAGTATATCTGACTTCACTGAAAAGAAGTACTTACAGTCACTTTAGCACACATGAGCACATCCGAAGAGAGGGGCAATTTCTGCTCTAAGTTACAATACTTTGGAACTGAATAATTACTCTTAATTGGATTGAGTTATTTCAGAATTCAAATTAAAAGAGGTTTAAATCATTGTGCTTATTGTAAAATTCAGTTATTGGGAAAGCTGTGATAAATCATGGGATGACCTATTGAGTGCTCAACAACATCTGAATAATTACTGCAATGATTGTTGCAATGCTCTCTGTACTGTATTACATGATATAGTTTCCTTTCATGATAGAAATTAAATACTGTCATAATGCTATTTCTGTTTTCAAAGAGTTGTTTGCACTGCTAGGGAAATGAGGTAGCATTCAATTTTAGGTTTTAAGTTAAAATACAATTGAGATCAGTGATTATTAAAAATCATTACTCAGATTGAGCCTGTTATTTCCTCCTATATTTCTTAATTTATCCGATTTGTATTTGAGTAAAATCAAATCCTGAGAGGAATAATTTCTGATTAGATCATAGCTGTTATTTAGTATCTGTGGAAGACTTAATGCAATTGCAGCTAATTCTTGAAATTTGGCCAAGTGGTAGTTAACGTCCTACAGATGAATTTGGAACAAAATACCTTCCTTTGTCTCTGTACGAAATGTAAATACAAAGACTATAAAATATTATATCCTCTTTCGGTTATAAAAAGTATTTACCCTTTAAAATCTACTTTATTTAATGCATTTTTTTCCTTTATTTCCTATCAATTATATTTATTTGAAGAGTTTCTAAAATTGGTTTAGATCAAATATTGTGAAGGGTTACTGACTACTCTAGTTTTAAATTATAAGAAAATCTTTCCATTCTTTAAAAGCATTAGAAGGAGAAAATGGAAGCCATAGTACATTAATTATTTACATTCAATGTGAATTATACCTCTGCAGTGAATTTTCTGTCTCTTTGGATCTGATATAGAGATATTTTTTTATTTCAAGTGTAATTGCTTAAAACATAGCTGTTTAATAGTAGAAAATAAACCTTCTACCTTGTGAAGTTTTAGGGTCATGATCTCTGCTCTGGTAAATAGCTACAATTCAGTGGGGCTGAATTGTTCTCAATGTTCTTTCATTTGTTTATATCAGCAGAAAGTTTGGGGCTCACAAATAAATACTCCATAGGATGCAGCTGAAGTGAATGATCAAAAAGCATATAACACTGAAATGAAATTTCAACATGTTTTTTGTTTTTCTGTCCTGAAATGGAAGAATGATTCAAAAGAAGTATCACATCAAGCATTGTGATGTGTTTGTGTTAGCTGACATTTTCCTGGCTATTTCAAATAGCTCTTAAACAACTGAGAAGAGCTTTCCAGCAACTCGCCTGTATCAGATGTGCTGGGAAGACAAAAGCTTCCCAGGCTGTAATCTGGACAGTATTGAAATCTCCACACTTTCCCTTGAGTGTGAGTGTTATAAATAGTGGCTAACTGCAACTTGCAGACTTCAGAACAAGGTTTCATTTGCTGGGGACTTAGTGTGGGAGTATTGTTCATACAGAGGTCCAAAGAAAAACCAAGACAATTTAACAATAGCCTAACTGGTTCCCTTTGTTTGGACTATTCCCAGGAAGTGCTAACAGTCTGGATTTCTAACCACAGCTTCAGAAGGACTGGAAGACATTTCTGGAAAAAGACATATGCCGACATAGTTTATAACAAAGACGGTAATGAGTCGGGGTTTAATTTGGCATCCTTTTAGCCTTCATGCCTCTTTCAGATCTCAGCATTACTTCCAGATTACTTGGACTTCATAATGCAGCTATGTTAGGTAGAACATTAAAAAAAAAAAAAGTAAAAGGTTTCTATTAGAAATGGCAATATTTAGGTTTTTAAAACATCACAGTTTGCTTCTCTTCAAGTTATATAATCTGCTTATGTACTGGATTGAAAGTATTTCTTTTTAACTTGATTACATTTACATTTACCTTTCTCTCAATATTTGGTTTTATTTCCAAGCAAATATTTCACCAACATGAAGATATTTCTGAATTATTCTGTGTTTCTATCAACAGAAATGCTAAATATAGTCTGCAGCAGTGGCTGCCTTCATTAATATGATTTCAAAACAAACGTGATGCTCAGTGCATACTTTATTTCTGCTAGGAGACATCACGTTTCTAATTAAACTCAAATCATAACAGAGTGAAAATACATGGGATTCTGAATTATTATTTATATTATACACTTAATCATTATTACTTTTATTTTTTACCAGGCAAAATAAAAAAAATCATAGCTCAGAGGATGACATCTGAAAAAAATAAACTTTCTCTATGAGCAGGCTTTGTTGTCACAATGTCACAAGTGCTATTCTGCCAATAAGATCTTTAGGAGTGTTCTGTTTGTATCACAACATGTAGTGTTCATCCAGAATTAGTGAATTCATCAAGGAAAAAACCCAAAGGATTCTTTGTTATAGAACTCTGTAGTATTTCTCAGGAAATGTCTTGCTATTTTAGACCATGAAAAACTTCTTTGTACTTAAAATGAATAAAGAGAAAAGAAAGATTTTTTTTTCATTTTTTTTTTTCAAAGAGCACTAAGGAAGATGATGGATTAAAGCAGATGCAGACTGTTTGTGGTTATATAAGACTATTAGGTACCCTGCTTGTTCTGGCTTTTGTAATTTGTCCATGTCCTACTTTATATAACTCAATCCATTGTGAGCAAAAACATGAAATACCAGAATAGTTCATATTTCATTTTGTCAGCAAATTAGAAGAAAGAAAATATAAAAACAAACATAATAGACATCATATTTGCTGAGTATAGAAGTGAGTATTTTTTCATATCAAAGGAGTCTGAAAAGAACAGAAGGTTAAGAAGATTTCTTTTTACAATGAGCAGATGTGCTTGTTACTGTTGATGGACAAGCTTATCCATTTACATCAATTAATATCAACAGCAAGCACATCAATATGGAAGCTTGTCCTGACGCCTTGATTTTTTCCCATCTGACAGGTAATAGTAGGGCTGGGAAAATGTCACAACAATTTAGTCATGCTTCACTGGCTTTAACTAGTTCAGTGACAATGGGAATGCATCATGCTAAGATTCCTTATGATTCATAATGGTACTGCATTAGTGGGCTATTGCAGAGGATTTAAACTAGTCTTTGTCAATTAAGGGTTTAAGGTCAAATCCTCTTTATGGTTTTTTCATTCGTGCATTAAGTAAAAGCAAGTTAAAATATTTATGAATGGCACTGAAATGTGGAAACTTTCTTTAGGAACCTGTCTTTTCATATTGAGTCATAACTGAAACCAACAATGTTTGACAAAGAAACGCTATTTCATCACATGGCTTATCCCTCCTGTTCTCTAAAGGCCTGAGCTACAATCTACTCCGTTTTGGCAGGAAAACTTCTGTGGTTAGGAACCTGAAGTCATAAACCTTTTAGGCACTGAGATTAAATTATGCCTCAGCACACTTAACAATGATCAAGACATGAGCTTAATATTGTTAAATAATTTTTTTAAAATTTTTTGAATGCCCGTCAAGCCAAGGAATGTTCAAAAGCCAGAAGAGAGCACTGAATACAGGCCAGTAAAAGGGATGTAAGCTCTCTGCTGCCCAGCAGGAAAACCATAACAAGGCCTGGAGAGCCTGGAGAAGATGTGCAGTGCCTGTGGCTGCAGTGGGTGTCCAGCCCTCCATCTGTAGGCTGCCCATTCTGGCTTCCTGGGGCACACACGTCCTGCTTTGAGGATGGCTCAGGGACCAGGGACAAGGAAGAGCTGCTGGCTTCACCCCTGGAGCCTCACCTGCTGGTCAGCTTGTTCAGCCCAGGGGTACCTCTGCACCTCCCCTTTATTTCACAACTGAAACTGCTGAAATACAAATGTTTTCTTCTTGAAAAGGAAGAATTAATGGGACATCTTTTGCTTATTTGTTTAGATGCTGCCTCACTGTTTTCCATGGGCTGCACCAGGGTAGCTGAAAGCATGTCATGTCCAATATAAACATATTTTATTGTTATGCAACTTTTCAGTGCTTTGGGCTAGAAATGGCAACATGAATACTTTTACGTAGAGACACATACATGGACTTGCACAATTTCTCCACTCAAATATTTTTGACTAAAACATCTATGTTTTCAGATGGTTTCTCTTCTGCTTGTTCCTTGCAAAAGGAGCTATACTTGAGGTAAGAAAGGATTCAGTGTTCAGCTATAAGTCATTGATTTAACCTTTCTGTCATGAGAAAAGAAAAATCAACTTGTTTCCAATACAGTTAAATGTTTAGTTATATGTGAAACTAAATCTTTGGAAAGGATAGGAAATTACATTTTCTATAATCAATCAATCATCTGTGAAGAGAAGTTCATTTAAAGTGACTCTTTTCTGCTTACTTCTAGAAGAGATAAATATAAAATTATTCATAAATAAATCAATGTATTGATAATGCAATGGCTGAGAAGTTGTACTCTTCAATGAAGATCATTTTACAAATGCCTGTGGTTCAAGACAATGTTATCTAAATAAGCTCATACTAATAGCATATGTATATTGACTCAACAGCCTGGTTAGAAATTCAATAGCAGTAATTAGAATTTTTTAATCAGTCTATGACAACTATATGTAAAATATCAGCATGAAAAATACATTAACACTGAGGATATTTTTGCTAATTCAGAAATTGACACAATGGGTTATTAAAACAGACAATAGAGCTACATATCCAGTGAGCATTTTTTAATATACTTATCACATATTAACTCTTAAGTTGCAGAAAGGCGCATGGTGCTACCCCAACAGCTCTGCCCTGGCCATGGATGCTATATTTTGTAGACATGAATCCTATTCTTCATCACAGGACCTTGAAGAAACAGCTTTGTGCCCATTTCCCCATGTGATAGGCATACAGCAGAATGTTTTGTATGAGGAAACATGGAAAAAGATGTTCAGTCCATAGGGAAAAGCATTTTTTGGGACAGCATGATAGTCTTGGAGAAACTCATGTGACGGAAGTTCCAGAAATTATATCCCAAAACCATGAAGGTGGTGAGTTTTGTGTGTCCAAATTGTGTGCTTAGTATGGCTCTGAGAGGAATGAAGAAGGCACTGAAACCTCTTAAATATCATCAGTTTCTTCTTTTCTTCTTCATTCTGAGAAACACCTTTATCTAGAATCCTACATTTATTTGGGCAAGGGAAAAAGGGATAAGTCATTAAAATACTGAACCTCAATGTTTTTAACTAGCTCACTTAATGCCTTATTTTTTGCTCACAAATTTCATCAGATTCCTTATGTGAAAATGCTTAGCCTTTTCCAAAGATTAAAATGAAAATTTTAACATAAATAAAATTTTGGACTCAGAAACTTCCATTTTTCTGAAAATTCACTTTTCAATACACAGACTTCTGCAACATGGTTAAGAAAAGCTCTCATAAAAGTTAAGATATGAATCTTATCTCAAAGTAGTTAAAAGAATACAATTTGAACTTATTGGCAATTACTTTATTGAAATCGGGAATAATTTGGGTCTTTTTCTTCTTCTCATGTTAATTGTTTGGGGTTTTTTTAATTAAGCTATGTGGTGGTCTTGATGTTTAGAAATGTAGCTCTTTACACTTCCAAAAAATCCTCTTATAACACACTATATATATTAGGAGTATACCCCACAAAGACAGCAAACTGAGAAAATAAAAAGTATTAAGATGAAGAGTTAGAATAAGTTTCTCCAGATATTTTAAAAAGTTCTTTCCTGTTAATATGAAAATTTTGGGGGCAGTTTTTGAGAACTAGACAGAAGCCAGCACGACAGTGATGGTGAGCAAAAATGGTGAGTACAGCTCTGTGCTAATCCCTGATTTATAAGGTGATCACCCTGCAAGAGCTCCTTTAGGCATGGTGCTTGGTACTTAGAGTGAAGTTGAAAAAGGTCTAGTAGAGAGCTCTGAGGTTTCTGAGTCATCTAAGGGGAAAAAATACAAAATAGAGAAATAAAGTGCACTGAAAGCACAGAATTTAGGCACAGGTATTGCCCAAGAGGTTATTAAGAACAAGTCACCCAAAAAGGCACAGACAAGCAAATGGCAGGTTTTGTTCATTTGGTCCACCATAAGAATTTATTTCTGTTCAAAACTTCAGTTCTGAAACCTCCTGATATCTTGCTGTGATTCACTTTGGTATATTAAGGAGACATTAGAGCATACATATTTGGTTTAGAAATTATTTGTAGTTAGAACTTATACTCCTACAGAAACTAGTCTGTTTTTCCCTTAGATGCACTGATCTCACCATCATTGGCCAATTACAGCACAAGCCCAGATGGCAAGCAGCTATTGCTAAGCAGGAGCAGTGTGTGTGGCCAGTAAGCCCTCTGCTTTGGTGGCACAGGTCTCCTGGGAGAAACTTTCTTCCATTTCCCTAAGGAAGAAAATCAAGGGTTTTGCTATTCTTGAGGTGCTGCAGAAACATCTTGAAATGATCATGTGATCTGTTCTACAAGCCAAAAGAGGTGTTTCTTCAAGGCCTTTTTTAAACTGAGATATGCTGCTGCTTGCTCAAACCCTCCCACATACAGATGAGGACATAATATAGGGCTATGTCTCATTATGCAACCTACCTCCCACACACATGTTCTAAAAGAAAGCACTGAACAGCTGCATAGCACTCCTTGGGGCATGAATAGAGTCTTTAATACCAACTCTGAAACGAGAGTGATTAGTGCTGTTGTTGGCACAGACAGCACCTGAGCATTCATAGTTCAGTTCAATACAGCTGATGGAGCATCTTGATTTTTTAGGGGGAAGAGATGTCAGTTTTCCTCACAGGATATGCCACAGTGACTTGTAGTCCAGGAATTACCGAACCTTTTGCAGGCACTCAGATTCATGCTGACTATGGGATCAATGTCATTAATTAGCAGTGATTGTTTTGCAAGAATAAAATACCAGGGGTGATGCTACAAGTTAGAATAACTAGTATGCTACTGGGATGCCACTGCCAGTGCCAGAGTGGTGAGTGAGAGCATTGCCTGACCCACTCAACAGAGCCCTGCAAATAGCAGTCATAAGAGGTCTACATCACACACTGAAGAGAAGCCTGCTGTTGTAGATGGATATGCTCTCTGACAGCTCAGAAAGAAAAAAGAGAAAGAGATTCAGTTGTAAGCAAGGATGGTATACTGGTAAATTAGTCCTATTTATATTCCTTGGCAAACTGAGCACTTTTACCCACCCTGTCAGGATGACTGGCTGACCCCAGAAATCTCAGCTGAAGGAGGAGGACTATAGAGGCCAGTAACAGGCAGCGTGAAAAATTAATACTCACAGCTCATAGCTCATTGCAACAGGGTTATTTATTTATTTAGATTCCTGCAAATGTGAAAAAGCAACTTCTCCATATGGCCTAAATGCCATTGATGTAATCTGAAAATACCTCCTGATAGAGCAATTTAAGAAGCATCTCCTCACATACTGATCCTCCCTCCCTACTCGATCAATGCTCTGCTTTTACAATGGCCATTGTATACCCCCATTTTCAAACAGAGTGAAAAAAGATGAGCCTTGCAATATGCCCTACAGGTCAAATTCAGGTTATATTAAGTCAGAGAAGGGGAGGAATCCATTTCAATGCTAGTGAGGAGTGGATCTATTTATAAGGCCTTTTTAAACCCTTGCTTCATTTCACAGCATGTATGACAGCTGATTTTCTCCACCCCAGATGACTATAGCTGCTGGGATATCATTTTCTCAGGGAAATTAGTCCACAGATTTCTTATTCCTAGAAACAGAATAAATAAAACCAATGAACAAGGCAAAAGTGAAAGAGAACTGAACATCACATATTTTCAACAGAACATCAGCATATTTTCCTCTAGTCAGCACAATATGTTATGTTTTTATTTCTGTTGCTATTACAAAAGTTGTGACATTCTTTCCAGATGCCTAGCATGGCCTTTAGCACTGGGATTTTGTTCAGTATTCCAGAAAATAAGAACATTTGGAAAAATTTCCTGCCTTAGTGTGCTGTTCTAGTAGTAGGAAAGAGTATCTGTGGGAACTGGGCTACACATTCCAAAAAACTTATACAAGTGTGGGTTCTCACACTTCTTAAGTACCAAAAGTCCAACCCTTGCTATCTGAAGAACTAGCTTTTGCAAGCACTTAAGCACATGATAAGCAGTGATTTCATTAGTAAATACACACCTCTAAGGATTTTTCAGGATTACCTGTCTTTGTACAAAAATTATTTCCACATACATTTCACCATACATTGTTTTCACCATACATTATTATTTGCACCATAATGTTTTATACTCACTTTCCCTATGAAATACCTATTAATTTTAATGAAAAAAAAAAAAAGATATACAGATAGATCTCCACTTTTTATATTGCACTTAAAAAAGACTTTTCAACAGTGCCCAAGTACAAGACTTGCTTCTTGCATAGGCTATGAAATACCTCCAGTTTGAGCAGTAACAGAGGATCAACTCTTTGCCTTGCTAAAAAATAAGCTTTTGGAACCTGCATAATAAATTGCTTTGTGGTTAAAATCATTAGACAAATTAGTTTCTAGAGAAGCTATTAGAATGCAAAGCTTTTAAATCATCTTCTCAGATAATATTGCAGGAGCTCTGACCACTATCCTGGATTGCCCTTTGCACGAGAAACAGCTACCCTTGTATTGGAGAAGAACATTGAAATTACAAAGGTAATATCCATTCAAGGAGTACCTGGCAGAGAAGGAGAAGAAGCAGTTGGCCTTGCTTTATTTTTCCTATCACAAATATGGACATATTTATCTAAATTATGTAAATACCTGTCTGTGGAAAGGGTAGACTATTTCTGAAAATCAGAATCATAAATTTAATTATTAAACTTTGGAACATTCAATGCTCTGAGAATGGCTTTCAGCTACCAAGGTCTGATGGCTATGTGCTGTTGAGTACTGGTCTGGTGTAATCAAGAGTCAGGGTGACTTAGCTTCTCTCAGAGAAGTGATAATAAACTCTGTACACACTCATGCTACCACAAATACGGCATTTCTTATATGTTTCCTAAGGAGAAAATCATGGCAGAACTTTTTCTGGAATTAGTGACTTCTAAATAGAGGTTTTAAAATACTTACAAATACCTTTTTTTCTGATTGTGAGTCAGTTAAAGGTCCTCTGTATGACTCACCAAAATGTCTCAGAGAGGACAAGGTGTACCCTAGTGGTGAGTTTCCCCTAACTGCAGCAATCTAAACCATAAGTCTCCATTATAAGATAGTTTTCTAGGCTCTTTCTATGGGCAGAGAGAAAGTACCATAGCTCAGAAAGAATATTTATCTTAAATGCCTGCCTTTAATTTAGTGAAACTGCCCCTGGAAATCCCTGTATTTATCTACCAATTGTGGAGGTAGGCAAGAGTTTTCAATAGCTACAATTAGGAGAGCAACTGATATATTTTAAAATATTTAAAGTTTCAATATAATATCTTATAAATTACTGAAAGCAATTACAACTGTTTTTTAAAAGTACAGGTACTGACAAGGTGTAGAATACATACACGACTCCTCTTGCTTTATAGTTACAATGAAATATTAAAATTCATAAGAATAAATAAACCTTGTAGGGTTAAAAATTTGCTTTTTTAATATCAGGAAAGTGAGATTTTTCATATTTAGTTTGGCAGATAACTGGACAGTGTGTTACGACAACACTGTTTGTTCTCATTCTGGAGGAGTATTTTTAAACTGTTCCAGCACTTACAAGAAACCACTTATCACCACACTGAAGAATAAGAGAAAGGCTGGTCTTTACTTAAAGCTCTTTGTTAAGGACTTTCTTATACTTAACTTTTGTAGTCCTTGAAGCTGGCACTGGGGATGTTTGTTGAATGGTTTGTGCAAGTCCCTTCACACCTGCTTGCCCCATGTCCATGCCTTGAGTGTAACAGAGGTTTCTTTGCTTTCAGGTGTTTTGATCTCTAGGTCTGAAAGGCAGTTCACCATGAATAAACTGCAAAAAGAATGTTGCAAGAATATATTTGTTAGCACTATTGTGATTACTTCTGGCATTGCACTTCTAAATCACCATGCTAACATTGTCTAAAGAGGATGGGTGTAGCGTTTCCATTCCAAAAATCATTTTAAATGGATGAAAAAATTCCTTTTGTTGGCCAGAGTCAGAAAGTTTTCAAAGCTGGAACATCTTTGAGTCAGTTGTTGAGGTGGATTACAACCTAAGAGTTACTTTCCCCTCACATACATAGATCTGTGTGTGAATAGGCACAGGTATTATTGAATTACTGGAAGGTGATTTGATAGATGTTTGCAACAGATCAGATTTTTATAGAAATGGTGAGAAGCGAAGGGAACACTATTGCACTATTTATGCTGATATCAAGTTTCACTGACTACCCTGTATTGTACTACAGGTACAGTAGTTTTCACTTCCAGAAACTGGGAATAATTCCAGAGGAATGCATCTGGATAACATTTGCCTGTTACCCTCCCCAGAAAAGAATTAGTCACCAAGGGCCCTGTTCATAAAAACTAATTCAGGCCCTTTCCACATGAATATCACGTCTTTATGTGGAAAAAGTGTGGTGCGTGCTTTTATTTCTACATAAAGAATCCTTTTCTGTGATTAATGGAATTATTTCCCCCTGTCTGTAAACGGACACCTCCCTGATTTGTTAAAGAAGAGATTGAAGCCCATAGCAAAAGTGGGAGTAGGATGAAGAAGAAACTCCCAGCTTTTAAGAGTGTATATTAATGGTGTTTGAAAATGGTTACAGTACAAATGATTTGACTGCTTGAGCAACAGAGTGCTTAAAAATATAAAGGTAAAAGTGGTCAGTCCTTCCTGAACACAAGAGATTTTTTATGAACTGGCATAACATTTTTCTTAAGGTTTACAGATTCCTATTAACCTCTCAGTGTTGAGGAAGCCAAAATTTCTACTTTCTTTTGCATTTTGCAAAATCCTGCTCGCAGCAGCAATGAGTTAATCATAATTGCATGATAGCTTTAATCAGCCTGCAAGGTTGATAAATTGGATTGATGGGAATCACATCGTTAGCATGTGAATTTTGGTGGAATTTTAATAGCCACCAGGGGTGTGCAAGATTTACAGCAGAGCCAACTTATGATTTCTTTTGGTTGAATGCTCATTTTAATGTCCTGTAACATACACTAGACCTTGCCTACTGTTCAATTTGTGCTGTGACAAAGGGTTTCAGCATACTGTAAGTTCAGATCATTACATTTCATGTGCGGTACAGTATGTAACTAAAATATTGTGTTTTACTTCAATCACTCCAGGGAAAAGTATAGTTTTATTGTAGACATTGAATGCAGTTACAACTACAGCTGCAGAACACTGCTTGAATGAAGCTCACATGGCAATGAATATTTTTGGGTTTTGATGGATACAGTCCCCACCTTGGTTTTACCAAGAAAATATTTAGAGAAATTTGGGCAGGAGTCTCTTGGATGTTTAGGACACTTCCTGATGTCAGTGAAATACAATGTGTTACATGCATTAAAGTTATGAGAAAAACAATGGAAAGGACAAAAGAACCCAAGTTTGAGTTAGTGGTCCAGACTGTGTGAGTGTACTGATTGAATGCTCCACGTGAAGATGACAAGGAGGGAAAAACAGACTATTAGGGCTAACTTGATCCATATGATAAACCCTGATGCCAGTAGATGGAAATAATGAGATAATGTAAACCATGTGAAACATGGAGAAACAAAATGTTTCCTGTCATAAGACCCAAGCCTTCAACTTGTTATGCAGTGATGTGTACCCCTTGCCTATAAATTTGATGTGTCTGTCAAATTATGAGCACTCTCCAGATTTTTCATAAAGCATAACAAAATTTTCAACTGAAAGATTTCCATTCGTTTAAGGATAGTAGAGGAAAATGACACCAATGTCTTCTCCATTGTCCTATTTACTGTGGACCCAACTTTTCTTGTAACAAAATTTGCAAAAATACCATGTATCACTTCATATTTTTCTTCATGCACTGGTGTCTGGTTTGGTTGGGATTTTTTTAATGGAGTGGGCATGTTTGGTTTAGGGGATTTTTTTTGGTTGTTGTTGGGTTTTTGTAATTGTTGTTGCTGGTTTTTTGGCACAGTTTTATAATATTATAGCAGCATATTATTTTTCATACAGTTAGGATTTTGAACACAGGAAAAAAATAATTTAGAAAAAAAGGATCCTGAGAATTAAAATTCCAGAGTCATCCAATCCACTACAAGTTCAGCACTGCCATAGGGCAAAAGCCACGGAACTAAGAAAATTAGAGGCTGTACTGGTTTTTTTTTTTTGTATTCTGCTTTTTTTTCTTCCTCTGGCAAACTAAGAAATTGACTGTACTTGCAATTGAATATTAGCAGTCTTTTCAGGTGTTAGAACCAAGTGTTACTTATTTTGGCATCCATCGGTCCATTGACCATTAAGAAACATAATTTAGCAGTACAGTCAGTTATCAGTGTTTTGCTGGAAGAATGGCCCTCTGAACTTACATTTCTGATTGCACAGACACTCCATACTGGAGGGCATGTTTAGTGATCATTCTGTAATGGTATAAAAACATTAGAAACACAGAAATAAATGGAGCATTCTTGGGCAAATTAGATTAGCTCGAGCTCTTTCCACATGTGATTGGAGATGATCTAATTGGCCTGTGGCATTAAGTAAGTTATACTGAGTGTTTGAATATAATGCATGTATGTTTAGAGTAATAAATGCATTAGAAGCATTTTTATTGTTCCTGTCTCTCTTAACATACTTCCTGTTAGCATGAACTGCACAGTACTTGCCATGGTAAAATGAAATATTCCTTCATACCACTGTAAACTATTTTCCTCTGTCTGCATTTTCACCTCTGCTTAAGATCTCTTCTTAATCCAAGGACAGATCCTTCCAAGAACATTGTTGAGGAGCAGCAGCTACATGGTACTGCTACTGCTATTGAGAAGCTTCCTTGGTACATTTTAAAAAGTTACAATTGTTAAACATTTCCTACCACTGATAATAGATAGATAGATAGATAGATAGATAGATAGATAGATAGATAGATAGATAGATAGATAGATAGATAGATAGATAATTTGCTTCTTTCTATGTTGACTTCACACACAGATCATCTGAGTTTAGGTCCTGTTTGCACTTGCACATGTCATTGAATAAGCAAAGGGCATAATTCCACAGTAAACAGACAAGGTAACTTTACAATAACATGACTGTTTCTGTATGGATCTGCTTATAACAAGAAGTTTCAAAGTTAGGTAGTAGCTTTGTATATTGCAGAGAGCTTTAGGATAGCCACCACACAAGAATTCCTGACCTCACAGAATTCTTTGGAGTTTGCCCAGTGAGGCCAGAATTTCCCTCTGCAATTTACAGTGGTTGAAATACAATTTATGAAGATCCTCTGAGAACAAAAAAACCCTGTGGTTTGTTTTCAGTATAGAAAATAATAACTTCTATTAGGCCAGTTTTGTTATTACCCTGCAAAACTGTTCATCTACCACTTTTCATAATGTACTTTTGATGATCATGAGCACAAACAGCTCTAAAAAGATAGATGGAGGGCTGACAAGCAAGAAGGCTACAGGCAACATTAGACACAGAATATCAGTTTGCTTTATAATTCTTATCAGTCAATGAATTTAATTTTGTGTTGAAATGGAGTAAAATACTTGACAGTATCATGTTGACTTTATACTGTTATAATAGTATTTCTGAGCAGGAGCAACTGCCATCCAGGAAAAAAAGAGCTTCTCATATTAACGTTCTCCAACTGTTCTCTACCCCTAAATCTTATTCAGCAACCTGATCTGCTTCATATAAACAATCAGCTGTGACTAAGTGACTCCAACCAAATTACAACAGGGATGAATTTGGCTGTTAGTTACAGAGAGCTTTCTCTGACAGTGACTTCAACCCTCAGAACAGTTTCCTAAGCATTGGGAAGTCTCAGGTTCATGATTACAGTTTGGCCTGCTATAAAGAAAAAACAAATCAAAAAGCCCAGTTTTACACCACCATTGATGTCCTGGTCCTGACATAGTAAATCATGTCTCCTGTAAGAAAAGATTTCTGAAAATTAGTGTTAATCACATGCATAAGCAGAGACAACAGCAACAACAATACATCAACGAAAAGCCCTTTAAAAAAAAACCCTAGAAAAACATTATTGTAGAATTTACTCATTTATCTAATTCTATTTACTTCTCCACTACCAGTTTCACTTTCTACTTTAGTTAAAGACTCTCTTACCCATATAAGTAATAAAGATCACTGCGTTTATCATCACAATTATAAGAAGCTTTCAGCATGTCTGAGCTGAAGAGAATTGCTTACTCACTGTAAGGAGTTACACACACAGCACCAGCTCCCAGAGACAGTGGGATTTCTTGCACTTCCCCTCTGCTGTACTTTGTGCAACATAATTTGAGTGGGAGATGAAACTTCCGCTGAAATGCTAAGTGCCAAAATATACAGAAACTTTCAAAAAGGAATACCACCCAAAACAGCTAATACAGCCCTAGCAGATGAGAAATTGGTTTAACATAGTTAGACTTCTCTTCACCTCTTTTCACCATTTGTATCCCTCTTGACTCCAAGGCAGCCTTTGGGGCCTGGGAGGGAAGCAAGAGGTTTGAAATTTACTTCCACCTCAGGCTAGGACTTGCATTTCTATGCATAGTGCCATCTGTTTATTCAGGTTCAATCCTCTTCAGACACAGACTTTATTCCACCACTTTATTCCTTCCTTCTTCCAGGTCTTTTCTTGAACAAGTCCTTGCCCGGAAGTTCTTCCAGTCCCAGCTATTCCCCAGGTTTCTGCTTCAAGTGTCTGTGAGGCTTCCTGTTGATTGGTCTGCACTATTCTGCAGTCTATCTGCTCTGCTCTTTCACATCCAACCCCTCACACCCACCACCAACTTCTTCCTAATAAGATGGGTAAACCCCCTTCAAAGAGAGGACAGTCCCTTAGTCAATTTACACAAGGCTCATTCAGATTGCTGAATTCTTGGTGTTTGTCCCACTGAGAAAATTTACTCATCTGTTATGTTATATTTATTATAGAGAAACCATATTGTTGTGTGTACTAGCTTCAAAAGGTTTCATCAATCTTGAATATAGGCTATATTATTCCAAACATTTAGTCACTGAACTAGGAAATGATACTTTCTTTTTTTTTCCCCTGTATGGGTTTGACCCCCATCGCCAATCCAACTTCATAGATTTTGGAGGACTGCAGCTAATGATCTCCCTTATGTTACTGGCAATCTTACTTAACTGAGAGGATTTTTCTTAAGAGAAAGCATGAGACAGGTACATGTACTTAGACCTAGAGCTTGTTTCTAGCACTGTCTTTCAGTTTGTTTTATCTCCATAGTGTATTTCTGTGTTCCTGCTCCTGGGTGTTTCAGGCTTTTTGGGGGCATGATCATTATCTCTGTGCAGTACATCTTAGATTGCTCTAAAACAGTAAAAAAAAAGGCTTAATCCCAAACCTTAAAACCTTAATGTTGTCATAGAAATAGTTTCTCCTTTGCAACTGTTCTACAGTCTCATTTATATTCTCATACAAACAAGAATCAGGTCCTAATTTTCTAATGCGATTTGATGTTGAAAGATCACTTCACATCAAAGATCTAAATTGGCTGCTTTTGAATTCAATTCTGAATTAAATGGAAAGCAGGTTCTTCTCAGTATAAATCTCTAATGGTATCTGGCCTTGCTGACATTTACAGGACTGCTGCTCTATATTTTCACTGATACAAGCACTCTCTCTGGGGAAAACACCATCAAACTGTAGCTCTTCTGGCAGCTTTCTTCAGTCAAATTTCTTTGCATCCACTTCCCTTCTCATTATTTTGAAGTGGAAATCCCACGGCTGTAAACTTGAAAACACATTATATCAAGTCAAATCATGACTGTAGTTACTGGATTTTTCTAGCTCTGGTGTCTCTGTGTCTAATTTAAACTTCATGTCTCGCTTTCTGCTTGATCCAAAATTTTCTCACCAGAAAACTAGGCAGAAAACTAGTCAGCTTTGCCTACTTTATTTTCATTTTAAAAATGAAGTGCTTCAGGAAAAAAAATTAAAAAAAAAAAGAAAGAAATAAAAAGAAGAAACAGTATGCCCATTTTTCTTTTTTCCAGTTTAATATAAGAAGACAATGCCCAGCTCTAGATATCTGATTTGAGACTACAGAGGCTCCAGATGGTCATTCAAAGCATTCACACAAAGAGCATGAATTGACTGCATGTAAATGCTGCTCAGGTATGAAACAGGGACCATGGGATAGAGGGACTGCACACCAAAATGTGTCCACCTATCTAACTTTCAATTTCCAGTAGTAGCCATATCAGATCCTTCAGCTGCTTCATATCTAAATACTGGAAATCCTGAGGTAAATTGTTGGGAAAAAATATGTAGCAACGAGAGTTTCTTAATTAATCCTCAATGAATGGTTTGGGTAGCTTTATCTTTTAAATCTTGGTTTTAGGTGCTGAGTACTTCTATAAAGTTGTTACTTGTTCAGCCTTATGTGGGTGTTAGCAAGCTTTTCTAAAAAATATGCCACAATGTGTTCAAAGGGTCAATTGTATATTCTCTGAAAAGGATTTCATTTTATTAATGTAAAACTTGCTGCATTCCAGATTCTGTGTACAACCTGTTCAGGCTCCTTTCAGGACCATCAGTCTCTGTCAGTCTCTAAAGGCTGAAATTCTTATCTTTGTGAAAGCTGGAGTGCAGGTGAGTACAGGGCTGTTTCATAATCAGGTCACAAAGTACCTGTGCTTTGTTTGTGGGTTTGTTTTTATTATTTCTGAAGGGTTTTGCTCTTTTCAAAAGAAATTATTCTAGTGTTGTCAAGGCAGAGCCACGTTCTCAATTTTATTACCCTTCCAAATATTAGAGAATTTGAGGATTCAGCAATAATTTTTTTTCCTTCCAGCTTTTGCTGTTGTTCATTCTGTGGATGCTGTTTATGAATGAAGAACAGTTATAAAAGGAGGCTGATAAAGCCTCATCTAAAATCATTATCAGCAACTACTCCCTGGGTTTGGGACTACAATTGATGAATAGAGTATTCTGCACTTGAATGCTGCTCATCTTATACAATGAATAAGCTTTCACCAAAGTGCCTAAACCTCTCCCCTGCATATTAAGATGTACCTTAAGATGTACCAAAATTTAAAATAACTTATTCAACAGACACATTACTCCTTCTGATTTGTTTAAAGCAAGTTTGCATGAAATGTAAAATGTAACTTCTGTTTAGCTATACTTATCCTCTCCTACATGAGATTTTAAAGGTTGTTTTAGGATTAAAAATTAATTTGAGGTCCTTGGGCTAAACTCTGATCTCACATTTCACCAATGTCAAGCATTACCTGGCAAAGAATGGAGTGTCTCTGGGTTATATCAGTATAAGTAGGTCTGCAAATTTGGGGCCCAAGTTACTATGACAATAATTTCTTTTTACTCTGGAAATGTTTATAGACAGTTTCTAATGTTTTTGGCGCATATTTTCTAGATTTGTTCCAAGGTAAAATGTAATAATTTCACTGAAAAAACACAGATCTTGAGGCAAATACAAAAGTTAACTTTTCTACTCAAAGATTTGCATTCAGAAGTATCTTCTTTTTAACAGAACAGCAAGCTTCTATCAACAAAAAGAAAATATTTTGCCAGTGCCAAACAGTGAGTGACTGCATAGCTCCCACTGAAATGCTACAGTACCATAGGCCAAAGAATATTGGGCTCTTCTGAAATCTTTAGGCTTAAACCTACTAGTTTTATTGACATTTTTACTTCTTGCTAATAACAGTGGACTGAAAATATTTTCCGATATTCTCTATTTTTTTCCATGCTGTTTATTTTGTCATCAGTTTTACCGCATAAAGAGAACACAATTACAGCAAAGATTAAAACAATTTTTTTTCCTAGACTTAAAAAATTAATCATAAAACAAGATTTTTACAATTAAACATTTTTGGGAATTTTATGTTTGTTTTTTTTCTGGGCAGTGAGTGAATTTATTCAGTTTGACACAGTTTACTACAATGTTGGCATTTTACTTATAGCAAAATCAAATTATTTTGTTTTCCTTTTTGATGGACTATGTATTTTCACACACAACACCCACAATTAAAAAAATTTCTCCTATATTTACTCATCTGAGCAAATTTAATTTATTTAGCATACATCATCAAGCAAAAAAGTTTGTGGCACATTTCCAGGACCATCGTGCTCTGTATTACTTCAACAAGCAGTTATATTCTTTTCCAATGTGTAAATATAAATGACAATGAGACTGAATCCTTAAACATGGAAAAATGGGTGGTGAGACACTGGAACAGGCTGCCCAGAGAAATTGGATACCCCGTCACTGAAAATGTTCACAGCCAGGCTGGATGGGACGTTGAGCAAAATTATCTACTAAAAGGTGTCCCTTTCCACAACAGGGGGATTAGAGCTGGATGGTCTTTAAGGTCCCTTCCAGCTCAAGCCATTCTGTGACTCTATAATTCAGTGACTCAATGAAAAAAAGAGAGCAGATTAAATGATGTAGAGTTAAAACCCTGGATCCAGGTGTCTCTGCTTTGGTGTACCAGAGAGATCAGTCACAGTTTTTAACAGATCTCTTCTTAATCTTTGAATAAAATAAAAAAAACTGAATGGAATTTAGGCTCCTTGGAGTTGTTGGAGTTTTTGGGGGAGGGTTTTGTGTTATTTTATTTATATTCAGAAAAGTGGGTTAAGTATATAATAGAAAATAGAATGTTTTTGGTGATGAGCATTTGTAATCTGAGTAAATAGTACTCAGATAAAAAAGGGCAATAATATCAGCTATTTTTAGGGTAATATACAGGTTAATGACATATAGCTATTGTTCTTTATTGCCTTATTTTTAATAGCTCTTTGTGGAAAGGCCTGGAGTTGCAGGTCACAGGGAAAAAACTCGTGTTTTAAAGAAAGCTTAAAATTGCAGATCTGAGAGCTTTATCATAGATGAACTCATATAAAAATCCTATAGTGTTTCTACCATCATTTAATGATGGGATTAAACATGATGGCCTGGATGGTTCTTTGTCTCAAGGAGACCATAAATCGTAAGTCTTTCAAACTTGGAAGAGAGAGATCCCTCCCCACAACCTCTGATTTTCACAGACATTTCATAGTCTCTGGCCCTCTGCTAGAGACAAGTTAGATAGACCTTTGATCTTATACTCTATGAGCTTGTGCAGTCTTTGATTATCATTCTATGAAAGTTTAGCTTCAAATAGAGCCTGTTCTCACTGTGTCCTGATTCTCTGTCTATCATTCTTACTTTTCCTTACATTCCCTCATGTGCAGCCAGCCTCAGCAAAGAATACCACCTCTCATGGATTTTATCTAATACTGCTTCCTATGGGGGCTGGATGTGAATGGGGAATGGCATTTGATAATCTCTGACTCCATTGTAAATGAAATTTAAATTAAAAGCAGCTGTTTCTTTTAAAGTGAAAGACACATCTGCATTAAATCTAATACAACTTCATCTGGCTTGGGCTGCCAACACTTCAGTGAGTGTCAAATAGAAGATTCATATGGTTTTGGTCTTGTCACTGAGTGTCATCTATTTTGATAAGCCTTTTGATTTCTTTTCAAAAAGGTGGGAAGGAATTAATTTAAGTAGTTTTTAAATAGTTAAATAATGGCTTTCCTTTTTCCCCCTTGCAAAGTAGGCAGCTTGATGAATTTGGATAGTCTTGTACTAAGGTTATCAATGTATAAGTAGTGTTTGCCTTTGATGGTGGGGAATCATGAGCACTGGATTAACCAAAGCCAAAGGAGGCAGTTGGGAACCAGGCACCCCCAAACTCACAGCCACTCCTGGGAAAGACCTTTTCTGGAGGTTGGCATGTGGGTGTTGCAGCTGTGAAAGCTCAGCAGATGAGTGGCTACAGGTGTTGGCTTCGTTTTTACTCCACATATATTCGTACAAAAATGGGCATTGGTGCCAAGGACAAAGAAAGATTGAGCCAAGCTGTTACAAAGGAAAAAAAAAATTTGCTTGTGACACAATACAATCTGTATTGCTTGTATGACAGCTATATGATGTTCTGGAGAATTCTGTTTATGAATAATAATGGAGGTTCTGGCAATGTTGGTGGCAGCACTCAATGGAGAGTGAAACAAAGGGCATTTTGTTTCACAGTCATATCTTCTGTAGTCAGGCATCTTGGAATCCTTTAATCACAGTGTTTCCTTTCCTAGTTTCAATTAGGTTCTCCCAGTCTTGTACACATTTTTCCCCTGGTTTAAGCAAGATTATCTAGCAGAGTTTTAAATTAAACATCCTTAAAATTACTCATTCAATTGTGATTGATTAGGTTGAAAAAACCGACTCTGTCTTTTGACTGGTGGAGAGAAGGAAAGAAGAAAGGAAAGAAAACAAAAGGAAAAAGATGGAGAGGAAAGCTGTCTAGAATAACTTTTAGTACAAATGTTTTATGTGAGGTGGACACAAGGGTAACCTCCAATCTTTACACACCACTGATAAACTGGTGAAAGTCAAAAATTCAGTAGGTTGAAAGGAAGTGCATTCCTTTAGAACAAAAAAAAAAAAAAAAAAAAAAAGAAAAGTGACTTTTTTCCCAAATCAAATATCTCTTATTGTGGAGAATTACTCCAGAATTTTGAAATTGACCTTGAAGACTTCAACTTCCTGAACAAATTCTTGTGACAAGCTAAAAATATATTTTCTTTTTTGTCCCTTTCCCCTCCATTTCTTCTCTGTTTGTCTGTGTCCTGGTGGAAGGAGAAAAGGAGAGGCATGTTGCAAATGTCTGGCTAGCACAGAAAGAATAGTTTGGAGGAGATGGAGAAGGGAGGGATCCCTTTCCCTGCCTGCTGATCTCCAGCATGGTGGTCGTGCAGCAGAGCTGGGACCTCAGCGTCCATCAGATGCTCAGCTGGTGATGCCCCTTCCCTGGGATCCTGAAAAGTAAAACCGCATTGCAAGATGAAATATTATCCTCTCTGGTACATTTTCAAACTATTTCTCATTCTTTTTGGACCACTTCCCTACTTGTTCACTTTATGTTTTAAAACCAGATCTTAGAAACAGCCCCAAAATAACTCGTCAAAATCATGTGTCACATGCAAGAGACTGATTTATGGAGAATGCTGTCTTCAGAGGATTTGGTGGAAGCTGAATTCCTTTGCAGACTCTTCTCTTTCTTTAAGGAAACAGACAGTACGAACTGTGAAAAATGGAGTACCTTTCCAATCCCTTCTCCTATTAACTAACACAGATCTTTCTTTAAAAATAAAAGTCCTGGACCCCAAAGAGGATAATTCTGCCAAAAAATAGCCCCTCATCTGTCTGTACATATTTATATACATAATATACAAATTATGCATATTACATATACATATGCAACTTGTTATTTCTTCCCAGAGAGGACAATATTTTACTTGCATGTTTAATAGGCCTGTGTAAGTAACACCAAACAAAGTAATTACAGGATCTGTGGGATTTGTTACACTAATATGAACTATATCTGATTTTGGCTTTTAGAAGGGACAGTATTTAACACTTCTCAACAAGAAATTAAAAGAAATCACAAATGGGGAGAAATCTACCTAGCAATACAGAATTTCTTCCTAATCTTTATAACCTAGCAATATACCTTGAAGCACATATATTAGTGTCACTTTCAGATGAAATTATAACAATTCAGGAGATATCTATTATCAGGAACAAAATCTTTATTTCAAATGGCAGCATTCTTACTGGTTGGAGCCATTCAGTTAGGTTTTGGGTACAGTTAAGTCTTGTTTATTCTCTATCCCACCCTGGTAAAGTAGTGATCTTTCAAGGGTATTTTTTGGCGGAGGAGGAGGGGGCTGGCTGTACTCATACAGAACTTTTGCTATTTATTTGGAAAGCAAATCAATCTAACTTGTAGGATTTCTCAGTAAAGACCTATGCTTTTGACCTCCAGTTTGACCTTTATTTCAGGGTTTTTTATTTTCTCCTCATTACTTATAAACTTGACACATGATCATGCCCCGGATTAGATTGGTAATTCCTCCTATTTCTCCAGCTGTTTGGATAGAAACCCTAATAATTCAGCACATTGTCCTAAAAAAAGGCCAAGTTCTCTTTGAATGTATAATCCCACACTACTCAGTCCAGCAGTATTCGCTAACCAACTGGCAAAATTTTCCCTGTTGAAACTGAGAAGCAGCTTTATAGACTTTACTTGGTTAATTCTTATTTTTACCATAAGCTAGGTTAATTTTTTGGTTAGCTCAATGCAAGGTGTGGAGCCAGAGGTCTCTCCTCTTGGTGGTTCCATGGCCACCTGTTGAAGGAATCAGGATTATCCTCCAGTCTCTGTTGGAGGAGCCCTGGCTGCCATCCCCATCCCTGCCCCATTCAAGGTGTTGGGATGGGATCCCTGGCAGTGAGGCCACTACCCCAGACAGATTTATCCTGGCACTTGGATGCAGTTGCCTGGCTCCTTGTCCTGGCCAGCCCACACCAGCCACTAAACAACCTATTCCTGTCTGTTTCTCTTCTAATAGTTTTCTCTGAATAGCTTTGACCCAACTGGATTACAATTCTGTCCCACTTTATTTCTATATAATGTGTCATATTATGAACTCTTTTCCTGTGTTTTGTTTAGTGTTAACCAGTATGTCAAACCATATTGCTGCTACTCAGAGTTTGGGTAATATGAGGGAAATAAGTTCTGAGAAAAGTAAGACACTTTCTGGCAGGTATTTTTATATTTTACATAGGTCAAGAAATTTCATTGCTCTGGGTTTTGCTTTTTTTTTCTCTTTTTTATAAATGCTTCTGTGAAGTCAGTTCTCTGTTGTGTCAGCTATGCTCAGAAAGCAGCAGACTATAAGCCAATATATCTCTTACCATAGAGCTCTGTCAGAAGCTGTGATCAAGCCAGTGCAGCACCCTGGGAGCAGAGCAGAGCTGCTGTACAGACCCACAGCAGTGTGCTTGTGCTTCATGTGGATGTGCCTTGGGCAGGCTGGAGCCCCATCCCATGGGAGACTGGCACAGCAGTTCCATCTGTCCTAGCTGTGTGAAACTGCTGAATCACCAAAGAAACATCAGTGGGAAATGAAGGAATAAATTTTATCTTATAACATAATGGGGACACCACCAGTGGACCCGTTTCTGTTTTGATCAATACCAGAGCTGTCTCACATTGTACAGATGCTTTTTGAGATATTTCTCTATGTCATCCTCTCAGATGACAGGATATGCATGCCATTTTTAGATTATATACATAAAGCATGTTAGCTAGCATATGACAGGCAAAACTAAAATGTTAAGAACTGTGAAAACTTGGGATAAGCTTGAATATGTATGACCAGTAAAATATGGTAATTTTCTACGTGAGACAATTAGAAGCACTTATTTCCTTTTTTTTTTAAGTCTTAAGGAAAAAAATGGAGAAGGTGGGGAAAGGGATTGGATCACTAGCCTCTTGGCCAGAAAGCCATCAAAAGCTTTTATAGTTGTTGGTAGGCAGATTATTTCCAGAACTTTATATTATTAAGCCACAAATTGAACTACTATATGTTTCCCAGCATTAAACCCTGAGGACTTCTATGGTAGCTGCTTCTAAGAAAATGCAGAAAGGTTAATTCTGGTCTAATATTACAGTCTAACAGGCCAGTTGTCCAGTCAATTCATGCCTCTGCATAGCTTGGCTTGGCAAAGACTTCAACTTTGTTAAAAACAGCCTTATTCTGTTCATTGTGCCTTACACTGAACCTATCCTACTGATATGGATAACCAGGAACATCTAGAGAATTCAGTCTCTTTAATTATTTAGAGATTTTATGAGGCTTTAAATATAACATGTTGCTGCAAATAGTTATTCTTGGCTTGTCAGTGAAAACAAGTATTTCTATATGTCTCTCTTGACTCCTTTCAGCATTCCTCTCCCACAGTACTGGACAAAAGTGTACTCTCAGACCTTGCATACAAGAGTCAAGACATGTCCAGATTTTCATATGGAGAACATAGAAATAGTAAATTTTTTGGAAGCAGAACTAGATGTTCTGGTCTAGAGTCTAGAAGAGAAAAGTGCTCTAGAGTACAATGCTGCAATTGCACCCTTTCACATGTATATTTTCATGATTTCATTTCATTTCACATGAAATCAATTGTGTTACTGTGATATGGCCATATGTTACATAAAGGGATATAATTATAAATTCTAACAGTGATTGGGTCCAGAATGTTTATTGGCAATGGAGTGAAGCATTACCACACAGAGCTTTATTACAAAAGTAAACTGCAGTTTTGACAGTGGATTCCTCATTCCAGGATGTACTGACTATATTTATTTCATGGGAGAGATTAATGGAATATTTAAAGAGAGATTTTGCAACCTTCATCCTTGTTGGTAGATGCTTTTGTCTTTCTGTCTTAGCTTGAAGCATCATGTGTCTTTCAATGGAGCTACTTGACAGTTGACATTTTCTGCTTTTACTTCTACTCCAGCTGCTAATTGCATATTTACAATCCTTCAATCAAGAGGAAAAGAGAAACAGATTAGAAAAATTTTCAGTCTGTCAAGCAAACCATACATATAATGAAACATCCACTCATTAAACATGGAGAACTTTTATGGCTTTAATAATAAGTGTTATAAAGGGCACAAAGGTATTATTAATTCTGAAGGAATGCAGGGCTGGAAAAACAATAAGTCATTTTGACAGTTGCTATGAAGACTATTACCAAATGTTATGTTTACTTGAATAGGTTCAATTTATAAAACAAGACCCATAAAAAATCTACAGCCTAATCAATTGAGATGCCCTCTTACAAACAACAGCTAATGGAGTAAGGTTCTGATACATTGATTAAAGACTGAATTGTGATACTGGATTTTATAAAATTAAGATAATTGGTAATGTGTGCTGCTTCTGCACATTAAATTAAACACTGTGGCAATTAATTGAATTGCTATAATAAAAATTTAACACTGTAAATGTTTGTTTCCTAAGTTAAGGAAGTGATTTTTTCTGAATGTGTGATTATCTTTCTAAAAGGAATCCACAAATGTGTGTTTATTATGCAAATACAGCAAGATAAAGGAGTTTTTGTTCCTGTGCTGTAATCACCGATTAATTCCTCCATATATCTCTCATGAAAATTAAATTTAGGGGACATAAGAAATTCTCCTTTGTTTCTGAGTGTGCTGGTTGCAATCCTGAACATAATCAAGCAAGCTGACAGTATGTATGATTATATATGATACCACTCTGCAGGAGACTGTTCCAATATTGTATCTCCACTCCTCCATTCATTATTGGCAAACATGTGCCTGGAACTCACTGCAATGTTACAACTGGCATTTTGAAATACTGTGATTTCTTTTTCTTCCAGCCAGTACTTGTATTCCCCATAGGATTTATGTACTGCATTGAATTATTCAGTATATGTTCATGACTACTATTAGGAAAAACTATGTGTATACATTCAGAGTAGAATATATCTCATAGTGGATTTCAGAAAGTATAACACACAGTTACTTTAAAACATGAGGTTAACAAAATAAGAATTGAAAGACAAGAAAGAGAAAAACAAGTCATTTAAAAACCATCACAAGTACGTTTGATCCTGTACCCACTCTTTCCATAGTAAATCATTAGTTACTTTTTAAAAGTCAATACAAACTGGCATAAAGATGGTAGCAAATCAAACTTGAGTCTACTCTGCTTAAAAACCTGAAATATATTATTCATTTTAAAGCAGCAATTCCCCTGAAACCAGAAAACTGGTAGACACATTCAAACCATTCACCAGGTCACAAAATACTCTTTAGAAGACCTTAACTGAGTGTGGCAATAATAGCACCACAACAGACTGTGGCAGAGCTAAAAAAGCTGAATGGTGCTTAGGCCACTATAGTGGGGTTTACTAGCTCTGATTCCAGCTGTGCCAAAATACTATCAGCAAGTCACTTTCCCTCTCAGAGGCTCTGTCTCCATGAGCTTCAAGTGAGGATACTGATAATGTTAACAGCTTAGAGATCTACAGTCAAAGAGCAGAAGGATTTATATCAATGCAGTTTATCAGTTCCATCAGTTGGATAAGGATGTAAGCAGTGGAGCTGAGCCAGCTCACAGAGAAACACAAGTTTCTAGTAAGGACAAATATCTCTGTAGATCACAAAGCATTCACAAACACCTCTTCTGCTGTTTCTGTCTATTCAAAGGATGCTTTTCTCTTTCTAAGGGGTAGAATAAAATCTGGTTTACTAGAGGTACCTGCCCTATCATCCTCATTAAGTAGAAGAGGGATTGAGAGAGTATGATCACCTGGCAGCTGCAAGCTATCTGTGACTCTGCAAGCAGCAGATGTGGTCTGGGCACTTCCAAAGGCAAATCTGAGAAACAGTGACTAATGCTTCTTCTAGCTGGGTCAAAGAAACCTTTGTCAGGGCCATTTCAGGTCTAGCTAACATTGAGTCAGGGCAGAAGACCATGTGGACATCCTTGGAGCTGCTGAGAGTGCTGGTCTCCTCCAGGACCATGATGTGCCCAGCCTTTGTTCTTCTGCTCAGGGAAGAAATCAGTGAGCTTGGTCTGGGAGGTCTCTGGAACCAAAATCTCAAATCTGGAGAGCTTTTGGTTTTCCAGATGCTTCCAGTAGATTGATGGAGAAAGACGATGAAAAAATAAAGGAAATGAAAGGCTACAAAATGAAATTTAAAAGAAGTCTCTAACTTTGTACCCAGTGCCTGTCAGAAAAGGTCGTCTGTTTTACAAGGCAGGAAATGCAAAACAAGAGCATCTGTAGCTATTTGTAAATAGTGTCAAATTTATAGAACTAATTTGATGTGAGGAAAAAATATCCCTAGAAAAGACTTGCAACATTCAAAGTAGTTTATTTTGACGTTTTAAAAACTTTTTAAAATGTTATTCTGCTTAAAAATTTATCTAAATTTGCATTTAGACCTATTTTACAAGTAAATGAAAGACATCAAAGTGAAATAAAGCATTTCATTAGGGTTCAAACAAAATGCTTATTTGGATCCAAAATATTGTCTTCATTTCAGCCAGAAAGCTGAAAAAATATATAGGTATTTTTATAGCTTTTACTGCAACATCATTTTTTAATTTTATTTTCCCTATTTCACATATTTTTTATGAAGAACACTCACGATTTTTCCTCTAGTGAAATGTAGAGCATTTGATTTTTTTCATAAGGTGCCATCCTCTTATTAAAATGTTGACTTCAATGATTGGTTGAATCAGTATTGTTAATATTGTTATTATTTAAGGTCTTTCCAATACAAAAATCTCACTTGCTTTTCACTATTCTCTTTTCTCTTCTGTTTTCTAAAACTTGATATTTCCTTAAATTATACTTGTTTCCCTTCAATTACATTTTTATTTCTGTATTTAAGATTGAAATGACTGAAAGCTAGCAACAATAATGAAATTTATTGCTAGCTCTGTTTGGGGAAAAAATTTTAAAATGTTCATTGAATCACTTCAAAATTTAGAAAACTATTAAAAGCTGCAAATAATGACTGAAAAAAAAAAAAGGCTCATGTTCACAAAAACTTTTTGAGATTTTTTCCTAATTTTAGCTCTAGTTATCTTTTTCTCCAATTTCCTTTTTCTAACACTGCTTTTTCTTCCTTCTCTTTCCTTGTAGGTCTGAATCAGAAAGGTCTATCTGCAATTTAGATTTATTGGAATAGAGGTAAAAAAGAATAAGAGCAACTTTTCTCTGTCAGATTTGTACAAAGGAGTCAGTGCAAGTGAAAGCCAAGTTCTTTCCCATTTATCTCTTACTCTTCTTTATCTCTACTCACTTTCTCTGTTTCAGTCCTTTCCATCCCTCTTCCTTGTCTTTCTTTATATTTTTTTCCTCCCCTCTATCCCTACTTTTAATTTTTTTACCAATCCCTCACACATCCCTACCTATTATCCAGGGAACTATTCAGCCACAGAAGTCTTGAATGATAAGTGTGAGAGAAACTCTTGCAATGAGCATGATGATAGATTATTTCAGTAGGATTTTTGGGCTTTTTTACTGAAATGTTTTAATATTTTCAGCCAAAAATGTTCTTATCCTTTTTAATATTTTAAAAAATAACCCCTGAAGGCTTAGTGTTGATAGTATATATTACTATTGTTACAGAAGCCAGCCAGAGGGAGGAAATGACCTTTAAAATGAGAAGAAAATTCTCATTCATTCCTGACTCTTCCCCACTTTCCGTTTGCTCTGCATTTTCTCATTTTATTTTTACATCCTTCTCTCCTGACAGCTCCCCCACACTTTTAGTTTTCATGTTTTTGGTGGTTGATGAATATAAGGCTTATAAGGCACTTGCAATCTACCTTGTTAACCTCATTTGAATGCAGACCACAAGGCCAAAGGTGAGGTAGCCTACATGGATCTAAACTCCACAAAAGCATGGGAGAAATTGAACCAAAAGAAAGAGTGTGGGGGATGTAAGCAGCACATTTGCCCTCTGGGCTGCAGTTTCACACAGGTGTAGTTTTTAAGCACATCCATTACCACATTCACACACTGATCTCAGCATTTTGAGGTGGTATGACACCACTTTATCTTTGGACTCACAAATAAAGGATTTTCTTGGTGTTGTAGTGGCTCACATGAAAAGGAAGGTGCTGCCTCTCAGAAGGCCCCTTTTGTTCCTTTTGTTGGAGGCAAAACCAGAGCCACTGCCTCCTCCTCTAGGGTAAAACTGATCTAAACATGACTGGGGCAGACAGGAGGGTGCTCTGCTCTGCCTTGCCTTTATGTGAGATAGAGAGGAGCATCACCATTTCTGAGGAGTCTCTAGCTAGACCAGCACATGGAACCACGTCATTTCAACTCCCATGTCAAGTTCATACTTTGGGAAGAACCATATGTACATACAAATGTCCTGTGCACTGCAGCAGCAAAAAATGTAGACAGGAGACAGAGGATAACAGGATCTGTGTTGCAAACCAAATCAAGAAGCGACGAAGAATCTCTTGTAAATGCATTTCTTTGGGAACAGAATCTGCAGAATGGATTATTTGAAAAAAGATTCAGACATATGCTCACTCCTCTGCTAAGTGCCCTGAGAAACAAACTTTCAGATGTCAGCAGGAAGTTAATATATAGAGTTGGGAAACCTTAGAGGAAGGTTGTAGAACAAATTTCTTAAAGCGTTTGAACTTATATGAGCTTGTATAATATTATAGGAGAAAAATGAATAAAAAAAGCAAGGTAAAAACATTGAAATAACTAATATCTGTCCAAAAGAAAAAAGAGAAATAAGAATTCTAGATTTGTTTAATGTTTTTATTTTACATATGTTTCAAGAAAGGAAATCTTTCCTTTATCTCTAGATCTTCTCACATGAACACAACAGAAGAGGACTGAGAGGGGATCATTTGCCTTTCCTTTAGATTTTATTTTTGAATGATCCAGTGAAGTAGCTGATTGTCTTTGTCATTCACAGTTTCTGCTCCAAAACTGTTTTACTCATTGAAAAAGTGCTGCATGGTTGACTGGCTGACATGGCTGACTATGACCAAGAAACTAAGAACAAAGCACATATCATTTGAAATGTTTGTTTTCTGGCCTTCATTATTAGCTTTAAGTGTTGGTACTTCCCTGCCCACGTGAATTTGGGGACTTCATTTTCATAGCTGTTGCTGAAACTGATCTAGTGAATTGACAAAGACCTATCTCCACAATCTCACTTGAAACCACCCTTCTTAAAATTGAAGACTGAATTTTTGGGATGTGACTCTTTCATGGGCCCAGTTTGACACAACACAGACTTGGGCTCAGCCCAGATTTAGCCTGGAATGACCACAGATGTCTGAAGAGTATCCCCTTCCTTGCAGTTTTATGTTGTTAGATGCAGATGCTCTCTGTCTTCTCTGAACCCCTTGCAGTCATATCAGAGTCAGATTTGGATTTTGTTTGTTTGTTTTCAAAAATTTACCAAGTCAGACTGTTCTTTTCCTTGAAATGCATTTGTCCTGTACATGAAAGGGAAAGGAGAGAGGAGGAGCTGGCTGGCATATTCTGAACTACTATATATTGCAGAACAGGCTTCCAGTTGTCAGCGTCTGCACCCTGTAGAAGTATGGTTTCAATTTTACTTTTGAAATCTGAGTCGAGCAATGTTGCCAACACATATTTTTCCCTGTCAAAACATTTCACTTATTCCTGAGTCTGTAGACAGCTTTTAGGTTACATCTTTTCCCCAATCTTATTGAAACAGGATCTTCATTTCTTTTGAAATCATTTTTCATTAGTGTGGGAGAAAAAAGTAGATACTAGAGCTGATAAGTGGCAGCACCTGGCTTAAAGATGTTCCATCAGCTCTTAGTTTCTGTGTGATCACTTCTGATAATTGGCGGATGAAAACCAAAGCAGCAGTCACACTCAAATAATGATAGGTGAAGACATTATCTTTCTTCTTTCTCTATGCCCTTAGTGCTGCCTGTGCTCCCTCTTGTTCCATGGAGTGATAGAAAATGCAAAATGCAGGCTTAAGGTTTTACAGTGTTGCCTCAGCAAAAGTTTTTTACTAGTTTGTTCACGAGGAGGACTGTTCACTTAGACTTAAGTTAGCTGAAAAAACATAAAATTTTGGGGTATTGTGAACAGCTTATAAACTTATTCAGGTTTGTAGTAGTCTTTATTTTCTAACATATGAATGCATTTCAGTCTAGAGGATTTGTGAAAACAATTGTTTCAGCTGTTTGCTGTTCACCAGCTATTGTTCATGGCATGTAGCAAAGTCATATGAACTACATTGTGCAATTCCTGCTTCCTACCTGGATGTCAGGCAAGACAATGAATAATTATTAAACAGTAACAGACAATGTCATTTCACCCCTCCTTCCCCCTCAACCCCCCACCCCACCCCAAAAAAAATCCCTAATTCAGATTTTAAATTCTTCTTATTCAAACTAGTGTATGCTCTGGGAACAACGTGCCTGAGAATTTATAAACTTTAGAGGCAAATAATAATTCCCTTAACAACTATGAAACAGGATTCCTTACATTAAAGCACAAAGATTTTCAGAATCAATCACTGTTTGTATTGTTTGCCAGCTATATTTATTGTTTCATTCGTTTCTGGATTAAAACCATCCCCTCCTTCCAACACCAAACTCCTCAACAATCTGAGTTTAATCACTTGCCTGACATCAGACTGCAAAGAGTGAGCAGATCTAAGCAATATAGAGGGAACATGACACACTCTTGAAAGCCTCAGCTTTAATTTCTATCCCAAATTCCTAACAAGATGAGGTTCAACAGCTGCATTGTTGGCAAGTCTGTGCATCAGCAACAGAGTAGCCAATAGAAAACGATGCCAATAGAAAAATTGGTGGCAAGAGAGTCACAGAGTTCATGTAGACCATTCTCCTTTTCCAAGGCGTGATCACCTCTTCCTTAAATAATTCCCATTCACCTGAGTCTATCTCTGTCTTAAAGACCTTCTGTAATGGCAATTTTTCCAAGCAATCTATTGCAGTGTTACACTGTTGTAGTATTGAAAATATTTCTCACTACCTTTATTGAATCTTCCTTGATGCAGTTTCAGTCTACTGCTTTCTGTCATACCCAACTAAGATGTGATATAATTTTTTTCTGTTCTTCCTTTGTATTTACCCTTTTGACATTGGATATCATGTCCACCTTTAGGGTCTCCTTTTTTATTTAGATAACATCACCTGCTTAGTCTTTCTTTGGAGGCTGTATTATAAAGACTGATCCATCATTTTCCTCTCTGGATTTTCTTCAAACATTCCATAACCATCTTAAGGTGGAGAAAATATTTCAGACTGTCTTACAGGAAGTGTTTCTATTTATTTAATCAAATGAATTGTTTGGTTTTCTTCATAACAAAGCACTATTAAAACATTGTGATTAATTACAATCCATAGCTCTTCTTTTGCTACCCATTTAGCTGTTCTTCAGCTTGCCTTTGGGTAGCTGACTACTAAATGCAGCATTTTGCACCTGTCCCTGCTGAATTTTGAGTGAGATCATCACACTAACTTTTGAACCTGCTGGTCAGTCTCAGCTGAACAGGCTTCAGTTGGCAGAGTTCAGCTGACACTCAGTAATTTCTGACTCAGTTTGTGAAAACAGTCAACTAGATGGGGAGAACCCCTCCATGGAGAGGAAAGTTATGATGTGAACTGGGTGCTCCTTAGATGCCAGCAAAGCCAACATGACTTTGAGGGAAATGCAGCTTCATAGAAATATGTTTTAAAATTTGAGAGCTGTAAGGTTACCCATGTACTTACAGTCTTATGCCAGTTAACTCTGGTGTTTTGTGTCGTACATCCATCAGCTGCTAGAGAACTTTCCACAGGCTTCATGATCCTGGGGTTGTGCTGACTGTACTGCTTGGGTCGTTCCTTGGGTGATACAGACTCCTGGAATTAAACTGAGAGATCTCAAATTCAGCAGTTACTGCTAATGATTCTGTCAGAGGCTGTGGGCTGCAAGATAATGTCCAGTACAGGAGACACCTGGCTAGAGAAAACTGTTTTCTAAAATGGCTGATATCTTTAAAGGGAGATTTTGAGAGCATAGTGTCACAGGCTACATCTTTAGTAATGTTAGCAATGAGTTAAATCCCCAATGGCCTTCATTTTGCAAACAAACCTTTCATGATGTTGTAGCATCATGAAAACTCATTAAGTATTGAACTTCTGAATTAATAAAATACAGAATATCACTGCTGCGACCACAACAGAAAAGAATTTTTACTCTGCAGTATTTTGTTCTATGAGACAAAAATTGGTACCTACAGCTATCAGAAAAGAAATAGGCAATTTCTTTAAGTATAACATTCCTATAATGTTGACAAAATGAAACTGCACATACTAAAAACAGAGTGAAGAACAGGAAGAGGAACAGAAGAAATATAAAGTGAATTGGAAAAATAATGATCTCTTTGGACATGACCACTATTCCCATTAGTTATTAAATCTCAGCAGAACTACACACAAAAACAAAGGCAGTAATTCAAAAGTCATAGTCAAATAACATGATGTTCTGTGGTGACAGTTGTCTGAAGAATATATAATCAATATCATTGTCTTTTCATTATTTTTACCGAGTTTAAGAAAAAGTCATATGAAAGAATGTTACTGAGAAAAAGACTGTGAAAATATTTTTTCCCTCTTGGAAAGATATTGCATTTTATTTTGGTGAATGTTTAGGCTTTTTACTGAACAAAAAAGATGAACACTGAAAACAGAAGATATCATATTGAGGGGTTGCATCTTAGGAGAATCTGAAGTGCTGATAAAAAGAGAGATATCTGTGAGAAATTACAGACCATTCAAAATTATTTTGTCCTGGAATAAAGATTGATGATGAATTTCTGGCTATTTCTTAGTCTTGATTACCTAAGTGGAAGCATACAAGCCAATTGCAGTGAAAGAAAACTGAAAGGAAAATTGACTGACATATGATAGGATGTTGAAATGTATGATTTGGGGATTTTAGGTCTCTTTCTTCTATTTGAGATAAGAAGTTTAATCCCATGAGAATGTATAGAAAGCAGAAGCGATCTGGCTGAGAATTTTCTACTCCACATTTTCATTGACAGAAAGATGCATTTTTGATCAAACAGGGTTTTTTTAAAAAAAGTTTACCTTCATTTGAAATGTAACTTTATTTGTCTGAAAACATAAAGTCATAACTTCTATAGCACAAAAATGAAGTAAAGAATCTAACTTTTTTTTTACGAAGAATCAAAAAAGTAAGTCAAGCTTCTTTAGTTGCCATCCTGGTTTTATCTGTGGTTGTCATCTGAGGTGAGTAGTCTTATAGTGTTAACTCTTAAGAACATATCCTAGATTATTTTATAATAATACAAATAAATGGCACATAAGAATACAAACAAGAAAACGGAAAAAAGGAAAAAAAAAAAAAAACAGGAAAATATTACTTCTTAAATTAAAATAAAATAAAAACCCAAAGCAATTTAATTTAAAATAAACTTGCCATCTTAAGTGATAGAAATAAGAAAAAAATTAACATTTTTAACAATGTCAGCAATATTATAACTAAATATAAATGACAAAATATCACCTCATTGGTTTGTTCTATCTGTATCAAAATTCATTTTTTGCATCTACTTTTTTATTCTCTTCTCAGTCCATAATAAATATCCTTGTAAGGATACAGCTGCTGATGTAATTTTACATTTGGCCAGCTGACTATCATGCATACACTTTAATTTTAGGATTCAAGAGGTACAATTAGTCTTTAGAGGACTATTTTTCTTACCTTTAAATCCAAGGATGGTCACCCTGGTTAGATGTGGTGTTAATGGTGCCACGGTTGCAGGTTTGATCCCTGTATGGACCATTCAAGAGCTGGAATTAATGAGCCTTGTGGGTCCCTTCCAGGACCTTAGATTCTGTGTCATTCTTTGTATCTTCTCCCTTTATGTTCCTATTACCCTGCATTTTTAAATTCTGTGAATGTCAGATGAATGAATGGATAAGAGAGCTGTAAATATTGCAGTGTAATATGAAGTGTATAGAGATACTGACTGCACACAAAGTTGGGAGAGTCCACGTGTTTTCCTGAGGGTGCTTCTCTGCTGTCTTTGGCTTGCAAAAGAGCTCTGGATTGGGCATGCCAGGGGAGACATGTGCCCAGCAACACCACATTTGCTCCTGATGCTTATAAAAAGCCACTTTAACATGTGTCAGGGTACAGCTTCTACCTATGTGCTTGTGTTTGGAGTGTCTTGTCCAGAAGCATTGCATGGACATCCTGGCAGGTACAGGCAACTTTAAACAAATGAAAAGTCCATATTGCCACAGCAGGTAAAATTCTGTACTACAGAGGTGAATCATCAGCATGTAAGCCACACAAAACACTCACCATTATTTTGGAACATGTGGTGCCATGCACAACAAAATCCTGCCTTGATGTTGCCTCTTACCTGTATTACTAGGTGCTCATCATAACTCCATCCTTCTTTCCTATGGGAAAGGTTTTACATGTAGTGAGGAATGGTGTCCTTTCAGTCTGAGAGCATTCCCAAGGTTCTGTGTCAATTTGTCATCTAATTTTCGGAGAAGCAAATCCATCACCAAGTTGAGTGAGATGCTTGAGATGGTGTTTGTGTACACATACAATGTATTTTCAATCATTATCTCTCTTCACCTTACACATGATAAACATGTAAGTGTAAAGTAATATGAGTTGTTTCTCTAGAGACAAAAAAAAAAATACTTCAAGAAAATTTAAGGATTTATAATAAATGTTATAATGTTTATAATAAATGTTGTAAAGGCCAATTAGCCTTCCAAGTTCTAAGCACTTTCTAACCATTGCAGGGGTACTTGGCAAGCATGAGCTTTATAACTAGGCCTTTGAGGCAGCACCCAAATCATAATCCCTTCTTCTTTCACCTATGACCAAACAGAAGTTGAGACAATATCCACTCTGCCCACTTATTCCAAACACCATCAGCTCTTTCTAATTCTTCTATCTTTGTCCTAAAAACCTCTCATGATGAATGCTCACTAATTGTAATTAATTCCAATGCATCATTACCTTTGGCAATGCCTAATTTGAATAGGTTTTGATGCAATGACCTATTTAACATGGTGTTGTGATTTAACCCCAACGAGGAAAGCATATGGTTTTTTCCATAAGTAGACTTCTGTTCTTGGCTCCTCTTTTTCTTTCTTTTTCTTCCTTTTATTATTTCTTTATTATTTCTTCCTTTTTTTTTTTTTTTTTTTTTTTTTTTTTTTATTGTTGGGTGTTTTGTATTGTTATTTTTGTTTGGGTTTTTTTTGATGTTCACTACCTGAGGATCATACTGTGACTAACCTTGACTCTACCATGTGTGTATATAGGCTTTTGCTGTGCTGTAGATTTAAGAAGAGCTGAACAAATGCCAACATAGTCAGAACATTTTCTCTTGCCCTTGGGCTGGAGATAGGCCAGGACAATGACTTTTACTGAAGAACAGAAATATAAAATGTATCATATCTTTTGAGCTGACATGGAGAATTTAGCAAAATGGAAACCACATGTTTCTAGAAATTTAAACACAGAGGTGGCTGCACTAGCATTATACCCACATCTGGAAGCAGCCATCTCTCACAGAGGCAGCTTTGTAAATCTTTTCAGGGGGCATCATCCTAAAATTCATTTTGCATGGGCTAAAATACAATAAGATATACTGAAAAACATACAGCTAATGTAGAATTATAATATAAAGAAGAGTCAGGGACAAGAACAAAAGCACAGACATCAAATGGGAGACAAGGGAAAGCAACTTGTGTCATTTCAGAAAAACTCATGAGTGCAACTTTTGTTTTTCCTTCTCTCCAGGAACGCATTTGACAGAAGGGTATGATTGTTATCTAGCTCATCTTTGTTCAGTTTGTAAGTGTATGCTGAGAGTGACCAAATTAAATAATATCTTCTTATTCAAAAGAACAGTTTCCTGTGTATACTCAAAAAACACATCTTCTTTATTGGCTGATATAGTTTTTCACTACATTTTGGCAAAAAAAAAGAACAGTGGGGCACCGAGTAGGACTATCTGCCTCGTGCATCATCTGCAGGATGATGAATTCCAAACTGCACCCAAATTTCACCCACTTTATTGCTGGTGACATGGAAGGCACAAGCACTGTGACTTGACATTTATCAAGTGGATCTGTATAAATTTAGAGAGAAGTACTGCTATTAGACATCTAGGATGGAGGAGTGATTCATTCCTGTGGCTACCAGAAAGAGAAATTCTTCAGCTTCCAAGTTGAACTGGAGGTAGGATTTCCTGATCTTCATCAGAGGATTCTCTGGGCCTCTGATTTAGAGAATAGGGCTTACATGTGTGAGCACAAGGGGCAAAGAATATGTTATATATTTGTCTTTGAGTCTTGCTTTGCTGAAGAGATGCCTAGTGTGGAGGTCTCAGCAGGAAGTAAATGCCATATGGGTTTGAGTTCTGTAAAAGAGAAATGGATATATCAAATTCTGCAATATGGAATAGAACCATATTTTTATAAGGAGTGTTGACAACATTGAAAAGCTAAGCAGCAGGCCAGAAAAAGATTACTCATGCCCTCAAGTGTCCCTCAGAAACGTGTCCCTCTCATTAAACAATTGGGAGTCTCCACTACTGTGTAAATTTCAGGTATAGTGCAAGAATTCAAGGGAAGCAAGTTCCAGCAGTGTCACATAGCTCTTCAAAGAATTGAAGGTAGGTAGCTCTTCTAAGTAGAAACAGGTCTTTATCTTTTCTGCCTTCTCAGCTGTTGGAGACAGATTCCTGCCAAAAGAGCCAGCAGTTGGGAAATGGCAAAAAAAAAAAAAAAAAAAAAAAGTTATGTGCTCCTTTCAAACAGGTGCACTATGCCTGCAGCAAAGAGAAAGACACATGAGAACATGCATTTGCACAAGGAGGCATTAGAATAAAAAAGGCTTGAGCTGCAGAGACTGAAATATCTTTACAAGATGGCAGGCAGCCAGAAAGCTGAAGAGTGGGAGGAAGACTGCTTTTTTCTTATTTTTCACATTTTTGATTGAAGACACTTGATTCTGATTTCAGCTACGTGGTTACATATTGATGCTTAAAATGTGAAATCAGCTGTTATTCAGAAGCTGATTTAACAAACTGGGCTGGAATATCTGCCAGCATAGCTAAGTTCAGAAATCAGGCACAGGTTTTCTGCCAAAAGAATTGGGAACCAAGAAACCATAACAAAACACAGGCACATCAGCCAGTATATGTTGCTACAGATCAGACCCATATTAAAAATATTTTCTCAGTATAACAGGAATATTTAGGTGTCTCTTAAAAGACTTTATTGAGTTTAAGATAACACAGTTTGCATTTTACTATACTAAATGCTGCAATGCCTTTCAATGTATGCCTCTATTCCTGTCCTTATGTGCAACTGAGTTCTTTATGCCTGCAGAATTCTAAAGTAACATAAAAATAATTGTATATACCAAATATCTGTCAAAGGATTTAGCCTTTGTTATAACAGCCATGAGTTTGCAGGATACACATGCAACCATCTGTACCTTTCCCTGAAGTGCTTATCTGTGTGATCCTTCAAAAAATTAAACCTATTCTTTGAGTCACACAGATATATATTTTTCACTCATATGTAATTGGTGTTTAGAAAATAAAAGCTGTTATTCTCAGTTCCCATGTCTCAAACAATTTAACATTTTCAAAGAAAATATATACTTTATAAGTGAATCCAAGATCCCTCTAACTAAATATGTTCCATTTTCCTCACATCTTGAGAATTTTATTCTGCTTCTTCATTGACAAGCATAATGGAAAAAGTGGCACAGCAAGAGCTTTGCTTATTATTTGCTTTGATAGGCATAACTGGAAGGAGGTGTTCTAAGCTCCAAGTATCTCAGGTAGCCATTTTTAAATATAATATTTACAAAGTGGCTCTGTGAGCTAGAGAAAAGCCTCAAAATTCAAAAGTACTGATATTCAAAAAAATTCAAAAAATTCAAAAGTGTCTGATAACATCCTGTCCACTTGTTCCAGTTTATTTTGCTAAGGCTTTATATGGTGATACAAAACAAATGTCACACAGTCACAATTTTTAGGCTCAAAATTTTATGTCTGTTTTCATTGCCCTAAGTATCAAATTCTTCAGATTTTCTGACAATGTGTATGAAGGTCTCTAACACAGAATCAAATCTTTTTGTCATCTTTTTGTCATAATCTCATTGCTGTAATATCATCACCTTTGGCAATCATGTCTGACAGTTCATGAAAATGCAGATTGCCATCAAACCTACAAGGAAGGAGCCTTCAGATGCCAATGCATCCTCAGGGCAACGAGCCAAGCAACAAAGTTTATTGCTCTTCAAGTGGTCACATCCCTTTGGCATTTTTTCCCAGTCTTTCTCCTCCCTGAATTTTACACTGAAGAAAAGAAAAAAGTCATACAGCCAAATGAACGTTACTATGCAGATATTTTTAGAAACTTTGATTCTGGGTTTAGGTGAGCTCTAGGTGGGTAACAAATTGCACTATCAATTTCCATACCTTTTCTCTCAAATGACATATTATTATCAGGTTTGAATTTTGTTTGTATTTGTTTTTGTATCTTGACTGTTATTTTTGAGGAATTCAAAATTTAAAAATATTAAATAAGCTAAAATTATTCATTTTTTAAATAGATGGTGGGGAAAAAATAAAGAACAAATAAAGCTAAACAAAAGTGGGCAGTGTCAAGAGCTGAAAAAATAGGAATATTTAAATTCAGTTGCAGTATATAAGAATCAACTGTGCATATTATAGAATTGTTAGCTTCTGTTAGGAAATAACATGGTCCACAGAGCCTATCTGAACACTAAGAAAAACAGTTGTCTGACAAGGTCTACCCTGACCAGACATGAATTACACCAAAGAAGATAAGAATATGAAATCTATAATGTACACAGCAGCTACAGTATTAAAGTCCATCTTAACCCACATGAATTTCCCAATAGCTTTTTGTCTGAGGCTGAAATAAATCAGTCAGAATTAAGAAAGATTCGGTTCTATTTGTATTTTTCTATGTCCATATGGGAAATATCTTCTACTCCATTGAATAGTCAGTCTTAAAGAAAGCAACAACAATTGATTTTTATGTCTTGAAGACTCATAAATGCTAGTGACTGATTATCACAATGTGTAAACACCAAAAAGCATGCTATTCATTAGGACATCAGCATAAGAAACATTTCTGAGACAGAACACATAAATCAGGAAGTCACTGAGGATCAAAGGTAGAAGTTACTGACAGGTATCTGGTAAAAAACAAGATAATCCTGTCATCTGGCATCCAATTGACTACATTCTGGTGTATTAATTAAGTCTTCATTGTTGAGGGTTACTCTTTGAGGGTACTTTGTGTTTAGAGCAGCTCTTGCAATGTCTGTCAAATGCAATACTGACTGTATGACTGACTCAAGTCTGTATTTCACTGACACATTTGAGATTTCTAGGAGCAAAGTTAAATAGGTTTAAGCTGCAAAATAGGGCATGGGATATGGAAATAGGATAAGAAGAAAATTTGAGATACCAGAGACATGAAAATTTACTACCACTTTACTAATTAATTCATTATTAACATCAAACATTTGCAGGCTTTTTTTTTTTTTTTTCCCTGATATCACAGTTTTGCACTGTAAGGTAATGAGTGTTTTAGAAGAAAAACAAATAAGCAAATACTAAAAAATTGCGGTGGTGAGATTTTAAAAAACCAAATAATTGTTATTAACTATCATACTGTTGGTACAATCATGCTGTTTGTCCATGACTAGAGGACAATAAGAAGTCCAAGGTCATTAGCAAAAATTTTGTGATGTGCTGAATTCTGAGTCACAGAGATCGGACTTTAAAAAATTGAAACCAAACTTAAACTTGCAAAATGTACTGCTGCATCACAAGAATGTACACAGCAGACTAGGAACATACCCTCACATAATCAGGACCCAGATCACAGAGCCTCAGGAAGATCAGAGCTGATCCCATCTGCTTCATCATTCCTTAAATTGTTCAAGTCCAATCCTAATGCATGCAGTAAGCTTTTTCATTCCTCTTAATTCTTTTATTCTTATGAAGTTCATTCCAACCACAAATATTTGTTGTTGCAACCATAGTGATAACAGATAGTTACTGGAGACAGTACACTCAAAGTATTTTCAACAACTCTTTTTAAAATTTGACTGTATTAGTATCTCTCTGTGGTAATGCTGCAATAAAGATGCAATGCTGATATAATTTTTACATCAGTTTTCAGTTATGACATTAACAACTTCTATTTAAGACTATTCCAAAAGCTATGAAGAGAGATCACTCTTTCATCTCAGCATTTTCCTGAGAAAATACCACTTCTCAGTATTTTCTTCAGAACTTCACATGTGCTTAAACTCTTCTGGGAAGGCATCTAATACATTTAACACACTCTAAATGTAGAATAAATTTCCAATATTTGGTTTTACATGACTGAAATAAGTAAGGAACTTTTCTTGAGGGCACATTGATATAGGCATAAAGCAGAATTTGTACTACTTTCAGAGAAAATCAATTTATTTCACGTGGCATAAAGAAAGACAGAAAAAGCAAATGAAGTAGAGGAGAGAATAAAAAAGCATGAGGAAGGAAGCAATTATATATTTTTTCCAAACAAAATTGAACAGAATAATTTTTTTATGGAACCAATGAGATTTTTGGGTGAGATAAGTAATCTAGATATATTAAATAATTCTTACTTCTATTTTGAGTATTAGGCACTCACATATTCTGTAGCTTGCATGTGTGTACATGTACATGCACATATACTTGTACATGTATATCACAGACAATTCTCACAAGCTGTTAAAAGTAGAACATATCCACCAGGAAGGGGAGCTGATCCAGCAAACAGCTTTCCTAGTTTTGTAGTGTGAAATTTGTATATGACAAGGCATAAAATACAGTTGCAATTAGATGTCTGCAACTCCACTAAACTTGATTACTAAAACTAGTAATCAAATCAATCAAGTAAGTTATCTAAAGGATTACTTCAGCAAAGTATGTGTTTAGCATGAAAATGTGAGATAGGAATTGTCAGCAAAGAGGGATTGGGAGTTTTCTTGAAAGGCATAGCAGGGTTAGTGGTCCCTTAATTAGGCCCTTGGTAGGAAATCAGAGCAGAGAGATTGTTTTTGTTGGACGTGTGAGAAATTGTGGTGATATAAAATAAATGGAGCAATAGAAGTTTGAATTTTTGTAAGAATAGTAAGGCTATGAGATGGCTAAAGAAAAATATGGTAGGAAATGCCCAACTGGAAGTTTTAGCAGAAAAGGATTAAGATTTAACCTGACTTTCTTCTTTTCACTCCTCAGTACTTAATGCACTAGAGTTTCTTTGAGACTCACTTTGCCAACTGAGTTTCTGCTTTTCCTGCTCATATACACAACTGGATTCTTTAACTTTTTGAGTGAATAGACCAACTTAAAGCATCACATTAGAATATATTTACTCTGCTGTGAATATCTGAAAATACAAAAGCCACAAATTTAAAAAATATACGAACACAGCAGAGCATACTTTAAAGAGGAAAAAAACTCAATAGTATTAAGTGTATCACCCTCTCCAGATTTCTTATGGCATTTGAAATTAATAGGAATTAATTTAAAGTGGATAAAATTAGTAATGTAAAGCAAGAAGAGACAAAAATAATCCACCTGACATATCTCAGTCTGGAGATATGACATTTTTGACTAGGAAAAGCAAAAAATAGTTATAATGTAAAAAGACAACCCCCCGAACTCACAGTAAATTCCAACCATGATACAGGCAGAAAATAATATTTCAAATAAATTTGATTTGATTTGATTATTGAAAAGATAACCTTGCTTGTATTTTGAGTTTGTCTTTTTTTATTTCATTGAAATTAAGAGGAAAAAATTCTGGTATGCAGAATGTTTTCCTTTCAGATCTCTAAATTGACTATAGTCTGATATGGTGGTAATAAAATATTATCAGCTGGTTTTTGGCCTATGTGAAAGACAATAAGTGGTCCAAGTCTATGTCTTCCTGGATATATCACAAAAGCAGCTGCCCTCTACAGTATTCTCACCCTGGAAAAAAATTGCTTAAGTAGATCTCATGGAAGTCAGTGGGATGATGAAATCTTTCCAATAAGCTCTCCTGTATGGATCGGTGCAGAGGGACACAGTGCTGATCAGCTCTCAGATTTTCACTTAATCATTTTTCAGCCATTTAGCCAGTAAATTTTTAAGAGGAGGAAAATCGAAGCCCGGGTGCAACCACAAAAAAGGATTATTCATTCTGGCACTGTGAATGAATATTCGGAGAACAAGACACATGTTTCAGTTCTACTCCCACAATATTAACTCCCTGCTATTTCTGAAACCTGACTACTGTCTTTTGGAAAATTCCCTGCCAAGCAAAGTTGCAACTTTTAATTTTTCTTGTTGAATAAAATAAAAATATTTTCCCCTATTTTTTGTTTTCCAAATTTGCCAAATGTGTCAGTTGCCTCTGAGATTCGCATGCCAAGGCTGCTCAAAAACCCCCTTTGAGACACAAGTAGAGCTCAGCAGTTCCTAAGGGGTTAAACTTGCTATTCTGAGCTGAGCCAATTTCACTTTGTATGTTCTGCAGTGCAGTGAAAGTTAATTCATTCTAAAGCACAGAGCTTTCCAGCAACATTGTTAATATTAACAATGTTCCTTTGCTGCACTGTCCTAGCTAGTTTATTAGATGAAAGAAAAATACAGATGTGCTGACAAGCAGAGTTATACCAACCCATACCGGAAAAATTTTTATTAAAATTACTTTAAATCATTTTTATGCAGAAGTATAAGCTCCTTTAAAATTCCAAAGTAGTTATTTTGATTTTTAGTAGTATAGCTGATTACATTTGATATAGGCCTGCTGTTTGTTTTCTTTTAATAAAAAGGCATGCTTTTCTGATTGTGTGAGGATAATTTTTCTCTTTTTAAGCTGCAGTAGAATTTCCTGAATTAAAAGGTAATTGGGTTAGATGGGTGGTACATTTACAGATATAGAAAAAAATTAATATACCAAAATAGTAACACAAAGAAAGACATTATGTCTGTTTCTAATAGAAAAGCAAAACAATCCAATAGTCCTAGAGTGATTGCTGGGGAAAATAGAAAACCTGGTTGATCCCACATGCAATACCTATAGTCAAACAAACAAACAAAAAAATCATAAAATTTATCTGCAGAATGGAGTGAAGGTTGACAGCACATTCAAAGTCTAATGCATTTATTGGGTAGTCTCTTTCCTATCTGAGCTCCAGCAGTCAGATAAAGGCAGAAACAGTTTATTACAATATACAAAGGGCTCTAAGAAAGTCATCTCACTGGTTAAAGTTTAGCAGTAGACAAACTTGAAATAAAGGTACCAAAACAAGATTTAACACCTTTTCTTCCATTTCACTCCACACAACTCTGAATTCTAGTGGCTTTTGCATTATTTAGAGCTTATTTCGTGCCTGTATCTTGTTGGATGTTTAGATCCCCTTGACACATCTATGAGGCAGTTGATTTTGCTTTCATTTCAAGGCCTTATCCTGAGTTCTAAACACATATAGAACAATGTCATTACTGTGGCATTGATGCACCTGAAAATCCACACAAACAGATGACACCCTTCCATACCTGACAAACTGCCCAGCTTATTCCCAAGTCAGGGACTGTCTCACCTCCAAAGGCTGAGCTCTTTGCAAAATCCACTGCTGAGGACACAGCATCATTGTCTAGGAGCTGATTTGAAGTGGGATCAGGAGCACAAATATTGGGGTTTGGAGAGGTGGTCTCTGCTCAGCAGTCATTCCAGCTGAGGTCAGGGCCAAATTCAGTGCTGAGCTATGAATCAGTTGCAAAGAATCCCAACTGGAAGAAACTTTGGACAGTAAAATGTAAGAGGGTGTTGGTTCATTCCTGTTCTTTGTCTCCATTACCTTTTGACAGTGTGGCTGGACATTAGTTTAAAACTATGGCTGTCCTTAGAACATAGTTCTCTTTTTTAGTACTCAAAACCAGCTGAGGACCCTGCTTCAAGACACACTTGTAAGACAGTGTTTCTATCTTCCCTTGTTTCAGATTTTGAGAGTTTGGCCACATAATTTGATTTGACTGCTCAGGACACAATGAAATATTGGATAATTTCACTCAAGAGAAAGTCCCAAGGAGATTTTAAAAGCTTCTCATGTGCGTAAATGACTTGCAGTTCTCAATTTCTGAGTTGATTCTAAAAGCGAAAGAAATGCTAAAAATATAAAACTAAAAAAAGCAATAATAAAAATAACAAGGTTTTTTAAAGTAAAATGGTGGTGAAAATCAGATATGTTGTAGAATCAGCTTACAGTTTGAAAGTGCTATCTTTTCCCTGAAATAGAAACAGAATATCATTCTTTATCCTCAAACATTTTTAAGTATGCTCATACAAACAAGCAAGTGCAGTGTTTGGAGGCAGGAGAGTAACATGTTTCATTGCATGTGGAAAATAAGAGCTACTGAATGAACAGGATGTCTTTAGAAGAAAAGACGGAGCAGGGGAAAATAGACACTCCTACAAGGAAGAAAGTATGAAATAAATGCCAAGTAATTAGGAAAAGAATGAGCAAATCCAGAAAGTGACACATTAGTGATGTGTTGAGAGGACAGCAGAGAATGTTGTCCTTCATGTAGGACATTTGAGTGTGAAAATACTGCATCTAAAATTTTAATAAATTAAAAAATATTCATTGTGTTCCCCAAGCTGTCTCAGGACTGACCTTCTTTTCTAGAACTTCTGTAAGTTCTTAGAATTATCTAAGTGCATCACAATCTCAAAATGATGCAGTTTGTAAAATTAGCTGCCTTGTGTGTATCAGAGAGAACGATGATTCAAAGATGATATAAATTTGGTCTGGGCTGAAGATTTCTCTAAAGAGTGAACAGAGCTAGAAATAAAGTTGACTAACAGCACAGGCCCATGCCATGAGGATTTAACCTTGGTGGATAACTGTGAATGGCAAATTAAAACAATACTTGTGGAAGGAGCAATCCCAGACATGGGAAGGCATGGAAAGTCATGGCTAGTGGACTAGTCTTTGAACAGCATTGCAAGTGTTTGGCAGGGAGGTTGGAAAACTAGAGGACCTTTAAAGTTCCTTCCAACCCAAGCCATTCTATAGCTCTATGATTCTATGTCCAAAAATGAGGATCTGACCATGCTTTCCAGCTCCTGGGCTCACCATGCTTCCCAGGTACATCCTGATATATATATACAGCATGGTAAGACATATAGCTGCTGACTTTTGAGACTAGAGCTTTCAGAAAAGCAAACCAACACTGCATAGATCAGATAAACTTCTACAAAGCCCCCAGTAATCTGCAAGTATTTGAAAATTCACTTAGATGTTACCACTTTTATGTGTGTTCCAGTATGATCTTGTTGAGGTAAGTTGACCCTGGCTGGACTCCAGTTGCACACCAAAGCTGCTTCATTACTTCCTGCCTCTGCTGGACAGAGGAGAGAAAATATAACCAGAGACTAGTGCACTGAGATAAGAACAGGGATAAATCAGTCACCAAGTACGCTAATGGGTCAAAATAGATCCAACTTAGGTAAATTAATTTAATTAACTGGACCCTTTCCATTTTCCAGAGCTCAGTTTTACTCATTATTTCTCTGCATGCTCCCTGCAGCAGCATAGGGGGATGGGGAATGGGGCTATGGTCAGTCACAGGTTGTCTCTGCTGCTCTTTTCTCCTCTTTTCTCCCTGACCCAGCACATAGTCCTTCCCACAGGAGACATTCCTCCACAAACCTCTCCATGATCTTTCACATGGACTACAGTTCTTCAGGAACTGCTGCAGTGTCAGTTCTTTCCATGGGCTGCAATCCATCAGGAACAGACTGCTCCAGCATGTTCCTCCCCAGGATCCTGCTACAGCTCAGGTTCCTCTCTCCACAGGTGCACAGATCCTGCCAGGAGCCTGCTCTAGCTTGGGTTCTGCTCAGGGTGACAACCTCCCTCAAGCACATCCACCTGTTCTGCCATGGGCACCTTCACGAGCTGCAGGTGGCTCTCTCTCCATCATGGACCTCCATGGGCTGCAGGGGCACAGCTTCCTCACCATGGGTTGCACCATCAGCTGCAGGGGAATCTCTGCTCTGGCCCCTGGAGTATCTCCTCTCCCTTCTTCACTGACCTGGAGACTTGCAGAGCTGACCCTCCCATGTATTCTCAGTCCTGTCTCATGACTGGTGTTGCACAATTCTTGAAGACATTACCTCAGAGGCACTGCCACCACTGATGAGCTCAGCCTTGGCTGGGAACAGGTCCATCTAGGAGCTGGCTGGCATTGGCTCTGTCAGACATGGGGGAAGCTTGTGGCAGCTTCTCATGGAAAGCACTCCTCTAGTCACAGACTTCACAGAATTCTCAAAATTACTAGGTTGGAAGAGACCTTCAAGATCACCAGGTTCAACCCATGCCCTAAGACCTCAACTAGACCATGGCACTGAGTGCCATATCCAGTCTTTTTTTTAAACACATCCACAGATGGTACCCCTCTAGCCACCCTTCCTATCAAAACCTTTCCACAAAAACCCAATACAGCTGCATGTGTTTCTACATGAGTATAATTCTTTGGCAAAATCTCAACAAGAGTTGGCAGCTCACATTCATAGCACAGGACAGCCATGTCTTGCACTGCAGCTAAAGGAACACAGCCAGCAGGTCAAGGCAGGTGATTTTCTCCCTCTATTACACTCTGGTGAGACCCTACCTTGAGTAGTGTATTAAGCTCTGGAGTCCTTAACACAAGCAAGGTTTGATCCTTATATACCATGTCCAGAGGAGGACCACAGAGTTCATAAGGGGGCAATCATCTCATTCCCTATGCTGAGAAAATTGGGGCTGTTCAGCCTGGAGAGGAGAAGGTTGCTAGGAGATTAGATGTTAGGAAGAAATGCTTCAGTGTGAGGATGCTGAGGCTGAGGCACTGGAACAGGTCACCCAGAGAAGCTGTGGATGCATCAGTCCATTCCTCACAGTGTTGAAGGGGTTGGATGGGGCTTTGAGCCACCCTGTCTAGTGAAAAGTATACTTGACCATGGCAGGGGGATGGCAACTAGATGATCCTTAGGGTCTCTTCCAAGTCTAATCATACTATGATACTGTGATTCTAATTTATAAATTTAATACATATTTTTTGTCACTATGCTGATAATATTTATTACATTAAGCAGTTGACATGTGATTTCTGTTTTTTTTAACCAACATAACTTTTGCTCTTAGAACATGTTTAGATGAAGTCTAGACTCACAGACACACTGGATGAGGGAGACTTTTTCCCAAATATTGTGGTTTAATACAGCTAAGTGCAAAATTTCACATTCAGAGACTAAAAATAAAAAATAAGAAAAAAATTAAAATAGAGGGAGAACCAGAGGACAGATATATATATTGCAAAGCTGTTAAAATATAGTGGATGCATGGTTTTATATGAGTTTTTAGGTATTATGTTGAAAGAAAGGGCTGTTTATGACTTGGGATGAATAATGGAAAAAGTAATTAAAAATAGTCAGATGACAGCCTAGAGCACAGTTCCACTGAGGTTAATAGGAAACTAATCCTTAATTCCACACTTCATAAAATTACCAAAATTGGAAAGGGAAGATTGGAATACAAAAATGTTATAGGTCCTGAGAAGATACCTCACAGTGAGACATTCAGAGTCTGTTTTATTCACTTCACTAAAGAGAGAGTTCAAAGTTCTTGATCATAGACTCTAGTACTGTCTAGAAAATAGTAGATATTAGGAGGTAATTTAATCTAACAGAGAAAGGCATAACAGGAACAAAAGGACTCAAAGCATAAGGCAAGCAAAATTCCAATTGCAAATAAAGCACAAATGCTCCTAAATGAGCATTATAAATTGTTAAAAGCAACCTTAAGAGCAATTGTGGCTTTTCAGTCTCTGCATCTCTTCAAATAAATACCCTAAACATGAATGAGAAAGGTATTTTAGGAAAACACAGAACTGTTGGACTTGACATGGGGAAAATGAAAGTTAATGGCCTATGATTTAGAAGAGGTCAGACTGAACTATCTACTAGTCCCCTTTGAGCTCACCCTGTGAATCTGTGAACAAGTCTATGAAAATGCTGTGACTTGTCACTTCCTTGCAAAAACCCACTTTCTTCTTGCCTCTAAGATAAGGTGGTGTCTCCAGTGCTTTGAGGGTGAATTGCTGCACAGGTGGAAGCCATGGATGTGTTGATGCTTAGCACAAGTTCAGCTGTTTCTTGCATTGATTTCACACTGGCTAGTTGTGTCACATATCTGTGCTGGTAGCTGTCATGGTTCTGGAAACTTCTGGCTATAATACTAATTATGACACAATTTTCCCTTTTTAAATGATGATTGGGACACACATCTTCTTATTGCTCCTGTTCTGTAGGCCACTATTTGGTCTCTATCCCTCTTTGAAAGTAGGTACCAAAGCACTTGTACAGTCCTAGAGAATCTAGTCAAAAGTCAAAAATTGTGACAAGTTTTAAAGAGAGAACTCTACAAAGTCAAAAAAAAAAAAAAAAAAAGAACAAAGATGGGCAAGAAATAGGCACTTCTGGAATAAAGAGACTGCCCTGTATTTTTACCAGGAGGGCATCTTTTAATTTCCATCAGGAGTGTCGTTGTTTTCCACAGAGAAAATAGTGAAAGTCAGTACCATGTGAAATTTGCTCTATTCTCTCAGGATGAATCTTTTCTTGGGACATGAGGGGCAGGCAGCTTATTTGGAGAGATATTGCTTATATACCTAAGAGCTGGCTTGGTGTATGGATTTTTTTGGCAGGTTCCTGTGTAAATTTTACAGCAATGTATCACAGTTTGTTTAGCAAAAAAGTAATAAAGTTAAAACCATATCACTAGGAAAAAAAAAAAAACCTCTTCATATGCCATGATTATGAATTTGTGTTTAAGATGTTAACACCTCTATATATCCTGCAATAACGATTTTACTCTTTCCTATGACCAGTTCCAAACCCTCAGAGTGATTTTTTAATACCCCAAAATATCTTCCTTTGCTGTTACAGAAGATTAGTTACGAAAAAGAGGGAGATATTAACCCAGTAAAGGTCACATCATCTTGATTACAGCCAGTAAAGCAGACTCCTTATCTCTAGCAGAAAGGAATGGTACAAATCTGAAAAGTTTTAATCTCTATTTATTAAAAAACGGAAAAAAATTAAAAGAGAGTATCTCCATTTCTTTATCATTAATCCCTACAAATCTGCACAACTCATTTTAGTGTCATGCTAACTAAATGGAATTACTTTGACAATGTCCATCCTTGAACCTCCCACCTCAGAATTTCATAAAGTTTTTGTTTCCCTCATCCTCCACCTTTCATTACTTGAAATGTGTTTTCTGAGCATTTGTCTACAGGCAACCTGAAATTTCATTTTCTTGCAAATTTCTGCATCCTATAGTTAGGTAATTGTGTTGTATTATTTATCAGGAGCCAACTGTCTGTTCACACTCTGCAGATGTAGACAAAGACATGTGTCCTGCCCTGAGGAGCTTGTAGGCTAATTCAAACACTCTTATACCATAAACAGTACACATATTTAAGATAAAATCAGCAGGTCTGGTATGGTGATTAATCTCATACATGGCTTACAAGGTTACTTTTATTGATTTCAAGTGTACTACTTACATGACTAAATTGTGAAGTGCAAAAGTGTTTGCAAATTAAGTTCTTTAAGAGAGCTGATTTTTAGATGTGGCGTGCAATGACTGTATTATATTTGATAAATGAATGATTCCAGAATGCTTGGAAAAAGTATGTATGCTAAAAAGAATGGAAATAAAATATTCCTCTCAAAAAATGTAATCTTGCTACAGTATCAAAAAAGGTGAAGAATCAGAATCTTGTATTTTTTTATTAAACTGTCCCCCTACTAGTTGTTTATCATAAATTGAAATGATTGATTAATTCAATTGTCTTCAACTGTCAGCATTAATATGTAAATAAGACACTTATAGTGGAAAATTAAGAATTAAATTTCTTTGAGTTCAGATTATGGAAACTGGCAGGTATCCATTTTATCATATAGTTTCAGTGAAGTACAGGGGTGAGAGTAAGAAGAGTGCAAGAATTTGTCTCTTTCACTCAGTGATACAGAGTGAACATCCCTTAGAGGTGAAATGATTGCCTCAGCATTCTTTGCTCCCAGCTGGCTGTAGTATGTTTGCAACAATATTTTTGCTCATTTTGAACACATTCCACCATGTTTTGATTTCGCTTTAATTCTGGAGAGAGTTGGTGCAGCCCGCCGTTTTGGTCCTTGAAAATTTTTTTCTCCTGAATTGTTTTTTTTACAATGCTTGCTCTGGAATTGCCCTTCATGTGTTTTAATATTTTAGTTACCTTCACTAACTGCATTTAGACAACTCATATGACGTGTTCGGGTTTTTTTTCCCCCAGCATCTCCAGCAATGAAAAGCTGTAGTGGTGATGACAAAGCTAAATATGCCATAGAAGCACTACCTGGTTCCTCAGAATATTTCATTTTAAAAGAAAGACATGTTTCTTGGAGATAGAAGCCTCAGGCTAATAGAAGTTTCCTTTCCAAAAATAAGCATATCCAGGTAAAGTTCCATGGTCGGATAGCCCAGACCATAGATTGCTGCTGTGATGGTTTAAGGAGGCACATTTCTTCTGGCTAGCTGAAGATCAGTCAACTTTTTGTTACTCTTTTTCCTCCCTCTTCAAAATTATCTGCTGCACCCCACCAACTGTACCACATGTACTCTTCTTCTTCATTTGCTGGGTCCACAGTACCCTCATTTCTCAGATTTTGCCCTGAAATCCTAACAGATTATCTCTGCCTTAACCAGCTTCCACTAACACCAGTCCACTGAACAAGGCTGCTGCTGCCCAGCTTCATGCAGCTGCTTCTCAGCATCACTGTTATAACCCAGGCTGTGGATGGAAAAGCAAGATGTTGGCATTGCTGCTGAAACTGGCATCAAGAGAAAGAAAATTACTTTGGGTGTGCTGCTGTCCTGCTTTATTGCAATATTTCTAAGCTAATTTTGGAATAAGAAAGAGAATTAAATGCATAATTTCTGACTTGTAAGCAGTACAAAAAATCAGCCCAGCACTGCAGTGCGGTACCTGTTTCCTATGTCAAGAGAATCTCTATAAGTGCTTTCACTTTCCATGTATTTTTCACCAAACATATTCTTTGCTCTGATTTGGGGGCTCAGCCAGGCACATATTCAAGGAAATTAATGAGCTTTTCCTCATGAGGACAGACTGACTTCAAGTATGACTTCAAGTGGGTACACTGAAGCAGTTTTAAATGACGACTATTTATCTAAATAAAAAGTAAATAAAAATAAGGCAGCATGAGAGAGTAGTGAAAATATTTCATCACTATGTCAAAATAAAGCTAAAAAGTAAACGTACAATAGTAAAATGAAACAAAGAGGGGAAAAAAGCAAATAACCTCGTAATAAAACGTTGAGGTCAGTAATTGAAATTACTGAAAACTGAAAACTGAAACTGAAACTGAAACAAAATAGGAAAAAGTAAACAAAAAGTCAAAATCTCTCTGGGGTCACAGGACCATAACAAAAGAGAAAGCAAAAATGTGTCTATTTCCAATCATGCCAAAAAGCTCTTAGTTAAAGGTTTGGCAAGTTTGTCCTTTTTTTCTCGTATAAATTTATGTAATAAATTGTGTTTTTGCAAACACAGATTGAGAAGGCTGCTTTAATGGTAATTAGGAATTGGGCTGCATAATGAGGCATGAGAAAGTAAAAAGTAAAAGATGAGATGAAGGAACAGGAGGGCAGTCTTTGAAAGAAAATTGGAGGAAAGGTGGACATTTCAAGGTATGTAGGTAAATCAGTGCCAGGCAAATATCATTTGGTTTGTTCTGAAAGAAAAGTTGCACAGATCAGGTTCATCATAGAAGCAGCCCTAATTCTACAGTAAAAGCCCTTACTTGTGTTATTTGCTATTTGGGCACAATGCAGGTATCTGATGTGTTGGGCTGCTAGGCCATGATGCCTTAGTCAAGTTTAATAAAGGAAAGATTTTTTTTCCATGAATAGCAGTATGCACAGGTGATTATAAAGCTGAAATACAGAAAACCATGTCACAGGCAAGACAGCATGGAGAAGCTTCTGGTATTCAAAGATTTTAGCAGCAGACATGGCAAAGAAAGTAAACGCATTAGAAATATTATACAAACCCATGGCTTTGTTGCAGCACATTATGGTGTCTGCAATCCATCACTTTAATACAGACATCTTCTTTTCAGTCTGCGACTACAGAGCCACTGGTATTTGTTATATGCATTCAGCATCCTGAAGAAATAATCTCTTTTGTGTCTGATACAGCGTTCGTTCTCTTCACTATTAAAGTGCATGTGCATGGGTGAAAAGAGAGGAGTCAAACATGACACTGGTTGCACAGGAGGTGTGGTAGCTTTATATTTGTTCAAGGAGAGTTAGACAGATTTTATTGTACCCTTTTCACACAGACTAGCAGAGTTTGTGAGAATTATTAGAAGATAACAATGCAAAGTAATTGTATATCCAGTCTAACCGAGTTATATGTTCTGAATTATGACACAGTTTTGATTTGTTGATATATAATAAAATCTAAGTGCTGAAAATAACATGTAAAGAACTTTTTAAATTCTTTCCAGAGCCCTAGTTTTTGTATGATTTCAATATTATAATATAGATGCCAAACATATCTTTAAAATGTACTTATGCAAATCCCACTGAATGGTGAAATGAGCACGCAGAGATATGGAGTATAAGCACAAGGATGTGGCAGGGGATGAAGGTAAAAATGTTGTTAAGTGCCACATCTGAAAACTGGCACAGCCATCTGCTGGTTTCAGATGCAGGGAAAAGCTTGCTTCATGTCTCTAACACAGAGCAATGTATTATTTCTGCACTATTCTAAAGTAGCTTGCTAAACATGAGTATGGTGAGTAGTAGCAAGATTGTTCATTAATTTTTGCCTTCTTACCCCTCTTTCATTTTGCTCCTTACTACAAACAATCCTCAAACACTGCTTCATGGTGGGTCTTTCCCAGTATTAAAAATTTCCTAACTATAATGTACCCTGGCACATTTGTTTGTAGCAAAACCACATACCACTTGCAAAAAAATCAGGGCTGACTGGAGGAAGGGTCCATTGAAAGGAGAATAGATGCCTGTGATGTTAGCTGGAAGTGCTGTTACCCATCATAGACCTTCATAATTCCCACCTCCAGTGTCAGTCAAGGGAGGGCAGGGCATGGGCTGGTGGGACAGCACAGCTACTTGGTGTAGGAAAAACCTTCTATGCTAAAGGCCACTGCAAATTATAGCAGTAGTTCTGCCTGGGGTAATCTAGACGTTCCCTTTGCTTCAATTTCTCCCCTGCTTTTCCTCCAGTTATGACAAGACACAAGATGCAGAATTTTTTAGGCCATTAAGAGAAGTTTAATTTTTCAGCTGCTTAATTTTCTTTTTAATCTTTTAATTTCCTTTATGACTTCACCTCCCCTTCCTTCTGTGCTACAGCACTGCTGAACTTTATTAAAGCAATACTGAATCCAAGTCTAGACGGTTACATTCGGGTTATGAACACTCAGTCAAAAATTTGGCTAGGAATTGATAGGTTGGTTAACCCAAAAATTTAGATAATATTTAGTACCTCTAAAAGCAGATATTTGAACTCTGTTTCTACCCAATCTACTGCATAATAGAAAGGGTTGAACTGGTACCTTTTTCTTTCTGCACCTATTCGCATTGCAATTGTTCTCTCAGAAAGTGATTTGTTTTGTGCTGCTTTCCATTCACATCACGACCCAATCAAACCACGGAATATAGGAAAGATCAAAGTAGTACAGCATACTCGCCTACAGTAATTCACAGAATATATGAGGCATTAAAATTTTCATTCCTCATTCTCATAAGAAAGACTATAAAGGTAACAGAAAATGATGCAGAATATGAATCTGTTCTTGAGACAATGATTATATCAAGACTGGAAAACAGTATAAACCAACAGACCCTTTCTTGTTACTATCTTTATCACACTGAATGCAGACCTTGCTTGTGTCATTCACAGTTTTATTTCTTTTCCACATGCTCCTGGTATATCTTTCTTAAACAGAAAGCACAATAGAACAAAAAAAAAATCTAACACACCTTTGCAGAGGGTAATAATTTCTCCTTTTGAAATGTCTAGTTTTACTTAAAAAAATTCTGCCTAGTACAAAACAGAAAAGAGGTGGACAGGAAGGATAAAGTTGTAATGAAAATGGTTTAACATGCAGTCCTGATCTGAATTACATTACAAACCAGATCTTAAAATGCAAAAGGCTGGAATTGGAAATAAATGGAAATAGCCAATGAAAATTCAAGTTTGGTAACACTTCACAGAGACATATTCTGCAAGATCTAAATGGGCATGTTTGAAGAGATGTATAAATATGAAGGCAAACCTAAGAAAGTATTTATAAAATTGTTGCAGGATAGATTTTTTAAAATTGATTTTCTCTCTTTCTCTCTCTTCCCTTTTAATTTGAATGTGAAAAGCAGGTATCTTTCAAGTTCCTGGAAGATTTTCATTCATTGCAGGGGATTCTGGCTTGCAAAGGAACTATACAGAACAGTGACAAAAGAACAGCAGACCACTGGATCATGGGCTGGCTATGACATTTCAGTGCCACCAGCACTTGAAGTGCAACACTCTGTATTAGCACTGGGCTTTAAAGATTGTTCTTGTAAAGCACAGATCAATTAGGCTGTCATTATATCAAATCAATTTAACACATGTTAATCCTTAACTACAAGGTTCTGTTTAGACCCAAGTGGTGTTTTAAAATCATTCACAAACCTGTTAATGTGAAACTCCATTGTGAGGTCTGGTAACTATTGCTGGGAGTCCTGGGGAATGCTCAGGTATGTCACACTTTTAACATCCTCTTGACTCATTTTTATTTGGTTACTAAAACTCATCATAATATCACTCTGACTTTAGAAGCTATACTTCAAAACCAAATTCCTTTGGCTTGACTCTAACTGTTAATACTGATCTATTTCAGGTAAACAGGTACTTGGGGCACTTAAAAGTGTACTTCATATGGTCCTTATTTTATAACTATTACCTGGTCACAATCAAGTAAACATTATGCCAATATTTTTCTAATGTATTCTGTACAACCCCATGCTTATTTAGCAACTAGAACTTCCCACTTTCTTGTGTTCACAAAATTTGCCAATTTAAAGCACCAGAAAATAAAGTTCATTGTGCACATTCTTCTTTGCAGGACAATAGACTTGGCTTACTTCAAATACATCTGCAATCAGTCATGCTACAAAGACATAATATGCCTTATCAAGTATGATAAACTTTCAAACTATCTTATCAGAAGTAGTATTGGGAAATCTTTTTCTACTGATCAGAGAGACAAAGCTAGATCCACCACACTTCAATGTCTCATATGATTTGGTAGTGTGCCATCCAAAATTTAGTTTGTTAGACTTAATGAGATGGCAGCTTCCACTAACTGTAGAAGGACCCACTGCTCACCTTGAGAACCCATATATCCACCAAGTATTAAAAAAAGAAAAAAAATATTAATGTCTGCAGAACACTTTACTAGTGCTTCTTTTCTGAATATCAACCCAATAGAAAGTGTATTGGTAGAGATATTAACATACCTATTTGCATGGGCTTTTAGCTCTTAATCATATTAAGATATACAAATACTGAAAAATCTTAAGAATGATGTTGAATATACATTTACTTTGGATCTAGTCTTACTGTTTAGGACATTTGCTTCTCTTACAAGTGTTCAGGTATATAAACTTGTTAAAAAGCACCATGTGACCATCAGCTGAACTGATGTAGTGCAGACATCTAATTTGCTTTGACTTATCATGAGAATTCAGGCAGAGTTCAGGTTTCTGTCAACCATGTCCAGGCTGCAATAGAGATGTAGCAGAGAGATAGTGTCCATCTCTTCAGAACAGGAGCTGAGTGAGTAAAGCTGACCAAGAGAAAATGCAGAGGACTTCAGCCAGTAACCAAGTACTGAGATAGCTGACAAGGTTTACTGCTCCTGGGAAGGAAACATTGCAGTAGTTAGAGATTTAGGCAAGAAGCAACTCATCCCAGTTGTAAGAAAGGTTTCATGACAGATAAGGACTAATTAGCAAAAATCTCCTGCTAGTATCTAACAACTAAGTGGTAATGTGTATCTTATTACACACTTGTTAAACATCAACATGAATTGGCATTGGCATTTCATTCACATAAAGCTGCCTTACTAAACCTAAATTAAATTCTTATTTGAGAAGCTTAATTTAAAGTGTTTTCTCTAATGAAATATCAATTTTTTTCCTCCACATCACGTGTTCTCATTTGTGCTTTCAATGTTGTCTAAAAATCTAGGAATACAAAATGTAGTTGCACCTCATGCCTATCATCTTTGAGGCACCACAATTATCCCTTAAACTATTGCAGTTCTCACTCTAGAAATGTTAGTTTACAGCACACGACCCAAACCCCCAAAATGAGTTCATTGTGACGAGCACAGTGGATAACTCTAGTTAATCTGTCTGGAGACTCCCTCCTCTTCAGATAAGATCAATCCCTATTCTCATAATTTACAAATTGTTTCCAGATATCAGACATCATCAGCCTTGTTATTTTCATACTGCAGTAAACACAAAAGGACAAGGAGACATAAAAGGTAAAAGGCTTTTTGTGACATAAAAGGGAATGCAAGGTTGATGTATCCTTTGCTCGTGGTATTTTTTGGCAAAAGATACAATAATGCAAGTATCTTTCTGATTGATTAAAGTATTGAAGCAGATTCTTTGCTTCATAAATAATGCTCTATTACTTTTCTTCAAAGACAAGTAAACCTTGACAGACTGACCTTTTTCAGGGCAGAGAGTTGTTTCAGTGCCATAAATTATACTGTAAAACGAGTGGAAATGCTACTGAGAAGTGTGTGACAAAATAAGATTAAAGATTACTACACACAAAAGATTGTTGTTTTATTAATGGAGTCCTGTCAGTAGGATGAAAAATTTTCAGCTTTTTACTGGATGCTGAGATCACGTCAAACAGAAAATTATGAATGCATTTTCTAAAAGACAACCAAATGTGTCAAAATAACAATATACTGATTAGTTACCCTCCCCCTACTTTTATGTATTCACTTAAAACAATTTCAGTGCTTTTCATATAAAGTTTAAGTGCTACAGTTCAGCTTGTAGTTCTAAAGGATCATAAAGCCTGTTGGCCTGTATACATGCAGGTGTAAGAACATTATAGGAAGACACTTTCCTAGAACAGAAGCTTAAACATCTCCTTTGTCAGGTTATACTATACCAAGAGAAAGAGCATAGAGCATTTTTAGATCCATTACTGTAACCAGTAAACACTCAGTTTGAGAAAGATATCAAGCATTTGAGAAAGGAAGGCAGAGATATTAATGGAAAAATCAACCTAGCTTAAATAAGTAGCATTAGGCCTTGCTTATGTATTATTTGATCACTTGACAAATGATATTGTCATTCCAACATGTAAAACCTAGTTAAAATGAAAAGAAGGAGCACAGAAGCTCACATAAAATGGAAGGGTTTGATGTATTTATTTATAGGAAGTCTGTGGATTTATTTTGGTTGGTACATTTTTTTTCTCTCTTTCAATCAATTTACCTGAAAGTTGTGGTCAATGACTTTTGGATCAGTGACGTTTATTGAAATGATAGATGATATTGGGAAGTCAAGGAAAATGTCTAAGTGAACAGTGTAGAAATCAAAGGTTTTCCTGATGTCCAAAAAAGTACAGCTCACTCAAATAACAATTAAAAAGCTGCAATAATGCTGTAAAACAAACTCATGTTACACAAAGTCATTATAAATCACTACTCAGAACAGAGCATTATTAAGATTATTGGATAAGATGCCCATGTATTGGCTTCCATTATTGTTAGCAGCAGAGGCCTGGATCAGAATTACCCCTATTACTGTAAGTCCCACAACAATGACAGGATGTGTCAGAAGCTGTAAACACATTTCAAAAGACATGACAGTTCTTGGATACAAGAGCTAAAGGCTAAAATAATGATGGGTTTGCTCACAACTCACCATCTAATACAAATGCTGAGTGGTACCTGGGGCCAGCCTTGGGCACTGCACTGCCCTCACCAAGCTGCAGGAGATGGCCTTCAAGCCCATTGGTCTCACTCCTTACATTTCTTTCTCTTTCCTCTTTGTTTGCCTTCAAATTTCTTATTTAGCTTAACATACTGAGATCAAATGTCTTCTAAGAAATATTTATATAAAGCTTGCCATTGTATATGACCTTTCTGTTGAATCTTCTTTCCCTTTATTTCTTATAGTCCTTTTCCTTTCTGCTAATAGCTATCTGATCATACATTGTCCATCCTGATTCTTGAGATTTCCCTTCAGATTTATTCTCTTGAAAAATAAAATGCATTCCTCTTTCTGAATTTCACCAGCTATCTCCACCTTCTGACTCTCTCTTTGTTCAGTGAATTCCACACAAAAATCCCCTGAGTCCTGTCTCTCCTACTGTCAGCTATCCTTCCATATTCTCCTGTGCAGATCTGCATGTCAGCACAGACCTGATATTTCCAGCTCTGCCACCTCCATAGCACATGATCTTAATTTTCTGAAGAACATGCAAACAGCTACTGTTCCCTTCATTCCATTGCTCATCATGTCTGTTCGCTCTCCTTCTTAGGAAACTCCTAAATAAATTAATAAAGAATAGTGTCTGAGTTTGGGAACTCAATAGGTCTCATTTGTATACACAAAGAAGATCTCACTCTTTATTTTAAAATCACACTGGCATATTCCTGCAGATTCCTGCACAACTCTGTTGATTGGAGTACCTCTCAAATACTACATAAATTATCACACACCTTTACTTGACTGCATACTTATTTTATATGCATAAATCCTAAGTTCCCTGCCATGTAGTATCTCAATTCACAAGCATCCCACATGACATGATGGTTCCCCACAGAGACCCAACCCCTCATTCACAGGTTGCCTGCACCCCACAGAGTGTATTCCCTACAGGAAAGGCTTTCCCAGTGTCAGGAAGCTGCTGGGAGGAAACACTGCTTGTCACCCTCCACCCACTGGGCAGTGTCCTTCCTCAGTGCCATGGCTTGCACAGCTCCCAGCTGATTTGCTGGATAATTTGTATGAGCAAAGGTATATGAATTCTAGACTCCAGGTCTCTTGCCTGAGTACAAGGATACAAGTTCATAGCCTTTCAGCTGTCTTTCAAATTGGATGAATAATGTGTGTTTATTTGAAACCAGATATGAATTTTGCAACATTTGGAATAGCATGGTTAACAATGCTTTTTTTTCCCGATGTTAACCAGCTCTGGTTTGTTTTTCTAGACTATATGGTTTATTTTCCCTCTTGCCTTCTCTGTTCTGCAGCCACTTGGACTGTCTGTAGGGTGGAGTCAGATGTCTTTATCCCAGAGGTTTAGAAAAAGACACAGACTACTAGTGCATTAACACATAAAGGAAGCTTAAGAAACTTGTTGGTGCATGAGCTTCACATTTGCTATTTCAAAGCTTCTGTCATTCCCTACAGTTATATATACTTCCAGCAATTATTTGGAAGCCATGAGCTCTCACACAAGGGAAACCTCCTTTCTGTGCCAATTAGCAGTGATCTGTTCATCCACATTAACTATGAGCTGCTTGGACATTCAATTAAAACATTTAAACTCTTATCATTTTGCAGCATTTATGACTCAGGGATTTAGACCACATCTTTGACAATAAGCATTGTTATATTCATAGGCACAGCAGTGACTCAAAGTGAAGCTGGAAAAAGAACACTGCAGTAACTATATATACAGAATGCAATTGAATGGGAAATAGGAGATGCCACTTTGATAATGTCAAGCCCTGGAAATGTATTCATTCTGGTTTTGTATACAACAGACTTCAACATCTTCCAGAATCATATATAAAATTAATTTTGTAATGTTGTTGAAGTCATAATCATTTTAATGGCATTTTAATGCAGAGACACATGCTGTCTTTCCCTAATGTTTCTCATGTTTTACAAAGGGTTGACATTTTTCTTCTAACTTAATTGCAGGTATCTAATTAATGTACAGAAATCTTTTATGTGTGCACTTAACGGTCACTTGTGCTCCTTAAATTGATAAATCCTTCACATGCTCCACTATGCTGTCGAGTACATTAAAAGCATAGAAACAAATGTCCTTTCATGCTGTGACTTTGCTTAGCCAATGCTGATTTACTTCAATAGAAGTAATGACATAAACACAGGAGCCATTCTGCTCCCTACAACCCATATGGAGAGTGCAAGAAAATTTCCATACTCTCAAAATCTTAGAAAAATAGAATTTGCACTCTTTATAAAGCAAATGAAAAAATATTCACCCAACCTGATGTCCACCTGAGTGAAAAGAGAGCACAGATGAATCTTCCCCACTGAATTTTCAAATCAGCATTTTAAGATAGTTCTAAGTTGCATAGCATTTTATGATTCCAAGAATTTCATTCTGACTTGGATTTGTTTTGAAACACTCTGCCAGACTTCAGAGCCAAAAGGTTTATAAAAGGGATGAGAATGCAGTAAAACTCAACTTCATTTTATTATTCTATCAGCTTAGCTTGACCTACAGCAACCATGCAAAGGGTTTCTATTAGACAGTTCCTCACTTGCTAAATAAATTGCACCAAAGATGATTTTCTTGACTGAGAAAATTCTCTCATGTTGACTAAAGAATTTCAGCTCTGTCTATAAATATTAATGTTCTTAGTAATAAATTACACACATGAATGGCACTTTATTACTTGAAACTAAACTATTAAAAGCCTTATTTAGATTGCACAGGAAAAAAAAAATAATGTAATTAAGGTCAGCTAAGCAAGGCCAACATATTAATACTACACATACTAAGTTTCTTGAGCAAAATCTGGGCTAAACCCATATCTGTCCACTCATAACCAAGAGTGTTCCCACACCAAACTGCTTCAGCTATCAACACAGTATTCCTGTTGTGTCTTTTTCTCGTATAAAGCATTTATTTCTGCTCACTCACCTGGACTTTTCATTCCTGCTTCTGATTTACAGTTTGTGAATGTAAGAGGGAGTGCTGAAATAACTGTGCTGAAAAGGATTCTGGGATCCATATGAAATCCAGAGATATCCACGCTGCATGGCAGAGAACAATCCCTGAGAATCCCTGTTCAGAAGAATGGAAGAGCTGGAGGACTGATGGGGAGAAATCTTGAAAAAAAATCTGACAATATAAGTTCACTGCTGACTTTATTGTGAATGAGGAAAGCACTTCCAAGCGTTTCAGTGCCTGTGTGGAAATGTGGCACCCTAAAATCCAGCAGCACAGACGGCTTTTTAAGGTCTCTCTCCAAGTAATTAACAGAGAAGAAATGTGTCTTATAAAAAAGAATTACATTGCTGTAAGCAGACTTCTTTTCTTTGCCTGTTAAGGTATGTTTCAGCATAATAGTTTTTAAGTAAACATGTCCATCTGAATGTACTGTGCTCCTGTGTGCTTTTCTAGTTTCATCTGAGTGTACAACACAGATAAAACATGATTGGCAATATCTTATTTCTTAAGCAGAACTATAGAAAGTGTTCCCTCTGCTCCAAAACTAGGCCAAGGGGCATTTCTGAGCCTGCAAAACCTTCATTGTTTGTGATAGACAGAAAGGAAGAATCCAAACTCACTCTCAGACATGCAGCTGAATTTGAAAGGTTGAAACAGAGGCTTCAAAAATATGTTTTCACTGATCAGAATTTAGTTGAAAGCAGTGAAGAGCTAGAGTGCAAACAGATGCCCAGCTGAGTTTAAAAAAAAAATGTTTAAGTGTCTCATCTAGCAGGAACTCAATCTTATTTATATATACTCTCAAGTACCTGTCTGCTTCTTTGAACATCAAAATGCCTTAAAACACTGTCCCTGAGACCACCACTGTGAAGTACATTCCTTCAAGCTGTCCTCATGTCCCATCCTTCAGGCCACAAAACCCTTTAATGTGAACTGGACTTTCAAGCTGTGGCTGATATGAGAGTGTTAAAAAAAATGCATCTTATGCTTTAGGTCACAACTGGTACTAATGGCCAAACATTCTACAAATACTTATTTGAGTCTGTGGTAGATTGGAGAATTAGTTGTTATAAACGCCTAAAATAATGAATCCACTCCAGAAAATATAATGTAATGCAAAGGTTAAACAATTTAGTATACTTTTGCTTATGATAACATCAAATTTCCTAAGAACATTTCCTCTGTATCAAGAAATGTGTATTTACCAGGTGAGAACCATTTTCATAAGGTTTTTCAATAAAGACTGCTCAAAAAAAAAAAAGAAATTGTAAACTGAATAGCACTGGATCACTTGTACTTCAGTACAAACACTGCATTTTTATTTGTTCCCAAATTTTCACTTTTAAAGTTTTTGGAATTGCCTGAAAATGCAATTAGATAATAAAAATCTGGGCAATGAAATCTTATGACTATGAATGTTTAAGATGATGATATATCTATCAATATTCAGAAACCAAAATAATTCACTGATCCTGATAGACTTAGGTCATAGACCCAAATTCCCTGTAGTAAAAAACTGCAAGAGGATAAAGAAATAGCTTATTTTCTTCCTTGTTTCCGACAGTTGCTTCTTTTGAATAGCTGATTTCATTTTTTCTTACTCTGTTTGTAATTCTAGGACAATTGCCAATGACACATTTTCACAACTATTCAAAGGCATCATTCAAGACTTGTTTACACAAAAATTGCCAGAGAAAATATTCACCTGAAATACAGCTCCCCTTTCTCTGTGGTCAGTGCTACCCACTAGAAATGCTAGGATATTTTTTTTTCAGTAGCAATTAATAGGAAATTGCCACCATCCATCATTTTTTATACAACTGATATTCATATCCACTAGGGAAATATATGAAAGACAAATACCCGAATTGCTGAAGGTTGATCTCAAGGTCAGTCAAAATGATCCACAGGAAACATTTACAGGCAGCTGAAATTGCTTATAATTTGTCAGTAATCTTTTGGAGCAGTCTATTGTAGATAAGTTGTGTCTTGATAATTTGGAGTGGCCAACATGAGTTTTGATTCAAAGAGACAGGCTTTGAGTAGGTTAAATGAAAGAGAATGCATTTATGTAATCTTAAGCCTTCCAAGGCAGGGAGATCAGTGGTAGACATCTCCCAGTGGTGCTCTCTTACACTGTGAGGGTTGATGCACTAGTTTGATTTAATACCAGATTATAGAGCCATAACCTTGTATTTCCTTTTTGTTTACTGAAAAAAAAAAAAAAAAAAAAAAAAAAAGCCAGTGATTTGAAAATATGTCATTTGTGTGTGTTTACAGAATTCTTGCCAATAAAGCACACTTGAAACAAATATGTCAGAACCATATCAAAACTATAAATTGGATGTTCAAACCTTTTTAATATACATTTTGAAAATGCCAATATTTCCCTCATCAGAGATGATGACCCACCACTGCAGAAGTTTTGTAAGGAATAAGACACTAAGTAAAACAGAACCATTGTATCACTATAGCATTGAAAATTCAGGAACACAAACTCCAGGAAGAAAAATAAATATGTAATTTTTGTTGGGCTCCAGAGAGAAGCGATTTATGGATCAAATCACCAAGGGAGTCAAAAGAACAGTCAGAGCAAGTATTAATGTAGTGGAGCAGTCATTCAGTGTTAAGATTAAGGGAAGAGAACTAGAGGGCATTTTCATTTTTTTAATGTTAACATTTGTCAGCTATAAAGAAGGATAATATCAGATAGAGTCAAAAAGATTCTATGATATTGGACACTACACCCTCAGCACTTGAAATTAACCTTTCAAAATTCAGTCCTTTGGGTTTTGTTTTGCTTTGTTTTTTCCTCCCAACTGTTTTCTTTCACCTTTATCCAACTGTGCCTAAACATTAGAGTACTGGGCACTTCCAAGCAGACATAGATGGGAATATAGAGGCAGTTATAAATTAAAATCTCTTTTCTAAAGTCAGGAGAAATTGCTGAAAAAGGCTAGAATTTATTCATATTCTTCTGCATAAGTGAGGCTGCATATGCTGAAGGAAATTAATCCCTGTGCAGTTTTCCTATAGATGCTTTTCAGTCTTTGTCTGAGTGAATTCCATCTGAAGAAGATGAAAAGAATGTGATAAATTGCCCCATTTTTCAACATTTTAATTTTTTGTTCATCTTGCTTAAAATTCCAAATTATTTTCTTCATACAATTTTTAATGCAGCACAGCCTCATTGGAAAATCCTATGTAGTTAACTTTGATAAAAAGTGTCTGTTCCTCTCACTGACCTGGTAGCTTTATTCTGCACCTCTGCTAGCTCTTACTGCCTCTTCTGGGAAATGGAAAGTAAAAATTATATTCCAGATTTGGTGCCACCAGTGTCTTGTACAGCATCATTCACAGCTTTTTGTTTCTGCTGGAAATGCCTCTATTACTAAATGCACAATTGCATCTGTTCTATTTATTTCATTTGTTGGTTTATGTTACACAGTTTTGGCAAGTGAGAAACATCATCTGGTAAAGTAATTTATCCAGTCTTCCCTCAGGCATTTCCACATGAGGACTCCTAGCTCTCGGTGCTTGAAGTGCAAAAACTACCACTTCCCATTAATGAGTTTTATCCTGTTGCTGTTCTTTGAATACTGGGGATCTTCTGGTGCTTTCTAGCACCTCTTACCTTTGCCAGCAGATTTCATCAGCCACCTCCTAGTTTTTGTGCCAAAGTCATTAGTGAGATTTATGTCACATTGCTCCCCACACTGAACTGATGGGGCTCCCATTGCTAATTTCCCTCTGGCCAATGCTTGCCTTTCATCAGCAGACTCTTGTCATCCTTCCTAGCTAAGTCCTTAGATATCTTGTGATCTTTCCACTCTGCCTGCTCCAACATTACTTATATTTTTCCATAATGTATCACAACAAATACTTTATTGCATTGATACTGCTGAGATCTCTGTCCTGGAAAAGTGTGCTGTCTCAAAAAGGGAAAGATGACAGTTAGTCTGACATATATTAATCTGATATATAAATATATATATATACACAAATACACAATATATTTTCAGTAAATTTGCATTTCATTATGAACACACTTCTTCTTATTGCCATGATATTAAATGAATGTCTTCTGCAAAACTTTTTTCCACAGCTAGAATAAAGCAAAAGTTGAGTTGAGAAATTTATTATAAGCCAGGTCATTTTCCTTTGCTTTTAAGTACAGAATGTGCATTTTCTATTCTCCAGTTATAGAAAGCATGATATATATGTAAGGATAAAGAAAGTAATAAAAAATAATGCTGGCATTTATTTTTATTTTGAAATTGAATTTGAAAAGAATGAGTTAATCATTTTCACATAATGTGATTTCAACTCAGTGTAAGCAGCAACATTTATAGCTGCCCATACACTTTAAGAAGAAAGCAGGTACAAAGTAAACAATGTGTAGGTCTTCCCTCATTAATGGTATGATTAAATTTTTTTGTTACTGAAGAATTAGAAATTTGGCATAAAGATTAACAGAACTACCATAAACCTGGTTACTCAAGGCATGGAACAGCTTTTCTTTTTCTTTGTACCCTTCCTGATTTTTTGTTTATTTCATATTCAGATGCTAAATTGCACTTCATGTTTATGTTTGTTTTCTATTATTATTAAATATTTCTTGACCAATTGTTTTGAAGCATATTTTTCTCTCTCTTTAAGAGCTGCAACAAAGCTATTCATTACTTATGTAATGTCGTTTGCCAGCTTATTCTGTCTTCCTTTTTAGAGGATATTATTTCCATTATGAAAACCCAAAAAGCAAATCTGACTACCTTAAAGAAACAAGTACTGCCCTCTGAATAGTCTGACTGTGTCCTTCTGTGAGGGTGGTGAGGCACTTGGACTAGTTGCCATGGGAAGTTGTGGATGTCCCATCCCTGGAAATGTTCAGGGCCAGGCTGGTGGAATCTGAGCACCCTGGTCCAGTGGGACGTGTCCCTTCCCAAGCAAGAGGAGCTGGAAGTGGAAGATCTTTACAGTCCCTTCCAACTCAAACATTCTGTTGGTTCTATGGTCTCTGCAACTTCAAGAAGTCTTTGTTGTTTAGTATCTAGGACAAAGCCATGAGATCAATTTACATATGAATTTGGAGAAATTCTGTCTGACTTTTGTGCCTGCTCCCCTGATAAATTTGAACTCTGTGACATCATTTGTTCCCACACATGTTTTCAGAGACTGAGTCAAATTATTACTTGGGCAGGACGAGGGCTGAGTAAAAGGCTGAACAATGGGTGAAGAGATCAAGAAAGAGGGAGAGGGATTCAAAAGACTTTGAAAAACCTTAGGAAATTTTACAAGAAGAGAAAAATATCAGCCATTTTTTTAACCTACTTTTACATTTTATTTCCATCTATTTTAACTAGAAATTCTATTTCTTGGCGGAATAATTGGACAAAAGTAGGTCTTGTGAAAGTCTCCAGTGGTGTTATAGTGAGTTATTGCACATCTGATTCTAACTTGGATAAAACTCAATGAAGTGCTAAATAAATCAATGGTTTCTACTTCTTCCTAGTAATATTGTCATGGAATCATTTTAGAATTGTGATAAGACTTCAGCCGTGCCTGTCAGCGTTCAAATAACAATTTCTCCAGATAATGCAGCCAGCCATCAATGTTTAGTCTGATACACAGCAATATAAAAAAGGAGCAAGAATGCCTCAACAAATCTCACCTTGTAAGATTTTACCATCTGAATGGAGTACATTTAAGGTATGATTCTGGAATTCAAAACAAGAGAACAAAGAAAAGAAAGCAGTGACTTGGCCTGGCAGTTTTCAGATGAGATTTCCAAGGTAAGAGATGGTGTATTTTGGCTCTCACCTTTGGTAAGCACATGGACTTAATTTGTGCATGACCATTCCTTTCCATCACTGCCACCATTGATAAATAGAAAAAACAGAAACTTCTGGGTAATTTTGAGGTCAGAAGGTGCCATGTCAGTACTGGGACTGAGGATAAAGTGTGTCTCCTGAAGACAGTTCGGGTTTCACTTTCATTGTCATCATTACTGTGAAGGCCATGAAACTGCAGGCACACGATGAGAGACATGAACGTGAGATACTGAGGTCAAAATTCATAATAAATATCCAGACTGATCTTTAGCACTTCTCTAAAATTTATCACTTGTAACACAAATTAACTGAATAGTTTTGGTAGATCAGACAGCTCCTAAAAAATTCATAGATGAAATTAAGAAACGTTTTGAAATAAAGAAAAAAACATACAAGCCATCGCATGAAAACATCAGACCCATGTAAAGCTTGCAAAAAAAAAAAAAAAAAGTCTAATAAAATTTAAGTGTTCCTATACCTGTTTTTTACCCTTCAGAAGAAGTTTTCAGTTAAGTGCTATTACTGTTCCTATTTTCCTTTTAATCAGCCCCTAACATTTAAATCTGACTATGACTTCAATGTTAGTGTACTTGTGCAAGTTTTTCTTATTTTGCTTGGTTTAGTTCTTTGTATGTTACCTCAGACAAGTATCTCAGCATCTCTATGAATCAGGGTTTTGATATTAAATGAGGTTAAGAATGATTTTCCATCTCTTAAGAGGCTTGCAAGGATAGTGACTCAACATATAAAAAAGCTAAGTAGTATCAATATCAGTTAAGATGATTAGAATGAAATACTGACATGAAACAAAAATTAAAGTAAAACTTCAATTCTGAACTTATAACGTGTTTTTTTGCTGAATATAGAATATATTATTGGAATTAAAGTAAATAACATCAGAAAGTTGAGAAGCAGACTGCACCATGAATTAGGATTATAGATGTTTAAGTGATATTTTTAGCTTTTTCCCTGTTAGCACAAAATGCTTACGGATCCTAGTTAAACCACACCTCACATTTTTGTTCTGCTCTCTCAAAAATAAAATTATTCTAAGTATTCATGTTCCAATGCAGACGAGGTTAAAAAGAATTGAATTAGGTAAAGAAATCTCTGTTTTGAGCAATAAAAATAAGAAAGCATACTATGCCAATAAAAATATCCTGGTATTCTCTTTGACCATACAAATGACACTTCTCTTCTCACTGACTGCTGTCAATTAATTTGCATATATCAATCATGACAAAACATGGCACATCTTAACATTTTATTTCTTAAGTGTTACCCATATTTTGAGTGTTAATTGTTGCTGCACTAGCTAGCATTTCTTCATGTATTTGACTTAACACATTAATATTTCAAATCATGAAATGACAGGACTCTGTTTCTGTCTCTTATAATTGGTACACTGTTGTTTCCAAACAGTGGCTTTTATATGAAGCACTATTTCATACAAACTGACAACTTGATCACTGTGATGCTGAAATATTAACTTACATTTTGGCAGGATGACATTTCTTGTGACATACATGCACTGTATTTATTTTTGATTTTATTCCTAATCCAAGAAAAGTGCAGTGCAGTTCTCTTACCAGAGGAACAAATAATATGTTTCATTGGAAGCATGTTGCCTAGAGATGTTATTTAAGAAATAATGTACTAAAATTGTTCATCACCTCTGAGCATAAACATTTGGCTTAGAAAGATAATTTATAAAATAGCTAGAATTTTTTAATATTATTAGAAAAATTATTATTGTTATTATTATTATTGTTGTTGGCAATATTGTTTCCTTTAACTAAAGCTCACTAGAGGTAAGGTGATCAATACTGATGCTATTTTCTTTGATGCAGTTGAATATGTTGCTGAGCAGGTAGCAAATATTCCTATGCTGTTCATTCTGAAAATTATATCTGGAGATCTGATTGCCCTTGAAGGTAGATACATTAACAACTCCACAGCATAACTGTGACCAACAAAATCTACTTTGCCAAAACCAATGCAGAACATCCCCTTTAGTCCTTCTGTTGAGTATCTTCTGAGTATTAACTCAGGACTGCAAAGGCAAAAAAATCCATAGATTTTTAACTTTCCAAAGAAATAGTCCTTGCCTTAAATGAATAATTTATTATAGAGGTTTGTTATAAAAGTCTTGCATGGACCATACACCCAGCTATGTAGGATATTGCTTTTATATTTTCTTAAGGGTCTTAGTAACAACCACAAAATTAGCCTGACCAAGATAAATGTGAATCTATAGTAATTTTGTAGGCTAACAGGCTACAATCCTGAGAGCACATAGCTTCCATTAGTGCCACTCAAACCAGGACAATATTGCAAATTGGGCTCTTCAATAGAGAGATAAATAGACAGGTCTATACAAGAACAAGCAGTTTCTGCCCTTCTAGTTTACAATTTGGGTAATAACACTCACAAGTAACCTGGAAACTCTTTTTAATTGCCTGAGCTAACTGAAAAAATAGACCTGTGCTTCCCAGCCCTTAAGAGCAAACCCTTACCCACTGTGGCTCAGTGAATGAGTAGAATCTCCACTTTCCTCTGGTGTTTTAACCATTCATAGGTAGAGAAAAGTTTAGCTTTACTAAGATGAGCTCTTAGACTATCTAATATTTTATATCAGCTATTTTATAAATCTTGTGCGATCCCACAATCATTACTTTCCCTTGGTTTTAAACAAATAGAGAGGCAATTTACTGAGACACTGTTTAACTTACAAAATCTGCCCAAAACACACCCAATGCTTGGCTCCTCCAAGCAGTGCATGGCCTGTCTGTATCCACTGAGACAGAAAACGAGGTCCCCCTTGTGCTGTGCCTTGCTTCCAGCCACCTACAGCTGCAAATTCCCTGAAAAGAGATGTGAATACTCTAGTCCCACTGAGTGTTACACTCTCTAATAGCAGGTGCTGACAAAAGAGGTTCCACTTAAACACTGCAGTGGATTACACCACCCATCCCTTCATGAAAAACTGTTGGAAAATATGTCACAGGCGCTAATAATTGTTCATTAAGCTGTCAGCTACTCCTCCTATGTAGCTATCAATTTTGCCTCTCTAGAAGAATTGAGAATGGAAAAAAGGAGGCAGTGTTAAAGGTAACAACAACAGGAAAAAGGGAAGCTGTATTATTGCTGAGCAAATATTTCACAAGGAATTATTTACCTAACTCGCTTAACCTCCAATTCTGTTTGTGCAGGATCTGCAAGCAAACAAAAGGCTTTTTCTCAATCAACTACATTTGTTGCTCAAAATTAACCAACCACATTTTGAGACTACATTTTGCTTAACTGCAGATCAAACACAGAAAGTAATTTGTAATTATTCTCTGTTTAATAACCTCTATTTTGTCAATGTTAGCTAGTCATCACTTATTAAATAAATCATGTGTCATTGTCTGCTTCCCTATTACACACAACCAAATGTGGTGCAAATATTTACATGTGGAAATTTCAGAATTGTTTTAATTGTCAGTGTTTTCTCATTATCAGGAGTTCTAATGGAAAATCAGTGCAAAGAGGTTCAAGAATGGTTGCAAAATGGAGCAAAACCCATTTAAAATGTGAAGGAAAGCTTGTGGGGCAAAAGTAAGAGTCTAGTTCCACCTTCTATATTAACCTGGCTAAATTTCAAAAAAATGGAATAGCAAAACAGTTAGCAGGCACCTATAATTTGATGCACAATATGTTTTAGATACACAGCAGGACATGCCAGTCCATACCATGTTCACGAGCCCTGATAAAGAAAAAAGAATGGAAAGAAAAAATAATAAACTAAATCCATTCATGGAGAGATACCAAAGAAGTTAAGAAATCTGAGCATGATGGGAAAAACTTATTGAGAGAACACTGCCTAAAACTCATGGTACAAACCAGACTCCTTTTATGCTACAAGAATCCAGCCTTAAAAAAATATTCCTGTCCTGGAGAGTAACATATTGCACATAGTTCAAACCTGTGAAACTGGTGTGCTAAAAGAACCAGGCTACAGCATGTAAGCATGAATAAAGAGGGTGCCAAAACCAGGAGAAGGGCGGACCTGCATTGCTTTCTAATCTTGGTTGCTTTGGAATAGAAAGATACTTGATTTCACACACCACGTGTACACTCAAAATAATTGCATCCTGCTGGGGGACTTGTCTACTTCATGGTGTACATTATTTATTAACAATGATTTCTCTCTCTCTCTAGTAATTATTAAAACTTCAACATTTGCTACTAGATGCTATATATATACTTGTCATATTTGTATTTATTTACTAGGAAAACGCAATATCTTACATAGTATTTCAGGTTTTTATTTGCAATGGTTCTTGTAAAATTATTTACATTTCCAAAGTATCTAAAAAGAAAACATCATCACTAAAGTAAAATTAAAAACCAAAACAAAGCACAGTTAAAATATATCACAGATTAATTTCTGTGTAATACCAAAAACAAAATGTGTTTAAATTTGTCTTACAAGGGATGGAATTTTCCTAGAAATCAAGCTGTTGGCATGAATATGCCTATGTGAAGAGGAACAACTTGTCTTGTTTTTTGCAGTGTTACATGCAAATCCGAGCCATCCTACTTGAAAGGTTTATAAAATTTATTACCTAAAGACACTCAAAAATTTAGCAATTCTTGAGGTGCTGAATCCAAGTGTAAGAAAAGACTTTTATGGAAAAATCGTTCTAGGTGACAAGGAGTGACCTCATCTCATACACACTCTGCATTTTCCATTCTGCTGAGAACAGATCATCAAGCCAGGCTCACTTAAATAGTCAAAGTATTAGCAGAGCTGGATATCATACCAGTCCTGCTAATGCCTTCCACAGGTCAGCTCTATACTAAGATGAGTCATGCAACCACAAGAATTTATTCTACAGTTCTGCCAAGCCACACATTATTTTCTGTGGATGATCCTATGAAATACCCTCTTTTATTTCTTTAGTACTTCATTAGATTTGACACATTCTAGGTGATTGTCTTGCATAGAACTTAAATTAACCTTTCTGCAAGATGAGGAGGAAATTCAAGGAAAGGAAATGCATATAGAAATGTGATGTAATTCACCCAACAAAGCGTCTGGAGCAGCTGAAATTTGCATGTTTTGATGAAGAACAGGTATAACTATTCCCTGTGGGCAATGGGGGTGCTGTCATGAATTCCTTTCACTGAAGTACTGCTGCCTCAATTTGTTGCCTCCTTCATCTCTCCTACACAGGGTTTATGCAATGATTACTCAGCATTGCAACTCAGCCTGTCCAATGGTTAGTGGGAATATGCGTACTGTGCAAGTGCTCTGAAGCTTAGATTTACAGATCCTGGTGAGTCAGCTGGCCCTCAGCTGGAGCTGCTGTCAGTTTAACATTATTTAGATGTATGCTTAGCAGCTTCTCCTGATGTTTCTCATAATGTATGTTTTAGCAATTTCTCATCTGTTTCTCATAATGTGAAATAATGTGTCTGACTAAACTAATAAGGGAATGTGGAGGATGTTGAACACAATCTGCCAGCCCTGACTCTCCTCCTACACATCCCCATCCTTTCATTCATCTTCCTTTTGAGTGCGTGAAAAACAATTATAATTATGAAAATATTAAAAATCAATTAAGAAAATAAATTTAAACATCGGAATGAATGGTGTGTCCAATGTTCTTCAGTAACACTGTATATGTCTGGTAATGAGTTATACATTTAGCTGGACTCACCAACCTATGACATTGTTACATTTAGTGACATCCACCCACTACATCTTTCATTTACAGTTTGTCTTCTCTGTCTCATACACCAAATTCAAATGTCTGTGCTCGGTAGGAAGAACACTGGCATCAAGAGATTACTGCATGGCTACAGACATTTCCTCAAATAGCTGCAATCACACAAGTGGTCTACCATTCACATTCTTCTTAAAATAGAAAAACACTGAAAAGACATAGCAAGAGAAAAGAACAAATGACAGAAATAATTTGGAATAGGATACAATAAATTTGTATGCTGCAGAAAGGAAAAGAGCAAAGAAAGGAAAGAAAACCCCTAAGAGGAATAAACAACTCTGAATCTTTTGAAGACTTCCCATCACTAACTCAGAGCAGATTAGTTTTCAATGATCATAACTCCAAGCACTACCAAAAATGTTAAGGCCATGCAGAGGTAGTCACATAAACAAATATTCACTTTTAATTTTTTTGTCTGTCAGAGGAGATGTTAGGTATATGGTTGTAAGTGTTCATACAAGGTTATGGTTGTAAGTATTCATACTAAGGGCACATCTCCCTTGGAGTAGTGTGATTTTAGTGCAGTGGAATCTGTATGTGCCACCTCTATTCCTCTGGCCTTTCTTACATCTTGTATAGAAATCTTCACAGAGGTTTTAATGGTCATTTGGTAGGGAAGAACCCTAACCATGCCATCGATCTAAACTTGTGCAAAAATGCTGAACTGCTGTATAATAGGTGATTTGCCAAGTTTAAAACACAATGGGAATCAAACGTTCCCTCTCTGAAGAAAGGTGCCAACAGCCAGTGGTACACAAGCTAAGGGTCTGCCAGCTGGAATTTTGGTGACAATCACCAGTGTCATCATCATCACCACATTTAAAATCCCTGAAGTCTGAAGAGTGTATGTAACACCAAATTCTGTTCTCTTTCTGTTTCATTAGTATTACCACTAAGAGAGTTCCTAAATGACCTGCATTTATGGCATGATTAAAAATTATTTCCTAGCAGGTAAAATGCAGTGTTTGAATTCAGCACAAGGATGAGTTTTGTCCATTGGAGGGATCCAACTTAAATATCTATAAAAACTGACAAAAGTAGAAGCACTGTGAACACAAAATTTAAAAACAAGATCAAAGTAGCAGAAGTGGTTGGAAAAATTCAGCTTTCTCTTTCTGCATTAGTTCATCCCTAGAGCTAACAGCCAAGTTGCCTTAATTTCTGGAGAACAAGAAATACACAGCTGGCAAAAATATGTTCATATTCAGATCAGCCTTCAGAGACTCTTATAAGAGTTTTTACCTCTATCCTTGCAGAGGTGTCCTTACTTCAGTGTTTGTAAGGCAAAGTTGTAACTCTCAAAGATTACTGGGTCTATAAGTCAGGAAAAGTACAGGGTAGAAAGTCCCTGCACTCATTCTTTGAAATATGTGAGTTGAAGAAGAAGAATTTGTCTTCCTGAATTACACACAGCCAACACCTCAATTCTTGTTGAATAAAATAAGGCACTAGGGTTTGTGTTGGTGTTTTTACTGTTCTGAAGTGTTTGCTTTTTTGTTACTATAGGATTGAAAATTTTCTTTTTGGAAAGATAAGAATTGTTTCCTCACTTTACATAACATGGATTTTATAGGTAAGTAGTCAAATGGTATTCATTTGCAGTGGAAGTAAAATACTGTGGCCCCACAAAATGTTATAATGTTGTGGTAATATCGAAACAGACTTCTGCCTTGTTAAATGAAACATTTTGACTTTTAAAACAGAATTTCAGTTTTCAGAATGACTTTCTACTGAAACATTTCAGATTTCCACAGTCCATGAAAATTTGAACTAAAACCAAGTTCTGAAATTATGATCTGGTGGAAGGAAATTTTTTGGGTTTTTTTTTCTATGAAAGGGAAAATCCTTAATCACCACAAGCCACCAAGCAGCTACTTAGCTTATCTCAGTTTGATAGCCCAAAAAAAAAACATCTGCAGTCCCACTTCTTTCTTACACCAAAGAGGGAATTGTGAAAGCTCATCATGATGATAAATTTTCTGACCTGATTCTTATCCTGCCTCTGTCACTGACCCTCATGTGGTAGCCCAGCCCTAATCCATGCACTAAAACAGGCTGTAGTCCTACAGCAAGAAGTCAGTCAAGGACTGTAGTAAGTGACAATTTCGGGCATAATTTGTATTACAGTTAGCTATCCTTGTAGTCAGATAGATCTTGTGTGTGCAATTATGTTTTCAGTCTTGCATAATACAGTTTTCCTTGTAATTGTCAGGTTATTAGCTCAGTGTTTAATTTTGCTTTCTCCCAATTATTTGCATGCTTCTTAATTGGAAGTCATTAGCATATGTAAATACTCCATTTCCATGGTGTTTTGCAGCATGAGCTCATTGTGCTGAATTAATTTGCTAGCTAAATAACCCTAAATGTTAAAAGAAGATGAATGTGTATATACAGTGTATGAATATGTATCTAAATATACAGGAAAATTGTACACAATATCTTTTGTGCATTGTTTGAAGTGAATTAAATGGAACCTGTCTACCTTCAATACTTTTAAAATATATTTACTTTGTTACATAATTGACTGTTGGAATCCCATTCACACACAAAGAATAATATCTAAATTGCTTCCTTTTCAACAGAACTAAATTACTTTCATATTGTAACATATATTATTGTTTGGCAGCTGAAGAAGATACTTAGCAAGTCAACATTTACCAAAGGTTAACACAGATGCCTCCCATTCAGAGCTGAGTGCAAACCTTCTGTAAAAACATGAAATCCTGATTGAAATAGGACTTTCTAAAGGAAACCACAGCAGAACATTTTAGCTAATGCCTCTTAGAGCTGATAGGTTAGTGTTATTTTCTTTTAATAGAATGTGTGATTCATTCTGGCAATTCAAAGGAAAAAACAACTATATCAAATAGGGTTTTTTGTTAAACTTGCTCCTCATCATTATCATTACATTCAATAGACTTTCTGCTTATGGGGAATTTTACATTGACAGGCTGTTTTTAGGGGTCCAGATAAGTTAGGACTCAAGATGCTCTGTCAGTGTGTGACCTTGGCATGTGACACCAGAATGCAGCTGATCTGCAGAATGGGCATGAAAATATAAACAGAAACACTTGAGAAATTCATTGGTTGAGTTTGCATAAGGAAATGCTGTAAGAGCTGTAGTTTATGAGTCTTCTGGCAATACAGAGGATTGAGATTGTTACCAGAAAAGTGTCAACACAGACATCTACACAGACAAACACTCCAGCAGATCAGTGGTCATGTGACAGAATTCTTACTAGAGTAAAATTACTTACTTCCACGAGAGGGAGAGGGAGAGGGAGAGGGAGAGGGAGAGGGAGAGGGAGAGGGAGAGGGAGAGGGAGAGGGAGAGGGAGAGGGAGAGGGAGAGGGAGAGGGAGAGGGAGAGGGAGAGGGAGAGGGAGAGGGAGAGGGAGAGGGAGAGGGAGAGGGAGAGGGAGAGGGAGAGGGAGAGGGAGAGGGAGAGGGAGAGGGAGAGGGAGAGGGGAGAGGGAGGGGAGAGGGAGAGGAGAGGGAGAGGGAGAGGAGAGGAGAGGAGAGGAGAGGAGAGGAGAGGAGAGGAGAGGAGAGGTGAGGAGAGGAGAGGAGAGGAGAGGGGGGGGGGGGAGAGGAGAGGAGAGGAGAGGAGAGGAGAGGAGAGGAGAGGAGAGGAGAGGAGAGGAGAGGAGAGAGGAGAAGAGAGAAGAGAGAAGAGAGAAGAAGAGAGAAGAGAGGAGAAGAGAGAAGAGAGAAGAGAGATATTCACTCTATTATTATTAATCCATTTGTCTTTATGGAAAAAAACTGCTTTTTGAGGAGATTTTCCTCTAATCCTACCCTCAGAAATTGTTTGAGGGTATTGGTGATTTAGAGGTAGTAACTCTGTAATTCATGTTCTCTGACGAAACTCAACTGTTCTTGGCTGACGTTTTCATCCAACAAAATTAGTTTAGCTAGAATGGAAACTGACCACACCATTTTTTCCTTATAAAACAGTGGTAATATGATTGTATTTACAGCTCATCCAGATTCCCACACACTTTGAGGAGAGCAAGACTAGTTATTGAATCCTGGCATCTCTAACATGCTGGGCAATGGTACCCACTGCTTTAACACGGTAGGTTTTTTTAATGATATGCTTCCTGTAGGAAGCACATCTATGTCATAGCTGCTTAAAGAGCAATGGTATTTAAAGGTCTAACTCATAAAACTTCTCCATATATTTTGCATTAACCTTTAAAGACTTCCCCCTACCTACCTCAGTTATTCAACCTTGTTGCAGCCTAGTTGTTTGCCAGATCTAGTCAGAAAAAAGTTTTTCACCATTCCCCTAAGAGGGTTGAAGAAAAATAAAGCAATTCAAAAAGGGAGAAAAAAGATAATTTTTTATTATTTCCTAACAAAACTATCTGCATCAGGATGGTGCTGGCATGTCCTACTAAATTCAAAGCAATTTTTTTATAATAAATAGTGTAAGAAATTTGTTGTATTTCAAGGTAAAGAACCTCTAGTCCCTATCTGCCAACATTCCAAAAATAAGGCATAGGAAAAGATGTATTTATTTATTTATTTATTTATTTTTAGACAGATAAATGGCACATTTTTCTATTAATTTTCAGAAAATTAATAAAGCATTTCCACAACTTTTTCTTTTATTTGTTTCTTTTGTTATTCCACTAGGCTACGCTTATTAACTTATGTGTTTCCCTCTTGTGCATTCAACTACTTTAATTAGATAAGGTTTTAAACATTCTTCAAAGCTTTTCATATTTGGCCTTCTTTCCTCTATAGTGCCCCTTTCTAACCTAACCAGTAACAGGACTCAGTTACCAGTTCTTTAGTCCTCTGATGTCAAATTACTGTTTTATTTCTCTTTGCCAAATCCTGTCCCTAGTCATTCACTGGAGCCTCCTTGGCTGTCTCCCCAGGCTTTCAAACTGAATAACCCAACACTATCTTAAACAGACTATATTAAAATGAAATTACTTCCCTTGCTTCACCAAAAACGCCCTTTCCCTTCTCTCCTATTTCAAATACATTTATGATCTTGCTGCTCATTCAGCTTCACAAATAATTTTGTTCTTGATACTTCTTTGATGTTTAGTTTCAAGCCCCAGTTTTCTTCTCTCCAGTATCTCAAAAATTTCTGGTTTACCTTGTTGTCTGAATATAGAGTTGGAGTATTTTTCCAGAATTTCCATTAATCAAAATAAGAAACCACTGATCTCCCTTTAGCTTGTAGCATACATTCTTCCTAAGAAAGGGTTTTCTTGGCTTTATTAAGGTAAGGAAAAGCTTCTAAAGGCGTCCTTACCAACAGGACAGATTCCACCACTTTGATGCATTTCTGGGCCTTTAGAAGTCCCCTCTACCTCATCAAAATTTCTCCTCTTCATTTTCCCATTGAAAGTCACCAGATCCCTCCTTCACATTGCCTTCTTGTCTTTTCATTTTCCCCATGTCTTAATTCCACCCCTTCTCCAAAGGTTGGGTGGCCACACTTCTCTCTTTGCACACCTCTTTTAAAAGTGTTCCAAAGTAGAGATACATTAATTATCATCTATCTTAACTTTCATGGTGGGTCTGATTTGAAATTTTTTATTTGTATTGGAAATGTTTGGAAATAATCAAGATAATCGACATGCTCCACGAGTTTAAAAGCATTTAAGATACTGGCATAGATTGATAAGCAACTAATTATTATTTATATTTCATTTCAGAAGCACCTAAATAGCTTAGTATAGTTTAAACTGATGAGTGCAATATTGAATATGTAGCAGCAAAATTTTAAAATTAGAAGATACAGAGGACTCTCCATTATCATCTAGATAAGCCACAAAAAAGTAATCACACAATGGCATAGCCATTCCATAGGAAGGAAAAAAGATAATTTTTCAGTTGTTATCAACATTGTCTGAAATTGAAACAATATATTTCAAAATCTGTAGAACTATTTTCATTTTTAAGGGGAATTTTCCTTTTATTCCTCAATATAGTTGCATTTCAAATATGGTTTTTCTTGCAACTGCTATGCATCTTTCTTTTGTTCATTCCAAAAGTGTGACCTCGATCAAAATGGGTAATTGTTGGGTAATTGTTCCAGAAATGTGTAGTTTGAACAGTTAATATTATATTCATCTCTGTAAAAAAATCCCAAATCTTTCATGCAAGTGAGATTGCATAAGCCAAGAAATACATATACCCACTACTTTCACTTTTATGATCTTGGAAACCATTAAATGGCAGGGGGGGGGGAAGGAGAACATTTGAAATGCAGCCAAGTAGTCAAGGAAAGAGGACTCTGTGTCTTTAAGTTGGGGAGAAAAATAAAACCCAATCATTCCAAATGTATTGCTTTAGTCATCTGGTTTCATTCTATTAATGACCTTTAACATCTGCAAAAATATTGTGAGAAGCTAATTTTGTTTGTACTGAGGTGGTGCAGAACAGTTTCTGGCTGTCAGTCTAGGATGTGCTATAAAATAAAATTGTCTTTCTGGGAGTCTGACAAAAACCTACTGTACGGATTCAGTTTATTTACAACAGCATGAAATGAAAAGAAAACAGAATTTTACAACACGCCAACATTCAGAAAATGAATACTACTTACACGTTTATATATATTTTAGTAATAAGTTTTCAAGATATCCACTGAGATTAAGGGATCTATTTTGTATTTTGTGGTACTCCACAAAAATTTTAACCAGAGCAAAATATTTCTCTGCAAATGCTCTTCTCCAGAATCATAATAACCTATTACCCTGATTTTAAACAGAACCCTCCTTTAAACCCAGAGTTAGCTTGGGCACAATAGGCCTTTAATTAAACAGAAAACCTTGCAGAGAAATGTCTGTCTCATGTCTTTGTGTCACAGTCATAAAAAAAGAGGTGCAGTGTGGTAGGAGGAAAGTAGTGTGAGACTGTTCTGGCAGACAGGGAGCATTCACCTCCTTCCCTCCTTCTAAGTCCAGATAAGACTCAGGGAGGAAACAGAGTAGGGGTGGAAGAAAAATCAAAACATCTTTGTACCACTCTCTACCTTAAAAGGGCAAATTGCAACAGGTATTGCTGCAGATGGAAAGCTAGAGATTTGCTGGTGCCTACTCACTCCCTCACAAACACACATCCCCACTGCTTTGTCCCACCAGTGAGGCTGGGGTCTCCCAGGCTCAGATCCTGTCCCTATTCAGTGTGCTGAAAGAGAAACACAAATATTTGGTTGAGTGCAGAAAATCACATTTTTGCTGGCCTGGAAGTGAAACACAAACTCATCCACAGGAAAACTCCTTTTATCCACTGGAAAAAAAGAGTTAAAGCTACTGACTTCAAGGTGAAAAGAGTGGAATCCCAGTAACAGTCTCTAGGTCTAGCCCACATCAAGCCTTTTATCTGAGATTATATGGTAAAAACACTATTTGAATTTATTAAGAAAAGGATGTTCATTAAGACACTCAGGTAACTACAACACTCTTTCTTCTTACTGTTTAAAAATGACCATAAAGAAGTAGTTTGGGGGCAATTGCATGCATGAGTGAAGTCATTGAGAGCCACCCTGCAGGGAAGGTTTTGGGGATTCCTGTGAATGAAATGCTGGACATGACCCAAAAGTGCTCACAGGCCAGAAAGCAAATTGTAACTTGGGCTGCATTAAAAGGAGTGTGGCCAGCAGTCAAGGAGGAGTATTCTGCACCTCTACCCTGCCCTGAGATCCCATGTGGAGTGTTCCATCCAGCTCTGGGGTTCTCAGCACATGAAAGACATGGATCTGTCCAGAGGAAGGCCACAAATATGATCAGAGGGCTGGAGAACCTCTACAAAAACAGGCTGAGAGAGTTGGGATTATTCAGCATGGAGAAGAGATGGCTCTGGGGAGACCTCATTGGACCTTCCACTAGCTTAAGAGGGCTTATAAAAAGGAAGTGGAGGTAGTTTTGAAACTGGCCAATATCAAAAAGACAAGGGGGAATGGTTTTAAAGCCATTCCCAAAGAGGGAAGATTTAGAATAGATGCTAGGAAGAAATGCTTTAGTCAGAGACACTGCCCTGGAAGAACTCAAGGCCAGGTTGAATGGGGTTCTGGGTAACCTTATCTAGTGAGTTACATCCCTGCCCATGTCAGAGGGATTGGTATTAGATGATCTTTAAGTTCTCTTCCAATAAAAATGTATTCTATGACATCTTAATGCATTATTTTCTGTAGGGCTGACTACAGTCTGAGGACCTCTATGGACAATATATATTCCCTTGGCCTTTAGACCAGCCCATTTCCACTCTGGGTGGTTATCCAGAAGTAAACAATAAATTTTCTTCTCAATTCATAGATTGACCAGAATAATACCAATACCAATGAAGGCAAAAATGCACAGTAAATTGCATGACTTGGTAAATAGCAATGGCATAGGAAAATATAAAAACAAAACTAGCACAATGCAAGGTCTCTGTTTTTTAGCTGAATATTATTCATCATCTGAATTTCACATGAAATAGTAACTCAAGAACAAATTATGTGTTTCCCAGTGCATAATCTGGGGATTTATGCCTAAAACTATGTTGATGCTTTCCTTACACATGACTTTTGTGAAACTTATACTGGAATCCTCTGTTGACCACAAGTTTTGGAGGACACTGAAAAATTTATCTAGGAAGCAGAACATAACTGCAAAAATTTTGATGCCTAGATATATTGTCTTGTAGCCAATATTTTTACAAGTCTGATTTAAAAAATAGTAATAATGTTGTATTGGCCTAATTATTGGGGGGTTTTGTGCTTTCTGGTGAAGTAGTGAACATGAATTTCTTTATACAGAAATAAAGGATTGGCAAGAAGTAAGGGCCAAAATTTCCTGACAAAGAAATTAATATTGGCAATTTTTCCAAGATGTGCTGTATAGGTGTTTGGAATGAGAAATGGTAAACTCACCATTTATTATGTCATCTACTCACCATCACAGAATTCAAAAAAGGCTATTTTTGAACTATTTTTTTCTAAATAGCTTCACCAGAAACATCCATATATGGCTTATTTCTTTATGACTATATTCTGCACCTTTATATCGCCTGTACATTAATCTTTGAGGAGGAATTAATTATGGTGTCTTGTTTACTTTGCAAAAGACAGATTTCTATGCAGTACTAGTTGAGGTATCTTATTTTTCACCTTCCTAGATCTAGTCTTTGGTATAGCAAAATCCTTTGACACAGTAGCACTTCTAATAAATGGCAGATAATGCCCATGTCAGCTAATTAGAGAAGCAGATGCTTTCAATATCCTTGTGTTAGCCTGGCATCATTTTTCTAGGATATTGAATGTAGCTGTTTCTCTAATTAGTACACTAAGTTGATTATGTAGATTACATGCATCCCATCTTGTTTAAAACAAGTTGTATGGACACATATAATCAACAACTTCAGGGAAAATCATGCTGATTCAAAAGGATAGGTGGCTAGCACATAGAACCTAATACAAACTTTTGCTGTCTAAAGCAACAAAAGCACAAAACACTGTAGGACATAAAAATGAGAGGTTAAAGATGGAAACCTGGAGTTAAGCAAAACAGACATAAATATTTCTGATGTAGTGCTCAAAAGGTATATGATAAACAAAATAGACTAAAATTGGAGATATATGGACCAAAATTATTATAGTAGAAGTTAATCATAATTAATGGGAAAATAAAGACAAAGTAATCTATTTTAGTCATTGAATTTAATTTTGTCAATAATGCCTAGGGAAGGGGTGAAGTAAGAAGTGAATTCTAGCATCCTTCCCATAGTTGTTAAACTCTACCATGCTTTCATTCTTCCATCTTACCATTTTACACAGCAACTCTGTCCATCCTGAGCCACAGAGAGCAATCCAGAGAGCAGCAGCACCTCTCTTGGTGACTTTAGTCCTGAAGAAACACAAGTTCTCAGCTATGGGGCTTTTTGTCTGCTGTTTAGCATAAGTCTGACTTAGTGATCTAATATGAAAGTAGCATGCATAAATCTACTAATAAAAGGGCACAGTAACAATGCTATGGATCTTGCTAGGTATAAAAGCAGTTAGCAAAAACTATGCTATTCTGATTATATTTTCATGAGGTAAGACTGAAATATTGAACTGACCAGAAGCAAATATTTGCTTTATACATTGGTTATTCTTTACTACACCTTTTGCATTTGTTATCTTCACATTGCCTTCAGGACTCTAACATCAGTAGACAAAGTCTGTATGCATTTCTCTTTTCTATAAACCATCTGAAACTCTGTCAGTCAAAGGATTTTTCCTTCAAACATTCCCTGCTTTTGAAGGAAATGGAAATAAGGAATTATTAGAAGGCTTAATACTATGTGATGTTACAAATACTTTGTCTCTTGTTCCTTCTTTCATATAATATTTAACTTTGTTTAAAATACTTGCAATGGTAATTTTATGTCATGGAACTAAAGAGGTCAGGCCTTCTGTAATTAAAATCTGAATTTTATTTGATTATTTAGTGTTCATTCTGTAAATACTTTTGAAGTCTCTTTATTCTGTCAAAATCAATACAATGAAACATTCTAAGAACCATACAGAAATTTTTCTACTCATATGTTTCTAACCTTGGTCTTTACTCCTTCCACCTTGTTTTAGCTCAGGAGATATATATAGAACATAATCTGTTTATGAAACTGTTATGGCTGACAAAATTACCTTTTTTTCTTCAGAAATTATTTTTCAGTTGAAAAGCATGCTATTTTACACTATTCTAGTCCAGTATCATTTCCTGAACAACTCTGTGTTATCTGAGCAATTAGTAAGAAATTGTTCTATACTTTCTTCCAGTCTGCCAAATATGTACTTGCTTTGCACATTCTCTCAGTGGCTATCTCTAGTAGTTCCTTTTTAAAGATTCCTTCACAGACTTCTTGACAGAGCTCCCAGGACTTCAAAAAACATATTAATGAGTCAGTGTGTGGGCTGAGGAAGACAGTACAATTACTCTTTCTTCATGTAACCTTGCTGGTGGTTTTGGCAGCTCAGATCCATCCAGTTTTAGACAATCATATTGAAACATGACATGATGGGAGAGAAAAGGCTACCAAAGATAACCCAGAGACAAAGGTCAGTGGGGTTGCCTTTTTAGTCATTTCCTTTACTTTGGAAGCAACACACCTACAGAAGCCTGATTAATGCACAGATGCTGGTTGCAAGGCCTAACAAAAAGAAAAACTGGTGATTGCATGTAGCTTTATTGCTTCTCTAAGAGGGAAATGGAAATCATTCTTTACATATGCACTACCTGCTTTGGCAATACTAGTTTAAAAACAAAGATAAACACACTAAAAAATATGAGGGAAGGCATTCTAAATATGACAAAAGCAAAATATAGGATGAAATATCCCACCATCTAAATGTTCAAGGAAGAAAACATTATTAAATACATAAAGTTAGTCTGTGATCTATATCCAGGCTCATAGCCCTTAATGTAACTTTATGGACAGCCAATTACTCATGTAATCTCTGGTATTTTGTATACTTGTGCTGAATAAGATCACATTATTTGTAAAGAGGCAGACTGAATGATGAGGCAGAAATCCGAATTTCTGTTCCTTTGCGACCTCTTATCTCATCTTTATAGACATGTCTCCAGAGAAGCAGCATGAAATGTATAAATACCTATTATCAATCCAAAATGACTGCCATATGGCCCATAATGTCCCTGTCCTTATCCCCATCTCTTAGAACCACACAAGATTTGTCCCTGTTCAACCTGGCTGCTCTGTAGCCTGTAGGCAGAGATATCTCATCCTTTGTATCACTTATCTCTCCTCTTTGCCCCTGGGAAGATCCCAGAGCAGCAGCAGTCCTGGAGCATGATCCTTGCTCAGAGCTTCCCTCCCTACTGGGTCTTGGCTGTAGAGAACATGTCTGAGGGTCTACTGCCACAATGAACCATCTCAAAATGTACTGATCCACTGTGTGGGAGACATGGCAAATCCTCCAGAATATCCAAATGGTCTTCTGCCCCAGCTTTTGTTTCACTTCCACTGGGGAAAAAGAGCTCTCAGCAAAAATACTTCAAGGAACTAACCTTGTTAGTTCCTAACAAGGATCTACATTTTAAAAAAAATAAATAAACAGGAAGCTTACCAGCTTCTCCTGTGAAAAGGGAAGAATGAGGCTTTTCAGGGAGTTGAAAAGAGAGAAACATGAATTAAAGATAAATAAATTCACTTGTGATCTGATTGGCCCTTTAGCTCCCCTTTGTAGAGACACCTTATTGTTAAAGTTGCAGCTTGGATGAAGCATTAGCACCTGGTGATAATGGAGGGGGAAATATGGAGGGTGGTAGGTCTGCTCTACCAGGAGGGATTTACATCCTTCCCAGAGTCACTGAGAGTGGCCCGAGAGTCAGAGAGCACAGGATGGAGGGTACCTGTGAACCTGTCCAGTTGGGCTCTGCAGATGTGGACCCCACCCACTCATGACTAAACCAGTTGCCAGCTTAAAAACGAAAAAAAGAGTTTTCCCACAGATTCAGATGGAACTGACCTTAGAGTTTCTCTACAGAAATGCTCTTTGGGGAAATCTAGCTAAAGAAAACTGCCCTGGTGGGGGCACATAGCACATATTCCCTCCTGCCTTCTTCCTGAGACACAGCAATAGTTCCGACTTTAGGTTTTCAGTTGTTTTTAAGGTTGGTATAAAGTGGTTAAAAAATTGTTTGCAAATGTTTCTGTGGGCTCTTGACTAGGCATTTACCACTCATCCAGTACTTCCCAAGGTCTCTGTAAAGCTAACAGGTAAATCCTGATTTCTTGGGGAAGTACAAAAGGGCAGTCCATGACCTTTTGGGAAGGAAAAAGTAACACTTAGATGTGCAGATACGCAGTCCCATATAGGTAGTAACTTTTTTTTTTTTGGTAATATTAATACTTTTAGGAGGAAAGCATTTTCTTTCAGTCTGGTACAGAAACTAACATTTTCAGGAAGATCCAGTAGGAGCTGGAGAGTTCATTCTTTTTTCTTTCTGGAGAGTCACTCAATTATTCAGGCCAAAAAAAGATAAGTTGTTATACTTACAGGCAAACCTCTCAGGAAACCTGATGTTTAGATGTCATTTGCAGAGGGTTTTCCTCCAGTGCACCTTGTATGGGGTGGAGACATTCAAGATAAGTGGAAAAAATAAATGGACTAACTCCTCAATGCCAATCATATTTTATACCAAAAACTAGGAGATAAGTGGGAAAAAAAAAAAACTATTAAAACCTGATGCAAAACTCAAATATTACACTCTTTATCAATTGCCAAAGGAGAGAGATGGGAAAAAGATGAAAATTTTCCTCAGTAGTCTGAGAACAGCTGAGCTGTCCCACACAACCTCTGTAACCCTGTGTAACCTTTCAGAAGTGAGCTCTTTCTTCCAGTCCCATCTCCACCCTGTAGAGAATATCACTATAAATCCCCTTAGCTCAGTACAAGCCTCATACAGCTTCAGCTCAGATTGTAGACCATGATGCAAGAGGATAATTCTGCCCATCTAGGCCAAGAAATCCTGGCCATTTTTAAAATCCCAAACAATCCACTATCATAATTTATTTACTATTGGAAAAGGAACAGAAACTTACAAGAGAAAATTTATAACAAATGCAAAGGTTTATCAAGGATCCCCTTCACTGATAAATCATCCAAAAAATTTTTAAATAATTATCTGGGGCCTGTAGTTAGTCAGAGCATCTGTCATGGCAGCAGGAGTGGCACACAAAATGGGTAAGTGAAAACATTCTCCAGCTGAATAGTATTGGGAAAGGAAAAACTAATGGGTTTTAATTGCAGGGATCTGTGAAGAGCAGGACAGGATAGGCAGGAAGATCATTCATATTCTATTGATAATGTAGGCCATAAGAGGGATTTTTCTGTAGGTTCATTTTAAACTATATCTACTTTGCCTATCAGGATGTTTCCTAGAAAGCCAATCAAAATTTTTTTCAAATCAACGTGAGAACTGTCACAGGCTTCATAAATAAGAACTCTGAAGGCCACAAGGCAACTTATAGAAGAACTTACATGATAAAAGAGAGAAGACACTTGGGTGCACTGATGGTGCTTAGTTCAAACAGAAAGGTAGAGTGTGAGCTGAGCAGAACTTTGATCACTGATCTCAAGGATCAGACTCTTGTAAGGGTAGTCAATGCTGTTTCCCAGGAACTGAGCCTTTTCTGTTTGAGTGGAGCTTGACATTGTGATAATCTTTTACAAAGCCTATTCCCAGCCTCCTACCAATATTTTTTTTAAAGAAAACTTCTACTTCTTCTTTTCCAATGCCAAGTGAAAAATAAAAAAGTTCATTTATTGTAATTTTCACTTTTTCACATGTGCATGATTTCCAACAGGCAGCTGAGCATTCAACATTATAACATTGATAATTTCTGACATTTTAATTATCCGTGCTATTAATTCCAATTGCAATGCTTTGATGATTAATATTTATTATACACGAAGTCATGCAACTTCATTAGAGACAGGAAAGGAAGAGACATATTGCAAAAATCTATATGAAAGTTCAGTTTTTGAGAAACTTTGTTCAATTCTCAGTAGCAAAAGAGTGAAGGGAGGGATTTGAGGGATATATATTGGACATTTCCTCCTTCTGTGTGTTCTTCATAGGTAAAGATACCTTTCCTGCCATCAGCATGATGAGCATAGCTCTGAGTGAAAGAAATGTAGTGGATCTTATAGCCAGAAATATTGGTACCTATGGACTTCGAACAATCTAAGTTTAGACTGCCTGGTAGTGGGGTGTCTAAGCACCTTGATGGATTTCATTCTTGATCATGGAGATTATGTTTTCCTTGGCATACAAGCATATCCATATGAATTCTGAGACAGATTAGGAAAGAGAAGCAGAACAGCATCCTTAATATGGTACTCCTCTATCTCTTCCAGGTATGAGCAGACACAGAATAGTGTTAGTCTGAAAACTGTAATGAACTGTTCAACAATATCCTAAATCTACAGCAGATTCATCCTTGAAGATGTGACATTTGGGGCATATGGAAAAAGTACAAGTGGTACACAATAGATTCTCTGTGAGTAAGAATCAGTTCTGTGCCACTGTGGGCAGGTGCACCCCTGGGAAAGGATGTGGGAAATACCCTTCTGTATGTAGAAAACCTTTTGTATGAAAGAACATTTTTGTTTCTAAATGTCAGTTGTTTATTTTGTGGGTGCAAAGTTGGAAAAAGGGTGCATAAGTCACTGAGTAAAGTGCAAGTAAGTCACTGCAATAATAGTTGTTTTCATGTTCAACTCCACATTATGAATACAGCATATGTAAATATGTGGCCCTAATTTATTAAAATTTTGTGTCCATATGCTGCTTCTGTGTCCAGTAGAGTCCTTGGGATTGTACCCAAGGTGGCCTCTAGCAAGACATGGGCTCAGACTGAGACAGATATTTTTCTTCCCAGTAGCCCCTTTCTTGAGCCATCTTGCTTTTCTCAGAGGTTATTATACCTTGGTTTGGTTTATGTTTTTCTACAGTATGTGTCAGAGTTAGGCCTAAAGTGTTTGTTTCAAATGCTGAAAATAGTGCATTTCTCCCTTTATTTCAGGAATATGTTTCATTAACTCTAGCTCCATTGCCCAGTTTGCAACTAATATGGTGTTTCAAACCACAGGATTTTTCCAAGTAAGAACCATATAAAGGTGAGCATCCTGTAAATTTTAGTTATTATACAGGTTTTTTTCCTATGTTCTCTAATCTTTCATATTCTGAAAATGATCTGACAGTCTAGTGCTAAAGATATTAATAGCTTGCACTTCTATTATGCTACCTCTGAGGCTATCTGAAAATCAATATCAAATCAGCACATACAATTTAATATTAGAAACAAAAATACAGTTTTTCTATGAGTTTGGAAACTCAACAGCAAGAAAAAAATAGGCCTGTTTGCTCCAGCAGTTAGCTGTTGCAAATACACAAAACAAATTGATTAACTACTTAATCCAATTTATACACTTCAAAAACACAGGTGAAAAATACATAGAAAAGAAGTGAGTAACTTGCTGTTGAAGATCTATGTCAGGACAAAAAAGTCCTGGAATAAATCCCAGTCAACCCAACTGCCAGTTCAGTACTTTAAATTAGAAGACATTTCCCTTGGATGTGCAGTGAGCACAAACACACTTGGGTATTTTGATGTTTAACCTGGATTTGCATTTCCAGTAAATGTAATAGGCCAAGAGGTTTCACATCCAGCACTTCATTTGACCTACCCTTGATAGCAGGCAAAAGTGATGGCTGTAAAAGGACCTGTGTGATGGAAATTCACAGTGCTGCTCAAATCTCCCATGGACGAGTATCTTCTTCACAGCTATGACAGGTGGTGTCTGCAGTCTTTACAGATGCATCAAAGATTTAATGATATGGAAGTTACACCATTGTGGTGTTCTGATGTGCTGGCTAATGAGAAATCTCTGTAGGAGCTTGAAACTAAGTGAGTCTTTAACAGGCAAGCAGCAAACAGAGAGCTTGAAAGGCAGAGTGAGAGAAACATGTCTGCTCTCCTTTTTCTGGTAATGAAAGCTCTGACTCACTAGCAAGACTGTGCCAATAAAGCACTGCACAAAGTGTCACCTCTACTCAAGCAGCCCTGAAAACTGTATCTCTTTACTGTTTATCTTTTCTCTAGGGTTGAGACATGATAAATTTTGAGCAGTCCTTGCATAGCTTGTACTCCAAAGCCCACTCCAGACATTTTCAAATGCCAATTTGGATCATCAAAATGGAACAGCTTTGTTAGAAATTACCCAATGAAAATGCCATCAAAATGAAGGCTTTTGCATATACAAAAGTGAAAAGCCAAAATAGAAGGATTTCAAAAATATTCATTTAAAAATAATTTATATTTTTATATAAGAATTTTAGAAGCAAATATTCAGCTTATTTTTTTCCAAAATGTTTTATGTTTTGCTTTTTTCTTTAAAAATTAATTGCAGTGTAGTATTAAGCTAGAAAGAGTGTAAGAGCACAATTGTGAACTTCTTTTTTGAATTCCTATGTGTTTGGTTTATAAGTATTCTGTCTTGGAATAAAACCAGAAAAAAAAAATTTCTTGGAAATGTTAAGGCAGCCTATTCCATCAACACAGAAAGCTGAACTATGACTTAAAATATTTGGTGTCTGTTCATTTAATGACTGAACTCTTAAATTTAAGAGGCATAGAGTTTTGTCTGACCTCAAGGAGCAGTATTTCACACTTTTTTCCTTATTTTTAGCATCTTCTTCTTTGTATCTATAAAATGCTGTTTCTTATAGTTCTGTAACTAGTCCAGTGAAGCTTAATAATACATAGAATCAAAGAATCATGGAATTGATAAGGTTGAAAAAGATCTCTAAGATCATCCAGTTCAACCACCACTAAAACATGTCCCCCCACACACATTTTCTGAGCACATAACCTTTGTACGGATATTTCTCATAAAGATGTATGTATATATGTCTTTGAGAAATGTTGTGTGCTGTAAATACTAAAGAATTCTAAAGAACTGGCTGCAGAACCTTTTAAGTTTATGTAGGATACTACTGATGTAAGTCTGTATCCAGTAAAGAATGCCTCAGCTCAAAATGATGATCTGAAAAAACCTCAGAAAGCTACCACCTGATATCAGGAATGCCTAATCTTCCTCTTACATTTAAATTCCCCTTGAAACCAGGCCATAAGCCCTGCCTTACACTGAGTACCTCTACATCTAGAACACTCTAGCTCTAAGAAATCCAAGATTTCTTTAAGTCGCCTGAAAATCTTCACTCAGGAAGTATTTTCAGATTAGGATATGTAAGACCAAAATATGATTTCTGATCTGTTTTGCTTTTGGAGCATCCCACAGCACACAACCTACCTGAATTTCAGACTTGTTTAGCATGGCTTCCATCTGAATTCTCCACTTGGAGCACATTCTAAGTCTACCCCACTACTCACACAGGGTAAAGGGATGCCCTTCTACCACAGCTCAATGTTCCAACAGAAATTTCAGTTATGAAAAGATACTTTTTTGTAGGTGTGCACTAAATGATACAGGAGAACATTTCTTCTGAGGTAGACCCTTACAGGAAAACACTGCTCCCTCTACAGCAAATTTGTGATTGAAGATGCTACAGATTCATCTTTCTCAATAGCAGGGCTCCCTTGCAATTAGAGGACCAGAGCATTCAAACACTATAAATGACATTCCAGCTGAAAACACTGTCATACTGTATCAAAAGTCAAGTCACATTGCTGCTGTAGCTAGAAAGGGGCTTCAAATGAAAAACAGCCTGATGATATTGAGAATGGGATTTCTTGGAGCTTATTCTTGTGCAATATTAACTCTTAAATGCTTGTTTTTCCTGATGACTGCAACAGCAAGGAATCTTTCTGTTGCTATGTAGGATTTTTAGGTCCTATTACTAGCTTATTGAAATGAAATTGCTGGTAACATAAAACCTTAAATGTGAAACCAATATAGGGTGACCTAAAGCCAGGATGACTCCACTGAGTTGGCAACATCCACATTCCAGTAAGGCTTGTCATGCATTTGTCATGATCATGAAGAAGATAATAACAATTTAATATCTAGAGCTGTGGTACTGATCATGGAATGTCAGAAAGACCTGGCTGAAAGGCACATTAAATATTGTACAGTTCCAACCCTTCTGCCTTGGGCAGGGACACCTTTCACTAGACCAGGTTACTCAGAGTCTCACCAAACCTGGTCTTGAACACTGCCAGGGATGGGTCATCCACAAATTCTCTGGAAAACCTGTGCCAGTGACTCACCACCTTCACAGCAAAATATTTCTTCCTACTATCCAATCCAAACCCATTCACTTTCAGTTTCCATTCCAGCTTGTCTTGTAAATACCCTTGTAAACAATTCCTCTTTACCTTTTTTGTGGGCTCCCTTCAGGTACTGGAGGGTCCCAATTAGGTCACCCTGAAGCCTTCTGCTCCAGAGCCTGAACAATCCCAGCTCCCTCAGTCTTTCCTTGTAGAAAAGGTGCTCCATCCCTTCAATCACAGTGCTCCAACAGGTCAATGTCCTTCCTGTGCTGGAGACCCCAGAGCTGAATGCTATAAAAGGTTGTAAGGAGAGAAGATAACTAGTTCACATCATCCTGTCTCTCCCACTGAAGAGAAGAGCGTCCAGGAAGTCCCAAAGTCTGACTACCCAAAATATAAAATTACAGATCTCTGAGATGACTATACTAGGGGATTCCTTGCTGATACTGAACTGGTCACAGGTCTGTAGGCACTCTGCTGCTTTCTAAAAGGTGATTTACTATCTAGTTGAATAACAAGTAGATGGCTGGAAAATGGATTGTGCATGGTTACAGTTATAAAAATGTTCATTGTCTATCAGGAGCTTGGTCATAAAGTCAAATGGCATTGTATATCTGATGGTTATGCTTCTTGCCCTACTCTGCCTTTTGTATCAAAAAGACCAATTGATATATCAAGGCCACCTTATGCAACCTGTCCTTCAAACTGTCAAACATTAAAAACCAAAGGCTAATCCTGGACTAAAAAGCAACAAATAAAAGTAAATAAAACTAAACCCCCCCTCCCTCCCCCCCCAAAAAAAAAGAAAACAAAACAAAACAAAACAAAAACAAACAAACAAACAAAACACAAAAAAAAACACCAAAAACAAACAAACAAAAAAGAACTAGAGCAAAGACTTAATGGACATGTGGAGATGTTTTAGTTAATATTTTGATAATACTTCATAAATAGTGTTTTAAAGTTTTTAATTTTGAGGAAATAAAATGCAAAAATCTAGCTATTGACAAGAGCAGAAACTGTAAAGAGTACTTCATCCCTGCTAGACAAGTCTGAGCACAATTTTACGTGAGGGTTAGTGTAAGAAAAATTTGGGTTGGAGTTTAGATATAATTGGTAGAGAGGTTGATTGGCAAATCAAGTTCCCATGGCAGGTGTGTTTGTATTAAAGCTGTATCATACTAAGGTAATGGAAGAAGGGTTCTGCACTGAAGAAGTATTTACTGACCATATTTTCTGGTGCATTATGACTTCTTTGCAACTTTATATCTGAGGCTTGTGTTAGTTATCCCTAGCAGGTTAATGTAAAATTAACTTTTTTCCCTGTATTATCATAATTTTCTGATAGCTTTTCTTGAATTTGACTTTGCCATTATTTTTGATAATAATAAAAATGCAGATTTTCTCTCTCCCACACAATCTACTATATAGTATCTTTCCCACATGTCCACCTGTGTTCTGACCCCAGGTTTCATCTTTGTCCAGGAAGCAAATCTTTATGCTGGCTGGAGTTAGCAAAATGTTTTCAACAAAATGACTCAACAGAAACTGCCTTATTCATACATATTTTATACTCTGGGTAGAAGGATAACACAACAAAGCAGCTCAGCTTCTATAAAAAGAGTTTGAAGACCTAATTTTCCTGTTTGATAGTCCAGTTTTATGCCAGTAGAATTTCAGTAGCATACGACATGAGTGGCACTGTGGTGAATCAGTCTCTGAGATTATACACTCTGTGTGCAGATGCACTGGCTAGGAACTCTTCTATTTTCAAATCTTTTTATAATCAGGTTACCCAAGACTGTCAGAAGCAACATTTGTAATATTTCCAGTAGCCTGTGCATGCACAAATAGAAATAAAAAAGCTATAAAGCACCAATGGCAATGATGCACTGCCTCAACATATGTGGTGTTTTGCTTAGTGGCTCTATTTTCCACAGGGTCTTAAACTATGTAAAAGAAGTAAGCATCAAGTAAAATCAGATAACTAGATCTTCAATTCATAGGATTTATCTATAAGAAGCAAAGCTGAAGGATAGTTTAAGCATGTAAGGAAAAAAAAGAAAAAGAAAAAGAAAAAGAAAAAGAAAAAGAAAAAGAAAAAGAAAAAGAAAAAGAAAAAGAAAAAGAAAAAGAAAAAGAAAAAGAAAAAGAAAAAGAAAAAGAAAAAGAAAAAGAAAAAGAAAAATTAATAGACTATCTTTCATCCCAATCCTGATGGTAATGGGCCAGAAGAGAGTAGATAATATGCTTAGCTTTTTAAGAAGAAGAAACAGTCCCCTTTTAAAAAAGATATTAGTTTCACTCTTCCATTTACAAATATTTCATAGTAGAAACACCATTATGCAAGGATTAGGAGTATTATATGTATACTATGATAAAAAATTAATTAGTAAGAAAGGCCTCTCTGCCTGCAGGCAAGAACTGATAGGAATCAGTGGCTGGCTCCTACCTATACCTTTCAGCTGATACTGATATGGTAAGAGCTAGCCTAAATATTACATATTTGTCTCTTGGCTCTGTTTTACTTAATTCAACTTGTCTATTTTCTTTATTACATGGAAGTCAATGCTTACAGAAATGGGATTTATTTTTTGTTTGTTTTAATTAGGGATATTTTCACTTTTTAAATGTCTGTCAGATGGAAGTGACTTACAGAGCAAAGGATGGTGAACAGTGCACTAGAGAAGACTTGGAAGCTAAAGGGAATGAGCTTTGGCTCTCTTTTGAAATGCATAACGAGTACTGAAATTCTGATATCTCATTCTTGTGAAAAATTGCAATAGTCACCAGAAATGGTAGGTATATGGTAGAGCAATCAAGTGAAGCCAAAAAGTGACAACCTTGTTCCCTGGAGTGAATCAAGGATAACAACTAGAAATTATAACAAGTTTTTGATGCCAGTTGTAGAATTCTAGACATCACCTGGAAAGAAAACCTGACACAGAAAAGCAGGCAAGAGGACAGAAGGAAGGCAAGCATAGCCTAAGCTCTTGTAAAGCTGAATTTGCTTACAGGGGCTTGCAGTCTATCCATCAGCCAAACACTCAGTTGTGTATCTGAATGAGGCAAAAATCCAGAGCCAAACATTTCACTGAAATGCCAAAAGCAGGATTTACCTGAAATGTATATGCAGAGGTTTTTGTTTTTCTAGTTGCATTCCAGAACTGCAATTCAGCTGTTCTTAAGTTTAGTGGCTATATTGCCACAGAGGAGTGATTATAGGATAATATTTTTGAGGCAATCAAAAGAATGGTATCTCTATGAAGTTTCAAATGTGAAATTTAAGATACAGTGATTTTACCTGGCCTGAAAATGACAAGAAATTAAAAATACTTTCATCAGTCGAGATTAAATACATATTGCATTATTATGAATGCTTGCCAACAGATAAATTATCCTGTGATGAAACATAGAACTTGTTGAAGAAGTAAACCTTGCTATAGCATCAGAGTGGAAGTATGTTTCAGACAGCATCTGGTCTTTGAATTGAATCAATCATGGGAAAAAAAAAAAAAAAACAACTGGTTTTGTAAAAGCAATGATTTATCTGTGATAGAAAAAAATACTGCTGCAATATTTAACATGATCTTGCACAAGAAGCTTTTAATTGTAAGATGGTGAAATAATTGCCATTAAATACATGAGTTTATGTCACTATCTAAGCAATTCTGACATAATTTGAAAAAACACAAGCATTTGGGAAACACAGGGTCAAAAAACCCTCGCTGCCTCAATTCTCATTGCAGCCCATTTCTCCCCCTTACTGCTATTAGCCTTTCATAATGTAAAACATTTCATTTCCAACAGATAATACTTTCAGTCGAAAGGTAATTTTTGAAGTCTATTACTTGCATTCTTAGTGAAGAGCACAATGTAGCATTTTGTTCTAATATGCCATTGAAATTGTTTGAGTAGACACACCATGGAATCAAATACCAAATGTCAAAATGGTTTCCATTAACTATGCACATTTGCACTGCTTCAGTTAATGGGCATGTTTTTGTTCTTCTCCTTCATCTTTGCATCTATAAGACGAAATGATTCAGTTAATGTAACTGAAAAGTACATTGAAAAGGTAGAGCAAATTACAAAAGCATCAAACCACAATTCCACCCACGTACTTTATTTTATAATGAAGTTTAATAATGACTAAAATTGCCTTCAGATTTAAACATCAGTCATTTCTGCAATTGTGGTTAATGTGAAAAATCTCACCCACAGTAATGTTTTAGGAAAACATTGTAGAAATGTACATTATATTTTATACTGAAATGTCATAATGAAATCTTAACTAGATATCACTGAAATATATAGTATGTTAAAAGTAATTTGCCACTATGGGCAGGAAACAGGGATTGTGTCCCCATCAGCATGATGACAGGTAGGGAAAGTTTTTATATTATAAAAGCTGTATTGTGCTTCAGCACCATTATGCTGAGAGAGTCTTTGATACTATATTTGATAGTAGGTATCATCTAAAATACTGCTGTAATACCTAAATTACTTGTTTTGTACTGATAGTGTCATAAAATAGTGTTTTATGAGAGTGAGCGTCAATGAGAACATTATTTCCTCGGAAGGACACAAAATGGATTAATCTTCATTTTGAAACAGAAATAAGATATTTTTGAATGGTTGCTTTTCCTAGCCCTGCCTTGTGAGGCTGCAATATGCCACCAAATCCTTATGTCCTGAGTGGACCATGTGCAGGAACAGGATCCCTGGGAAGGTCACTGGGCTGCTTCCAGCACCCAGGCGAGGGTTTCAGCAGCACCAACTCCACAATTACAGAGGTTCCTGCTGCAAAGAGCAAAAGAGGGGAGGAGAAATGTTCTCACACAGCTCTGTGCCTCGTTCAGATAGGGCTAAGCATTGTCCTTCTCTGCCTGAATGAATTTTTAGACGTTGAAATTTAATTTGGGTCAAAGTTGGATTAACTGCCATGGAAACTGTATTTAAGCCTCTCTTAAAAGGAAAAAAAAAAAAAGGGAGAGAAACCCTAGTCTCTGAATATTCAGGTTCTCTTAGTGAGTGAATGAATGAGCTCTCCTGATAATTAAATTTAAAGCCAAGCCTGCACAGCACCACTGTAAGGAGCTGTGGGTGAGGAGAGGCAGCCTGGACTCAGGGTTGGGAGGGAGAGACAGAGCTGCTCCTGCACTGGCAGCTGCCTGCCCCTGTTCTCTCACCCCTTCCTCACCCACTTACAAGTTAAATCCTACACTTGTGGGGATCTGGGGCTTCCTCCTCGAGGTTAAATTTTCTGGCAGTGGTCACCAGATGGCAGTATGATATCATCAACCCCTCTCCCCCAGGGACCCTTCAAACCATGAGGAGAAAAGGGGTTCAAATGGTCCATGGCATCCTATATACAAATTCAGATACTGCTAGTCTCATAGCTGAGCTAGAGAAGAGTCAGTTTTGCTCCAAGACTGAGCAAGTGCTGATTCCCCTAAATTTGATGGTCAATGTGCTCCTAAATATCAGAAAGAAACTAAATAATTCATTCTACCTTGATTTATTTACAGTATATATTACTTCTGCAGAACATAACATTCTATACAGCTCCAAGCACCTGAATTTTGGATGACCTATGGAACCAAACACTCGATTATCATGTCAGCTGTCTGCTCAGACTCAGTCCCAATGCTCTTCAAGTCCAAGTTTCTTATAATAGACTGTTTTCTTTTCCAGTAGGTTGTATGGTTAACTTCCTCAATAAATTAAAATGTGCATAGTTCAGATGCATGTAAACACTGTGTGAGTCACACACAGAATCTGAGATGATGATGCAGTATTCTCTGGGGTCACATTGCAACACAAAATATGTGCTTTCCCCTTTTAGACACATGGACACAACCTGCAGTTATTTTGTAAACCCTCCATTTCTGTCTCTGCCTCAGTGCTGTTGCTAAAGTCTGTAAGGGGGAAAAAAAAAAAAGAAGGGTTCTTTCTTTATGTGACAAACATCAGATTTAAAGCCCTCTGTTTATTCAATTGAATGTCAGTTTTAATGGAAATGTCTGGGACTGCAAAAGCAAAGTAAAAAGACAAGCAGTCAGAAGGCCTGCAATTCTCCTTATGTGATTCTTGCAACACCATCACTATGGAGATATAAGTAGATCATCTGCTGCCAGAGATATTGGACCATCAATACTGTCGCTGATGCTTCTGTTCTGTGGGTCTATAGGTTTTTTTTCAGGCCAGACAATGATCAAAAAATTACAAGACCATCATTTCCAACACATTGTACATTGTATGCTTCCTTTAACCCTGTGGACAAAAGTTGCAAAGATGAGTAGGCATTATTTAAATTATCTGCAACACTTTGGTATGTGAATCCTGTCCTTTAAAATATTGTTTTTGCCTCTGCACAGAAGAATGTGACACGATGCTCTCTAATTATCTGGATTAATTCTCCAAGCTATGGCCTAGTTCTATTAAGTCACACCCATAAGGTTTTGTCTGTACACAAGGACAGAAAATGAGACACTGCTAGTTACTCAGTTCTCACTGTATCCTGGAAAAATTCCTTGACACTGCAATCTATGGATCACAGCTATTGTACTCAGGTCACTGGTTTTGTATACGGCTATAATAACTAAAAATACTCTATTCAGGGCTCAGCACCACATGATGAAAACTGGTCTGGGATGCTATCAGCTCGTCCTGCTCCCCCCAGGGAGCTTGTGTCAGTTAGAAAGGTGTTATTCCATAAAAGAAAAGGAAGTAATTTGTTTTTCTAAGAAGTTTAAAGGTCAAGAGGGAAAATCCAAATGCAAAACCTCTTATGACCATCCCCTTACTAGATGCAAACTAGTGCTAGGTGTAGGTGAGAGAAGAAATAATAATGAGTAAAATTAACATCCTTTGCAGGGGGTGGTACCTCAGGTGCCAGTTACTGAACTATGGGACAGAGCAAGATCCAGATATGCCATACACTCTAAAAAAAAATAGGTCTCCTTTTCCATAGATATGTTTTGAGTAATGTCTCATCTATCAGATATTACTAATAAGAGAATTATATTTGCCCATATCTAAGTCAGTATCACAACGCAGCTGATATCATCACATTAAAAATAGGGTAAAATTGATTGCTGTTAATGCCCCTGAGTCAAACCATTTATTATTTACTTATTGAGCAGATCTATACAGAAAAAGAAACTTGTCTTTGCCTCGAGGAGCTTGGTATATGTTCAACTGGAAAAGCAAGTAGCAGATCTAGGCACTTTTAAAACCTATTCCCTGCTACAACATGAAACAATTAAGCAAAGCTAGACTCAAGTTAAGCTACTGCTGTTTTACTTTTCTGATGCAGTGATGTTGAGGAATCTTTGTGGGTTTGTTTGGGTTCTTTTTCTCTGGTGTACTTATTGGAGCTTTACCTTCTTTTCTTCAAAGTAGAGTAAAAAGACAGAAAAAGAGAGACAAGTGTAGAAGGAGTTTTCTCTTCAATCCTGACCAACAGCTGAAATATGATGCACATTTCCATTGGAATTGTCTGATTTGTTTTTTCAGTGGATGAGTAACAGCTCTGGTAGATAGGGCTGGAAATGGGTCTTTTAAGAGGGACACAAAACAAAAAGCAAACAAAAGGCAGTATTTTCATGCATAAATCTGGGGAACCACTTTATTAATGATCAGTATAAATAAAAATGCACAAAAGGGAGAAGAATAAAAATGTGTATATACACCTAAATGTGAAGATGGAGATGGAGAGAAACAGCGAACTGGTGACACAGGGACACAGGACTTCAGCAGAGAAAAAGAGACCTACACCTGCAATGAATGGGAGCAGTGGGAAGCATGTGGAGATGAGCATGGCTTCAGGATGGAGAGTGGATGAATCATAAAAAAAATTCCTTCCTGCCTTTCATTAAATCGATTTGGTTGCATTAGGTTTTTGTGCTGATAATTGTGCTATCAGAGAATCTGTGGAACCTCTGTCCCCCCACATGTTTAGAGAAGATCCACAGAGCACTTTCATGGTTTTGAAATCTATTTTCCAACACATATTTTTGCAGTGGTCTGTAAATATAGCTCAGCATGAGGAGCAAGAATCTTTTTGTATCTAAGGGTAGTCCCTTGCAAAGGTGAATAGAAAGTTCTTGTCTAACACACCACACATGCAGGCACAATCCTCATTTTGGAGCCCAGGCAGACTTTACACTCCTGATGCTTCTTAGACTCCAGAGATTGGGAATGGAAATCAGTTGAAGTGCAGAAAGGGATCTATTTAAAACATACGTCAATCAATCCCATTTGCTGTTTGGAGTCTGTACATGGATTTTTCATGTTATTTCTTGGCTGTTAAAGTTGGTGCCAGAGTGAAGGCATTTGTTTTTCTAACACAATGTTCTATATGTGTGAAAGAGGACTTCAAAAGTGGAACAAAGCTCCTGCTGTCAGAACAAAATCATAACTCTGCTGAGGACATAGAAGAGAATAACAAAGACACCATTGTTATCCCTCTATATCAAATGAAAATCAAATTTGAAGAGTTCAAAGCCTTGCAAACCATCCCTTTATTCTATTTTTAAAAGGAAATTAGATGACATCTACAAAGGTAAAGGGTTTTGGTTTTTTTCTGGGTTGTTCCTGACTCATTCACAGCAAATGAAGTACATGCACATGCACAAGCAATCAAAAAAACCCTAAAACAGACAAAAAAAAAAAAAGGTAAAGAAAACTACAACATGGCATGTGGTAAAATGTGACTCTTCATTTTAGCTTACATGGTCAGGCGAAATATTCAAAATCTAGTGACATCAAACATATTAAGCAAACATCTCTCTTCTGGATTTGAGTGCTGGTGATTATAAAAATAATATTTGTAATATTAGAATAATGAAAAATCTGATAGTTTGTGTCATGTGCCAAATGAACATTAAAGAAAGATTAATAAACCAGAAAATATGTTCCAGTCTTTTTTAATATGACCTAATTACATTACCATAACATTGCATATGAAATTTAAAAGAATTTAGAGGATGCTGACACTTCGGGTTTTTCTTTTTCTTTTTTTTTTTTCTTTTTCTTTTTTTTTCCAGAACCCTTCAATACATCTATATTTCTCTACAATTTGCCTTTGATTCTCATGTCTCTGGAGCAATTCTCTTAACAAAGAAGTTTCCCTTATGATTGGCAAAAGAAGTTTTTCTCTCAAGTTAGTTTAAAATACCACTAATAATACATTAAAGATTCTTTACTAGTAAGAAATTTGACAGGAGACAGGAGATATTAAGAGATGCCATTGTCATATGGCTACAACAGCATTCATATCCACTCCTGGGCAACTGGGGTAGGTGTTTCAAGAAGAGCATCTGCTAAATGTACCTCTACATCAACTTCTGAAGACCATCAAAAAAATATATACAGAACAGGAGAGCTGACTTAGGGTGTGTAAGCCTGCCTGGTTAAAGAGAAAATTTTATAAGTGCTATTTTTTATGTAAAGATGACTATTATAATTGTTGTTATGTCCCTTTCTCTACTACTCTTGTCCATCCAGGGCAGGAATATGTTTGAACATAATCATAAAGTAGAGAAAAAGCCTTGGAGTAATGGGGAAGGGATAAAAAACAAATTACACCTGTGTAGGGCAGTCAAAAAATATCACTAATGGGCATCCTTACAATACAGATTTTGTGAAATGGTGGCAATACTCCTATCATTTATGATTTCCTGAAGAATGGACACCTATTTATAAATGAATGGCTCTGTAATAACTCGGTGACACCTTCATAAATCTCACCAATGTAGAGCAGTGTGTGACACATCTGATGAGAAATGTGTTTACTCCTTTTGGATTAAAAATAGAAAAACACAATAGAACGAGTTCATTGGCAGGTTCAGGTGGCCACTTAGTGTATAATAGAATCAGGAAATGAAAGTGCCCTGTGGCACAGAGGAAAGCACTGCTAGCACCCACTTTTTAGAGGACAGGAACAAGCATGTCACTGTGGCTTGAGTTGTTAGGGGTTTTTTTTATTTTCAGCATTTAAATACCAGCAAATGTAACTTTTTACCATCAGCTAAATATTTATTCACTTCTTCTACTTGTTATTTCTTCATTAACAAGGTTTTCCCTGCTGTGCAGTGGAATATGTGAGTAACTTTGCAAATGTCAGAAGCACTCAATTTGGATCAACTGGAGGAAGTGATAACAAGACTCATAATCAAGTGGAAGTACAATAGTGGCACATTTCAAGCTGAGAAATAATAGATCGATTCAAAAGACCCTTTCTCATGGGATAATACCTCTATTTGTTCTTATTTTGAGGATTGTTTTTATTCACTATCTCAATGGAACAATATCTTTTTCTTTTAGCATCTTATTTAGAGGCAGCAATTTAAATTACATTAGACCACTAATTGTTGTTTTATAAAACAAATGTTGTATTTTAATAAAGATAAGCTTAAGCTAATGCAGGGTTTAAAAGCTTTGGATTCAATCCTAATTTACACTTCTCACCTGTCTGTGTTGTAGAGGCAGGGAGTTTTAACAGCACAGTGAAAAGTATTGCTCATCCTGTTTAACAAGAGACTGCTGAAATTTATTCTTGCAGCAAGGCAGGATTACAGAACCAAGATAAATAGAACTCTTAGAAAAGTTGAGCTTTTAAATTTGAAAATGAACATTTTTTTACTCCATAATATAATCTATAAAATTGTTGCAACTGCATAATTTAGTAAGAAATTCTAGAATATTTTGCTTTTGTGGGCCAAATTTTTGGATTCTTAGTCTGTGGCAATAAAATGTCATTAGATTAATTTCATTGATACTGCTTAGTGTTCTCTCCACAACCTTTTACAGTGCAATGACAGGTTAATATTAAAGTCTGTTTCCATTATTTTTCAAAGATATTGCGGCAGAATATTGTCTCAGTTACAACTCAGAGGTCTTTCTCTATTTCCTGTTTGCTAATCAGTCTGTGGCTTCTGAGTCATTCTTTTATTTAAAACTGAAATAAATTAGATGTATTCTATTGTTCTTTCTCAATGGGAAAAAAAACTTGCATAAATTTTATTAAACATAATGGTCTCTATCCAGTAGGCATTTTAGAGAATAATCAGCATGATTATTCATGTGATTAGAGGCTATGAGATTGGGTCTCTCTTTGGCTGATGTATATTTTTATGGTTTTTGACCAAAGAGATATTTTAACGTAATTTCCACTCAAAAACCTTAATTATGGGATAAACCAATGTCCTTGGCTTTAGGTGCCTGCGATATCCCACAAAGCTGAGTAGGTCCCCTGAGATCTGACCAAGGGATGAGAACAAGATCCATTGGGCAAAAGTTTGGCACAGCAAGGTCAGGTTTAGATTCAGAGTCACCCTTTAAGAGGAGGACTTTCCTTTTTCCTAGTTTGATAGCTGACTTAGACACCTGAGTTGTGGGGGGGAAATTCATTTCAATATAGCACTAGATATTGAACCCTTAGCCTCTGTAAGCTGATACTGTTTTCTTGCAGTCAATGATGCCAAGCTAATTTAACAGATGAAGAGTTGGCTTTAAAGCTTCCCCTGCATACATACATATGTATTTGGCTGAGCCTCCCAGTCTTCACTTCCCTTTAGAGTAAAGGATATTCATGGATGTCCTGTCATATGGGGTTGTCAAGTTGAAGAAAAATGTTTTGTCTAGAATTGGGCCATCTAGGGCAAAATATCTGTCTACAGACAAACCAACAGATAAGTAAGTACACAGGCATCTAACTAAATCTCTTCTCTTGTATCACCCTGGAATGGGAACATTCACTACCAGTCAGAGAGAGGACCTGGACCTTTTAATGTTCTATGTCTACTGCCTGGTCCATGAGAGCATTCCTTCACAGGCAGGATCCACATCCTAATCTGCACCATGCTTCAGCTGGCTTTTTCCTTGCCAGAGAAATCATTGAGACCAGTGATTTAGCAGGATTTGAAAAGGATCATGCATTTATACTGGCAGTAAGTGTGCTTTAAATTCGGTTAAACAGGATTTGTTTAAAGTTAGGGAGGGATATAAACCTTACTGCTTCTGAGACCAGCAAATTTGTAGCTGCTGGATCTAGAAAAAGCTATTTTCTTGTGAGCAGAGGTGCTGTGCCCCTGCCATGTAGGCAGCTTGTGCCTTCCTGCTGGTAGCTACTGAGAACAACACCAAGAGCTCGGTGAAGCAGCTTGGTACAGATGTTGTCTTAGAGAGCATCTAACAGGAAAACAACACAGTCCATCAGGTTTGGGCAGTACTCAGTACGATTCAGAAGAGGCAAGAACACAGAGACCAAACCTCTGTGCACAGCCTGCATAGCTGAAGCCCAGATTTCAAGGAAAATTCCACATATCTGTAGTTCCTTCTGACTGCTTCCCTGACTCTACATACAGAGTATTATGTTAACATTGACCTGGATGTGTGATCTTGAGCATAGATAGAGGATGAGGGTAATGCTTCATGCTCCAAACATTTATCTTCCAGATGTTTGTGATACAAAGTAGCTGGTTACCACACAAACTATGATTAGAGAAAGAAAGAATAGATTTCAGCTATTAATTTAAGGGAAAAGAATACATACAATACATAAAAATCATGTTCATTCTTCCATCAAGCTCATTAACAGTCTCCTACAGGGATAAACCACTTTCCTCCTGGACTGTCATCTGAAGGACAGAACAACATGGATTTTAATTTTGTATGCTTCCTGAGAAAGTGAAGAAGTGTTGAGAATACAATTTCCTTCAGACTAACATCACATGAAAGGAATAAAGGCAGCAGATGACCACTCTTCTCATCCCATCTTGGAGCTGAAGAGCTTTTTTTAATTTTTCCATCCTAACCTCTTTTTCTTGAAAAATAGAATCTTCTATGATGTCATAGATGAAAACCAATTTCTTGAGGAGAATAGTGAATTAAAAGCAGATTTTGTGGTTCTACTCCGGGATATTGTGACTGCTTTAGTATTTGTAATTTTCTTTAAAAATTCCAAATAACACTATTCAGACTCTACCTGTTGACACAGAGTATGTGCTTCTGCTTCCCATGACACTAGCAATGAAAGTATGGTGTAGAAATATTCAAAATTCCTAGAAAACAATATTCTCACCACTTGGTATAATAGAAACTGAATTATTTTCAAGAAAAGTAGTCTGGTTATACAGCCTTGCTATTATCACTTTTTCTGTATGTTGTCAGGGCATGGTCACACTCTAGTAAATATAGACCTTATATGAAGGGGAAAAACAATATTTCTGTTTTCACTGATCTGCAATAACCACCACCATTGAACTCGCTATTTCCTTTGGATGTGATGACACTATTATGCATAAATCTAGCACTAGTCTGGACAGGTTGAACCATAAAATGTGAATGTTCCTAAAATTGCCTTAGAATATGTTTATTTTCAATTCATATGAAAATGATACACTGAAAGTGTCAGTTGGATATCCATATAGATATAGATACAGATATAGATTATATAGATACAATTTCTGACAATCAATTCTGATATAAAGCTCATGGTTTAAATTGCACACAAATTACACATTTAAACAGCAGGCTTTGAATGCAAGCTCTCAGTAGCTAGGAAATGTCAAAACTAGGTTTGACACTGTATGGCTGTGTGCACATATTTTTATTATTGCCCTTTACTGTTGTCTTCAATTGCATAATTCCTCACAACCTACTTCATTCAATATGCAAAATTGTCTTAAGAATAATTTAGTCAATATTCTGGGGTTCTTTTCCCTTTCATTCTGCAACATCTGGCCATATTTGTTGCTAAAACATGGAAATAAAGACAGAAGAATACCTTTTTCTTTTCAGCTGCACAAATTATATCCACAACTGAATGACACATAAATATTAATTAATTATTTTCATCAGTCTTTTCTGAGCTGAAGAGTGGCATGAACATTATGAAGTAGCAAGAATGATTAACACATATGTGAAAACAAATCTTTCCAGTGACTAGCAAGCAGAATTTGAGACAGAAGAAAATCAGACCTCTTATAGCACTTAACACCATATAGCAGCTTACATAACCTTATTGACTTTAGCTGAAATTGCAAGTTAATAGTACTTTCCTTAATCAGATTCCTGGGTAGTATAGTAAAAATTTGTGATGAGCTGTAAAAACTCCAATATTATATGACTTCCTAATGTTTTTGGCCGTATGTCCTCTTGGTTGGGAGCTTGAATTCCACCAAACTGACTGGAGTTAAGCCCCTCTTTAAGAAGAGACCCCAAAAAGGGAGCAGAGTATGGAAGCATGTCTCCAGATAATACCCATAGGTTGGCTACTATTACAGGCTGATGCTATGCAGCTCAAAGCAGGAAGTTTGTGGGTATCTGCCTGCAAGACATCCTTGGCACACAAGCTCAGGTACAGTAGGAGAGGGTTCTGTAGGCTGTATTCAAGGGATTCTGACTACTTTTGATCTGCTATTTTCTTGAAGTTCCCTGTGACAGTCACCAGACAACTGCAACTGCTGAAAATGTGTTCTGCCAGGGCTGCCAGGAAGGGGAGAGCATTGCAGGAGATGAAAAGGGCAAAACGATAATAATAAATACTTATGTCACAATATGTATTCAAAAAGGAATTTTCAATAAGAATTGCACAGAGAACTTTAATTTTCCAGTTTTCTCATTTCTGATTGTTGAATGTAAATGTAGGCAGAAGGGGTGGCATTGAAGGTGAGCCCAGACTCACTCTCCTTGGAGCAGTGAGTAGAGTGAGCCAGCCCCCAGCAAGAATTGACTGACTTTATTTTGGAAGTTAGAGCTCAGCATGTGTGGTGGCCAGCAGTGGATCTAGCCTGTCTGAACTTCTGAGGTCCCCTCCTAAAATTATTTTAAAATCCATACCTTCTGTGCATGAGAAGTACATCTTTTGGGTCTTTCAAAGTCCCCTCTGACAATTTCATTTGGTGGTATTGCTTGCACTGTCAGTTTTGCTATTGATCATGCCCATTCTACAAATATCTCTCATCCTGTAACCTATTTTTCCAAATTATTTTTATTTCTATTTTATTTTTATTTGCTTTCTAGATATGCAAAAGACGATCCACATCTCTTCTTATTTCTGTTGTATTTGTCTGGATCTTTGGTTATTCTATTATACCTTTTTCTTTTGCTCAAGCATTCCTAGAACCTCAGCACTTTTAAATTTAGAATAATGAAATCTTGAAATATTAACAGGTGATTACACTGGGACATGATTATGTATTCTGTTATGTTCCTAACTATTTTCCTAATTATTCTTCAGATTCTAGTTATGTTTATAGACACTGTTGAATTCTAAGCCGTTGTTTTGAAGAATAGTTTGCAGCTACAAAATCTCTTTCCAGAATGGTAGTAATTACACTGATGGCCATCCTTTACTAATAGTTGTAATTTATTTCTTTTCCTTGGCTTTAAATTCCACTTCCTAACATATAATTTCATCTGTTTATCAGCTACTTGCAAGTTTGAGCTCCTTGTTAACCTCACTATCAGCTTTAGAGTATCCCAAATAGTTCTGTATTTTTTCTCTCCTTATCATTCAAGCAATATCCACTTATGAATATGTCGAAAGGCATATTTTTCACATGTAGAATATGTTTGAGCTCTTTCTCTCTGAAAACCAGCTACCCACTCCTACCATCTGTTTCTTATACTTTCACCTGAACCATATGCTCAGTGGCTCCTCTGATATGACTGATGCATGAGTCATGACTTCTCCTTGCAAAGGCTAGGTTGGTTTTTCCTAGTATATCATGTTTTTCTCTTTTATTATTCAGACTGTGAAATGGAATATTCCTACAAATTTGCTCTTACATAAATAGAATTTATTGGTTTGTAGTTGTCTGAGTTAATCTAGAAAATCTTTTAAAATTTGAGTGAGATGTATGCCACTTTCCATTCTTCAGGTAACACAAGTCATTTAAATCACAGGTTATTATTCACAGATAATAGTTAGTAGTTTCTTATTTCTGTTGCTTAAGAATTCCTCATGGAAGTAGTCCTGTGGACTTATGTTCTGGTAAAGTGTAGCATTGGAGAAGGAATCTCTCTAGCTTCTTCTGCAATAAATGTTGACATGGAATTAATTTTTAGGGTATTTTTTCTCCAACAGCCTCACCTTGGTGAATGTCCCTTCTATAATTTGATTAACTGTTGGACCCACATATTTTACAGAAGACATTTCCTTCACAATTTAGGAGGAAATATTGTTTTAATATTTTTACCCTAGCTTTTCTCATGTGTGTTTTCACATGTTACCCCTTGAGTGTTTTTAAAAGAAGAAAACAGAAGAAATTCTTTCCTGTGACAACAAATAACAGAGGTGGAGAGGAACTTTGGAGATTTTAGCAGAGAGGAGATAGCAGCAAAGTAGTTCTTGCAGGTCAGCTTCAGAATCCTGATTTAACAGTTTGCCATTACTTTGCCATTTTTACCAACAGTAGGACAATAGTGAGACTCAGGACACTTTTGTTCACCCAGCCATGTGCAAATTGAGCAAAGCCTTTTTTTTTCTCATTCCTCCCTTCTTTGACCTCTTCTTCACCTTGACCTTGATCCTTATATCAGCTCATTTGAAAGATTGTGGTTGGCTTTTCCAAGAGTTGCAACCTGTAGTCATTTAATCTATAAAATATCAGTCCAAACAAGTTGGCAAATTTAACAGTCAGTGAAAACAAATCTCTATAACTGGAAATATGAAAGTGGCATGATAAGAGACAGGATGACCTAAAATGGCTACTGCTAAAGAAAATCACTTTCAGCAGTGTGCTTGCAGGAGCATGAATAAGGGAGAACCATTGTGTGTCAGTGGTACTATGGCTTCCAAATTGTAAATGAAACAAAATATAAATTATCTCATGAAACAAAATATAAATTATCTCATATAAACAAAAACACATGACAAAATTCAATATCCTCGTACCATTACTCACAAGCATTTTCTGGAAAAGTTGTTCTTTTATGAAAGGCTTATATAACAATTTCTGCCACTCTGTCTCCCTCTTGCAGAGCTTTACAGGAGCTTCACACTGGAAATCACTCCCCAACAGCTTATTCACACAGATGCTATGCTGTGTGCTACAAGCCCTTGCCATGGATATTTGGGAAAGGACTGGTGCTTTCTTAGAGACCTAACTTTCAGGGAGGTCTTCTGCAAAACCGTGAAACTAATCTGAACCTTACACTTAGTTCAGGTTTCATTCTCTGACCTTGCATCACAGATCCTATGAATAAAACATTGTCCTTTCAGTGCAGTCTCAATAACTGGACATTTTCTGGGTCCATGGATTTGTACAATGAGATATCTACTCCAATCTGTGTACATAATGCTCCAATGCCTGCCAGGAATGGCTGCAATATTGACGCCTTTCAATGTAGATCACATCATTCACAGAGCAGAGTTCAATAAAATGATACTGTAGTTAACAAGTTTTATAACACAAAGTTACTTTAAAACATGGAACTAATCAGAAGGAAGCCTGTTTATGCATGTCACAGTTACATTGAATTGTCAATAAATAAACAAAGATTTGCTTCACCTATTGTCATGTAGATCAAGTAAGTCATTAAACTAAACTAATGAAGCTTAATATATTTGACAGGCAGTTTTTATGGAGCTCTCTCTTAATGATATGTTTGCTTTTCTTTATAACACCAAGAGACTATTATCTAGAAAGCAGCACATTATAGCCCAAAAGCCTTGAATCCACTGCTTCTCTCTTTATCCCTGGCTCACACTGTGTAGCATTTACACTTACATTTTCACAGAGCTCTACTGGATGAATAACATTACTCAGAAATGAATAAAAAATCCAGATAAGAAATGCAACAGGAAAATAATGTGTCCATTGCTCTTTAGTTATGTCATTAGATAGCTAGTGAGTTAAGGATTTTTGATCTGTCCTGGAACATAAAAATTAAGGCTAAATTCAGCAGTTTCACAATGCATGTTCTTTTGAAATTTACCTTTTTCATGAGGCAGCACAGAATAAACCCATTAAGAATGTTTCAGAGAAAGCAAACTCATATATCTTCTTGCAAATCTACAGAAATAAGGTTACTGGGTTATGTTCATGGATTCACAAGTTTGATGTTACAGAACAGAAAAATAAATGGCAATCTGGTTTCCATTTTCATCTGAAAATGGTAAGAAATTATGCAGGAAGGCCAACTATTAGCAGACCAGCTCCATTTGCTATTGTTCAAGCTGCTCACCCATAAACACCTAGAGCCAATGTAGATCTCCCAGGGCACGAGACACACATCCAGGACACACAGCTGTGACACTGCTCTAAAGACAGACCAGTACTTGCACAGTTTCTAGAAACCATATCACATCTCCTAGAGCATCTCAGATGGCATTAGGTACTCCTGTTTTGGCTCCTGAATGCTTTCTGCATTCCTGTGCTTGAGTGAGGGTTCTTCCAGAGGTTGATACTTAATTTTGACTGGAAAGGAACAAAATCTTTCTTAAAAATTTTCACATTTCACTTGGTAACCTGTACCATAAACTACCCAATTGTTAAGAAAATACTTTTGTATTTCTACTTATGTTGTTTAAGTCGTATTTTGTGGGGTTTTGCTAGTGTTAATATCCTGATTGACTTTCTCTTCTCTTGAAAGTACCAAAATACTTGAATGTTAGTACTCACATGGCTCTGGGATCACTTAATGTCATTTCATTCAAAAGAAAATCTTGTCTGGTCTTGGACAAAATATTCTTTTCACACAAAATTTGTTTGGATTGATGTTATGGGTTCCATTGATCCAGGCTGAACCAAAGTGGTGTGATCGTTTGTGGAATACATAAGTGTTTATATATATATATATATATATCCCATTTTTTCTGTTAAGTTCTTGTCTAGTTTTAACCTTTAATTCAGCTTTGAGTGTTCAATTTAGAGCAAGAACTTGACACCTTCTGAGTCACTGTTCCTGGTGAGCTCTGATGCAACTATACTCTGCTGATGGTTGCTAACTTTGAAGAATTCTGTACTCAGATGGAAACAGAAAACTGAAGTATGAAATTTCTTGGTGAAATTTCATCAGAATATTATAAAAATTAAAATAAAAATTAAAAATCAAAACAAAAGCACAGTGTAAAACTCTCAAATGCAAACTCCCCAAATCAGTGGAAACCAATAAACTGCCACATGGAATCTGATAAAACTAAAAAGACTGACCTGAAATGGTGATTGTATGTCAGATCAAAACCAAAACTTCTGTGGGTGACAAAATTCTGCAATAATGAGAGTTTGATGACTTCCCATCTGTGTAACTTTCCTGCTCTTCTTCTGCTGCATACTCTGTGTGTGTGCACATCTGTATAAGTTATCCTGCTGAGATTAACTCTTTACAAGGCTACCAGAAAAGTTTATTTCTACAGTCAAGTGAATAGGGGATGTAAAAGCAGGAGAGAGGTTCAGCACCTGATTTAACAGCTAGGGCAGTTCTTTTCTATATCTAGATAGGTGGACTATGGTCTTCTAAAATGACTTCAAATAGCATCAGACATGGCATTAAAAGACACAGATTTTAAAAGACTCATTCCACAGGCCAAGGAGACTTAGGTGATCATGGAATCAGTGATTTGAGATGATCATGGGAGTCTCTTGTTCCCATAGAGGTCAGAAGGAAACAGGCTAAGTAAAACAAAACAAGAGAAAACTTAAGTGAAGAAACAAAATTAAAGTAAGACATTTCACTCTAAGCTTTCAAATGAAGAATATCTAATGAGCTCATGTGGGTTTGGAACTTCCAGGAGAGCAAAACTAAAATTTAATTAGTTCAGAACCTGCTTCTTTAATGACTGTATAATCACATCTCTGAACAGCTGCTGATTGAACCAAACAATTGCTATGATGTCAATGGCATTCTTATTTAAGACACCAATATGTGGCTTCTTAAGAGACTAAAAGATGGAAGGAAATATTTTGTATATTACCTGAAGTAAAGTTTCAAAGAGACCAGCACAGATTTTTTTTCCATCAGAACAATTTTCTGATAGATCATGCAGTTTTTGTAAATTGATATGCTTCGTGGGGCTGTTTCAATTAGGTTTTATGTCTTCCAACCCCGTCGAGAATTGCTGCAGATTGCTTTGCCCAGATTAAAATATTTCACTGAACTAAGGAACCTAAAACATTTTCTTTTTAAAACTTCTTGAAATTGGCCTGATTTCTTTGTTACATTAAGAGTTTCTTGTGCCTGAGAACTGGCCTCTGCAGAATTTTCCAAAAACCAGTACAACAAAGCTGACCACAATGGGCAAAAGCCCAGTCACATAATGCTGAGAGCATCATGCAAAAATCTGGTGCAAATCATAATGTAAAAATCCTCTACAAACTTAAGGCTTTATGATCAGCTTGAAATTTTGACCACCGATGACTTTCAAGGACTTAGGCCACTGTGTGACAGTGTGGAGTATTCAGTTAACATTGAGTGCTGCACATAAAATACACAGATGCATCAGAATGGAGTTGTGTGCTGGGCTGTTGAGGCTTTAGTACCATGAGTAACAGCACTCTTTTAGCAACCTCTTTCAGCCTGATGTAAATATGGTGGTAGTCAAACACAGAATATCACTGATTTTCAGGCCTGAAGCAAGAAGTCAAAAGAGGCTGTTCAATGCACTTGAAATTAAGGTTCATTGTTCAGTACTAATTATTCACAAAATATCACTTCCCAGATGCTTAGCCTGTACATTTACCATTGTTAGGAAAACAACCATTATGAAAGCTCCCTGCCCTTCAAATTATCCTCTAAAACATTCTAACATTTCTTTTCCTGTTTTGGACCATAGAGAATTCTTTACACTGGAGCCTTAGCTCCTATGAAAAGAAACAAAATATTATTTATAAAGTCTCTTTCACTAAATAGGGAATATACTCCAGAACTCCTATAGGATTAATTCAAAGTAACTGAGATTTTCATTTAGTATAAGCCATCTGAACACACCATCCCAACTCAAAATGGTTCTGTGAATCTCTATAGCCAATCTGGCTGGTGTTTTTCTCATTTGTAAATACTTGCCACTGATGTCATGCAAACTGTTGTCAAATTCCCTTATGTATAAAGAATAAATATTGGTAGAAGTTCAGTATAAATATTGTGCAATAGGTACTAAAGAAAACAAACTCTGGATAAAAAGTGTTGGCTTGTTTCAAAATTTCTATGACTTTACAATAAGAGAGTTTCTTTATTTTCTCTGATTAAAAAAGAATCGGTTCTGTTTACTATATAGCCATTTACATTCTGGCTTAGGATTTTCAAGAAGAATAAAAGTCTGTTTCCATTAGCACTAAAAGCATAGAGAGACTTTCACCCTAGAAATGTCAGGCACCATTACTTTCTGTAGAGTCTGAAAGCACTGCATCTGTTGTTGTCAGAAATGGGCAACGTGTCTATCCAGAGAAGAGCAGTGAAGCCTGTGAAAAGAATTTGTAGAAAGCCAGGCAGCGTTTTTATAGATGACAAGTATCAGTAGTGGTAAGAAAAATCCCAAATTTTCCTTCTTTAAGGAAGAAACACATGATTAAAGAAGCTACTTGAGTTATTTGTTTTGCAAGAAGGAAGAGCAAATGCTTTGTATGGTTGAGACAATGTGTTTTCCAAAGTTTGCAGCACACTCCAGATACAAAAGGTAAACACAATATTGGCATGTGGAACTGCACTTCAAGATGTACTTCAAATTACCAGTGTTGACTTGAGATAATCCATTTTTGTTGCTGCTGCATACTCCTAAAAGCAAATTTTTTCAGAAAGATATTATGCTTAAGAATCAAATGCTAAACTTAAATGTTCATGAGAGAGCACCAAATGAAAATTCCAGAATTATTAGAATGTAAAATTAAATATTTACATAAAATTTTAATATTTACAAAATTCGCATTCATGTAAGAGACTCATCTTAATTCTGATAGAGATATTAATATATCTAAAGCTTTGTAAGAGTCTATTTGCATTTTCTCAATAGACAGATGTTGCACATGAATGAAGTTTTATAGAACCCATGTCTTATAATAGGCCAACGTGGACTTAACACACAAAAAATTATATGGTCCAGCAACATACATATTTAGATCTGCCCTGATGCTTAAACAGGTTTTAAAACACAGTATGTATCAATACAATAACATTTTGTTTCTCCTTTTTATGGGTTTAAAAAACCCCAGATGTACATGGGAGGGCTTTTATTTTTTCTCAGCTATTATTATTATTGCTATTATTATTACTAAATAATATTATTAAATTATTTTATTCAACAGATAAAAATGTCAGTGATTTTAGATATAAAACCATATCTGTTCCAAGTACATCTGATGACAGCAATTGCCTTCATGGTCATGAGTCATATCAAAAATTTTTTTGCAAAACTAGGAAATTCATTCTCTTTAATTGAATTACACATACTTCATTTTAAATATAGACTTACTTGGAAAATTCCTGTAATGCAGCTCTGACTACCCACTCAATAGTTTTTATTAGGTTTGTGTTCAAAATAAACATAGTGAAATGAAATTCAGAAATTAGTAAAAGGAAAGGGTAATGCTGAAAGACAAGACTCCCCTGAGAGTTCAAATAAAGATTTAACCTACTCTTTTTTCTTAGTCATTAAAGAGAGTATGATAAAGAGCACAAGACCACAGCACTGGTAATCCAGTGTGAAGGACACTCTGGATTGTGCCAGGAACATTCCTTGACAATCACATGAACTCTTAGCATCTCACTTTATAGCTTGTTGGGGAAAGAGAATCTGAATATGGTCATTGAATTATATAGGTTGGAAAAGTCTTTTGAGATCATCAAGTGGACATGTTCCAGCACCTCAATGTCTTTCTTGAGGAGGCCAAAGCTGAGCACAGCCTCATCATCTCGATACCGCCCTGCTCCTGCTGGCCACACCATTTCTGACACAGCCCAGGAAGCCAGTGGCCTCCTTGGTCCCCTGGACTCACTGGCTCATGTTCAGCTGGCTGTTGACCAAAACCTCCAGGTCCTTTTCCACTGGGCAGCTTTCCAACCTCCCTGCCCCAGCCTGTAGCACTTGGCCTTGCTGAACCCACACCATTGGCTTTGTCCCATCCTCTCTGCAGAGCCTTCCTGTACTCCAGAAGAGCAACACTCCCATCCCAGCTGGTGCTGCCTGCAAACTGACTGAGGGTACACTCAATCCCCCTGTCCAGATCATCAGTAAAGACATTAAACAGGACTGGCCCCAGTACTGAGCCCTGGGGAGTGCCACTGTGACCAGCTCCCAACCAGATTCAAATCCATTCAGCACCACTCTCTGGGCCTGAGTTTTACCAGCCAGCCAGATTTTTACCCAGGGGAGGTAGCACCCATGCAAACATGGACAGTCACTTTCTCCAGAAAAATTCAGTGGGAGCCAGTGCAAATGCTTTGCGAAAGTCCAGGTAGACAAGTCCAGCCTTTCTCTCATCCACTAGATGGGTCACACTGTGGTAGAAGGTTGGTCTAGCAGGACCTGACTTTCCTAAACCATGTTTTCTGGGCCTGATGCCCTGATTGTTCTGCACATGTTGTGGGATGGCCCTCAGGACTGTCTGTCCCATCCTTCCTGACCTTACCAAGCACAGACATCAGGCTGGCAGGTCTGTAGTTCCCCAGACACTCCTTCTGCACTTCTTGTAGATGGGTGCCACATTTGCCAACTCCGTGCTACATGGGACATCCCTGGTTACCCAGGACTGTTGGTAAATGATGGAAAGTGGCTCAGTGAGCCACCAGCTCTCTCAGATTCACCCCTGGGTGAATCCCATCCATTCCCATGCAGCATTGTGGGTGCCTGAAGTGTCGCAGCAGGTCACTGACCATTTCCTCTTGGATTATGAGAGTTTCATCCTGCCCCCATCTCTGTCTTCCAGTTCAGGGAGCTGGGCAACAAGAAAAAACTGGTCATATTAACTGGTCTAAATGCTGGTATTGTTAAAGACTGAGGCAAAGAAACCATTAAATGTCTCAGCCTATCTCTTATCCTTTGTTATTATGTTCACCCCCCACCACCATCCAAAAAAAGAATGGATATTCCCCTCAGCCCTCCATTTGTTGCAGGTATATTCATAGAAACATTTTTAGTCTCTTTTGCAGCACTATACAGATTAAATTCTAACTGGGCTTTGGACCTTTAGTGTACTCCCTGCATAACTTCACAACATGAGCTGCCTGCCCCTGCTTCCAAATATCACATACTCACCTTTTTACTCTGTATTTTAGACAAATTTGTTCAGACAGGATTTCTTCTTCCCTTCCATCTTGTCTTTTGGCACAGGGGGACAGCAGGCTCCTTCACCTTCAGGATTTCCTTCTTGGAAAATTTCCAGCCTTGCTAGACTAGTTTGCCCTTCATGACTGCCTCCCAAGAAACTCCTTAACCAGTCTCCTAAACGGTCCAAACTCTGGAAGTCCAAAGTGACAGTTCTGCTGATCTCTCTTCTTATTTCTCCAAGAAGCAAAAAATCTATCATTTTTTTTATGATTTCATGACCACTGTGCACCCAATGACCTCCAACAAACACATCACCCAACAATCCTTCTCTGCTCACAAAAAGTGGGTCCAGTGGCTGCCTCAACCTCTGTGTCAGGAAGTTTTCTTCCATACACTCCAGGAACCTCCTGGACTGTTTCCTCTCTTCTGTATTGTATTTTCAGCAGACATCCAGTAAGCTGAATATACAGAGACTCACTACTACATAATAAAAGTTGCATTTACTTCACAAGGCCCAGATTTTACTCATTGTGTCTAAAACCACTAGTAAAAGCTATTCAGGGTCTTGGTTAAGCATTGCTAAAAATTATGGAACCTCTCTGTCGGGTCATTTAAGAAAAAAAGTTACAAATTCACAAGTGCATTCTGTGTTGAATGTATTATGGTAATTGAACTGTCATCATTGTGTTGTCAGTACACATCTGTGTCTAATTGAATTTCATTTCATTGCAGTTTTAGCCATAAACAGTATGTGAAAAGTCTTTCTTGAAGGACTGGGGGGACTGGGGGATGGTTTCTGTAGCTTTTCAGGTTTCTTGAGGGGGTTCTTGGGGGGCAGTTGGGGTATGGTTTCTTTGGTGGGGGGGGGGGAGTTTTGATTTTTTTGTTTGTTTGTTTTAGTGTGAGCTGTAACCAGGAACACCAGAAATGAGAAAATATAATATTTAATAAAATTAGCCATGTAGCTATGAATTTCAAGGAACTTCTGATTTTAACTGATTCTTAAATTGATTTTTCCTGTCACTATTACTAGCATTGATCCAAGTAGAAAAAATTTACTTGCAATTTTCCATAGTAGATCATTTTAAAAGAGTTATGTAGTTTGGGCCTGAATGCCACATGCAGTAATTCATAGAACAGCAATCCATATGCTACACATCTCTGTTAATCTGTCAAGTGAAAATGCTAAACCAGGAACAGATGAGAATGCTAGATTTATTATGACAATGTATTTTGGATGCCTTCTTTGCTTTTCTCACCTAAAAAATTCTAAATTCTAGATACTATTCTTTGGTAAACACTTACTCATTATTTCCTGTTCTTTCCTGGTGAAGATTGATCTGCTCTCACCAAGACTATCAGCAGACTGCTCAAATTACCAGTTTAGTATTCACTAAAGGACATCCTTTAAGTAATGCAATACCTAGTACTGTCTCTAAAGAAACATAAATTAATTGAGTAGATGATAAATACAAAGGTAAATCTGCCTGGGAATAGATCTGAAAGTATTGCCAGTATTGCTTTAAACTCTTGTTACAAATTTAAGTTACAGAAAGGTGAGCAGAATAGCACCAGAAGAAATTTCTGGCTCACTCAGGCAGACAAAATTACTTAACTTTAAAATCTGAGTAAAAGCATGAGTATTGGTGGCTGCATCAGTGGTTGTGTCTGGCAGAAGTCAGAAGGGCACACATGCATGTGGGTCAAGCAGCTTCCTGTTCTTATAAAAAGTTAATCTTGCTATAGATTATGTGAAACAAAAAGGATATGTGTTTTTCCTTGCAGCAGTTATCCAAGAAGTCTTCTCTTGCCCATCAGAAACCTGTAGGATCCTGCACTTCCTCTCATGTGCCCAATGTTTGACTTATTCATTTTTGTAAAAAATGTAGTTCTTTTTATTGTTTTCAGTTCAGTCTCAGTTTAAGGAGACAGCAACATCCTAACTGAAGAGATAAACAGTGCTGGTCTTTCTGAACTGCTTGTCACCATGCAGTGAAATTAACAAGGCACATGTTGACAATTTAGATTTCTCACTCAGCTTTTCACTAAGCCATTCACTTATCAGGTGCTGATATGCCTGATTAAGACCCATTGCAGTTCCTGTGATGACTTTTAGACATACCTTCACTTTTCCATCCATCAAGAGAGTGAAGCTGTACTTCCACTTAGTTCCTTATCAGTCAGTCATGGCTGCAGGCTTTATTAATGCAAAATAATTCTCTCATCCTCTTGTCTCCTGACATCACTTTCCCCTCCAGTTTAATGGTGGGAAGCAATGAAGTAACAGCACAGATATAGTGTGTGTCAGATAATCGTGGTAACTACCAGGCATCCAGATCATCAGGCCTTTCACTGAAGGAAATAGAATTACTGATATGAGAAGGCTGATATCAGATGAAGATGCTTTGTCTAGGAGAATCAAAATGAGCTTTTACAGGTTAGGAAGAAAGATAGCTGATGAAAGTGCACACTAGAGAACACCTATAAGTCTGCTGAGGAATATAAATAAAAAAACAAACAAATAATGAAACCAAATGTCAAGATTTATACACAAATTGTTAGCAGCTTTATGAAGCCTACCTATGGAGTGATATTGGAATATTGCTGTATATCCATTCCACAGCCATTTTTCTTGACATTTTTTTTCAAATAAATAAAGCTCTTTTTCTAACTCTTAGCATTAGAGGCATACTTAAATAATAGCTTTTACTAGAAATAGGTATTTCTCGATGAAAAATAAGACAACAGAACATTAGATTCCAGTTCAAACACTCAGAAACCAGAAAATTCTGAAATTAAGTATACTAGGAAGTGGTTCTGAATTCATTAATTACAATAAGCACATAATATTCAATTTTAAAACAGCAATTGTGATGTAAATGATGTATACCAAGACAATTTTTAAAATGTCTTTTCTATTATTTGTATTTTAAGATACTGAAAAGTTTGGTATAGAGAACGTCCATATTTTTATTAATATTAAACATTTGAAATTTTCATGGGTATTTCAGAATCCAGGTCTGCTAGTAATCAAGTTATACCTTGCACTGCTTTATTCATACCCCATTTTTACTTTTTACCCATTTACCCATTTTATTTATCCCATTTTTATGCTAGAGAAGTCCATGACTGAAAGATCTTACCCAGTGGAAAGGATTCTTTCTGGAGTGGGTCTTGAAGAACAGCAGTGCATGGAATGGAGCCATACTGGAGTAGCTGGTGAAATATTGTATCCCACTGATGGTTAGACTCTATCCCATGGAAGGGCCATCATGTTGGAGGAGAAGAGTATAAGAAGGAGCAGCAAAGAAGATGATTTTTGAACTGATGGTAACCCCCATTCTCAATCCTCCAGTGCCACTCAGGAGGCAGAAAGAAGCAGAAGAATTGTGTGTGAAATTGGGACTGGGAAGATGGCAGGGGAAGAAGGGGACCACAGGGGAAGAGTGGGCTTATTTTTTGTTTTATCCTGTTCTTAGTTGTAATTGAATCACATTATTTTGCAAAGTCAAGTATGTTTTGCTAAGACAGTAAAAGGGGAGTGATGTCCCTCCCCTTATCTCATTCCGTGCACTTTTTCTGCCCCTGATGAGGTAGAAAAGTGATCGAGCAGCCTGGCTGGCACCTGGTGACAACAAACCAAGGGATCCGTAGATAGCTGCTCAAAATGAAAGGCAACAGATTGTCACTAAAAGCAAAATAGGTCAATAAATCTAACTAAGCCTGATAATCCTCCATCTAATTTGGTGAGTTTTGCTAATTGATTTCCTTCAACTTTCTTTTCTTTTTTCCTTTTTTTTTTTTTTTTTGTCATGATATAACACAAAGAAAAAAACATTTATGTTTGTACACTTGAAATACTGGATCACCTAACAGGATAAGCCCCAGTGCCCAGATTCCCAGCTTGAAGGAAACAAGAGAAGAGATCTGCATCAGCACACAGAGGCTTGGGCTACAATATTAGAAAAATTACAACAGGCTGCATAAACTTCCCTTAGGAAAGGTTTAGGACAGCTGATCCCTGTGAAGAGGTAAAAGATGATCTCTGGAACGTATTTTCAGCTGTGTTTCCTAAGATTTTGGGAAATCTAATGATAACATCCATTTCTATGAAACAATGGTTTCAGAAGGTCAGTGAAAGCCTAAAAGTGAAGATATCATCACTGGTGAATGATATGACTACTGAAAATCTAATCTGCAGCCAGCCTGCAACTCTCCAGCTCTTCTAAGTGAACATTTTTATTTAATTTCAGCTACATTTTACTTTCAAAACTCAATTCACCCACAGTTAAGTAGCTCACATTCTAGGTTTGTAAATATCTTGTCTGGTAAATGCAGGAGAGATGCTGGCAGCAAGCATCCACCTTCAATGTTTTGATTAGTTCTGCTTGGCTGTATCATCAGTTGACTGAATGTGAGATTGTGCACATTAGATGGAGTAATGTCTTTATGGTGACTTGGCAATTATTTAACCACTACATTGTACCCCATCTTTCTCAGATAAATAAAACAAATCTGTCATTATCCATCCAGAATATGAAGGAGTGATTACTGCATACATATAATTAATAAAAAGACATAATAACACACTTTTAATATGCTTCAGGTTGAACTTGCAAAGTAACATTAACTGTGGAAAAAAATTCAGCAGACATTTTGGTTTTCAGGAAGAACTGTTCAAAAGTGCTCAGAGTCTGATGGATCTTGTAGATATTCTGAGTCTCTAAATCAGGCCCCACCTACTGATATCAGTGGAGGGAAGGAAAGGATGAATTCTGAGTGTTTCCCTAAAAAGCATGCAGAGCTATTCAGTAACTTGTAAAATACTGGGATTTTTTTCAAGGGGTGGATAAACTAGTTCTTCAAAATTGCTGGGTAGAGTGAGACAGACCATGACTCTGTCACAGCAATCAGAACATTACTCTGTATTCCTCTGTGCTGAAAAGATATACAAAAAATAAATTGTGGGTAAAGTATGATATTTTTATTACATTTATGTGTTGACCCAGTTGAATTTTAAAGGTCCCTCCCTTTCAACTAAACAACTCCGTGATTCTATGATTTCAGCAGTGTATTCACGCTTTTTCTGAATTCCTTTGCAGATAAACCCTTGAGCCTGGAAGGTGTGCTGGTTCTAGGAAATCAGGCAAGCAGGGATAGTGACTGTGTCACTGAGCCACCTGATTTGTAGCTGAGCTGCAGTGCTCACCTTTGAGATATCTGATCACCAGATGAGGAGAGGAGAGAAGCTTCTCCTAAACCAAGTTATTAATTGGGTGTATAGGGAGACTGACATCTCAAATTTGATGTGTTGGTAGGGTTTGTCCTGTCTCTTTCTTCCTTTCTTTCCTGTTTACTTGCATTCTCAGGCCATAATTAAAGCATTGATTGCAATAACTTGGGGTTCATAGAGTACTGATCTAAATGCAGAAACTGTTTTCTGTGTTCAAGTGTTCATTCTGTATCAAGTGTTCATTCTAAAGTGCTGAAAGGACTAATCATTATCTACATTAGGTTTAACTTATCTGGTCCATCTTTCATCTGCCTACTGAGTTTATTAGGATTTCATAATTGTAAAGGAGCTTATTTAATCAATTTTGTTAGAATTGTCTAAAAATGTTTAAACTTTTCATACCCTTCTTTTTGATCCATTGTGACAAAATAAGACAGATGAGTTCTAGAAAAACACATCAATATTTTTAATAATCTTTTAAAGACAACAGTCTTCAAGTGTTTGAGTGCCTACAGCAGCTGTAGATATTCAGTCACTGTGTGTAGGTGGGCTCCCAGGCTGTGCACAGGCTTGCTAAAGACGTGCAGACATTACCTGTGCTCCACAATCCTCCTTGTGTGTAGTTGCCTGGAGGATTGGCACTGTGTCTCGTGTCTTTGAGAAATGCAAATATTTTGGGGGGAGGGGGAAGAAGAAAAAAAAAAAAAAAAGAAAAAACAAGGGTATATTGTTGCTTTAAAACTTTAGAATCTGGCAGAAATATAACTAAATACTTCCCTCTTTGTCAGTGTTCATTTTAATGCATTTTTGGAGATGTGGCAGCAAATTAAAGTCAGAGAGATCAGTGCAGTTGGAAATATTTAATTTTCACAAAGTGGAAGTACTGGGCTCCCGTGGAGTCCAAAAGCCTGGAGTTAACATATAGTCCCCAACTTTGCTTTCATTTAAGTCATTGGCAAAATTCCCATTGACTTCAAGTGAAGTAGCATTGGCCCAGTTTCAAAAAAGGAGTATTATTGGGTTTAACATTTTAAACTCACAAACATAAAGAGCAGTCTTAACATTATCGTGATTGAGAATTTTATTTTCAAGTGTATTTGACAGTATAGTCAAACAAAGAAATGCAGCTTATCATTTAAACTTTCAGATTGATAGGTTGAGGAAAATGGGAACTGCTTTCAATTAAATAATGCATTGAAAAGTATCAGGACAGAATTGGCTTTGACAGACAAGAAATACTCATTTTCTCATTGTAGTCCATTCATTGGTTTATGGCTCCAGAATCCTCAAGCAAATATCATAAATCCGCATGACATCCTTGTGTGTTCTAGCAGATGTTGTATTTGAGTCCCAGAGTCAGCTGAAAGATGTGTTAAAACTCATGTAACCAGGCAGCTTCCTGTCAGCCACCCATCTGAGAAGTCTCAGAAGCTCTAGCAACTACAGAGAGGTTTTGGATGAAGTTACAAACCAGAAATTGGCTCCAGATTTGTCCACTACAGAGGAGAAGACTATGTGAAGTACAGCTGAAATCACCCACAACAAGATAATCAAAAATGCTTTTGAGATTTCTGACATTACAGCTGTGAAAAAAATCGGTTTTAGGGGCATGTGTGGAAATACCAGAGCTAAGAGCATTGCCAGAATTAAAAGCTGCTCTATCCAGCTCTGTCTGCACTGTTCACTGAGTGATGGAGTTTCTCAGACATTGTCCTACCTGTTGCATCTTGGGGGTTTTGCCTATTCTTCAGTTGCACAAGTGACAGCTCTTGGCAGACACTGCTTAAAATGAAAGAGCATCAGAGTGCCAGGTACTCCTGAGTACAGGGAATTGAATCCTGTTTTGAATGTAGGGAGAGTTTAACGAGAGAGGAGGGGGCTGCAGGACTCCTGACCCCTGCTTGAAGGCTCTTCTGGAGGATGTGGCTGTTTGAGGCTCAGGTGCAGACTCCAGAGGTGTGGGACTGCTCAGCTGGGTTCATGGTAGCAGCAAGCAGCAATGACTTCATCACAAGGAATGGCTTGACTGGACCAGGCATGCCTGGCTCTCCAGACTCTTCACAAAAAGGGCTCTCAGAAGGAGCTTCTGCCCCAGCCTGTCCTGTGGAGCCTCTGGTGTCTGTTTACCTAGTGTTTCTAGCTGTAATGACTTGTTTGGGGTACAGCTGGGTTCAGAGGATCCTGTATCCAGAGGATGCTTTTCTCCCTACACCAGCATGCTGGAGACAATGAGTCAATGGGCTCTGAGGAGTCAGTCAAGCTCTAACAAAAAATACACTAATATTGGAACTGTTTTCTTCCTCTATGCCTTAGATGTTGACTGGGTTCTGTTTGTTCAGTTATGAATAAGATTTCTATGGTGTGTTTGGTTTCCTTTTGTGCTATTGAAATAAAGGAAACAGAAAATTCAAAGGCAGTCAAGAGTTGCAATGTTATATCCTGACTTCTTAGAGCTAAGGGATTTCAAAGAAAATACTGTGAAAAGCTTTAGATGGTGGCTTGTGTACTGGATGGGCCAAAGTGTGAGCAGGGATTTGGGCTGCCAAGAGCTACAAATTCCCTGTTTGCTTTCAAAGAGATGGGGGAGGAATGACTTCCTACTTTCAGAAGTGATCAGGCACTTGATGTGTTACAGGTCTGCCAGAACCCCTAGCAGTCATGGACAGATACTTAACACTGGCCACGAGAATACGAGAGTATGAAAAAGTTCTCAGAATTTGCTTGTTTGCCATTAGAAAGAAATAAAAAGTACTTTTCTTATAATTGGATAATGAATAAACAAATTCACTGCAACATTCAAACTTCCCAGCACTTGGGAGTGGAGTTCAAATTAAGTGGATTAAGTGACTAGTGATTGTAACAATAACTGAAAAAATGTATGATTGGTCAAAAAATGAACCCTAGCACACTGACTGCTGAAAGAACATGATTGTATTTACAATATGGAAAATGAACATGTTCATCCACTGCTCTCTACCACAGCAATTGCAGGTGTTGCAAACATTGTAACTGAAAGGAAATTATTCTGCTAATTTTTATACTGACAAACCCATTCAAATAAACAATAACTGCAATTTACCGTGTATCCAGAATATTTCTTCTCCAAAGACATCAACAGAGAGCAGGGAATCTTTCCTTAATCCATCTGGTTTTGTATTTGTTTATCATAATACAGAGGGGTCGTGCTCAATAAACAGGTTGTTTTAGAAAGTTAATAACTCCTGAGTTATTTGTTGAGACTTGGTGCCTAAACAAACACAGAGACATAAATGAGTTGGTTCCAGGATGGGGCCATGACCACATAACTCAGTTTGTAGTCCAAAAAGATAAAACTCCTGTAAAGCATTATCTTTATTTCAGAGTGTGATGGTGAATAATTTTAATATCTGTTTTTCAAGGCTTGATTCTCTTCCACTAAATGGGATGTTTTGTCACTGAACCAGACACTGAATGGTCAGTCAGACCATGAATGAAGCTTAAAAAGAGCTAATGCAGAGTGAGTATTCCTGAATGTTTTACAGCATTATACACTTTTAGAATATACATTTTGAAGTGTACCTGTGGCTTCCTAGAAGTATTCAGTGCCTGTAATGACAGGGAAAATTCCAGGGTGAGATTGACTTTGTTTTTTCCAGTTAAAAGTGTATACTTTCTTGGTGACACAGAGTATAACCACTGAGAAATTTTTGACAATTGTCTTTGAGAAGATGACAGATCTTTCCCTAAAACACCAGTTTTAAATACTGTCTCATTATCTACAGTTGATGCTCTCACCATTCCTTTTTACACCATTTTTCAAATGGCTTTTGAGTCAGTGCCTCACTCCAGTAGCCATTGTCTCTTTGAACACTCTGTTCTGCCTGGTGTCTAAATTGCTGACTTCCCCAGATCTAGAAGATGAATTACTGCAATGGAAAATATTCAAACATCAAAATGGCTGCTGTCTTTGATAGAAACTCCCTTAAATATTGGAAGTGGCCTAGGCTAGACATTCCTAGTATTAGCAATGAATTAGAGAAATCAGAATTGTGTTTACCATTTAATATGTTAAACACTACAGAGCTGGGATAAATGCATCAGAAAATACAGTGTGTAACTTCCTTACCTCCCTCTCTGTTCTCTTTTGCAAGAACTGTTGTTTACACTGATACTTCCTGTGTTGATACAGAAGTTATGCTACCTCTGCTGGCAAATCTGGCTATTTTAATCTGTTTGTGTTTATGTGTTGACACAGCAAAAAATGTGCATGGTACATCCTCTGGTGGTAACACTTGGAAACATCAGTCGGGTGCACAAGAAAACTGACTCCAGTTTCTGCCTTTGTGTATTAGAACTGCTTTTCCCTGTTTAGACAGAGAAAACATAGTGGGCAAGAGGGGTCAAGGGGAGTTGCTGGAGAGGAGAACACCTTCATCCCAGGCTGGGCTGCCCCAGGATGGGGTCACAGAGCTGCTCACCATAAGAGTTCAGAGGGCTCATAGCATAATCATCTTTTTCACCCCTCCATGCCATCCTGCCACCTCAAACAGTTTTTTTTATGGAGTAGAAGCAAAACTGTGGAAGAGGTTGGCTGTGGGTTTTTTCCTCATGCCCAAGGAAACTGCAGCAGCCCTTTTGAAGCACTGGCACTCAGACAGGTGAAACCAAGGAGGAAGGTACAGGTGACTCCCTGTTTTAATACAGGACTATTGAAGCATTTTCCACAAGGATGGATGAACCTGACTGAGTAGAAGACGTGCGCCTGGCCTTTGAGAACCAGCACCATGAGGTCTCCCCACCTCTCTCTTTGCTGTTTCATCCCAGACTGCTCAGGCAAAACTCTTTCTCACCACTAGAAGCCAGTGAGCTGCTTGATGTCACTTATGGATTCATAAAGTACACAAGGAATGAAGAAAGAACTATGAAATAGGTGTGAAATTATATTAATTTAAAATCGGCTAGAACACAATCATATGAAGAGCATGTGTAAATAGCTCTTTTTCTGATTGGAAGGTTTTCTGTTTTATCCAAAGCATAGTTATTTGCTTTTTTTTTTTCCTTTTTATCCTTTTAACTTCAGGAGATGGGCAACATACTAGAGGTTTTACTATTCTACTTTTCCGTCCAACAACAAAGGGGGATTAGTTACTGTTTAATCAGCTGCTTTAGTACCAAGACTTGTGGATGAGATCCATGAAATTAAGTTGTGCAGGTTTTGCCATTCAGCAGAGTTCAGAGTACCAATGTCAAATTTCTGTCTGCCAAGGAAAGCCCCATGAGGGAGGCACAGAGATCAGGAAAGAGGGAGATCAGGAACCATCAGGAGGTGATACCAGCTGGGATCAGTAGCATCTGGTGTTCACCTGCATCACAATCCTCAGGTGGGATGGTGGTTTCTCTGCACTACAGAGATGACAGACACAACAAAACTAGGAAAAATTTCTGGTGCAGAAAATAGTGCACATGAGCAACAGGCTTTTTTCAGAGGACAGGAATGTCAATAAATGCAACACACAGCTTTAAGGCAGGCAAAAGGCTGTTAGGCACAGAATAAATCTCTGTGTCACTGCCCAAGGGCACTGCCATGTCTGTCCATCCCCAGGGAGGTGCCTGATATGGGACAGTGTCGCTCTTGCCCCTGGCTGATCCTGGATGATATTGTGGGACAGGAGCTCCTGGCAGGCCCAGCCCTGCCACCCCAGGGAGCTCTCATGGTTCCCTCCTGCACTGCCACACCCTGAAGGACCCAGGAGGGATGGGGACAAGGCAGGGGGACAGGGGGACATAGTCACTGCAGCTGAGTGCAGTTAGCCTGGAGGAAAAGCTTTCTGAGGAAATGGGGAAGGCTCACATGGGAAGATCTCTAAAGCAAGTTATACATGTACCCATCAGCTACTCTCCCCTCAGTGCTGGGATGGGACAAGACATGGCAGCTCAGCATCCCTGTGTCTTCACAGCAGCAACAGGCTCATGTAAGCAAGGGGAGACTTCCCCTGGGAGCACATGCTTCAAGGTGCCTTCACCCCAGGAGGGCACACAGCAGGGTGGATAAAGCTTTATTTTGGCTACCCCTTGATGCCTGTTCATCAGGGAATCAGAAAGGACCCAGCAGTTCTATTAAGTCTTCCAGCTCAAGACCTGAGCACCTGGATACAGCAGTGAACCTTCAGACCTCTGTCAGGTGGCCCTGCCTGTGTCTTCCAAAGCAAATGTGATCTCATTGCAGGTATCCTTGAGCCCATATATTTCTAGCCATACCATCAGTTCTCTTTTTTAAGACTGACAACACAGTTAGGCAGAAGCAAATCCATTTTGTAGGAACTTTCTGTGAATAATCAATATTTAGTGCCTGCAACTCTAATACTGAATTATTTATTTGAGAATTTAAGTATTTGAAAAAATATCAAAGTCAGTTGTATGCTGGGCTGCATCAAAATCAGCATGGCCAGCAGGTCAAGTAAGGTGATTCTGTCTCTATAGTTCATTTTTGTGAGAGCCCCACCTTGAGTACTGCTTCCAGGTCTGAAGTCCCCAGCACAGGAAGGACAATGACCTGTTGGAGCAAGTCCAGAAGAGGCCACCAAAATGATCAGAGGCATGGAACAACTCTCCTATGTGGAAAGGCTGAGAGAGTTGGAATTTTCTAGCCTGAAGGGAAGACTTTAGGATGACCTAACTTCGTCTTCCATTTCCTGAAGGAAGCCTATAAGAAAGACAGAGACTATTTACAAGAGCAAGTAGTGACAGAGCAATGGCTTTAAACTGAGAATAGGTTGATATTAGATATTAGGCAGAAATCCTTTACTGTAAGGGTGGTGAGCCACTGGAACAGGTTGCCCAAGGAAGTTGTAGATGTCCCATCCTTGTAAATGCTCAAAGCCAGGCTGGATGGGCCCCTGAGCCCATCCTGGTTTAGTGAAAGGTGTCACTGCTCATGGCAGGAGAGTTGGAACAAGATGACCTTTAAGGTCCCTTCCAACACAAGCCATTCTATGATTCTGTACTTAATCAAACGGCATTATTAGAAGGTCAAACTATTAGATATTCTGAATACTAGAATATCTTACTACAGACCTGGATAGAGTGAAGCTTGTGCAAGTGTACAACAAACATGATGAGCAGGCAATAAATAACTTCCTGGCCATCTCTTACTGCTCAGACATGACTTGGGTGAAGTGGTATGAAGGGGATAGGTCCTAAACAGAGCTTTGAAGACATGAAGTATTTAGACCATCCCTACTGACTGTCCAGTACATAAAGAACATCAAAATAAAGTATTTTTTTGCATAAAAAACACACATTCTGGAGATCTGTGAGTTGAGAAAAGAGAACAGACACACATTTGTCCTGCAGCTGGAGCTGAAGGACTATCAGAAGTGAAAAAACACCCAGGAAACTTATTTCTGGGAGGTGATGTTTGAATGTGCACAAAGGTAGGTTGTTTACTAAATCAAAAATGGGACTTGGTCATTTTTGGAGAAAAGCATAAACACTTTGGCCAAATCCAATCAGTCGACCATCAGGTGCAATGAATCTTTTGCAATGAAGTGGGTAGAAAGTGATAAACATTTTTCCTAAGAAGTCCATATGTTCTATGTCTTAAACCTTCATATTATTTATTTATTGCAAACTTTTTAATGTAGAAAGATCTTTGTCACTCTCAGTTCATCCACAAAGAGTTTTCTGTGTCCCTGTTGGAAGTAGTGTTGATGGCTCTACACTTAAGACCTGTCATCTGATTTCAGTGTCAGGAAAGGTTCTGGATTTTTTTCCATCAATTTGTGCATCTGTCTTCCTTCTTAACTTCTCACTCAACTGGGCCCCTAATTGTATACCTGATCTGCAGGCATACAAATGAATAGGAAAAAATTCCATCTCACAAAGTTCAGCATTCAAGATTTCCTCTGGCAGGAATAAGAGCTTTTCCTTAGGTTGCTCTCTTTTGCAGCAGTAGGGGCCATGGTGCTCTCTTAGACCACATTTCCATCCTGAACCTGTCTGAGGCACAAGTCCTGTAAATTTTTCTCAAGCATGCTCTGAGTCCAGTGGCCAAATGCTGATTTCAGCTGGCAAGCAGCAGGCAATGGAGTTAGCCAGTGTGGCAACCACCAGCCACAGCTGTCTCTTATCCATGGCTGGTGCCTTCCTGCTCAGGGATCCAAGCCAAGACCCAGGCTGAGGATGGCTGTTTCAAAGCTAAGCAGTTTGCTGAGGTTCTGTGTGAAAGTGTGACTCTGTGTGCAAATCCCAGACAGGTGCTTCCCAGATGATGTGTTGACTGTACTGTCCAAACAACATTGTATTACTGGATGCTTCACATATTTTCTGCCGTGGGGGTCTTGATATTACAGGATGACAGAAGGATATTGAACACATTGTGGATTAATGAAGGAAATTTTATTGTCTGGGTCACTCAAGGATCAGGTGAAATTACCCAAAGGACTCTTTCTGGTCTTAATAGCAGGAAGTTCATTACTTTGCTGACATTAGTGTTACTGAGGCTGTAAATAGACAAGATGGTAAACCTGTTTTAAGATGCCTATTACAGGATCAAAAACCCTGTGGCCATATGACACAAAGCACTAAAACAACTTCAGTCTGTCAGTTCAAATTTGTTCCAAATATTTTGAATTCTTAGTACAACTTCAATCTGTCTTGACAGATCAGTTTTTAGCTCATCCTGCCCACTCTAATTTTATGCCGAATACACATCATCTGTTTACCCAGAGTTGGGATAAAGCCTGGCATATATCCACACACTGTACTCTGGCTAATTCATCAGAAATATGCCTGTGCCTCATTCACATTGGATTTGTACCACAGGCTGATCCAGGAGCACACAGATCTTATTCCATGGAAGCACAGCCCGCGTGAGGCCTGTTGACAGAAATGGTATCTGACAGAAAGAATCTGGGAGGAAAGTAAAAAGTATAAAAGCTGGAGGAAAGCTGATGTGAAAAAAGAAAAAAAAAAGAAAAAAAAAAAAGATATGTGACTGGAAAGGGTAATTAATTAATTAATTAATAAACCATAGCATGTGAAACAAAATATTTGAAAATCACACCAACATTGCAGGTAGTGCAAACATGGTTACACACAGTGCCAGATGTAAAGCACTGAGGATACAGATGAAAGGCAACTCAAGGTGAGGCAGAAGGTCAATGCAAGCTTCTCAACTTGATGAAGGAATTACTGGATGAATTTCTTTTATAAAGACCAAGCCTAATAGAGTGAACCTTTCCACTTTAATGTTGGTTGATGATAAATAATTGCCAGCCACTGTGGTGGTGCAGCCTGGTTGCACACACAGACTTGAGTGTATTTTTGCCACAGCTCTGAAGGCAGGACTGTGCTGCTGGCTACAAACAAGAACATAACAAGAAAACGAGAAGACTCTGTCTGGAGAAGGGGACAAAAAATCTAATTAAAATCGAATTAAAGACAAGGAGATATAAAACCTCACATGATCTCATTAAATTAGCAATTGAAAAATCCTTGAGAGCAGATTTAGACTTGACTCCAATTCTTGCCATGCTCTAGCCAAATGTTTTCCTTTTACAGGTCCAGCTGCTTTGATTTGGGTGACAATAGTCCTATCCCTGAATGTAGATGTCCACTACAGCTAAAATGCCAGCTGAAATTTTTTGCTGGAAAGGACACCATGGTTTGACTCTTTTCTCTCATTCTTCTGGCTGCCAGGGAAAGGGACAGGTATAAGGAAAGTGAGGGGAAGAGAGGTGCCTCTTCACCTGGTCTCTTGTTGCCCAAAATTGAATATATTTTTGGTTCTTTCTTCTTAGAAACTGGTAGGAAAGAAGCATTATTTTAATAATTTAAAATCAGTCTCATCTATGCCTAGATAAATTTGTTTCTATATGAAAACATTCCCAAAGTAATACTAGATTGCTCTATTTAAAATGACTAATTACCAAGAGGAGGTGTGTACTCCAGATCACAAAGTCTTCCTATTAAGAGCTGGTAATGTTACCACATATTGTCACTCTCTTCATTTACAGGACAACTGACAGATACTTTCTCAAAAACAATTCCTTTTGCTTTTCCCTCTCTTTGAGAAATAAAAACAATTACATAAAACAAATGTAAAATGCAGGTTGGCTATAGAGGAACTGGAGGCTCAATGAAAAGAGAAATTTAGATAATATAACAGAAGCCCTAAAAAACATTACTAAAACTGATTCAAATTTAAAATCTCAGTAACTTAGTGTATTCTAACTTAATCAAAACTTAATTGCATTTCAGAAAAGTTCTAAAAATATCAAGAAGGGCACTTCCTTTTCTTTCAGGTGGAACAAAGACCCATATTCCAAGAGCTTCATTGAATCCTTACTTTTGAGACCCTAAGATTGAGTACACATTTGTCTCAAGACAAATAATCTTCATGAAATAATTTCAGGGACTTTGTGAATTAAAAAAAAAAAAAATACAGTGAAGAACTGCACAGTCTAGAATTCCCATAAACAGCAACAGGATTCTGGTCTAACTCAAAATGAAGTAGCAATGACATTTTATTGGTTCCATCATTTCTGAAAAAGAGAAAAATTTCCTCATCAATCTGTCCCTAAGATTCACAAATTTGACACTCGCTATTAGGAACAGTGAAAGAAAGTTTCTGCAGTTTGTAAATGCAGGACACCTATCAGATCTTCTTTTTTTCCTTTTATGAACCCCAAATGAAAGTGGTACGTTAACCTTTTTAAAAACAAAGTTAATTTTGATATAACACTAACCACAATTGTGGGAATCAACTCTAAAATAAGAATGAATGCTTAATAATAGATTCAATTTTGTTAATGGGAAACTGAATGTATGAACTATTAACTTATTAACTTGCCAAGAGATGCAAAGAAGCATGGAAAGCCTTGAATGCCACTTAAAAATTTTTGGGAAAGGGTGAATACTCTAATATCAAATAGTACACAAAAAACATCTGTGCTTTCCAGCCTTAAATGTTGTGTTTGGGAAGGAATTCACAACAGCCAGGAAAGATGGCAGATCAGGAGAAGCAAGAGAAAGTTGTATTTTGGAACAACAAATAAAGGCAACATGCTTAAAGTGTGAAGAGGCCTTTGGAGAGAGGAGGAAGAGCTCCAATTCAAGGATTATAGGACACAGTTAATCTGCCTCTGTAGTGGTGCTCACTTGAGACACTGCAGGTACTGCCTTGTGTAAACCAGTAATTTTCACAAAACTTCACAGCCTTCACTTACTCCCATGAACTCAGATAAGAGGGACCTCTGAAGCTGGGTATCTAAACTCAAGCAGTATACGCTTTCCAGGCACTAGCAAAGGCCCTGAAAGCACAAGATTCTATTTTTTTCCCATCCTACTCTTGGCATTTCAGCACAGCCAGCACCTAGGAAGGGCTGCTGATCACTGTGCCCTGGGGAAACCGTGTGAGAAAAGTGTTTATGCCAAACAAGTCTGTAAACTACTGCCCATGCAGAGCATGCTAAGTCTGGGCTGTTCTACAGTGCAGGAAAATGTGTCCTTGTTTTAACACTGTTACTACAAAGCAAGCACTTGGGAGAATATCTGTGGGCTCACAGTGCTCACAGCTCACCTTAAATTTCTTAACAGCTCTGATTCCACTGAAATCAAACAGATGATGATCCATTTTGCAAATAACAGGCAACAAAAACTGGTGGGACTTCCTGAAGAATTGGAGCCTGCACTGGGACTTACTGTGCTCCTAAAATCACTGGTGGCCCTGCTGTATTTAATTTCTGGTATTTGTGAATTTTATCTGAATAGATGTGATCTTTACATATGGCCTAATCTATTATTTACTTTCCAGTTTTAACAGAAAACAGTAATTTTCAAACATTTAATTTTTCTTGCAGAGTATCTCTTTGCCCACTGATCCCTCCTTGGGCAAGGGGCATAGGTCAGAAAAAAACAGATGCCAAATTATGATACAGAGAGACACACACATCTGCAGATACATGTTTTCTTTGTTTGGTTTTAATGTTGGGGAACAAACCCTGCCTGAAGCTCTATAGTATGCAGACATCTAGTGGTTGGATAATATAATGCAATTAACACATCTTTACAGGACATCTGTAAAAATTTTGTGCCATCATATCATCATCTGAAGGCCTGATACCTTGGCTTCTATTAAAAACAGATTATTTGGCTCTGCAAGAACGTTTTTTTTCATTCATTACAGCCCTAGTCACAGGTATTTTGAGATGCTCTGGCCTCATATGTTTCTAGGATTCAATTTTAAATTGTGTGGAACTGGGGTGGTCAAAATGTAAAATCAGGAAGATTCAAAATGCTGCAGCACTTCCACTTAATCACAGCCTATAATTTCACACTGAGACTCGTGCATTTGGTAATCATTAGAGCACACAGCTCTCAGACTCTTTTGTGTTTGGTTTTTATTTTTCTCATGAGTAAACATCTCCTTATCTATATGAACTACTACATGTTTCTAAGCCATTAATAAATCTTTCAGCTACCTTTGGCTTGCATTTTTTTTTCTTTTTGCTTGGCTACATATAGGATTACCCAGCTAAAGAGACCAAGCCATTGCCAACTTACAGTCCAAGATAATGAAACTCACTTCATACAATAGTGCACCAAAAAGAAAAACCCTGGTATCTTCACAACATGAGGCTAAACATACATTTCCTAGAACTGCTTTATACCTGCTCTTGAAAATATTGCTGACGTGGTGTATCATACTCAGCAGTATGTGTTCACTGACTTATCACAGCTTTCATCTGTTTCATGCTCACCATTGTCAGATTTTTACATGGGAGGCACTTCAGAAAGCACTGTAGTGTATATTTATACTAAAGCCTAAGGGAGGAAATGAGTTTATGTCTATGTAAGATCATGTTGTTTTTTTCTCCATCTCAGACACAAACATCACATTTAACAATAAGTATTGGAGTTCCTTATGTGCTCAAAGCCCCAGCCTTCTCCAGTGCTTTATAAAAGAATGGACTTCGTGTTTTATTTCTTTACCAACTTCCATCTCAGGAGATGTGGAGGGGGTGGGAAGGTAACTCAACACAGGGAATGTGGTGAACAGCCAGGGTTTTGGATAAGGTTTGCTGTCCAAGGACAAGCAGCCAATTCCCTGTCACTGGTGGGAAAAGTGCAGGAGAGAAGCAGTCTCAGGGAATAAGGCTGGCTGGATGTGGCTTCTGATCACTGATTTGGGAGTTGGCTGTGGGTTAGTCAGCTGGTGTTACACAACCCAGAATGGATCACTTCCAACACAAGCAAGTTGAGATGGAAATAGAAAAGTAGTATTTCCAACCATATTCCTGCTAGTGAAAAGAAGAACACTTAAGGAAGTTTCTTAATGCTGTTTTTGCTTTGTTATCTTTATACTTTATTTTTCTTTGTTATTCAAGGCTTAAACAGCTCATTGTGTACTTTATACAGCAAGCTCTTTCCAAGTTCATCTAATATTTCCCTTCTTTTTACCTCATCTTCAGTTGTTTCTCTGATATTTGGGGAGAGGAGGCCTCTTTGGATGGAGGTCAGGCTCTGGGGAAGGCTGAGCAGAAGAAAAAAAGCTGCCACTGTCTCTGTAAACACAGCATGGGGAGAACACTGTGAGAAGAATTTGAAGATAACTAAACAGAAGAATCACAAAAAATTACCTAGCACTGAAAAGCAAACCTTGCATTAGAAGCAATTATCCCAACAAATCAGGGGGAAGACTTGAGAGGTGATCTGACTACTGAGTCAATGCTGGTATTTTAATTTGCAAATAAGCCTAAACTAAGGTGCAGCAAGTTCTCCTGACAAGGACTACATACATTGCAGGTCCATGTGAAGAGTCTCTCTCTGACAGGGCTGACTGCTGGGTCTTTTTCTTATACCTGGCACTATACTGATAATCTGTGATCAGAGTGGAATCCTTCTGCGACAGAGAAGTATATGCAAAGTGATTGCAAAGATATGTTTTTAATACACCTGAAGCATTTTAAAAAGTACTGTATGAGAGAAGGCCATGAAAAAGTAAATAATGTCTTCAGAGCAAGTCTTGAACAGCATTCAGTATAAAGGACTTGGGGCTGTAAAATGAATAACAGGGAAAAGGAAAAGGAACAGGACTTTAACATAAATTCCTTAAGCAAGGGGGGCAACCAAATCATACAAATGCCAACAGACATAAATTCCTTAAGCAAAGGGAGCAACCAAATCATGCAAATGCCAACAGGGCTGGTGAGCTGATGCTAGGCATACAGTCTTCAGGCTGAAATATATTAACTTTAATTAGAAGTTCTACAATTCTTTTTAAATTGCTTTTGTTTTAAAAGTAGTTGTTTTCCAAAGAGAAAAATACACACATATAGATGTGCTTACAATAGCAGCTACAGTTTCATAAATAAATATGCACATAAACCTTTCCAAAAGCATCCTGCATGGTCCAGCCTCAGGATGTGTAGTGGGTGCTTCTCCAGCTACCTGGCATTTCAGCAGGCAGCACTGATGTATAAAGAACACATCTCAAAGCAAACTCCCAGCTGATGATGCCACTGTGAAACCCACACAAGAAAGAAAAATCAGGCCAAAATCTGTACTTCTTCCATAATTCTCAACCCCTAGAGGATTTTCCCCTTTTTCTCTAGTCATCATTCCCTCTGAGATTCCCCCAATTTCTACAAGAAAGGAAGCTTCCCTTCATTCTCACTGGAATGGATGTGACAACCATGACAGGAATAGTTTGCCCAAGGCCATTACTGCACCAGTGCTGTGCCCACTGGTCAACCTCAATGAAGGTGAGTCTGTGCTCATGGTAGCTGCACCCTGGCAGGGTCTGGAAAATGGTGATTGGTGTGACTTCTTGTGAACCTGCATGTGCATGGATCTCCTCCCCTTGTTCCTTACGCAGTCTCAGCAAAATTCAGCTGGAATTTCTCAGTACAGTTATTTTTTCTTTGTGCTGTCCTGCTTTTAAGCGCTTTTATCTCCTCAGCAACAGTAGTCTTCAATTACTCTCTGAGAGTCAGGGACACAGATGAGTCAACCTTTAGGATGCAGACCAGGATGCTGCCAGGGACCACTCCTATTTCCTCTTAGGCTCATGTCCTACCTCACATCTGTTTCCATACACAGCCACTACCCCACGCTTGTCAATGTAATGTTTGGGAACAAGCCTATCCTTTAACCCACACCAATTTAATCCTGTTTGTCTCCCAGGTATATTTTGGGATCAGGCCTAGAATTTATTGGACCACCTACATATGACTTAATTTTCACACAAAGGAAAGGTGGGAGCCAGAGCAAAAGGCAGCTTTAGGGAGGCACAGTGTTTTCTAAGAAGATCCTCTAATTTGGATAAATGGGAGCCCAGGAACACAGCCCAAAGTGCAAAGCACATCATACCATGGTTTTAAGTCAAACAAAGAGTTTAAAGGCTCTAAATTTTTACTGAGAGCTCCAGAAAACTACAGAGGAAACTGAAGAACACATCACCTACAGATGGATGATCACTGACAAGATGCATCTGCCCCAATTCACCTTCCTTCTCTCAAGGGCTAGTTTTCTTCCTTCCAAATACCTTCCTACAGTTTATCAGAAGCCTGTGGAACCAGTTTTTGCCTGATGAAGCACTAAGTTGCTTCTAAGTATTATGTCATTGATTTCATGACCAACAAGTGTGCAACTGCTAAACATCTCTTGGAAACTTATAATTCACATTTCTAATAAATTATGCCCATTAACATTCCTCTTCAAAAATATTTCCAGAAAGCAAACTGATTCCAAATTTTAGTAGCTGTAGGCTTAAAGAAGAAATTAATAATTTGCGGCCTTACACTACCCTCAGAACCCTCTTATCAGTTTTTATGATTTCTTAAAAGTATTAATACAAAGGCAAGCATGTGGAACTCCAGTTGGAGAGTAGTAGTGCCTTGCCACACTCAATAAAACCTCTCATGGGTATAGTATAACTGAAATAATACACCCAGAGCCCTTCCTGAAAATTCCTCCATGTGTATTCCTACCAAAACCAGAAAGATTAATTTAACTTTTCCCAGCACACAAAAAATGTGGGTTGACCAATCTTTAATTAGAATGGGTCTGTTTTGTGAATGAATTTGTTGCTATAATTAGATTCAGTTCTTAAGACACAAAACCACTATAAGTATTTTTACCAGTAGGTTTTATTTTTCTTTCAAAGCCAAGCCAAGGAAAAAGTCTGACAAGTGTTGAGACAAATTTACTAACTTCAATTCCTCAGCAGTAGTATTTATATGACTAGAATTTCGCTGCATAAGGCAATGCTTGAAAGAACAGCAAACACAGGAAGGGAGCACAGGAAAGGGAAATAATGAACTTTTTGGTGGAGACATTACATCATTTGCTTCACAATGTATCTGTATTTCACAGTCACAAGAATATCAGCTAGCTCCAAGATAAGGAACATGTTTATTTAGAGAATAAATCTAGTTCAGATTTCATCATAATGTCAATATTTGCCATATTACTACTACAGTTCCTGTCAGTTAACACTCAGTAGTTAATAATATTCTGTATGCAAAGGGAGAAGATCTGAATGAGCTGTGCATCAAACCTGAGAACTGTCAGGTTTGGAACATGGTTCACTCCACTTTTGGGGGGTTCGTTCATTGCTGGGTACAAGGAGACAAGAACAGATCTTCACCTGGCAGAAAACAGGTGAATTTCACCTCACAGAGTTTAATTTTCCCAAGATTTTAGTACCAAACCTGACAACTAAGACAAATTATCAGGCTCCTGTCAAAAACTACAGACGGTCCAGCCAGGCCATGCAGCAGAGACTTCTCCTGGCCTGTGGTATGATGCTCATCAGTGGGAAGCCAGGGCCTGGTAATCAGGTGTTGGGGTTGGGCTCTGGCTGCAGCTGCTTGGGGAGTAACTGCTGAAGGAAGAGCAGCAGCAGCCACTGAAGCTGCTACATGCACATTGCAGACACTGCAGGTGGAAAGTGTGGTTTTGGCCAGCACTGAAATCTTGAACCCACTGTATAGGTAATGGGACTATACTTCATTAAATGTGGGCAGGAGATGGGGATAACCCTAAGAAATATAAGTTTCTCTAAGCCCAAGGAGCACCATGCTGATTGTTACTCTGCTAATCCAGATGAACAGGTGACCTCATGGTGGGCTGCTTGTTTTACATTTTCTGTGCATATATTGCAATGGATGCTACCAAGGCTTATTTCCAAAGGAAGCACATGTTTCTGCAGTGCACCCAGTTACACACACATCAAGTGATCAGCAGTATCTGGTCCTGCTCACCCTGCTCACATGCACTGTTGTGGGTTTGCCCTGCTGTTTCTGCTGCCCCTATACACATATGTATACACATAAATTACTCAGAGAGCTTGTAACTTGTTCTGCAGCAGTAGCTTTCCCCATAACCCTTGAAAAGCTGGATTAAGGATGCCATCTGACTTTGCATTTACCATTTCCTGGCAATGACTTTGTGACTGATGATTGATCTGCTCCAAGGGAGTGGCCTCCCCTTTGTGAGCCCTCAGTTTGCATCTTCATTGTGCCCCAGACTGGAAGTTGCCATCTGTGCCTCTGGGGTTCTTCCACTGGCACAGATCTCTACAATGTCCCTCATGCTACCACAGGGGACCTCACTAACAGCTATGGCTCCCACATCAGTGACTCTGCCCTTCAGATCTTGGTGCTTCTCAGGAATTAGAAGCTATGAGGTTGACTGGCTGGTTCAGACTACCCTTGCCTTATCCTCTCTGGCAGGTAAGTCATGTGTGGCACTCCCCATGCTGTGCAGTAAGTTCAGAACATGCAGAGTAAGTCCCCAGACCACCATCCTCAGCAATGTACAGAACAAATAAAACTGTCATAATTCACAGGAGAACAAAGACTGAAAATTTTCTGCCTCAATTGAACACTGTATTGCAAAGTTCCATGGCTCACCAAGTAGAAATTAATCCAGACAATTGAGTTTATTGTTACATTGGTTAATTTTACTAAGTTCCAAACTCATTTTTTTAGCAAGGTTCCTAGTAATGCAAATGTCATTGAGCTTTATTCAGATAAACCATATCAAGTGCACATGTTTAGCAGAGAAGTGCTTCTTTCTGCCAAAAAATTAATTTTAAATTTGCATAATACTCCTTGTGAACAGAGTTTTTCTTACCTTTGTAGAATGCATCTCTCCTCTACAGAAAATAAGGTTACTGACAGAACAAGAGATGATATGGAATAAAAATAAATCTAACATTCAAAACAACAATGAATATTTCTACATATTAGCATTCACACCAAGCTTACAATCAGTACTATTTGGATCACAGATGACTACTGAATGCTATGGCAAAGTAGCTATAAAAGCAACAATAATGACAATTTAAAAATAGTTGACAGTGTGAAATGGAAGATTTAATATGTTTTCTTCTTTTAATGTACAGCCCATTCCCAGAATTTCACTGGACCATGTGGACAGACCAACTGTCACAGCTGTCTATCAAGGCTGAATTAGATGAAGACAAACAATACGGGCTTTGTGGTTCAACTGAAGCAGCAGTCTCAAAAGTTTCCATTTCTCATCTGCGGGCACTGTGGGAGCATTGTCTTCCCCCTCTCTGAAAAGAGAATGGAACAATTATGTTACTGAAATTCCTCCACAGTGGGTCTGAAAGACTGTTTATGTCCAGCCAGGGAGACAGGGAAAACTAAAAGCTGGGATTTCATGAGAGCAGGTGGGAGCAGTTTCAGGGTATATACTTCAGTGACATAATGGTACTGATTCTTCTCTCCAGCGCTGCAAGATTTACTAGCAATGGAGGAAATGGCAGTAAAAATGCAAAGGTAAATGCAGTGGTAAAATTATTAATTCGAAACAAAGTTTTACAATTGGCTTTCTGAATCAGTCTGGTAATTGATTCTAACCTGGTGCTCATGGCAGTAAACTAGAAAGAAAATATACTGGCCACAGAGAACTTTTTACCATTTACTATTTTAGGGGCCTTACCAAATGAAGTGCTTAGTACTGAAGTGCTGAGTATGGAAGTCAGGTGGGCTCAAGGGATAGAAGGCAATCACCCAATTCCTCCTAATAGCAGTAATATTCATTAGCAGCATTAATCAATGCTTGATTTCATGCAAACACATATTCATGTGCTTTGGCATAACCTTAAGAATCCAGGTGCTCAGGTTGTCCCGGAGGTCTCAGTTCAGAAGCAGTGAGTATGACATTGTCTGACTGCTTCATTCTGTTGTACTAATAATTTCCTTTTTTTCTTTTCCCTGAGGTTATCCTAGTGCTAACAACCATTCAGTGTATACACACAAACAATCTGAAAGTGCTTGCAAATGGTCAAATGGTCACCTGAGGCTACAGTGCTTGCAGGAAGAGTGAACACATTCCAGAGAGTTCCCACTCTGGTCCTGACAGGGGAAGGAAGAGTAGGGGTTGTCAGTAACCAGCAGAGCTGCTAAGAAATCATGAGATAATTTGTGTTGTGATTTCCTCATACTCCCTGGTTATCACTCAATAGTCCCCAAAAGCCATGTTGTCTGGCAGCAGCATCATTTGATGGTCCACTTGAAGAGCTTTCTACCAGCTGCCTCCTAAGGCAGGCTGTAAGCAGCAGGTTTTACACTCTACATAACAGGACAGAGGATTCCCAGTTCTTCCTGGGGCTTGGTATAAGGGTGTAACATAAAAAAACAAAACAACAACCAAGTAGTAATAACAAGCTATTCTCCATCTCTGGAAAAAATCTTGGCATGTTTTTCAGTGGGCTACTGATACAAGGGTGCAGGAGCCAACCCCTCCCTCCCTGAACCGAACAGAAAGTTTCCATTTCTGTGGCCAGAAGGTATTGGATCAGTGAATAAGACTGAACAACCCAAGTGAGAAAGTTCAAAAGAAGCCAAAATCTTTGTATTTTTAATGTTCCATTTAGGTAAACTAATACTGTGACACAGTGACACTTCCTCAATCTCAATTAGTGCTAAACTAATTAAGAAAATTGTTTTACACACTGCAGTGAGTAGTACTTCTCTTCTTCCTTGGATAATCCCTAGTGCAATGTAACGGTGATTGAGTATCTAATTACTCTTTAATTGAATGCACATTTTGTACATTTTTAAGCTATTTCAGGCTTAATGCTTTTAGTCCAAAAGTCAAAGTCAGTGAAATTAAGTTGAACTGGGATTTGGTACCTATTGTATTAATGAATTACTTTTTGAAAGAAGCCTAATTATGAGCCAGTCTGAAGATTTCAGCTGTGTTTGTTACACAAATATTTAATGCATTGTCTGACAAAAAACTGATTGTATAAATTGGTAGTGTTGTTATCCATTTTTACCCTTGCTTATTCCTGTTTAACAACAACTTTCCTACTTTCTAGTGAACTCATCTACAGATCAAATAACTATTCCCAAGGAAAACCTCCCAGGATCAGTGCCATAAAGTGTAAATACCTATAAAGTCTGAGAGTTTTTCACAATACCCATGGTTTGAAAAAAAATTCTTAACAAGGTTAATCAAAGCTTAGAAATCAATCTCAGAATGCTAAAAAAAATCATTATTTTTCCAAGAAGATTTATATCTAATTCTTTCATATAAAAATTGTATACATCTATATTCTTCACAGAGAATCTTTTTTGTACAAAACTGGGACAAATGGAACATTATATATTTTATCTCAGAAACAAGGAGTAGAAGCAGGAGCAAAGATAAGGAGCAAAGCTGGTATATTTTTAAGAACCAAAGGTCCCAATGTTCCTACAGCAATAGAGAGAACATATTTAAAAGAGAAGATATGAGAAAACTTCAGTGAACAGGATTATTTTTCAAAGTCTTCCAGGAGTGTTGAGAAAGTGCAAATAAAGAGACTATGGAGAAATTAAATAGGATGACCACAATAACAGGTCCTTCCATCTGATAGGGAGGATGTCCCACTGCAGCAGCTTTAGGTCAAGATCAATACACAAGATAAAAATCTTTATTCTGCTGCTTAAAAATAGTCAATCTCCTTTCTGGAGAGTTTTTCCACCTCATTTGTCTTACCATATTCATTACCCCCCTTGTCTCACACAATGTCCTATTATTTCCTTTATAGAAGGATCTTGCTTTCTCCTCCTTAACATTACGATAAATCAGGAAGTTTAAGAGTTAAAAAAAAAAAAGCAAAATACATGGGAGGCAAAACCATACAACACTGACAAAACATTACCTTTTATCCTACACCTTCCTAAAAACAGCACCTGAAAGTACAGCCAGGTGTGGATTTAGAGTGCCTCAGGAAAGAGAACAGAGTACCTTATCAAACCTTATCTTTCTTGAAATGCTTTGCATTCCTTCCACGATAAGATTAGAATTAATTGAATCAATATCAAGTTTTGTGGGCATTTAGCTACATCTAGCTAACTAAAATACACCTTTGTTTGTCTTGAGCTATGGGGATGCATAAATGTTTTTTAAAAAATTTTACTGGGTAGCACTGCTCTGTCATAAACTCTGGTCTTATCCATAAAACATTGCTAACAACAGCTAGTGCTGACATTCTGTTTGTTGAGTGGTAAGCATCAGCTGCAAATACATTTTCAGTAACTTGGTAATTTTCATTTGTTATTTGTTTACAAAACATGTCTGTTTGCTTAGCGAGACTGTGCATATTTTTCAGTGCATTTTCTTTATCCACACAAAATAATCAGAATTAAAAATTCCAATAAGAATAAGGATTTGGGCTCACCTGGATCTTCAGTTTTAATGGAGTAATAATGTTCTGCTTAACTCTGTGTGATTTCATCCAGGTAAAACAGAGTGCACTTCCAGAGCCCAGTTTGTACAATATTGGTGAAGGAGGAAGTCATATTGCAGGCTCTCTTCTCTGTACTCTACAGACATATGTACCATATGTCTGTACAGTATCTTTGATATTTGAGAGCCTATTACATTATATTTTACATGCACTACTCTCTTTTTCTAAAAATGGGTGTAGCTTTATCAACAATGATTTCAGCTTCCCACTATTTTGACTCACCCCTAATTTGCAGTATTTTCCCCATAACTGAAAATACCATGGCAGAGTTTCAGTGTGTGTTCAGACTCAACTTGTGCATTGTGATTGCTAATAAACATGTTGTGAGGTTGTTTTGTATGACAGGCACTCTGGGCTCCTGGCTACATTATCAGCTCCCAAGCAGCAGTCTATAAACCATACATGGTTTATGGTAAGCAGCTGGGAATTATACTCTCAAAACTCTTTTTATGAAAAGCTGATGATAACAGTGAATTATGAATAGGAAACACTGTGTGATGCTGGTGGAAACTCACAGGTCACAAAATTTAGGAGCACTTGTCAGCATGAAGTACCTTATTTGAAGCATAAGCAGGGACCTGATTCCTAGACTACCTTATGACTATTTTAGCTTTGAAAAGGAAACATAGTAATCTTTCCTCCTTGCTTCTTTACATGCCAAGGGATTTCGGCCATTTTTATTCCTCCACAATTTGTGTATTTCTAAGAAGAGCTCAGTAAGGAATTTCATAAGGACAATTCCAATATGATACTAACTCTGAAAACTCAAAATTGTTTTCTTTCTCATTTAGGCTTGATCACCTGCTATACTGATGCTCTGGCCTGGACACATAAGTACCTACCACAGCAAGAACCAGTCTGTGACTCTTGGCTGCCTCTGGCTTCCAAGTCCCTACATATCAGAGGTATGTCACATAAGCAACAGAAGCAACAGAAGTGTTTTTTTAGTCACTTATTTGAATCACCAGCAGTGGGGAAAAAATTTATGCTGATATTACAGGTTCACTTGCAATTTCAGGGCACACCCTACTCCCTGTTATTGCAATGAAGCAGTGGAAAACAACCTCAAAAGGCACCTGTTTTTTGGAGCTTTTGGTTGCCTGAAAGCTCCAAAAGTCTTGTTTTGTTTCCAGTAGGCCTCTGGTTATGGTGTTTGACGCTATGTTCTACAGTCATGCACTCAAGTGTAAGCATGTTCTCAACAATGTTCTGAAGTAGCAGCAGAGGGTGGGGCACTGGACATAAGATCTTAAATACAGAACAATATAAATATAGATATAGAAATATAAAATAAATATAGATAAAATATAGATTAAATATAGAGCAATAGCCAGTTTTGGTGATAACATGAAGTTCAGTTTCTTTAAAAGACTGAAACTTAACAATTAAACCAATCACCTTTTAAGCACAAGTTAAACTCATGGAAACAAACAATGACCAATAAAAAAATCACTCACTTAGAAGAATCATAAATAATCATATTTCAACAAATCTAGGAAATTGGTGTTTGCATTTCTAAAGAACTAGTGTTGATAATCTTTGTGTTGGGTTGATTTGGGTTTTTTAAACAGGAAAATGATAAGAATAGTTGTAGTAGCCTAATGATGCATGGTTGCTGACAGCTCATTCCAGCTCTGGACCTACACAACAGGAAAGGATAAAATCCCCAAGTATTAGAACTTCTGCAGAGCAACTTGTTTGTGAACTTCACAAATTACAAATGCTACTAGTAAACTGAGAGTAAAAACACGTGGATTTCTAATGTTAAGGTCCATTAAAATATAAATTTCACTGCAATCTGTTTAAACATAGAAATACAGTCCATAGTATTGCATCACCCATCCCATTTCTCAAAGGCAAGGTGCAGCTCCATGGCTCACTCTGGATTTGAATGTTCTTTCAATATTCTACAATCAGTCATCATACAATTCACAATTCCATAATGAGGAGAGTGCACCACCACCTGTTTAGTACTAGTTCCTTCCCACTGGCAATACCAGATTCCCTGTTCAGTATCCTGGGGAAAGGGCAACATAGTTTTGTTGCTACAACAGCTGCTCAGCAGCTCCAAAAGCATGCATTTTGCACTATCCATTCACAAACACACTGGATACAGTCACACATAGCCCTCTCTCAGTGCTGTCAAACTTATGCTGTACCAACTTCTCCTTGTCTGCTCAGACCTCTCAGTATCATACAGAGAGTCTCTGCAGTATTAGAAATGCAGTCTCTGTTCCTCCTACCCTAAATTACACCCTCCTTTTCCCCAGGCCTAGGAAATTCTTGCTATTTTAATGATGCAATTTAATTTTTTTCTCTAATCTTGAATTTACAACTAGGAAAAATTATATCAAGCATGTGTTTAACCTGAACTAATTTCTGCTATCATAATTCACAGGACATTGGATAAACTTGCAGCTACTTTCAGTCTGAGGTCTACCACAGATGTATGTGTATGTATGAGTGTGTAAATGCTCTTGTGTATATAAAAATTGATGCTTTCTCAGGAATTTCTGAATCAGTCATGAATGAAAAAATATTCAGGAGAACTTGAGTAATGTATGTATGTATGTAGATGGAGTAGGTATAAGACATCATCACACTTGGAGGATAATTATTTATGAATACAAAATACATTGTGTCTGAGATGGGGAGTTTTGACACAACACACTGGAGATCAAATTCTTTAGTTTACTAATTATTCTCAGAGGAAAGCAAATTAAATATATAACTTTAAAAAAAATCTATTCTTTTAGCAAATTGATTTTTAGAACAAGCTCTTACTGTCTTCTATTAAAAGAGCCTTGTGGATTTCAATGACTTCTGTAAGAAGCAGCTATTTGACCTCTTAGTAAACAGGAGCAATGCCATACACCTGCTCTATGCATGGAATCATGTGTACACACCTTGGTGTATAAAGGGATGGAGACATGTTGGTATGCCACACTGAGTTCATTGTCATTACAAATTCAAGTTGATATTCAAGTGTTTGAAATCAGAAGTCTTGCTCATCACAGATTAAACGTAAAAGAGGGGAAAGGCACATCTATCAAATCAGCTACATGTAAAGCAGCAAGAATTAAAGAGAGGATTATAAATCCACTGGAAACCATAAATAATGCTGTCTTCAGTGAAGAGTGCAGCACAGGAAAAATACTTATCCATTAGAAAAGCTGGCAAATCCCAAAATTCCAGCAAGCCTTCTGGAACAGCACAATTCACACACTGAGAAATAGTGTGTCAGGCCTAAAACTGTCAAATAAGTAGCATCTAATGAAATTGAAGATTTAAGATTTTTGTTGTTTGAGTTCTAAGAGTGGTAACATTTGTTTTCCTCACTATTAGGCTTTGCTGTATAACAATAGTAACTATAAATCTTATTCCAAGATCATCTGAAATTATCAAGAAATAGCTTAATGTCCATAGCAAGGGTTCTGAGCCAAGCAGGAAGTAAAAAAGAAACTAGCATTAACACTGAAGAAGTCACAGTGATATCCCTTCTCATTTCTTTCAGAAAATGGGAATCCAAATATCAAGTTCAAGCTAAGTCAGTAATGCACCCCAGGCAACAATGAAATTCTGCAGCTTTCTGGGCTGCACTAGGAAAAGCATTGCCAGCAGGTGGAGGGAAATGCTTCTACTCAGCACTAATAGAACACCTGGAGCACTGGGTCTGGTCCTGGGTTCCCCAGTTCAGAAGAAATACAGACACACTGGAGATCAGCAACTGGCTACAAGCATGGTAAAAGATTGGAGCACCTGTCATAAAAGGATGGCTGAGAGAGTTGAAACTGCCCAGCCTCCAGAAAATACGTTTCATCAGGGATTTTATCAATGTGTAGAAATACTTTATGAGAATAAGTAGAGAAGATGACACCAGACTGCATCTTCAGCAGCACCCAACGAAAGGAGAAGAGGCAATGGGTACAAACTGAAATACAGAAAATTTCATTTAAAATTAAGAAAAATCTTTCTCCATGCAGGAGTACACAGGTACAGTTTGCTTAAATACGTTAAGGATTCTTCATCCTTACAATATTCAAAACCCAGCTGGACATGGCTCTGAGCAACCCAAAGTAGTTAACACTGCTTTAAGCAGAGGAACAAACTAATAGATCTCCAGAGGCATCTTTCAATTACAACTACTCTGTTATTCTATTGCTCTTTATTCTCTAAATCTGAACTCAATTTTTTAACCTTCCATGTCTGAAAGCAAATCTGTACTGAGCTTTTCCTCCAAACTCCTTAACATCTTACTGGTTCTTTCACTATTGGGTATGATTTAAAGAGGTTAGAGATTTTTTAAACCTCTTTTTCAAAAGAAATGTATTTGAAAACTTCAGCTACTACAGGAGAGGAAGGATAAAAAGGTCATTAAATGGGATGTAATTTGGATGTATATCAAAAACCCTACCAGAACAGAATCATTAACCCCAAGGTATATGTATAGAGACATATGTTTTCAGCAGAAAAGAAGCAGAGCTAGGAGAGGCCAACTAGATAGCAGCTAACTTACTCTAAAACCCACTGGTTTAAAGAGAGCAGAGAAGCTACAAAGTTCTGTCTTGTCATCCTGAAAGCCCCCTTTAGAGATTGGCCAAACTTTATCTTCAAACTTAAGAGGAATATTTTGAGATCTGGGCTTTTCCATGACAGAGGAGCATTAAAAAAAAAAATAAATAGTTCTTTCCCTAGTATTACACACCATTGATATTCCATGTTTTTGTCAATTCTGCTTCTTATGCAACAAATTAGAACAAATTATATCAAAGATCAACATATGCCATTTGATCATAAGCCACAAAGAGTTCAGTTTTGTCAAGGTTTAAATCAAGGCTGAGGAGCAGATGTTCTGAAGCTTTGGGAGCATGGTGTGCATAGAGCCTGCATTCTGATTCAGTCAAAATTAATTAGACCTTTCAAACAACCTCTTTCTACTCCTGTGGATACACTTACACACACTTGATCTCCTTCTTTCCCTGACAGAGTAACAAGGTCATGAAAAACTAACATTCCTCAAACTTCAAGTGGCTGTGCCACACTGGATAGGAATTTAAAAAAAATACTGAAAACTTTACTGACAGGAGTTCAGCAGCCTTGAGAGAAGGGCACAGTGTAAGAAAATAAGTCAACAAGTATATTTGCAATTGTAATATTAAAGACATACCAGAGTTTTAAAATAAAAGATAATCTGCTCTTTGAAAAGAAATACTCCTCTTGAATCACTAGGAAGATGCTGCTCTGAAAAATATTACTTCCCCATCTACTACTGAGTCTTCATAGCAATATTCAGCTGATGCCAGCAGTTCCATCTTAAGGGACTTCCTTCCACTGAAGGAATGAATCTTTGTGAGGTCTGTGTGAAGAGTTACTGTTCCTCAACACCTTCCTCTTGGTGAAATGTGAGGATATCACTACAAAGTAAGCAGGATTGTTTCCTTCCCTTTTTACCTCTTTGCATAGAAGAAACATGAATAAAGCCATGTGATTTCTTTTTACACTTCCATTTTTTTAGCTCCCTAAACTAATGAAACCCTGATTAGCACAGTGCTACTTGGACTGACACACACAAAACTGAAAAGAGCTGACCAAACGAATTCCTGATAAATAATTCAATCAGGTGTAGAACAACAAGTGTCATTTCTTCTTGTGAGCTAGACTGTGCCAGGAGTCACAGTTCTTTCTCAGTGCTTGAGTGTTCATAATTAGTATGGCCCCACAGTGAGGACTATTACTTTGCATTAAAAATTCTATCATTTGAGAATTAAAACTGCAGATTATTTTGTGACGCGAAGCAGAGATAAATCTTATTATATAGAAAAAATCTTTGTAAGTATTGACAAATGTAATAAAATTTCAAACATGAAAGCAAAAGGGGAATTTTTACATTTCAATTCCATCATTGTAAAGGAAACTCTTTCATGCTTAAAATTCAAACTCAGTGTGTCAAGTAATTTCACTGTTACAGACTTGAATTACCTCCACTCGCCTGAGGGCATTATCACTCTCTGAGAAAAAATGTACTTTAATATTGCTACAATTTTCCCAAGTCACTTTTATGCTGAAGCTGGGATGAATTTGAAACATCCATTTCAAGATTAAAGTGACAACATTTGGTTTCTGCAAAGAACCATGTAATTGAGAATTGGTCTTAGGGATATGCCCAAAATTAAATATGGGAATGAGAAAATAATATTTTTAAAAGGTATCAATGTTTTGGGTTTTTTGTTTCATTTCTGGTATGCAGATATTAAATTGGGTTATAAAATTCCAGCAACCCCTTACTTCAAAAATGTTTAGATGCATACACTATATCAAATGCTTATGCTATATAGAAAGACCATGAAACTGTTGGTCACTATCCTAGTCAATTTAATAATTTCTATCATATGCAGGAGGAAGGATAATCTTCTCACTTCATTTTAATGGACCTATTTTTTGGAAGCACTGAATTGTCAATCTTTTTTATGAGTTATCTGCTGCCTGATCATTTGTTACTTCACATGAAATTGGGGACTGGACCCAGATCATGCTTTCAATGGGTTTAACTCCACAACAGAGCCTGACATGAACTAGAGAGGGCAAGAATTTAAAGTACAAACAAATATCCTTACACAAAATAGTGTATCAAAACCCTTTTAGCATGCTTTCCAGCATGCTTTTTTTTTTTCTTTACCATGCTTTCCAGATGAAACCCTAGATGAATCTGCTATTTTGCAACTTTGAAGAAATGTGAAGATAGAAAATCTGAGGCTTTTATATGATGTATTTCAACAGCAAATAGGGCAATGGGGAATACCCAATGTTTCTATTATTTAAATAAAGTTTTTTGTGGGAAATGAGAGGGGAAATTTTAAAAGCAGTAATTCTTATTGAAGAAAGCAATCAAACATATTCTTTTCTTGAAATTTTCCCAAATTTGCTCTCTTATTATTTGCATTAAAGCAGGATCACTTCATTTCAAAATCAGCCATACAGCTGGTGCCTCAACTCATTACTTTCAATGCAACAATTTTCCTCAGAATAATAGAATTGTTTAAGTTAGAAAATACCTTTAAGACCATCATGTCCAACCATTAACCCAGCATTGCCAGGTCCACCACTAAACCATGTCACCAAAATCACATCTATACATCTTAAATGCCTTCAGGGATGGTGACTCAACCATTTTACTGGACTTTAACTCTCTTTGTATCTCATTGCCAGGTTTTTCATTACAGTAAAATGTCCATTAACTTAAGTATAACGAGGATTAGGAGTAACTGTTGAGCATTGAGGGGATTTATTTTGTAACTAGTAGAGGCTGGGGTACATGACATGAGAAGTTTTAATAATTGAAGCAGGGTTCATGCAGGTTCACATGTGTATTTCTCTTATGTCCTCCTCACATTCTTGCTCTGTGAGTCAATGAAGGTGGAAAAGAAGCAGCAACTACTTTGATGAATGAAATATAAATTAGCCATGACAGAAATTAATTTTTTTTCCTCTTGTACTTTCACTGGAGTTGCCCAAAACTGAGTCTTGTTGGGAAAGAATAGCATTATACAAAAAAAAAAAAAAAAGGGAAAAAAAGAGCGCACTTCATTTTAGACTTAAGGGCCTCCTTCCAGAACTACTACCCTGCTTTTTTAACAGGGTGAAAAGATCCACCAATGGCTGGCCTTCTAGAAATATGGTAAGGAATCAACCAGCAAAATTTAGTAACTGGAGAAATATGCCACACAACCAAGGCATACTGTGTTCTTCCTCAACGCAGCAGGAGAAATTTAAAGCTACAAGAAGTAATTGTGATGCAAATGGCCATCATGATTCACTGCCTGGATGGTGGTGAATGACTTTCTTGCTTTCTATTGCTTTGCTTGCATGTATGGCTTTTGTTTTACCTATCAAACTGTCTTTGCCTGAACCCACAAATTCTCTCACTTTTACCCTTCTGATTCTCTCCCCCATCCCACCCATGAAAGTGACTGAGCAGTCTGTGGGGCTTGGCTGCCAACTGGAGTTAACCATGACATAACCATATTATACACAGAATGCAACAGAAATTACAAGACAAAATTTACAACTGCAATAATGTATCACAACATAAGCCAAAATTAAGTGCATTTTCTACTGTAGCTAAATAATTTCAAAGTTTTGTTTTTTCCGCTAAGATTTACTTACCTGACTGAAGATTCATCATTGTTCTTCCTCCTCTGCTACTGAAATGCAGCCCTGATGATTCTATCACTAAGTGGCTGAGTTGGTCTGAAGTTGTCTCCTAGGATTCCATCAGAGCCCTCTAAAAGTTCAGCACCTTTAACGTGAGTCCTCAGCCTTCGAAATTCCTCTATCTGAAAGACAGGAAAACAGAAATGAAGAAGCTGAGACACATTCTTCACCATGGAACTAATGATCAAAACCAGCTTTGTCCAGATAATTCTGCAGCTTTGAAAATTTGAGTGTTCATATTGGAGGTACCATATAGTAAGGTCAATATACATTAATAACATTTTAAAATAGTTATCAGCATTGTCAAAACATTTGAGATATAGAGAGAAACAAGAACTCTTATGCACATGGTTTGACAAACTTATCCTTTTTTCTTTTCACAACTTCTTTTAGGATCTATAACATTGGCCATTGCAGCTTATATCCTATGAATCAGCCTTACTGTTGTGTATTTAGGGGAGTAATTCCAGTCTTCTTCAAAGAAGTGCATTTCAGGAATAACTTGCTTTACTATAAATTGCTTTGAAATTCTCCTAGCGATTTACTTACTGCCTGAAACTGTTACTATCTTCTAAACCAGAATAATACTGAACAGATTCTTAGCTTTAAAGGATGTCTGTTGACATTTTTATATAGAAAAATACAGTTTCTGTGATCAAAACAAAATACTGCTTCAAAAGATCTGTAGGTGTAGATAGTCAGGAAGTCAAATAATGTAAAAAATAAACATAAAATATTTCAGTTGAGCCAAAACAAATATGTTTCTTGCTTATTTCTTTTTAAGATTTTTCTAAATCTAATCTGGTGTAAGGAAGCAGCTTCCATCTTCATCCCTCATATTAGCATCAAGTGCTGTGTGATAAAAGACTTTATGTTTCTGTTCACCAGTGCTCTTTTTAGGAGTCTGGTATTTTAACTGGTTTTTAGTCTGGTGTTTATTCTGGTATTTGCTGGATACAGCAAATGTACTTGATGGCTGGCTCCCCTAGCCTCAGCCTTTATACTTGTACTGACCCTGTGATGTTTCATGATGCAGTTCATCTCTAACTTGAAAGTGAAGATACACAGAAAATAAAATGAAGCCTGGAGTATACAATCATTTTAACATTTAAGACATTATAGAGTTAATTTCTCCATGAAAAACACTCTACAAAATATTACAGGGAGAATGTAAGCATGATTCCAGAATTAAATTAAATGAGGTACTAAACAGCAGGTAATGGCATTTTTATTCTTATCCTGCCTACAGAGAATACTTTCTTACTGCAACCTGGAACACAACTGCCCTTGTTGTTTTCTACTCTATAGTAGTACTGACACAGACTTATTTACTTGATTTAGATGCTAGCTCTTCTCTGCTTCATTTTCCTCAAAAAACAGTGCACTTGGAAATCAACACTCAGCTTCTGGCAGCTGAGATATAAGGCAACAGCTTAGACTGCAAAAATGAAAAAGCTCCTTGAAGGTGCTTTTAGAGGCAGAATTCTGTTATAGAAGATTGTTGTTGTTTTGTTTACTTAAAGCAAACTGAAAGCAAACCCACTACCAACTTGGAATTGAAAAGTCTTCAGAACTCAAGGGCTGGTAAATCACTGAAGGAGTTCTGTAAAAGCATCCTCTTTCACCATCTGAATCAACTCTGGAAAGTCTGAGATAATTGCAGTTTAGGAAGGAGCACTTTACAAAAATGTGCCTTTTGTTTGATCTTGTGAGAATGAGATACTTCAAACAAACACAGATGAAGGAGAGAGAAGAGCAGACTCTCTGCAAAGCTGGCATTTGTGAGTTGTCTCCTACTGTAACTATAAATGCCCCATCCCTGTTCCTGCAGTGAAATCTTTCTCCAGGAGGTACTCCTTACAAAGCAGCTTCCAGTTTCTTCAGTCAGAAGAGAAGAACCAACTTGATCTCTGTGCCTGCTCTTTAGTCTTTAGGGAAGTCAAGAATTGTAGCTCTGTCCCAAGGGGGAACTTCTTCTGAGATCAACAGCCTCCTTGTTTAGTTGTTCCTTCCATGCCGTGACAGAGACCCTCTACACACATGGTGGTTTGCCCTACTCATGAGAAGTACTTCTGTCAGAAAAGGACACTAGCTGTGCCAGCACTGCTTTCCCTATTAAATTTCCATGTGGCAAGGTAATAGGCACATCACACACATGATGTGCCCTGCTCATCCTGTTTCACCCCTTACCATCTCCTCCCAACCCCTCACAAGTCAATGCTGTGAAATACACCCTGCAGGACTGCCAATGAAATAGATGTTTTAGAGGCATATTGTCAAGTACCCTTGGATAGTCACATACTTTTACCAGGAATAGCCACTTTGGAAAGCTCCTCTCCTGCCCAGAAGACATTAATGATGACCTAAGCCTGTTCACATTGAAATTTGGGATTAAGTTCTAACCAGCGTAGAGGCAAATCCACAATGTGAACAGCTGCATTTCTACTGAATAAAACAATTTGTGTTCACATTAAGTTGAATTTTTTTTTACCACTTATATTCAGATCCTGAACACTGCATTTCTATGTTTCACTTACATATTTGCTGAAGAATAGAGCACACAAAACTAAGAATTTGCACATTTTCTATAAGCATTTCTTTGATATGAGGTATAGAATCATTATCCTTCTGTTTGAAAATTTCACATCTCCATAACTCCTTCCAAGAACATGAACCTACTTCCCAGCACCCAGAATACCATGAAGCTCTGAGTGTTTTGTTCTACAGTTTGCATAAATTTTGTACAATTTCCACTCCAGCTCCATTTGCCAGTTACTATTTCTGAATGAGGTAGAGAAAAGGACCAGAGACCATGCCATTCAATAAAAGACCAGTTAACTCTGACAATGAATACAGAAGAACAAGAGCTCCTTCTGCATCGTTTAAAATCCTTATTCTGAGTGGCTTAAACAATGCACTTGTTCAGGGCTTCAGCACATTATTCACGTATGTCTCATTTTTTTCAAATATAGTAGAGAGAAACATGACCAAGTCTTTTTCAATTACTTCCTGTTTTTTACTGGCCTAATAGGAGTTTCCTCCCACCTAATTTCAGCAGGATACATGCATGTGTGAATCAGCACAGTTCATTCTGGGCTGTGTATTTCAATATAAGTCAAGAGAGGATGACAAAAATCACAATAGGAGGACAGGAATATGCACAGAATGACCCATGAAGGACTTTTTGATGGAAGTGAAGTCTCATGACAAAGAAAATTACTTCCAGTGATGAAAAAGCACTCCTCAGGATTCCAGGAAAGTACATCCTGATGCTGCAGTCCTGAATTGCTCTTCTGCAATTCATATAACCAGCACACTCAGATGTCCTTTCACTTAACACTGACTTAGACCAGTAGCCTATCAACTCATCAGCTGATCTTTACTATCTGAAAATGTCTTCAGGAAAAAAAAAAAAAAAAAGGTTCTCTACGTGGCAATGGTCAGCCTAATGTTTCTATGTCAAAATAGTTACTTCATTGTTTCAAAATAACAAAATGTGAAAATATTTTGCACGTGACCCTAAAATAGAATGGCAATTTTATTCTTTTTTTGCCCTTATGACCTGCAGTTTGTTAAGCTGATCAATATTACCGTGTTAATTGCAGAAAATTAGCATCTTGTCTCCACTATATGAACTAGTTTGATCAGAGGAAAGAAATAGAACCTATTCCATATTATATTATGTAGTTCTTAATTTACTTGTTATTGACACTCAGAACTTAATTATTTCGTGGCCTGAAAAATGAAAACAGCCTTGAATTTGTCTCGCACTGGCTATAGCCACAGATGCTACCAGTATTTATATAAAGCACTTGACATTTCATTATTATCTCAAAAAAGGAACTTCTGCAAGGTAATGACACATGTAAAAATAATGTATTTAAACCTATTAGAAATGCATTTGCACTGGAATCTATGATTTAATGCTACAAGCTGGCTTAATAAAATTAAATGCCTCTACCAGTTTCCATGGAAGATTCAAAATGGTCTATCCTATACTACATCCTCTTATTTCCCACAGACAAAAGCCCTTGCATTTCTAATCTCTCCTTAATCTCTCCTGGGCAACCTGCTCTAGATGAACCCGCTTTAGCAGGGCATTTGGAATAGATGATCTCCAGAGGTCCCTTCCAATCCCAATCATTCTGTGGTTCTGTGATTAAATGAAATCTCTCATAGGCACTTGTGCCCACATGCACAAAAGAGGCCAGATATTTCATTGCAGCCAAAATGCTAATTACAATTTAAAATCTTGGAATTTTGGGTTATAATATAATATTCTAGAGCCAACAAAATCTTAATTTGGGCATCATGGAGACCTCACAAGACCTTACAATTTACGAATCCCAGAATCCTCTCCTCTCACTCCATATTTATTTTTCATTGACATAATTATTTTATAAATACATTTATTTTTCATTGACATCTGAAAGCAATATCTGATGAAATACAATTTTTTTATCCCACCTTGGTAAAAGCCTTTCAAGTTCTTAATGATTATCTTTCCTGCACAACCTTAACTTTAATGATGTTGCAATCATAACTATCATTAAGGAAGATTTTTCTACTTGATGCTTATCCATGACAAGTATAGTGGACCATCCTGGCATAAGTCTGCTCCAATCCATCACTCGACTCCAGTGCCACCTCTCACCCTCATACAAGTGCCAGAGAGAGGGAAAAGCCCCTCCATGACTTGCATGCCCTTCATCACTGCAATGTTTTTGGATTGAGTTTACACCTATGCATCAACACAAACCAGCTACCCCTCACCTTACAGAGGCCATGGTTGTGAATCTCAGTCTTTGCCCCAGGCACTATGGGTCACTCTCTTCCCCAGGCACAATATTCTTTTCAAGAGTCTTATCCCCTTCACACAACACTCCAACATATTGCCTTTTAGTGGTAAATTAGTACATAGTAATACTAACTAGAGTTGCATTTCTCTTCTTAAACCCCTTTTTGTGCTCTTGATGTTTCCCACTACATGTAGATGGTTTAAATTTGGTTCTCTGTGCACTGACTGGATTAAAAGGGAATAGAGAGTACAAAATCTGCAACTAGCAATGTTATACTATGTCTCAGTGTAATAGCCATGGACTTTGTAGATCTCATTAAATCCCCTTATTTATCAATATCATATCTGGACAAATAGCTGACAAGTTACAAAATGCACTCTGTCTTTAAAAGTTATTCTGAATCTAATAATGCTAACAGAATGCTATTTACTCAGTACTAAGTAATGCATTTACTCAGTAGTAAGCAGCCACAAGTCTTACCTTTTCATAAACAAATAACAGACTCATGATGGAATGCATTTACCTTGTAGCTACCAGACAAATAACTTATTGGAAGCTATTGCTTTTTTCCTATGATTAGATCTAGAATTCAGTTTTCATAAAACAAGAAATGCTGCCAATTTTAAATTGTTAAAGATGTTAAAATATTGTGTTGGCATCAGTAGTAAAATTTTAAATTATTAAAGCTGAATTAATACAAATCTGAATTCATCACCTTTTATACTTTTTTAACATGTTTCAGAGCAGGCAATGAAAATGAATGCATACAGCTTCAGGGATTCTAGGTAGTTTCACTTAAATTAAATGCACATTCCTCCAGATGGGACTCACAGACTATGAGTTTCATCAGGAGTTTGCTTTGCTTTTACTAGGATTATTTGTAGACAGACTTGAAATGTTTTACATAGAAAGGCTCACAACTGCTAGATTTAATTTAAGAAAAAAAAACCCAAACATTTAAAAATAAATATGTGCAAAATCAAATTTAAATAGGTAGTTTCCATTTGACATTTATTATAAAACTGAATTTTAAAAGAGCCAGATAAATTAAATACAGTTCAATGCAATCTAGCCAGTCTGAACTACATTAATGTTTTTCATTCTCCAGGACACAGTGCCTCCCTGTGCTTTTCTGTTCCTTTAACATTAAAAAGCAGTGATATTTGAAAGCTTACAATTACAAAGAATTTAATTTCTTTTGCCCACCGAGTTCCTTTTTCGTTTTCATTCACTTAAACATAAGAATCATTTTAAATGCAGATGATAAATGATAATAAGTTTTTTCATCTCTGACCTTTGCATTGCTTTCAGTGACTCAAAAGGTTTAACCTTTACTTGAAAAGCCATGTACTGATCTAATGGGATCTTTAAGGAGAACAGACATCATGTTCTGATATATACATTTGCACGCTATAACCTTTAGCTCATAACCATATTCCAAGGTCACTCTCTAAGCACAGCTGTTACCTGCACTTGGGACACAGTCAAAGGATAGCGAAATAATATCCAGGTGACACCTTCACTGCAGGGTGGAATGGTCAGAGAGCCCTCATACACCCAGTAGTCACGCAGAAGAGGATCTGAAATCAAAGGAAACATGGAATTTTAATGACATTAAGGAAGTTAATGGTCTCTTTCCGTTATGACAACTGTGGGCTCACTTGCATGATGAAGTTAGTAAGCAGCAGATAAGGTGCAAATTTATAATCTGCCAAGCACTGCCCACTACTTCCTCATACGAATGTATGTGAGCTAGTGGTCATTATATTACAGTAAGTTACCCTGCAGAGGAGCACTTTAGATGTGGAAATGCCACTTTGTAGATGTGAAAAAAACAAGTGCACAGCTCTTTAAATTAACACAGCAAATAAGCAATGTTATGGGAATAGAAGAATTCCTGTTCATGTCAAAAGCTAAAAGAGACATTGAATTTTGAAGGCAGAGGGTATGTGGTGATCGAATTTTATTAACTTCTACATTTAGGATATGTCTCAAGAGTTAATTGTATTCCATTTTTAGAAAAATAAATTAATGAAAATTCAGCTGAAGGAAAACTCTTCACTTTGCGTTTCAGGTGACATTTTTTGAGATGCACTGGTCTTTCTACCTTTGGAAAAGTGAGTTGAATTTCAGAGGGGGAAAAAACATCAAGGTTTACCTCATAATTACATATTTTTTTAAGTTAATGCATTTATTAACAGGTTTATAAATAATGGTTACACTAAACAGTTGTTGCTGAAGAAAATGGACAATATTTTGTCTATGCATTGTTTTAACTCTACATACAACATATTTGATTTTAAGTATTTTAGTTATTTTAATTTCTCATAGATTCTAATCACACTGCACTTAATAAATGAGACAACACAGGGCTTCCCTTTGCTGCTGTAGGCCATACAGCCTAAGAAGTATGGAGAGGAAACTGTCTGATTGTAAAAGAGGGGACAACAAGCAAACCTAGAGAGAAACTGGAGACAAAGTGTGGCTAATCATGGCATGAAGAGCCAGGAGGAAGGTTGTGACTAGCTTGACAGAATGGGAGACTGTAAACAAATAAACCTGCTTGGTCAAACTAACCTGTTACTGTCATTTCACCACTAGCTCAGAGGAATACCAGTAGAATTAAATCTTGCTAATAAAGTCTGTGATTGTCAGTAAATGGATTTTGTTTTGTTGGTGCAATTTTCTTTCTCATCTATGGAATTATGTAGCAAATCCATTGACAGCAAGTTGCATTATCAAACACTCAAAAGTTAAGAAATGCAAGAATTAATTCAGCCCATCCTGTGCATGCATTGTGATACAGTGTTGTTACACGATCATGTGTTTCTTTTCTGGAGAACCTTTCATCATTTTCTTGCAAAGACAGATGACTTTGTTTTGAAAAGTAAATAACATTATTTAGAATTCTCAGTACAATGTGAGGTGCTTGGTCTTCTTTTTCCCAAGCTATTGGAATCCTGCTTGTTGGAATATTTTCTCATTTTTCATATTTCTAATACACTCATTTCTCCAGTGCCTGAGAGCTTAAGTGAATTAATGTATCCTCCCATACCCTTGAGTGGTGAGGAAGGATAGATTATCCCCTCACTTTAAAGCTGGGGAACTGAGGTAGAGAAGATGAGGTCAAATGCATCTATTCATTTGAAGTGTTCAATATGACATGCTTAGAACCTGATTTCTCAGAGTATTTAACTTTCTATAGCACATAATACAGTCAGAGCACTGCTCCCATTGACTTCTCTTGGAGGTGTAAGCACTCAGCACTTCTGCAAATCAGACCCCATGATCTCAAGTCGGGCACCTAGAAAACGAGGAACACATAGTTAGAGATGACTTGTGAAATTCTTTGTTTATGTGACTTGATCAGCATCAAACAGGAACTGTGAGGCAGGGGTCCTGTAAAAAAATAACTTATGGTCATGCAATCAGGTGATGTTTCATAATGGATATGCATTATAGGCACAGGCTGCCTTAATTCCTGCAATTCCTAATTGCTGAGCACTTGACTTTGCAACCTAGACAATATGCTTTTGATATAATGAATATAGTTTAAACGTAGACCTAGGCTACCTTGAAAAATGAAAGATCTTGCCACTATGTCAGAGTTTAGCTCAAATGGATTCCTTGCAGAAACATTTCTTTTTAGGATTTTAAAAAAAAAGTCACATTTCTTACTGTTACACTTTAACTTTTAGCTATGTAAGTTTGAATTTGTCTCCCTTGTTGTCACTTCTTTTATGCTATACAACTGTCATTGCATAATGACATTGTCTTTTGATTCTGCCAAAAAAACTACCTTGTTAAGTGGGTAGCCTTACACTTCCTATTTCATGACCAAGTAGAGAAAGGAATACACAGAGCTGTCTCCATAGTTGGGTTGGTAAATCCTCAACAAAGCACGGTGTTGTCATCAGTGCACAGACTACAGTATCACATCCCACTCACATGTGCAGATTTACAGTAAATTCCAATGGGACTTCACCACTATCCCTGTTAGGATGTGCATTACCAAAATGCATTGCCACCTTATGGAACACACTGAGGCTTGCAGTTTAGGCTAGGCTTTAGATTAAGATTGTCTCAGCCTCTGCAATCAGCTACTAATCCACACATGCAAAAGTAAGCAAAGGCACCTACCTGGCAATAAAGAGTTGGGATTAAAACAGGGTATTGTTTTGGACTTTCCCTGAAAAAATGAATACAAATCAATCTCATCTCTAGCTTCTAATAAAAATGCTGATGAATGATGAGGTAAAACACATTCTGTGTCCTTTTAGAATTAAACCTTGAATTCCTGTGGAAAGCAACCTCATTAAGAGCCCCCACTTAATCATCATTGCATTTGTCCTTGCAGCTACACAAACACATATTTTTATTCTCTTTTTTATTTAATTTTTAAGCTTATCCCAGCAATTTGTTAATTTTCTGCCTTTAGCACCTGGACTTCTTTCAGACCCCAGCCTGGAAATTCTCTACATGAAATTCAGGGGTTTCATACAGAAAGAGTTAAAAAAAACAAGGGCCAAAGTGACCTTTATTTAACTGATGTGGATAACACTTAATAAAATAATGCTGGTTCCATATATTTAATACATGAAAATGTTATATATGCCAAAGTATGTTTGATGCTGACCCTTTGAAAGTCACCATTATAACATAGTCGCACAATGGTGACCTTCCTCTGCTTGGCTGTTGTCTCAGTAATGAAAATAGAGTTCCATACACTAGTGTTTTCTCTGACACTTTCACAAATCAAGAATTTATAGTATTAAACATCATGAGTGAAGTTTACCATATACTATTTGACTAAAAAATTTTTATTAGTTTCTAATTTTTCTGCACTTCAGGATCTGCTGAAGTGAATGGTAATCTCTTCAGACCAATAAAAAAACATGTCATACAATACATCTCAAAATCCTTTTAAAAATCAAAGGTATGTATGATTATTTCTGTGTTACAGATCATGATGCAAAGAGAAGGAAGTAACTTGCCCAAGGTCATTTAAGAAAGTGTCAACATTTTGGAGAGCGCTCTAATCTCCTCAGTCCTGGTAGGATTACTATCTGCCCTTCAGGACCCCACACACAATCCACTTGACAAGCTGGCATTGTGTTTTTGCTGATTTCCCTGCAAGTTAATATGGGTGCTCAGTTCATCTGTTCTTTTCCTCCACAGATGAAAACCAGGTAAGTTTGGTGATATGGCTGCTGCTGTTCACTGAGCATGTTGCAGTGCTTGTACTCACACTGACTCCATGAAAATCACTGAAAAGATAGGACTGGCAAGCAGCTACTGGTATAGATCAAACTTTCTGACCACCAGAAAAAGAAGTACAAAAACATATATATTAGCTGAATAAGATTATCTGAATAAAATGCTGAGGTTTTCTTGCTGGCCACCAAATGAGAGCTTTAACATGTGGTTTTACTACAGACACATCTGAAATATTTCTCTTGGCTCCATGCAGACCCTTTGCTCACTGTCTCTCTGGTCATTAAAGGAAGCATTGCTTCGGACAATGCCTTACCTTGTACTGGATGTCCTGAAGAATTTCAGTTACAGCCTTTAGGCCCACATGCTCTTTTCCTATCTGAAATATAGGGAGCAAAGGTGAGTTTCAGTATCTTGGTATTTCAGAAACTGTGAGACAAAACACAGGTCAACCAGAACAGTAAGTACTATAGCTGTTTTAAGTTTAGCTACACAACCTTGTGTTAATCAAACACACTGATACATGACAACTCCAAAAATTAAATCATTATAACACCACCAGCCAAAATTAAAAAGGGCTTAAATAACTTTAAAGCAGAGACAGAAACTCACAGAACAAGAGAGAGTCATAATTAAGTCTGATAGATTTTGATTAGCCCTGTTTTGCAGCACCTATTCTATGTGGAGTCAAAATCATGCAGTATTGTTGCATATAAAACCCAAGGATACAGTTTGTCCCTACTGGCTTTTGTCAGAAAAGTACACAGAAAGGAACAGAATGAACAAGCATAACAGACAGTTCTTGAATTTGTTCCCATAGCATTGCAAATGTGGCCCAAGGTATCTCTGAAGCTCAGAGGAGTTTCTCCCTGCCTGTAGAGTGCAGAACAGCAGATTCCCTCTCTCACAGCATCTCTGGGATCCTGCCAGGGAAAGCCAGGCTCCCGGCAGGCTGCAGCACTGCCTCTGCTAAATGCCTGCAAGGCACAGGAGATGGGGCTCTAAAGAAACACATCGAGATAAGAGATTCTAATTTTATATGGACGTTGCTCACTCTGCACACTGAACTCAGCTGCTTCTGACTCAAATCACCCATTCCAGGATCCTAGTTTGATCTTCAGAACAAAATCAGAAGAGGCAGAATGGCCTGCAGCTTGATTTCGTTGCCAACATGTACAATTACAAGGTGAGGAAATAAGCCAGCATGAGTAAGAACAGGAGAGCTAGACCCTGAAAAATTTGTTTGCTTTTTGTTTCTCTTGGAATAGAATGACACAGTAGCCACTGGAAGGAAACAACTGAATGTCAACAAAAGGTACTTTGTTATTTCTAGGAATTCAAGAGCATTTTCTTTTGTTTCAGAATGGAATTTCAATTTTAAACCTTCAAAGTGCATAAAATATATTGAAGTTACTTCAAAGATGCTGCTTCTAAATTAATAATCCCCAAGGGCTCTCACTTAAATATTTTCACTGACCTTAAAATAATGTCTTTTGAGAACCGTGGTACAAATTACTTTTCCATGCCTTTACTGAGAAAAAAATGGTCACCAATTTTCCTCTCCCTGTATTCCTATCCCTTTAATAAGCAGCTTAAATATGGTCAATTGTAAATATATGATGCCTTTTTTGGCTAATGAAAAAGCCTTTCTGGAATGCATAAGAACACTGATGTGGGTGAGAGACCCAAAATGGAAAATGCATAATTGAAGTTTCAAATTTATTTAAGAACTTATATATAACTTTCTAACTGACTCGGAGGTTACCTCTGCTGGAATGAGAAGGTGACTTACATAAGCAATTATCACACAGCCCTCTAGGACACAAAGCTGAAGACTTTCTAACTTCCATTTTTAGCAGTTCTATCTGAGTGTTGAGGCAGCAATCAATGTACCTTTAAATTCAGAGGTAAAGCTCAAAGGCACTCATAAACTCGTTATGAAATACGACAAATTAATAATACCACTGTGAAAGAAAATCCATTTGATCTAAGCATGAACTCTATACCTCTTCCTCCAAACCCACTTAAATAAAACAGTTTGCCATTTCTCATGAGGTAGATGAGAATGTGGTGTTTGAGGACTAAAACTGAAAATCTTTATAGGGTACAGACCTTGAAAAACCTTCAACAGCAATTAAATTATAATACTAACTTCCCAGATTTCATTACACCTTGTCCCCAGGAAGCTTTAAGTCTCCTCATTGCAGGCTTTTCTGAGGGTCTCTGGCAAGTCCTGTTAACACTCTCAGTCACTGAAGAAGTAATATGCCACATTTGTCCTGTGTTAAAAAACACACTTGTCCCTGTGATCAGGAAAGCAAAATCCCACTACCAGCTTTTAGCAGTTCCAATTGGTTTGCAAGCCTTTTTTCCAATCTTTCTTCCTCTCCTCTGTCTACTTCCTCAATCTCTGAACAGCAGAACCAGCCAGGAATTAAGAGAAATACATCACAGAGATATTGAAGCACTTGTCCCTCCTGACAGCCCTCATTCTGCCCTCAGAGGAATGAAGACTGGATGTCTACTTACAGCAAGAACCACAGAAAGATGCCTAACTGTGTATTACCCCTTCTTTAACTAGTGTAGTTCCAATATCCTGTTTAAACAAGAATTGATTGCTTACACACATATAGAAGACATGACTGAAAAATATCTTTCAAATAGAATACCAGCAGTCATACATTGTTTTCTATTATCAAATCATTAAAAATTAAATAACATGGAAAGGACCTCATTATCCTCAGATAAATGACAGTGCATTGTAACAAGTGTAACACAGGAGACTTACCTGCACAAACAAAGCAATAATAGCTATGCCGTGCTTCTTCCCTACTGCCTCATCAATGCTGCTGTACAGTGTGGAGTTCCAGTGCATTAGATGAAGCTAAAACAAAGCAGTGCAAATAGAGCAATAGAGAAATATGTTTCATAATTAAAAACACCAGCAATGAACATAAATTAACAAAGCCTCAGCATGTTGTGTGTGCATGCATGACTACACATATGTGCATACTCACAGCTGTGCATGCAGGGATAAGTGGATTTACTATTGTAAATATCAGGAACACCAACGAAAAAAACAGATAAATTTGCAGATAAAGTGATGTACAGCCAGTTACCAAAGATCTACAGCAAAGGTGTGAATGACTAGAGTAATGATGATTTAACAACTCCCTCAATCTGAATTCTGAAATAATGTCAGCTAATGAAATCCACCAGCATTGCCTCTCAGCCAGCCAGTCAGCTCTCTCCCAAGACAGGAGAATTATTATGGACATAGGCTGTCCAAACACACGTTAGACTGACTGAATGTACTATCATTGACTGTACCACTTGTCTCACACACAACCTCCCAAGATGAAACATTCAAATGTCAGTAATAAGAGTAGAAGTGATTTTAGAAAAAGTTAAACATAAAGTCAAACACAGATAAGTGACTTGAGGACCCCCTTAGGGATAATGCATGCATATATAGGAGGTAGCAGATACTGGACAGTAAACACAGTCTGTTGAGGTGAAGTGTCACAGCATAATCTGGGAAGTAGTGTTTGAGAAAAGGGCTGGAAGACTGACTATCAGGAAGTTGGAAAAGGAGGAAAGAAGGGAAAGAGTAGAGGGGGAAGAGAAAAGTGCTGGAAAATAGGGAGGGAGGAAGGAAGGAAGGAAGGAGGGAAGGAAGGAAGGAAGGAGGGAAGGAGGGAAGGAGGGAAGGAAGGAAGGGAGGGAGGGAAGGAAGGAGGGAAGGAAGGAAGGAAGGGAGGGAGGGAGGAGGGAGGGAAGGAAGGAAGGAAGGAAGGAAGGAAGGAAGGAAGGAAGGAAGGAAGGAAGGAAGGAAGGAAGGAAGGAAGGAAGGAAGGAAGGAAGGAAGGAAGGAAGGAAGAAGGAAGGAAGGAAGGAAGGAAGGAAGGAAGGAAGGAAGGAAGGAAGGAAGGAAGGAGGAGAAGGAAGGAAGGAAGGAAGGAAGGAAGGAAGGAAGGAAGGAAGGAAGGAAGGAAGGCAAGGAAGGAAGGAAGGAAGGAAGGAAGGAAGGAAGGAAGGAAGGAAGGAAGGAAGGAAGGAAGGAAGGAAGGAAGGAAGGAAGGAGGGAAGGAAGGAAGGAAGGAAGGAAGGGAAGGAAGGAAGGAAGGAAGGAAGGAGAAGGAAGGAAGGAAGAAGGAAGGAAGGAAGGAAGGAAGGAAGGAAGGAGGAAGGAAGGAAGGAAGGTATAGGAAGGAAGGAAGGAAGGAAGGAAGGAAGGAAGGGAAGGAAGGAAGGAAGGAAGGAAGGAAGGAAGGAAGGAAGGAAGGAGGAAGGAAGGAAGGAAGGGAATGGAAGGAAGGAAGGAAGGAAGGAAGGAAGGAAGGAAGGAAGGACAGGAAGGAAGGAGGAAGGAAGGAAGGAAGGAAGGAAGGAAGGAAGGAAGGAAGGGAAGGAAGGAAGGAGGAAGGAGAAGGAAGAAGGAAGGAAGGAAGGAAGGAAGGAAGGAAGGAAGGAAGGAAGGAAGGAAGGAAGGAAGGAAGGAAGGAAGGAAGGAGAAGGAAGGAAGGAAGGAAGGAAGGAAGGAAGGAAGGAAGGAAGGAAGGAAGGAAGGAAGGAAGGAGGAAGGGAAGGAAGGAAGGAAGGAAGGAAGGAAGGAAGGAAGGAAGAAGGAAGGAAGGAAGGAAGGAAGGAAGGAAGGAAGGAAGGAAGGAAGGAAGGAAGGAAGGAAGGAAGGAAGGAAGGAAGGAAGGAAGGAAGGAAGGAAGGAAGGAAGGAAGGAAGGAAGGAAGGAAGGAAGGAAGGAAGGAAGGAAGGAAGGAAGGAAGGAAGGAAGGAAGGAAGAGGAAGGAAGGAAGGAAGGAAGGAAGGAAGGAAGGAAGGAAGGAAGGAAGGAAGGAAGGAAGGAAGGAAGGAAGGAATCTACTGAAAAGTAATACGCATTTTCAACATTAGTTTTTCCAGAAATAAATGTAACTCTAATCTCTGTGCCTAGGTCTGATAACACTGTAGAGCTTCAACATCCTAAGCACAGCTGATTTGAAGTTTATCTGCCAACTCTTAGACTTAACTTCCATTGTAAAATCATGATCAATGTTTTGTTCAGTTTGTGTCTAAGAAGTTAAAATGTCGTTTTTACAGCTAACATTTTTTCCACCTTCAGCAAAATCAGTATTTAAAACAGTGTATCTTCCTATTTTGTTTTTTATTTCTGCGCAGAAACAGCCTCTGTGAAATGCTTATTGCCCCTTACACAACAGAAATTCATTCAAGCATCTCAGCATTTCAGAATACCAGTTCTTCAAGCAATCACTCTCCACTTATTTATTTCCAGTATGACTTTTAGGCACTTCTCCTGATGACTGTTATTCCAAAAGTAAATGCAAGTTTCTAAATGAATATATTATAAATTGAATTAAATTCCTGATTATCACACAAATAATTTTATTCCTTTTGATCAAAGACATCTGCTGTGGCAAAAAAAAAAAACATTTCTCTTAGCAAATACAGTAAATAATTTTAGCATGAGAACAGTAATATAAATAATCTACTTGCCCTCAGCTACAAAACTTTTAGACATACAAATGCTCCCTGTTAGAATTAAGCCCATGCATTTACTTAGTTGTGTGCATTTCATCACATACAAAAAGCTTCGTTACGCATTTGATTTGCCTTTGGATTTTGAGGATGAAAATATGATATTTCAGTCTCTGGGGCTCTAGTTGGCAGACACAGAGCCACCACCACCAGCGAGGACAAAGCCAAAGCACCGCACTTTGCAGAGAGGAGCCCGGTGCTCGCACCAGCTCCCCACTAGAGGGGGATCACGGAGCCCCACAGCCCGCGCCAAAACCCTGGCCTGAAGAGGGAATGAGAAAGAAGGAAAAGTAGAGGGGAAAGAGTGGGAAAGAGGGGAAGAGTGAAAGAAGGTTGTGGTGACTGCAGTGGGGAGGGCAGTGTCTTCATGCGACAAGGACAGTGCTGTGTGGCACCACGACTCTCTTGGCAGGGCATGTCAAAGCAAGCTTGCCCCTTGGTGGCTGGAACTGCAGCCCCAAGGATGATCCCCAAATACTGTACAGGGACGGTGACTTTGCCTTTGTATCTGTAGGTGGGTCTTTGCTAAAGCTGCTGTGATGTTCAGTATGTTACATTCCCCTGGAGGTGAAGTCTAATCTGACATCCCTCTGCATTCTGACAACAGCAGAGAAAAAACCAAACTTTTCTCTAAATAGATCCAAAAGGAAAATGTTGAACCCCAGAAAGTGAAAAATGAACAAGCACTTCAAATTGTCCAAGCAATGATCTCCATTTATCCAGAGACAGATTGTCCTCTTTTAGGCAGCAGGCTCATCAGGGCACAGATTTCCCTATGATAAAACCACATCATCTAGAAAAATGACACCAAAACCTCTCTGTAGTGCTACAAAATGTTAAGACTCTAGAATTAGTCTGTGCAGCAGTACATATATATGTAAAAGTAATGTTGACAATTCCAGATGAGGTTCAGGTTTAGTAATCAACATCACTAAAGGCACTGAAAAACAGGCATTCAGCAATTTCTGGCTCAAAGGTTTCTGTGACTTTGAGGGTCCATTCAAGGATGTTTAAATTCCATAGCAGTTGTCTTTGAAACAAGATCCATCATTTCATACTGGGTTGCTAATGCCCAAAGTAGAATGAACTCCTGATCTGTGTTTAAGATGGTACTGTTAAAGATGGCCAGAATTACAGTGGATTAGTGATATATTTTTATACAGCAGGTTGCAAATTTGCTGTCATAAACACTAAAGAAAACAGGTAGAGAGCACTCCAAGTCCCATGACAATAGATGACTGGGGAGTATAAAAAAAGTGGTCAGGCTCATATGCTCTTTCTACACAGCATCCCTTAGTGATACTGCTAACAACAGCACAGTGGATGCACTGCAGTGTATTTGTTATGCTCCCCTCTCCTGACTCAAGGTGATATTCAGAATTAGCTGTTCACAGAAAATGTTCTATCATTAGCTTGTTAATTATCACTGCTAACAGAGCAAATGTTCAATCATTTCAGATTTACAAACTCAAATTAGAAAGGCAATCTAATGGAAAATAATAATTAATACCATGATACTTCCTAACAGGAGGCCAACATATCATTTGTTTTAACTTTATAAGACCATGTACGCACACTGAAATAATTAAACAGATTTGGTTATACACTTAAATAAATGAAAGTTAAATTCTTTCCTCTACAAAGCAGGAAAAAGGTAGCTCAAAGCAGGGCTGGGTAAGTGCATGAAAAAGTCATTCTGAAAGTGAGGTAGCAAAGAAGTAGTAAGTGCTTGTAGTGAAGTGTGTGGGTTTTTTAAATCATGTTTTATCCTGCATATTTGAAGTTCTCCGGAGGTGTTCAGACTTCCATGTGTTCTTTTTTACTTGTAATGCAACATTAGATATAAACATCAGGCAACAGCTTTCAAAAAAAGATGGCAACAAGTCTACAAACGTTACAAAATCTGACCTCTTGAGAGTACAGACCACAAAAATCATGACCTATAACTCTTTGTGATATTTATGGGAATCAGATGTGCAGAGGAAAGGCCTCAGTGCTTTCACAAATCTTGAAACTGTCAATATGACAGGCACATGGACAACGCTGTATCCATGCTTCTGTATCTCACAACTAGGAACAATCACATAGGCTACTAATGCTCTGTATTTTAGCAACCTTCATTTTCACACTTATTTGAGACAGCTGTTTGAAAAGCACTCACTCACAACGGGTGCCAACTCCTGATATGAGCAAAACCACGCAGGGCTTTTTAAACAATCAGCTGCAGTGCATTGGCAGCTTCCCATTGTGTGGTTTTCATTAAGAGAACAAAGCAGCCGCACATGTCAGTGTGGCAGGAAAGGCTCTGCTCACCTTGTTCAGTAATGTTCTGATACTTGGTAGTTATGATGGTTCTGCACAGCCAAAGTGAATCAGCTATGCTGTTACTGATTATCAGTGGCTGGCTTGGCGTGCCAGACTGTATATTTTTACAAAATAATCAGAAAGTTATCAAAAATCCCTAGCACTCAAAAAATCCACTTTTCTCTTGAAAAAAACATAATTTTGGGCCTTTTAACACTACAGCTGTAAATCAAAGAATTGCAGCTGTGACTTCTTTAAATCAGATAAACTGAAAACTCATGAAGGCAAATAATAATAAAGTGCTGATAAAGTTGATTTGCTCTCTGAACAGCTGGAGAGACTCTCCTACACAGTGAAGATTAAGAAATCATTCCAGGTAGCAGAGCAAACCCCCTGCACAGATTATTCTGTATGGAACAAATTCTGAGAAACTTCTCAATTTTCATCCAGCCCCCACTCAACCAAAAGCCTACTGAACCCAATCCTTATTAAGAAAAAGCTGACAGACATTAACAGGGGGCCTGTTTCAAAACAAGACTTTCTCTTAACAGAGTAAGGACCTGAGATTCTAGCTTTAAAATCAATAAACATTTATCAAATAAAAACCCTACCCTTAAATCCATTCCTTTCTCTACCACAGAAATACTTTCTATGTCAATATGAAAAGGCCTGATGGTAGATTTTTAGACAAAATTGGAGTCCTGGGATAACAGACTCTGGAAAGAATCAGAGTCACTCTATGTGACCTATCACATTCATCAGATCTGGAAGCCAGTGTCTCTCAACAAAAAACACTGTTACAAAAATGTACACTTTTCTCCTGTCTGGGCCACTGACTGCTCAGTGGAAATCTGCAGGGTCTAAAGCTCACTGAGAGCAAAAATTATCTTTTAAGATGATGACCTTACTTTATTCCCAGCTCACACATAAAATATATAGTGACAGGATAATTTATGTTGGAAGTCACCTCTGAAGTTCAACTCTTTCACAGCATCACCAGTTTCAAAGTTAGCTACTAATTCAAAGTCAGATCAGGTCTTTCAGGTCCTTGTGCAACTAAGTTTTGGATATCTCCAATGATGGAGGTCATACTACCTCTCTAGATAACCTGTTCAGTGCTTGACCTCCTCCATAATTTATTTCTCCTTGTACCTAATCAGAATCTCTCCTGTTGCAACCTGTGTCCCTTGCCTCTTGTTATTTTGCATTCCTCAGGATTCTCTGTTCAGGAGCCCAGACATGAATTGCCTGTGACCACCAAATCAGCATCTCAGGATTGACTCCTAAATGATTGACTCAAACCTCCTCAGTCATCCACTTGTTTGGATGACCATATTTCACTTAAGCTTACTTTCAACTAAGCTTGCCCAACTCCTAAAATGTCAGGAAACTTGCTACTAGCTCTGTCCCTTAACTGTGACCTGCTGGTGTGCATGTGTCACCCAAATGTCAGACCAAACATGACACAGGCTAATTCCTTACAGGAAAATATATCTTGAAATAAATCATGGCTCATCATCTGTTATGATGCATCTGATTAATGGTAAGGGGAGAAGAAGGACTCTATTCCAACATTTCTGCTCTCTTGTATGATCCCAGTGTTGCAAATTTGCTTTAAACCTGCACAGTCTGGAATGTCCTCCTACAATAAAAAGCAGCTCATATGCTATAACTCCTTTCTTTATGAATATTTACTGCTAAATTACTGAAACTGTAATTTGCTGTTCAATGTGCTATGTTTCCACTCACTAAATCAGAGCACCAAGCTCATGCTCCATAAGACTCAAAGAGAAATGTGCCAACAGCAGAAATACTCCTGCCCCCCTTGGCACCAGAACCAGGCTCTACAGGGACCTGATAAAACCACTGGCAATTCAGGAAGCAAAAGGAAACAAGAAACACCTGCCTATCCTGGGTGTAGGTCATGCCTCAACTTAAATGGCAACCATAACCCATATTGCAAGAGTTTATGAGATGGGGAATTCTTCTGTTTAACAGGTTCCTGTTTGGGCTCTACACACAGTAAAGACCATAATTTTCAAACAATTCCTCTTTAGATCAATTGCAATATCTGACCACAATGATCAGCGGGCCTGCCTAAAACTGTGCAGCTGGCACAATCAACCACTGCATTTTTTCCACTCTCTACACTCTTGATTCAGAAGCTAATTATTACAAAGCTTCTTTCTTCAGTGCATGCTGCATCATGTGTAAATTAATCTTCTAGTAACCTTTGTTCCTTGCTCAGAACTAGGATATACAGTTATTTCTTGTTAGCTGTGCAACCAACTGTTACAAGCTCCAGAAAAGTCTGCTTAGTCTACAAATATTACAGGATAGAATACACCTCTCAACAAATCTCTTAAGGATGGGAGATTTGTTATTGCTCTCATATCCTCCCAAATCTTATTTTAATGCATACAGGCTGTAAATCAAAGTACTAATAGGGGAATATTGCATCATGATGTCTTAATCAGAGGGGCACCTAAAACATGTCAGTCTGGAAATTTTGGGCAGACTGGGTTTTGTGATATTTCTGTCACTGCTGAGAAAAAGTGTAAGTGAAACACTCTTTTGATTCCATAAACACCATCTCAGGGATAAATCTATATCTCTAACGTAAATTAAAGCAGCTTTAGAATTTCTCTGGTAAAGACTGTACAGATAATAAACATTCTTCTGGACTCACCTAAGTTTGCCAGCAATCAGTAAATTCCAGTTTCATTCACAACACACCATAAAAGTGGAGTAGGGAACAGTAAAAATGGAAAACTGGCTACCTAACTAGGGCCATCAGGAAGGCTTTCTCCTGGACTGAGAGGGATGAAATGAAGCTGAAGATTTCAGCTAGTAATAATGGAAGCCAACCCAGTCTAGTTGTAAAATAATGATGTGTACTTTCAACAGCACAAATATTGTGTAAGCAATATCTCAGGAGGACAAAATGTGGAAAAATTGTGTCTTTCTATTTTACATGTGTGCAAGAATTTATGAGTTGATACTTGACTTGGCACTGAATTGTTTCAGGAAGCAATTGACTAAGCTGTTGGCAGTGACCATAATATACAGTAATTAAGTTCCAAATCCTCACAAGGGGACCGAACCAAGGATATGACCAGGGCACACAGCTTCCAGAAAAGTGATTAAAAAAACCAGAAAGTTAGTTATTAACAGCCTGAAGGAGAGGTTTCAGAAAATAAAGTTAATGGAATTAATACAGAGACTATTTGAAAATGTCTTAAGAGAAGCATGAGTACGTGTACACACTTCATGCCACAAAACAAAGAAACAAACACTCAGAAAGTGAAAATGTCTTCATGGTTAAACATTATAGTTCAGTCAACGTAAAAATGCTTCCTTTGAAAATGCAAATGCTAATAGAAGCAAATTACTAGATCATTAACTTTGGGCAAAATGAAGAAAAGGATGAGAACGTCATTAGGTTATAAATTAGTGCACTTGGTTTATGCTTCCGGACTTGAATTTTCCAAGGCTTCTACAGTGGACAGGTGCCAAAATGCCACAGAATTTCAGTATAATTTAAATCCTCTTTAAAATTCCATACTTAGGCCATTGCAATGAAAAAATTAAATAAAGGGAACTCCTTGCCTATCTTTGAAAGCAACGCTAAGTTCACCACAAAGAGACACAACTGAAAGCAGTGCCAATGAGCACAGACTACAACACTGTTACCATTAAAAATGTTCTGATTAACATAATGTAGGAGAAGGGAAAGCACAGTTTCTACTGAACTTCTACTTGTTACAATTTACTGAAAGTGTTAAAGATCGAGCAGATCTAGTCTGCGCATTAATCGTCAGGCTCCGAGTACGTTCAGAACAAGATGACATTCCCTGAACAAAGAAGTCTGTAATCTAAGATCAGAGAAATTAGGTGCATGTAAATCAAGATGGAGCAGAGCACAAGGAATCCTGGAGATACTGTTCAAACAACTTCACAATGACAGTGTGAGATACTACATGTTTCAGGTCAAAGCTAAATTCACAGCTAAAATATGCTGAACATATGCTTCACTGGGACACTGGGGTAGTCCAGAACCTTTGCTGACTGGTGCTCTCATCTCCATGAACAGCTTTCAAAGAAAGAAGAAAAGCTGTAAGAAAAAGTTATTTTTGTTGAATCATAAAAGGAAGGACTGCAAAGACACCTTTCAAAATCTGTTCTCTTTCCAAACAAGCCAGCCTAGTGAAAGTAGAAGTAGTCTAAGCAATTGTGTGGCATTCCCTCAGATGTGCCACTCAAAAGGTAGCAAATCCTGGCACTATTAAATTATTTGCAGCATCTCAGGAAACACTATTGCAGTTTCTTTTGGCAAACTCACTAAAGAAGTATCTACATAACAGAATAATAAAAACATTGCAACATCAAATATTAAACAGGAATCTCTGCTCCCTTTGAAAAGTCTAATCACATGCAGCATCCTCATTTCATTTTACACAAAGAACTACTGGTTCATTTAAAAATGAAATTAACAGCAGGAAGTCCTGATGTACATGGAAAAACTCAAAACACGACAGCTACAAACAGTAAGCTAAAGAGAAAAGCAATGGGAACCATAAAAATCCAACCAGTACTCTCTGTTCTGGGAAAAGAAGCCAAAAGGTCTAAAAAATAATTTTAAAAAAAGGAATCTTCATGGTTAATGCAGCTGCAACATAGATGTTTTTACCTATCTCCTTGTTTGCCCACAGAAGCTGCTGAAATATAACATTAGCTTGCCTATTTCTTAAGAAAATCACTGGCAAAACCATCACAGGGTGTAGGGGAAACTGAGGACACATAATTTGTCATCTATGTGTATTTATTTTTTCTTCACGTTTGAAATCACAAGCACAGCTTATGTCTACTGGCACACACACAGGAGATCAAAAGAAAACAGGAATTAATCAAAATTAACTTTTTTTTAACTGTAATGTAAGTATAAAGGCTAGGAAAAGAATCAAAAAAGGCAAAATCTCCCTGTCTCTATGCTGCCAACTTTCAATATCAACCTAATGGTAAGAAACTAAACAGCTACACAGTCATTACTGTCAGATTCATAGGTCAGGCTCTTCACTGTGCCAAGTTTCTGCTCAGTGTGCAAAGCAAAGAGCACCACAGAGCAGCTTATTGTTCCCTACTGTGTTTGGCCCCAGCAAACATGTAGGCTGAAGTGCCCTGGGTCTGCCTTTACCTATGCTAACAGAAACAAATACACTTTCAAGCCTTTCTCTTCCCTTCCTTTAAAATATGAAAGCCAAGTATGAAAAAGCAAGAGTTTTACTGCAAGATTCTCCAGCCTACCTTCACTCTGGGTTCCTGCCAGCCTAAGAGGGCGCATGTGCATGTCTGCCTGCTTTTACAGCTCCACAAGAGGGTGAAGCTTGGAAAAAAAACTGGACCTTGACAAATAGTTGATATTACAGACTAGCAGTGTCATCAAGAAGACAGAAAACACAAAGAGCTATAGGTTAAGTATTTAATTCTGGAAGCGTTATTTATATGACTAAGAATTTAATAAAAGCATGTCCAGTTCCAAAGTGTTGCCTGCAATCTGTTGTCTTGGATTTAAAACCAGACTGTTCATATGTGAAGGTTTTAAACTGCCAATTTAATTTTCAATAGTAGATTCTCTCATGAAGGCAGAATAGAAAACACTCCTTCCCTGTTAATTTGCCAAGTTTTTTAATAGTTGATTTGTATCCCACAGTTCTCTGTGTTTGAAAGGTAATGGTCTGTCTTAAGATGTGACAATCTGCAGCTGCATATTATCTTCTTAAGTCATAATCTTGATTCTTATCCAGCAAGCAGCTGATCTTCCATAACACACTCCTCTAGGAAACTCAGTCGGGTTTTTGTTTTCCTGTAATGTTGGCTATGCTTCCTTTGAAATAATGAACTTTGTTATCCTCCTCCAACAGTTTTCTCTTGAATTTCAAGTTTGCAGATTGTGTAATAGTGTGCTATACTTTTCTCCTCTTCCATAGTTCCATGAACTCCACAAATTTTGCTAAACTTCAGCTGTTTCCCAGTGCAGTTCATTATGTGGCTTAATGCTGGGAAAGCAAAAAGTCAGGAATTATCAATATCTCATTGACAACAGTGTGGCCCAAGGACTAGGGCATCAGAAAGCACTGTGGTTAAATTACTGAAATGTGATTTACAACTTAAGTTAGGTATTCCAACACTACAGTGTCTGAAACTTACTAGAATTTGAGCATCAAGGAATCATGAGTCAGTTCTCCCCCACTTCTACAAAAGACATCATGTGTGACCATGGCCAAACAATTTAATCCCTTTGATCTTGTTTTCTACCAGTTCCTTGGCAATAGCAGAACTCATCTCCCTTGTACTGATGTTTTAAGGATTATATTATTTGTCCTTGCCATGCACTCAGGCATAACAGCAAATACTTGTGGAAGCCTCCTAAGGTTTTCAGATATCAGACGATCTACAAGTTTCATCCTTTACCTCTTGAGGGCCATGAATGCACCAGTAGCACAAATAACAAATTTGGAGATAGCATCATAAAGCTATTACTTCTGGTTTTTAGAGTATTTACTTATGCATTGGGGCCAGTCTTGGAACTGGTCCTGACTCAAGCATGTAGCATGGAAAACAAGAAAATAAGGAATCTCTTTTCCCCTTCTTCAACAAGTCATAAGCAAAACAGTTAGGCCTAGAGGCTAGGGCAAAGTGCCAAGGAAAACCAAATAGGAGAACCAAGGCAGCAGGAAACTGAAGCAAAATACATACAGAGTGCCAACAAAGAACATGGTAGAAATCAGAAAATTATGTACAACTGAAGCAAATCACAGCAAGGGCAAGCAGCCAAGAAAAATGGCAAAGACTCGAACAGCAATCTTGTTGAGTTCTGAACTAGGTTTAGAAGTCCCATCTGCTAAGAGACTACAGAAGGTCTTCTCCCACACCAGCTGCATAAGTAGCCATTCTGTTAGAGCTGGAGAACAGAGTTTTCTATAAGGGCTGTGTGGTAGCAACCTCTATATCCAGGAATACAAGCACTGCCAGCAAGACAATTGTGTAAGAAAGCAGAGAAAGGAGAAGGCAAAGCTGTAAATCTGCTCAAGGAATGGAAAAGAATCCCATATTTTTAAAAAGTTCCAGTGGCTATGCTGCTGCTACCACAGACAGGGTATGCTAAACACCTCTTCTGTCCAAGGTTGCACGTCTGCCTCCACAAGGATGCAGGGCCACCAAACAGGCTGCAACTTAACATCTTACCTTGGCCCAGCAAGGCTACAAGAAAATTTGATGCAAAACACAGTGTACCTGCAGCTTCTGGCAGAACTAAACCAACAGACTGACATAGGTGGAACAGAGAGCCCAGAGAAGGGCTCCTCCAACTTTTCTCCTCTTGCAATCTTTTTCCTGTTAGTTTGGCCTATTCTGCTCAGTCATTTTTAGTTTGAACTATTTATTTCTCCAATGAATAGTGAAATTCTCGGTCCTGGTAGAAGTTACTAATCACACATGATTGCAACTGCCACCTCAAAACTGGTTTAGGTGCATATGGGCCACAAAGCTTCTCCATACAAACTCAAATGACTCTTAAATGATTTAAAAACATGCAAAAAGATAAAGGACATACTGTTAACACTACTCCTCTTTGACCTGGTGTCTGGAAGCTTATACATCTCTCACAATGCAATAAATATATTGTAGATTTTTCACAGAAGAGAAATCACATTTGCTACCTCTAAAAATTTGTATCTTTTTCCACAGAGCTTAACTTAATTTTTTTTCAGGTGTTAGACAAGATAAAAGCATGTTTGTGCAAGTACATCAGCCCATTTTTGCACCTGCTTTCAGGAATTCACAGCAGAAAGCACATAGGTGCATTCCTGAAAAATTAAAACTATACATGAGTGAGAAAAACAAGGGCCAATTGAAGCTCATATTGGCAAATTACCCAAAAACAAAGTATACTCCAGAGACTGTATGTGCCCACTTAGGTCAAATTAACCCTCAACAACAATAAAAACATAACACTGAAAGAACTTAAAGCACTAGTAATCTCAGGAGTCATAAGCTGATCATGTGTACTTTTACAATGATGGTAATTTTTTCTTTATCTTGTTGCTGGTTTCATGCTTCCCTGTATATACATATATATGGGAGGAGACAAAGACCTCACAGCTTTGACCCACTACAAAAAATCCAAACAAAAGTCACATCAGTTAGGAGATTAAAGAGTGTATGATACATAGAAAAATGCAGAAAAATACTTGAACACCTGCATATTTGGGACTGGGATCCCACATACCACTATTCACTGACAGTCCTGGAATTAGTGCTAAGACCAATTCTGCCCACAGAGCACTGTGTAAATCTAAGTATTATAGTTATGTTTCTAAATGACATCTACACATGTAAAAAATTACTTTTGTAGAAATCACTGAGATTTAGAAAACAAAACGAAAACATCTGTTTAAATATTGGCACAATTTTCCTGTCTTTTTCTACAATTCTGTCCTCAAAAATTAGATACTGTCCAATGAAAATATCTACTTTAAACAATTACTAGTCTTATTCATAAACTGACAAGGATATAGCTATTACACAAATGACATCATTTCCTTATAAGGCACACTGTGTTTAATCACAGCTAAGAGTGTTCACCTGCAATGATTCCAAAATTCAGAAGACTGTCCAAGATGATTAGTAACAAGTTCATATTCCACCAGAAAACTTGGACAGAGCCTGAGCAGAGTTCCAGACCTCAGCATGATGCTACATAAACTCTTCTGGAATCTGTTCTTTTTGCCTCCTGTTAAATTCACAGATACCCTTCATTCAAAGGTCTTGTGCTGCCAATATGAGAGGAATCCATTATTTTTTTCACAAGCACACAATCAATGCAGCCAACCAAGGCAAGTAGATTTACCCCTTGGTTTGTCTTTTAGAGTTAATTACTTGGATCATAGTCCTAATAAAGAAACTACTGTCATAATTGTTTGAATTCTGCTTGCCATTCATACCTACCCAGTCCTTCTGCAACTTGTAAGTCTCTGAATAAGGAGGGAGAGACATGCTGGCAAGCACACTGTTTCCCAGGCCTTCTACAATTACAAATACTCTGGTTTATTTTTTTTAGTCCAGATAAGATAATAGAAAAATGATGAAAAGAGACTGCAAGGTTAAACAGCCTTAGCAAAGAATATTAAAAGTTGGCAAAAAGTAAATTTCTCTGTTGAAAGCATGCTACCTTCTCTCCAGAAATGCCAGAAAGGGGATGCATCAGGTGTGCAGACACCTGATTTCAGAGGCAGGCATGGAGAAAACCCCACGCTGAAGACTGGAAAGGCTTTAAGTGTAAGTACAATGTTAACAGCTAACCTGAAGCCCTAAAGCTTTAACTCTGTTAGATGAATGCATTTGGCAGCCTTTCTTGTTAAAAAAGCAAAACATCATGGTTTAAATCAAATTGAGGATACATGTTTTGCACTATGCTACCTTCATTGCAGCAGGTATTTCAGTTACTCTGAAAGAGTCCATAGAATTAATTAGTCTGCTCCTTGTTGTGCAACAGAAACTGTTTTTATTCCTGTCCAGAACTGATTTTGGTCCTTCCAGCAGCTGCATTTTCTTCTGCTCTACTCAAAAAATGTAGGACAGGCAATAATAGTTTTTAATCTTCCTGCACATCTTGGAAAGATTTTTTAAATTATTTTCTGCCAACCCACTTCTACTGAGAGCTTTCACATGGTTTGTAGCTAACGCAATCCTACTTTTTAAAAAGGATGGATTACAGAGAATTATCCTCCTGGTTATATTTCAAGTGGTGAAAGGAACCTTTTCATTTTCCCTGATACCATTTTATTTCAGAGCAGCAGCCTGAAAACAACTGTGCCTTTATGGTCAGTTCATGCCTTTGGTCATACCACTATTTGACAAACTAAGAGGAAGAGACAACTTTAAGGCTCCCTTATATTTTTCCCTGTTTCCCTTCATTTCAGAAGTAGTAAAACCAATTTTTTTCCATAAACCTGTATTGATGTAATCATGGGATTTACTTTCTCCTGTTTGATTTCATTTCTTTTTCGACTGTAAGTTATTCAGCCTGGTACTATAATATGCCATGTTTATATAGAGATCAGATACAATGGGAACTCATTTTTAGCTGCTCTCATTTCACTTTGTTAACAAAAATAAATACAGCAATTTGCAATTCCTGTCCTCTTCCATCTCTGTTATACATCAGAGGTAAGGGAAAGAGTCAGTTTCATTAGTTCTTCATTTGCTCTTCCTCCTTCTCCAACCCATACTCTTGGCATCAAGGAGAGAAATAAAGATGCCAAATAGTTCCTCTCTTTCCTACACCTAAATCAATTTCAGGTAAATCACACGTGTAAATGTGGATTTCATTGCTTTGTGGAAATTTGCACTGTAAGACACAGATATTCAGTACCCTGTTCCATCTGCTGGCAAGAAACACTCTCTCAGTTAAGATCATTACTAAACATTTAGCATATGGCATGATACCTTTGGCCAAAAGGCAAAAGTAGCACTCTTTTACATTCAGTAAGAGTTTATGAGAAAGATTTATAGAGAAAGTTGCACAAATGCTTCCTTCTGATGCCTGGCCAAAGGGCAAGAGCAGTTCCCATGCTCTTTTTATGGAAAAAAGAGAGGAGTATTGGTACCTAGAGCAACCCTCTGCTTTTCCTTGGTTTAATAAGAGATGTTAACATATTCATTTTTGACAAATGTTTTTGTTTTGTCCCAATTTCCTGACTTACTGCAAACACATGGAGTTTTCAGTGAAAATGAAAGCACTGGCATATCACTGTCTACATTCTGGTTTCTCCAGTCAAGGAAGGTGGAAAACATATAAAAATTAAAAAACCCAAAGAACTTAGCCCCCAAGACACATGAACAACATTTTAGGGCAATATGTATTAGCTCAAGAAGCTCTTCCAGAGGTTACACAAGCTTTGTAATCTGACCAACTTCACCATGAAGCTACACATCCTAACCACATGCAAAGGCCCTGGCTGTCTAGTAAGAAGTAATGGATTTTTGCACTAAGAAACATGGGATATTACCCAACTAATACAAGATACAGGATATTGCCTAACTTCTTTCACAGAAATTATGGTACTAAATAAGAAGAGACTAAGGAAGTAATTGAAGATTAGTCTTAAAAACTTTGAAAAATTATACTCTTTTTCAGAATCTTTTACAAAGGTCATTACACAATAATCTGAAGCTGCTTCACAACTATTTTGTCCAATGTAATAAAATAAAGTTGCATAGTCTTCAGCCCTAAAATAAACAGACTACTGCTGCTCCAATCAATTAGTCTCAGATAGTCATCTCAGATCTCATCAACCTAAAAGCTGATTTTTGTAGAACTGCACAGGTTTTAAAATAGAGTAGTAGAGTGTGTAATATAGGCCAATCTGTTGTGTTGTTAATGTATCCACTTAAACCAAGCACTTCCATTTTCATATTACTGCTTATCTCCTTGTTTTCCTCTCACAAAGAGAAGAGAATTTATCATTTGCCACAGAAATTATTTCCAGTTCCTTAGGAAGATGACCTACTAAATTTGTTACACTCAAAAAAGACCCAAACTTATGCACTTGGTGCTCAACATATTTCTAGGTAGGCAATGGTGCACAAACAGCTGCCAGCTTATTTTGTATGAAAGAATAAACTACACTAGATTACTTGGATGTAGCCAAATGCATCAATTGATGTATGTGTTCAGTAACCACAAACTTACTTCAGCTAATTAGAGCATGCTACTTACAAGACTAAGACTGTGGGACCAATCCCCATATGGACCATTTACTTGAGAGTTGGACTGGATGATCCATGTGGGCCCCTTCCAAGTCAGCATATTCTATCAATCTGTAAAACCCAGTTGAAATCAAGGCAAATATATATTCAGAATATGATGATTCCCAACAACTGCATAAACCAATGCCAATGTCAAAAGCTAAGAAAATACGATTTCCTTGTCCATTGATCAAAGCTATTGTTAATTAAAAAAAAAAAAAAAAAAAAAAAAGACAACACTATGTCTGGAATGGAAAGTCTTTATGTGCTACATAAAGATTCACAGTGGCCACAAGCACCCATTTTATTATTGCACAAGTATAATATTTGATTTGGACAATTTGAGAGGGAATTAATATAACAGCTCTTTATGCATATAGTAGAAGGAAATGTAGTTCATCTGTCAAAAAAATTACTCTGCACTTTCTTGCAACTTGGGGCAGAAGATGATGAACTGGCCATTTTATGCCACAATAATTTATTTGATTACAAAATGAAACATTCACACTGTACTTAAAGTGCATTATGGGCCATGTTTTTTCTGCTAGAGGATTTTTGCATCAGTAATTATTTCTTGGAAATCAGAGTTTAGTTGAAAGCTGCTTAGATGCTGGAAACAGAAAAACACTGGCTTGCTCACCTCCAGGTGATGTTTTTCAGCTGTGCCAGAATTCTGTTTGTGCAGCTGCTGTACTGCTTTTAAAGTAGGTGAGGAATGAAATCCCTTCATGACTTATTAAGTTTGTTGTTTTGTATCTCTGGGTCAAGCATATTTTTCTCTAGACTGATATGGAGTAGATAATTCTAGGTTTTCTGCAGATTATGAATAGACTGTTCCCACATACCACCAAGACTTTTTGCAAGTGATCTTTAATAAACAGACAGAAAACCCTGATAGATTCCCAAGTACAGTTCTCAGCATAGATGATACGAGTATTTCTCAATCACCACATACTGGATCAGCCTTGAAGAAAAGCACTAAGCAGAGCAATTTTGTAATGAGTTGGCTGCTTCCTGCCTCAGGGGAACACTGCAGTATCCTGAAGGTCTTACTGCCCACATAAATCATACTGTATATATTATGCCAGGTAACCAGGATGAAGAAGTAATTCCTTTGTTTTCCCTTTGGTTGATGAGTCTTATCAATTCAAGTAATTCTGCATTTCCAGGACCTGCCTGGAATCAACCTGCAAAGAGGATCTACACATAGATGTGGGACTTAGGACATGGTTTAGGAGAGGACTTTGGCAGTATTAGGTTTATAACTGGACTTGTTGATCATAAAGGTCTTCTCCAACCTAAATGATTCTATGATCTGACTCAATTCAATCTGAAAACTCCAAATGAGTAAGTTTGGGGGGCTGTGATAGACCAGTGCAAAATAGCAAATAGCAGAGACCAAAATCTGACCCAGAACTCTTAAAGAAAGTATTTGACCAACCCTAAGAATTAGATGGATGATCCAAGTCCAAGAGATTTTTACACTTATTTCTGCAGTAGTTGATTTAATACTCTTTAATATTTTTATGTTCTTTTCCATAAGACAGTTGTATTCCAGCAGTCAGGCATTCATGAACACTACAATAATAAATTTCCTAGCACTGAGCACACTGAAGAAAAGGAACAGTTTCAAACTCATTAGGGATTTTTATAGATAAATAAGGCAAAAATAATTCAAAGACATCTGAAAAATCTTGAGTTTCTTTAAAACAAATAGTGCACAGTAAATGAAATAGAAGATGCAAAGGGGAAGTCACCAAACATCAGGTTTGGTATCTGTTAAAGTAGTCTTGCAACCCAGGGGCTAAGGAATCCTCCAAGCCATTCCTTGACAGCTGTAAGCAATGGGACAGTGGGAAGTGAAGTAGTACAACCACTGCTGGAGGGCAGGAGAAATAGGACCAAGCATTTGGTGTTGCCTATGACATGAACCCCATGAGGAGCTGAATTTTTTAAGACTGCATTATCACTTTCCTTTTATTTCAAAATTATTCAATATTCTTTCAGATATTGCAGACCATACAGAGGACTATCACATAATCTTCAAGTATGTAAAGCTGTTTCATGAACAAATTGCTCTACACTTACTCCAAATTGACCTAAATTGTTATTACTCACCATGGAAATATTTCCAGTTGCTAGTTCTCCCCATCTAAAGCTATTAGTCAAGGTGACATAGGAAGTGTTGAAATGGCAGATCTTGTTAGAACACTAATAAGAAAGAAGTTAATAATTCGGCAAGTTAACTTTATGACCAATTAATCATATGGTGTGATGACTGCTAGAGGCATTCTATTCCAGATGAATATCCTAATTTACCTGCACTAAAGCACACCTCAGAAAGACAGCTTTGTGGTTGAAATACAAAGCATGCAGAGCTAAAAGGAAGTCGCTTTTGGGTTACCAAGAATACAGGCTATGAAATAAAATCTTTTGCATTTCACAGGTGTCATACAATGCAGTACACTCTTACCTCCATGGGAAAGGCCTTAAAATTAACCGTGTGCTCAGAGCCACGCTGGTTTTCTCTCCCCCAGTGAAATCGAACATCGTGTAGTTCAAACTCGTGTCCCCGAGGCAATGGTCCTCCTATTAACACTGGGAAAGAAGATAAGGGGTAAAGAACTTGCCTTTTAAAGCAGGCAAGACACTGAATATTCTCCAAATACAACAAGGAGTTTGTGGCAGTCTTCTATACTATTAGTGGTACCAGAGAGGAGAGTTAAGTTGACAGACCTGTCACCATTACTTCTGAAGAACCTTGCAGGTACAGAACAGTAATTGAGGCAGTTATGAAACACAGTAAAACTGCTGTCATACTGAACTTAGTTTTATGATGCAGAACACCAAACAAAAGCATTGTACCTTTACCACCCAGAAAAGGGAATGTTTATTTGTCTTATCAAGACATTAACTGTGTGTTCTAAACAGGTGGCAGGGCCTCTGAATTGAACTGGGAGGTAACCTCCAAGTCCAAATGTTTAACCTCCATCATCTGTATTTACTATGGGTCACAGAAAATGGATAGAAGACTTTTGATTGCAAATATTTTGCTAGGTAAAGGTGTTCAGTCATATACCACCTGTCACGCTTTTGAGATATTGAACAACTCCATACAAAAATATAATCAAACCTACAGTCCAGAGAAAAAAGAGCATACCTCATTTACTTAAAAACAGCTTCTAGGCAGCCATGGGTTTTCCTTACCTCAGTTTTTTAAACATCTGGAATTTCTTAAAAGCATCTGCCCACAATCACAACACATGCACAAAAAATGTATACAGTCAGTACTTTCACATTTATAGAGACTTCCACCAGAAGTAGTAAAAGCAAGCAACAGTGAGGCCAAATCTGCTATGGAATTAATCAAGGAAAACATTTTACCCAGGGATTTCTGAATCTGCTTTAGATCAAATATTACACCACAAACTGGAAGCACCTTCCTACTAAAATCATTGAATATTGGCTTCTAGGAAGGGCTGAGTTTTATTTAAGGGCATTCACAGTCCTCCCCAGAATCCTATAAATTGTACCTTACATTTCATAGATTTGGAATTAATCTTTTACAATCTCTGATAATTTATAATCTCTGACAATCTCTGATAAGGATTATTTAACTGCATGAAACATAGCCTTAGGGAATTAGTTCCACAATATATAGCTATTTTGACACACAAACTGTACCACCTGAGCCTGGAACACAAGAGGTAGTGTAATGCTAAAACATAAGTTAGCAATTGAATCATATTACAACTGTACAAACATAAAACAAAAGGTATGGAACTGTAAAAAAACCTAAAAAAAAGAACAATTATGGTTTTCATAAGCAATTACACTGGAAGAAAAAAAATTAAAATATTCCAATTAATCCTCCTTTAATAATTCTTCACATCTAATCTAATAGCCATTAGAGTTTCTAAAATGAAATGTCCTAAATGTAGTTATGATTCAGATTTGCTTCTTAACCTTGTTTTATTTATATTCTGTCTATACCTATATACCCTAGAGGGAAAACCTACAAATCTGTTGAACACTCAGGGAAACAACCAATTGAAGTATTTAAGAAAACTCAACAAATAAAAAGAATCCTGATACTTAATTAGTGCTCAATTAGGGCAATATTATAATTACAATAATAATAATAATTAATAATAATTATAATCTCAATTGACATTAAAAGGAAAATTGAGCCTTTTTTTCTGTTTTAAAACATTGCTCTGAGAAAAACTGTAGCTAGAGAAAATGTTCTTTATATGATGTAGTTCTGGATCTCCAAGAGTTTCAAAGAGTTTATTGCCAAGGCTACAGTTAGGACACTGATCCCATGATGAAACTATTTTATAGTTGGTCATGGTTCTTCCACCTAATGCACAACACATATTCCACCACCAAAATGAAAGCAGCTGTGAAAATGTTTGCAATTAAATAATGAGAAGGATTTGGGAATTCCATATGGACTGTGTGTCTTGAATTAAAGGATAAAAACATCCACCAGTAATGACAAATTTATTTTTAATATGTATCTTAATCAGTTTACTTTTTTCCATAAAGAACTTTTTCTTTGACTGTTAACATTACAGTAGATGAGGATCTCTTGCACATTAATCGGACAGAGTTTCAAAAGCATTCAGTGCTCAATAATGCCCAACAAAATAATCTGGCTAAAGTGAGGAAAAGAAACTGCAGGAGGTTCTGAAATCCCTGAAAAATGTCCACAATACTGGGTCAGGTTCAAACACAGCTTATTAACTATTTTATGCTCATGGTAAGTTTAATAAATGCTGTCTTCTCCCTCCCAAATTATTCCCAGTTTACAAATGGAAAATGGGAAATTATGTAACACTAAAACTAAGGAAAAGCTGAAACTAAACCAAGATTTCCTAAATCATAATTCCATACTTCAGTCATAAACCTTTTCTCTGTTTCACATTTTCTTAAAATTCAGGACTCATCCATGTGGCATCACATTGCAATCAACTATAAAAGAAGTCTTTCCTTTTTTCTAATTCTCTTAATGTTTTTGCAAAGGCATTTAGGTGTGTTGGTCCCATCTTATTAATTATCACTACTAAGTTAGAAACTGCCCTTGAGAAAGGCAAGATGGAAGGAGTTGCACTTTGGCATGCAAATTATGAGGTCACTCGTGGTCACTCTCCCTTCCTCCACAGGAGAATTCGAGAATTCCTGATCCCACGGGGAGAACCTTATCCCTTGGGAAAAAACCTCTGCTTCTGATGAAGGCATTAAAACTGACTTCTTTTATTGAAAATCTGCAAATTCCATGGAAAGAAACGATCTGTGTTGCAAAAATACATGGAAATAATCATAGAAAGGAAATTATAAAGGAAAGCATCATTATTAAAATAACAAACCTTCCTTTTTAAAAAACTGTGTAAAACTGAATTGACTCCCTCACTTAACACAGCTGTAGTTCCCAGTACTACTGAGTTCTCAGAAGGAAACAAAAGTTGGAATATGTCATGGTTTAACAATGTTCAGCTGTTTAAATGCCCCCAAAGGGCTGTTACCAGCTAATATTGGTTGGAATAATATGGAGGCTCTTTCAAACACATGGTAAGAACTACTGCAGTGCTGGAAAGCAAAATGGAATTTTTTCCTCCCAACTTTGTCGCCTTCATACAGAATATTTTACCCAGATGAAGAGTCTGCACAAGTTATTGCAGACTTCACTTATGCTGGAATTGTTTCTTTTATTATTCTCTTCTAAATCATATTTGATGAGTGACATCAAAAATGTCATACTTTAAGAAATGAGGACTGCCTTCTACTTGGTCCTTCCTCATCAATACTGTGAGCATGTATAACTGGTGTATCCATCTTAAGCTGTCCAATTCTGTACTTAGTATTTAGAACCCACTCAAATTAATGGGAAAAGAATACTTCTATCTTACATGGTCTTTGAACCATGAACAAATCTTGCCAGCTGTACAGAACAGTTTGGCACTACACTGTCTTAGCTATAGTCTCTACTGCTTCTGAGTGCAGACAGCTGTAAATGCCACTGAATTGGATACCACCAACACAAGAGGAAATTCTGGACATGCTTCGAAACAATCTCACTGACCATCAAAATCTGCAACTCCCATTGCAACACTTGCTCCTCTTCCTACCAAAGTCAACATCAACACTCTCACCGGGCATAGTCCACGCTGAATGGGCACAACTGCTCGCTGCTGGGAAAAGCTGCTTTTCTTACCCTCCAGGACATGAGTACAGTGAGTCTTCAGGCAACACAAGCTTTAGCCGGGAAAATCGAGGCCGTGTTTCAGCATACCTGATTTTGACTTCAGGGCAATCTGAATCGAATGCCCGTCGTTGATCACTTCACAGTCACGACACACCACGTAGTTCGGTGACAAACGCACTTCCAGGAGCGATGGGTCATATTTAGCTTCTCTTGAGTTCAAGTTGATGGGCGACTGGTACTCCCCGTTAGCATCGGGGAAAATCAGCCCCCACTCCACTCCTGAGGCACAAGGAAAGAGAGGTTACGGGGGGACCCGGCAGACCCTGTCTGGCCAGAGAAGGAAGGGGCTGCTCGGCCGGACCCGGCGCCGCCGCCCCGCGCTGCCCTCCCGCCGCGGGGATGGATGGAGCTGCTCGGGACGGCCAAGGAGCGAACCCCGCCACTGAAATTCCCACACCGCCTCCTCCTCCCCCGGCCGTGCACAGAAGTTTCTCCCGGCGCAGTCGCCGCCCGTTCCTCACCTTCCTCGTAGCCCCACTCCGGAGCCTCCTCCCGGCGCGGCAGGGGCTCGGCGCCCTCGATCAGGCTCCTGTCAGCCATGGGCGGGCTGTGCGGACTGCGAGCGTGTGCGGGGCGAGGCGCTGCCGGCTCCGCGCCCGGACCTCCCCCCGCCCTCCGCCCCCGCCCGCGGCTGTCGGCGAGCGCCGGGGCAGGGGCAGGGCCGGGGGCCGGGCGGCACCGACCGTGGGCCGGGCAGCACCGGGAGCCGGGCGCTGTCCCAGTGGCGCGGCGCGGCGGTGGGAGGTGAGGTGGCAGCGGGCGTGCCCGGCGGGACGCTGCTCCCCTCAGCCTCTCTCCGTGCCCGGCGGGACGCTGCTCCCCTCAGCCCCGCTCCGTGCCCGGCGGGACGCTGCTCCCCTCAATCCCCTCTCCGTGCCCGGCGGGACGCTGCTCCCCTCAGCCCGCTCCGTGCCCGGCGGGACGCTGCTCCCCTCAATCCCCTCTCCGTGCCCGGCGGGACGCTGCTCCCCTCGGCCTCCCTGCGTCTCCCTCGCTGTCCTCCGCAGGCTGCTTCCCTAGCCCGGGTGGGTGGGTGTCTCCACAGCTCCCGCTGCCCCACCAGCTGGGCACTGGCGCTCTGTACATCCAGGGACACCCAGGGAGAGCAACTTCAACAAGGCGAAGGGCAAAGCCCTGCGAGTGGGGAGGAACAACCCAGGGACAGGTGGAGGACTGCCTGACTGGAATGCAGTTTGGCATTGGGTGGACGGGTCGCACCCAGTGTGGGTCCTGGTGGGCATCAGGTCAGACATGAGCCAGCGGTGTGCCCTTGCCGCAAAGAAGGTGAAGATACCTTGGGCTGTTTTAAGCAAAGCAATTCCAGTGAGTCGAGGGAGATGATCCTGCTCCTCTGCTCAGCACTGGTGAGGACACACCCGAGGTGCTGGGTTCAAGTCTGGGCTGCTGCAGTACAGAGAGACATGAACACACTGGAGAGAGTCCAACAAATAGTCATGACTATGGTTAAGGTGCTGGACCATCTCTCCTGTGAGGAAAGGCTGAGAAAGCTGGGAATGTTCAGCTGAGAAGAGCAGGCTCAGTGGGATCTCATGGATATGTTCAAATACCCAAAGGGAAGATGCAAAGAAGATCTGCCAGGTTCTTTTCAGTGGGGCCAAGTAACAAGACCAGTGGTGATGGGCAAAAATTGAAACATGGGAGGGGTTTTTTTGAACATCAGGAGACAATCTTTACTGTGAGATTGACTAAGCCTTGGCACAGGGCTCCAGGAGCTTGGAGAGTCTTCATTTATGAAGGTATTAATCCTTGTTGTAGGCAGCCCTGCTTGAGCTGGTGATTTGGACAAGATCAGCCAGCAGTTGACCCAACATCAGCCATTCTGTGACTGTGTTTACTCCTCAATACTGAGCACTGTGTCCCTTCTGTGGAGGAATGGCAACCCTCAGTGAGGATAAGGAAGCCACTAAATAAGGAAGGGAGCCCACTTCTACCCTTAATGTCCTAAAGGAACAAATGTGGCATCAATTCCTACTGCAAATTATGCAAAAATGGGGGATTTCAGGAAAATCTCTCTCCAAGATTAAGATGTCTCAGTTCAAGGTTATGAAAGAACTCTTCATTCTCCTTTGAAAACAGCCGTGTATGGAACTAGAGAATATTCATTCTGTCAGGGGAGAAAAGGACAGAAGGGACCTCTGTTATAGAGATCTCTTCTAGGCAGTGGCCCAAAAAACTTGCATCAGTGACAGGAAGGGAAACTGGAACATAGTACTGACAGTCTGCAATCCCTGACAGCAGTAAGAAAAGGTAACAGAGGCAGTCAAATAGCATTGCTATAATAGTAAGATGTGTCCTTTCCTTACCCCCCTAGTCCACTTAAAGACAGTGACCAGACCTCCCCGAATTCTGTATCCCAAGATGATAGCACCTTGATCCTTTGCTGTTGATCCAGAAGGTTTGAACTTAGTGTGGAGCTCATCATGCTTCAGTGATCCCCAACTCAGCAGCAGTACCTGTGATTCCTGTGCAGCACTGACAGGGGAGCAGAAATCACCATCAGTGTGAGTGAGATGAAAAGAAAAGGACTGAGATGAAACTCCTTAATGAAGCAAGAGAGCACAGGTTCATGAGCTGCATGCAATGTGAAAAGAAAATAGGGCAAAAGAAGTAGGTTTTACCAGGTTGGGTTTTTCAAGAGCAGAGAAGAAACACATATTTCCTTCTGCAGTACCATATTGCCCAAATTACAACATGGTGTAGTTTACTGAGGAAAAAAAAACCCAAACAGACATTTTTCATATATTGAGCATCTGACATCAGTACAAATAGAAAACTTGGATATTCTTAACATGCATTTTAGCTGCATGAGGTATCATGTTGTATATGCATAGTCATCACCCATAGCCAACTGGCTTTATTAAGTTAAGTTTTATCATCTACTCACTTCCAAAACACACACCAGCTGCTTCTATTAATGTAGATTCCTTTGAATCATTGTTCAACCACATGGGGAAGAAAACAAACATTACCCTAAATCAGGGTAATGAACATCAGTTCTGGTCCTTCTGACTGGAATTTTTTCTTGTTCAAAAGGAGTATTGTATTTTGGAAATGAACCAAAGTAGGAGGCTGGGTTCATTCCCTTAGTTCTTGAAATATGGGATTTCATTCATTCATGCTCTCTATTAAGTCCTTTCCTGCAGTAACCTTCCTGTGGGATGTCTGTTGTAGAATTTCATGCTTACGAGGGGCAACTTTATCAGACCTGTGAGTTCCTGTCTTGCAATAAATTCTTTTCATAGCTTTGCCATATATTTGTTGCCCTTCCTTTTAACCTTTCAATCCTTTCCATATCCCTCTGCAAAATTGGGCATAGCAGGTAAATCCTTATTGAATAATTGACATTTCTTTATTCCCATATGTCTGCTGAGTAGTTTTTGTGCAAATATCCTGTTTCTTCCTCAGTATCTGCTAGGCACAGTATGATCTAATCAACAGATTAGATTCCACTGAAGATTCCTGGGACTTCTTTAATGGTGAAGTATGTAAGCAACAAAGGAGTTCACTTCTCCACAAGGAAATGGAGCATAGGACTGAGTCCTCACATTAAACTCCAATCACAAATGCAGATATTGACCTTACCAATCTCTGCACAAACCAACTTATTCGTTTATGGACCCAGCTTCAAGTAAAAGGGCTGAGACAATCAGATGAAGATGGTGGCATGATCTAAGATTTGTTCAAGACCAGTGGGATTTGATCTCCTTTAATGATGTAGGCAAATGTAAAATTGTTTGGTGTAGAAGCTCCCAATAGTTCAATTTACAATAAAAAGATGTTTGATATACAACTGTAATACATATAAATGCAGTCTTTATTCTGTAAAAATGCATTGCCTGTGATGTTTGCTACATTGGCTCAACACACTGAAAAATCTATAGATAGGTATAGTTATGGCCCCCAAGCTAATATTAAATTGCTGAGCAAAAAGTAGGAGAAGCTCAGCCAACACAACCTTCATAAGTGACATAACACCTCATCAACAGAAGCAGGAGCAGGACATCTCTCTCCTGAATCCAGGTTCACCCTTTGATTCTGTGGAACATGCTGACTTCTTGTTTAACTGGAATTAATGATAACATCCTTTGATAGTACCAGGAATAAAAAGCTCAGGCACAGATCCAGGGCTTAATAGTTCCTCTTTGAACTCACACAACAGTAGCTCAGAAGCAGTGTAATCTCTGACATTCCTTTTGTCAGACAAGAAATGGCATTTTGAAACATGGTTAGTATAATACTTAATCCTGGTGAAATCCCAAGCAACTATTGCTCTGTTTTCTATATCTAGATATACTTTTTTGTTCTACATCATTTTTCTTTTCAGAAGATGATATATCTTCCCCAAACACCTTGAAACGTATATACTGGTAAAACTGGGCCTGAACCAATATTCTCCATCCAAATGCTGAAAATTTTGTATTTGACAATTGTCATTAATGACTAGCAACATTTTTTTAAGAAGTTACATGTCCACAGCTTTACTTACTGCTTTCACCACTCTGAAAATGGAGATTCCAGAGCAGATTACTAAGAAATCTGTGGGGAAAAAGAAAATCAGAATTACATACAAGTTATTTTAGACTATACATTCCTACCTGTATGATTCTTTGCAGCCACAGAGCTGACAGTCATTTTCTTGGTGCAAGCAATGAGAAATTCAGAATCTGAGATGATAATTTTTCCTGTATTATCCACTTTTTTCTTTTTTACGTTGTTGCCAATAGAGTAGTTGAGGGCATGCAGGGTTTAATATTTTGATAAGGAGGGAATTGTTCGATGGAATATTAGAGCATTCCATTTGAGGTGATTTAGAGTCTGTTTGTGTTTTTGCACTCTGTTCTTGCCAGGGTGTCCTGAAAGAAAAGGCAATGTCCATACAGCAAGACAGACAGCTGAAGGGACCTGGAGCATCTAGTTTTTCCAGTGAATAGGACTTCCTATTTTTCTTCCTGTGTTGACTATGAGGTTGACCAGCAAACATCTCCCACGTGGTCTTGTTTCTATCTTTATTTCTTGCCAGTTTATGTTCTCAAATAAGATTGATTCTTTTCCAAGTTTAGAAGTGCAAGCACAGAATTTCTTTTTTTTTTTTTTTTTTAAGCACAAGTTCATACCAATATTGAAAATAGCTTGTTTTAAAAGGATGTTTTAAAAGGAACTAGTTAATTATTAGGAATAATATTCCAGTATTTCTGGAATAATATTATTTGCCTATTTTTATTTTCTTCATCTGCAGTAATGTGTTACAGAATGGAAAATTTGGTTGGGTATTTCAAACAGTCCAAGATGAAAAGGTAAAGGGAGACCATTTCAAAAAAAGGGGCCATTTATAGCAAAAATAAACCATTCACAGTGAAAGACACTGTATCTTTGCAATTCAGGTTTACATTGGCAAATGCCATCCTGCAAACATTGCAAAAATATCTCAGCAGAATCCCAATTTCCTCTTACATCTACACCAAAGGGTGGTTTCCATGGCCTTGTGTGTTTTTATAGTCTGTAAGTGCAAATTTGTGCTTCCTAGTCTTGGCAGCTAATAGGACAGCAGGATGGCCCTAAATACACTTCACATGTTCCACTTTACAACGTGCATGGTTTGGGTGGGGAATTCAAAGATCAACATATTGATCTGCAAGTGTGTACAGATGTTTTTCTACAGTACAGTTATAAACCTTTTACATGCACAAGAGATGAGGGAAAAATGGGAGCAAATCACAAACCTATGGGCATAATTGGTGTGTATTATCTCAGTGTTCAAAAGTACAAAACAGGACTATTACAGCTGCCCATGAGAATTTAGACATGCAGCTTGAGGACACTAAAGCTACAGGGGGATAGTGGCAAGCTTTTTAAAGAAAACACAAGTAAGAGGAAGCCATTTTTAAGGACTGAATAAACTACCATCAAAAGGGTACAGAAGAAATAATAATTAAGTACATTTTTTTTAAGCCACACTAAAAATTTAGAGAGTAATCTATGTGGTCTCCTGCAGCTTTTCCTTCCCCAGAAGGGTGGAATCCTGGGAAAAAATGTGTAAAGAATTACCAAAAATGGTAGGGACAACAGGAATTGCTGATGAAGTAAAGTAAGCACAAAAGTAAAGTGAATTCCTGAAGACAACAGAAGACTAGAAGGGAAGTGAGATTTTTTCCTGTTACTGGGCTAAAAGGAAAAGGCAGTTAAAGGATGAAATAAGATGTCTCTGAAACACAGAATGCAAATAATTGAATGCAGATAATCAAGGGCCCTGACATGGCAAAACTCCTATTTCTTTATTTCTTTAGGAAAGAAGCAAAACTAATGATACACCCAGATGCAAATTAAAGGAAGAAGATGAGAAGCTCAGGGGGGAAATTTGCAGTAAGAAGATGATAAATATGTATTTACCTAGCTGTAATAATTTCAGATCTTTAATATTATATGAGATTCTTGAAGGATTATGAATTTCATCTAATAGCTATTGAAAAGGAGTGGCTCTTTGTCAGTGGAACTGATAGATGTTAAATCCACCACTTGCAAATTAAATGTTTCAAAGGGAAGCACTGAATCAAGGAAAGATCTAATACCTTCTACAGTTTAAAATAAAAGGAGAGGATGAACTAAATAATGGGCCTGATCATTTTTTCACTAGAAGAGCACAAGCAGGTGTTGGCTTACAGGTGTTGGCTTTTCAGCTGGGAAGCTTGTGAGAAAGAGGAAGCACTGATTAGCATGAAGTGGCAAGGAGATAACAACATATTTAAGGATGGTGAAAAGAGTGTCAGTTCATCATTCATTCTATTAAGTTTCGCTTACCAATGTGCCAACATCCATAGCTGGTAAAGTGCTCGTGTGCCCTGTTCTGGAAAAGCTGTGAAATCATACATTCAGAGTGCAATCTGTCTTTCTATATCACAAGCTATTACCTTTCACACAATTGCTCATGTATTAAGTTAATTATTTGGCTATCAATAAATAATAACTTGCGTTTAGCCACAGCACATTTTTCAGAAATGCCTGACCTGAAGACGTCAAGACATGAAGAACTCATTACTTTGAGAGCTCGTTCCAGTGGTTAATCTCTTTCAGTGTTAACTAGTGGGTATTCAATTCTAATTTGAATTTTTCTGGCTTTAACTTTCAGTTCATGTTATGCATGTTTGCCTTGACAGGAGAGACTTTACTGCTTTGTGTTTTCTCTCTAATGTAGTCACCTGTGTCAGTCCTTTTTTCTGCACATTTTCCCATTTTTCACATTAAAAATACGGACACTGGAATTCTCCCATGTAGCTCTTGTTTCACCTCTAGGTGCACACTTATTTCTTTTTTATCTGCACATTTAGGACTCACATTAGATTTTTTTGTTTTCTATTGAATCAAATATTGGCTCTCGTTTGCTGCAATTTAGTATAAACATTAAATCCTCTTTGTGAGTCAGGGTATCCAGGAGCCAGTCTACAGAATGTGGACAGAGTGCATTATAACTTTGCATTATGCTGACCTAAAATGCCATTCATTTGAATGAGCCCTAGTGTTCCTTTTTAATAATTTATTTTAACAAATTATATGCCTCAACAAATCTGTAATCTCATTATAGATTTCTTTGACAAGGCACACTTCTGGTAAAACTACTGTCACTAGCATTAGTCCTCTACACAAAGTTTTTGTGACAGTAGTCCCATATTTCTTGAGTTTTCTTGCTACTTTTTCAAAATAGAGTAATTACCTAAATTATCTCATTTCTCTCTTTTTTTTTTTTTTTTAATTTAATAGTTACATAATGTTAACATTATTTATGTCTTATAACATTTTCCTGTATTTGTTAAAATTTTACAGAACAGATTGAGGATCTGTGCAGCCAGGTCTTGTAAAAAATCCAGGGTTCTGCAAGAACCAGGTAAGTGCCTATCCAAGTACATACATTTAAATCAGATTTTAACCTTATGTTATTGCACAGTACCACTTAGCTATTAATAAAATGCAAAATTCTTTAACCGCACATGATGTAAGCAAGTCACACTCCTCCCCAAAAAAAAACCCCTAAAATATTCATGAATATTTTATCTCTTTATCACCATCAAAAAATGTAGTGTCAGCGAGTAATGACAAATTTGTATGAAACCTGGTTGATGATTTTTCCTGAAGTGTGCATCAATATTTTTATAGCCTGACATTTCTACTACATAAAAATATTTGTTTAGTCTTTTTCTACTTATTTCTACTCATTCTTTTTCTATTCACCAGTGAATCAGCACCAGATTCCAAGTAGTATTGCTCTATTTTTGGTTACAGAGATGTGTCACATTTTATACAGAGTAAAGAGCTCCCTGTTTCATTGACATTTTTCTACCTTTTTCCTTTTAAGTCATGCTGCTTGTAATCTTAGTGACAGATAACAAACCGTGTGATTTCAATGTATATACAGCAGGAAACAAAAGATATGGAAAGCAGTTTGCAGTTTCAAAGTCCAGTGGCCAATTGCAGATAATAATTATGAAGGAGCAAGTACTTAAAAGGAGGACAGGCAGTGAATGACAGGCAATGTGTCACTGTAATGCTGCTAGAGAGGCTCTTAGCTCACATCTTCAGTGTGGCAATTCAAAACTGATCAACTGGAACCCTGGAAGAGGAGACATTTGCATTCAGATTTATATTTTTACCAATGATTAATCACATGTCATGTAGCTAACTAGGAAAAAGCAACTGATTTTGTTCTAAATCAAATGTTTTGTATAGAAACAATGAACACAGATTTCCTAAGTTAGTATTCTTCCAGGGTGATAATATCATCCAAAATAATGCAGTACTTGGCTCAGGTTAAATGTGTGATAAAAGGAACCACAGCCTCAAAAAACTGAGATCTTTCACAGACACAGAAATGTTCATATTCGGAAATTAAAAGGAACTGGTAACTTTCCAAGCCACTGAGCAACTTCAAACAACTACCATTTAATTTTTTTTTTTTTTCCTACACTGAATATGAAATATTTTCCAAAATTCTCCAGATTTCTGTGCAGTAATTTAGAGCCATGCAATGGCTTTGATACTCTATCAATGTCCTACAGTGCATCTGTGTACTTCAGTTCTGTATAAAAAGGGCAAGGGGAGAAAGCATCAGAGATTTCTTCACTAAAAAGAAGAATTTGATATCAGACTTTCTATTCTTGTGATTATATTTTGTATTACATAGTCTGCACCCTCCTGTTTAAGAATCTGAAAACAGGCATTTTCTGGTTTACATTGAAACACGGGAGTCTTGAATATCTCTTCAGCTGCTTCCTAATGTTTGTTCCACAGGAAGGGAGTTAGTTCGTGGCACAGTGTGTTTTATTGTATCTGCATCAACAGAGCAGATAAGCTCAGCCTCTCTTCATCTGAAAAAGGAACAGAGGAGTAGCACCAGGAGACAGTGCAATACTTCAGGATATTGTGAAGATTTCAGGCAACAAGACAACTTTCAGGTAAGCAGAAAAGGTCCTTTACTACTTACATTCCTGTTTTGCTTCCCAAACTGCTAACTTTAGCACTGAAAAACTCTGTCTTGGGTAGTTAACATTCATTTTAGTGCTGGGTATTCCCTTCATGCAGAAGATGTCTTTTCACCTCTGTGACACGTGTGGACTGGCATCATATGGAAGGAGTCAGCAGGGCTTTTTCCTGAGAATCTGATGCTGAGATTTGGCTGCTTATGTACTTTGATTACACTACAGCTCTTTGAATAGAGACCTTATCATATGAAAGGGCTGGCTCCTCGTGAGTCCCAGCACGTTTTTTTGCTGTGGCAGATCCCTCCTTAGAATTCAGGGAGGCAGAAGATACTTTTCAGGTCATAAGCATTGGGAGTTTTCCTGGACTGTCTACACTAGCACTTAGTAGAAGGCCTGCTGCAGTAGGACTGATGGCACTAAATCAAAGCACTGACAAAGCTTCTAAAGTACAATTCTTCTCTGTGCTTCCTGTGAGCACTTTTTCTCCTACCCTCTTTAACCATCTCTGTTCAGCTTTTGGCACAGTCATTGACACGCAGCTTTGTCTAGTTGTGACTGACTTAGTAAAAGTGTAGAAATACAGGATTAAAAGCTTGTTTATCACACAACTTCTTTGCTAGCATAGGGCATCAAAGCAAGTTGTTCTGTGGCAGTGCTTTTTCAGTGTCACAGGGAAAGTGAAATCCATGCCAGACAATGCAGTGCATCAAGCTCAGGAAGCTGCAGGCGTTTTTTCTTGTAAACTCCTTTCACAGTTAAAATCCCAGACATTGTAAAATCCCTTCAGTGTGGTGTTTCAAATGAGGTACAAGCAAGAATGACAAAAATAAAGTGGGCATGCTTTGCTAATGAGGGCAAATTGTGCCAGCTCTTTACAAAGAATAGCGTGTTTCCACCCACATCAAACCTGATAGATGTGGAAAGAGAAGAGAAAGGGGCTATAGTGCTGTTTATTCTTTCCTGCTCACCTCACCTCTGGCATCTTGTAGAGACCATGGCTCATATTGTGTCTGATCTTGCCCTCGTTATAAAAGGACACTATTTTCTGTGGAAGTTAGATTGCCTAAGGGAAAAATGGCAGTAGTCAGATTCTCACCATACACCCAAACATAGTATGCTCTCAGAAAACATTGCTGCTGGCTTTAACAGCAATAATACAATTGACAACAATCATTTGTGGCCTTCATTAAGTTCAGGAGTCTGGCTTCTTTTTAGTGAAGAAATATTTTACAGCTACTATTCAGAATATTTATATGCATTTTCAGACAGTGCTACAGTGTATGATGAGCATCCATTTGGAGTTTCCAGTTTATAACAAATGTTGTAGTTTATATAGCATTCAACTATGACAGACATTTTTTCTAATATTAGATTTTTTTTCTTAAGTACTTTCTGTGGTAACTTAATAAATCATTCCTCATATCCTCATGTTTAAATTATATTCCCATACACACTGCATCCATCAGAGTTGATGAGAGTGCATACTCTAACTTCCAAGGAGCTGGCATCTCACACTCTCATTAGCAGAAACATATCTAGAAGATATAAATGCTTTCTAAAGATCCAAACAACACAGCTCCCTGTGACTTATTCACTTCCTGCTTTCCTTCAAAAGCAGCTGAAAGAGGCACTCTGCACCTGCCTTCTTCTTGTGCTGACATCTGTTTTTAAATGAGAAAGGAGGCAATGAATGTTAAGCTGAAGGGACTGCCTTTATTTATGATTGCAAAGATTCTCAGCTTGAAGAATGAGTTCAATTCCAGTGCCTTTCACCTTCCTTGCTACACAGGGAGACAAAGAGAGCATTCATAGACACAACACATGTGACATGGGGCAGTCCAATGGCATTAGAAAACAGTTCAGTGAAACATTAATGAATTTACAGTGATGACAGCACAACAGTGCCAGGATCTAATCTTCTCTGTGCTAAGTGGTTTTGAAAGTAACCTCAAACACAAAAAGCAGTCAGGACTAAAATCTTTCCTTTTCTGAAAAAATATAAAAACCAGTAGCCATTCCTGTGTTTGCTGTGTCACTGGTGTTTCTCCAGTACATGTAATTTCTCAGGTTCTTCTCACCAAGCTCAGATAAGACTGCAGTTTTTCCATGCATCTTATGGTTCAAATGTATTTGCCCCTAATCTCCTGTACTTCATGCTGTTTGCCTCAACAGCTGCTTGGACTGAGATACAGAAAAAACTTGCACAGAAAAATAGATGTTTTGATCTTGTCTATAGCACTGCACCTTTAATCCAACCTTCTATTCACATCCTTTTCTTCACCATTGTAGCTCCTTGCTGTCACATATCTGTGCTTACTTAAGTATTTGAATGTATGTAAGGTGTGAAGTCAGATGTCAGCAAGGATCTTGAGATGAGGAAAGATGTGAGCACTGCTGTTTACACGAGATTTTGTCCTGCCTCACTGACATTAAAACGTGATTGCCATTGACTTAAAGCATGGTGACAGAGACAGAAACCTCTGCTAAAATGTCCATTTCCAGAATCCTGAAGAGGCAGATGTTGGGCATGAGGAGATAAATGCATTTGGGAGCTTCTCTTCACAGTCCACCTAGAACAGAGGTCATACTTTAACATCCACAAAACGATTCACAAGATTAGTAATTTCATTGTAGATTTCCTTCTTAAGGACAACTGTGAGTCTGCACTTCAAGCAAAGACAAGTAGTGCCAGGTTTCTAAAATTTCTGTGTTTTTAAATATATCCCATGACATTTCTCTGAAGAAATAGGTGTTCTTCCAAATGCTATAAAGACACATATTATAAATCACATTATAAATTCCTTTCCAAGGAAAATGGATAATGGAACAAGGAAGGGAACAAAAAGAGAAATAAGAGTCTGTATGCTTTCAGGGATCTGCTAAATCTAACTGATTTCAGTTGCTTAGAGAAAGGGAGGCTGGGGTGGGAAAACATGCATTGCAGTCTGCAGTGTTCTTCAAGACTGGGGAAATAAAATGAAGTTTGCCTTCCTTTAGTGTAATATCAGTAAAACCAGGCAGTGTGGGGTGCAATGTAGACCAGCTAATTGCATAAAGACCCAAAGGTATTTATTTTGGAGAGACTGGTATAGCACAGCAAAGGACTCTGATCTGTCCCCAAGTAAGCAAGAGCAGAGGCACCTTTCACAGCAGGCAGAGTTACTTAGTAGAGCAGTAAGGGATGAGACTGTGCTCCAGATGCACTGGAGCAGTTTTCTTACAGAAAATGTGACTCTAAGGACATTGTCATGAGAGAGGAACTACAGAAGCAAGGCAGAGCAGAAGTGCATCCACAGAGGTTTATTTACTCCCCTGTCTGCTTGTCAATTGATTTCAGTGGGAGTTTTCATGTCAGCAGGGATTGCTGGGAGAAGCAAATCTATCCTCTTTCTATCAAAAATGCTATGAGAATCAGATTTACCTAAGTGTATTATATAGGATTGATTGCCTTCATTAGCCTCATTTCAGTAATATTATTAGATATAAATCACAAGACAATTTCTTATGGAATTACATTCTTATTAATATCACAACATCTTCATACTCCCACCAGTTATCATATTCATCTTTCATGTGCTGGAAATTCCAATAAACTTAGCTAACTGGACACTTATAGCATCGTTCACTCTCCCATATGTTATCTTGTTTTTATCTTACTTTCTTTTTTATTGGGTTGTTTTGGGTTATTTTTTTAGTTGTCAAATTGTATTGCAGAGCACAGAATGCTTTTCTGGTCCTTATAATCTCTCGTACATTGAAAACGCACTACAGAAAAGATCACCTAACTCAATTTGCTTTAAAATGTAAAGACTCATGAGTGGATTAATCATGAACAGAGTAAGTGGTCTAAACCAAAGTTTACTAGCAAAAGATGATGTGAAAAATAAAACACTATAGCTTTCTTCCTATGCTTGGTGTTCAAAACAAATTCTTGCTGATAATAATCATAACACTAACAGGAATTTGGGGAGAAAATAAAATTACTTTGTCTAATTCAAACCTGGGGAGAAAATTAGTTTTCCTAAACAATGAGAAAGCTGCTTTCCAAAGTGGTTTTATCTCTATGGAACTGATACAAAAGTCATGCTGTTACATACTCCTTCTCTTTAGTATGTAAAAGGCTGGGGGAGATATTTTTTCACACATATTCCCAGGCCTGCTCTATTCCCTTCGTGCTTTGTGAGATCAGCACAAAAGGTCTAGAAAGTAGGCTGGAAAAATCAGCTGCAGCTTCTCCTTGAAAGAAGGGCTCCCCAGGTGCCTCAATGCCAGCAGAGCCTGCTGCTCCCCACCAGCAGCTCTCTCCTGCTCTCCAGCAGACTGATGGACCAAGGCCCTCATGGTGACTGTGATCCCTACCTGGGGATGGGAAAGCCCAGCCTTCTGGGAATACAGCTGGTGAGGAGCACTAAAGCATCCCCCAGTTACCCCATAATCAGGTGCCAAAAGCTCCCTGGTCTCTCCCTGGATGTCAGGATCTCACATGCACTTACATCCTGCAGGTTTACACATTAATTCTTTCCAACAGAACTTCTTAGCAGCACAAGAGCTGTGCATTCAGACTGGGACATGGGGCTTCCTACAGAGCCAACACTTTCTGGTTTATTAGATAAGCCATAATTTCACAGAATGGCTGAGGTGGGAAAGTACCTCTAGAAACCAGCTAGTCAAAACCCTCTGCTCGAAGCAGGATCAGCTTAAAGCAGAATTTCAAGATCACGTCTCATTGGCTTTTGAATATCTCCAAGGATGGAGAATCCACAATCTCTCCAGGAAACCTGTGCCAGTGTTTAACCACTTTCACAGAAATTATTGTTTTTCTTATGTTTAAATGGAATTTCCTGTGGTTTATTTGCTTCATTGACTCTTGTCCTGTCATTAGGCACCAATGAAAAGATCCTGACTTCATCATTTTTAATCACTCCTCCACGTGTTTATTCAGAGTGATGAGATCCCCCTGAGCTTTCTTATTTATGGCTCAATCACCCCAATTTTATCACTACCTCAGCCTTTCCTGTTAGGGGACACACTCCAGTTCCTTAACCATTTTTTGGCCCTGCACTGGACTCTGTACAGTAGCTCAACATCTCTCTTGTCATGGACAGCCCACAACAGGACCCAGAACTCCAGGTGTGGAGCAGTACTGAGTAGAGGAGCAGGATTACCCCCTTGACCTGCTGGCAACTCTTCCTAAGGAAGCCAAGAAGGCCCTTTGTATTAACCAGCTTTTCAGCTGGTTGACCCCACAGCTTTCATGGCTACCTGCAGTTCTATGGGTTTCTTTGACTTGGCATTTCCCTTTTTTGACCTTCAAGAGGTTTTCCTCATGTCACATTTGTATAGCAGCCACTTGGTCCAGTTTTCTATCATCTGTAAACTTGCTGAGGAGGAACTCACTCCCACTGTCCAGGTATCTTACGAAGATGTTAAACACTTTTGGCCCCAGTATCAATCTCCAGTGTACACCTCTGGTGAGTGGCCTCCAGGTGAACTTTGTGTAGATGGTCACAGTCCTTTCAGCCCAGTAGTTCAGGCAATTTTCAGTCCAACTCAGTCCTGTTATCTAGTCGGTACATCACTGATTTACCAGGAAGAATGTTACAGCTACCAGTGTCAAAAACCTTTCTAAACTCAAGATAACAACATACACTGCTCCAACCATTTTGTAGTTTCTTCTTAAAGAAAAGAGTGACACTGGCTTTCTTCCAGTCTTCAGGACACTTCCCTGATGACATTTCAAGAAAGGTCTTGAAGTGACATTAGCTCCCTCAGCACTTGTGGTTGCATCTCATCAGATTGACTTGTGTTCATTCTGGCTGGTAAAGTGTTCCCTAACCTGGTCCTTCTCCAAAAATGGCACTTATTGCTTATTCCAGATGTTTCCATGTCTCCTAGGGACACATGGAGATCCCTGAGATCCTTCTTTCACTAGTAGAGACCAATAAGAAAAGAGCACTGAGTACACTGGTCTATTCTGTGCTTTCTGTCACCGGGTCACCTGCCCTGTTCAGCAGTTGGTCAACATTTCACCCAGTCTCCCTTTTGCTGCTGATATACCTGTAGAAACCTGCTTTTTTGCCCTTCATGTCTCTAGCTAGATTCAACTCCAAGTGGACTTTGGCTTTACTAACCCGATCCCTGCATGTTCAGTCAGTGTCTACATTCCTCCTGTGTCACCTAACTCTACTTCCACCTATTGAATGTTTCTTTTATACCTTTGAGCTTACTGCTCATCCATGCAGGCTTCCTCCCACCTTTGTTTTACTTCCTTCAAATGGGGATTGACAACTCTTGGCTCTGGAAGAGGTGATGTTTGAAAGTCAGTCAGCCCTCCTGAACTCCTCCTCTCTTCTGCAAGAGAGTGTCACAAAGAATTCTTCCAAGGAAGTCCCATTGTTTGCTTTCCTGATGTCCAAGGCTGTTAAATTGCTGTCTTCTCTCAGGATCCTGAATTCCATCTACTCCTGGTATTCACACTCAGGGGTCTGTGCTGAGGCCAGTCCTGTTCAATATTTTTATTGATGACATGGATGAGGAAATTGAGTCTTTCATTAGTAAATTTGCAGATGACACTAAGCTGGGAGCGTGTGTTGTTCTGTTGGAAGGGAGGAGAGCTCTGCAGAGAGACATGGAATGAGTCCAATGGGATGAAGTTTAACAAGTCCAAGTGCTGAGTCCTGCACTTTGGCCACAATAACACCCTGCAGTGTTACAGGCTGGGACAGTGTGGCTGGACAGTGCCCAGGCAGAAAGGAACCTGGGGGTCCTGGTCAACAGCTGACTGGACATGAGCCAGCAGTGTGCCCAGGTGGCCAAGAAGGCCAATGGCTCCTGGCCTGGATCAGGAATAGTGTGGCCAGCAGGAGCAGGGAGGACATTCTTGCCCTGTACTCAGCATTGGTGAGATCACACTTTGAGTGCTGTGTCCAGCTCTGTCCCCTCAGTTTAGGATGGACATTGAGACGCTTGAGCACATCCAGAGGAGACACCAAGGCTGGTGAGGGGCTTGGAACACAAATCCTGTGAGGAATGGCTGAGGGAGCTGGGGTTGTTCAGCCTGGAGAAAAGGAGACTCAGGGGTGACCTTGTCACTCTCTACAGCCTCCTGAAAGGTGGCTGTAGCCAGGTGGGGGTTGGTCTCTTTCTCCAGGCAGCAACCGACAGAATGAGAGGACACAGCCTTAAGCTGTGCCAAGGGAAATATAGGTTGGATGTTAGGAAAAAAATTTTTATGGAAAGAGTTATAAAGTACTGGAATGGTCTGCCAGGGGAGGTGGTGGAGTCAGCATCCCTGGATGTGTTTGAAAAAAGACTGGATGTGGCACTTGGTGCCATGGTTCAGTTGAGGTGTTAGGGCATGGGTTGGGCTCTATCTTGAAGGTCTCTTCCTACCTAGTGATTCAGTGATTCTGTGTTTTCCAACCAGTTCATCTTCATGTGTGAAAATCAGATCCTGCAGAGCATCTCATCTTCACCTCCTCAGCCACCTGTATCAGAAAATTTATTATTATTATTATTATTATTATTATTATTATTATTATTACTAATGCTGTAATATTATTTCCATGTTATTGTCCTTCAATGCACTCTAGATTCCCCTTGAATTTTTTGTCTAGCTGTATCCAGCCATTGCCGTAATCCAGCTGTGTGAGTGTTATTTGCCTCTTAATCAGAGATTTCAAATCAGGCTTCATCTGCTGAAGAATTCAAAGGTGAGAATTTTTCCTTTTTTCACTTCTTTTCCAAACAATTGGCAACAAACAGTAAGTCCATTTCTCAGTGCCATTGCAAAGAACGTGTGTTATGGTCAAATATATCCTATGATACTGTTAGTTTTGTAACAAAGAAATGTTTCCATCAGAAGGTGCTTATCACCAAAATTAAATAGAAATGATAAATGGCTTGCTGATATTTTTCTGTGAGCCAGTTTTTAAATGGGTCACATTGTTCTTTTCTTTGCTAGCAACCTAAAATAGAAGTTATTATATCAACAGTGGTTTGCACATAATAAAAGGCTATCTGAAATTTAGTTTGGTAATTTTTCACTTGAAAATTAAGGCTAAAATAATACCTTTATTGTAAATTATCATAGTATACTCTTTATTTTTCTATTTAAATGCTATATTCTTGGTAGTAAAAACTGCAGTTGGAGTTTTGAACAGTGAAAGTAATCTTTTGGTACTGGCAATAAGAAAAATAAATATTCATGTTGAGGGTATAGCATTATTGAGACTTCTTTTCCCTTCACGGGCCAAATTCTCTGCTGGCATATTTGATGCAATTCCCCAAACTCCACTGGGACTTCACCAATTTTTGTTTCAGAGAACACAGGATATTTTTCATTATTGTTATAATTTTTTTTTAAATAAGGATAAAAATTAAATAGAAGCACTTTCTTTCACAGATTTTGGATTTGAGGGGCTCTTTATGAACATCAAGCTGTGGTCCATTTCTCTCTGGAGTATCGTGCAGCAGCAACTCTTCAACACCAGGGGAAGTATGAGCTATCCACAGACACCAGTAAATAAACAGGCACATGCAGGCCACTCAAGGTATACAGAGCCATCTAAGAGTCATCAGCAATTGCAGGGAAGGAGTTTTTTATGCTCACTGTGGAACACTTGAGAAAAGGGAAATTCAGGTGTGCACAGGGTGCAAGTTGTTCAGCCCAGCTCAGATTTGTGCACCACGTCAGTGCTGGGGAGGATTGTACTCAGCCAATGCCACGTGAGGCTGTAGAGAATTCCTTCTCAGAGAATGGATTTCCTCACCACTGTGTAAGCAGCTTCTGTTCCCAGTCAGCCCTCAGTTCAGGATTAAAGGGCAACTCAGGGCTCCACTTTGGTGGCTGAAGTTAAAGTAAGGCTAAACTGGTCAAAGCCATTTGCAGCAATGAAAAGAATAATGAGGGAAAATAAAGAGGTCTTTCCACCACATGCTGAGAAGAGAGGAAGTGCAGGAGAAAACAGACTCAAGTACAAGGTCCTGAGTATTCCTGGCACCATATGTTAGGATTTGGGATTCTTCAGAGAGGTGAACTTCACTTGCACTGAGATCAATGAAAACCTGCGCATTCAATCTGTTTCTCATAAAAAAATAACTCAGAGTCTCTCCAGTGTGCAAGTCAGAACTGTCTGAAAGTCACAGGGAAATGAAGGGCTGAAAGGCTAAGAGTTTTGTGCTTCTTTTTCTTTTTATATACTTTTTATTCCCACAGATCCTATGGGAAGCATAGGACTTCAGCATAGGGACAGCCAAAAAGATTCAGGGCTGTTAAAATAGTAGCTTGTTTAAATCCCAAGATAAACTAGTTGTGCTAAATTAATCTATGAACCCTCACATCAGATCTAGAGCCTCTGAGCAGTACAGATATTTTGAGATGATCTAATTGTGGTTGGAGAGAAGAGAGAGTGTGGGCACGAGTAACACTGTGCTGTGTGCCGCAGTGGGGTTAGCACACAGCACAGTGCAAAAATCTGACATGGGCAACACAGCCAGGACACCAGGGAGCAAAGATATCTAGGCATTTCTGAAAATTAGTTGCTGGAATGATCACAGAGTAGCAGATTTGAAATACTTGCTAGGAAACTGAGGAAGATGTGTAAAGAAAAATGGTGAGCTTTAGGAAGTGGTGGTGGGACTGGAAAGAGCAGGGAAGGGTACTGTTGCCAACTAATAGATTAATAGACAGGAATTGTCTCTGGTGGGAGTTTTTCCAGCTTTCCAACAGGAATCAGAGGCACCCTGGGTGGCTTTGTTTTCTAAACTCAGGCAGGACCAGTTAAAAGCAGTGTCTCTCACCAAAGTGAATTAAAGGATACAAGTACTGCCATCTCTAACGTCTGTTGGGAGTCAGGGGACAGCATTTGACAGGTGAAGGCTGGCCAGAGTACTGAAGGAGATGAGCATTTGGGGAACACCAGGATTGTTCTGGACAATGCTCTTTTATGAGTCTGGTGCTGTCAGATGCTGTGGGGTTGGGAGCACTTAATCCATCCCCACTCACACCCAGCCTAACACAGCACCACAAAACACTGGAAACCATCCAGGAATTGCCAATATAATCACTCACACCAAACAAGAAGGCAACAGAGAAGAATTCTAATGTACTATTGGGAAATGTGGAATATGTAGTATATTGCTATATCCACCCTCACTGGGTGGATGACATTTAAACACTGAAATTAATGTTTTTCAGAAATTCTGGACAACAGTTTTGTTTTTACCCCTCTGCACAAATGGTGGAAAACATTTTTTTTAAAAACTGCACTGCAGACAGAAAACAAAATGAATAATGATTTTGCAGTTTCTGACTCCTTCAAGATGTGATTGATCATTACATTGTCATAGGTCAACCTCTGCCACAGAAAACTCCAGATAATCTTCAGTTGCATTTCCTAAACCATTAATAGGATAGACAAGGCTAAGATAACAATGCACAATTTATTTTCCAAAAGCAGCTGACAGGAGGAAATGGATACCAAATGAATTAACTCATTAGAACAGTACGGCACATTTGGAAATTCAAAACAGACTGCCTGGAATGATTTCAATCTACCACGAGGTTAATGTCAGTCCCTTGCTTAGGCGTGTCAGTGTTGTAAACTAGTGATCCTGTTTTAGAAAGGTTGATGTGTGCACACCCTGGGACTTGTGCCTTAGGGTGGCCTGGACTCAATTGATTGCATGACTTGAAAATCACCTACTGTGTCCCTCACAGGTTGCACAGTATGGACTTACAAAAAACTACACAGACATACCAACACTTTTTAATATAAACAAAAAGTATTTGTTAGCTTGTTGAGAATCATTATTAAAAATAGCAGGTATCTTACAGGCTGTAAATACGTTCTGTTTTTAAGGAACTGTATCTATATGCAGAGCAAAAACTTGGCAGTTGTCTCAAGGGAGCAAAGTTTGTCTCATGCCTGATTTATAACCAGCTGAGAATTTCTCAGAAATTGGGTTTTAACATTTGTCAGCCACAAGTTGTCAAGCAAGCCTATTTTCTCCTGGTAAGCTCCCACCTGTGTCTGCTTCATAGTTACAGCTGTATATTTTTAGAAAATTGTGGACTTTTATTCAGCATACTGGACTCCATTACAGCACTGCTAAGGTAATATCTACATTTATAGCTGTCATTAATATGGTATTTAAGAGCTTTAGTTGCTTTTTCTCCTTCACAGGGTAATAAGCCATAATTAAAGGAGTCAGGGGCTGTATTACAGAAACGTTTCCCACCCCATGTGTAGCATAAAGATTGCTTTGCAAAGAGACAACTGGGAGCCAAAGCAGTTCAGAGTATTTCCTCATTCATGTCAATAGCACAATGGCAATTGTCATTAAAAGAACAACATAATAACACAGTCACTTGTTCAACCATTGTATCTTGTTCAATCATTGTATCTGAAAATGGCTTAAATTTGATTAGTGTGTGTAGATAATGGGGACTAGACAACAGCATAGAATGGTCCTGTTGATTTATATCTGAAGAGTCCACGCACATGATTTACCAGCAGCAGCTGTAAAAAGCTCTTTGCTTTCCTTTCAGTGCAGAAATCACTTGGAACAAGGGTCATCCCAAAACAAAAGCAATTCAAGCAGCCTATCTGAGGAAGGAAGGAGGGAAGGAAGGAAGGAAGGAGACTTATTTCATCTTCTGCACTGGGGATCGTTTTTACATCACCCCAGATTATGCAATATACCGTGGCAAGGACTGTGAAGCATGAGTTCATCGAGAAAGGGCACTTTCATTAGTGCTGCTGCAGTGTCTGCTCTCAGATGTCTGAGGTGGAAAGGTCACAGCCACAGACTTCACAGCACCACTATCTGCCCTGTCTACACCCACCTCTGGTTATCCAGAGCTGTGAGGAAGGGAGGTTAAATGCTTTCATATGAGGTGTGTGTTTATCCTGATGGCATACAAAGAAGAATCCTGTTAAATTAAGCAGCTCCCTTCTTAAGAATGGCAATTACTGTGAAGCACAGATTAAAGTAAGATTCCATGAATTAGTGATCTGATTCATTTGTCTGTGATGTTTTACAATGTGTAGTGTCAAACACTATATAATGTCAATGACAAGAGAGCACATGAAGATTTATGATGTGTAATGACGTGAAATGTCTTTGGTGCTCCAACTCTGGCTCCTTTGTTTGCATGTAAACCATAAGATTTTTTCTCATTAAAAAAAAAAAAAGGAAAAAAAAAAAAAGGGTCAGCTGTACTGGAATGAGGTAGAAGTACAAAGGTAAGGGCAGGATTACTTCAGATCAGGGGATTACTTCATATGGTCACAACCCTTCTTTTCCTTGAGTTTCTAGATTTAGTATGATTTTCCAGTAATCTTCAGAGAAGTGTTGAAAGTACTGTATAGTCTTTGTCCTTTGACTGAATTACCCACATACATGTGCACAGACACACATACACACACACACACACACACAGAGACACTCTTGACCCCTTTCATTATGCACCAAAAGGCTTTAGTGGCTCCAAGACACAGCACTCCAGAAATCAAACATGTTGGTATTTTATGGAAGCTACGTTGCAAATTCTTGCAGAACAGATGTGTGATTCCAATTCATGCAACCTGCCAGCTCTGTGAATTGAGGGTCTGAATCAGATATAGTTCTTTTATTTTGTCTGGCTTAAAACAGCTCTCTGAGATCAACTTCATCCATGCAATTGTCCCAAAGAGAATTGCTAGATTTAGCTGACAGATGCAAAAAATCTCATGTTGTCACAGAATTCCCCAGTGTCTACTCAGCACCAGATGTCAAAGAATGCAAATCTACAGCTGGGCCTGGTGTTCTTTTGTAGTCCAAATTCCCTCCCAGCTGTTGTTTTCCACTCCCATGTACATAGAGTTGAATTTTCAGAAGCAGGAGATAGACACTTATGGCTTCCTATATTGATATGAATATACTATGGTTTTTATTTACCTGGAAAACACATTTTTTTTGTTGAATAATGGTGTATTTGTGAGGGTATGTTTGAGTATGCTTACCTGTCACTACTGAGAACAACCTTACTCCTCTTATAAATGCAATCTCTTCTCAGGAAGTTCTCTGGAACTGGAGTTGCCTTTCCAAGTACCTATTTAGAGGTACAGAATAGGATTTTCTCCCTTGCATAGGCTCCTGGGCACCATGGAAATAATAAGCATGACCACAGTAATACAAAACAAAAGACCTAAAGTCATAAGGAATTGCAGAGCAGTGTTTATTCAGTTACCTGTGGGTCCTTTGCTGGCTATCCTTTTTATCCCTCAGGAGAGGAAGTTTTAGCCTGGGACTAAAATGACTGGTTCTAAATTTTGTTCTCTCTCTTGTAGATATTACCAACCTGCACAGCTTTTGAAATATTGTCAGACAGTAATATGTCTGCAAGAGCTGAACTGATTTTTCCTTTTTTTTTTTTCCCTACTTAAATCAGGGGAAAATTTGAAATAGCAGGTAGGGGTGACTACAGCAGTATGTACATTAGTTTTCCTGAACTTCCTGTAAATGAATTCAGAGATTCCGAATTGCTAAGGTTCACCTGCAGTGACCTCTAGTGTAGTTTAGATTTCCTTTTCTTAAATGAAGATAGTATGCTTATGGAGACCTTATCTTTTTACTTACTTGTGTGATGATCTTCAGCTCACAGAGTTCTCTGTTGTATAGATATTAATCATTAACTAAGAAATTATTTGGTCTATTATACTTCTGATTTTCAGCCAGTCAAGAAAATTAGTTTTCATCTAGGGCTAAGGACACATTACTGTGTTTAAAAAGGATGAGTTGTAAATAATGGGAGAGGAAAGTATGCAAAACACAGGTTCAAATTTAATTAAAGGTCCAAATTAGACAATCACATGTAAATTTCTGCTTTTTGAGGAAAGCATAGTGAAGCACTTTACCATTGCAACATGCCTTGTATCAGACTGCAGAAGTTACACAGAACATTCACCTTGCTGCACGGTTTTTATTGCCTTCAGCTGGATGGGGACATTGTTGGTTTAACCCCCTGCATGTTTCAGTGCCTGCAGCAAATGCAATTCACCAAGCTGCACTGTCTCCCCAGCCTCACTGAGAACTGAGGTGGCAAACCCATGCTATGACCAGCAGTGCTGAATTGATTTCTCATCCAGTACCTGCAAATTGCAGACTCACCTCACTCCAGCTACAACACACTTCTTCCAGTCACCACCTGCCTGCATGCAGCTACCCCAGCTCTTTCTACATCCCTGCTACCCAATGCTCCAAGATCTGACCCTGGGAAAGGCAGAGCCAGCTCAGGTACCTGCATCTGCCACGTGAATGCTCATAAATCTTCACATTGCCAGTAAGATTGAATCAAACAAATCTGAGTACAAAATACTGAAAGCTGACTCTTAAAGTTGCCTAAGCTAAGTTGCCTTGCCTGAGTCCTATTATTGTCATGAAATGTTTTGAGTTGAGTGATAGTTATCAAACATAACTTGAGTGATAGTTATCAAACACAGAAGTGGAACATAGACGTAAGGAGAGTCCCCAGGTATTTCTGTATTTATTAACATGCCCATACAACAGAGCAATGGTAATGAAAATGCAAAGTGTTAACACCATTTTGGGGAAGTCTAGAAGTGTTTATAACTACTATTATTATATATTTGTATCCACAGTATCCATTTTTTTGAAGTAGATAATAATATCAATTTAGGAAAGCAGTGATGTAAGATAAAAGAAAAAGTGGTGTTTAATGGATTTACATTAGGCACTAGCAGAGCTATCCACCTATCAGATAAGAGGAAAGGAGGGAGAAGAGTATAAATACTTTTTAAAGTATTTGAAGTGATATGACCCAGCACAAATAGCCTCAGTGACATTTTAAGATCAAACAGTCCAAGCATCAGGTATATATACTTCAAATCACAAGGGGAAGTTTTGGAAAGTTGAGCCTGATCTGCCTAGCCTGATTTGAGCTAGTGCTCAGAGTAACAAAAACTTTTATTTAATTCTGACTTTCTCAAGCTTATCCTGCATATTTTTTAAAGTATCAGCAGGTTGCATTTCCTAATTTATTTGACTTCTAATGCATTCTAGTGACAATATTCCACTGAAATATTTATTTTAAAAATCAAAAACACATATACCAATTTACATTTTCAGGCTAGTGACTGTTTGCCTGAAGGATTAGAAAGGAATTACTACTAAGGCAAAAGCAAATATTTTTTAACTTCATGAAGAAATATGTGTTCAGATGTAAAAAAAAAAAAAAAAAAAAAAAAAAAAAAAAAAATTCTAGTCAAAGATTATATTTAAATATGATAATCCATAAAAGTAATGTTAAAATGTTGAAAAAATAGTAAAGAAAGAGGATGTTCTAAGAAAGGTAGGGAAGTCAGGGAATTTTTCAAATGCTCTGTACTGTCAAATATACATTAAATTTGAGACTGTGAGATATTGAGAATTAAACTGAGAGAAGTCAGCAGGAAATCAAAGTGATGATTGTGCCCAGAGCAAAGCACAGGAGATGCACAAGGAAGAGGGATTAAAATCTTGTCTGAAAGGGTGTTTGGAAGAGGAAATACTGTTCTGAAGCAAATAGGCAGGTGGACAGCAGTTGCATAAAAAAAAAAACTGGGGGGGGGAAAGCAATGTCACCTACAAAAATCATAGGGAATGAGGGCAAGAGTTTCTTCCATTGCAAAGGTTGTCATTCATAGGAAGCAAATAAAGGACATGTGTGCAGTAAAAGCAGTTCTGTCAGAGCCTGCCCCTCATGCTACAAACATCACTTGGAGAAAGGAAACATCTGTTTCCAGCCAGCACCAGTATCCTGGAGCCAACACAGGGGTGGACACTGGGGATGGACACTGAGCACACAGAGCCCAGCAGGGCTGGTGTGGGAAATGGGGCTTGGGCACCACAGCCAGTGCAGAAGAGCCATCCCAGCTCTTTCAGAGCTCTCTGGGTAAAACCAGATACCTCTGGATTCATTATAGTCAATGTCTGCCTTATGTTCATTATCACAGAAATTTATCTCAGAAGCACTGCCTTCTGCCTGGAAAATAAATGTTTCTACTTTGCTTCATTGCCTAATAGCTGGAGGAGTCCATTACCTTGGGAAAACATTTTTTCCATTTACATTGACTCTTAAATATTTTATGATCATTTTTCTTTCTAGCTTTCACAGTAAATAAAGCAAATACATGACAGACAGAAGATGTTAAATAGTCACCAATGTATGCAATTTTGTATATATATTGATCCTCACCTATTTTTATCCTGACTTTCTATAAATTGTGCTATACATTATACTGCTGCCTTTAATTATTTTCATTTACTTTACTCTGCCAGTGCTTAGTTTGACTACCTGTCAGTCTCTTTCCTATAAATACATCATAGTGGCTAAAAGAGGTGTAGCATTTAAACTAAGTGACTCTGAGTCTTGGATCCTAGTGTTTGAAAGGCATTTAATTTTTACTTCTCTTCCATGAGGATTGTTGCAGTGACATTTCCATGTAATACCTCTGCCACTAACTCACTTTCAGTTATTTTGGAATCAAACATTATTTTTATCAGTCTGAAAAAGATGCTAAAAGATTTTTTTAATCATCAAATGTAATACATTCTGTACATACAGGCAAAATAATAATAAATATTAGTAGTATTGTTAATTAATACAAATAATTATCCAGCTACATTTGTTGAAAGCAGAGAGCAGAGTGAGACTCTAAGGCACTTCAGGGATGAACTGATAGAATATACCCCTGAAAACTCATTTCTACAGCACTGTTGGCTGTTTGGCTCCTCTCTGTTTTTAGGAAACACAATGGAAGAATGGCATTAAGATTACCTGGTTTTGCATGCATGTATCAGCTTCAAAGAAATGAGCAGATGTGTACAGGGGAACTGAGACAAGACCTACCTAACACAAGAGGAGACTTTCAGGGCTGAACCACTGCAGCCTGGGCTCCAGGTGACAGGCAGAGCCCTTGCTGTGTGTGTAAAGCACAATACCCAGGCTTGGTGCCATGCAGTAAAGGGATGGTGGTTGTGGCAGTCACAAATGTTGTGCATTCAATTAATCAAACCCAAATGCTGGAACATTGTGGGGAAATTATGGCTAGGGTTATTGTGGTCTGTAATATCCTGTAAAATCTAGCTTTGTTTTTTGAGACTCAGAGTGTGAAAACACTTTGAAGAGATTTAGATTTAGAGATTTTGTGAATTCTACAATTCACAGACATACAAAATGGGTAATGCCCCATGCCTGGGGAAGGGACCACAGTGTCTCATCTGCTCCAAGCCCCATGTAGAGCACATAGCACAGGATGTGTCCAGGTTCTTGAATATTTCCAGTGAGGGAGACTCTCTGAGCAATCTGTTCCAGTACATGGTCACCTGCACAGGAAATTCTTCCTCATACTCAGGTGAACTTTCTGTCCATCAGTTTCTGCCCATTGCTTTTTGTCCTTTTTCTTGTCACCACTGAGAAGTGGCTGGATCCATCCTCTCTACACGCTCCCTTCAGATTCTGACAGAGATTGATGATATCTTCTCCCAGTCATCTCTTCTTGAGGCTGAACAGCCTCAATTCCCTCAGCTTTTCCTCATAAGAGAGATGCTCCAGTCCCTTAATGCTTTTCACTTCTTGGAATGGAAAAAACTTAAGCCCCTTTTAACATTATATGTTTAATATCAAAGCCAAAAAATAATTAAGTGTTCCTAGAAAATGTCGTTCTTTTCCATAAAATCTCTCTCTCCATTTTGCTCAGACACACATTAATATTGAACTAAATGTTTCAGAAAGTCTTCCAACATTTGTGAAACAGATTTACTATGCATAGGATATATATGACATCAATTTTCAAAGGTCAGGATGTGAAATATATTATTACAACATATTAACTGTACTTACTGACTAGGCATCACAGCATCAATTTTTTTTCTTCTGAAAACGAAAATATTGTCTTTGAGAACACAATCTTTTACCAAACTACCTTCTCTGAGTCTTACAACTTTTAGAAATTCAGTCACCTCAAAAGAGGTGAGATTTAAGGCTGGCTTCAGAACTGGGCAAACAAGCTTTGGGTAGAGTAAATTAACTGCGGGGGAACTGGAACTAGGGAACTTTGAATCAAATCAACTAATAAATTCAGCCAGAAATGGGGACTGGCTAGGGAGAATAAAAAGGTCATAATACTTGAGTTTCATTTTTCTTTGTTTAATGAAATTCCTTATTTGAAGGAACTCAATATTTTTTATTATACCTTTTAAACAAAACATTTTACATCAATTTTTAAAACACCACTTTAATTACTATTTTTTATTTTACTAAGATAATCAAAAAGTCCTAGTCCAAAATCTTAAAACAGTATTTTAACTTTAAATTTAAAAAAAAGGATACAAAATGTGCTTCCCAAAAGCCTTAGCATATTTATATTATATATATTATATATATATATTTATAATTTACAGTATATATATATAATATATATATATATATATGATATCTCTCTCTCTGTGTGTATGCATATATATGTCCTATTCATTTAACTTCTGCCCTCACCAGAAATGTTTGCTCTTCAGACAACTTTCTCATAGTGAGGCATAGGGCATATAATTTGTTGAGTTGTAGCTTGCACTGCAATTGGGTTTGCTTCTTAGAACATTTTCTGAAATTTGCTTTATAGATGTAAATTTTGCCTAAATCTCTGGGCCTCTTGTCTCCCAATCCTAGACCTTCATAGCTGCCTTGTTAGTAGAGAGCACTACTGCTCAAAAATTTAACTGGAGTTTAAGCTATTTGAAAGTAAGCCTAGATTTATTACAATCTCTTAAACAACTTTCAAAATTTCTAGCACAATACTTGACATACTTTTTTCTTGTCTGTCCATATGGTTCATTTATGTTTTCATGAAATGAATAGGAATATTTACAGAATTTTTCAGAGCCTGTTTATTAAACGGAATTAAACTGGGGAATTGTACATCAAGAGAACACTTCCTTCTTGAGTCATTCCAAGAGGTATGACAGTGATTCTATAATGAAAAGGGATACAACATATCCCAAATATATATTCAACTGATAATATAGAATCCTTATTTTTTGCAAGTCTGGACAGGCAGTAACTCTACAATATTAGAACTTAATTTTATTTCTACCAAAGAGTGGCAATTTGCTTTATGATCTTATGACCTTTGCATGCCAACTAAAGCATGGTAAACAGTAAACTGAAGCCCAAATTTCAGCACTTCTAAATCACCCAGTAGAAACATGATGTAAAGTCTCACATATTCTCTCCTAAAGTCTCTCTTATAGCAGCTTTCCTTTCAAATACCAAAAGGAGACCTACAAGAGAGCTGGAGAGATATTTTTTTTACAAGGGAATGTTGTGATAAGAGAAGGGGTAATGATTTTAAGCTTGGGAAGGGTGGATTTAGATTAGAGCATGCTGAGGCACCAGGACAGGTTGCCTGGAGAGGTTGTGAATGCCCCATCCTGGAGTGTTCAAGGCCAGGCTGGATGGGACTTTGAGCAGCCTGGTCTAGGGGAAGGTGACCCTGCCCATGGCAAGGGAATTGGAACAAGAAGATCTTTAAAGTCCCAACCCAAGCTGTTTTATGATTCCATGATTTTATTAGCACAGGCTGCCATGTTTTGAAAACATGACTCATGTTTTAGTTGCTGTACTGTCTTTAGACAATGTACATCAAAGGCTCACACAATAGAGCAAACAAGCTCTATCTTGATAAAGCAGAGAAAACTGCATTTTTCCTGTGCAATGTTGGTAAGATCTGGGAAAAGAGATTCTTTTTGTGGTTGAGTGTCTACATTGGAAACATTTCCACTCTAAAGTTCAGAGTGAGGCAGCAGCATTTGCCACAACCTCACTGAAAATTTAGTCAAGGAAATATATTCAAATGGTGTAATCTCCTTCAAAATATTTATTTCAGTGTATACCTTTTGTTCTTATTTGCAGAAATTAATATGAACCCAGACAATTACTTCAGATATCCTAAGCAACATAATTCGTAACATTTCCTTCATCCCATGTTCAGTAACCACTCACACATGGACCAACCTTTCATTCCTGCTTTCCATCCCTTCCTTCAACTCCTCAAAAGAAGTAAAGGACAGAGATGTTTTCCAGCACACCCAAAAGGAGAAAATGAAGCTAGACTGAGGCCAGGAGTAACTTCTAAGGTTGAGGGCATGTATAAATCCATTTTCTTCCAGCCCCAGAATTCACAGATGTTTATCTGCAATTTCAAGTCTTCCACAACAGGAATTTCAATACAGTGTTCTGAGTAAAGCACAACTCATCTATTTCTTCAAGCCAAATGTTCCTTTAGGAGGCATGTTTGTTTAGATTGGCCAGGTCATCTGAATAATTGAGTTTCTGTGATATTTCTATTCCTCATCAGGCTAAGAAATATGCAAACTCTAGAGCAAAAATTTTCATAATCTTACTATTACTTACTTGCATTATTTGTTTGTACCCTTATATTTTTGGTTTTTGTTTTGTTTTGTTTTGTTTTCATATCTTTAGCTAATGAAAAAATACTTTTCAAATAATGTTCATGTAAGCAAAATCTCTCTGGCTCATCCAGGTTTGTCTTTGTCCTCTCAAATTGAACAGCTCCATATTTGCTACAGACCCTCAGAGTATTAATGACAAACTACTACTATAGATAGGATAAAATTACCTGCTGATGGCTAGCTTAGATTATTGGATTTGTCATGCTGGAGCTCAGTCCTGCTGTATTTCATCTACCTTCACATTAAGATGTCTCTGCAGAAACCAGCACCAACACTGTCAGTGCCTACAAAAATTCTCTAAAGTGTATCTGATCAATGTTTATTCTCACAGAATGTTTAAGGTGGAGACCTGTGAATGACTCTATCCAGAAGAGCATTAAAAATCAAGAACATCATCAGCCAGTTTGCCTTTCACCTCATGCTGTTTTGTTCTCCTAAGTCTCATAGCTGGAATCTGCTTAGATAGATGCAGTTTTTAGGGATTTACAGAAAACGCCTAAACATTGTATGGCATCACAGTCTATATCAATTCTCTTGAAATATTTCAAAAAGAGTAGAAGCTTTGCTTTATCTCAGCACTAAAGATGGGCTTCAGCTTTTGCAAACCCTGTTTGAATGTCTGTGTCATAACTCAAGACACAGAGAATACTTTTTCTTCTTTTATCCACTGATTTCCAGTTGATATTCACTGCAATCTAGCTTATAAGAATCCCATGTGTAAGAGTGAAATGACTACAGTGAGACTTATAACTTGTTTTTCTACCTATATAGCCCAGATGACAAACTTCATGTGAAGCAAAGCACATGTGCTCAATGTTGACATTGTTTATCTTCTGTGACTGTCTTACACAGCAAATATATGATTAAAACACTCAGTTTAAATCCAGGCAGAAAGAGACATGATCAAAAAATTCCTACATCTTGGTCCAATTAGTATCCTTATAAATACATTCTAAATTAAAATATATTTATTTCTAAGCTAGAATTTATTCACTTAACATTTAACGATTTATCATAAACATTTATTATAAATCTTACACAGCTTAAGATAACTTGCAAGCAAAAACATACTAGCCTCCCTCTCAGAAACATAAAAACAAGCCATGACTGTATGTTGGCCTGAGTTAACACACAAACACTTCCATCATTCCTCACTGCCTAGTGTCTCATCCTCAACAGGATCTTTTCCCTACCTCTGCTGCCTTCCAGTGGCTCTGCTGCCTTTCAGCTGTCACCTCCCCTTTAAACATTTGTTCTTTCTTCTAGGATCTTTGGTTCTCCTTTACTTTTATTAGGAAGTCTTGCTTTACTCTGATTTGTGTGATTTACTTTATAAAGAACATTGAGAGTTTGGGTAAAAAGCTTCTTTCCCGGCTTCCCCTCTCATTCATTGATTTGAGCTGTATCTTTACAGAGGAAAAGGAAATGAGCTCTGTTTCTGGAATATTTCCAAATGGACCAACATTGCAAAAGTCCAGATATCTCAAATTCTTCATCTGCTAGTCCTCACTGTTATTTCTTTGCCATTCTCTGGCCAGAAAATGCCTCTTCCTTGCCCATCTCTCCAAGTAGGACATCATTTCTTATATGATTCAATGGAAACATCACAGTGTCATTTATCAAAATGTGTAGCATAGCTGGGAACTTCTTTCAATGTTTTATTCCACACTTCTGTTTCCTGCATTCACTTGGAAATATCCACCATCCTAACAAGAAAACCCATCTCTAGATTTGTCTCTTCCTGATACCTGAGTGAATGGCTGTAAATGGTGTGTGATAGCTGATACCTGAATGGTTCCTTCAGATTACAGGTAAGATAAACTTCTTTGAGAACCAGCACAAAATTTTTCACTAACACAAGTATATGAACATCATAACTCTCCTGATGAAACTCAGCAAGGATTCATTATGCAGACAATATAAGCTATTATAGCACAAAAACAAAATTAGCTCTTATATCATTCAACTGAGCCTGTGCCAAAACAAGAAGTAAATCACTGAAGTTGTGTATAATGCATGAGGTATACAACATTGTTGAAAATTGATTTTTTTTTTAATGATAAAAGGGAATTGGCACAGAAGTGATATGTAATTTTAAATTCTTAGCCTAATAACATTGCTAATTTTAATTGCTATTAGAAGAACCTTGTTTTCCTCTAAGGCATTATGTAAAGAATCATTCTAGCTCAAATATGCATGGGAAATGTTTAAGGGCCATTATAGAACCAACAATGAATATCAAAGCAACAGCACTAAACCAATAAATGTCTCGAGCTGTGATGCCAGGACTTGGCTGTTTAGCTATCAAGCAGACATTAACAGATGACAGATAAGTTATTATTCAACAAAGTTGGATGCAAAAAGCTTAAATGCATCCAAACAATAATGTAAAATACAATCTAAAATTTGATGAATGGGAAAAACTACGCCTAACATAAAAACATAATTTCTGTGTAATATTCTTAATTAGGAAATACTAACATTTCAGCATGCAAGGTTTTAGCAGCAGTTTGGAATCCAATTTATGAAACTGAGTCCCACACATTTACATATAATTGCATCTGTGCACAAGATGAGAAGAGGCTTTGGCCCTCAGTGGCTCAGAGCAGGGGGAGCAGCACAAAGGCCACCACATCCTTTGTCTTGCCTAGACACTTTTCAGCCCAGAATCAGAACTGTCCTCTGTAACAATAGCAAGAGCCAGGAGTTCTTATCACCTTCCGAGAGGTGACCTCTGCAGGAAGGCAGAAAGGTCTGTGGAGGCACACCCTTTTCCTCTCCTGACCTCAGGAAAGCCCTGCTCATGGATGAAATGACATTGGCGAAGGACAATACATGGGATTGCAAAAGTAGAGCCTTCCAGACATACCAGCACATGGATAAAATGGAGTGCTTTGCATCAGATGAGGATTTAAACACATCTTACTGAAATATACATAATTGCAGAGAAAAAGGAAATGTTAAAGGTAAGTAGCATTCAAGTTGTGTGACTCGATGAAACATATTACATTACTCCAGCAAAACTAGAGGGACATGAACATTCAACTAAAAGCAATGGAGGGATACAGCTAGAAAGATATTTAGTAGTGTCATTGAAGATACAAGCAGATATTATGTCCATTGAAAACAAGGAAGCAAATGCAAAGCAAAAATATTTTTAAGCAAATTTTATAAGCAAGTGTATCTGTTCCATAAGGACAGGACTCAGAGTAAACGAGTGCATGTAACCAAATCCAGCAACAAAATCTTGGTCATTGTGACAGAACAGACTCAAATATTTACTGCATGTGTATTGTTAAATGAGCAAATAAGCAAGAGAAAAAGAATACAAAACAGAGTCCAACTACATAGTCAAGGCAGTCTCTAATAAAGGACCTAATTTCTATTATTCTGCATTATAAACTCAGAGAACTATCCAAAGCTGACAGATTTTAGGGTAATTTGTAAATCAATTACTTTCTTGTTAACACTGTTATGAAGAACACTTTGGACATTACACAAACATTTGCTCAAAACAGCCAATTTGGGTTTAAAAGCAGAAAAGTGCCTGTAGGCAAACAAAAATGCAGGCCATATGTACCACAATTGAACAAAATGAATAACTATATTGAGTTAATCCACAATCAATTAATAATAATTTAATTTGAAGTAAAACTGTAGTTTAAAATACCCCATGAGACATGTAGGTGGTAGAATTTTTGCTATATGCTCTGTGTCCTAACTGGCAGGAAAAATTTGGTCATAAAAATTATATTTTAGTAATGATATTTAGTAACAGACATTTAATTACAAAACAAGGAGGGAATGTAAAAGACATAACGGCAAGTAAGAACAGAAATCCTGGCACCACAGTCTGAAAAAGAACAAGTAGAAAACATAAAAGTATAAAAATTAGTAGTCACAACACTTATTTTGAAATATTTGAAGGAGTAAGAACAAAACTGAGTAATGACACAACTTTTTGTCTGATCAACCAACACAACTCTTTTTGCAGACAGAAAGATAGAAAAAAGTTTGGACTAAGCTGGGTTAAACACAATATTCTTAGTCTATAAAAACATCTGATTTATGGTTTTTATCATAACATGGATTTTGTGTGTAAATGCAGACTGCTTTAGCTGGAAAAGAAGTCTGTATGCTAACCCATTAATTGCTTACCAAGTGATAACTTGCAATTGTAGTTAACTATTTCAAAACATTTTTAAGGAAAGTTCACTTTTGTTGTTTGACTTGGACATGCGTATTTTCTGTCATTCTTTGTTGCTCAGTTCTTTGCATATTTCATAGGAATATAATATTGAAAGTCCTCCCTCCCATTTATTCACTAAATTCATTCCCTGCTGGCAAAGACAACCATGTGCTATCATTCAGTTATTATTAGATACATTAGACAGCTTCCTTTTTCCTTTTTAATAATATTGTCCAGGGAAGCTCTGTAAGTCTCATTATGTTAGGTTGACTGCCAATGCTCATCAACAAAGGAGTAAGACATACAATAAAACCAAAACCACATGTGAATTTCTGGCATGACCTGAAGTCAACGGGTGCTGTGACATTTGTTTGGATTTCACCCTGCAATTACAGAAAGGGAGTGTTCTCACTCTTTAGGGCTTTTCTCATTCAGCCATCAGAAGCTCAAGAGCAAGGACAGGAATGTAAGGCTGGATTCACAAAGAGATTAGAGCTCAGGATCTACACACTGAATCTAAAAATCACCTACCTGGAGATTCTCAGCAGATCATTGCACAAGAAAAGTCTAAAGTTTACAGTTATCTAAAAAAATAAAATAAAACTTCTGGCTGGAGCACACCCAGAATACTTATGTCCTCAAAAGAATTCCCAAATGATAGAAGTACCATTTCTTTCTCCTCTGTGAGGCCATGCATGATTGGTGTTCTTTGACAAAAATAACCCTCAACTTTTTTCTTTTAAAAATTAAGGGGAGAAAAGGTGATGTATCTTTTGTCCTTAGCTTTTATTGTCCTCATATGTCTATGACACTCAAGGTTAACTCTCAGGAGGACTTGAACTACCTCACCCACTTCCCAAGAGAGTATGTTCTCACCATGTCTCAAATAAGCTAGAGTGAAATCTCAGTCCTATTAAACTTTCTCACACTACATATAGCAATTCTAGAAGAGTACAGAGACTGTAGAGATTTAAAAGGTCTAAATCCATCAATTGCCCCATAAAGCATGAAAAAGTTTCATTAGAGGAATTTATAAAACTCACAATCAACTCTTCCCTGCACTGCCACCTACAAAGACAGAAGAATGAGTCTGAATGTGACAGTGAGTGTTTCACAAAACTGAATAAATTGTAGTGGGTCTGTTGGTCCCCTGCTTTAGGAATTTCTGAGAAAGGGCATCTAATTTTGTCAGGAGGGAGAAAGTCTTAGCTTTTTTAGGAAGTAAGGCTCCTGCTCACTTGAGATTTTGAATTGTGTTTGTGTGTTCCCATAGACCCCACTCTTGCACACCTCATTCTCCATACAAATATTATGATTGCTTGATGGTTGATTTCTCCACCCTGAAAAGCTGATCTCTGAAAATTCTTTAACTGATGGAGAATACAGATACAGAGAATAAGAGTAATCAAAATTCCTCCCTGTCACTCAGCAGCTCTAGGTTGCTAATCTTACAGATTAAATGGGATACAATAATGCCAGTGTGAAGCTGGACTGTTAAAATATTTTCCTGGGGAAGTTATACTTTTGGAACTTGTGTAAATGTTCTTGCATTCATGAAAACATGGAGTTGATGAAGCACTTCTGGATTGAAAATCAGTATTTCCCTTACAGTTGTGCAGACTCTCCTAAAAATTGCAAAATAAGCAAAAATGTCAGCTTGAAAACACTCAAACTGACAGGTTACGGTAAAAGTTGCTTACATCTGTTCTCTTCTAAACACATAATAAAGTTTTTACTTTCCAAAAGATAGTGATTTTTCTTAGACATTTCATTAAGTTGTGCATTGTTGCTGCTGAAAGGACCAAGTTCCCAACCTTCATCCATGTGAATTTGCAATTTTTCTAAGGATGTCACACTCTAAAAAAAAAAACTCCATAATCACACCTGAACTTCATGTCCCATGATTTTATCTCTGACCCTGGACATCTTGGCTCTTGATCTCTTGTTTCTACCTTAATTAAGTGGAAAACAATCACTCTGAGTGGCCAGCAATCTGGAGTGTTTCCATACAGGAATGTGGAAACAGGAGGATTTTTTCTCTGCCTGGCTCTCACTTCTCTTGCTTTGAAGTACAACCTAAACTGTTCTAAGATTCTATGATTCTCTGACATGAAACAGGGCTAAAACATTGTTATGAACAAGACACCACAAGCATGGACATAGCAAATACATTACCAAGCCCTCCCTACCTGTGAAATTATATGATATTTTGTTCTTCTGATCAAACAATCCTTTTCAATGCTGCATCTTAAAAACAAACAAACAAACAAAGAAACAAAAGTAAATTGTCAGCTACTATTTCATTAAATCATAACTTTCTATAGACTATTCTTCCAAAAAGCAAATAAGGGGGTGGAGATGATTTGTAAGATATAAATACAATACACTCCTTATGGCTAACATATTAACTTGGTATGCTGGCATGTGCCTCATTTAAACACTTCGAGCTCTTTCAAGCACTCATGAAAACAAACAGGATATGGTTTTTTTCAGAAAGCAGAAAGGAAAGACTGAGACTGTATTTCATTATCACCAAACCAGAAGGTGCAAAACTGGTACAATGCAGAAGTCAGAAGAGTTGCTGTGATCTAGGTTTCTGAGAAGCAATCTGTACTTACCAGATACAGTGATGGGTTGAACTAGATCTTTTTCCTGTAGTGATGACACACATCCCTCTACTCAAATGAACAAAACCACTTTTGTATTCAAAGATGTCAGCTTTCCTTAGAAAACTGAATCCTTTGGGTTTATTACCAGGAAACTCAAAATGATTCAACCAGGCAAAATGAAATTTTAAGAAGTATAAAATATTCTATTTGCCTTCTGAACCTTGAAGAGGAGTCTTTTTGTGCCCTGCCTTTGTGACAGTCAGCTCAGTGGCCTTCAGAACTGAAAAGAACTGCACAGTCTGCTGTGAATTTTATGTAATCATAAAATCATTTTGTTTGGAAAAGATTTTAGGATAACTTAAATCCAACTGTGAACCCAGTAATTCTAAGTCCACCATGTCCCCAGGTGCCACACCTACACATCTTGTAAATACCTCCAGGGATGGTGACTCTACCACTTCCCCAGGCAGCCTGTTCCAGTGCTTAACAACAATTTCTATGAAGGAATTTTTTCCTAATAGCCAATCTAAATCTCCTCTGGCATATTTTGAGGCTATTTCCTCTTGTCCTATCACTTGTTACTTGGGAGATAAGACAAACACACACCTTGCAACAGTTGTTTGCAGGTCAGCCTTTTACCTTTTCCCAAGGTAACAACAAACCAGACACGTTCTGTCAGTAAAAATATCTTAATACTTTTCAACCTGTACAAGGAAAAGAGAGAAAATAATTGCTGGAAATAATACAAATCACTAAAGGTTGCTACAAACTCCTTGTAACATGGCTGGAGATATCCATCCATATACATGACAAAGGACAGATGCCACCCTCCCTAATTTTTGAGGTATCTTTTATATTGTGAGAATTGAAGATCAAGTGAGTGTCTCACCACTGTCCAGCACATCCATCAAGGTCTATGTTTGCATCAGGACTGTTGATCTACACAGTTTTGATTGCTTCCTCTAACAAAAGTGAAGCCTTGGGTCAGCAGCCTTTGCTCTCTCTGCACCAACACTGTAGATTCACCTGCAGGAAATCTCTGACTACCAGCACAATCAGAGGAGACCAACATTTGTCCACCTTTTTTATATCTCTTACCCTCATTACTGTTTGTGAGTGCTGCCACTCAACAGATGAACCTAATTAATGTATTTGGGGTTATTTTCAGTTCTCACTGGCCCCCAGTACAATGTGCTAGGCAGTGTATCCTACAGAACAATATATTGGGATTTTTTGACACAAGCAGGTACAGGAAATATGTCCTGGCAGACAAAATCAGATTCAGTGCAACACTCTGCCAAACTTTCTGGGAGATACCCTAAAGATAATTATCAACTGAGCTTGGATTTAAATTTGGGTGAAATAATTGCCATCTTTTGAATGGACATGATGGCTCACCAAGGAAAATGAGGGCCAGAAATGGAAACAAGGAACAAGCAAGATGGAGAGTGTGAGAATACCTTCATGTTACCCAACATTAAGATGAGAGTATCATACCCATGATGCAAATTCATACTATGAGAAAACCTAAGTAGTCTTCACTACTGCAGTCACACATTTTCTCTCTCAGATCAATTCTTGCAGCCTTTGGACAGGCTGGTAAAATCCCAGGACACCCTGGGGAAGAAGAAGGGCAGGGCCTAGCCGTCTGTCCCATCCTTTTCCACCACTCCAGCCAGGAGCAGACATGGACCAATTCTGGCAGGAGTTTCCTTTCATGAGCAGGAAGAAATTAATGTGTTCCCCCTTAATTCCCTTTTTCCACCCTGAAGAGCCCTACAAAATGCCATAACAAACACAGATCTTCAACTCTTCAGTTCCCAAGTGATAACTCCAGCCCTACATTCAATCAATTACGTTTAATTAGATATGGCCTCTAATGCTAGCAATATCTTTAAGAAATTGTCCTTCTAAAACTCGAGTAGACACAGCAAACATAAGAGGAAAATATACTGTAATTTTAATTTTAGATTTCTAAGCTCTAAATTTATTTCCAAATCTGAACCTAAACCTAATTATTAGCTGGAGTCCTTTCTACTGCTCTCCCCTATATTATGTAATAATTCTTGAAAACTATTACTTTATGCTAATTTTTACTATAAATAAATATTAATTCTGTCTGTCTTCATAAATCACAAAAAGTGCAAATCCTAAAACAAAATTTAATTATATGAATGAATTGAAGGAAGACCAGAAGTAAATGAGAGCATAAAGCACTGACCTAAGCAACTGTTTTCTCTTTCTCTATTTGTATTTGTCTATACCCTCTAGAATGAAAAAATGTTCTCTTTCAGTACTAAACCCAAAACTTTAGACCTGACTCCAATCTTTAATATCAATACCAACAGTGATCACATCAATGAAAGTGAAAGAAAAGCATATTCCCATAGAGTAACACACCATCTTTCTGTTTTCCTTGTCCCTGGAATATCTACCCATAAAGTGAGAAAAACAGAGTTTGGATTCTCTATTCATAACACTACTCCAGCCATGGCGTTGGTGTAAATCTCACCTCTACAAATGTTATGGGCTGTCCAAACATCAGCCCATAACATTAAGATGACACAGAACATTCATAATTTCTAAAACCTGTGCATTTCCAACTCTTCAGTAATAACAGGATGCAGCAAAGATCTTGGTTCTTATTGGGAACGTGCCAATAGGAGAGAACACCTCTTATCCTGAAATCTAATCTTAGCCCTAAATTTAAAGGAAGTTAGAGCCTTAACCTAATACCACCACCAGCCCTAACTTAGTTATAATCTGGTATGCAATCAGACTCTAAATTACACACTATATGCCTTTGCCAACAGTTGTTACCTTGTCTTCTGAACTTTGCTAGCCACAGAGAATCAACTGGAGTCTTGAAAATCCAATTCCAAACTCTATGTCTGATGTCAATTATCTGCAAGGCTTGGAGCATAATGACAGAGTACATCCAATTTCCTACCCTGTCATCACCTGCCCTCTTCGTAACTTTGTCAGACCACCAGCACAAAGATGGCAACAAATATCCTGAACACTTGAATTCCCAAATCCCAGTTATAATACTTGTATTAATTAAACACATGTAAATAGCAAAGGAAGATATAGAGCATTCACCCCTTCCTGCAGTCTTCTTGATTCTTCATCTCCCTGAGAAAATCAAAAACCTCTGCAATTCTCATTTACACTCCCAAAGCCAAATTCAAAATCTGCCTTGAAGTCTGGTGTTGGTTTGCACACCCAAGCAAGCAATGACCCTTTCAAAATTGTTTCCTTCTGAACATGTGGGTCCTAGAAGCTTTACATTCTGACTCTTACACAAACCATATATTACTTTTTAATTCTTTTTGGCTGCCAAATGTGCAGATTGCAAATTCCCAGTCAATTTGTCTCCACAGATTCCTCCCAGCAGATTATGAAAAACTGTCCCCTTTATTCTCCTCCCAGCAATACAGGACCTACTGCAATGCTACAGAATCCTGAATCTGCAAAAATTTCAAAGTCAACCCCTAATTCTGGTTGGGCCTATAGCCAACACAAAAATGCACATTAAAATATTCCCTTTTGTCAGCATTTGCCCTCTTCCTAGTATCTTAAGCTTGGTCATGTTGACAGAGCCAGGGAAACTAATAAAATACAATATTTCTTTAGTTTAATTTTAGCTGGGATCCAGTTAAATAGAACTTCTAAAAATTAAATATCTGATTTTGGCCAATTTTTTTCATTATTTCTATCTCTAGACAGTCTACACAGTCAGAAAGCCATAAGAATGAGCTAGATGGTGAAGAAAAATGTTCCAAATTCATACATTTCACAGAGAAGTTGATAACTACAGACAGAAACTTCTTCAATGTATTAAGAAATATACGTCCATCCTTTTATTAATTTTTAAACAGAAATTTACACAGTGTTCTACAACCCCATAGAATTTCTGTGCCACAAATTTAGGAGTGCTCTTCACCAGAAATGATAGACAGGAAGTATGATACATAAAGTATTCTGTTATGAGGTGTTTAATTTTTGTAGCAGTGTTATGATTTCAGTTAGTGCCAACATTTTTAGTTGCATACTTGATGCAAGTTCTCCACCTAGTGGAGTAATTTTTAATGCTTCAAAGGATCATAATTCCTTTCATATCATCATTTTTGTTTCTGATTCATTTAAGGAGTAATAGAAACAGTTCCTTACATAAGAATTTATAAATATTTAAGCTGTATAATAAGGTTTTTTCCAAAATAAAACTTCATTTCACACTGTGACAGAAATATTTACAGTAGTTTTGGAAAACATAAAGACCAAGAGAACTATGAAAGTAAAACCAGTTGCAACAATCAAACCTGTATCCACAAAATCATTTGAACAAAACTACCACAGATATTTTATTCATCTAGGTTTTGGTAGCTGAATGAAGTTCTATTTTCAGACAATCCTGTTCCCTTCAAAAATATTAACAACAACCACATTTAAAAGCAAATTTTAGTGCAGGCAACATAAATGCCCATATAGCATTGAAAAACAACCCCATCCAGGTGCCAGAGTAAAAAACAGCAATTTGAACAGCTTATCACGGGGCACAGGAAATTCCAAATTACTTGAAGCTCTTGTTTTGAGGCTGGATGAAACTGTAAAATACATATTCTGGTGTTACCATATACTTGTGAATGTACATCATGCAAGAATTCTGTGGGAAAGGGAACATGGCCATGTAGAAAGTCTAACCAGATGAATATAATCACCCAGCCTGCTTAAAAACATGGATCATGATAATTCTCCTCCCTTTGTTTATAAAAACAGCCTGCTAGAAGAAAAAAATACTTTAAAAAACCATCCAAACAAGAAAAATCCAACAAAAAAAAATCCACCTAAAACCCACAAAAACAAACCCAGAATAAGTGCTTATACAAAATAAGCAGTTCACCTGCTGAGACCAGATCTGACCCAAGCTCCAGTACCTGTAATCACAACTGCAGCACACAGCACAGAGAATTTACAGTCCCTTCAGGTAGGCTGGTGCTCAGCCACTTCAGGAGACAAAGGTCAAAACAGAGGGTATGAATTTCACCTCTGTTCTTGCTGGCGACAAGTGCACTTCCAAAGCAATTGGTATAATGCACTGTGCTCCTTGCATGACACATTACTTAATAATTGCACGGCTGCATTTCAAGTCACCTTCAGTTCACAGTAGTTTTTAGTTGTGACTTGACAGCCAGAGTGGGTTACAGTTATCCTGCACTTGAGATAATGAAGGTATAGATTATAGTTGAGAGCCCACATCAAACAAATGAGGTCACACGTCCTGACTCGATACAGATCACCATTATAAACTTGGGCTCATATAACATTACCATCAAAACGGTGCCTTGACTTGTTCAGTGCACTTACCAGAACTCAATTTGCCAGTGCTGGAGATCACATTCCCTTTTGCTGATGAAGTTGCTGTTTAATTTTCTGACTGTACAGGCTGACTCCCCCACACCACCCAGCCTTGCAGATGCAGGCAGACCTTCTTGGGCACCTTCTCTCTGAGTCAGCACAGCATCTCACGTGCACACTACGTTGCCTGCACAGCAGCAGCAGCAGGGAGATGTCCCTGCTGCACAGAGGGGAAACTGAGACAGCAGCAGGAGCCTAACACTTATCTCAAACAGATCACAAACAAGCAGCAGCAGAGGAAGAAGACTTAAATGAGATCTTTTCCTGTATGCTGATAACATGCAGCCTTCCAAAGCAGTGCATTGTACTTCCAAGAAGAAAGACAGTTACTCAATCCAGCACAAAAAATTTCTTAATGCTGGATTAGGCAACCTAAACACAGTATCCTGCAGGGTAAGACAGAAGGCAAGAAAGGACCAGACTGTTTCCTTGTGATCATGGGACATTAAATAAATAAATAAATAAATAAATAAATAAATAAATAAATAAATAAATAAATAAATAAATTCAATACTGTCTTCTACTGTGAATGAGTTTCGACTGTGGCACAATCCTTAGCATGTGAATTTTGTTGTATTTAGTCTTCCTATGGAAAAACTAAAATACAGGAAAATTACATAACATATGGAAATTGTAGAGCTATTAGTATTTTCTTTTTATGTTACTCATGCCCCTGAGCTCCTATCAAATTTTGGCCAGCCAGAAGCATGGAGCATTCACAGCAACTTTAGTACACTCATTACTGTGATTCTGGTTTATGATCCATCACCAAGAACAAATCACTTTTCCTCATTTCTGGAGATGAGAGTGTGGGCTTTAATAGTCCAGCAGCTCTTCACTGGAAAGAAAAGGGTTAAATTACTCCATAGTCCAGCCCTTCAGAAGAGCCTTGACTATTTGGAGAGAAGGGCAGAGAAGAATTGTCTGAAGTTCAGAAAAGGCAAATTCAGAGTCCTGCACCTGCGGAGGAACAACTGCATGCACCAGCCCAGGCTGGGGCTGACCTGCTGGGAGCAGCTCTGCAGAGAAGGGCCTGGGGTCCTGCTGGAGAACATCTGTCCATGGCCAGCAGTGCCCTGGTGGCCAAGAAGGCCAGTGGTGTCCTGGGCTGCATTAGAAGGGCATTGCCAGCAGGTTGGGACAGCTGATCCTGCCCCTCTCCTCAGCCCTGGTGAGGACACATCCAGGGTGCTGGGAATGTTCTGGGCTCCTCAGGACAAGAGACATGGAGCTTCTGGATTTGGTCCAAAGATTATTAAAGGCCAGGATCATCTCTCTTATGAGGAAGGGCTGAGGAAGTTGGGTCTGTTTACTCTCAAGAAAAAAACCTGAAAGGGCATCTTCCCAATCTGAAGGGAGGGTGTCAAGAGGAAGGATCCAGGCTCTCCTTGGTGGTGCCAAGCAATACGACAAGAGGCACTAGGCAGAAACTGGTATACAGGAAGTTCTATAGGAATGTGAGGAAAAACTTCTTTACTGTGCTGGTGACCAAGCACTGGAACAGATTGTCCAGGGAGGTTGTGGAGTGCCCCTCCCCGTAGATATTCAAGAAATGTCAGAACACAATTCTCTACCATGTGCTCTAGGACAACCCTGCTCAAACAGGAAGGTTGGACCAGATATGTACCCTTCCAACCTGGCCCATTCTATGATTCTGTGAAATTGCAGATTCTAACCATCAGCTCCCTAACTGGAGCCATAAGAAATGAAAGTGTGCAGCAAGGCTAGGAATGGAGCTAACAGGCCCCCAAGGACTGTGCTTTGAAAGGTTCTCACCTCCTCAGCAACCCTCACTGTACACTTTTCACTTGGTTTTCAAGGGATACAAGGGGTAAATTTTGGGCTGCCTAGCAACATGCTCAGCCAGTGTGTGTCCCCTAAGGAATCTGCAGGTCCTTGGTGCATTCCAGTTGTCATCTGCATGTTTGAAGTCAAAGGATATTGTATAACAAATACAGGTACAATGACAAGGGAACATCAGACTTAGACATGTGAATCTGGCTGAAACAGGAGGGCAAAATTTATGATCCCTCTTTCCTGTTCTTCTGCCTGGAAACATGTCTTCTGCTCTTCAGTTGCAGCTATGCTGGCCTTGTGCCAACATACTGCTTTCCAGTTTTGACTCTTCAGTGACAATACCCTACTGATTTCATCTGCTACTCCTGCTTATACATTGCCTTTATTTCTTCCTGAGAATCAAAAAATATTACTGGCCTTCAGAGACAGGAAGATAGACTGGATAATGATTTTCCCTGCTTGCCAGATTCCTTCACTGAGATTTTGACAAGGCTTCAGGTACCCAGTGAGAAAACATCTGCAATACCATCCTGCTGTCCACAAAGGAGGGACTTCATGTGCTATATGCTTATATTCAATTGGGTCCTAAACTTTTGTAGTCCAAACAAAATGAGCTTGTTACCTGAATGAAAACTGACCTCATATTCTTTGCCAGAACACAAATTACTAGAAGTAAAAAAATATATTCTCAGACATTTTAAAAAAATATCTTTAATTGACGAGCATGCCTTGATTTTTATACTTGCTCACACAAGAGTTGCTAAGAAATTTCATCATACTGAGCATCTAGTAATTTATAAGGTTGTAGCTGCAAAGCACTGCTTCAAGAATAAGAGCTAATATAATTGCATGGCTCTGGGTTGTTTGGGGTTTTTTTTCAAATTCCCTTATGGAATTGTGTGATGTTTTCAATACACAGAAAGGCAAACCAAAAAAATATAAATTACATTTGGGGGCACAGAGCTCCTACCTTGCCAAGTTTTATCTTGTTTACTACCTACTGCTTTGGTGCTGGGATTGTAGCACATCTTGAAGCATATTATTATGGGAAGAAACTTTCTTTACTTGTCTTGATGGAAAAATAAAAAAGCTGAAGTTTTCTGTGAAATATGTGCAAGAAAATTCCCTATGAATCAGCAAAGGCAAGTGGGGCAAAGGGAAGTTTCTAGAAATCATTAATACATGGAAATATTTCTAGCAAGGGAAATATTTAAGCATTGTTAGCCAGAATTGGAGCTGCTATACCAGTGTATGCAAGTTGCTATATATTTTACTTTGGAATAAAGTCACAGTTATCTATAATTAACAATATTATCCATGTTGGTGCCCTCTTGTATTTAGTAGGGGCTTTTTGGTTTGGGGTTTTTTATTCAGCTATATTAAATTAAGTTGCCATCTGGTTTTGACTTTGGGCTACTTGGTACTTTTTAATAACATGACAGATTCTTCTTTCTTAATCGCAGCTCATGAGGTGATCCCTTAAAAAATAAAGTGCTATTACAAAAACACAGAACACAGCTCACTGTGAGAAAACATATATTCATATATCTACAGCTGAAGGCAATTTTCTACAGATTGTCACTGTGCAGCTACAGGAAGAGGGGGAACATTTCTTCATTATATTATCATTATAATTAGGGTCATACTAGACACAGAATAAGTATCCCTTGGGATTGGACAGTGATTCCAAATTCTTTTTTTTTCTTCCTAAAAATGATAAATGCAAAACATTTTAAGTAGCTGTTGTTCCTTTTTTTATCTAGGGTACATGGACAAAATCCATCACATTGTTCTTTTATGAATTGACCATTTATTTCAGAAATTCTAAAATGCCTTACACAGAGAGACATTGTTTGTTGCAAGGGTTATATTCAGAGTTATGATTGTGGATATTGTTGGAGACATGCATCCTATTTATGTGTATGAGACTTGGTCCTTTCCTCTCCTCTGTAATGTAATTCATAATTGAAGACTTACAGAAAAAGTTTTAGAAAAATTTAACTTTCAGCTTTAATTGGATAGTACCACTGATCCATTATTTGCTTATTACCTGCTGAAATTAAGTCCAAGACACAAAGACATTGATTTCACATTGCCCAAATTAAAAATTGTGGCTCTGTTTGTAGTTTACAGAGCATGATGGGTCAAACTTGTATCTGAAGGAGCTCTGTGATTTGCTTTCTGAAGTTGTCTGTTTGACTAGAGATGGAAGGTAGAAGGGCTGATGGCTAAACCTACACAAGAAAAAGTCCCATATTTTTGGGAAGATTCTGATGTAAATTAGGATAGCCTCTAGGCAACTATGCTAAAATCTGAGTTTGTTGTTGAGGCAACAACAGCTAAACATTTTTACATGCAAGGCAGAGATTATCTTTCTTATGAAAAGAGCAAGGGAAGAGTTAGTTGGGCAAGGGGGTGGTTGCTATTGGCAGGATGTTAAGATTGTGATATGCAGATTTTTGGAATGTTCTTTCCATTCACAGTTGCAGTCTTACAGTTGAGCAAAATGGATTGCCATCCTACCCTTTGAATTGGCCCTTCAAATCCTTGTGTTTTCCTGCCTCCCTAAGATAGGAAGGGATTAAGGGTGACTGACAGCAGAAAAAAATTATTCAGCCACATATATGTTAATCTTGCCATCTTTTCTGCCAGATTTGGAAGGAGAGGGATATTTATAACTGTTCCTTTGTCTTGCTTTTGGACTAGCCACTGATTTCCCAGCACCCTAGAAAACATTTCTAAAGGTCTGCAACAGAAAAATAATTCTTTCAAGACAACTAATCTCTCCATTCATGTCATTCATATGAAAGCAATTCTATACCCTTAATATTGGCTAGAATATTTGGTCAGGCCAGAAAAAGACTGGGAGGGTCTGATAAACATTTCCTTTATCACAGTCTTAACTAACCGAATTTAATGTAATATTTGAAATTAAATCAGTGTACTTTTGCATGTCGCCAAACCTGGGACAGCAGCCTGTTTCTGGTCAGAGGCTGCAAAAGAGTTTATTTTGACCTCAAACACAACAAAGATATTATCTGAAGGCCTTCTTAACTGAGAGGGTCTCAGAATCCTGGCTTGCAAAATCTAAGTAAATAATTGTTATTAATTCAAGGATGTCAACCCAGTTTATAGAAGCTGAGATATAAAGGGAGTTAAATAATAAGTTAAAGCCTTTTCATTTCTCAAAAATCCACTCCAAATCCCCTCTGACATTTGTTCTACATCATGTACGTTCATCATTGCCAGGTCCCATTTTTTCAGAATTTAGCCTTAGAATACTGATACCTCTGAATCTGAAAGAGACCTTCATCTTTGCACATTCAACCCCATGCTAGGTACCAAACAGGAAAGTAATCTGCCACATGTCACTAACCATCATCATTTGTTATAAATACTTTTTGACATGGCCATATTGGATACCATGACAACATATTCTGCAGAAAAATGACAGGATTTGGGGGAAAACAAATGAATGCACTTTGTTCACTTACAACTAAGTATGATCACTTCAATTTTTCACTTTATTAATATTTTAAATACATAAAGACCCTTTTGTCCTAATGGATTCCAAAGCAAACCATTAAAAAAAGAAATAGCAGTGATTTAGATATTACTGCCTATAATTGAATTATATGTTTCTTGCTTCTGTGTTAAATTACTGCAGCAATTCAGCCTACAGATGACCAAAGTCTCTGATTCCTCAGTTTGAGAAAGCCTTTTCTTTGAGCAACAGACTTGTAATTGTAGCACAGGATTTGTCAAAAGATCCATTCTATCCTCTGATGAATTAAACTCATAAAAGATGCAAGAACACATTTGTGCTGCTGATAGTGACAGCACTAGCTCTGCAGATGTCACTGTTGCTGTCACTGTCACTGTTGCTGTCACTTTGCCCCACATAACTTGGTCAGCCCTGGGTTTCTTTCCAGAAACTAGCACAAAGCCTGATTCAGTCCCCTTTAAACATGGCCTCTATAGTACATGGAATTATACCAAGCAGGAAAAGGAGGATGCCATTTGGAGATAAATTTCTAATTAATTTAAATTTGCAATGTATGAACTACAGTTGCAGCAAACTGCTGATCCTTAATTTGGCCTTTTGGAGTCAAGTCCCTGGCCAGCAGGCTCAGTGTGAAGTGCTGGCCAATTTAGACCAAGCATTTCTGAAAGACCAATATCACAGAATTGCACACAATCAAAGGAAGAGACCTTTAAGATCATCAGAGTCCAGCCCATGCCCTCAACACCCCAACTGAACCATGGCACAGAGTGCCACATCCAATCTTCTTTAAACACATCCAGGGATGTGCATCTCCCCGGGCAGACCATTCCAGTACTTTATCAGTCTTTCAGTAAAAAACTTTTTCCTAATATCCAGCCTATATTTCTCTTGGCACAGCTTAAGGCTGTGTCCTCTCCTTCTGTCAGTGGCTGCCCAGAAAAAGAGGCCAGCCCCCACCTGACTACAGCCACCTTTCAGCGAGTTGTAGACAATGATAAAGTCACCTCTGAATCTTTTTTTCTCCAGGCTAAACAACCCCAGGTCCCTAAGCCATTCCTATGCAGTTATATTTTAAAGAGGCTACATGACTGTTCACCAGTGGTGTTCCTCAAGGCTCTATTTTAGCGCCAGATCTGTGCAATACACTTACCAACAGCATGGAATTAGGAGCTAAATGCAGGACTAGCAGATTTGCTGATGATACCAATCTGGAAAATGCTGCTGACTCTTGAGGAACAACAGAGGGGCCTTGCAGATGGATCCAGAGAGATGAGAGCATTGGGCAGTGATTAATGGGACAAAATTTAACAAGTTGAAATGCTGGATTCTGCACCCAAAACAGAGTAACACTCTGTTTTGGGGCACAAGGATAAATTGGGAGAGGAGTGGCTGGAAACAGCCCTGCAGAAAGGGATCTGGGGGTGCAGGATGACAGGATGCTCACAGGAGCCAGCAGTGTGTGTGCCCTGGCAGCCAAGCCATTCTGGGGTCATCAAACACAGCATCACCAGCTGGTCAAAAGAGGAAATTATCCTGCTGTGTTCAGTGTTGATGTGGCTTCAACTTGAGTGCTGTGAGCAGTTCTGAGCCCCACTGCTTAAAAAGGATGTGGAAGGTCTTTGGATGCATCCAGAGGAGAGTAGCACGGCTGGTGAGAGGGTTGGAAGGAACATCCTATGAGGAGCAGCTGAGCTTCTGTAGTCTGTAGAGAAGCAGGCTGAGGGGTGACCTAACTATTCTCTCCAAATTCCTGAGGATGGGGAAATGGAAATGCTGATCTCCCTCAGTTTTGGTAACCTGTGATAGGACATGTGGGAAATATGGGAATGTGCCCACATTGGGAGAAGGTTAGACTGAACATCAGGAAACATTTCTTTGCTGAGAGGGTGGTCAAGCCCCAGAAGAGGCTTCCTAGAGGCGTGGTCAATGCCATCAGCCTGTCAGTGTGTAAGAGGCACTTGGACAGTGCCCTTCACAACATGCTCTTATTTTTGGTCAGCCCTGAATTGTTCAGGCATTTGGACTAGATGATCATTGTAGGTCTCTTCCAACTAAAGTAGTCCGGTCCATTCTTGTCTGTTCCAAGAGGAAACTAAATTATATCTCCAAATATTCTATTTTATTCAGGATTTGAACTGAAAGAAAGAGATAAAGGGGTAATCATGGTTTATTTGTTTTTTGGAAATGTGACAGGCAAGACAGGTACCCATGCAAGCAATGAATGGTATGAGGGATTTTACACACCTCAAGTTAATATACCTCTATTTTTAAAGTTGACACTTGTAACATTTAACAGGCCTGGCAGGAGAAGCTGAACTGATGCAAACTGCTCCAGGAGAAGTTACTACTGAAACTTAATTACTTGCAAGTATAATCCAATGAATACTTGAAAGACTTTTTCATATGGATAGGAGAACTCTTGTATTTGCTAAAGAAAGAATATTTAGAGAAGTCTGAGAGGAAATAGCATAGAATTACAGCAAAAATCCATTTTCACAGGATCAAATATAAAATTACTTAAAGAAGACCTAGAAAATGTAATTAACTACAATATGAGTACAAAAGAGAAGGTAGAATTCAGAAAGAGTAAAATGAAAAACTAAAATTGACATACTGTTCCAAGAAAGCCTGTCAGCAACCTAAAGCAGATCAAATAAAATAAAACAGCATAAAATTACAGCTCCCTGTAAATGGACAGACAAGTCAGTTAAAATCTGTTTGGTTTATCAACATAAAGGTTGGATTTGACCAGGGTGTCCTGGATAACTGAAAAATGTGAGTGTTAATTCTGTGAAAGGTAGATTTGGGACCAGTGACTGAGATAAAGGGTTACAGAGTGGTATAACCCCAAATGTCATGCAGAAGAATAACATGTGAACAGACACAAAGCAAAAAAACACTGACACATAAAATACACATGAATGAATTAGGATTACTAATTTAGTTGGAAATATAAGAGGGAAAGATGAGGGTTTGTGGGATACTGGAGCCCATAGGAAGATGATTTCGTATGGATATGCCTAGAAAATTTGGAAAGTAAAGAAACAGTGTGTCAGACTGTCAGTGAACATAAATATATCAAAAAAGTATAAAGGGAAATCTTATTTTAATTAGGCACCATGGCTACTCAGCTAGTAATGAATTGTTCCCAACTGGGCTTGGCAGTAGGTGAATAGCTGCAATGTTCCTGAAATTATAAACACAATACAGTAAAGAACAGCAAGTACTATGACTGTAGTTTACTAGTGTGGTATCAAAATTTAATTTGCTAAGAGTGTGGAATATGTTCTTCATCAGTCCAGCACTTGTAGACATAATTACATTCTGATAATTTAGCCAGACTGAAAAGAAAAGAGAAGTGTCTCCCCAGAAAAAAATCCCTAGTGGGGCAGGGGACTCTGGACATGGTTATTGAAGGTTCAACAGCAATATTTTGGAGGAATGATACTGCTCCATGACTTAAGAAGTGAAAATTAAACACAGTAACCTAAAGATGTTAAATATTATATGATTGTTATTTTTTAAAAGGCAATACTGCTGGTAAGTTTACAGATATTAAATTTTACTAGACACTCAGCATATATAGGTTGAATCTATCTGAAAAAATGTAAGAATTTGTGTCTTGGATTACCAACACAGAGAAAGTTCCTTTTAAGATGAAGACTTATTGGAGAAAAATAGGTTACAAAAATGGGGAATATTCTAACATCTTTAAAGGTTTAAAATGGATCCCTTGCCTGCATGTGAGAAATTTGACCAGTAGCGTGTAGAGGAGACTTAATAATGTCTTACCTAACGTATGAAATTATCAAGGAGAACAAAAAAGAATGATAAAATATACCAAAATCAGACTCTGAGAAGCTGCAGAAAAACATAATGGTATGCAATACATGTCTCAAATCCAGGCCTTTCAGCAGTATGCTTCTCATCCTTAGATTCAGAAAAAGCCTACCATTAAGGGTTAATAATTGAAGAAAGCAACATCTTCTTTAGGCACAAAAATCCTGTTTGGTTGAATAAATATACATGAAGATTCTAACAGTGGGTAAAAAATTGTGAAACTTCAAGTTGAGATACATATTTCAGTGTGGAACAGCTTTATTGTTGTCCTATCCTTACTGATGATTATGTGGTACATGTCAGAAAAATGCTACAGCCATCACAAGAACATCTGGAACTTGGTGACTCTTCAAAGAAATCTCTGCTTAACAGAAACTGGCCTGAAATCCACACTTATGTAAGGGATTTGAGGTTCATTGGCATAGTATCAATGTAAGAGGTTAAAATTGCTAATATTCTTGTATTGCTCCATTATGATGCTATTTGAGCTTGCCGTAATCTTGATAATATTTGAGAAAGGGTGCAAAAAAGTGCTAACACTAATTTTTACCAAAGAAACAAACCTGTTAGAGCAGTAAATTCAGTCACAAGCTAATGTCCCAGGTCTTAAAACAACTTCCCATTATATGGCCTAAGTGAATCTAAACTCCCCATCTTAAGAATATAAGTCCACCTTTAAGTGAAGTTTTGGAGAAAGAGCAGCTGGCAGTTAAAAGCTTCTTTACTGTTTTTATATTACTTAACCAGGAGATGTGACTGGGGGCATGGTAAGAATGATCTTGACACTTCTTTCTGTATAATAAAAGAAGATTTTGTAATGTAGACATCTCAATGGACAAAAATTCTCAAAATAGAATATTGCAAAAGAAACACTGATTTCAATAACCTATGCTAGCCTAAATTGTTTATTTTGACAGCCACTCAAGAAAGTGATGGGTCAGCCATGAATGCTGACCTTCCCCAAAGTTTCTTCTAAATAAGTCAAAGCAAACTCTCCAAAAATCTTGAAGAAATGCAATGTGCTTCAGAATAACAGTCAACACGCATGACTAAATTAAATTAACCTGCCCCAAAGATTAAACATCATTGTTCTGAAATGCATAACAGTCCTTGTATTTATCCAGGAGACTGTTAAAACTAAACAAAATAAGCTTGATAATTTCTATGGATTTGGGAAGGAGGATACAAACATACAGCTCCTTAAAATCAGTGGTCAGCAGTCAGTGGTGGTTCATGAAAACAATGAAAAGCCAATACTGTGTTCAATGGAACATCAATTATTTCAGTTTTAAAATTTCATATCTGAGGTATTGTCAATATTAACTGTAAATCATGGTTTGGGAAAAGCAGATCTGTGTTCTGAAGTGCCAAATCACCATAGTTATTTAACTGTAGTGGTGATGGGAGGGTGTTAATGGTTATCTCAGAATTTCTTTCTGCCATTAGCAAGAGCATCCAAAGACTGAAATGGTAGCTGGTAGGAAACAATTGCAGTGAAGTTTGGTTTTAAAAGCCAATCATGTTATTCAGATCATTTTCACTGGCAATAAAATAATTACAGTAAAGCAGGAATAAGCTTCACAGAAGACTAAATGACAGGGGTTACTGTAACTGCTGTTTACAGAGACAAAGTCTGAGATTTTATGTAGCTATTATTCACATATACTATCATCTCAAACATTCAGGCTTCCTGAATGGTGCTGGAGTTACAATGCTTATCTCTGAGTTAGTTACAAAAATCTAAACTATCTATTTCTTGTCTCCTTTAATTCAAATCCCTGGCAGTATAACTATGGGAATATATGTGTGCTCCTATACACATTTTTTTAATTATTTAACTGAAAAAGGAGATATTGCAAATTGCAAAAACAATACATAGAGGAAGCTGTTAGCTGGGAGACAGACATCATACTTTAGTATATGCAAAGACAAACCTGGTTTTTTCCTTGTGTTCACAGATAAGTTTATTGTCATTTAAACTCCCAGCAATTCCTCCTTCCTAGCTCCAGGATCACTTAACATGCCAAGGGAAGTACATGAGCCAAAAAGTGTCTTCAGGGAGGTGTTACACTGCCCTGAACAGTTGACTGTTCCAACATTTAGAATTTATGGTTCTGCCATTACAGAAGACATGTAAACTTTCAGGATCAGTGAAGTCATGAGGGTATGTTCAGTCCATTAAAACAAAAACAAAAACCCAAAAAAAGAACCAAAAAAGAACAAAAAAAAAAAAAAAAAAAAAAAAAAGGAGCCATTAGTAAATTAGTAAATTTTAAGTAGTATTTTCCTCTGTTTCTCAATGGAGGCTGCTATATGCAAATTACTCCACAGCCTATTCTTAACCTTCCTGGAGTAGCTGCAGCTCTAGGAAACATTTGCATGCTGCCACAATCCATGTGGTTAAAGGAGCTAAATTATTCAGTGAAGTATCTTTTCCATATTCAAATCTTGTCAAAGCCTACCACTTAAGAAGCAGATACTCCAAAACAGCCCTCTGCATTCTGATTCCAGCAGCTCCTCTTTCCTCTGGTTACTAGCAACTCTTCAGAAAAAGGCTTTTTCTCAGATTTGCAATTTCTTATGAATTTAAGTGATTCTTCCAGTGTCCTTACTTCCCTACTTTTCATTTCTCAGTCGGAACAAAAAGTATTGTACCAAGCTTGCATTCCCCTTCCACAGCTCTGTCTTGAGGAAAAAAGACTGAGAAGCTCTCGCTGTCCTTGCTCCACCACTGGAGGAGGGCTCTGGAGAACTCACTCCCCCTTCCATCCAGCACTTCCACAAGTTAGCCTTCTCCAAGGAGGAATTATGTTTGCCTTTATACCTCCTTCCTTTCAGCAATGGATCCTTAGTCAAAGTCAGCTGTGAAGATCATTGCTGTTTGGTGAAGAATTTAAACAGCTCCACTCAATTCTAAAATCTGGTTTTGCTTCAGCATCCGGGGAAATTTGCCAGGGGCTTACCTGATTTACTTTGACAGATTTAGATGCTTAGTCAGTAGTCTAAGTTCAAGACAGGCTAAATACACTCTGAGCCACGCTCATCACCTGTAACTGAAGTCTGAAGTCCTTGGGCTGATGCTCCTCAGTTACTTTTTAAGGCATTAAATTGACAATGTGCACCTTGGTCTCTGCAATGTACTCTCTGCTAAGTTTATTGCAGTACCTACTATTTCCTCCATAAAGAGGCAGCAGCTAGTAAAAAGTCTTGTACAAATATTGCATATTGCAAAAAGTACTGAAAGTACCTGTTATTAAATAGTTTGAAAACTATATTCAGGATGAATGGAAATACAGAAAATGGTATTTTCAAAAGAATGGGATAAGGAATATATTTTTTTGCTGACAGAAGAAAATATTTTTCCTATAAATATAGAAAAAGATGAAAAAGTTATGTCACGAATCCTTTATTGCAAACAATTGCATGCATATATATATATTTATATTTATATTTATATATGTATATATTTATTTTTATTTTTATTTTTATTTTTATTTTTATTTTTATTTTTATTTTTATTTTTATTTTTATTTTTATTTTTATTTTATTTTTATGTATATATACACAAAACAGGTTGCCCAGAGAAGTCATGGGTAATTACTACAAAATAAGACTCAGCAAAGTACTCTTTTTTTTTTTCTTTCTTTCTTTCTTACTGGTCAGTTTGTCACTTCAAGTCTTTTTCTGCAAAACTCAGTAGATCATGCACATTACTAAGCATCAGTTAAGACGTGATTGATTCTTTTTCATAGAAAAGGCAGAGCCCAACTTAGACAAAAATTTACTCACCTCAGAACATATGGTCAAATATCTGCTTACTGAAAGTTTGGTATTTAAACCTATTTGACCTTTACCTGAGATGTAGGATAAAATGTTTGCCTGTTTTAATAGACACTCACAAACTTAGTGCTTATAAAGCTGAACTACTGAACCAGTCCAAAAAATAAGACAAATCCTTCTTCCAAACTGACTTACATAAAATAAATATTTCCCACTGTTATTACAGCAAAATTTTCAACTAAGAAAGTACATGCATATAAAATCTTCATTATTTTTTCATAATTTAAATGCAAATTACAGACATAAAAATCAACTTATTAAGATGAAACCTGAAAGAGGGAGCCACAGAATGAATGGAATGTTCAGTAAGTCATCTAGTTAATATTCAAAAATATCTCAATTACATTTTTTCCCAATAAAAGTGGAACAAGAAGCAGGCTTAATTCAGACAAATTAGGGAATAATTTACTGGGAAATGGTAATAGGAGTGTGAAGCTCTGTATTGCCCCTTTGTTTTAGAAACTGGCCAATTTGTATAATTGATCTGTAGTTATCTTTCCTTTTTGTTCTCTTCTTCCCTTCATTCTCTAGTGTAATCAACTTATTTTTTTTTCCAAAACAGTTGTTTTAATTTTATACATGACATTATACTACTTAAATGAACATTGCATCAATTTCTCCATTTACATTTACCATAAATATTATAATTGTCCTGAGCCTTTCTATGCATTTTCTCTGCTTCATCTGGCATTATACTAGAGGAACTATACCCTGTCATTGCTCTCATTTGAGCTTTAATACCTTGATTTGAAGCAACAGCATACAATTTCCACTTAGACTCAGTCACACGAATTAGATTAGTGCTGCCATACCTTTCTGGGGAGGTTGGCTGTTTCATCTCTTTCTGTGCCAAGACAAGTTGCATTCCCAAGGGATGGGAGAATTTTATTGCATCCCTTCAGCATGGTAAGTCTGATGCAACATGGCAGCACCCCATTTACTGAGTAGATAAAGACCAACTAATTCTGTGTTACACAGAGCATATACATGAGAGAGGATGGCTATGGCCTGACTGCTGCTGCCAAAAGAATTTATAAAGTATGGTCATGGTTACTCTTTTTGTCAGGGACAGCTCTGCTTTTCCCCTTCAGGTGGCTGGGTTCATGTGCATGGCAAGAAAAACTATGGAAAATTTCCACATAACTGCTGCTCATGGAAAAATTAATTTAGGTTCTTGCCTGTATGCCTCTATTGTCTCTGTCAAAGAAAACCACTACAAGGAGTACTAGGGGTAGGCTCCCAAACCCTACAGGACATAAGGTAGCATGCTGAATCCATTGTTTTATGGCCTTAGCCAGTTGTTAAATAGCTAATTTCCTAAAAGGAGGAAGCTTGGGGGTTATTTCTGAAACATTAGATTAGTTTTCATAATCTGTAGACTACTCTGTGCTCATACCTCCTAAAGTATTATATACTGTGTATTTTTTTTCCTACAGACCCAAGAAGTTCTATAAAAGACTGGTCATCTTACCTTTTGAAAACATGGGAAGAAAACACCATGACTGAAATTGTTACCTAGAAAGCCATTTTGTTAATTTTCATGTAATTTTTGATTACAGAACAGAAATTAAAGTAATTCTGAAGAAAATTAAGAAAATAGGATTGAGACACATAGCAGGGGAAAAAAATAAATAGAGATAAGCCTTGGAGGACAACCTTTATGGTGATGAGGGCTTGGCACTGCCAAAAACTGCAACTGTTTTCTATGCTAAGTAATTATGATGACATGAAGGTTGTGATAACTAAACAAGTTTCACTGTCAAAAAAAAAAAGATGGAATTACGGTGGTTATTGATATAATCTCAGTTTAAGTTTTAGCAGACAAGAGCATCCTTAAGTAAAGACATGCTACAACCCTTTTTTCCATTGTGAACTGGATATAGAGAATTGAAAAGTCCTCCTTTTAACGTGGTAAAATATAGAACCACAAAAGAGACTGTCTGCCAAAGAGAAATCTGATGAAAATCAAGTGGGCCTTGAAGCCAGGAAATCTGCTTTTCTGCTGCAGTTTTTGCTGTAAAACATAAGATAGAATACTTAACATCCAAAATTTTGTACTGCTTTATATCACATGGTGATAGCAACAAGGTGTTCTCAATAAACATGTAGAAATTAACATCTACACCCATTTGACATCTAAAATTAATGGAAGCTGATGGCTGGGGGATGGTGGGGTATGCTCCAATGCAATTCATTCTCTTGGGGTTTTCTCCATTCTAGAAGGCACTGTTTACCTTTCTCAAACAGTGTATGAATGGATAGAGGCATCTGAAATAAGAGAAAACAACAAATACTTGCCCACCTTCTGATCTGTGGAATTAAAGACTCCCTAGCCTACAATGGAAGGCTGCAATGGCATACCTCGTGTGCAAAACCAGCTTTGGTGTGACCTTCACAGCCTGAAGACAAGTGAGGAACATTGTACTGAAATAACCTTAAGATGGCTGGAGTTTTAAAAAGCACTCAATCAAATAAAGAGAAATACATGTAGAAGCACATGTTGCCCTCTACATCAGCAATGGCTGAATATCAAAGGATCTTACACATGTATTTGTAAAATAAGACATCTTCTGATTAAAAATATTCAGTGGAATGCAGAATGAAGAAGTACTTAAAAGAGAAATAAACCTCTAGTTTAATGCTATTTTGTTTTGTTAAATTTTAAGTAATTTCAATAGAAACTTAAAGCCTTTATCATAATTTTAGATATGGTTTAGATACAAACAGTTGTGTTAGAATTACCAGAAATTGCTATTACACCTTTCTGACAAAAATGTAGGGTAGATTATCTGCTAACATCTTGGTGGATAAAGATCATTTCTGTGACACTGTCCCTAAGATATCCTCAAGTCAGGTCCTCTAGCAATACTGCTGACTTCCAGAGTCTTATACAGTTCCATATTTTCTACAGTCATCAAAAAACAACAAAAAGAGTGTATGAAAAAGGAAAAAAAAATATTACTACTAGAAGAGAAGAAGAAAGAAAATTTAAAATATTATTTTTAACCATTAAATACATTTGACTAGAAAAAAATGTGTCCAAGCTTGTCTGCTCCTATTCCTTTTCCACCAAACCAGTTCCCTTAAAGCTGTCTCACTTCCTGCTCTAAATAGACAGGAAGTCTTCACAATTATTTTCACTTCTGTGAGCCTGTGTAGTAACTTTAGTTTCCACTTTCTCTTTCTGAAGGCATTGTCAAAACAACTCTTAAAAGGCTTCTAAAAAAATTAAGAAAAAACTGTCTCTAAAGTAAAAAAAAATACTGAAAATTTACCTTGATGTCAGTTTAAGTAGGCTTCTGCATGAATCTCTGACATTGTTTAGCACTGGCACTCCATGCTTTTGTGAAGCTGGTTACACAAGCACTTCCTGAGAATAATTTTTTTTAAAATCAACATTTCTTTTCAGTTTGTTTCATAGGCATTTCAAGGTTACTTCAAGGATCCTATTGTTTTCCCTTTTTTATAAGAAAAGTGTATTAAAATTTATCGCATGCTGTCTTAACAAACTGTTTATTGTTACATCAAGGCAGTGAAAAACAAGGTTATTTGTAAGGAAAAACAGGGTGAACTGATAACAGTGGCAAAAGCCATTAGTAAATAAACAGGGATAAAGCAAAAGTCATGCAAATATTTTCAGGGGAGCGAGAACCTAAAATATGAACACAGCTGGAAACTCTAGAACTATACTTTACTTTTTGTTACACTGCCTTAAAAATGTACTATCAGGATTATATTTTGAAAACAAAAAATGCTATTAGAACTGACTTTTTCACTTCCAGAAATGACTTATCAATGTAATTGAACTGTAATAAAATACTCTAAAATTACAGTGACTGGTGAAATGTGGTGTTTTATTTTTAATGTTTAGTCAAGAGCATTTAATTTAAGCTGTTAGTTAAATCTAATGCCCAAATCTCTTTTTTCACCAGATCAAAAGTAATGATGTAAACTGTGCACACATAGCCAGCTGTTAGCAGAAATCTCAGCCAAAGCTGCCTGATCTAGGACCTGCAAAGCCCAAGCCACACATCACTCATAGACATGGATTTCTACCTGTTTGACTCAGAAGCTATCTCCAGTTCACCTTTACAGACCTAACATGCATTTAGAAATGCTCTTTATAAAAGCAGATATTCATTGAGATTTAAATATACATGACTGTGTTCTTGCAGGATCTACTCTCTATTTCTATGTGAAGTGTGGTCCCATTCTCAACATTTATAATAAATAAAAAATGCTGTATATTGCCTTGTTTCTTAAGTATAATATAAATCTAGTGTTAAAATTCACAAGTAATAAAAATTATAGCATACACTTAATGTTCAGAAGAAGCATGTGCAGATAAATTGAATGACAGGCACCAGAAAATAACATTTCCTACTCAGCATCTCTATAGAAAATTCTACCATACAACTGAATGATTTAAAAATTTTAAGCTAGACTGAAATGTGGGTAGAGATTTACTTAGAGATACCAGTTAAAAGATAATACTGTACAAAATAAAATCAAAGTGGTTGTATTCAAAATGTTATGCTAGAGTTCTGCTTTTGTGGTTTTGAAAAATTCCAGTCAAATTCTTTGCTCTGGAGAGTATGTCAAGCTTCGGATGACTCCAAGCCTCTTTCCTAAATAGTAATTTTAGTGGTAAGGATCCTGCAAAGCCTAAGGCTTTTCTCTAAACCCCAAGTGAGTTTGCTAAGTGGAAAATACAGGAAAAAACTGAGTGACACAGAACAAACAGCAAGTTATATTTTTCCAAAGTGTATCCAGAAACAAATTTCCCAAATTTGCCAAAATATAATCCTGACACAGTCATATAATGAAATATTTGATTGTGTGATGTAAAAATCATTAACAGATGAGTAGTCACGATAACATTAACAAAAAAACCCCCTATAAATAAAAGCAATCCTCTGAAATTCTTCAATATTGAATTACCAATGCTTCTTTTATGTCAAGTGGCTAATTTTTTTTTTTTTAAATAAGTGAGTCTGACTGCATGGTAGCCTTCTGTCAAAGTGTTAATGCTTAACAAAAGATATTAATTTCTCTGGAAAACATAAATTTAGCAGGTGAGAAGTAAAAAACGAAAAGGATTACAGCAGCTATTTGCATGCCTCTTATTAGTACTTAGCATGATATATGGTACCCATAACTTGGAGGAAAATCAATTTTGCATTACCCTCTAGCTGGAGGCATCTCAGATTTGTTGAACAGCTGATAACATTCAATAAGTTAGGAACAGTCTCTTCTCCAGCAGCATGTTAGCTTGTACTTATCATGGAATAGCATAAGCAGCAAATTATTGCATATTATTCTTACAAGGATATCCTTACTGATTGAATTACTATCCCAAACACTGATTCAACAACCATCTCTAACACTTGTTTAATAACTATCCCTAACCATCACAGATGACTGAAATACTCCACAGAGCAGCCTGGCTGCCTGGCCAACCAGCAGAGGCCTGGTTATCTGTCCAGGATGCAGTTGTTGGCCACAGCTGAGCAGCCACTGAAGTCAGCAGGGCACTGCCCTGCCACGTGAGTCACCTGCAAGCTGGTTACCTGCCTGGCTCACCAGGCTGCCAAAGCACAAACAGGTAGGGCTGTCTTCCTTCTGTACAGTCAGACCCACCTGCAGCTGTCAGACAGCTCAGCTGTGATGTCAAAGGCACCTTCCATTTCACTGGGGATTCTGCACCATCTGTATTTCTCCCCATCAGCAAATCTCACTTCTACAAAACAGAATTCCCTTTACTCACCACATCTCGTTCAGTCACATCAGGCCAACTTGGCTTGTCTGGAAGTCTTGAAGATCTTGAAGAGATCAAATCCCATCAGGGATGTAAACAGAGTCATAGAATCATGCACTCATATGATCATAAAATACTTTGGGTTGGAAAGGAGTTTTAAAGGCCATTGAGTCCAAATTCCCTGCAACAAGCAGGGACATCTCCCTGTCCGACCTGATCTTGAATGTTTCCAGGGATAAGATATCTACTAGCTCTCTGGGCAACCTTTTTCAGCACTTCCCCAACCTCACACTAAAAAAGATTCTTTCACATACCTGTCTAAATCTCCCTTCTCTTGGTTTAAAACCATTACCCCATATCCTATAGCTATTGTCCCTATTAAATATCTGTCACCATCAAACACACTTCAGATTTATCACCCTGAGATATTGAAGACAGACTGTCAAGACTTGACAGTCTTGATTGAGCCTTCGTGGCTGAATCATGTAGGAGTCCCTAACAGTACTAATGGAGACTTGGAGTATGTCATGAACAGCAACAGGTCTCTGGAGGAAAGGTGAAGGACAAGAAAGCCCACACAGCTCTCCTTCATCCTGTCAGTCACAGGAGAAATAGCTAAAGGAAAGAGCTCATCCTGAGAGTTGATACCTGTCTGCATGACTGATCTCATAGAATGGGTTTTAGCCTTCACAACCACAGGACCCTTTGGGAGCAGTGAGGGTGGCTGGACAGAGGTGAGATCCAACCGATGAAGTTATTTAATTTGCTGGTGTGGCTGTGGAACCCAGGATGATTTTGCCTGAAAGTCAATATCAAAAAAGGAAAGTTTAGCTACTTCTCCTATTCAGCAGATGACTCTGACAGTGCCAGAACAAGGGAGGGTCCACAAGCAGATTAGGAGGAGCAGAGCTGCCCCATCCCTCGTACAGAAACCTTTACTTATCTGCTTATGGCCTGATCTCCTACAGCTTTGTCTCCAGTGGTTGAGGTCACACAAACCCATGCCAACAGCATGAATGCCAGCTGAAGGGCTTAGCTGCTGAAGGAGCACTTGAGACTTGTTTTAGTGTGAATTCTTGATTGGGTTTGACAGCTGACCCCAACTGCAGCTTTTCCTTCAGCTGAGGTACCCTGGTCCATCCAGATGCCAGACTGATCATTATTAGGGCAGGAAACAGAGACACACACGGGGATATGTGAAAACAGAAGCCTAACTTTCATAGGAAGCAAGGCAAAAACATGCTTCTCTCAGAAAACTCATTCTGGCTAGGAATTGTTTATTAACAAAAATTTATATCGAAACTACTTGCAAATAAAATTATAGAGAAATTGCTCCTTTCAGTGTGGAAAGGGTTTTTAAACTAGGAGAAAATTTCACATGCCACTTTTCAATGTTCTGTCCTCTCCATGCAAGACTTATTCAATATTGTAATGAACAGCCTGGGTAACAAAATGGCAGACATAATATGAAAAGAGAAAAATAAAATATTTTTGCTGAACTGAGGGGCCATGATCAAAATTATTGAAATTTAGCAAGGGGGAAAGCAGTGCTAAAAAGGAGATACCAAATGATACATTTGAGTAGTCACTGTCTAGAATAGGAATCTAGTATCAGAAATTAAATTCAGATGTTGTCGATTAAAAAAAAAACATGTTCAGAAAGGGATAAGACTGGAGATACTCATTTGCCAATTTTGAGGTGATTAAGGTGGTTAGAGATATATGAGAACTGCTGTTTTGGGCTCTACACTTAATAAATAATATTGAGAAATTAATAGAAGTAGAGAGGAGAAAGAAATAAAAAATAGGAGGCAAACATCTGACAAGCTGTCATTGAAAATGTGAATTTTTCATGGGCAAAAGGCAGATATGTTTATATTATATAAAGGAGCTCCTTCGACTTTATAAGGCTGTTGGGAAGGGTTATTTGCATGTCCATAGCAGAGAGGAATTTAAAAAAAAAAAAAAAAAAAAAAAAAAAATTACTTAATTTTGGGTTTCAAGCCATGAAATATGACAACAGGATCTGGCACAATCAGTTTTATTTAAGTTTTTACAAGTAAGTTGGATGCATGCCTGTTAAAAGCCTTGCAGGTCAATGTTGTCCAAGCTGTTGACCACAAATAAAAACCTCTATAAAGTTAAAAGACAGGCACCTTTCACTCCCATTCTACCAGACAGTCAGAATGGGAGTAAAATGTGAGTTTATATGAAGAATGTGCCAATGGCTCTTGAACATTTCCCCCAGCCCTCAGTCAACAAACAGCTGAGCTGGAGGGAATCCCAAAGCATCATCCGTGTGATCTGACTGGAGTGTCCTGCCACATTTACCCCTGCCAGGCACCTGCCGTGGCCTCAGTGTGGATGTGGCAGGTGAGCCAGGCTGCCCTGGACTGCTCCACGTCCAAAGGTCAGGGTACACCGGCCTCAGGAACAGCTCAGACTAGGGAAGACATTGGAACCTCTCCCAGCTCACCACTCCCATGTGAACTCCAAGTAAAAGTCCTAAACACCAGCTGTGATTTTAGGTTATTCTCCTGGCTCGCTGCTGTCAGTGAGGAAAGACAGAAACAGAAAAGGAAAAAACCCTTTCAGGCCAGAACTCATGTGATGAGGATAAACTTGTACCAAACAGCTCATTGCTGGCTATTCTCAGAGGGTTTACGCTTTCGGCCCCTCAATTTAGGAAGCACATCGGGGTGCCGGAGCTGCTCCAAGGAAGGGCCCGAGTCTGGAATACCGATCCCGTGAGGAGCGGCTGAGGGAGCGGAGTTTAGCCCGGACGAAGAGAGGCACAGGGGTGACCTTACCACTCTTTACAACTCCCTGAAAGGAGGTCATAACCAGGTGAGGCTCGGCTGCCTCTCCCAAGCAACCAGCGACAGTATGACAGGACACAGTCTCAAGATGTGAGAGGAGAGATTTAGGCTGGAGATTCGGAAGAACTCCTTCACAGAAAAGGGGCTGAGACATTGGGATGGGCTGCCAAGGGAGGTGGCGGAGTCACCGTCCCTGGTAAGGAAAGACTGGACGTGGCACTCAGTGCCCCGGTCTAGCTGACATGGTGGTGTTTTGTCACAGCTGGGACTCGATGATCGCGGAGATCTCCCCGATCTGACCGCCTCTGGATTTAGGGACGATACCGCCGACGCCCCGAGGAGCCGCCGCCGCCCTCAGCGCGGCGGGGCGGGGGCCGCGGCTCCGCCCGCGCGCCTCAGCATTTCCGGGTCGGAGGCGGGGCGGCGTGAGGGGGCGGGCGCTGACGTCGCCGGAGGGTCCGGGGGCCGCTCGGCGCCTGTTTATTGTTCTCACCGCCGCTGCCGCGTTCTGCCTTTCCCGGCGCCTGCGGGGCCGCGGCGGGAGGGAGGGCGGGCGGACAGCGAGGCCGAGCGAGCAGAGCCCCTCCGCCAGCGGCGGCGCGGGGGCGCAGGTAGGAGGGAGCGAGCGGGCGGAGGCGCCGCCCGGGGGCCGTTAACCCGTTTCCGCCTCTCCGCAGCGCGAGCCCGGGCGGCGAGCGCGCGCGTCACGCCGGAGCGAGAGCGGGACAGCCCGGGAGCGGCAGCCCGGGAGCGGCCATGGCCTACGCGTACCTCTTCAAGTACATCATCATCGGAGACACAGGTGGGTGAGCCCGGCCCGGGCCGCAGCGGGCCGGGGGGAAGGCCCGGCTCCCCGCGCCCATTTCCGCAGTGTTGGCAGTGCCGCCGACGTGGTGGCTCCGCGCGAGGAAGAGGCGGTGTCTCCCCGCCGCCTCTGCGCCGCGCCCCGCCCGCGGCCTCGGCCTTGTCTCCCGGCGGCCTTGGGGCCCTGGCTGCCGCCTCCGGGCCTGGCTGGCGGGGCAGCCGGCCTGTCTCCCGGCCCTGGCGGCGGCGGCAGAGCGGGGCAGCCGGGAGGGAGACGGCGCTGTCACAGCGAAACTTATACATGGGTAGCGCCCGTCGTTTGCAGCCTTGTGGCAGCGAGGCCACACTCAACCCCGCAGTTTTGAGATGAGTTTCTGTCTCATTGCTGTGAGTTACCTTCAGCTCAGGCTGCAAGGATGCTCTTTCCAGTCTCGGAGCTGGAAACTGTGTGGAAAACATGCTGTCAGAAGAAAATTAACAACCCTGGCTCTTCCAGCCTGATTTAAAGGGCCCTTTTTTTTTTTTTTAATGTGTATATATGTACACGCACCCCTCCTGCATTGGGCAGGGATGCCTCCAACTTGACCACATTGCTCAAGGCCCCATCCAACCTAACCTTGAACATTTCTTTAAAAACTTACTCCATTCCATTTGTCTGCTGTGTGATGAATAGCAATGGTTACAAATGCTGCTGGCATAGCCAGGAATGGGAATTGCTGCTTCAAACCCCTTTGCCAATATATTTTATGCTTCCTTGGCCTACTGTGGATGGGAGTAGCATACTTTGATCAAACTGTTGTCAGGACAAAGGAGCTAACTTAGTTAACCATGGTGCCTGTGTATTGTGCATTTTTCTTGTTGTTTTCCTCATACCTGTCTAAATGCCTTTAATAATGGCACACCTGTTATTTTAGATGCTATTCTAAGGGTGCCTTCGTAATTGTACTTCATGCCCATGGACCAAATTATCTGTTGGCGGATTATAATTATACATTGCAGTTGCATTACACATGAGGTTGTTAAATACACTGGATGCAACTACTGTGTGACTTTTATCTGCTTTTTAAACATACATACAATTTCTTTCAGGCTTCTGCAGTAGCAGCTGTAGTACAAGTGAATCTTTAGAAATTATAGAATTAGAACACAGCTATAATGGTGGAGGCATTAGGCTGTAGGTGATAACTGAAAATTCTGATTTTTATCGAGTGTTTATTTGAGTGACTGTTCATCAAGCCAGGACAGGGATTACCTGTACAAACTCAAGTAAGAAGAGGTTTGTCAAGTCAGGGTGCTGCAAGATGGTAGTGCACAGTTCAGAATGACAGTGTGTCAGAACAGGTGGCCAGTTCTGGTGCATCTCTAAAAACTGTAGTCATTGGTGACTACAAGTGGTGAAGTGCTGAAGACAGCAGCTTACAGCTGCTTTGGTACATTGATTGTATACTGATTAAATTTTTACAAAGAAATAGCCTTCATGTAATGGTCTGTGCTGCACTCTGGCATTTGAGTTGCTTGAAATGTGAAATACAGAATGGATGTGTATCATTGCTGAAGTTGTTGCAGCTGCTTAAGAGCCAAATATCGGAAGAGTAAGAGAGAGGAAACACAAGGAGGAAAACGGCTCAAAAATTTGCTGTTGGCTTTTTGGTTAGTTTTTTTTTTTTAATTCTTGTCGCTTGTGTTCTTGAGTTGCTACAGGAAGCTAATTAAAGTTACTGCAATGATTATTCTTGAAGTAAATTGACTATGTCAATAGTGGTAAGTTGGTTTTGCTTTTATTTAGATCTCCTGTGAGTCTTTTAAGTATTCTAATAAAGCTAGTACTGAAGAGCCAATTTATGTTGTGCACAGTTGCCAAGATGATGATGATAGTCTAGGTATTACTATTCTTCCTCAGATGAAGACAATTGCACTCAAAGTTCAGATGATGGACGATTGAGTGGATGGTGACTGTCCTCTTCAGTTCCCGTGGTGTTTTCCCACAGGGTTCCATGCAGTGAAAATATGCCACTGGCCTCACAGACCATGTAGATTTCATAACAACCATGAAATTTGTTTCTGGTATTTGATTTAGAGTCTTTGGAAATGCCTCAGCTGCCTGGTGACTCAGCAATTAGTTGTAAACAAACTGTAGGAGAAAACTAAGAGACTCAGCTGAGGACAGATGTTAACATTTAGCTCCTCTTTCAGCACTAAAAAACAAAGTAGGTTGTGCGATCCATAAGCAAACCAATGAAAACCCCCTTGAATTATGCAAGGCACCTGTATGTGCCTTCTTTGAATTGTGATTCCACATTCTTTCATCTGCTTAAACACAGGAATTCAGAATGATCTCAGTCTCTTAAAATGACTGCCACAGAGACTGACTGTGCAAGACTGCCTTGTGTTCAACAGTTCTTGTCCCTTTGCATTCCCTGTTGCATTGGTCATTGGCATTCACTTAGTTTTTTTCTTTTTCTGGTGCTTCAGGCATGGTAACTTTATGAACATGGGTTTGCTTCTGACCTTGTTCTTAACTGTATTTTTTGATACATAAAAATGGTTTTCTGTATAATTGGAGCTGGTTTAGGATCTAGTCAGTTTTCTATTATGGGATAGACCTGAAATACCATGGCTGTATTTCATAAATCTGTGTTGTTTTTACATTGTAGCAATGGGACAGTAGCTATGAGAGTTTAAAAATACAAGTACTATGGAATACTGACTACTGTGATAGTTTACCAGGAAAAGTCCTTTGATCTGGCTATTTCCAAAGCATTACAGGAGTTTGCAAATGCATTTAGAAGCATGTGTGGTGTGTGCTGCATAGGGCTGTACCTCTGAGACCTTTGCCTTTATGGTTGATGTCTCTGATTTTGGTTGCTGGTAGGAGTTGGTATCTTCATCCACTCTTCCCTATACATTTGTCTCTGGCCATGAGTTGAAGTTGAGATGGACTTTGATCTGAGCTAGGCTGAATACTCTTGTCATAGGAGAATTGTCTGTTTGTGCAGTTGGTGACTGAAAGTTTGACATTTTTTTCTTTTTATCTCTTCTTCTCTATGATGGTAAAATCTTCTTTACTTAAATGTTTGTTACTGGCAGTGTACCATGTGGGAATAAACTGGGAATGATACAAGATTTCAGTGAAGATGAGAGCTGGAATAGTTTTATCAGAATAATACACATTAACCAGAATTTACTTATATTAGAGTATGTCTCTTAGATTCCACCAGAGAATGCTCCTGAACTTTAGGATATCTAAAGTACCAGTTCTGCAATGGTCAGAATTCTTGAGCAGGTTTTCCTGCTTTTCTTTTTTCACTGCAGCAACTCTGAGCTTTTTGCATAATGGACTTTCACTTGCCTTTCAATTTTACCAGATAGTTGCTGCTGCTAGACCAACAGTATCTCTAAGTTACTTTTATTAGGAGGTGATGATGAAAGAAAATACAGTTGCTTGGTGATCTAATTCTTACTCTCTAGAGTAAAATAAGCTGTCTAGTCAACCATTTCACTTGTCTAGGAGACTTTCAAATGTTGAAATTAAGCAATTATATTTACTTTATTTTTCAGTCCTCTTTGTGAAATATTCCTTGTGTCTTTGCACTTTACTCTGGAAGAGCAGCTGTTATTAGCTAGTAATGTTTATGACCAGAGTCTTTTGCCCTTATTTTCTCTAAGTATGTAATAGTATTTCTTGGCTAAACTGGTTTTCTGGCTAAACTTGCAGGAGCTGGTGTTAATACCCTGTGATAGCTTGAGAATTTGTGCTGAAAACCAGAGTACTGGTCTGTACTACTTATATCTTGCTTTGAGACACTTTCAATGATGCTTTAATCCCAAAAGAGCAGATATTAGGTGTTGTATAAGAACATCCTCTTAGCCTCTTAGAAGTTGTTAACTAGAATTAACAAACTATATGTCCATACAAATGGTTTCATGAGACTGGCAGTGTGCACACTTGTACTAATTCTAACACTTTGTTTAAAAGAAATCCCAAACACCTTGCGAGTCAAAAGAAATCTAACCCAACCCTACCCCCAGTTTCATCTAAAACCATGTTATTGTGAACAGCTGGCAGTTTCTAAGTTGTTTCTGATCATGCAGGACATGAATTTCTTTTACAGACTCAAATGTAGCTTTATTTTATTTGGAAATAATTTTTACATAATTAAACCTACAGCAGTGGAGCAGTGCCATACAAACTGAAGTACAGTAAAGCTGAACAGCTCCTTTAACTTTGTAGGCCTGTGCTAATTGTTATGCATAAAGAAAAATTTTACATCATTGGCTTCAAATATGCTGTTGAAAATGTTGAAGTGTTGAAGCTGAATCAGATTTAAAAGAACCATTTTTATTACTTATCCTGAAATTATGTAGGCATCATGAGGGATTTTGGGGGTTGTTTTTCTTCTGTTCTTGTCCATGCTTATGTTTGTATGTGAACTACTTTTGCTCTGTACGTGTCAGTTTGGAATTTTTTAAGTTTCTTCTTCGTATAAATTTTATTTAAAGCTTTCCCATTTGATGGTAGAGTTCTGACCAAGATATAACTCACTGAGAAGAGGTTAAGAAAAATCTTTGCTTTAGGTTCATGTCTGGTTATGCTTAGGCCTGTAAAAAGGTAATACTGCACTTTCCAGAGTTGCATAAAGCTGATGTGTTTGGAAAGGGAGGAGAGAGGGAATGAACTGCAGCCTGTGATAAGAAGAGGGCTTATGAAACACCTAGAATCTCTGCAGACTACTGGAAAGAACTAAAAGTATCTCATAAACCAGGTTAGAGGTATGTATCTTGTGGCATTTATAATGTGTAATTGCCAAGTTAAAATCGAAGTTAGTTTTAAATTCTGGGTTCTTTTATGTATTATCCAGATAATCTATTTTATATATAATATATATAATGTAATATGTGTGTATGCATATATATGTGTGTATATATGCATATTTTATATAATCTTGCCCTATCTTTAAGATGTATTTTTATTTGCTTTTCTAAAGGAAGGTAAGAAAGCAGGAAGCTTGTTTCAGCTCGGTTGGTATTGTGGCGCTGGTTTCTTGGACATCCAAGCTAACATAGTTGATTACATGTGAAGGGTGTTCTTGCTCCCCATACCTTTTGGTGACTTTGATAGTCTGCCATGATCTGGATCCACTCACTAATGCAGTAGAAGAGTACCTTCTTTTTACATTAACTTTTTTACTTAGTGGCTAAATCAGGTGATTTGGCCTTGTGGCTGTGCTTTCCAGTCTGGGGTACTTTCAAGGAAGGAAACTGGATCTAGGAAGATTAGTGAGAGCAAGATATCAAAGGGAAATAGGTCTTCATCTCTGTGTGTGGTGGACTGATTGATCACCATCAAGTACAAGAAGAATAGTTCTGTGGGACTGTTGAATTAATCCAGGGTTTATCTGCTGCCAAAACAAGTAGACCTTGTTGCCACTTCTTGTCTCATTTATGAGCTCTGCTGCTTCTTAGCTGTCAGCATCATTGCTTGTGTGATCCTTCAGAGAGCCAGCTCTGTTCACAAGGGTGATTTGAAAAACAAAACTAAACAAATAGTAGGTATGCTCAAAAGAGTGCAAGAGTCCTTTTGGGTAAGAAGTGGAGCTGTGTGGGAAGGAGCGAGTCTACTCACCAGAGGCAACAGGCAGATTAACATAGGAGACTTTTCTTTAGCGTTCAGTTTTTATTCTGTTTGGGAGGACTACTACTGGTAGTAGTTCTTTTCCCCTGTCACCTTTCTTGGGCTATACTGGTGCTTAGGTGAGCAAGTAAGGAAATTTTTAACCTCCCCCTACCCTTTTTTTGTTTAGTTTTGAACCAGGTCAGCTTTTCAAGGCAAACATCAGTGGAAGAAGCATTGATGAGTTTTGTCTAGAGGTAAAAAAAGCCTGGAAGTTTTCCTCATTCATACTTTGAAGCCAGTAACTGAGCTTTCCTTGCCCTGTTGAAGGGAGTCAGGAAGGGGAGAAGGAAGCAAGTCAGCTCTCTTAGCTGAAGACTAGCTCTGCTGTATCATCACCCATGCTGTGGTTCAAGATCTGCTTTTTTCTTTTTTTTTTTTTTTTTAAATGCTATGAGTGCAGCCTATCACTGTAAAAAATAACTATTTCCTTTCCTATGTCTTCTGCAGCTCTAGTCTCATGCACGTACTGGTGTTTTGGATGATTGTAGTACTGTGCTGGATCTGTTTCTTGGTGTACTTTGTTGCATATGAGAAGGGACAAGAGTAGCTTTACTGCTGAGCCCTGAAATAAATACAAGTATGTAAAGGTAGGGCTGTGTTGAAGCTGGGCCAAAGTGGACAGCAGCAGAGTTCTGGCAACGGTTTGTCTAAGGAAACTGCAGAGTTGCACCCAGATTAAGAGGAAGCAATTAAGGAAGGCAGAGGAGTTTGGAGAGTCCACTCAGTCTGCTGGTTTGGAATTTAGAGCTGGAAGGTAAAATTACTGTAGCACGAGTTCTACTTCTCATCGCTATTTGAGTACCAAGAAGCAATGAAGGGATTCTAAAACAGACACTTGAAAAGAAGCAAGCTGCCTTCCTTCTGAGCACATAATCCATTGTTTTTGTTTGTTCCTAAGCAAGAACTTCTGTTTCCTTTGGTTGTTGAAGTGTACCCAAGCTCTCTCGTAAAAAAATACTAGATTTTTCTTTTCTGGAGTGGTTTATCTGAAGTTATATTAAAATAATTGTGGCAGTAAAATGGAGAATGAGTTAATAAATAACTGAATCTATCCCTTTTGTGTTCTGCAATTGACTGTCATCAAGACATGCTCAACTGCTTTTCATAGTGTCTGCTTCATTTCAGGTGTAAGATTTACATTGCTAAGTGAACAAGATACCTGGTAAGCAGCCACTCTGTTCATAGAGTTAACTGGTGTAGTTACTTTAGACCACCTGCATGCCTTAGAATTAGCTGTCTGCAGCTGTTAACTGATCTTTGCAACATCTGTTTATGTTACAAGGTGGTAAACTACTCAGGCATTCATATACCACTCCTGGTGTCTGATACATGTTCCTGGCTGTGGTACATGTTCCTGTCTATGATAGGGGAGTTTGCTCAAGCCCTGGAAGTGATTTGGGCTACAAACTTTTTTCTTGAGAACTTTTCTGATACAAATATGTATTATCTTAAAACTATAAATTGAAACTTCTGTTTCAGTCAATAGCAGTACAAAACTTGGGGACTTTCAGATGACTTTTTTTGTTAGAAAGTTCTGAAATAGCAGGAATGACATTAAAGGGAAACTGTGTGAACCCATCAGTCTGCAGTCTGCTCCTAAAAGGCCTGCTATGGAGGAGTGACTAGAGATGCTGTCATCTTGTGCCAGTCTGAGCCAGTCTGAGGGTTTGCATCAAAGAGGCTATGCTTGTCATCTTCACTCTGCTGAGGGTGGTGTTTGTATGTTCAATTCAACCAGCTTGGTCACCAGCCTTAAAAGGAGAAGCAATATCAGATTGCCACTTGAGAACTAGTGCTGGAATACCTAATAAAATGCCACTTTGGTTAGATTTTGAAATAACTGTTCCAACATTTGTAAGATATGTACAGGAATACTGGATTAGTTTAAGGTTTTGGTTTATCCGTTGATACTGAAATCACTTTGCAAGGTTAATGGCAAAAGCTTTTTCCAGTGTGGCTTACAGGTTTTTTGTGAGATGGTGATTGTTATCTGATAGGGCAGTTTTATTTCATTTGTGATATAAAAGTTATCTGTGTATATAAACATTGTTCACAGAATTACAGAAAAAGGGTTGGAAAAGACCTTTGAGACCATCAAGTCCAGCCTATGACCTAACCAAACACGTCCTCATCAAGTAAACCACTGAGTGCCATGTCCAGCCTTTTTTTAAACACATCCAGGGATGGTGACTCCACCTCTCTAGGCAGACAATTCTGTTGCCCAATGACTCAGTGAAGAATTTTTTTTTCAGACATCTAAGCTGTGTCCTCTCATTCTGGAAGAGACCAACCCCTCACCTGACTACAGCCACCTTTTAGGAAGTTGTAGAGAGTGACAAGGTCACCCCTGAGTCTCCTTTTCTCCAGGCTGAACAACCCCAGCTCCCTCAGCCATTCCTCACAGGATTTGTGTTCCAGCCCCTCACCAGCCTTAGTGCCTCCTCTGGACATGCTCAAGCGTCTCAATGTCCATCCTAAACTGAGGGGACAGAACTGGACACAGCACTCAAAGTGTGATCTCACCAGTGCCCAGTACAGGGCAAGAATGTCCTCCCTGCTCCTGCTGGCCACACTATTCCTGATCCAGGCCAGGAGCCATTGGCCTTCTTGGCCACCTGGGCACACTGCTGGCTCATGTCCAGTCAGCTGTTGGCCAGTACCCCCAGGTCCTTTTCCCCTGGGCACTGTCCAGCCACACTGTCCCAGACACATTGGTGTTACCCACCATCTGGGGGACACCACTAATGACTAGATGCAGCACATTCTCCACCACTCTCTGGGCCCTGCCATCTAGCCAGTGGTTAACCCAGTTAAAAGAGCACCTGTCAAAGCTGTAGGCTGCGAGCTTTTCCAGAGTATGTTGTGGGAGACAATGTCAAAGGCCTTGCTGAAGTCCAGGTACACAAAATCCACAGCTTTTCCTGCATCCACCAGGCCTCCTAAAAGGAGACCAGGTTTGTCAAGCACAATCTGCCCCGCTGGCCATCCCGTAGGTGCTGTGTGGCACTCAAGGTGATCTGTTCCATAATCTTGCTGGGCACTGAGGTCAGGCTGACGGGCCTGTAGTTTCCTAAATACTCCTTCCAACTCTTCCTGTGGATGAGCATTGCACTGGCCAGCTCCCAGTCATCTGGAACCTCCCAGCTGAGCTAGGATGGTAAATGATGGACAGTTTGTCTTTCTGTTGAAAACTAAGGCAAAGAAGGCATTAGATACCTCTGCCTTTTCCTCATCTTTAATAACTAAATTCCCTCTTGCATCTAATAGAGAATGGAGATTGTCCTTGGTCTTGCTTTTGCCATTAATGTATTTATAAAGATACTTTTATTCTCCTTTACACAAGTGGCCAGACTACGTTCTAACTGGGCTTTTGCCTCTAATTTATTTCCTACATGACCTAGCAATTCCCTTAAGCATTTCTGGAGATACCTGACCCTCCTTCCAAAGGTGATACACCCTATTTTTTTTCCTTACTTCCTTCAAGATCTTCTTGCTCATCCAGGCTCGTCATGTTCTTTGGCTCATCTTTTGGCACATAGGGACTGTCTGTTCCTGTGTCTTCAAGCTCACTTTTTGAAACATGTTCATCCTTCCTGGACTCGTTTATTTTTAAGGGCTGCTTCCCCTCCAAATTCTCCAAATAAGTCTCTTGAACAGGCCAAAGTCTGCCCTCTGGAAGTCCAGTGTGGAAATTTTATTGATGCCCCTCCTTGTTTCACCAATATTGAAATTCTATAATTTTATGATCATTGTGCCCTAGACAGCCTCCAGCCACCACATCTCCCACGAGCCCATCTCTGTTTGCAAACACCAGCTCTAGCATAGGCCCTCCTCTGGTAGGCTCACTCACCAGCTGTGACAAGAGCTGTTCTCTGAGTAGAATAATTAATACTTTAAAATTCCATACAGTTTTGTGTTCTGTCCCTATGGCTCCTGTACTCTGCCTTTCTGTTTCTTTCTTTCTTACCTGCAGTGCTTTACCCCACTCCTCCTCCACTTCTTTTATGTTTACTAATTTTTTAGGAACAGAATCTATACTTGCTTCAAAGCTGCTTGTGTTCTGACAGCTTGTCATCATAAGCCAGACAGCTAAAGAAAAGAGATCTAGTAAGGCAAATGCTGCAGGTTTTGCCTTGGACTACAGTTCCATGCCACTCTGTTATTGATCTGCTGGCTGCTGCATTACTTTTTCCCTCATTTGAACTAACTCTTATGCTTGTCTGACCCTGCATTAAGCCATTTCTGTTTGCTTTGTCAGTCTTGTCAGATTAGCGTGCTAACCCAGCAGACAACTGAAATTGCTTCAGAGCTCATCTAAGCTGTATGGAGAAATGGACAGGAGCATAATATAGGGAAGAGAGTGGAGACAGCAGCACTAGGAAATGGCTTAGGCTATTGGAATTGCTGCATTGTTTGGGATATTAATCTGAGTGTCATCAGTTGGCCACAACTTATTTTGTGACAAAACTAAATGTATGTTTCCTATTTCTTTTAGAATTTTATTTCTTTTTAGATTTGGTTGAAACTGGATACTGGTCTTAGAATTAAAGTCCAAAATGTGATAGGTGGTGATTATATTTCTGTAGGCTATGTTTTGTCATTAAACTGTCCTAAAAAAACTTACTGAATTTAGTATTAGCAAGACCAGTGTCACTATATGCAAACCTCTGGTATGCATATCTTTTGTTGGTAGTGTGGCTCTTTTCCTTATCTTTTTTTTTTGCTGTCTTTCAATACTAGATATGTCTCTTATGATGAGCTCTTGCTGACCTCTAGTATGTGGCTAGAAAATCTTTATCTTTCTGGACAGATAAAGTACAGCAGGAACTTGGGTGCTAGAGTATTGTATGCTATGTGATAATAACTCCATTTAAACCAAATATAGTGCCATCAAATTTTTGAGGCTGAAAAGATGAAGTTTGACTAACCCCTCCAAGTAAAAGGAGAGGAAAAATTCCTACTGACTGCATTAGCTTCTACTTTTCTGTGCTTTCACATATGGAAGAGATTGCCCATTTGCTGACCAGTGTCCATGTAATGGAAAGTAGCCACACTGATTTTGGACACGAGTTGGTTATCTGAGGGGGAGAATGTTTGTGTTACCTGTCTGACTGTAATGTAAACTGAGCTGCTGCCAATTCTTAGACTGCTTTTTGGCCTGTGAGGAACCAGTGGGCAGCAGCATGTAGTGCTTGTAAGCAGCCACAGACCTGCTGTGGTTACCTCAGGGGATAAATAAGGAGATAGATGGGAGACTGATGCTATTGAGGGCCTGGCTAGTTTGGAAGAAAGCTGAACATACTGAAACAGAAACAGATAAAGGGGAGTAGCAAGCCCTGTAGTTATTGTGGAGAGAGGATGTAAAATGGTACTTTGAAGGTCTGTTAGAAAACTTTTTTCCCACTTAAAAATTTTAAAGGCAGAACTAGTTTTTCAAAAGAATAATTCATTGTTCAATTTTTGAAAATAACTGCTTTGATTATAATGTTTCTAGAACTCTAAAAGCTGTAATTAAAAAGTTTCATGCACTTCTAAGTATGTAAAATCTAATACCTTCAGCTCTAGTAATTAATTTTAAGCAACATGTAGCATTTCCTTAAGTTAATTTCTATTGGTCCTTTACAGGCTTTCTAAAAAAATTTGTTTAACACTTACTTTTATTTCTTTTAGGTGTTGGGAAATCATGTTTATTGTTACAGTTCACAGACAAGCGGTTTCAACCAGTCCACGATCTCACTATTGGTAGGTCTTTTTTTGTGCTGCCCTCTGTTAGTAGTTAAATGTATTTATGAGTTTGCATTTATGAGTTTGTTGTGCTGCACAAGTGCAGGATTTGTGCTGTATTAAGGTGGCAGTGAATATCTAGCTAATGAATATTTGTTAGCTCATGAAACCAATTGGGAGTCTTTTATTGGGAGGGTACAATCTGAAGCATATAAAAAATGTATAGCTGCAGTATCTAAACTGTTTCTTCAGAAAAGCTGAAAACTGGGCACAGAAGAAGAATTGTCCAAGATTGAAATGCACTGATGGTGATGGAAATGGCATTTTTTCACTAAGGGACACAATATTAGCCTAGCCATAAAACCTTGAAGACAAATTACAGATAAACTATAGCAAAGTTTAAAGATGAATAAAAAAATTTATTTGAGGAGGCTAACTTTTGAAGAGAGGACTGAAGTGTGAATGCATTTGCTTTTGAAAGGGATAGGGATTTTCTTTCCCAGCTCTTCAACTGGATGTTGACCATTTGTGTTAGGTATGATTTGATACTGGGGGAATGGATGCATGTTGACACATTGCCTCGGATCTAACTACAGTAAATAATACAAACTTTTATTTATCTTTCCACACAAAATAAAGAGCGTGATACTAAATTCTTCTGAGGTCAGGTTTAGTCTGTGGATCAGTTTTGCTGTTAAGCATAACAGATGCTAGTCTCAGAGGGGGTTGCAGAACCTTTCAACTTGTTGATGTTCTTTCAAGGAACCTATCAGCTTTAATCATGAGCCTTGCACAAAGTGTATCCTAGTCTCTATTTTTAGTTTGTGCCCTGTAGTAGGTAGGCTTTCTGTGTTTGGGAGTACTAAAATAGCTACTTGAAATATAAACAGATTTTCTTCATGTAACAGAATGTATCAGGTGGTTTGATTATGAGTTCCCTTTCTCTTGACAGTCCTTCCACATTTTGTGTGTCTGACATATAGTTCAAATTCTTTGGCTAACATCAGTTTTTCAGATATTTGTGAGGTCTTGGCAGCAGATAGGCTGGCTAAAGAGCTTGAGTACTTTAAGGAAACATGACTTGTTACCATCTTTTCTTCTTTGGCCTGCCAGATATATGGCACCTTATATATCACTCATGCATTTGGCAGCCCTGTCACCTCAGACTGATAGGCTCTGGGAAACAGCTTCACTTCAGCAGGGTGCTGTAGTGCCAGTTCTTTGCTTGGCATACAGCTAGCTGAAATCTGGGAGCAGAGCAGAAATTGAAGCTGGTAAGATGAGGTGGTGAACCTAGAAGCAACATAATGAGGGATGTAGTAATGGAGCCTGGAAAACTGCTTGAAAAGGAGGGAAGAAGGATTTTAGCTTTTAAATTTTTAATATATTTTTAATCCTGCAATTCTTTAGTGTATAACTCTGAACTCACTTTAGCGTGTTAGCTACGTTTTCCCATTTTGGTCAGACAAAACAATTCCTCTCTAGGTCTGGAAATCAAGGACACCTTATTGTCTCAGGTCACAAAAATGTAAACAGAAGTGATTTGGCAAGGAGGAGCAAACTTTGGGTAGATGACTTCACTTACCTGAAGCTGTAATTGGCAGTTTAACCCCCCCCCCCAAAATGCAAATAGACCAAACTTAGAAAAGTGTGAAAACTTGTGACCCATCATCCATTTTTGGGTGTAGCCCCTGGGGGGAGCTTCCTCTGTCTGTAATGTACCTGAAGGCCCTTCAGTAAATATACCTGAATTTTATTCCTCTTGATTTTTTTCTGGCTGCTGATTTTAGGTAGTCCCTAAAGGCTAAATGATTTGGAAAATTTTGTTAGGCTTGCCTCCCAGACACTTGGACAGTTACCTTTCTTCAAGAAAGCTCTTTCAAGCAGCAGGAAAATCTGCTAAAAGCAGGTTGTGAAAGAGATTCAGCATTGACTGATTGTAAACTTACATTCTTGCTTTTGTAGTACTTGACATTCTTCTTTCTGATATGTGCTAATAATATAATCTTTTGTAAAATCTGTTCAGGTGTAGAATTTGGGGCTCGAATGATAACTATTGATGGAAAACAGATAAAGCTTCAGATATGGGATACGGTAAGTAATTAATCATAAAAATTGTTTAAACATGTTGCTCCACTAGCTTTTCCTTTATTCTGGCTAAGCTCTCTATCATCAGCATCCAATATACATAGTGTACATTGTCTTGCATCTTTCTTTGGTTTCTATGGAGCTCAAAATTTGCCAATGTTTCCTTTTTTGGGGGTGATGTGTTCTTTGGCATTTGCACTGTAACTTCCTCAACACTTTATCAGATTTGTAAGACTGGAATTCCTGCTGCATCAGTATTTGGTGAAAGTCTTCTATATTACCAAGGACTTATGTTTCTCTAAACAATCTTTCTTCAGGCATTCATGCAAGATTTGGTAAATGCAAAATACTGTTATGAAATTGAGATGTGTCTGCTGCCTTTCATAAAGAGTTCTCTAGAGGAAATGCTTGCATTTACAAAGTAAAGGAAAATACATGACTTACTTTTCATAGAAGACCTAAGGAAACAAGTTCAAGACAGCAGATACTTCAGTCAAGAGGGGACTGGTAAATGCTTTAGGTGTTTTGAAACTTCCAAAATTCTGACTTTGACTTTTGAGGGGGTTCAGGTTAAGAACATATATTGGATATTCTTGTGTTGTCTGTCTCTTTACTCTAAAGCAGTCAGCATCACTGTCTACACTTCTGATAAAGCAGGTTTAAGATGGTTATCCTGGTAGCTTTTAAATGTGCTTGACTGTTCACTAAGACAGAGTTGCCTCTTTCCTTTTCTAAAAGCATTTTAGGATACCTTTAGAAACTGACAGGTATGTGATCCCTAGCCTCATGCATCTGCTCTTTTTGGTACAGCCAATCAGTGAAAGGACATACATTCATATATGCATGCCTACATATGGGCATGTGTATTAAAAATGTAAATAAGTATAATATTTTAGTGAACTTCATAGGTAAGACCTTAATTATTTTACAAGTTCTTTACTTGACATGGCACCTAACACTTGTGCCTCATTGTAAGTTCTAAGAAAAAAGCATAGAACTATATGGTCAGCTTACTTTAGATTTTTTCTGCCCTGGGCATTTTTACTATTATAATCGAGGATTGCAGACTGTCAAGGTGGCTGAGAAATTTTAAGTTTGGTCAACAAGCAAATCTGCATAAAAAGTAGCTTTGTAATCAAGCCCTTAGCACATAGTGTGACTGCATACCTAAATTGGTCCTTGTTTTCTAAAATTGGGGCAGATTGTTTGTAGGCAAAAGTACTAATTTTACAACTGTCTTTCACTGGCTTTGGAACTGATTCTATTAATCTCCTTAGATACAAATGAACTTCAACTGTTTCTGTAGATCATGCATTTCCTGGTGCCTCTGAATCAGTGGCTCTTTGCAGTCTGGTTGTTGTCTTGAATGCATGCAACATGTCCAGCCAAAATGGCAATCCAAGTGCTTTTGACTATAATTTATAAACTCTATTTGAGCAGGGGTTTTTTTCTTTAGTATATCATGCATAAATTAAAAATACTAATTGAATGCTTTTGTACACCGAGTCGATTGTATGGTGGGTGTTGTACTTAATAATTTATGAATTATATGCAGTGAATGACTGTATACTGGTCATAGTTAAGAGTTTAATTGTATGCAATCTGATTTTTAAAATGCTGGATATTTCTGTTCTAATGCAGTCTTGGTTTGTCAGCATATGTAAATTCCACTGTATAATTTCTGATCTGGGTTACAAAGGTGTTGAAGGTATAGCGAAAATAAGAAACATGATGAGGTAATTCTCAAGAGGTATTTTACTTATGAGTGTTAAGGTACACAAATGTCTATAATGATCGAGGTTACTGTGCTCTATCTGCATTGAGCATTTTTTTTTCTGTTAGCCAAAACTGGTAGCTGTTACTTGTGCTATCTCTGTATTTATTAAGCTGTAACAACTTCTGTTTGATGAGAGAAGGTTCATTTTACACCTGTTGCTAAGGAAACACATGAACTATTTATGTTTTCAGTTGGTGCCTACTGAGTCATGGCACTAACCCTTCTCTTATTTGGTGCTAGCCTCATACACCTGCCTTTAATCCATCATTGAACAGGATGCATCCTGAGCTGAGGCATAACAAGTGGAGAACTTGATAAAATTTGTTTGGATTGCTGAACAGTGAACTAGTTTGCTTAAGAGAATCAAATACAATTCAGGTTTTTCTGGCCAGACACTTTTGTGCAACAGTGCTTATTTTGTGTTGTTTTCAGCAGATGACTGCAGCCCTGAGGAAAGGCGTGTCATAGTAATGGGAACATATGGAAGCTGCAGCATACCTCCCTGCAGGAGTGTGTTGCACCTTACAGGGACAGCTGAAGCTAACACTGTTGCATGTCTGAGATCCATTTGTGTGTCTTTCTTGTATGATAACTCAAGAATATTTTACTTTTTCATTATCATCCTAATTTGGATTAGGAGCATATTATGGAATTTAATTGTGTTTACTGTAGTCTATTTTCCATGTGGGAGTACACAAACCGAATTCCTTTTCGATGAGGCCAAACTGGAAGATATGCTTAAGGAATACATGTATGCCTGTTAGAAATTGTAGTTCAGTATTTGGTCCTGTGAGCTGGTAGTCTAGTAAAACTAGTCTGATGCAAAAACACACCTAGTCCCAGCCCCCTCCCCCCAAAAACCCCACAAACAAAAATCTGCATTCCGTGAAAAATACTCAGTGTGGCCTTTGCATTCTTAATTTTATGTGTTGCAGTCTCAGCTCTAGTGCTATTCATGTCTGCACAAGCAAATAGTGTCCTGTTGTTCTCTCCCAGCTGCAGGCTGTTCTGGATCTCCCCACTGCTGGGCTCTGCGAGCTTGCTGCTGTGTGTGCTGTGGCACGCCCAGGTGTTTAGGTCTGTGGGTGTTTGGGTTTCACTATTCCTTTTTCGTGGTTTTTTTTGGTCTGTAAAGAGGAGGTATTGAACCAAATTGTTTGTTTGTGTGTCTTTAGTATCTAGATTTATTTCTTTTCTTGTATCTTTAGTCTTAGTAATGGCTTCCAGTATTTGGATGGACTGAGAAATACTTTTGTCCAAACTGATCGGTTGGTAATTGCTTATTGTGATAAGTCAAGCTCTTTTGTGGAAATGTGGTATTTGAGCTAGTGTCAACTGCACACATAACTTTTAGGGGAGCTAGAAGTGGTTTTACAGCAGTTAGTAAGGATTAAAATAACTGTTCTGGAATCTGTTAAGCTTCCTGAGCTTAAATAAGCTGTGCAGGTAAGGTTGATTATCTTACAGAAGCAGCATAATGCTAAGGAAAATTAAAATTGCTTCTCCTCAGTAAAAGTTCATTGTTGTAGAGAGATAACTGGGCTTGTTACCAGGCTGAGTCAGTGGCCTTGGTTTTGTTGTTGAGGGGGATGTTCTGTATTGCATCAATTGCATTGACTGTTACTAACAAGTCATTGTTGATGAGGAAAAATAAGCAGTAATTGAAAGAGGATATTTCTGTCAGACACTGCAGTAGGAGAGATCTGTGATGACACTAAGTAATGCTGATGTTCTCTAAATTGGTATCAATACGAACTTTTCCTGTGCACTTGAATCACTATATTTTTAGTATCTGATTTAGCTTTATTTCATGCAAATCCATGATTTAAAAACATTAATTCGTTATTATGTTTATATATAGTACCTTAGTCTCGCTCAGACTAAATATCTGAAATAATTAGTTTTTGTAAACTAATTTCAAGTAATTTCTTGATTTCCATACAAGTGTACTTTCTAATTGAATTTGTAATATTTTCTAGTAGCTGAGAGCTTGTATAAAAAGTGTGTTCGTGAAAGATTGGAGGCATAATTGTTAAAAGCATATTTCCCTTAGTCTGGATATACTAATTCTTCTTGGAAATTAAGATATTTTTGTTTGCAGTTGGTTTGGATCTATTACAACCAGATAAAGTTCTCTTAATTTATTGAATATTCATCCCAGTGACTCTGACAATTGCTAGGATGTAGGATTCACCCCCAAGAGCTATTTACTAATTTTTTATTTAGTGATGTTTTCTACTTGCTTTGGTAGTCAGAATACTTATATGTTTGTGGGCAGTTAGTCTATTCTTTTACTATATTTTTACTAATTTGATACTAGCCATGGTACCTGCATGCATATTGCTGCATCTCATAGCCCTCTGTTACACTGCTGTGAAGTTCACAGAACTTAAAAAGGAGCTCCTTTAGTTTCTGAAACTAGTCTGATCATCAGTCACAGACTGTGTTTGCTGCCACGTGGGAGGATTAGCTTATTTCTGGATCTGTGGATTGAAGGGTGAGGCAGGGAGATTTGTCTGTTTAATAGTTATTCCTGTTGCTGTTTGTTTAATACGACCATCATCTGAACTTGAGTGCCAGTAGCTGAAGTTATTGTTCACACCCATGATGTCACTTTAGGAAGCTAAGGCAACTTGATACACTTCCTATCTTAGTGTTCATAAACCTATGACATGCTTAAATGTATTTGGCTATGGAAATACTATAGTATCAGCATGTTATTTTCTGAATTGTTTTTTGATTTCTTGTCAGTTTATTCATGTTTTCCAAGATTTCTGCAAGAGCAACCTCTTGCTTAGGATAAGGCCTTAAATGGGAGGAGTATGAATCGTGTTTTTGCACCAAAGAACTCCTGTTTTAGTGGGGGTTGCTACTTAATACCTAAAGGTTTCAGATTAAGTTTTTTTCAAGTTACAAATATAAGTGTATTTCTGATAAAGGAAGGCTAAAGCTTTGATTTTGTGATGTGTTGAGAATTTCTTTAGATATCTAAGTGTCATTTATTCAACAACAGGAGAAGGCAGATGTGCAATTATCTGTATTTAGACATATATGTAGTTTCATCCTTGGGGATCTTGAGTCCTCTTGAAATTTCAGTTCTTACTGCATGCTGACAGGGTTTTTTCAAGCAACATGTAACTTGGCTAAATCCATCGCATAAATTCTGAGACTTTCATATATTGTGATAGATTCTTCTTTATAAGCATTTTTAGTTCTATTTTTGTTTGGGAATGTCTTTGCTGGCAACATCAGGGGTTGTTTTTTTATTTGCTTCTGTGCATCATGTTTGTCCTAAATGCTAGTAAACCACCCTAAAATTATTTTTTTTTTCTGGATTGGAGACATGATTGCAAGATTAATGCATTTGTATAAACAAGTTGACATGTGATTAAGAGGCTGTTAATATATTTTTAACTTTCAAAACGATATTTGAAGGTATGTATTGCTCCTCTTTCTTTCTGGAACATTTTATTCCAGGGATCAACTTTGTGGAGTGGTTCCCAGCTGGCAGCTGTCACAGGTGGTGTGACACTTGCAAGTTGGTTATTTCTTAGATGGCTTTTTAGTCATCTTTGTAACTTAGGAAAGTGTAAACAGGTAAACAATAATTCCCAATGTGAATGAGATGTTCTGTTACCAGTTTTGAACATACTACATATGTGTGCCTGTTTTCAGAGTGAGGGAATCTAGAGCTATTAGCTAGGTGTTGTAGTTCTCATACTGCTTGTGGATGTGTACTATAATATTCCCTCCTAATAAAAACTATTAGTCAGCTTGGATGCTGAAGGCCTGCTGGGACATTCCCAGATAACTTGGTCCTTAAAGAAATTTTACAAATTCTTCAGTGTTGAGCATGGAGAATTCAGCAAAATAATGAACTGTTTTCTAGGGAGATGCACTATTGTGGGTGCTGTTTTTAACTGCCTTCTTGTCCTGCATTATGTCTCTTTTCATGTTTTCCCTTACTTTATAGATTCACAAATACCCAGTTAAGGGACTTTCAAGTAACTCTTTGTAAACAAGGATTTGCCTGTGTATTTTGCAGTTGATGCAACTACTCCACATACTTGGAAATGACACCAAGATTTCCTGTGGGAATAGTAACACTTGGATTATTTTTTTTAAACATACCAGAGATACTGTGTCTGTGATAACATAGTTGTATAGCTTAAGTGTCCCTGAAAACTTTAGTGCATGACCTAAATCTGCTTACATTGTTATTTTCAAATTGTGTTTTGGTTTCTATACTGAAGCATGCTTTGAAAAGTACATGGTATATAGATCTGTGCAGTTGAAGCAGAAATGAAAATTTTTGTACTTGCTTGAAGACCTATGACTTCTAGAACTATGTCTGTATAGACTAGTCTCTCCTGTCAGAAAGTTTGTCTGTTTCTGTGAACCATTATGGTATGAATTGTAAAAGCTTACAGAGTAGAAAATATCCAAAAAAGAATGTTACTTAGCACTTAAAACATTGCTTGTTTATCAGAGGCTCACATTTTTTTGAGATTAGTGAACTACTTGTGTCAGACCTAGCACCTGTTTGTCTGCAGAGAGAGGAGGCATGTTCAGGCGTGCTCGGTGTGCAGTTACAGGCTCCTGCAAGCAGCCATGTCTGAGCTGGAGTTTCTGTGTGAAGGAGCTGTCAGGTCTGGCTGACCAGAAACATCCTCCATCTTCCCATTTCCACTGCAGTGTAACTGTGACCGTGGGTGTGACCTGGGATTGTCTTGGAGCAAAGCTCGTTTCACCTGTACTGGATGTAATGTGACCTTGGCAAGCACCCTGTTTAACATTTGTCTCCTGACTATTGCCCCTGCTATTCCTGATACCACAGCCCCCTGCCTCCTGCACCATCTGGATGTGGAACTCAGCAATCTGCTTTGAATGGCCCTGCTTGAGCCAGGGAGGTTGGAACAAGGGACCTCCAGAGGTCCCTTTCGCACCTCAACTGTTCTGTAGAAAAAAAATTTTTAATATGAAAGAAAGATAACAAGTTAAGTGCTGGATTTTGTAGGAACGTGAAAGGGATAGTAATAATAAAATTATGCTTAAGACAAGGGGTCTTTCTCTGGTATTGAAGCTGATTTTATTTTATACTGAGCTTCTATACTGCTGCTTCTATCTGTTGCTGCTTGTAACAAGCAGATAAACTTGGGTAGGTCCTATTTTGTAAGATGGATAAAGTACAATTATAGCACACACTATATATGTTTTTAAAGTCAGTTTTGGCTAATAGCCTACACTTTCAGTTTTGACTTATTTTGACTTTTGAAACAGCTTGTCGCCCTTGAAAAACAGGAAGTGGACAGAGAAAATGGTCAGATTTTAAAGCAGGGTTTTTTTAAGTAAAGTAAAAAGTGGCACTTAAAAAAAAAGCTATGCAAATGTATTCTACATGTCTAACCCTATGTTTTGCCTTCTATATCGACCTTCTAGATATTGTTCAGAATGATACTGTTAAAGTAGCCAGTAAATTTTATATATAAGGTGTTTTTCTTATATAATACATTTTTATGTTTTAGAGTAAATATTAGAATCATGGAGCTTCTTTACAGAAACTCAGTTTTCTTTTAGAATGAAAGAGAATTGAGTTTTTGTTGTCCATTGGTATATGTAAGCATAAATGGATTATTACTATATGGAAAATGTGATCCCTTTACCAAAGAAGGTACTGTTTTTCACCCTTTCCTTAAGGAAGCAAGAATATTTGAATCTCACCATTGTCAAGTGAGACACAATTATTACAGTAGTTTCAGTATATACATACTCAACTTTTTAAAGTAAGTGATTCTTTTAAGAATTCACAATTCATACATTTTAGTAAGATCTGCTAGAACTTCTGACACTATTGCTTGACCATGACTAATTTACTCAGGGAAATGAACAATTTCAGATGTCAGGATGGAATTTATGAAGGTGTAAGAGGCAGTCTTAATGTGTTAGGGGAAGTCCAGGTTGTATATGATTTTAGGCAATGTATGGAATCTCCTGGTAACAGTAAGTTGCCTGTTTAGCAGGGAAATGTTTCATTTATCTATCATCCACTTGAGCTAGTCACCACACTAAGAAAAAGTGGTAAAGTTTACTTGAATTTCTATGTAGGAAACCAGGTATTATCACTAAAAAACTGCTGGCTATTTGTTTTTTACGATTTCTTGGTGTCTTCTACTGGTTGTCTGTATTTTATTACCAAAGTTTGCATGAAGATGTACTTGGACTCTTGTCCAAGAGCATATGTGAGGGTATTCTAACAGTGCTGAAACTATTGTGTTGTACTATATACTATATGTATACTGTGTTGTACTATATGTTGTACTGTATTTTATAACTGTTTCCTCTGGAATGGCTAAGATAAAATGGTTTCTAAAATATAAGTTACTGTTTATTCTGGAAGATAAGGATGCTTTCTGAAGACTGAGAACATCTTAACTTGTTGTGCCGCTGTTTGTGTTGAGTGACGGTACCTAGATCAAGTTCCCTTTGAATTCAAGATCTGGTATTAAGTACAATAACTTTGAGAAAAAGTTCTCCATATATTAATTTTGTAGGCATGGCTGAGGGGTTCCTTGGATTTGATAAATATTTCTTTTTTGTGTTTAAATCAGGGCAATTTCCTCTAGTTCTACAGTTCTACTGCACATAGGGTTTTTTTCAGCATTAGTATTTTTTAAGTATGTTCTGTGCTATCTTTGAATTATGCTAAAGCATCTGTTAATGCTAAATATTAGAAGTAAATATTTCTTCTAGCAATTGTCAAGTGCTAGATAGCTCTTCTGAAAAACATGAGCATGAGGAGCTCAATATCTGCAGCCATGAATATTTTTCAAGACTGTATTTTGAGCATGTTCTTTAGGCGCTGAGATTTTTACAGAATACTTTTCTGTGAGAACTATCTAATTTATGTAGACTCTGAAGTTTTTCACAGTGTATATGAAGATGACTCTTGCATCTTGTAGCTGCTTTGACAAGCATTATTTATCAAGTACAGAGGAAATTGATTAACTGTGGAGCAGAATTGTGTAAAATTGAATTCACAACCATTTTCTGGTTTTTCTTAATAAAATGATTACTGAAAGAATTCCATCTGAAGACTGTTGAAAGCTGGCTGCAGTTTATGATATAACGGATAAAATCTGCATCCTTGGCCTTCCAACAACCTTTACACCAGCAGATGGTGGGCGTAAAGATGTCATTCATCATTTATTTACAATGGACTTTATTTATTCTAGTGTCAACAGCTGCCCCAGGGAGCGGGTTATTGAATTCAAATGTGAAGCTCTGGGTTATTTGCTTCCTTTCAAATTTGTCTTCAGAGCTTAGTTGCTAGGAGTCCATTCTGTGCTCTAATAATGATTCATGTATTGTGAAGCCATTCAGTAAATTGGGTTGTCAGGGATTGCCAAAAAAGGTTTAGAGGTCTTGTTCCGATTTTTTTTTCTTTTTTCTTTTTTAACAGCTCTGTGCTATAGTTGGTGTCTTCTCCCTATGTGCTCTTGCTACTGTTGGAGACTTTGTCCCCAGTTGTCCCCTTTCTGATTTCCCATTCGTACTCTTCCTTACCCCATCTCTCAAAAGTAGAATTCTATGATCCTGTATTGTAAGTTCCTAATTTTCAGGAACAAAAAATAAGTATTAGATATGAAATAATGAAACTTTGTGTTCTACAGGCAGGGCAGGAGTCCTTCCGTTCCATCACAAGATCATACTACAGAGGAGCTGCAGGGGCTTTGCTAGTGTATGACATTACAAGGTGAGAATACCAACTGGATTACAGTGATACGTCTTTGTAGAATTCTGCTATGGTCTGCAGTAGTGCTAAGTGTCTATTCTAGTTTGGCTTTTTGTATAGATCTGGTAATCTAACATTGTGTCAACTTTAAGTGCTCTAAGTCAAGATATAGCATGTGTTACCTATATGCTTCCAGTTTTCTCTGCATGGTAGTTGAGAAGGCATGCATAAAGTCTCAGAAAGAATGAATATTTTTGTAAGCTATTGACAATCAACCTCTGGATTACCTTTATTGAGAAATACCTGAAAATATTTCATTAATTCCTTTCTAGTGTTTTATTATCATTAGGGATATTTTTTTCTTTAATTATAACAGATTACTGAAATACTGTTCTGCAAAGGAGTGAAATGGTAAAACAAAGAAGTCTGGTTACATAAAGAGTACTGGGAAACTTCTACCATTGCTATGTTTGAGGTTTGAAAAATACAGGTCTTAATCTGATACTTTTTAGCAGCTGTTTAGAAGTTACTGAAGTTTCCCTGCTATATTAAAGTATCTATACGCAGTTTTTCTGTAGAACTGTGGGTATTCCGGCTGGTTTACAAAAATATTCAGGCTCCAAAGTACTATTAAGTTGTGTGTCTCCTTTTGTGGATCTTGGTTATTGCTGTTACATTGAGCAACCACTTGTACTAGAGGTTTCCTAGACGTTTTTCCTTTTGTTCCCTTTTCCTGTTGAAATATCAGGAAGTAACTGAGTTCCAGTAAATCAATCTTCGATTCATAAATAAAATAAAATAAATAAAATACGGTATTTTAAAACCATTCTACAAGCATGGGATTTATTACTTGATTTACACCTGCTGTAAAAAAACTGTAATGTATCACATTCATGTACCTCACCTTTAAAAGATTTTACTGCTAAGTTTATTACTCAGATTACAAACTCACATAAAAATTATCAGCCATTTTCTGCTTTCAGTAAAACAAATATTGCTGTATTTGACTATGTTGTTTAGCTTGGTTGAAGCTGATGGGTACTTTTAAAATTCTATTCAGTTTTTATATATATATAAAATTACAGATTCTTACAGCTCTAAGAATCCTCTGTATTCTCCGTACCAAACATGTTTTCAATTACTTTTTAGGCAGAGTTCATTAACACTCCTTGTTTGCTAAATTTTTGCTCGCCCGTTCTCCGTCTCACAAAGGGATTACTAGCTTTTATCCCTAGAGCATGTGCACTAATAAATGAGTTGGTTATTCAAGTAGAGAAGTGGACTAACAGGGGAGAGATTTCTTTAAATACCGCTTTTAATGTTCATTCTCCTCTATATTTAGGAGAGACACTTTCAACCACTTGACGACTTGGTTAGAGGATGCTCGTCAGCATTCCAACTCCAACATGGTTATAATGCTTATTGGAAACAAAAGGTAAATTTTTACTAGATGGTATTTTGTAAAAGGGAATTATTTAACTTCCATGTATTTCAGCTTTTGGGTTTTTTATATTTGTAGGCAATATGTTAACTTTAAATTCCCTTCTATCACTGTGCATAGTTCTGTGATGAGCCTAAAACCTTTCCTATTCTACTTAGACTAATACAATGCAGCACATGGATCAACTACATTACATTCTGAATATCTGTTTAGAATTAATTTTATTCGGAAGGATTGGTTGCAAATGTGTGAAGCAATGGATTATATGAGCTATCTTCCCATTATGCTTTTCGTTTCTGGAATCACCAGTTAGATCTGATCTCTCCCTTACAAAGATAATAGGATTCTTAATTTGAGGTGTTCTAAAGTGCTTTGGTTTTTGGCAAGTCTCACATCAGAGAAAATGTAATTAAAAAAAAAAAAGCCCATAGTACAGGACACACATCATAAACTTCTCTCAAATGTAAGAAGTGCATACCTCAATGATTGAGACATTTCTGATTTACAAGCCTCTTCCATATTCTGTAGCTTTTAGCTAGGATTTGGGCCAGAGAATGCTTTTTCACCATTTCCTGGTAAATTCAGTGGGAGATAAAAATATAACTAAAAGTTGTGGAAGCATTACTCAATTTGTAAACAATTCCTTACTTGTTCTTTTCATCAGCTACACTGTCTAAAATTATGAAATTGTTCCCTATTGATGCGGAGACTTCGTAGTGAAAGTCTTAATAAAACCACATCAGTGAACATATCTTAGTTCTTCTAGTTCTTGATTCAGTGAATTATAGCATCATAGCTAGACTTTTTACTGAATGCAGAATTTTTTCAAAATATGGAAAGCATCACCTCAGAATTTAATAATTATAGGCCTTTGTGTAATTGACTTGAACTTGTCTCCATGCCTTAGCAGTTCTTGAAGGTAAAGATACCAGTTGAAATAATGTTGTATATGCATGCCCCTGAAAATTTCATGAGCAGCCAGATCATTTCTTAGATGCTACTGAGAAGCAGCCCTGTGATAGTGAATCTGGGTTTGCTATTTGGGCCTGTTGAACTCTTTATTTTCTTCTTCCCCCTCTTCTCCCTTCTTTTTTCCCCCCACTGCCCCACAACTCTCTACCTCCTCCTGAAAACCCTGATACATATTAAGTCATTGTGAAGCCTGTCAACTTTTTTTTTACATTATCTGGTAAATGACTACGGACTTTCTTTTTTATTGAGGAATGCATCAAGCATAATCTTGACAAATTAATATACAAAAATGTACGCTTGTTTTATTGAATGAGGCTTTGGTAAACCTGTGATGGCCCTGACCAACTGTTTTTATACTTGTGTGAGTAAAAATATGGCACTGAGAGAACAGTAAAGTGTACTGTTTATTTGAGATATGTTTGCATACTTAATTGACATCTGTAACTCTTTCTGATTATTCTTAGCTGTTAAACTAAATTTTCACATCTTGCATTCTGCTGATGCAGACTGATTTGCTACTTGCAGCTAGCTCAGTAATTCCCATTTACAGCTAGGTTTATTCAAACAATAAATATACTTAAAATGTGCACAATAACTTGTTACAGATTGAAGTGCCACATGAACTGAAAGTCTTAAAAAATTCAAGATTTTTAAAGGATATTATTTTCAAGGAGGGCAAGAAGAAAGCACCTTGAATTTTATTGCATTATCCTGAATGAGTTCTTACGGTAGGGTGTACTACTAGAGATGGGTGGAAGGAAGGAAGAACGTGTATGCTAGAATAGTAGTTTTGAAGGAATAAATACTGCTCTTATGACTCCCAAAAGTGCACTTGACATAAATTTGTAGTACTGATTTATTGCTGGATTTCAAGAGTGTTGAGAATTTAATTTGAAATATAATGGCTATTTGTTGAAAACATTACAAATACTAGTGTTAAAACATTACAAATACTGTACTTAATCTTCTTTCCAGAACAAAGCATAGCTATATTGATCTAGTAAGACCAAATGCTTCGAATTATTGGAATGGAGAGAGGAAGACAACTGTGGTTAGTAGTAGCAGTTAAAGATCTTTAAGAATATTTTTAGTATCAATATTGCGTTTTGATTGGGCTGTCATGGCAGTTTTTTATACAACTGCATTATTTCAAGTAAAAAGTTATTTGTTTGTTTTGTCATGGAAATAACACTGAAGTGAATCAAGGCTTTAAATAAGGTATTTCTGAGAGTAGCATGGTAGTAGCAAATAAAGACATTGCTCAGGTTGAAAAAGATAATATCAGCTAATACTGGGAGTGCTTAAATATAATGAACATCAGCTTCAAAATTGTTTTGAGGAGATATATCTTTTATCCTTATCTTCAGTTTTTTAAAAATATTTAAATAATGTACTGAATTATATTGACTCAGTTTCTCATCTAAGCTAGCATTTAGTTAAAAATTGCAAAAACCTGCTTTGCTGCAAAATAGATGTCACAGTGAGTATTACATGTTTTTAATATATGTATAATTACAAAGTTGGCAAGCACTGAAGTCTAGTGTGACACTACTTATTTGTATATTGACTGCAAATTAAATTATCTATTTGTATGCTATTTAGTTAAAAAATTGTATCAAAGAAAATACGTATACATGTACAACTTAGATGAAAATTCATTAAAGTATAGATTTTACACCTATACATCAATAATGAATGCATCATTTTTATTGCTCAAGATGTGGTTTACTTACAAAGAAGGACAAACTGTGAATTCCTTGTTCTTAAAAATCTTTTAAAAGTAAGGGTAAAATACTTGTCTGTATAACTTAGAGAAATAGATTTGTCTCCAGTTGTCCAGTCCAAGAGGGTTTTTCTCTGCTTTTTTGGGTAATATTTGACTTTGAATTAAATTGCTTGGAAACCAGGAAGCAAGAACATGTCTAACAGTCACTTCAATTTTTTTTGCTGCTGGAGGGTCAGGAGTTTCACAACTTAAATGCTAACTTACTGGGATAAAACATCTAATGTAATTCAAAAGAACTTACTTCTGCTTTTAAGCAGAAAATAAATTGGCTGTATGAAGTTTTGCTACTGAATAGAAAAAATGAACTTTATTTTTTAAGTTCTGTTTAATATTAATAAATCATTTGTAACGCTCCTTTTTCAGCTCAGCTTTATAGTATTGAGTTGGTAGATAATATTATAATAGAAGAGTGTGATATGTACTGAAAATACAATGCCTAAAATTAGTATTCAAGGAATACATAGATAAATACACGCTCATCCTGTAGAAAGCTATTTCATGAAATCCTTGATAAGGTTTGTGTCAGCTAGGATGTATAGCTCAAGTAAATGTGATGCCCGTGACTATTCCATATACTGTAAGTGCAATAATTCTGCTTTACTTAAGAACTTGGCAAGTTATCTACCCAAGTTCTGATGGGGGCTCTTGGCTTCTCAGGCTTACAAACATAAGCATGTGAAGAATAATCTTTATATGGATGTTAGACCATGTAATTTAACTTTTGGGTTTTCTTCTATCTTAGTGATTTAGAATCTAGACGAGAAGTCAAGAAAGAGGAGGGTGAAGCATTTGCACGAGAGCACGGACTTATCTTTATGGAGACATCTGCCAAAACTGCTTCCAATGTAGAGGAGGTAACTTTGCTTAACACTGCTTTTTACTAAAACAGTCGACTTAAATTTTGCTTGTTTGTTTAGATACTATTCCTCTAGATTTTGGGTTCCTTAACATGATTTGACTACTCTTTATATTATGAGAAAGACAATGTCTATGTTGTAATTGGTTACACAGCACTAATTATATTGTTGAGACTTCCTAATTAATGTGGGGTTTTTTGGAAGTATTTGATGAGAGAAATGGCTAACTTCTGTCTGCCATGAAATCTAAAAAGTAATCTAAGAATAGATTGGCTAGTCCAAAGCAAGCCAAGCTATTGGTATTCTTGGCAGATGTCACTGTGACCTGTTCTAAAGGCTTCTGGTATATCATGTGTTCTTCAGAGCAATCTCTTGCAGTGCTTTGGTATTTGTACTGTCATCATCTTTCCTCTCTACTACCTAGTACGAATCTTCTTCAATTTGCACACAGCTTCAGTTTTCTGTCCTCTGCAGAGCTGATGAAGAGATCATTGTCTTGGTTACTGTAGTCTGCTTTATATTTGAATAAGTTTTGCTGCTGTAAAGAACTTAGGTCTTTTCAAGTTTGACTTATAGTTCACATTTCTGGACACATGTGAGTTCTTGCATCTCTCACCTTGAATAACTGCATTTGTTTCTTGAAGGGTAGTCATGGTGGGCTGAGCTCCACTGCAGCTGAATACACACCAGGTTGCTCATTCAGTGCCTCTGTCGAGCAGAATGGGGGAAAGAACCACAAGAGCCATAGGCACTCCATCAGGGCCTGAGATAGAGTTTTAGAAATGAAGGAAAGAGACAGGTGAAGAGTGAAAGAAAGGCAGTCACTCATAACTTCCTACAAACAAACTGAATCTCAGCTAGTCTCTGAAGAACAGCAACTTTGACTACCCTTTGTTTTTTATTCTTGAGCATTGTATCATATATTATGAAATACCCCTCAGGCCAATTCCGGTCAGCTGTCCTGGCTGGTTTTTGTCCCCCATGATTTTGCCTACCCTAAGCCTAATCAGTCAGGAGAGGGCAGTGTAAGAAACAGAAAACCTTGACACTCAGCAATAGCTAGAACGTTGGTGTGTTAACAGCACTATTTTAGTCATAAATTCAAAACGCAGCACCATGCAGACTGCTTTAAAGAAAACTGTGTTATAGCCAGACAAATACAGTGGTGTACCAAGAGCTCCAGCTGAGATGTTAGTGCTATGTAAAGCAGAAAGATTGCTTCACATGTCTTTCAAGCCCATACTCAGTTCATCCCCACTGACCTTTCTTATAATGACATACACTACATAATCTACCCCTATTCTTTCCCAAAACTACATTCAAAATGGTATGTGGCCAATGAGGTACTTTTATTGGTAAAGCCTTTTAGTTATGAAGTACTGAAGTTTTTGGAAAAGTTAAGCTACAGATGACTTTCACAGAATTCATTACTACCTGATTCTAACACTATCACCTCTTTTTGCATCAAAAACTGCATCCTGAATGAATTGTTCAGTAAATGAATATCCAGTATCTAATGCATCTCTGATTATCTCTGATTATTATGGACATTAAGTTCTTTATCAAAAAGTTCATGTAGAGTCCTCTCATCATGATTATACAACTGAGTGGTGTGTGTGTGTGTGTACTGACTTTCTAATTTTGGTGGGAGAGCTTTAGAATGTAATCCTTTCCAGTGACAGTCAAGTGTATTCCTTTAATGTTCTCAGTAAGCACAAAAAAAATGGTATGATGTAAGAACCGTTAACAGCTACAGAAGCAAAATCCTAACCTCTAGCAGTTTCTTTATATGAACAAATCAGCTCCTGTTGGTAATGTTTTTCTGAGCTGTTTCCCTTGTTTAATCCTGATTTCCACCACTGTGAAATACCTTTGTAAATCTGTAGCTGGAGCAGTACATTAACTGTTTTTGCGCTTGGATCTTAAAACAGTTTAAAATGGCTAATTATGTTCTTCAGAATTGTTTCATTACCTACGTCTTGAATAGAATTAGGTGATAAGGATTGTAAAACATCCTGTTGGCTGTTTCTTTTGGGCTAGGCTGTTGGAGAAGTTTCCACCCTGTTTGCTTAATAGGTAATAGAAGGTAGGGAGTGGGAAGTAGATGCAGGTTCTTCCTTCATAGTTGCTTTGGAGCCTTCTAAGAATTTGCTGTGACCACAGAGTTAAATCACCCTATTTCATGTGGAATGGGATTGTGTAAAAGTTTCTGCATCACTGAGAGGGTAGAATGATTATTGGAGGGAGGTGAGGCACAGGCTTATAATTTGACTGCAGTGCTAGGACAGTTAATGCTAGTCTCTTCAGCAGTATCATTTTTATTTAAACAGGAGGTTGCTGATTTCCTTTTAGCCTCTGTCTAAAGTTGTAAAGGTAGCCAACTATCAAAATATTACTGACTTTTTGTACTTCCTTTTTTTTCTCCTCAGTGATTTCTAAGGTGTTTGTAGTTAGAACAGTGTACATTTTGTCATGCATGGCTGTGGGCCTTCTCACAGTAGAATCTTGTTAACTTTTAGAATCGTGGTTGTCATATTTGCTCTACTGTGTTGAACTGTGGATGGGTGCACTCTGAAATACTGTTTGCAGACTTCAGTGTTGCTTATTTACTTTTTCTAAGAGAACATCATGATGTCCATTGGGAGACTTCACTTGTACGCACATAAGTCTGGGGTCTGAACTCCAGGCAGGTTTGCACTTGTTTTAATCATAACAGCCATTACTGTCATTAAACCAACATGTAATACATAAGAATTTTTTGTCCTATTTGCAAGGGACATTAGCAATTTTATCACATTAGTTTTTTCATTGGTAGTTCGCAGTAGTATATAACTATTAATTGTGCTCTGAACCTGCAGTTCAGAGTTTGCTGAGAGGTTACTGCTTGGGCAGAGGCAGAGTAGAATCACCAGCATGACCTCAGGATGGCCATGTAGTTCCCTATGGCACATGGTGCTTAACTTCTTGTCCCTGGCATATCAGTGGTTTGAATCCATTTATGTGCACTGATTCTCAAGAAGTAAGGTTACCTAGCTGTATTTGGGAAGCTACAGTAACTTTGTGTGTTATTTATTTCATTCCTGACTGCAGCTTTTAATAATGATTCATGACGTGACCAATCCTAAGCCAGAAAGTTTTCTGGATGCTGGTCAGAACTGTGCTAGACAACATCACTGTCCAGAAGCTGACCTCACTTAATGTCAGTGTATCACTGACTCTTAGTGTGGGAGTTGGTTTTAGTAAGTTGTTTCCCATAAGGAGACACAAGAGGTAATTTGACTAGCAGTTGCAAAAGAGCAGGATTTCTACATCGTGAGTCTTTTAAAAAACCCAAGAAACACCCACCCAAAAGTTAGACTTATCTTAATTTGTATCAAAACCAGTGTTTCTTCAAGTTCCTGGAAATCAAAGTTCTGTGACCTTTCTTTCAGTTGTGCAAAGCTGACTTTTTTTGCCAGTTTCTCCCATGAGAAAAAGGGGTAGAAGCTTGTGTCAGGTCAACTGAAGAAGGGAGAAGGGACAGGACACCTGGCTGTAATGAAGATACACAGCTTTTATCTGCTTGTGGCAAATCCTTGGATTGTGGCCCCATCTTCACAGTAAGAAGCACTGACTCTGCTGTGGGGCTTCTGAGTATGATGAGAATAAAAGATCTCTGTAACTGTGTGTTTCAGGCTTTATGGAAGAGCATGAAATATGATACTGCCTGCCTGATTTGTAGATTATTGGAGAAATTGATTCTTAATTTGGGGGAGTTTCTTCCCTCCCCCCCCCCCCCCCCCCCCCCTTCAAGTATTATGTCCTGTGTAACTGTTCAGCAGTTGCAGGACTTTTTAAGTCAGGTTGAGCTGTAGTAATGTGCATTGACTCAATAAGTTTGTCATAAAGATTGTGCCTCAAGAGGGACAGAAAGAAATTGCTCTCAAGTTCTGGTTTGTGTCTTTGCACCTGTACTTCAAATATAAGGTTACAGATGTGTTGGGGTGCTTTTTAGGGTGTGGGTTCATTATATAGCACCTTACTGCTGTTCATAATTAACCCCTCTGCTGCATCCCTTTTAGTGTGCTAGACTTCTTCATGAAAGATCATTTAGGTATAAAAAGCATTGCCTTACTGTGGGTGCATGAAAAAGCTGCTCAGAGCTTTGCAATCTCACTCCATTAAGTGGCCACCCAGCACCACTTACACACTGGGATGGTGAATGCTTTATGCATAAATCCATTTTTTGTCTGTGTTGTTACTGTTTCCAAATGCTTTCTTAAATAGTAGAATAATCTAACTATATCATATCTTACTGCTAAAAGTTAAGATAGGAAGTTGGAGAGGAGGAGGAAAATCTAGGTGTTGGCTCGGTCATGCTTTAGAATTTGTGATATATTTAAACTTGAAGCATTCCTCATGTAATTCATTGTAAGAAAGAATCCAGGAAATAAGGATTGCCCAGTTTCTATTTTCATGCATTGAATTTAATTTTAACATTGCCACCAGAGGGCAGCATGTTCCACGAGCTGGCCATGCTGACCGTGATCTCGCGCCTGATTTTAGGCAAAGATGAACTTGTAAAGTCTTGAGTTTTGAAAAGTACCAGTGATTCATACACAAGTTTTTCCTGTTATGCACAGCTTATAGCAAAGTTCTCAGATCCTTATCCTGCCATTAGCTTTCTGAGAAAGACAAGTGACATTGTCATCTGCAAATGAAAACTGTAGCTGCTGTACTGCTCATGTTCTGGTGCCCCTAGCTTGTTATTATTCATGCATAGCTTCCGTGAGACAGAGGTGTCAGGAACTTACTCCCTTACGTGTTTCTTGCATTATTTTTATCAGTTACAGAATTCATTCTTCCTGGATTTGTCTCAAGGGTAGTAAAACTGTACTACTTGTTTATTTGTGTGATATGAATGTTGAAGTGGATTTAATTCTACAGTCACTGTTTGTAGGATTAATTTACCTCTAAATGCAGTATCTCTAGTGTTTGTTAGTTGCAGTTTTTTGTTATTTGGGGGATTTTTTGGGGTGAGCATTGTGAGACATGACTTCTTGATTCTCATGTTGCAATATGATCTGGGAAACTCCTTATACAAATAATCTAAAGTGATATTATACTGATATATTGTGATTTAAAAGCCTCTTTTGTTGGCTTTGCAGTACGTGCAGGCATGACACAACAGGCAGATCACATCTCGCAAGACACACTTTCCCACTTGTACAGTGATGCACTTTTCCTCAAAGAGGTATTGCTGTTATTTGGGAACCTAGTTATAACGAGCACATAATTGAAAAACACTTTACATTAAAAAAAAAAAAAAAATCATTGAATAACTTGTATACCACCTTTTCTAATGCTGTGGTACAGTTATATTCAGCAGTCTCATGCATGAAAGCATCAGTAAGTTTTGGTTTAGAAAATGACCAAGAGTTAAACATTACATATAGATATTTTCCTGAAGGTACATAGTTTTCTTAAATTTTCCCCAAAATGTAGTCAAGGATTTTTGTATTTGGAAGTCTAATGTATTGATTTTGCAAAAGTCTCTCACTTCCTTTTATGAGTCATAGAGGTACTGTGTACTAGGGCATTGCCATCTTTCAGGTGGTTATGTATAAATGCAGGGTGAGTCTGATGCCGCCTCCCCTGGAGTGGTGAAAATGAACCTGGCCTGATTTGGGGTGGGAAAGCATGAGTATCTTTGTCCAGTGTTTTAGTAGCAGCAGGATTATGGGAACATACAGTGCAACTGCAGTAGGCTTGGTAGGCAGCCAGCTGAGCCCTTGTGGGCTTGCTGGTGAGGTCTTGTGTGGAAGTGGCTAAGCTGCACCTGGATCCAAGTTGGTGTGTGAGGTGCTGCAGCTGTGTTCTTGCAGTCCTCTGCACGTGGTCTCATAAATCTAAACTGGATTTGAGGGGAAATCACTATGTCTTTCTGCATCTATGGCTCAGTTAATCTGAAAATAGGATAAACTGCCTATAAATAATTGAGAGTTTATAGTATACTGCGTGTTCCAAATAAGAGTTAGAACATGCAGTATTAAAAGATTTTTTGGAAGGCGTCAATTCTAGCAAGTTCACCTTCTTGTCCTTGCTAATTGGAGCACTAGCATGCAATGCCAAAATGTGGTATGATACTCTTAAAGCATGCAGACTGCTGTTTTAGTGACATTCTCAGGTGATTGAGTCTGCTTACACTTGGAATCATAAGTTAACTAAAAATACATGGATGTGAGAAACAAATGGAAGTGTCAAGGAATTCAAGTCTCTTCATGGCTGATTAGTAGCAATTTTTTAGAATACATGCAAAGAAGAGAATGTGAAGTAGACTTACTGTATGCTAAATTCTTATCATTTGTTTCAAATAGGAATCCTGTGACCCAGTGCAACCTGGCATTTTGTTATGCAGAGTAACAGTATGTGCTGTTTAAACACTAAATATGTCGTGCACCAGAATCACTGATGGGAATTTAGTAGTCAGATTATGACTTCAAGAGAACTGAAATGTTAGAACTGAGATTAATGGAATATTTGGATTTTTCAAATCAGCAGTTTCGTCACCAGTGTGTTCAATATTAAAATATACTGTACAGAACTCAGTATGCTCTTTTGTTTATACAGTACGTGTATAGTAACAGGAGGAATTTTGTGTTTGTGAAGTGCTGTTTTCCAGTGCATTTTACTGGTTTTTTGTGAGATTAGATGCATTGCTACAATGACTTCTCTTGAGGGGAGTTTCCAAAAGTTAATTTATTCTCAGTTGTATTAGTTTGGAGTCTGTTAAAATTTTAGCTTGTTGCTCTAAAGTAATTTCTAAAGATTTAATGTAAATTAAATTAATTCTAAGAGTCTTGGTGTACTTAAGCCAGCATCTTCTAGAACTGTTAGAAGTGCCAGTTGTTAAGTGCTTGTTTACATGAAGTTATCATAACGCTTTTTTAAGACTTCGAGTTCTGTTTAATGTCCCGCTGAAGTAGAAGTAAGGATCCTCACAGAATCCAGCTGTGTGAATTTTCAAAGTTGACTTATACCCTGCACATGTATGAGGCCATTACAATAATTAGTATGTTATCAGGAACAAAGATAAGTTTGAATATTTTTCCTTACATAGAAAACTTCAGATTCTGAGGAATTTGAATCAATTCGTAGTTGGCCGAAAGCCAATTTTTCTTCTCAACTCTAACACGTGTTTGAAAAACGAACTCGCTTCCTAAGTGCCTTGTGAATCTGCAATGATTAATTCTTCTCATTATTTTGCTGCAAATTCTCATGACCCTCTGTGATGATTCGATCACCCACTTAGAGTTTATGCATATTCATATCTCTCTGCTCCTGCTGCAGTCGTTCAAGTCTCCTTCACTGGCTGTGGTGTGTGCTTGGTGCAGTAATTGAGCTGCAGTAGATTGATTACTCTGGGGAGCTGTAAGGCCTTTAAAGGTGAAAACATATCAGTCCTGTTAATTAGGAAACAAAGCTCTGGTGGCAAGTTCAGCAGTCAAATGCTTCCAGTGTAGAAATGAGGAAAGGTATGATTTGTTCCTCTCCATGAACCCTGTTTACTTTTTTATATTTGAATTAGATCTGTATTTGCTGTAATAGGCTTGTGCAGAAGGTAGCATGTATGGTATGATTGCATGGTGTTGGTATTTTAAAACAAAAAGAACTATATGTTTATTGTAATTACTAGCTGCTGTTAATCACCTCCTAAATTATACATTATTTTAGGCATTACTTGACCTATAAAGCTAAATGAGAGATGAAGAATGGAATCATTGATTGTAAACTTTAACCGAAAGCATTTATATCAGTCACTCTTTCAGACCTGAGTGTCAAAGTATTTTCTCTGAATTAAAACAGTAAATTTTTAAAAGTAGTTATAAAACCTGGAGCCTCTCCTTTCTATTATTAAGATGTCTGTTGCCCATTGTGTGCAAGATTAATTAAAGAGAATACGTTCTTAAAATTAGGTGAATATTAAATGATAGCGTAAGGTTTCATCCAGCAGGCAGCATCCTTACATCATCATTGTAAGTACCCTGTGGTTTTATGTTGCTAAGCACTCTAATCTAGAGTGGCCTATTACAAAGATATTAAGGGTAGGGGAAACCATCTGCCACACAATCTATCCATAAGGGTCAGAAATAAATAATTTAAAAGTAATTTATATATCTTAAAAACCACTTTTTCCCTGTAATTACTGGACAGCAGATTGTAGAATACAGATGTTATGAAAATGCCACTGTTTTTGTAAACAGCATGTGATCCATTGCTGCTTCAGGGTGGGTTATAGGATGCTGTTGTCATACCTGTTTCTGCAGAGGTCAGGAAGGAAAGTCTCACTGAAGCAACTGCACATGAGATTGAATTCCAATTAGTGCATCTTACACCAAAGGGTATCGCATTCATTGTCTGTGGTCTTTTTCCTCTGTTCTAGGCATTTATTAACACTGCAAAGGAGATCTACGAGAAAATCCAGGAAGGAGTTTTTGACATAAATAATGAGGTAACTTTTTGTACACTCTCTGTGCACTCTGCTTTTTAAAAGTACAAAATTCACCTTCCCTAGAAGGCTGGACAGTAAAAGATTTGTCTGTTCCATTTGGATGTAGAATTGTCTGCCATTGTGATAAAAATGGATTAAAATAAGTGACCCTATCCATCCATGAAGCATCGCAAAATAATATAAATCCCCAAAAGAGAAGAAAATCCACTTTCATCCACTTCTCCATATGGTGTCATCTGTTTTCAAAGATAATTTTCCACTATGTAAATGGGGGACCATGTTGATATGCCAGATGCACTCCATGAGCTGTCCAGTGTAGGGGAGGGATTGCTTTGAGAGTTACATAAAAGACTTTTGAAATGTTCCTGGGTTAGGTGGCTGGATACTGTAGGGAATAAAAGATTAGCCTTTTTGCTTATGCATATTACTGAAATTACAGATTATTGGGGCCTGTACCTTTGCTTCTTTGGGATGGGGGTAGAGAGCTGGAGAAGAGGTAACAAAGAGCTAGAAGGACATATAATGTCTCTGGAATTTTGAAATGACTGTGCTGTCCTTCATAACACTAGTATTGTATAGAAATGTTAAGATTGTATAAGCTCTCTGTTAATAGTCTCATAGCAAATTTGACAATGTGAGGTGATCAGTCTTTTCTGAAGATCAAGTTGTGTTTTTTGTATCCTGCATGTCCCTGAATATTGTTGCTGAGGTGCTTAGTGAAACTAGATGTGAAAATCTGCACCACCACTGTTCTGTTTCTGCTCTGTGGAGAGGTGTGCCCAGACTGTCAGTGTGATTCTTCTCTTAGACATTACAGTCCTTGCAGGATTGTTCAGAGTAGGGAGGGAATTGGCAGAACTCAAATTAAGTAGCTTCATGCCTTTCTGCTCAGTATATTTCAACATGAGAAAATTGAGACTATTGAAAATATTACTCACAACTTCAGAGAGGAAAAAATGAGAAACTTCAGTAGTATGCAAAGTAGTGCATCAGGAAACTTGTAGCTAAATAAGACTTGAGTGGTAATCCTCTAAACTAATTCTGACTGGAAAGTGTGTGTGTGCATTTTGGTGAAACACTTCTTAAATTCAGTTCACTGATGAAAAATTTAAAATCGTCCTTCACATCTTTCCTGAAGAAAATGCAGTTGGTAGTGCAATATAAATTGGAGAGCATTTAGAGTGCCTGAAAAAGCATGCTCGTTGTATCTGTCGAGTTTCATATAGTAGCTGACTGCTTTACTGTGCCTTACGGAGCTTTGATTGCAATATGCTGTCAAGAGCCAACAGTCCGTGCTACTTATTTGGCTTTATGCCAAGTCTGGCTCCTTGATTCCTCAAGAAGTTGCTATCAGCCCAGAGGGGGCAAAACCAATGAGCCATAGGGCATGCTTTTTATTAAAGAGGAGTCAAAGAGCGAAAAGAAACCACATCAGCTGCTGTCAATACTGAGCGAGTGCCAGAAACCCGAAGGCTACCACTGCTGCAGAACAACTGCCAAGCATCATAAATCTGAGATTTGCTGTGACGCAAAGTTTCCTTAAGAGCTTAATTTCTGAAGCTACTGTATTACTTTTCTCAAAGTGCTGTATTTTTAGGTAAAATCCACTTGAGGGAGTGAGGGTTAAGATATAAGTGTGATTTTGATGAATGAAAGAGCTACGCTGTGTGTGGGTTCTTGGCAAGTAGCCATGTCTTTTGGGATCACAGAAATTATTGATGACACAGAGCACTCGTATGCCCTTAGCCTCTACAGCTGATTCAACACAGAAAGAAATGCTGTCTAGAGAGGAAAAGTTTTATATTAAACTATTAAACTAGTGGAGATTTTTGGCAAGAGGGGAGAGGTTATACATTCTTAGCAAATGCTATGTATTTTTAAGCCATATGCCAAGTAGTATTTAAATACAATTCTTGCTATGTTTTTTTTTTTTAAGGAGTTTAAGCTAGAGAGTGTAACATGGAGATAAAATTTAAATGAGAAGGAAGGCATCTTGCTTTAAATAATATTTAATCACTAAGAACATTCTGAGGAAAAATTACAAATTTTGCTCCATTGATTGCATACATTAGAAGAACTTGTTATATGATCTTCTAAATAGAAAAAGTAGCTTTTCAAGTATATTCTGAAATATTTACACTGTGTCTTAACTTCATTTCAGGCAAATGGCATAAAAATTGGCCCTCAACATGCTGCCACCAATGCAACACTTGCAGGCAATCAGGGAGGACAGCAAGCTGGAGGAGGCTGCTGTTGAGCCTGTTTTTACTTTCTAGCTGCCTGGATGGGGCCTACTTGTTTGTTCACCCTTCCCTCCCCCTGCCCCCTGCTCGCCTCCACTTCAATTCGATTGAGACATGAAACTTGTAAGTTGGTTTCCTGTTGCAGAAGACTTTATCCTTCAAATTCTTGTATAACTTTGAATAAATGGTTAATGTTCACTTAAAGACAGATTTTGGAGATTGTATTCATATCTATTTACATTTGATTTCTAGGTCAATTGATGTGATTATTTTTGTTAAATGTTGTCTTGTGCCCTTGACTACGAACTGAATTGTATTAAACACTACAAAGTCATCTGAGTATTTTAATCAGTTTGTGTAGTTAGGTTTCCCAGCTCCTGAGGTTACCTAATGTTTAATATTGTAGAGCTGTCCTCAAGTTTTTGTCAATTTTCAAGGCTATGAAGAGAAGCGGAAGGACTCTTTTAATTCTGTATTTATCACTTTCTGTATATATAGTTTAATAACCTGCTTGGGTGTACTTGCCAAGCTAGAATTCTTTAATGCATTTGCATAAAATCTATACTACTTAGAGCTTGAAAACTACAGAAGCATTAATAGGAATTGCTTGGATGCTAAATTTTAAGCCTTTTTGACATTGTTAGCATGTTCATGCTCCCCTGTCATTATCCTGAAGTCCAAGAGAGATGCTTAATGTATATTACTAGAAGCTACATACGTGCTATCTATTTTAATGCCAAATGTTTGCTGTTTATCCACAATTTCCACAACACCTCTTCAGAAATGGATTAGCTGTTTGCCTTAACAAATACTATAGGTGAAAACAGAGTATGGATGAAAAGTAGAGGAGGAGTTGATAAATTTAAAATGGCACATTTTAAAAACGTTGATCTTCTCAATGGTTTTTTTCTTGTTTACCACTTGATTTCTAGGTATATTTTTCATGCAAGGACAGTTTTTCAACCTAAATGTATAGTGGTTGTGTAAAGTTTTCTTTTAGTGACAACTTGTAATCCTAAATATATGGTAAGCATCTTGTCTATTGTGAAGAGGGTGTGAAAATAAAATCTGCCAGTTTGGAAATCTTGATGAAAATCAAAACTACAAATGTTTTGTTACTTATTATGGTGATGGCTGGGGGGGGCATACTTTTCCTCAAATGAAAGGGTTGCACACTGCAAAACAAAATCCTGTGTTTAAGTGTTTATTTGTTAAAATACAGAATGTTCATGTCACCTTTCATCCAAATGTGCAAACAACTGAGTTTCCATCTCATCCTATTTAAATAATTGCAGACAAAAGAGTGATGCTAATGCTAGGACATGCTTCATGTATTGGGGGAAATAAAGGGGCTGGGGGCAGGCAATGACTGCAAAACTTTTGTCTTACTGGACCAATATCGACTGCAACACAACACTGGGGGAAAGGGATCCTCGTGTCACCTGTTCTAATTGTCAGAACTTGAACAGCCAGAGTGAATAAACTTCAGACTGATGGGTATAACATAGCAGTGGTTATGATATTAAATAAAGTTTGAAAAAATGGTGTGGAACCTTTTGTTGGTGTTTTGGAGAAGGGGGAACCAGTACTGATTTGTTAGTTGCTGACTTCAATTCTTTTTTACACATCTAGGAACATTTTCAGCAATATATTGTAAGTTTTCAACTTCTAAATTATTAAGAGGTTACTCCATTTACATACTTTCAGCTGTTATCTGTTTATTATACAAAATTTGCATTTATATCAAATACCTATTGTTTCAGTTGAAGTTTGAAAATTGCATGACAGTAAAACCATAGGACTAAACTGCATGGATGACAAGGGAAAACTGGCATGTCCTAACTAGCTCTTTACAAGAAGGAGTAACAAACAAGACTATTAGCCTGAATTAACTACTTGGAAGTTCTTTTTACCTGGTAATGTTGTAGAATTCAGTTGCTTGAGATGGGAGAAAAGTGTACTCTTATACAGCACCCTGATCTTCATTACAAAGGGTAATAAATTTAGGCATGAAAGTTGTCCATTAGGGGAGTGGAGGGGGTGGATTTGTGCACTGCCCTGAAAAGAACAAAAATTCATGCTGTTTTAAGTGGTGATGATTTCAAAAACAGAAAGCTTCTGAAAACATGGAAGAGTTACAGAATCGCCCAGGATTCCAGGGCTGCTATAGTCAAGAGCCAGCAGTGCTGCTTTAGGGGGGTGAGAGGGGCAGGGGGAATATGCTGTGACTTACTAAAGTCATGTATGCAATCCATTGCTGATCCTGGTGGTTTGGTTCTGGCTCACGTGCCAGTCTTAGACTGTACGTTATGTTAAGACTGTGGTACTTTAAAAGAGTAGCTAGAACAAAATTGAAATTTCCATGCATTCTGGCTGGCTTTTTGTCACAAACTTTATGCACACATAAATCTTTTGTTGCTATTCTATTTTGTTGCTAGTCTGTATTTTTGTAGAGGTGCTTTTTGAAAAGCCCTGGTGCGATTTTATCCAGATAGAATTTTAAAATTTTACAGCATGGAACTCAGCAGGAGGGTTTACTTCTAAAGTGTATGCTTTTTAACAAGATGCTTCTTTCCCTGGTTTGTTTTACTTGTGAGTGACTGACAACTTGCTGAGATTTCATGTTGAATTCCAGTTGCTGTTGTTGGTTACATTTTCACAACCAAAGAACCAGAATGTAATTGTTTCCCAGCAACTTGTACTGGTGTCACATGTAATGTGAGGCTGTTGATACTTCAAAATGATACCAAGGTACAATTTTTCCATTAGTCCCAGTTTAGAATATGGTATAAAGTATAGTTTAAATAAATATTTAAATAAAAATTTTTAAAAAAGAAAAAAAATTGAGGTGATAAGCCCTCTAAGCATGACTAAAAGCTTGTCTCTCCCATTTCTGCTAAAAATGAAGTGCTCCAGGAATTTTGGCAGTCAATGAAGAAAGATTAACAACTCCCCCTCAGTCTTAGACCTGTGTGTCTTTTTTGGCTTCAGTCACTGATTTATTCTTGTGCAGATCAGACTCAGCAGTGAGTTAAGGTAAAACGACTGCCAAAACTTTTGCTGATAAGCTGAAGTAAAAAGTGTCTGAAGCCCCTTAGCAAGCAGTGAGAGCTTCATCCCCTGCTCCAGCGTTGTATCCTTTCTGCTGTGTTACACTTTTTGTGACACTTAGTTTCTTGTGCTGGCCATTGAAGAGCTTTTATCTGCAACATTTATATATTGTTTGGGTTAGAAGAGCACACACTACATGATGTACATTTAAACTGGGAAAATTATTTCTGCCTTAAGAGTTTATCTGTGACTGTTGGGGGACTAAGTCTATTCTTGGGACTGAAGTGAAGCCTTTTCAGGCTCAGAAATACAAGATAAACTGAGTCTGAATGGAAAAAAAAAAGTATATTAAAGAAACTTAGAAATAACAAGACAATTTTGAGCATTGCATGATTTTTTTTTTCTAAAGTGATCTTTCTTAAAGAGGGTACCCCAATGTGCTTACATTTTTATCTAATTGATATCAGTAGGGTATTGCTTTTGTAATTGCTGAGGCCTGAGGTAGTGATTCCTCACTATTGAGTGTCCTACAACTTTCTTCTCAGATTTTTTAGTTGATTTGTGTGTTTTGGGGATTTTTTGCATTCTAAATCAAGTTTCTCCTGTGTATAATCTCCTTTTTGTCTTTTCTGTTTTCATATTGTTTTGTTCAACTAAATCCTATGAGCAAAATGCTGTCTTTACTTGCTCCATATCCCAAGCTTACAGGAATTTGCCTGGTATGGGGCATTTGTTTTAGGGGTGGAAGGGTGGGGCAGAGGGAGAGAAGGATACGTGTGCTATCTGGCTGCATGATATAAAATCATGAAGGAAGTATTGCACAGGCTCTGCTACTTGTTGCACCTATTGTGTGTACTGGTTTGCATGTGTGGGGGGATATAATTTGCCTAGTCCTCTTCCACTATTGCATGGGAGGAGATAGGGGAGACAGAGGAAGACTAACAGGTTTTATTTGGATATCTTAATAAATTTGTTTGCTGAGATCGTATGTATGATTTGTGTATACTTAATGTTCCTCCCTCAAGAATCTCTGGGTTCTCTTCTGCCACATTGCTGCAATGTAACTTTAACAGTATGCAGTGGTGATTTATTGTAATACACTACTGAAATCTCCATTTGTAAATAATCCAGGCTGCTGCTGTATAAGTAGCTGATGAAATGTCTTTACTGGGTATGAAAGAAACCACAACATTAGGCAATAAAAACTACTAACAGAATGTTACAAAACCAAGACCATGACAAAAAAAAAAAAAAAAACAGCATGTTGTGGATCTATCATTTTTATTCTTGGGACAGATTTTATTATTTTTGGAACTATTACAAGACTTATGTTAAATATTGTGGATGATAAGAGGAAACAGACTCTTGGCAAACATGGAAAACCAATTACAGTGTATTACCCTATTCCCCTTCCAATAAAGGAGGGGCAAAGCTAAAAGTTTATTCTTTGCTTAGCAGCTGGAGGAGGAGTGGGGGGCGAGGGGGAGGGAAGAGTTGCTGCTTTAGCATTGGTTTGTGGAAAGAGCTTGTTGCTGTAGCAATTTTACCACAGGCAACCCAAGCTGGAGAAGGCAAACCCAGCGTGCTCCACAGTCAGTTATACGCCAGCCTAAAAAAGCACACTGTTATGAGATCACTCAGTAAAAAAATGCTATTCTGTACCATCAGGTATACTGTTCATTTAAAAATAAATTTTAAAAACTGATGTTTGGTTGCAAATCTCTGTGCTGTGGTGATGATAGGCATTTGACTCCATATATAAACTGGAACACATGTCTGAGACTGGGATTTAACTGCAACATCCCACGGCTCTGTGACATAGGGGTGAAATAAGGTACAGAAAAACCTACTTTAAAGTTTATCTAGAAGTCTGCACATCCATATGTATTCCTCTCCTAAATTACAGTTCTTGTAAAATTGTCTGTGGCAGTATGAACATAGATGAATCGATGCATCAGTATGTTTGTTGGAGTTCTCCCCCCCACCCCAGCATAGTTATGATTTTTAGAATCCTTTCATTAAAGAGTCAAAGATATAAATGTTTATATTGGGCAGACTCTTGTTGATGGTTGGGTTTGTGGTATATTTGCTGTAAATTAATTAGCCTTTCTTAAGTGAAGCCCAGTTCCCTTACTTTCCCTAGATTTAGACATAGAATACTGGGAGAGTAGAAAATCCTAAAGTGTGGGGACAGTTCAAAAGAGACCAAGGTACTGTGCTGACAGTTGTCCATTTAATGTTGTCTGGGTTAAAGCAGTCAAGTAAACACTGCAAGTTCTGATTATGGCATGGGAAAACATTTTCAGATGCAGGAAATGTCTGAAAGAATGTGCCTTAAAAAACAGTTAAATAGCAAGGATTCTTGGGAAGACAAATCCATGGAGTTGCTTTCTGCCTCCCAGGACGGAGCAGGGAGAGGCTGTCAGTTTGAGGCATTGCCCAGTACCTGAGCACTGACACCCACACCTGGGCTGGTGTTGCTACTTGAGGACTGGACCAGCTGTGAGGAAGGAACATTTAAATTTGGACATCGTTGACAGGTGCAGATTTGACAGCACTGAGGCTGGAGGCAGTGTCCAGAGTTTGTAGGACATGTGTGAATGAATGGTTTTTAGGAGGAAGGGCAGGTACAGAGACGGCAGCAGAGGAGATGGGCAAATTTACTTGTCAGCTGTTGGCTCAAAAAAAACCCTGAGTCAATGTACACCACCTGTCTGTTGTATATAAATGCAGCAAAGCTTTGTCTTGAATGTAGTTAGAAACAAGTTGTCCTTATGGGTTTTTTAAAATCTCATTTCAATTTATGAGGGTGACTGGACATTGAGTTGCTGGTTAGTGTCATGTCTAAAGTGCTTAAGACAGAGAATATCAGAACACAAAATTCCTATGTCTGGTGCCCTTGAAAGTCAATCCAGCCACTTCTCAGCAAAACGTGACTGACTGACCTGAGCCAGCTGGTCACCAGTGAAGGGCAGTCAGCCGTCAGTGGTGCACAGAAATCCAGTGCATGGGCTCTGCTGCTCCTCCTTGCCCTGTGTTGTCCAGCTTTTCATCTCAGAAGTAAAACATCCCTGCACAGAAACAAAAGCGATTGTGGCATCTCCTGTAGTTACTGCTATGAAGCAGAAATTAAGTTTGTGAACTCATGTGAAATATGGTAATTCTGTCTGGGAAGTTTTTCTGAAAAGCCACATAACTCCAGAGAAAAAGGCATCCTCGTGCAGAGCTGTCCACTGTGCATCATTAATTAAGTGCTTTGGTTTTTTTCCGGGTTCCTATCGAAGTCCAATTCTTTTTAGTTTACTTCTCTTCCTTTTTGTTACTTCTCCTACCTTTTTCTCTCCTTCTTGGAGTTTGGGTGTCTGTTTAAAGGAAATGATTCAAGCAAGAGTAGCATATTTACAGTTCCTTATTCTTCTGGAAGACCTGCATTAACTATGGTTTAAAAAAATCACAAAATCAAACAAAAAAACTTTTATATCAAGTTTGCATTAAGTGAGGATTGCTTTTAACAATGTCACTATGTAAATTTAGAGACATAGTTGGTCACAGACCCGCCTGTTTAACTGCTAAAATCCCAGCTCCTGGATCTTCCACCAGTAGCAGAAGGCTTCAGAAGGATTACAGAAGAAATAATGGAGTTGCCTATTAGTCATATTTTTGGCCAAGCACCATCTGAATGGCGAGGTTTTGTTTGGTTTGAGCTTTATTTTGAAGGTGTGCGTAACTTCATTTCATCCTGGCTTTCCAGTTTAATTCAATTGCTATGCAAGATGAAAAGCAGCTTTCCTTCAACGAGCTCTGAATTTCCGAAGTTGTGGGGTTGTTGCTCAACCAACCGAAAAGAGATCCATTAGAGGAGAAGCCTCTACTGAAACTGCTGCTGTGTGAGCCAAGCCATCGCTGCGGGAAGGAGGAGACAGCTCATTATCTGGGTGCTGGGAGCCGGTGTGTTGGAGAGTCTCCTCTTCCTGCTCCACAAGGACTGAGGCGTCTCTGAGGTAAGCAAAGCAGCAATGTGATACTCCCTAGGCTTATCAACCACTATCAGCTGGATCTCCGGTTTGCTCCAGACTCCACCTTGACTTGGAAGGTGCTTGCAATTCCATGAGGTAATTCCTCCTCCCGGCGCTGAGCCTTGTTACCACGACCATGTGCTCCTAGCGTGAGCCAGGACAGAAAATGAAAAAAGCCTCCCCTGAAATCCCTGTGCTGTAACTTCCCCTTTCTCCATCCTGCCGGGGACGGCTGTTGAGCTTTGTGTGCCTTGGCTCTGACCATCGCGGTCGGGAAGGGAGGAAGGGAGGGAGAGAGGGCAGAGCCATCGCCGGCCCAGCGCCCCGCCAGCTGCCCCGGGCACCGGAGGCTGTCGCTCCCGGCCGCCCCACCGCCGGCTGAGCCACAGGTGCGAGGTAACACCTGCTCGGTTGGCACCGGGACCGGTATAAATCTGCGTCATTTTGATTAAGCTCGGATTGATTAGGAACAGGTCCTGGCTAACATACCATAAACACCTATTAAACCGAAATAAATACGTCTACAGGGAGCTCGGTTTAACCGGGTGCAGCTTTGCCTGCACGGGGGGCGCGGAGGTGGCGGCGGGCACCGCACACGGCGGCCCCACGGAGCGCGGCCCCGGTGCGGGCGCTCGGGCGGTGACCGCTGGCGGTGACCAGGGTAGTGACCGGTGGAGGTGGCCGATGGAGGTGGCCGATGGAGGTGGCCGATGGAGCGGGCGGGCGCCGCCGGGGCAGGAAAGCCCGTCCGAGCTGACGTCGCTGCGCGGGGGCGGCCGCGCTGTCGCCGCGGGAGAGGCGGGCCGGGGTTCCCCACGGGAGGCGGGTGGGGACCGCGCCGTGCCCGTGGCTCCGCGGAGCCTGTCCCGGGGGATGCTCTTGATCCGTCGCCACGGCAACCTCCGGCCCGCGGGGAGGGGGCGCAGGTAGCGGGCGGCGGAGCCGGGGCCGGTCCCGCCATCCCTGCGGGGCTCCCCCGTGGCCCCGGGAGGCTCCCGGCAGCAGCTGCTCGTTCTTCCCGGCTGCCCTGCGAGGGTCTCGCCCCGGATCCCCTCCCCATCCCGGCCGCGATCCTAGGGGGGTGTCCCGGGGCTCCCTGCGCGTCCCTGGGGACAGGAGGGGCGGGAGGGGCGGGTGGGAGCTGGTGTGAGCGGAGCCCCTCGGGAGGGAGGGGACACGTTGCTCCTGCCCCGCTGTGCCCCGGGGTCAGAGCCGCAAAGCAGCGGGACCTTTCGGAGGAGCGAAGCCCTCCCGGAGCGGGAGCGCGCAAAGGCGCGGGGAGCGCGCCCCGCCCGCGGACAGGGACGCGGGGTACGCGGCGTCCCGTTCCCGGAAAGAACAATGGCCGTGCGGAAGGCAGGCGCTCCTGCAGCCCGGCCGGGCTTCCCTCCGGGATGCGCTGCCTGCTCCACCTCCGCGCTGCCCGCGGGAGCCGCACCATTGTGGGACGGCGCGGAAGCGTGGGAGGGGTGACTGCACGCGGAAAATCATTCCCTGCGACCAGGGAATCGGTTTCTGTGTCACTCCAAGGGCGGCCCGGCCTGTCGCCCCTCCCTGACCCTGCAGAATCTGCCTGGAGCCCGTCCCCGATTTCCTCCTCTGACCCGTGTGTTGTGGTACCGAGCCTGGCTAATAACTGTAAGCACAGCGCAGCACAGAACTGGTCCGCTTAGAAAAATAGTAAGAAAACTGTTGGGCTTAACTTCTTTCACTGCATATTATTATTTATAGTGCTATCCAAAATAATTTCAACTTTTATGTTAAGAAGTTACTGAAGTGAAGGAAGAACAATTTTTTTCATACTTGGCAAAAAGAAGGTGATAAAAGAAGCAATGAAGGTTAATATTTTGATCTTTAAGTGGTTAGACAATAGAATTTTTATGTCTGTAATTTTTTTTTCACAACATGAGCAACAAATCAATATTTTTACTCTCACCTGTTTCACTTGCAAATGCAGCACAAACCTCCCTGGATTGTGTGCCCCTGTGCATTCCTTCTGTGCAGGCACTGGCTTTCATTTCAGTACAAGTTAGACTGGCTACATGTAGAGAAAATGGAAATTCCTTATAAAGTCAGCTTTTCCTTAGCTGAAGTCTTCCGTGGATGATTCAATAATGAATGTGATGCTTAGACAGCAAATTTTATTTTGTAAAGGCAGAATAACGTGGTTTTGTTTTGGTTTTTTTTCCTCTAACTCTTACAACTCAACAAAATGCTTAGAAGTTGACAGGGAGCATAGCTCGTATTTACCTGATCAAATGCTTCCGTTTTAATTTGCTTTTTGGACAGGTAGAGTACACCACAGACATGCCTGGACACTTGGTCCTTTCTGAGCAGTTTGCCATTGAGGAGGCAGATAACTAAACTGTAAATGCCAAGAGAACAATTCCAACACTTGCAGATGAACACCTCTTCCTTTTTGACCTCCTGACATCCCCAGTTTAGGTGGGTTTAAATAAATGGAGAAACTTACTGTATGCAATGCATGCTTTTATGTACATACTAATAGAAAGTATACATTGAAATACTATTTAATAGAAAGACAAGCAGCATCTGAAAAGCACATAAGCCTAATTGATTCCAGACACAACTGGCCTGGATTTTGTTTCCTCTTATTCCAACTTTCTGACCTTGTAAAAATTATCTTGATTGTGTTATACTAAAACAAGGCCACGATCTTGCAAAAACTACCATGTGTGCTGGAGCAGAGAAGTGCCCAGCAAAACTCTGTGTGCAGAATGAATGCTGACAGCATTAGGCACCAGCACTGCCTGCTTTGTTTTCCCCTGCTTGTATCTAATCATGGTGAAGCAATAGTCTCACTTCTGCTGAAAGCTGGATCTGGGTTTTCATTTTTAAAGGGGGTGGAAAATGTGTAGTGAAACTTATGATTTGTGGTGAATGATAGGTTTAAAATTCTCAGAGCACTTTAAGCTACTGGGATTTTATGGCATTTAGACCAGAGGAAAGAACAGGGAGGGTTTAAAAACATGCAATGCCTGTAAATTTTTTCAGTTGTGTGTGTGTGTGTGGTAGTATCTCTGTTTTTCAGAAGATTGTTTCTAGGGATTGGTGGGAGGGTTGAAGGACTTACTGGCTTTGATGATAACCCTTACAATACCGTTGTGCCTTTGTATAAACATGCATGAAAGACCCAGGACAGCAGAGTGTTCTGTGTGCTGCTGTCTTTGGCACTGGACAACTTCTAGTAATATTTTCTGCTCAAAAAAACCAAGGCCTGGGTACACTGATCCTTTTATTTCAACAACTGCTGTTGCTCCTTCTATTTGGGAATCTGTGTCTTGCTAGTCTTAAACCTCTGTGGAGAGTAGTGACAGAAAAAGATCTTTCCAGTATATTCAACTTATGATCCCTCTCCTTATTTCTCTGAGTGCTCTCCTTTTGGTTTTTTTTGGTTTTTTTCTTCCTCTGGGTCAAGAATAAACTGTGTATTTGGGTATTTGTCAGCAAGGTTCCCATCCTTGTAAGCACTGGGATTGCCTGTTTAGTAGCAAGGAAGGCTTATAAAAAGCAACTCCAGGTGGAAGTGGGCCTTTTCCTGCTCCTCCCTTCATCCTGCTGCAATTCCCTTTCATCCAAGCCCTGAAAACTGCCTGCCATTCAGACTAAGGTACACAACTAAGAGAGTTGTACTCCCTTAACTGAGATACCGGAGTGTCTGCCTTCACTTATGTTGATTTGTTAATGTTCTTGGAAGTTTTGTTGTATATAATGTACTGTGTCAACTTCTGGTAGTTGTACAACAGCAAATACAACTCAAAAAGCTAAGCCTAGCTCTGAAGAAAACGAGCAGCTTTTATGCATCATGAAACTTGGTTTCCAAAAAGTTGGCATCAATATGACTGCCATCACATTTGGGATTTTTTAACCATCATGTCAACGTTTCTTATTTCCCAACAGATTGCAAGGTGGACATGGTGTGTGGTATGTTGCTTATTAAATAAAAAAGCCTGAGAGCATGTGCAGTGTTCTGACTCAAAAGTCATATTAGTAACCTGCTACACCAAAGATGAATGCTCGTGCCAGCACTGCATCTGTTATCTTTATCTTTATCTTTTAGCAACTACTTTACAGCTTTTCTGTTAAGTTATAGACAAGCTCCAGGTAAAAACCTGCTGCCTTGGAAGCCGTGATACAATCTGTGTGCTCAGCGCGAAAAGTTCAGCGTGTTCTGGCTTGTGTTTTTAAGAGGGAAAACAATTGGTCCATTGCTGCTGAGCTGTGCTGTTCCATGCAGGGCTGCCAAAGTGGGCAGCCTCTGGAGTGTGACCTGTGGCATTACAGATGTGCCTCACACCCCCTCCCTTCTCGGCCACCACTGGATGAAGACATGAGATCTTCCTGCCTTAACTGAAACAAGCAGGTTCTGTTCCTCTGCCCAGAGTGTACCAGCAAATACAATGATTGTGTAAGTTGCTTGTCATACCCAAAGTATAAACAAACCTGTGCACAGGAGAGGTGAGTTTCTGCCAAGCTTTCAGGGGAGTTCCCTCAGTGCTGCAGAGCCTGCAGGGAGGAACTGAGAGGAAAAAAGTGTTCCTCTTAAAGGATAAAACAAATTTTATTTATTTATGCAAAACAGAAACAGAAAACGTGCAGAATGGTGGGATACAAATTGAGGCATTGTCTAGTGGTGGTGGTGCTTTTAACACTGACCTGTGGCTCCAGCTTTATTTCTTCATGTTTGGCACATCAGAGAACACCTCTGCTTTCCAATAATGTCAGCATGAGTGACTAGTACACAGCACTCCATGGAATCAGATCTCACATGTTTCCTATGATGTGTAAGCATGAAGTGAGGTATCCTTTATTTGTGAGCTGGTACTGCCAGAGCACATTTTGTTTTAAGGTTCAATTAATGGTGAATTCCATTAAATACTTAACTAACTGGTTGGAAGTTTGTTGGGTTTTTTTTTCCCAGTGAAGGTGGCAAAGTACTGGCACGTGGTCAATGCCCCATCCCTGGAAACATTCAAGGTCAGGTTGGGCTGGGCTCTGAGCAACCTGATTGAGGTGAAGATGTCCCTGGACATCGCAGGGTGGTAGGACTAGTTGGCTCTTAGAGGTCCATTCCAACACTAACTTCATTGGCTCTATGATCAAACTCTGTCTAGATAATCAGTTGTTTCTTTTCTTGCAGTGAAATGCTCTGCAAAGAATACACGTGAGAACTGTGAAGATTATGCAAGTAAGTGTAAGTCCTTATACACTTGCTGAATATATCTCACACTTTTTAAATGTCTCTGTACCCACAATAATTAATAATAAGTGTCAATGCATTCCCCTTTTCCTCCAAATTGTGCTGTTTCCATAAACTAAACATTGATTCATATTTAAATTTTCAGCCCTTAAAGTGTTTTTGTGTCAGGGAAATGCAGACCACAGCTGGCACCTTTGCTACTCTGTAATAGAAAAACATTTCCATAAACTTGACTACATAAGACACTGTTTTCTCATCTTCACATTGTATGAGACCCATCTCTCAGAGCTGGGTCTGAAATAGTGGAAGGAACAATTTATGATACTTTTTTCTCTATATAAACATACAGTGACTATTTATGTCCCTGTGTCCTTCTGAACCCAAATTTTCCATGCACACTATTCTGGAGAGAGAAAGAAAAGACAGAGAAGGAAAGAGACAGAAGAGATGTCACAAATTACTCTGCTGTAAGGCACCAGGATAGCACTATGATAAAGACAGTGTACAAAAAGACAAATAAACTGGACTGGTCTCATGCAGAATATGTTTATGAAATGTCTCAATTGCACCAAGCTAAGAGGACAGTGACCACTGTAGATGACCAGTATAGAAATCAAAATGACCTTCATATAGAAAAAAAATAAATCATCAGTTACATGGAGAAGTCAGGGTAGATGGCTGTAGAGAGCCACTAGCAAAATTGCAGTGGACAATGCAGTGCTCCTGTGAAATGCTCTCTTAGGATTTATCAATAGGTGGCATATGTAAGTCATCAAGAACAATGCAAAGATGACTCCACTGAGTGCCAGCAAGTTCCCAACTGCCACATTGTCCTTGGTTTCATGGTCTGTGCTGAAAAATACAGTACAGAACAGGGAGGGATATAAAGAGATTGTAATACAAAATAAGAGATGTAGAATACAAAAGGAAGTGGTGAAGGAAGGAAGGATTTTGAGCCTTAAAATTAATTTTTAGAGGGAATCAGATAAATTTTCCAATGTCTCAAAGGTTAGAAGAGGTTTGATCAACTGTTTTTGAATGCTGGTGAAATACCAGAACAAGCTACATAGGAGGTTCAGGTTCTGCTTTGCAGAGGGTTTCTAAGAACAGGTTAGACAAACATCTGTTGAGGATTGTCTGGGGCTACTTTATCCTATCTTTGTGCAGCCTGAGGGACCATATGGTCTCTTCAGATCCCTCTCAGCCCCCTTCCTACAAGTTTACCAAGTGGGGAGGGGAGTGGACCTGAGTTTAATGAGGAAACAGCATCATCCTATTAGTTGATCCTCTTTCAGAATAGAAGAATCAGAAAGAAGCCACATCTAACTTAACTGTATAATGGTTTTTACACATTTTAATGTTGTAGACTTGCAGTTTTATGTACCATTTAGAGAAACAAATATATGGTTATAGAAAAAAAAGTTCTAAAAAAGTTCTAAAATGGAACTATTTAAAATGCATCTTTTTCTCAATGAACATAAGTAGGAAAAATAGTTTATTAGTATTTTTCAAAGGTAAGTATTATCTTTATATTAAGATAGTTCATAAATATTTTTGAAGGATATTATGAGTGTGTGTTTGGCCATAGGTTTTGCATTGCTTCCTATTTCAAAACAAGCAATGACAACATCAGCAGTTACATCTGAGAATGTCACACCTAGGTGCTCCTCGCATATGCAAACCCAGGAAACAATTGTGAGAAATCGCTCTTGCTCCCCAGTCCGCAGAAGGAACAAGTTATTCAGTACCTGCTCTGAAAAGTCTGTCTGGAAGGACAGACGAATGGAAATGTGCGAGTCAGTGCCTCGCCTCCTCGGCAGGTGAACTCTGTGGCTGCGGCGGCGTTTCCTCCTCCCTCTCTCCCTGCCTGTGCCTTGGGAAGTTCCAGTGAAATATTGCTGCTGTGGAAAGTCCTGCTCACAGCCAGGAGACGTGAGCTCCCAGCGAGTCAGATCCCATTTTACAGGCGGCTCTGAGGCAGGGTGGAGCCCGCGCTGAACTTTGTGTTTGAGAAGGAAGTGATGGTGGGGGCAGCCCGTGTTGCTAAGCAGATGAGCTGCCGTATTTTTATTTCAGCTGATACTTTCGGCGGGGGTGTGACTTCATTCTTAGATTTGGTGCCTTCCATTTATTAAGGACAAAGGTCAGAAATTGCCAGTGCTGCGGTAGCTGTGTCTCTCCCTGTGAGAAGAGGCGCATTCTGCTGAGCCGTCAGAGGTGGAAATGGGAGTCCGTAATGCTGCTCCTGCACGGCGAAAACAAAACCGACCGTGACGCTGTCACTTCATGTCACCGTCCAAGAGCAAACGTCCTCACCAGCTGGGATGATGTGGACTAGGTCAGTTCTGTGGCATTGCTCCATTTTTATAAGAACTCACTGCTGGTCCTGAGCCAAGAGGTAGCCTGGTCTTGTCTCCAGCAGAGCCTAAGGTGAGCAGTCAGGCACTGGCCTGTTAAATCAGAATTTAGATGGAAAGCAAAGTGACCCTGCCTCATACACCAGCAAACTAAGTGATGAGTCTATTTGGGAGGGACAGCGAGTTGTTTGTCACCTCTGTGCCGCTGGCACTTGGGTGGGTGCTGCCCTCCAGCTCTCCAGATCATCATAGGCAGCATTTGGAGAGACTGAGTGGGACAGTGCAGACAGGCTGGGGACAGCTGCCCACAGCTGTGTGTGCACCCACACCACCCACAGTGACAGCCAGACAGCATTTTCACCTATTCCCCCCTCAAAGTCTTTGGCTACATCCTTAAGTTAGCCTTGAGAGAGCTTTATGTTGTTATGTGAGAGACACTGCTACTTTCAGAACTCTTCCACATAAAAGAATAAATGTTGGGAGCAGTATTTCCCTCTTGCTGCTGGATTCCCAAGGATGAGGCATCAGGGAATGCTGATGTCCCTCAGAGAGCTTTGCCCCTGAGAGGCCTGACAGGTGAGCAGCATGTGGGCTGCTGGAGCTCACTGCCCCTCTGCTTTTCTGGTTCAGTTCCTCACTTAAGGAGTTCCCTGCCACAGAAGTGGCTGTTTGGGCCAGTTCCAGCTTTTGTCACTATGGCTGGCTTGAGTTTCAAAAGGAAAAAAAAAACAACAAACCGACCAACCCACACAAGTGTGTACCCTGGCTTGCCCTCTGTTCCCTTAGCTTGCTGGTGCCACAGGGTGGCTCCTTGTAGCACTTATATTTCCAGCACCTTTAGCTCTTCAGCTGAAGTTGTTAAAGTTGTTCTTTCTGATACGAGTCTGTTGCTTCCTGGTACTTACCAAAATCCACGTGCTCTTGGTGTTTCAGCATGCTGTGAATTAGTGAATGATTTCTTCTGAAAAAAGAATATTCTTTTCCTTCAGCTTATCATCTTATCATTATCATCTGTGCTCTGTTGGCCACTACACACTCTCAGTCTCGTGTGTTTCCATTGCTTTGTAAATTTTGAGAAACTTTGAGTAAAACTTTCACTTGTGAAAGAAAAAGAAACCATTTGACTTTTCCACTTCATTTTACTGCAACAGTGATCAGAGATTAATGAAATGTGAGTGTGTGCCAGGGCTGTGTGACTTTGGAGCCACTTCCCAGCAACCATGGGACAAAACACGATGCTTTTGCTGGTCTGAGGCTCTGAAATGGCATCCTGAATACTGAGTCTGAAGTGCTCAGAAGGCAGTTACTCCAAGCACAAGCTTGGGCTCCCTGTAGGGTTTCACATCCCTCCTTGCATGAATAAAAGTAAAAGCAAACCTGTGAGAGAGAAGTTGTTGAGTTTAGGGTACATCTGTACAGAATTTCCTCGGGAGCTGCAACTTCCTTCACCAAGCAGAAAAAGCTTTTTAGAGGAAGCCACCTGGAGGGCATGGCAGCAGCACAAGCACTTTCTGTCGGAACTGATGCATGGTTTGGACCTTCACAGTGCTGAGCAGGTGAGGAACCAGATGTGCTCAACAGAGCTGTCCTCCAGCAGGGTGGGCTGCTCTGAGCTCTGCACAGCCCTCAGCAGCTCTCAAACAAGCTCAATACCTGGACTGCATTGTCAGGAACGAGGCACAGACTGCTTGGCCCGTGTAGCCTGAAGGCCTCCCTGTGCACAGCTTGTCTGGGGACTCATGACTTGTGAGGTGTCATCTGCCACATGCAGAAGTGACAATGTCTAGATCTTAAGATCACATTTCGCTGTACCTGGCTGTTAAAACATGCTGGTTCTTCAAAGTCTACTGAATAAGTAACCTGCCTTTGTATTTTCATGTGATGCTAAATCATTTGCATTTTGTAATTCTGATACTTTAAAACAGGTTTAAATGCTGCCCAGTAATCTCAGTGCTGTACTTCTTACAGAGTACATTAACTTATCTCTGCACAGCTATGCCTGTCACACACAGTGACTTGCCCAGCTTGGCACAAACTATCCCCACCTTGAGAGTTTACCTGGTTAGGTAAAGTGTAGCAATTCACTGGGGTTTTGTTGGTACACATACCCTTGCTCTGCAACTGCTGTTGAAATTCTCAGCCATTAATGCAAATTCTTTCTAATCTGTGAGCCAAATGGCTGCCTACATCAGATGGATTACTTCTTCCCAACAGCACACAAAGGGTTGGGTGGCTGGCTACAAGTGAATTTTCATCCCTGTCATCTCTTGGGTATTTTAATAAGCTGTTACCAATAAGGTTAATCACGAAGATGCCATGCTGCTGTTTCCTCACTCTCCTGTGAAGCTGCCTTGTTGGTAACTTGTGGAGTTACAGTTTTCTCTTTGGCTGAAGTACAAGTTAAGGTTTCAAAAATCTTTCCTCTGTAGCAGCTGCACAATGATGTGTTTTATCCATGCCTGGTACTACCACTGAGTGTGCATGTGTGTGAACTTGTGCCACACCTTGACAGTGTCCCACCCTGGAGTGCTGAAACCACTGCAGCACTTTTCCTTACTCTCCATTTCCTGTTATTGAGGAGCTAGAGAATGGCTGTAATTCTCCCCCTTCTGTGAAAGTGCTATTTGCAGATTCTGTTTCTTCTGATGTTGGAAAGCGTTGGGAGACTCCCTGCACATTTTTATGACCCGAGTAGTGAGCCAGCTGATTCCATAGGCCACAGCCTGAGGATGATTTATGGGACCTGAGGAGCTGGTTCTGTGCCTTCTACAAGACACATGCACCAGAGCTAGGGCATTTTTTCTTCCCATGGAATAAACATTTGACTGAATACCTATCCATGCGCCCCTCACTGCTTCTGCCATGCTAATATATATATATTTTTTTTTAAGAAGTGCAGCATTTCTTTGGTTGGCTCACCCTGTCACCACAATATGCTTTGAACACTTTTCATGCTCGGCAGCTTTGTGATCTGATTTCTGCTCAACAAGAAACTGAAACAAGTTCTAGAGGGAGCATTGAGGCTGCTGGCAGTTGGTCTCAGAATGAGTTTCTCATGCCCCTAAATCTTGGAGAACTTAAATCTTTGAAAGCAAGGGGAGTTCCGGGCAGGCTTACGCTGCACCAGGGTTCTTGGCTGTCGTGGGACACGCTCAAATGGCACATTCAGAAAAACAGATTTGGGGTAGGTGTTTCTAGGCTGTTTTCTCCCTGGCCTGTCAACATACTGCAAGAGAAAACTGAAACTGATTACATCTGTGTAGGTTTGTTGTTTTGCTGTTTGTTTTTTCAAAAAGTAAAGAAATGCAAATAAAAATAGAATGATGGCAAAATGGGCAAATTTAGTGAAAGTATACTTGGGGCATGTTCTGCTTCAAAGTGTTTTGTTTTTAAATACTATTTCCATTTGCTATTTTTAACTTCACAGGAGACCTTGGCGAAGAACAGAGAGTGTGTTCTACTGCACCATCACATGCTATCAGCTTTTCACTGCATTTTTCAGCTGAAAACCTGGGACAGCAACACCACCCCAGCCCCTTGCCCCCTTCTGGGCAATTGCACGGGCCCAGCAGCATGGAAGATGGTGCTGCCTCTCAAACTACTAACCTTCCTTTCTCCCAAAAGGTGCTTTCCCCTAAGCCCAAGAGAGGCTGAGTAGGCCAGACATGAATGACACAATGTGGAAGAGTGTTGTACTTCCTCTAGAGAAGCCTGAAATATTTTTGCAGCTGTAGTGGCTCTCATGGCTGCAGATTCAACATGGACACCTGGACTGAGAGAGCCAACAACCCAAGAAGCGAGAGAAGCTTTTGACATTCACGTTGTCTGGATCCAGCTCCCAGCTTACTAACTGTGTGTTAAAAGAGTGTAGAGGAAAAGCTGTGTGAGATCCTATGAGCGCGGGACGCCTTCTCTCTTTCCCACGGAAAATGCAGGAGTTGTGGGTGCAGCAAACAGCCCCTAAAAGGAGCGGCAGGAGCTGGAGGGAGCGGGTGTCCCCTCTTGGGAGCACATGACTTTGTTTTGCCTTCTCCAACCTGCCACAAACAATGATGGTAAAAAGTTATCTCGTCAAATGACTCGCTGAAAATTCCTGTAATGCCGAGTATCTTTGCACTGGGTTTACGCTTTAATCTCTTTATACTTTTAAGACGCTTATTTAGTTTCCAGAGCAGCGCGGGGAGGACCGCTAAGCGCGCTACTGGTAATCACTTTTGGGTGGGATTTGTCTAATTTACTTACGGAATGAGTTTGTTTCGGTTTGTATCTATCTCGAGCTCGAATGCGCGGCTTTCGAACGGGGCAGCGGCAGAGCGGTGCCGGTGCCGGTGCCGGGGGAGCGCGGCCCCGCCGGGACGGGGGCGCTGCCGCGGGCGAGCGGGCGGGCAGCGCTTAATGGCCGCTTCCCTTTGAGAGCCCGACCCGCTCGGGACAAAGTCCACCCCAAACCGCGGTCTCGGGCGATCCGGGCCGCGCCCCGCCCCGCCCCGGTGGCCGGGGTGAGAGAGGCGGGCGGGGTTGCGGTGCCCGCCGTCCGTCCGGGGGCAGAGGCCGGGGCCGGGGCGGGCGCCGGGGGGGCCGGGCAACCTCCCGGGACGCCTCTCGGTTTCGCTTCGCCGCCGCGGTTGGGAAGTTTGAAGAGCGGCAGTGACACAGTGACACCTCACACACAACACACCCCCCGGGCTTCACCGGGAGTTTCCCGGGACGGGACGGGACGCGCCGGGGCGGCGGGGCGGGCGCGGCGCTGACCCCGAGGTGCGGAGCGGTGCGGGCGGTGCGGAGCGGCGCCCCTCGGCCCGGTCAGTGCGGCGGGGCGGAGCGGAGCGGCGGGGAGCGCACGGAAGCCGCCGTGCCCCGCCGTGCCCCGCGGCAGCGCTCCCTGGGCCGGCGGGCGGCCGGAGCCCCGGCGGGGCGCTGGCGGGCTGCGCGCAGGCAGGTTAGTGACCCCCGCCCTTCCCCCGCCCGGGGCGGGGGGGGGGGTTTTCCTATTTTTTTTTTTTCCTCCCCTTTTTTTTTTTTTTTTTTCTCTCTCCCTTTTTCCCCCCTTCTCTCCTCGTTGCATAAATTATGCCGGGCGGGGCGGTGACGTCGCGGGGGCGGGGCGCGCGCGGCGCTCGCCCCCGGGGAGGGGGCGGTGTCGGGGGCGCGCCTTGTGGCGGCGGAGGGAGGGAGGAAGGAGGGAAGGAGAGAGGGAGGGAGGCGGCGGGGGCGGGCGGGCGCAGGGGGCGGCAGCCGCCTGGCTGGCTGGTGTCGCGCTCGGCTCGGCTCCGGCGGGCGCGCTCGCTCGCTCGGGAACTATCGGATTAAACTTGAATCGAGTGAAATTACACAAAGGAGCGAAGCGGAGCCGGCGGAGACCCCGAAACTACCCGAGACCCGCGCTGACCCTTCCTCTCCCTCCCCTCCCTTCCACCCCTCCTTCGCCTGCCCGCCCCGGTCAGGGATCCCCCTCCTCCCCTCTTAGCCCAGCCCCGGTGCGAGCGAGCAACTCCGTGCGTGTGTGTTGTGTGCGTGTGTGTTGTGTGCGAGACCCGCACCCCGCCTCGCCCCCCCCGGCCGACGGCACCAACTCCGGAGCGTGTCCCCTCCTCCTCCCCGGCCCTTCGGCGGAGGGCAGCGAGGGAGCGAGCGGGGGACACCGGTCCCCGACGGCCACGCACCGGCCCGGTGAGTGACCCCGCACCTCGCTGGAGGGAGGGAGGGAGGCAGGGCAGGCGCCGGCCATGGAGCAGGGGACCCGCGGCAGGTCTCTGTCCCCGGTCGAGCGCAGCGGAGCGGGGGTGCTCGCTGCCGGCGGCGGTCCGGGGGGGTGGGGGATGCTGAGCCCTGCCGCGGCTCCGGGCTAGGCGGGGCGGGGGGGTGTGTGTGTTGAGGGGGGTGTCTCAGCGGGGCACTTCCCCGGGTGTAAATGGCTTTTTGTTGTGCTGCGGCCGGCCGGCCGGCCGCCTGCCTCGCCTCGGGGGAGGGGAGGGCACCGGGGAGCCGGAGCGCCCGCGCCCCTTCCCTTTCCCTTCTTCTCCCCCCTGCGCTCCTCTCCGCAAGTTTGGAGGGTGACTAAAAATCCGGGAAAAGTTGAGCGAAACTGCGCGGCGGGGGCGGCGGGGCCCAGCGCCGGCCGGGATGGCCGCGGGAGCGCTTCCCCCGCTGACCACGCTGACGGCTCCCGGCGGCCGCGGCGGCACAACAAGCGCTAACAAAGTGAGGGCGCTTCCCTGCCGCGCACGGCCCGGCCCGGCTCGGCCCGACCCGGCACCGCCCCGCGCCCCGCTCCGCGCCCCGCTCCGCGCCCGCACATGGGTCGCCGGGGCCGGGGCCGGGCCGCAGCGGGGGCACCCCCAGCGGAGGCCGGGCGGTGGGTGGCGGCGGGCGGCAGGAAGGCGGGCGGGGAGGGAGGGGAAGGAGGAGGGAGGCGGGAGCACGAGGTGCCGCTCCGGCCGCCGGTGCGCGCGGCGGGGGGATCGTCCTGCCCCGGCGGCACCGGGAGGGGGCAGGGGGCGGCCGGCGCTCCCCGGCGGCCGGAGAAGAAAGGGGAGCGGGGGAAAGAGGGAGGGGACGGGAAGGGAAGGGGCAACGCTAGCCGAGGCAGCCGGAGCGGTGCCGGCGGACGCCGAATAATAGGGGCTTCACCCCGCCGGGTACCTTCGCTCCGCCGGCGCGGAGCCGGGGCGGGCGGGAGGCGCTGCTGCCGCCGCCGCGCACATGGGGTCGGGGCCGGGGCGCTCCCCTCGTCGCGCTCCCCCCCACCCCGTTCCGGGCCATTTTGAGGGTGAGCGGAAAAAGGTGGTTTGAGGCCAAAGCGGTCAGGGCGCGGAGCGAGGGGGGGGCCCGGCCGCGCTCGGTCCGCGGGGCGCGGTGGGAAGCGGAGCGCGGCCGGCGGCGGGCGCTGCGTGCGGGGCGGCGGGGAGCGGGCAGCGCCTGTGCGTGTGCGCGGGTGTGAGAGAGAGAGAGAGCGGTGGCGGGGGGAGGGGGGCAGGGTTGTTAGTGAGTCTCAGGGAGAAGGCGCTGCAGGCAATGAGCAGCCATCATTACGTTGCCTTCATTTATCCCGGTAGCGCTAAATCAGGGGACGCGCTCCCACGCCGGGGGAGCCCCTCCGGGCGCGCCCCGCGCTGCCGGGCCGGTCTCCGCGGGTGGGTGTCGGGGGGGCGGGTCGGGGTGCTGGGAAAGGGGGTGGCCGTGGGGCACGGGCTGGAAATGGAGCCGGTTTCCCCGGCTCCCCCCGACAGCCCGCTCACGCCCGGGTTTAAAGTAGTTGTTTTTTAAACAGACAATGGACAAAAGGAAAGTAGCGATGGATGCCCGGGAGCTCCCTGTCCGCTGCGGGGCCGCGCGGCGCCGCGCAACTCTCCCGCACTTACCCACTTTCTGCCTTTGTTTTCGTTTGGGAAGGGGCCGAGCGTGCCTCCCCACTACAGAAAAGGGCATTTTTTTCTTTTGCGAGAACCCTTTTTTTTTTTCCCTTAATTTTTTTTTTTTTTTTTTTTTAAATTTCTCGTACCACTTGGGCTTCCGCGGATGTTTGGTTTGGGGAATATCAGAATAACCTCCGTGCGATAAGTTTGTTTCTGTGTCGATGTTCGTCTCGATTTTTACTCTCATCAAAGCAGATCGCGGGCAGTGTTTATCCTGGAAGATGGCTTTCGGGAAAATGTGTTAGCCTTTTTTTTTTTTTTTCCCTTTTCTTTTTTTTTTTTTTTTTTTTTTTTTTCTTTTCTTGTGTTATACGGGACTAGCGGAGGTACAAACAAGCAAGTTGAACAAAAAATGTTTCTGTTCATTTCCTCACAGATCATCCATTCTAACGACGGCAAAAAAATCTTAATGACTATGACCTTAGCAGCATGGGTAGCTGATTTTTCCCAATTATAAATCCCGTTAGTTTGCGGTAATGTGTGAGTATCAATATATAATTCATATTAAAAAGCATGATCCGTAATTATTATTTTTTTTTTTTATAAAAGTTGAAATCCATCATTTTCCAATGAGAGTGCTGCATCTGTCGCTTGGAGTGTTTTTGTCTCGCTGTTGCACAACAGAGGCTCTCCAGTCTTTAACCTAAAATGGCAGCTTTAATTTGACTGGGGCCCATTCATTGACAATGATAATAAAAAGGCTGAAAGCTAAATGTAGCTGGATGCTAGGGGCACGTATGCACAACACTTTCCTCTCCATTGCTGGGTGCTGCTAAGAGAGGAACTTCCAAGCTCTCCAAGTTTCCACTGTGAAAGTTTACAACACTTTTTTTTTTTTTTTTTCTTATTAACAAAATAAAAATAATAATTAAAAAAAAATCACGTTGCTCAGCATAGACCATATTTTAAATGTCTGGGTTGCTTATAAACTTAACAGTGAGGTGAAGAGAGAGCTCCTCTGAAGAGGTTTGCATTTACCAGCAGCAGAAAAATTCTAGTGATAAGTTCTAAAATAAGATGCAGTCTGGGGAAAAATTAACTGTTTCTTTCTGAGGTTTGTAACAGGTGATCAGAACAATTACATTCTGTGTATTTTCCTATCTCCAGCTACTAAAATTGGGGAGTATTGCTTGTTTCCTCTTGTTTGGAGTTGTGAATGTGCTCAGGGTTTTGCAGAGATCCATTTGATAGTGTACTATTTTCCTCTAGGTTAAAACCACAACTGCTTGGAAAAAGTAATTATTTTTGCTCTTAGACGTAATGTGAAGTTTGAAACAGTTTTACAAAACAAAATTTCTCCTACTGAAGTATTGGTGAATGCCACAGATTCACACATCTTGTCCTATTTTTCTGTTAACCTGAACTGCTTATTTTCAGTCTCTTTTGAGCTGTTTTTAGTAAGAAATTTAGAAATATCATTATTAAAGCCATTGTACAGGCTCTTAGAAGAGTATTAAATGCTTGTGATTGCAAGTGGAACTGAATTACTGATTCACTGATACTAATTGGATAATCATATTTGACCAAATATCTTACTAAATATTTAACAATGTGATGACATTTCTCTTATTGCTTGTAAATCCTGGTTACGTTATTTAAACAGGGGGAAAAGCCTCATATTTGTAACCCAAAATTATTTTATTGCTCCTCCAGTAACGAAGGAAAGTTTTGATCACAGGCAAGCATCACACAGTCCTTTAAGGAAAATAAAAATTTCTGGGGATTTGGCATTGTAGCAACATCAATAAACACGCGGTTTAGTGGAATACCCTCTATTGCATTCGAAACTCTGTGCAGTGATGGGAGATTTCAGTTGTCACCGGTTCCTTTTGGGTTTGGTTAATGCAGAAACCTGAAAAGATGTGTCAGAGGAGCACCCTAAAGGTTTCCCTGTCCATGTGGAGGGGTCAGTTAACCTGAGTGTAGTTTTTTTCCATCCAACTTATTTGCTGTTTTGAACTGAAAAGCTCCAGCTGAACGTTCCCAGTATTTCCCGTTAATGCTCAGATAGTATTAGGACTTTTATAAGATGCAAAATGAGTTGTTTGTGAGTCCAGGTGGATCATGACTACAGCTGCAGGCAGTGTTCTGAAGAAAGATGTGCTGCTCAGTCTGGGCTTGGCATGGGTGGGTGGGTGCTGTGGTCAGTGGCTGTCCTGCCCCACACACAGGGAGGCTCCGTGCCAGGTCTGTGCCCCACGGACAGGGGCTCTGCGGGCACGAGAGCCTGCAGCCTGAGGATACAACAGAACCTAAACAAAGACAACCTGGACACGATTTTCTGTAAAGCTGGAAAGGCCTGAGTAATAGGGGCTTCTCAGGTTTTCCCAGAGCTGCTGAAGTGTGGCAGTGAGGCTGCAGGCATCCTATAGCAGCTTTCTGTTTGGGGTTTGGTTTTGTTCCTAGCGTATGGTGTGATAGGTAGAGGTTGCTAAGGTGGGAGAAGATGGAAAAAAGTAACCAGAAAGAAAGAGGGTGGAAATAAACGCAGGTGTCTCCTTGAATCCTGTGCCTTGCCTCTGTCCTTTTTTTCACATTAATTTTCAGATGGAAAGCCTTTAGAATGTGCTGGTTGGTATTTGCTCTTGTGAATCTGGTGTTATTCAAAGAAATCTGTGTGGCTAGCAAGGGTACAGGCAACTGTGTGACAAATGGTGTGTGTGTCTGAAGGTCTTCCTTTCCCCAGTTCCCTTAAATCCTCACTTCCAAACCCTTGTGAATTTGTCCGCTGTGAACAAATCACTAACTGCTCAGATTTATGGGCTGGTTAACTGATGCCCATAAGTATTATGGGTGATACTTTTATGTTACTTTAATGTTCCCTGTATACAAGAGAAAACTGCAAATTTTAGTAAATAATTAAACTGTCTCTCTGACAAATGAGCCTTTTGTGTGTAGGTGAGGCTTTAGCCTTCACTTTTCCAACAGAAAAGTTACTGTATTAATTTAGCTTCACCATTTAGCTATCAATTTAGCTATTAAGACAGACATTAACTCCATCGTTTCTCATCATTTATATTTCCATGAACAGCTTGTTAGCACAAATACAAACTACTGGATTTTAATGGAAGAAAGTCTTAAATACTGTCTATATTGTAGCAGTAATAAAAAGGCAACTCCAATTATTATTTAATTTTTAAAACTCGTTCAGAAGAAGTAGCGAGGTACAATATGCAGAAACATCCTGTGTTTTTATGAGGGTTCTGATGAGATACTGCAACGTGATGGAAGTTTTCCTCCTGATTTCTTTCCACCTGCACAATCTGACTAACTTTCAGTGTTTCGCATCTTAGCCAAGATCAGCAGTCATGGAAATACCAGGTTGTAGTTGTGCACTGAAAATCTTTCTTGGAAAATGAGGTTGGAAGGCATGATGCAAAAAATAAAAAGGAGGTTATGACCTAAAGGACACATTCCAAGAGCCCAAATATGACAACAAAGCTCTTAAGGGTATTCTTAAGTATATACAAGCTGATTAGCTCTCAGCTTCCAACATTGTGACTTTTCTGAGATGTGAACATGCACCTAGAAGAAGCCAAACCAAAACCAAAAATCTTTGTGCTGCTGCTTGGGTTCTTCTCTGAATGCTGCTCAGTAGCAGTTTCTAAACACACTGGTTGTTTTGCTGCCCCTATGCTAAGTGCATTCTCCTTTAAAAAAGAAGAAAGAAAAGAGGGATACAGCTTAATTTAAGCATTTTCTTTTAAAAGTTGGAATTCAGTGGAAGAGTGCTAGTTACCACCCAAGCTACTGTTTTAGTAGGACATTGTAACACATGACTTTGAAAGCTTATTGGCATATGGGAACTAACCAGAAGCCCTTGCTGGCATGATGTAGGGCTTGCTTTGCTCTGTAGTGACCTATATAGCTATTTTGGGTGTGGTTTTGCTTGGCTTTCATGGGAGCTGAGTCCAACCTTGCTCTGACATAGACAATTGCTGTGATGAGAGGGCCTTGAGGGGAATGGTGGGGAATAAATAACTTTGAGAATCAATTGTCTGGAAAAAGTCATTGCAGCCAAAATGTCTGCCCTCTTGCTAATGGTTCTGAGGGGAAAATAAAATTCCACATATATGGTCCTGATCCTAGAGGTTATTCTGTTCAGGTTTCATTTAAATATGAGCTTGTGCTTGGGGAGAGCAATGCAGCAAGTTACTTGCCTGGGAGTAGCTGGCATGTGGCAAATCCAGTGCTGGATAGTTTTGGAAGCACTTTATTTTAATGTCCATGAGCCACTTTTTAAACTGTTCAGCTGAGCTTTTTGCTTACTGCTTGAACTTCAACAGGTAGTTGGCTTTAACATTTCTTGGTGATTTTGAAAGAAATTGACCTCCCCGCAGTTTATTTTTATCTCTATCTACAAAGGAAGTGTCACTTAAAACATTTTGTGGAGGTGTGCATCAGATGTACAAAGTATGATTCCTTCTGTGCAGCAGAGGCAGACCTGCTCTGAAAACAAAACTTTTTATTTCTCCTTCCTGCCCATTCTACTCCCCTCCCCCCAGCTTTCCCATAGGTTTTGTTCCTCTTCACGTTGTGCCTTTCCTGTTGAGTTTTTAATCTTTTTTCCAATTCAGACTGCTTTCTGTTTGCTGAGTGGAGTTCTGTTTTCTTGTCAGCCCTAGATGATTAGGATATGTGGCAAAATAAATGTATGTTTCAACTCCTCATAATGCTGCTTTCCACCCAAACTGGAGGATGCCTAAGTTGGTGTGGGGAGGGCTGGCTGGCTGCACCAAAGCTTGATGAAGTCTCATGTTAGTCCCTGGATGCTTTTATGGCAAGGGGATGGGCAGCAGCAGCCAGCCTAGAGCAGGGGGCTTCCCAAAGGTTCTTTGTGACCCTTTGAAGAGGGAAATTCTCTTGTTTCAAGTTTTGTTTTCATGAAAGGGACATTCCCCCATCTTTTAATAGTGGATAGATGGAGCTGTAGTGGTTTCTCTTGTTCTGTGCACTGAGTAGTTGTGAGTGGGGAGGGTCGAGTTCCATGACAATTTTGAAATGGACATAGCCATTGTGGGCTGTCCCTTACCAAACAGAGAAATTTAGGGGGTGGGGAGTAGCTCCTGAGGGGATTGCAAGAAATAGGGGAGCTTTGGAGACCAGGAAGTGTGTGACCAGTGGTAAAGCAGATCAGAACATGGAGTAAGGCCAAGGAAGACTTTAATAAAGGCACTTTTGTTCCTCGATCTTAAAATAGGAAGCCTATGGATTTATTTACAGGGTAAACAGGATTTGTTAAGTGGGTAGTCACTACATGTGAAGGAATGCTGGTCGTTCTTTGGGAGAGAATTCAGGTGAAGACTACAGCTGAGCTGAAAGCTGGAATTTTAGAAGTTTAGACATGAGTAATAGGACAAAACACGGAGAAAGTCTTCATCATAGAAAGCATTGAGGTAGGTAGTGCTGTTCTGGGAGAAATGTGCTTACATAATAGAAACTGAGAAACTCTGTTCAAACCTTTGGTATTAACTTGGATGAGCTAGTAAGTGGAAAGTCTGAGTTGATGACAAGTTATGAGAAAATATTCTTTGCTTCAAAGAGGATCCATCAATGTAGCTGTTGAGATTGAAATCCAAAGCTGAAATGCTACTTGGTAAAGTGTCTTGCAGGAAAGTGCATGTCAGTCTGTACTGTAGAGAACAGCAGTTTAGTATTTCTTCAAGTTGAAGATTAACAGCCAGAAAGGCAATACAACTGACATGGTTTGTAATGCTCGATAGAAGGAGGATGGAGGGAAGGAGAGTAATGATGAGGCTAACAGATGTTCAAAAATCAGTCTGATAAGGCTGAGATAAAAGTGCATGAAGGCAAGAGACTGGTAAATTTCAAGGATGCATCTTAATTAGTTCAAGGTGTAACAAAACCTTACCTGTTCCTGGACAGGAGAGCCTATATGAAGCCCAGGAATCAGAATTCCAAGTATCCTGCTGCTTGAAGTTCTGTATTTGAATGTGTATTGTTTTCTCATGTGGGATAAAAAATACTGAAACAACCACAACTGCAGTTACTGTCTTGAAATGAGATCTGAGATTATGATTTTATTATTTCATCTCAGCTGTCTGGTGCGTATCTAGGCAAGTCCTGTGGATTTTTGAGAATGTACTCTGGTTTGTGTTACTTCTGGACTGAAGTAACTGCTTGTTGGATTTGGTGGTTTATTGCAAGGCAAAAAGCAGACAGCTCATCATCTCCAGTTCTTGGTTTGAGAGGTACCAGGATTATGTTGCTAGTTCCTGGAAAGATCAGGCAGCTTCACAGGGTGGTATAGTTGTGTCAGGGTGACTTAAAGGAAGGCCCTCTGACGTTGTAGCCAGTGCCTATATGAGTTCAGAGACTCCTTTAAACTCTGATGAGGGAACTCTCACTGACAGTATAATTCTTGCCTTGAGTTGTTTTAACCATGAAGAATTAGACTGGGAGTTTATAGTGAGCAATTTAATATCTCTCTTGATTTAGGAAGGAATCATTCAGAAAGTCAGTTAAATAGGGGTTTCTGGACTGCCTCAGGATGTTGGTCTGGGAGAGAGCTGCTAAGTAATTCAGTTTATTTATCAGTACCACGGTGAGGTGTCTGCTGTGCTTTGCATTCACTCAGCTCTGTAAGTGGGGTGCAGCCTCACTCATCTTTACTTTATTAATCATTCTTTCATTGGGGGGGAAGTGAATAAGCAAGCTTCAGCTTCACTTCCCCCTTATTTCTGTATTGATCTCTATAAAGGTGCATTGTCATTTTCTGTTCTTTTTTTTTTTTTTTTTTTTTGTACAGAAGTAAGTGAAATGTGCTTCTTGAATTCTGTGGTAATCTTTACAGAGGTTAGTGAAAAAAATTTGCCTGTTCCTGCATTTCTGCTTACTACAGTTGTGCAGTATTCCCCAGCCCATGCTGTCTTCACTCACAGAAGTGACTCTTAGCATACTTTTATAGTTCAAACAGGATTTGAACCTTGTGGCCGCCATGCTGAAGGAAGGGGTTGTTTCATAGAAATGACACACGGCTGTTGGAAGAATCAGCTTGTTACAGGCAGCACTAGAAAAGAAATGTGTCTTACAGCTTGGGCCTGAGAATCTTTGTTGTACATATTAGTCTTAGAAGTTGAACATATTAGATGTTGCACTGAAACTACTAAAAAAAGAAAAAAGAAAAATGGAAGGAGGGTGTTTGTGTGGCTTTTCAGTTACTTTGGCTGGAGTTAGAGAAATGCTGTGGTTAAGGTGACTGAATTCTTGAATGGTGAGTTCTCAGGGAAGTGAGTTAAGGCCTCACACGCCCCTGTTACCCCCTGCCCAAACCATGACTACTTAATTTTGTGAGGTTAAAATATAAAACCTTGGCTACAGATAAAGATGGGCGGTGAAAGCAATTGCTTCCATAGCTCTTCTCATAAGAAATTTCCCTGAGATTGTGATTTAAAAGATTAATCTCCTTGATCTCTTTCTCTTCTTCCCCTTTCTCTGTCTCCTCTCTCAAAGGAAGCCAGGACAGTTACCTTTCTGCCTGCCTCTCTGGAGGGACAGCCTTTGGCTTGTCACTGGTTCACATGTGACTTCCTTGAGATTGTCGCATGACCAGTGGCACAACTGGACTGGGCAGAACAGGGCTGGTTGGGCAATGAAGATTTTTGGCTGTCTGAGGAACTGGACTAGGAGGGGTTCTTAGAGCTGGATATTAGTGTCAGCTGGGATGCAGGCTGTGTGCCTGAATTTATCCCCTGGTGGGGCTTTTGGGATGTGCTGCTGTCTTCCTTTGTGTGCCAGCATGTCACTTGGAGTCTCCTGGTGTGTTCTGTGGCTGCCCAACATTAAGACTTTTGGTGGGAAGCTGGTAGGGTCAGGAAGGCTAAAAATCCCATACCTAATTTGACAAGGTGTGACAATGGTGCAGTTTTGGGGCAGGGTGCTTTTTCTCTTCAGCATATACTGGAAGCTGTTTCTGTGTTGAGGGGCCTCCAGGTGGGCAATGAATGTTGAGTAGCCAGATCGATTCAATGTGGCTGTGGGAGTGATACATTTGATACACCTTGACTTCTCTCTTCTGGAGTGAAACAGTGCATCCACAGCAGGCAGTCCATCACACAGGGAGGCAGATGGATCCATGGACAGAAATCACTGGGCAGAAAACCTGGGGACTAGGCAGCTGTAGCACCTGCTTCCACTCTGTTGGCTTGACTGCCTCCTTCCCTCAAGGTACTTTCTCGTAGGCACAGAAGATATCCTCTGGTAGGTTTATTTTGGTGACAAAAGTTCTTGCACTTTTCTGCTTATCCAAAATACTTGTTTCTCCATCATAATGCTTGCTGAGATTGGTGGATGTTCCAGGATTGTTTGGATTTTTGTTTTTTTGTTTGTTTGTTTTTTAAATTAAGACAACCTCCCCAAAAACTAGAGTGAAATCTGCCAAACTTTCTTTACCCTCTTCCTCCTTATCTTGATATTATGTTTGTAAGAACTTTTTTCTTCTGCTAGAGTATTATACTTAAATCTGTGTAAGAGTGCTTTTTGGGTTTTTTTTGGTTTTTTTTTTCTTGTATGATAAGATTTTTGTAGCTCTGAAGATAGCTGAAAGCTGTTAAATGTTGTCTTGTGGTCCATCTAATCATTTGTAAGTCAGGGTATGGTTTGAGAAATGCAGTGAGCTAATTTAACCGGACATTGTTCTGAAAGGAGAAGTTTCCTCTCTGCCTTTGTCCCCCTGCACCCTTCCTCACAACCACATGGCTCTGCTACTTTTTTTTTTTCGGCAGCAGTGCTTGTCAGGTCCTTCTGTGAGCCACTTTAGTTCACCAAAATGGCAGAAAAATAACTCTGTAAAATGGAGAGCATTTTGCTGTTGTAATGAATCAAACTGGCTCATAAAAGGATCTGATGAACACCAGAGCTGGTACTAAGGACGAGGGGGGCCGCTGGCTTGGAGAGCAGCAAGCCCTTTTCATCTTTTCATTTTGGTGGCAGTGAGCAAGTGGATTGGATCAGTTGCCTGGGAACCTTCATGGGAGAAAGAGAAATAGAGTAATCATCTGTGAAGCAAAGGACATGAAAAGAAAAATGTGCTGGCCTGAGTTAAAATGGATATTAAAATTTGTTTATTCCATTGGTGCTATGGATTGCATGCTATAAACAATTTGTTAGAATTAATAATCCACTGCCCAGAAATCAGTTTTCCTCTTCAGGTAGGAAAACAAAAGCCTAAAAGATTTACTAATGCATAAATAACTTGTTTGCTCTTTTAGATGTGAAGTATTTAATCTCTGAAACAATTTATTCACAAGAAAGAGTGGGGGAGGAGGTTGTTGTTTTGGGTTAGTGGGTTTTGGAGGTTTTTGGGTTTTTTTTTTTTCAAGTTTGAAATCTTCCATTAGGCTCGTCAGCTTTGAGTCAATTCGTCTGTCTCAAATTTTATCAAGTCAGTATTGTTTCAGTGTCATCAAGTTTCATCAATCAGTAATTCAGTGGATTCCGTTATTCAGAGTATTCCCAACTATTTACATTTTCCTGCTGGTTTGAGATGGAGTGAGTGCTTGGTCCTAGTAGGTGGCTGAGGCTGTTACTTCCTATCATAGTCTTAAGCTTTCTGATAGTGAAATGAATGAACTCCTGAAATTGGTGAAAAAAAAAGTACATTGCAAGTCAAATAACATGCTGCTTGTTACTTCTGTAATACTGTGCTCTAGCTGCTCTCCAGAGAGAGAAATGGGCAGTTTAGACTGTGTAGCTTAGCAGAGGAATGAACACCTTTTACAAAAAGTCAGGGCTTCTGACTGCAGCTTCTGCTCAATCCACCTGTCAGCTTGAGGTGACTGTTTCAGCATAGCAGCAATGTGGCATTAGAAGCTGCTTGCTTTCTGAAAAGCCATGGCTTTTTTGTCAGCTTTCTTGTGTATATTGCCTGCAGTGTCACAGAAAGGAACTTCTTGGCAGGTGGAAGAGTAGAAACTCATGCTTTCCTTCCTGTTTTGCTCAAGATTTGGGCAATTGCATGTATGTAAATAGACAGTAATTTTTTGCCATAGTAACAAAAACCCCAAACCTTCATGTAGTGCACCTTACAGATTGCTTTCCTTGGGTTTTACATCTAAAAAATTCCTTTTCAGGATCTACAGAGCATGGCAGGAGGTGCAGGAGAGGGGATTTACAAATTCTATCTTATGGGCATTGTAAGATGGATTTGGTGCAAACTGTGAGGAGTGGTGGCCCTGACTAGCATTGTGTGTGTTCAGAGTGAATACTGTAGTTACTAAAAGCAGCTTGTTTACATTAGGAATTGTATGTGCTTGCTCTAATGGGCTTTAGGAAGCCCAAAGCACAGCTGTAAAACATCTGTCTGTGGGACCAGATCTTGTCTGTCTGATGAGTAGTTGTCTTTCATTTCATGTTCAGATTTAGACAAGAAATAAAACCTTTTCTTTTTTTATAGAAAAGTTCTTCAGCCATCCTTCTTGAAGACTGGTTTGTACTTGAAAGGCTATCATGCTGTTGTCTTGAACACAGAACTTAAAATAGTGACTCAGTATTAACTTAACTCCACTTCCTCTTTAATCCGATCATCTTGTTGCTATATGACCTTACAACACCTTAATTTAAAGGCTGCTTATTCCAGTGGATTACATTTGGAGGTGTCTGGTGTGGTAAGCATTGCTACAGGAAGGGCTTAAAAGCAACTTAAGTGTTGCCTCAAAAAAACCCAAAAAACCTCAAGTGTGTTGGAATAGGAGCAGTGAGGGTATTTTTCCACTTTGGGATGCTTACTATTGCTGGTATATGGACAAGGGTTGCTCTGAAAGAGCAGGAGAAATTCAGAGCATATAGTTCTGCTATACCATAAGAAAAAGTACATTCACTTCCAGTGAGTGAATTTGACACTTCTTCGCTTAATTACACATAGAAGTGTTAGAAGGCAAAATATCTCTTTAGCTCATGTATTTCTGAGCACTTGGATGGTTTTTCTTCTTTTGAAGGCTAGTGACCTGAGCAGGTGGTTGGAAGCCAGGACCTGAAGTGCTACTCCAAACTGGTGTGCCAGGTTCATAGTGATGTGCTTTGTGTCTGCCATACTGGGATGTAGAATAGTTGCTGATTACCAATCAGCACTCACTAGAGGATCTTGGTTCTTTACCAAGTGTTAATTCTGCCTTGCTACTGCTCTTGTGAAGTAGATAAATGCTGTCCTTAAAAGGAGAGTTGGTCTGACATTCAGCACTTAAAAAAAAATTAAAATCTGTCTTAAGTGTTTAGAGTCTGTGTCTGAACAGCCTGCTGTTTTTCAGGATTTGTCTTCTTCCTTTAAATATTTTTCTTAGGAGTAAATTCTAAACAATTGTATTTTGTGTATGGAGTTTAGGGACCTTAAGCTTCCTCCTTGTCCTGTAGAGTTTCTTAAACTCTTCCACATAGTCTGCCACAATATGTTGAGCTTTGGCTTAGCAGTAGGAAGAGTTCAGAGAGTGTATTCTCTATTCTATGCTAGTAGCCATTTTCACTCACATTTTCTGTCAGGTTTTTCTTACATATCAAGTCAGGTATTTAATCTAACTAAACTGAAGCCAAACACATTATCTGTTGGGTGTTATCTGGGGCTTGTGGTGAGTTTTACTGTACCTGTGGAAACTTTGATCATTTAGAGTCCATGAAAATAAACCACTGGCATGTTCTGCTTAGTCTCTGAGAGAGCTCTAGCAGCAGGTCTGTTCTACATTGGGAATATGCTGCTACCTTCAAGCTTGGGCTGTGCTCAACCTTCCATGGATTGGAGAAAGTAGGAGTAGGCTGGAATTTGCAGAGAGGCTGGGTTCTTCTATTGCTTACAAAAGCAATTGCTGTCCCTTCTGTATTTACAGAAGGAAAATTCTGTACCCCCAGTTCAGGAGATGGCATGGTCTCTACTTTATAGGTAATAGAGAGGGTTTGTTTTCAGCAGCTCAGATGTTGCACAATGACTTGTGGATTGGAACCGAGGATTGAATTCAGTCTTCCAGTAATTCCTTTAAGTACTTAACCTAAATATGTTGTAGTTATTTTAAGTACCTTTTTATAACAGTTGTAAAGCTTCAGGCCAGTGCTTTGAGCTGATATTATCTTTTACAGCTGCTGTTTAAACCAGGAAAAGTAAGAAAATTTTAATTTTTTCACCACTTAATGTGGTTTTTAAGTCTTTTTTCTTCAGACATGAAGAGATTGTTTCAATAAAAGTTCAATATTCCCAAAATTTCAGCATATAACACAGCTTTGATTTATTAAAACCATACTTTTTTGAGTTTTAAAAAAATGAACTTTAAACCCACTATAGGTACTGAGTACATCCAGAGATATACTGTATGTGCTATAGTATTAGTATTATCAGTGTTTCTGTTTCTTTTTTTACTCCTTTAGGGGGTTGCAACCAGATCATAAACTCTCTGAATTTTCTGTTGCTGGAATAGGGATAATCTCTTATACAGGATTGGTAGAATTTCTGCAGAGTCTGATGCAGTTTTGGGTGTCCTTGTCTCTCTCATGTTGTGGTCCTCTAAAGTGTTGTAATCTCACTCACATTCTTGAAGTACTGGCAACATGGACTGAAATACAGTATCTTCATGAAAGGAGGGTGAAATGTTATACTGGAAATGGTGTATTATTGAAGCAGCATAGTTGTCCACACCTATTAAAACCATGTTGCGAATATCATCTTTCTTTTTTAGTACCAGAGGTCTGAATCCTATTTCATAGCAACCAAGGTGGAGGCTGTCCAGAAACAGAGCAAGCCCTTTAGCCTCACAGCTCTGCTGCTCAGAATTGTCTTGGAAAAAGTGATAAGTAATGCTTAATGAATTTCTCTTGCATGAATTCACCTAGTCTTCTCTTGGTCTGTGTAAACTCTTGGCTTCCATTGGGATTTTGGCAATGAGTTCTGCAGCTTAAGTACACATTGTATGAAGAACTGCTTCCTTCTATTTGTTTTATTTTGAACCTACCAGCTGCTAGTTTTGTTTGATGTTCTCTAGTTTCCTTGTTAAAAGAGAAGAACAATGGTTCACTGCGTACCTATCCCATGCTGCTCTTGATTTCGTAAACTTTTTTATTTTCTCTCTGCTTGGCCCTTCTTGAGGCTTCTGAAAAGTATTCAAATGTCTCTCACCCCTCTCTGGTCCATCAATAATTTTAATTTTGAAGTGGAGGTGAGAAGAGCAAACATGGTCACTGCAGCAACGTATAAGCACCTCATAGACCGGTGTATCCCATTTCTTGTACAATTGTGTGCTTTTTTTTTCCATCTCTTTTTTTCTTAAATGTGCTTAGTGTTCTGTTTACTCTTCTGACAAATCTTGTTTTCCTAGATTTATTCTAGCTCCCAAATCATGTCAGTAAATGGGCTCAGTAAAATATATGTAGAACAGTCAGAATGTATTTTCTCATGTGTGTGGTAATCTATTTCTTTCCACTGCATCTCATCTGCAGTTTATTACACCTTCAGTGGGTGTGATGAAGGTCTGCTGCTTCCTGCATAGGTGATTCTAATTTTTAGCAAAATGAACTTGTTAATACTATTAGCAAACTCACGTCAAGATTCACCTGTTTCTAGAACTTTTATGTGCATGCTGTCAGTGCAGATCTGGAAAGGGGTTAAATGATGTTTCCTAAATGTTCATTTCCTGGTTTGAACTGGTTACTTTCATCCATGTGAAGATCTTCCCTCCTTTGCTGTTGTAGCTTAGTTCCTCAGGAGCCATTGCTGGAACCATTGCTTTGTTCAGCAGCTGGCATGCATTTTGGACATCCAAGTTAGTTCAGACTTTGGCCACTTATCAATTGCTTCAGTGAAATCTCCTGTACTGGTAAGAGAGGACTTTGCTGTGGGAAAGCATCAGTGTCACTTCTGTATCTTGGTATGTGCCCGTGTTTCTTCTGTCTTCAACTTACTTGTCCTACTGGGACATTAGATTTGCTGGTCTGTAGTTCTGGGCAGGTTGAAGGTATGACCATCTCTTAAAACTGATGCACTCTGGGCAACAAGGCAGTGCTGGAACCTGAGATACCATGTGGCATAGTGGACAGATGGGCTATTTTATCCTTCAGCTCTTCACAATTCTTGGTGAACGCCATCCACTCTTGGTGAATGCATTGGTGTCTTGTTGCTCTTTGCTTTGGTTTGACCAAAAACTGCCTCTGAGGATTTATGTGCCTAAAAAAGATGAAAGATTGCCTTAACTTCTCCAATGACAGAAGATGCAGAAAACTTGTAATTTTTATTTTCTTGGAAGAATTCTTTCATATCTTGATTATCTGTTAGTCCAGTGGATTCTCTAGCAGGTTTCATATACCTGGCATTTGTGAAAGGACTTTTTATGACTTTGCCCCTCTAGGAACATATCTTTGTTTGCAATTTTACATGCTGGTCCTTTGGTCCAATTTATTCCCCTCTCTTTGAGAAACATTCTTACTGATAGCCTCCTCAGCTTGAGGTTTAACTGTGGAGCATTTTTTTCCACGTGTCTCCACATTTTCAGTGTAGTATTTTTTGTCTGTTATCTGTAAACGTTTTGTCTAGCTGCCTGATTTTATTTCTCTTACCAAGCTTCCTCATTTTAATGCTTTTTTCTCTTTGAAAATAAGCACTCCAATGATGAATTTTTGTTGTTTATTCCTGTTTTAGGAATGCTAGGCCTAAATATATTGAATGGATTTCATTATCAGTAGCCATGAATCATGATAAAGTTAAGTCAAATATGACGGGAACAAATCTGAATCATAATGTAATTTAATGGATGTTTATATAGTCCATGTTCTAGTTAAAATGTGGCAATGTTGCCCTGTGTGCTTCAGTGTAACTTCATATAAATAGTTTAATACATACAGTTTAAATGCTTTTATACTGTGATTTCTTCTTGCCAGCAAACTGGTCACCTTACCGAGTTGTACAAGTGGGATGGAAATTTATTTTGAATGCCACTGATTTATTTAGGAGTGAGACAAAGTATGTGACTGTGTTCTTCAGTTATAATTCCCCATCAATTGTAAATTGATACATTTGTTCAAATATGCAGTATAAAACAGTACTACAATCAAGCTGCAGTTATCATGGGAGCCATAACTTCTACTTTTCTTTTTCTTGGCTCTCTGTGTGAAAAACTGTACTGTAGTATATTATTTAATTGTTTAATACTGAGATCTCTCTGTTTTATCATAGTATGTGACATGCTACAGTACCACTCTGTATAAAAACCTTTGGTGCTTGAAGCAGTGGTGGAACAGTAAGAGTTTATTCATGTCTTTGTGTATAAATGTGTGAGCACCATATTTAGAAGAACTTCTGCACAAATAATAACCACTTCATACTGCAGGATTTTTCAGAATTATGTTGCTTTGCCTAGTTGAGAATGACTTGGAAAGACATCAGTCTGTAAATCTGAAGTCACGGGCATCACTGTTATTTCTGTGTTTCATTTGATAACTTATGGTAGGGAAGAGGCTCTCCTGAAAGTTAATCACTCATTAAAAGTAGTCTGTAACATGCACTCGCTCAGTATTTTAGCATAAGCAACTGAAATTTGAGGTATTTTACACTAAAGTAATGGAAAAAAAAATGTTGGCTGTATTAAGAGCATGAAATATTTAAGGACTTATGGTCATGAAAGTAGGCAAACTGGTTTTATAAAGAAGCAGCAGTTACATTTTCAAAATAGATGCTCTGAAGGGTGCCAGGTATGAGTTCATAAGATGAAGAAATAAACAAAATTGTAAAAGAGATCTGACAAAATTAATTTTTTCTTTAATGGGAATGCAAGTGTCATGAAAGGCTTGTGCCTATTTCAGTTGCTCAGGAGTCATGTTCCTGCTTTGCTAAGTTAATATTTAAGCTTTCTCATGAAACCTACTACAGCTTCTAGATAGCTTGCCATATGTACAAAATAAACTCATCAGTTGTTTTGTTTTCCACTTAAAAGTTAAATAGCAATCAATGTCTGTACAGTTAAATTTGTTGAGGGTAACAGGAAAAGGAACTATGCAGAAATACAGGGTTGGTTTTAAGAAAGAACTTAGAGGAATTTTAGGATGTGGTCATTTCTTAGTTCAACTAATGCAAGCAAAGCACCTCAAAGAAGGTGGAGAGGTGGTTTTCTGTTTGCAAACAAAAGGTTGGTAACAGAATTTGAAGTAACAAGAATTGTAACTAATCCAGCCTAGACACAATTAAAAGCAGTGTGTCCTGGCATGGTAAATTCTCTTAGATGGTGTTTAGTGAATGGCTGCTCTTGCCATTCATTTTTGTATCTCTTCCCTAACTAATGCATTTTAAATTTTACCTCCTGAGTAACTTTCATGAAGAATCTAGAATTTCTTTAAAAGCTACATGGTTGTGCAATAGTAGGATGTATCTCTGCAACTGGAAGGTCATAAGCTATCAGTCATTTGGCACTGAGTTTTAAATGGAATAGGTGCTTTTATAGGCTGATTTATTATAATGCATTGCTTATAGACTTGTTGAGAAATGTCACTAGCAAATTTGATGTGAAAAAATGGCATGAGCACAGTTGGGGATTTTGTCGTGGTCTATGAATAGCTGATCAGCAAGCGAGGTGCTGTAATACTGTTGTTTTCTCTCTTAACCTAGTAGCATGAACAAAGCTATGGATTTTAGATTTTTTTGCCCTTTTTTTCTTCTCAAAGGCATATATCACTTGTGTTCCCTTCACCCCCAGCAATAAGGCAATATCTTTTGGGGGCTTTAAAATACCACCTTTCTGATCACCAAATAAATTTTTCAAGTTTGGTGTTGATGCTTTAATGATCTTGTTAGTATTATCTTAATTTTAGTCAAAAGGGTGTATGAGTGGCATAAGATGAAATCATGTGCTTTGTTTTAGAGGACTGAAACTAAATATTCTTTAAGGTCCCATTAAACCCAAACTGTTCTTTGAATCTGTGGTCTGTGAAACAATTATGCCTTAGCAGAATAGAGTCTCAACATAGGGTTTGTTGTAGGATCAAAACTGACTCTTTGACAGAAAGTTGACAGCTTTCCTTTCTATTTCAAAGGCTCAGGTATATATTTGTCCTTCTGGTCTACCCTTATTTTAACTACAGTAGCAAACTCCTGGAAATTTTATGTGGAAAGTTCCTTAAAATATTCATAAAGACAGACAATCCCACCATGGTTCTGATGCCTCCTTTCCACCTTCTCCATATGATTATTGATCTGAATCAGACATTTGCCTATCACTTGGCCACATGTTCTTAGTAATGAGATAGATAAGGATAAGAAGTAAGAATTATATTATCTGTTTCTGTGTAAGCACAGTTTCTGTATGGTAAAGAATGAGGATTTTTCTTTCCTCTAGTCTCCTTTTACCCATGTATGTCTAGAAGAACCAGTAAAACTACCAGTTAAATGTTTTTCACAGAGAAGTAGAAGAATAATCTGGTAATTTATGTATTGGGCACAAAAGAAAAATGATTATCTGAATATTCAGGTAGATTCTAATGTAATACAGAGAAGTTGCACGTTAGAGTAACTTCTGAAAAGCATGTAACTGCAAGGAAAAGAAAAAGGCAACAAACCACTATGGCCAATTTGAGTGGGTAAGCAAGTTGGGGCCTTAAGGTGAAGGGTCTGGATAGTTTCAGAATATGTGGACAGGATTAATGGAGAAGTGTTTAGAATTGGTAACACTGTTGACACCAGTGCTACAAACACTGCATTTTTATAGTCTGGAGTCCCATCCATCATCTAGCCATTTCCAAAAATCAAGAGATGTAAATTCTCTTACTGTATTCTGTCTTGTGATAAATTTGATTAAATCTAGCTATTCTTCTAGTCATGGAACATCATTACCCTTCTAGATTACAAAATTGCTGTATGCTAATTTATGAAATCCATAATATGTTTAAATACGTGCACAACTGGCATTTTCTGTGTTAGAACCTGCAAACTTCATATTAGGTTCTCTTGTGTTTTGTAATTTCTCTTTAAAATGTTGGTGGAATTAGTACTTTGGATCTTCTGTGTAATTAACAGCATTCATAAAAGTGATCTGTGAAGAAAATATCATTGATTGAGGTTTTGTTGGGGTTTGAGATGAACAAAATCTAAAATAATACATGTTGTGAAACTTAGTCCAAGTCAAGGTTTCTTTAACATGAAATATCATTCACTGGAATTGGACTGATTACGTACTGAAGCTTCTGTTTTAAGATACAGGTATTTTCAACAGCAGAAGGTTAAAAATGGTATCTTGAAATATGCTTCTGTTATCTTGAAATATGTCTTGAGTCAGCAGCTAAGTCAAGTTCTGGTTTTGAAACCTGATAGATCCCAGCCTCTGGTATTCCTTCAAATAAAACTGTCTTTTGCTTAAGGATTGGACATTTGGAGTTAGTCATAGATGTGAGCTTTGTGAAGTTGCAAAAGTGAGGCTCGGGTTACAGAGCCAGAAATCACTCTGTTAGAAGTTTAATTTGCTCGTTCAAGAGATTTGGCATAGTGGAGGGTAGAAACCTGTTCTCCAGAACAGCATTCACTTTCCCTAAATCCATGTGTATATTTCATTTTTTCCTGGCTAGATAACTGCCTGCAGCAAAGTGATTATGTGAGGTAAAGATGAAAAATTACAAAAGAGAAATTGTCCTCTTGCACTAATTTTTGTATATTAATTACAGGTTATTCTTCATTTATGACCCTTAAAATCAGTATTTCCTGCTAGAGAACTAATAACTCTTTAGCAGATCAAACCTTTCTCTCTGGTCTGTAATAAATATGGCTTATGTTATAGATATTTGCTGTAAGCTTTAGAATCAGATTTCTCTCAGTCTATACATTTTTAATTATCTTATACTATTTGTTGAATATAATTCTGAGTTGATGATCACTGAATAATTGCACTTGATAGACTGAGTGAATCCACTATATCTAACTTTTGGTAAAAGATCATCTATGTAGTGATGCTGAATGACAAAGACACTTCTAATTTATTTTGCTTCAGGAATAGTATTGCAATTCAGTCATATCACACTTACTATCCCTTTAAAAGAGCTCCTAAATTGTTGGAGAAGCATCCTGTGTGATAGCTCTTGTATTCAATGAGTTCTTGGGTGTTTCTGAAAGATTTATAGTGAAGTCCAAAGCATTTCAAGGCCAAGTATAGCAGTCTTGTCAGATGCAGCTTTACAGCCTAGTGACTTATAATGAGGGTAGAATGTAATTAGAAATTGTCCGTGTCTTTACCGGGTACTGATGAAAACTATGGCTCAAAGGTTAATTCAAATAATAATTAATATTGGTTTCTGTCAGAACAGGGTGGTAATGAAATCTTTGTCGTACAATGACTCTGATTTTTAAGAAGAGGGTGCATAAGAAATAGAGGCTAGAGTTTACCTTTTCTGATTATATTCACTTATCTTACAATCAGCATGATGGCTTGATAAAGCATAATTTGAGAGCAATTTAAACGTACTCAGAAATATTACAACCTACAGCGAAAATCATCTAATGTGTTGTGTCTGTTTATGGAGATAGATTTATGGCTAGATTGCTGAAGTAGATGAATTTACTACAAATGATTCTTAAGAACTGCATATGAATTTTTTGTTGTTGATAATAACTGATCAATACCATGTGTTTGTGGAAAGTCTTCCTATTAAGATTTGCTAGCATGAGAAATGTGGGATGTTACATTGATGTTTGTTTAAATTGGACTAGTTTCAAGGAAAGCGATAGACCAGGTTTTGCTGGCAACCAAAACAAATTCTGTTCAGTTTCTTTTCCCAAGTTGAAACTTTCTATTGGAAAGAAATAAATGCTGTTATCTTTGCTGAAGCTAAACCCATAATTTTTCAGTTGCCAGTAGTCAGTGAGCTAATAGAGCTGTTATTTTGAGAAGCATTTAATGAATACTTTGCTGTCACCTGGTTTACCTGTATCTGGTCTGATCTTGTTCTTAAAATTTGCCTACCAAAAAGCTTCTCCGGAAAGTTACAGTTGTAGCTTGGGTTTATGGGTCACAGAGTTCTGCATTCTGTGCCTTTCTCACACTTTCTATTCTGTCTGCTTGCCTTAAATGTTACTGCATTGCCTCCCACAATTTAAAATTTGCTGTAATTGTAAGGCTGTTTCCTCTATTGCAGAAAAAGGAACTCTAAATGCCTCTAAATTGGATCTGACAAAGATCAGGTATTTTCGTTCTTATGCATGTGAAAGTGATCTCAAGACTGATTTTTTTCACTCATCTGGATAATGCTTTCCATACTAATTGCATCAGTTTTTGGGAAGCAAAGAGAGTCCATAGTCAAGAACAAACTTCTCCGGAGCAGTGGCACCCAGCAGGGCATGAGCTACATGGCAGGGATAGGAGCTGAAAAAGAAGATGTGCATGTGTGTGCTCGAGAAGTGTTTTAAACTGTGGAGATAAGAGATAATGAAGCATTATGTTGGTTTCTTGGAGCTATTCCTGCTGTTCTTTCTTCTATCTTCATACATTTTCTCAAAAGCCAGGATAAGAGAGTTCTGTACTACACTGACTGTGCTATGCTGAAATTTCCACTAGATGAGGTAGAAAAAAACCCCACAAATTTCAATGGTAGCACTGGAGAAAGGCTCACTGTGCAAATTAGATGCTTAAATTTTCTCTCCTTTATTATAAGCAAGTAAAGTGGCTTGGGAACTGAGCTGCACTTAAGAGTTTGAGATGTCTGCAACGTTGAAAACTCTAGTGAATAAACTTGACCAGGATGTAGAAATATTTTATCTAAAATGATCTCCGTGCAAATTTTTGAAAATTATTAAAATAAAAATTTAAGGGGTGGCTGTGAAGCCCTTCTTAGTAAATTCAAATTGCATGGTTTTGCTTAATAATTTAATTCTTTAAGAGAATCATTGTCTGTGGAGTTGATCTGGCATCTGTAGAAGGTCTGCCATAATGGTAGCAGAAAAAAATAATTCTTTCTGAATTTGCAATACTGTGAGATTTACCAAAATGTAAACTCTTAATAAAAAAAGCTTCACTTGTAACAAGACCTAAAGGTGCTGAAATTTTTGCTGGTACTGAAAGGTTCTGAAGCACAAGTGTGAATAGATAGAAATTTAAAGAGAGGTGCTTTGTTGAACATTAGAAAAACATTCATTTCTTTTGCTTCCATATATTCCTCCAAACATTCTGAGCCATGTTAGGTCATTCTCCCAGTTCCTTTCCATGACAGATCTCTGTGCTGATGTGAAGGGATCAGTTGAGACCAGTAGGTGGTTTAACTAGAGGTGCAAGAGCTGGTGTAAATACTCCATCTCCAAATACCAGTGAGACTACATGGGGGGAGGGGGATGGGAAAAGGAGGGTGGTCATTTCAGTTCATCTTTTTTAATAGTGAAAGTGGCAAAGTTCCTGGGGTTAGGTCTGTTTGAAATATGCCCTAGACTGTCCTGTAGATTGCTTTCTCCAACCACTCAAAATTTTTGGGGATGGGAATCTTCCAGAGGATTGTATCTGTGCTGTGGAATTAACAGTTGTCGTGTGAAACTGATGTGAGCCTTAGTTTTACTCTGCCTCCACTAAAATACACTTTTACGGTAGTTTGTGCAGGATCAGCACAGAGGAGTACAAAGAGGGAGCTTTTCAGTACAAAGGCTGCCTGTTTGGCCTGCCCAAACCACCGTGAATGTGTTTAAAGGGGACTTTTATTACCATGGAAACTCTCAGACAGGAAGGAATTTGTCCTGCCATATCTAGAAAATAGTCTGTAATGGTCAGCTCTTGGAACAAAAGTGTTTCGAATAGTGGGATATATTTAAAAATTCTTGGTGGTGAATATGTTTTAAACCCGTCCCGAATATGTAAAATCCAATCTTATGCTAATCAACTTCTAGTATGGGGATTTAGGAAAGACTGCAAACAAGTACAGTGAGCAAGAGAAGTGTAATGAAAAATCTAAGAAAGTTTTACTTCTCTGTCCAGAAGGCTTCTTAGGTGTTGAATGGATGTCAATGAAATATTCTTCCTTTAAGTAGTGTGTTTATCCATCACAGCCATTCATTGAGGGACTGTGTGTGTGCTTGGCTTGAACTGCTGGAGGCTGTCCTCTGAGCACCCATGGATTAATTGCTTTTGGAATGTCTTAAGTAAAACCTGTTACTTGACTCTCTTGACAAATACCCTTAGTATTCACAAATGACCTTTATTTTTGTAAATCACAACGAGATGTAACATTTTTTGTCTAAAAGAAATTCTAATGCCAGATCCCAGAATATTTGCACATCCTTCACTGGAGTTGTACATTGGTATGAAATAAGTCTTAAGTCAGTAGTCTTCTAGTCAGCAGGAGTAGCTAGAAGTAGCTGCAAGGTTTTCCATGCTTTGTGCAGTCTTTGGTGTTGATTTGTATGTTTCATCAGTTGGATGAAAAATATTTTTTCTCATATTTGACCTAATTAGAATATTTTTTTTTCTGCAAGTCACATCAGCAGACACTGTTTTCTCATCTCTCTCTGTACAGCAAATGTCTGGCTTGTTTTACTGTTGTGCTTTTCAGTTTAAGTTGTTGAACCACCTGGCCGTGGCCTGAAGGCAGTTTGAATGCATGGTATAGTAATAAGCTGATCCAATGGGTTGTGATGCTTGAAATCAGCCGTACCACTCTTGCTTCTTCCCTTGTGCTGTCGCTGCTGTTCAGCTACCCCCGTGGTGACGATCTTCCGATGGCAGCTAATGGTTAGATCAGCTTACCTCTGGTGCCAGACTGCACCTGAACATTTTCTTGGTGTGTCTGGGGTAATAGTAGAACAAAAGCATCATGCTTGTGGTTAGGAAGAGAGATAACTAAGGAGGAGACATTGTCATGAAAACTTTCCACTGCCCTGTCAATTTTGCAGTAGCTCACAGCTGCTGAAAATCAATGTTCAAAGTCTAATTCTACGTGGCAGGCCAGGTAAGGAGCAGTTTTATATATGTGTATATATAATGGAGTATTTCTGTGGGCCTTTTACAAGCGTTGGCTGACCTTGTTTGCGTTATCTGGGTTAACGCTGTAATCTCCTGCTCTAATATAGGGACTTCCGTCTTACAAGTTGATCAGTTTAGTTTCTTGTCTCCTGACTTGAACCAAAAGGAGTTTGAAGGTAGTTCCAACCAAAATTGAAGGAGACAAAAAAAGAAGGAAAAACCCCACTTCACTCATCTTGTTTATAATAAACTATCCCTGCTTAATGGCTGGGTTTCCCCCAGCTATTCACAAGGCTTGGTTCCTTTCCCTCATCTGGGAACTGGGGATAGGCTGTTTTCCAAACTGTGTCCGGGGATGTGCATCTTAATCATGGACAGTCATTTGTCTTTCCAAAACTATAGAAATCCCTGTTAGATGTATTTCCCTAACAGTTAACTAAGTTGAGAAAGAAAGGAAATACTGGTGACATCATGTATGACTTAATATGGTTATTAACTGCGCAGGTGTTGTAAAGCTGTGAATCTAAACTGTGGTGGAATAATTGTACCATATGGCAGGGGCTTTTTCTTCCATTCTTATTCTTCCACATTAACCATGGTTTTTTCCTCTATAAAAATGTATCTCTTAGTAATACCTCTTACTTTAAAAAAGAAAAAAAAAAGATCCCTCAAACCTTGGGAGGTTTTGATATCACTGTTCCCTACTCATTTCTCCAGTATGCATGTATAGTTTTGTTCCCTTCATTACTGTTCTAGGTTTCTCCAGCTGGCAGTTCTTCATCTTCTGTGCTTTTCATGAAGAAGTCAAATGCTCAGCTTACACTTTTCCACTATCTCCTGCACCCCTGAGGGGCTCACCCCCAGTGCTTGCAGGCCTGTGTAGCATGGCTCAGTATTGCTCTCCTGATGGGAAGTCTGGGAAGCACTAAATCATCTGGCCACATACTGCTTCCTTCAACTTTCTCCCCGGCAGATCCGTGGGCTGAGTTTGCAGTAGGGCGTGATGGCTGCACGCAGCTTTAAAGCTCGGGAGCAGGATGGGCTTTCTGCCCCCACCCCCTCACCCACACAGACATTTCCCTGCTCTCCAGCTGCTCTGGTTTCCATCTGTTACAGGGCCTTCTGGTGTGACTGTTTCCTCATCTGCTGAGCCGAGTGCAATGTTGAAGGACCAGACACCGCGCTGACCTGGGGAATTAAGGGGTTGTGGTTTTGGAGAAAATGGCTTGCATGCTTGTTTTCCTTTTTTCTCAGAAACCTGGTATGCAACACATGCACATCTAATATTTGGAAAAACTTTGTTAGGTGCATTTTAATTTCTTTGTAGCAATTGTATTTGGTTATCTTAGTTGCATATGTGATTCAGTAGACCTGCCTCACATGGCAGCTGCCCCCTGCCCTGGGAGGGTCACTGTGCTTCTGTCTGCTGGGCTCAGAAATGTCCAGCAATGGTAAATGTTAACTTGCAGCACGCAGACAAAGAAATAGCTGAAACTTTATTTGTGAAGGCAAAAATATGCAAGTAGTGAGAAGTAGCAGGGAGCCAAGGGAGGTGTTAAGAAACTTTGGAGTGGCCATCACTCTCTTGGCCCAGGAGCTGGGGAACTTTACCCTGCGAGGTGTTTTGCTTTTGGCAGGCAGATGCCTGCCGCCCATCCTCAGACTGCTATTTTAGGCTGCTCTTGTCTCTAGCACTCCCATTTTGCAGTCACTTAGATTATGCCTTTCACAGATCGCTGGGCTGTTGCTCTCTCTTGAGTGATACTGGTGAGTTACCAACATCAGCAGAGAGTGGCAATGCAGTCCTGCAACAGAGTATTTCTGTAAAGCAAAACAGATGGACAACACAATGTCCATTTCAAAAGTGAAGAATTGTAGCCACTTCTGACTTGCCAGTATGCAGAAACCCTGCAGAACTTCATTAATTATCCTTGCTAGTTGTCCTGGTGGGTGAGCATAGCTTCCCTTTTTCTGACTACTGCATCATCTTCTTTTCAAAAGTAGTTGTTCTTAGCTTTTAAAATCTGTTTAGACACTGTCAAATTGATTTGGATTTCAAAATTATATGTGTAAATGAGAAATGTACCTAGCACCCACTTTAGTAATTGAACAAAGCTTTTATTTCCAGAACCTGACTACTACTCAGTGTGTGGGAAAAGTGTGCTCTGACAACTTGGGCTGTTTTTTGAGGACTTCTGTGATCTCACTGAAGGGTTTTAATATTAATTCATTGCTAGTGTTATGGTTATGTTTTGATGATAGTCACTTAGGAGATGGGTGTTAGGCAACCAGTTGGAAATTACTGTAAAGTGATTTTTTTTTTAAGTGGTTCAGACATTCAACTTGAAATCCCAAAGCACATTAAAAGTGCTAATTCTCATTCTCCTGAAAGCAATATTTCTATGTATTTCTCAAATTAGCCCCCCTCTGCCCCCACATCCTGGCTAATACAGTATATGTAACTTAACCACTGTTTCTAACTAGGTATCATGCATTTATTAGCTTGCTGTCAGCAGATTGAAGAAATAAAATATTACAGAGTTATTACAGTCCTATTATTGATAGGAGCAACTGTTTGCATTTTGGGATGATATATGTACAGCATTAACAGAAGTGTAATATACTTCTGGATGGTTTTCTGTGCAAGTGCAGCTGCCATTGTTCCATGCAGAGTAAGAAGAGAAGCTCCATGCTCATGAGATGTGTTACTGTCTTGAAAAACATGGAGCAGATGAAACACTGACCAAGAAGGGGAGGACTTGGTGAGAAGGAGTGTTTTGCACCGATTTGCATGGCTTTTGCACATCTCAGCCTCTGAGCTGTGCTCAGTTGTGAGTAATTACCATGTTAATAGTTTGGGAGTTCAGCTGAACAGTTAAGAGTGTGTATGGAGAAGTCAGGGAAGACTCTGCAGTTTTGGAAAGAAGCTTCCCCACCCTGTGTTCTGTGCTTGGAGTATTGCTAGGAAAGACACAAGATCAGGGTCAAGGGGAATCCAGCTTGTGATTTCTGAAGTTTGGGAACAACAAACAGTGGAGTGAGTGTCTACAGATGGTTTATGGAGTTTGGTTATTTGGTATGCTAGTCTGTCTAGCTACAAGGCTCTCAGATTAAGTAGCTGCAGTATAGTGCAGCAGAAATAGGAAATTAATTTAAATGGATGCTTTAGTAGTTATCTGGGTTTTAATTAATTCAAAACTGCAGATGCCTAGGTCAGAAAAGTAGGAGAAACTGGCTGGATGGTCTCTGTTTCCTGTGAAATGTGAAGTTTATGATAAATGCTGAAATCTTCAATCTAGTTCTCAAAACTGTAAAAATATTTCAGTGTTCGATAGTACCATTTAATTTGTATCAGTTACCTTAAAAGGCAGCATGTCTCTGGTGAAATAAGATGGACACTGCTTTTCCAACAAAGTATAAATGATTGGGCTATATTGCCATCACAGGTTTGAAATAGAGGCACTCCATAGATTTCTATCTTGTAGATGTTCCTTGCATCGCTGCTTTGTTGATGTATACTTTCTCCTTGCCTTTCAAATGAAACTCTGGTTTAAACTTGTTTTAGTTGGCTCCAACTCTGCAGAAAAAGGCTTTTTTAGTACTCTTCTGGACCTTACTGTAAATCTGCTCCAGCTTTAATGTTGTTACTTCGCTCAGTGTTTTAGAAGGTGTGAGAGAGAGCTCAGTTTTGTCCTTGTTGTGAAGAAGACATAGGACATAGGTGTGAGACATGAAAAATTAACTTGATCCTCAGGTAAAATAGCATGCCATGGCCATAGCAACAATCTCAAATTCTCAGATTATCAACAAGGGCTATTTGCAGACCAGGCTGATACTGTGGAGCTGATTCTCCTGGTTTAAATGAACTAAACTGAATTACATGTTTATTGCAGACAGAAAAACTGATTTCTCCTGTTTCTTCGTAAAGCATCTTGATGTTGTGAAAAATGTAATAATCCTTCCTGTATGTGATGCTGTTTACAATCTTGAGATCCCTAAAGAATAGGGGAATTTTTACTTTTAAGCACACAGATGTTTAAGTGGTTTTGTTTGGGTTTCTTGATGGATTTTCTTTTTACCTAATGCTTCAATTACTGATTACTGAAAAGGTTATAAATACACAGTAATTCTTGTTCCATAGCATCTTCCATTCATTCTAAAGAATCCATTTAATATGAAGGTGACAGGAAGAGTTACTAGAATACATACACCATTTAGCATTTAGTGTTACTAACACCTAACCAGTGCATTTATAAAAAGGCAGGTGCCTAAAAATGTAGGTATTAAATAATCAGAAAAATGTCTGATGACATTTATGGTTTTGCATATAAGTATAGATAATCTCTTTTTTGATAAGAGACTGTCAATATTGTCAAGTCTAAAGCTTACAGTTTGTTCAATAAAACCTTCACTTAGCCTGCCCCTAGAAGTTAATTTATAAATAGCCACAAATCAAACACAAATGCAGCCTTCCCCAGAGGAAAAAAAGGCACAAAGAAGTCTTACTTTTAAATTAATACTTCTAGTTTTTAGTAGCAACAGCTTTTGAATATGATGACAGTGCAGCCTGTTGTGTAACCCAAGGCTGCTGTGAGAGGCATGGGTGACTAGTGAGGAGTGAATATGAAAAGAAAGGTGGCAGCTGGCTTACCTGGATGCTCAGAAGGAGGCTGGAACTCCTGCCAATCCCAATGAGCAAATCTGGTTGACAGCTGTTGCTGTTGCTACTGCCTTGTAGACAAGTCAGTGAAGCTGGTTCTAGTATCTTTTGCTTGACTCTTCACTTGGTTTTTGAGCTGAGCAGAATGCATTGAGGGCTGTGGAGATCTGATAGGTGCAGTTGGTGTTGGCACCCATTGTGCTGGGAAGAAAGACCTGGCTTTGATGGAAATGCCTCTGGAATACCAGGCAACAGAGCCTCCTTAACTGTTCAGGTGGTGGATCAGTCTATTAATTCTTCATTTATTTGTGAGTGGTTAGCACTGAAGTTTCTCAAACAGCATTTTCTTCCTGAACAGTTCATTCCTGTCTGAGCTTGGCCCATGGTATACAGTGTCCAGAGGAGCCTGATTGTGATGACTGGCTGTTACTGAGGTGTGCTGTTCATTGCTTGCTTTCCTTTGAGGCTGCAGCCTCACTGAGGACATAACATGGATGTCTCTGAGGTGATCTCTCTTGCTTCTGTTTCAAAACTAAACTTTGGGATAACTGTTGCCCAAAAACACAGGCACATGGATTTCAGGTGTTGAGCAGGATAGGGAAAGAAGAACCATGCTTTTATGTGTTTCAGATTTTTGGATGATTCTTTGTGATCAGATACAGTAATTTAAAAGGTACTGTAAAATGTTTTCAGGAAAGCTCATTGTATAGTGACAGCAGGCAGTTCATCCTCCCTTTCAAGTAGTTTTAGGTACTTCTACTTTCACAACTAGTTTTATATAGTGCATGTAATTGGAGGGACAAGGAGCTAGATTTCATTGCTTTCCGAGCATACTTAATTAAACAGTTACCTGATTCTCAGCTGCAGATCCAAATAATATTTGCTAATATTTAATCTGCCACTAATTCCTGTGACTTCTAAATTAATTGATTTTTAGCAGAGCCTCATCCATGCTTTTTCTTCAGCTGTGCACTTTATTGTTGAGTTCAAGTGATCTAAGTCTAGGCTACAATAATACCATTTACTAATGCTTAAGTCAAATGTCAGTCTTTTGGTGGCTATCTTATTCTGGATGAGGCTTCTTTTTTTTGTAGAGATAAAGTAACTTTGTAAATGTTTAGCACTGGAAATTCAGAGTTCTTTGTACCTGTTTTAACTGTCCTTATTACATAGTTGATAAACAAAGGAATACACTTTTAGTTGGAGTTTATTCACTCTTAACTAGCAGGTTTTTTACTCTTGATAGGAAAATTATTTTCCTGGTAGTGTTTCTACATTGCACTGTTGCATAGATAATTCATCAGTCACCGTAGGTCTTGTTCTGAGAACTGGAGTGAAATAGCTCCAAACTTGGCTGTTTACACAAATCTGTATGGTAGCAGTCTTCATATTGTACTTAACTAAAAGTCCTCAATTCTCTTGTTCTGGAATCCTTGCTACTTAAATGGGTTTGCTTGCATTTTTTTAATAAGTCATTTTCTTGGTCATATTTTAACTTTTCCAGGTATTTACAAGCACAGAAGAAATTGTTAGTCAAGCAAAGTTTGCAATCAAACTCTTTCAAAATTATCAAAATAAGCCTTCCTATTTATATGCTTGTAAAATAATACTCTAATCTTTTAGGCAAGTCTGCTCACTCCTTTAACTTTCTTGCTTTTCCTTCTTCAGAAACCACAACAAAAATAACAACAGCAAAAAAACCCCACGCAAAACACACTAAAATCCCTTGACCCTCTACCCTAGATTTCAACCACAAAATTTTTCGTGAATATAATTACATTTTTGGGCTTGTTGATGGGAGGGCAATGTGAAAAGTTTTGTTTTGGTTTGTTTGGGTTTTGGGGGGCTTCAGGGTTTTTTAAAGTTTATTTTAACTGAAAAGGGTGTGGAAAGTTCTAATTCTCTGCATATGCTGCTGTAAAATTGATAAGATTAACAGGCAATTTAAATAGACTGTGAACCATTAGGAACAGTGAAGATAGTGGTTTAATATTAGAAAATTAAGTTTAGCCCCACTTTTTGAGACAAGGTGGAATGTACCATGAAGTGCAACTGGTTTCCAAGTTCAGTACTAGATGAGTAAAAATTCCCTTTCACATCTAATCTGTGAGTGTAGCATTGCTCTTGTATGTTCATCATTTATCTCTGCAGAGCTTGTGGGGAATTGAAGGTAGCTCAAGAACTTTCCTGTTGGGTGTAAAACAATGTGGTAGATGAATGTCAGCTGCTCCTGTTGGTTGCAGTAGTTTGAATGACTGTGGCTCTGGGTTCTGGGTCAGCAGTTTGCACATTAAAAGACAGTTACTTCCAAGCTCTTCAAAATATTGATGAGAAGGGAGTGAAATTGCATAATTCTAGAATTTTACATGACAAATTTCCCCTGGAAGGCTCTTTTTGTTCATTTGAACTTAACTATCCTGGTGTAATTTTAAAACTGCAAGTCAATTAAGCAAGATACTTGAAAACACCCCAGTTGGTTTTCTTCTGTGTGAAGACAAACCTGATGTCCCATTAAAGTTTTGCACAAGAAAACTTGGTTGCCTTCCCTTTGAACCTGTTTTTATAGAGGAAAAACATAAAGCTCAGTCCTGCTGGACAGAAGGGCCACACTACACATGAGGACTGAAAAGGGTTGCACTCATCTGACAGTCCCCAGTGCAATTTTTAAATTTCTGGCACTATTGTTTATGGTGTCTAGGCAGGCACCCCTTTTCCATGTCTGAGTGAACTTGAGCTTATTTAGCCTTATACACTAGAAGCTGTTGAGAGCTCCACAAACTTTTCCCTTGGCATTGTCCATTGGGGAGAACAGCTTGGTACAGCTGTTTGTGTTGTTGTATGAGTAAGTACTGATGATCACTGTGAGCTAGGTGTTATGTTAAAGAAAAAAAACAAAAAACACACACAAAAAATCAGACTTCATTTGTATGTGCCCGAGCCTGCTTCCATTGCACTGAATAAACTCCTTTATTTGACATATCCTTCTCTAAAATAATAATAGAATGTTCAAGGTGCATATGTTAATTTTGTTAAACAAACCCCTCAAATTAAGTAGTCCAATTAACAGCAGTGGTAGAAGATCATTTGGGTGTCTGTCCTGTATCTCAGCTGTCCCCTGTATTCTGTGGGACATTACTGCACCCACCTGACAGTCTAAGCACTAATGAAGGTTTCTGAAATCTATTTACTCCATGTACTGTATTCTGTCTTGCAGTGTACTGTCTTCACACCCTCCCTACTCAACCCTTTTTCTTTGTGGCCAATTTTAAATTAGTAAAATAATTTAACATTTCTTTTAAATAGTCCATAGCATGTGATAAAATACATAATTAGTTTGATGCTATAGATCTTTTTTGTAACCAAGTTAAAATCTGTAAAAAAAAAAAGAGAAAATTTTAAATTTGTAAAATCCAATGTTTGGGCCTTGGGGTGGTCTCTAAGATCCCTTCCAACCCAAGCCATTCACTGTGGGATTTAGGAAATGCTGATGCTATCTTTTTCTAAAAAAGACCATTTATGATCTTTTCCTGGTGTAGTATGTAATATTTTTTTTCTTTGCTGAAAGGGTCAAGACAGTATGCTCATGTGTATGAGGCAAAAAAGAATCATCAGCACTGGAAGCTGAGTGAGAGCTTCAGTTCAGATGTGGGATGATTCATCTTGCCACATGTAAGGAGTGTAAAGGAGAACTACCATTTTGTTCCTCAGTCCTGAAGTGTGTTCTCTTCAGTCATGTGAACACTGGTTTTTCACTTGGGGTGCTCAGGGCGTATTTATCTTCACAGAAATGAGTGTGGATATGTGGTTCCCGTACGAGCGCGCACTCCCATCTACCAGTATTTATGAAGAACACATGTACAGGAAAATGACTCTTAAGTACAAGTCATAAATTGAAATGATTATAGAATATATGTGGACAAATATACCATGTGTGGTATCGGTAGACTGTAATTTCATCAAGTGGTTTTTCAGACTTCATAAAGTATGAATGAAACATGATTGTATTGGCCTTGTAACAGGTAAAGTAAAATATAGGGTCTGGCTACTTTAAAGCACTCATAATTCTATAGCTGGAAATAGCCTTTTGGGATACGATTAAGTCTTAAAACCTGCCGGTGATTAAAAAAATGCATTTCAGTGAAAATCACATGTTCAGAAACTCTGGGAAACATTTGAGTCTCCACCTCATGAATTTTTACAGTTCCCAACTTTCTGGGTGTAAACACCAGGAGCTGCTTTCAGCGAAGGGAGCGGGGAAAGGCCCCGTGTTGCTTAGAGCTCGGCCACCCTGGGTTATTTGGTTGTTTACCGCGGTTTTCCCCCGTTTTTGGCGGCTCGGGCTTTGTTTATCCCGGGCAGGCCCGGCGCGGCGCTGCCGTGAGGCGGCCATGCCGCCCTGCCCTGCCCTGCCCTGCGCAAACCCTCCCGCTCGCCGCGGCGACCTCTGCCCTTTTGTATCCTGTGACACTCAGCCTGTCTTTGTGCTCAAGTTTATCCGTGATGGATACGTTTCCCTCCCAATCGCATATGCCGGGAGGGCGGCGGAGCGAGCAGATAAATTATTTTCAGCTGCAGGCCCGCGCTGGGGGAGGAGGGTAGGAGGGTGGCGGGGCCCCTCCGCGCCCCGGCCCAGCAGGACGGGCCGCAGCCTCCCACTCCCCCGGGAATATGCAAGGGGATGACTCCCGGGCCTCTCAGATCCTTTTTAAATGCAAAAGAATGTAGGAAATTGCCAGATCACTTGGTTAATCAGTGACAACTGCAGTAGGTGCACAAAAAGCCCGGAGCCATCGGTTGCACGGGGTGTTTTTTCAGCGCCCCAGCGGGGTCGCCGCTGGCCCCACCTCTTGAACACCCGGGCCGGTTTAGTGTCAGCTTGAGAAGGGAATGTAATTGCGGGAGATTTCTGGGTGACTGATGGCGGCCATGTGAGTCTCCTCGCTGACACCAGCGCCCCGCTGGCCTGGCAGGGCTTTGTGCTCGCCTGGCCATCGCACAGAGCGCTCGGCTCAGTGTCCCCAGCCCAGCCCAGGCAGCCATGCAGCCCGTGCAGTCCCCCGGGTTTTATGTTTTTATATTTTTTATATTGGCTACACTGCTGCCTTGTCATGGTCAAACCTCATCAAGGGGTCACGTTGAGCATGTTACTGCTCCCCTTTATGGGGTTATTTGCGAGGTTAACACCTCTGTCAAATGATTTGAAGAGTATTCCTGAAATATTTTTGGGACCGCAATTGTTTCTCTTACTTATCTGGGACTATTTTTAGATAAACCACCTCACATCTGTGTTTTAAACTTGTGTTGGAGGAGAGGATGGTCATGCAATGAAAAAGACCTCTTAAAATTCCAGGTTACGTAACACTAAAACAGAAGTATTTCTAGATTAGGCTTGTTCCCTCTTCTCTCACCATGTTTATAATGTACTTAAATGTAAAAAATGCTTCTTTCTTTCTTTTTTTTTTTTTTTTTTTATTATTCTTTTGGTTACCTCATTAAAGGCCTCCAACAAATGGCTCTAAACTTCCCTATTTTCTTCTGATCAGGAAAGAAAAGACATGCTGGGGCTTCTCCTGTAATATTATAGGTACTGTCTTAAAACTAGCAGTGCTCCCATGTTAGGGCAAGAGTTTGCAGCCCAGCTGGTACGGCGAATGCCTTGGTGTGATGTAACAGCGAGGATCCGTGGGTTTGCATCAGAGTCCTCCTAAGTGACGCTCTTGTGGTCTCCTATCAGAGCTCCTGTGAACTTGAATGACGTAGGATATTGTTTCCAAATGTGTGGCACAGCCTGAACTCTGGGCTGGTCATTCCTGCATCAGCTGCTTGACAGCAGCAAGCTGCCAAATATTCCAAGGCTGTAGTGCCCTCAGTTGCCTCGGTGAAAGCCTGTTTTGGCCAACGTGCATCATGCATTAAGGAAATAAAATCCAATCTGGCTTTTGCGGAATGTTTTTATGAGAAATGTAGGATTTCGTGGATTTCTTGGCAAAAAAAAAATGTTACTGAAAATCATTCATGGCATTTTAGCTGATTGTACATTGGCAAAACCTGTGACCTTTGAGGAAAAGCACCTAAGGTTTTTCATCACCCCCCCTTTCTTAATTTAACAAGAGACATGACAGCCTTTAAGTTGCTGCTGCAAATTCTTGTAAGGATGTTTTTCTGTGAAGAACTAACTGAATTTTACTAAGATAAAGATGATAGCAAACTTTTCAGAAATGCTTAAGTCATATTTGCTGATGCTTCCCACTAAGTCAGAATACTCCTGAAGTGCATCAGGTCATTCTTTTCATCTTTGCAAGTCCTGTCTTCCTTTCCTGGGACGAGGGAGAATGAGATTCCTGCCATCCTTTGATGTCTGAACTATACGGACTTAATTTTTAACACAGCTGTGCTGTGTGAAGTGTATAGTAGGGAAGCATTCTAAGTGAATTAAAAAAAAAAAAAAAAGGTCTTCAGGAAACTAAGTTTCTTTGGAAGCTGCAGTCAGAAATGATGTTGCAATCACTTTACAGGTCTGGTCTTATATTTTGGCTAATCTATATGCAGGAGGAACGTACCATGCGTGGCATCTGGGACAGCAATGAAAAGTAAGCATTAAGCACGTAGGAGAGGAGGCATGCTTCCCACGGACACACACTTGCATAACTGTCCTGGCATCAGCAGAGCTGTGTGCTCAGTAGGTGAATGAGGTGAAATGTAGAAGCCTCACCAGCCATCTTGCCCAATTTGAATGTCTTGTTGTGACTTTTTCTGTGTTGTCGTGGTGTTACATGTGTTTATGAAGTTTTTGGTGAATGTTTTTCTTCAACTTTGTGAGTAAAATAAGGATGTGACTTTCATTGCTGTCATTTATGTCGTGTCCTTCCATGCAGCAAATGCTTAAATTACTACCCCTAACAGCCAACAGGAGCTTAGCAGTTTTGAAAAGCAGTTTAAATGTGCAATGTTTAAATGCAGATTTAGTAGCCTCATGTTTAATCCTACATTTTGAGGCTCTGGTCTCAAAATGACCTTTGGCATGGTGTTATTTTTTAGCACGAGAGGTCTTTTTAGCCTAGTTCTTTAAAATAGCATGGTATTTGTGGTGTTTATTGCGTTGTATGTAAGGGCATACTTCCATTATGTGAGTAGCTAGTTTGTTTGTGTCTGTCAAGTACTTCAGTTTTGTCAGAGGTATCAACTAATAGCTGTAAAAATATAACTCTGTGTGATACATGTCATTTCAAGCCTGGAGTAGTCAGTATTAGTTGCCTTCTCACCTTCTGTTTATTCATTTTATTTGCTGCATGGCCAAATGCTGCTGAATTTCTTCTATAGAAGGGTTGATAGCTGAATCAAGGTACCTGTTGATTTACAAAGTGTTCTTTTGAGTGGCAGAATGTGAGGAGGGTGTGGAGGGCATGGGCATCTGTGTGCTGCCCTTGCTGCTTCCTGATCTTGCCTGCCTGGATCTGCTGTTTTGGGAGCAAAACTAACGAAGTTCAGATTTTTAGTGTCTGCAGCCCTAGATAAGGTTATGTGTATGCAGTCAGTTTAGTTCAACTTATAAAAGTGGGAAGTTACTGAAGACAACTGAGTGCATGCAGCTTTGGAATATTGAGCTGGCCAATGGTTAACTACTACTTAAATTTGAGATCTAGCTGCTTAAGACTGGAATGTTGCAAACTGGAGTAAATGTAAGCTTTGTCTGTTGAGACAACAGGGTTGTTAAGCAATTGACTGTGTCCTGGTGGTTGGACTCACACCACTATTTTGAGCAGAAACAGGCTCTCCAGGCAGCCTTAATGAAATATATTCATTGACTCTTTAGGTCAATCTTCTTGGAACCATCTTTCATGTTCAGGAGCAGAAAAGTGATAGAATTTTATAGCAGAACCTGTATAGTTTAAGATGGCAATAAAAAAAAAATCACTGTCTTTTCATACATTCATACTTTGTTTCAGCTATGCACCTTTCTAAGGGTTCAGATATTCTCTTTGTACCCAAAAAACAGTCACTGCTTCTGTGTATGTTGGTTTTAAGTTGCAGGAATGTAGAGAAGATGATGTACCATCCTGTTTTTGAACTATTTGGTTTAAAAAATATGTGTAAGCTGAGTTTATGAAGATTAGTCTTGCTATTTGTATGTCTGCATTTATGGGAAAGTGAACAGTGGTGCTGAATGAGTATTTTAATTAGAATTATTGCTTGATGCAGGTTCTACTTTTGTGTGTTGGCTTTCTTTTGTTTTGAAAGAAGCAGACATAGTTGCAACTTAAAATAAGGCTGTGACTCTTGTGACTTGCTTAACTACCTAGATGTCTACACTGTTAGAATACAAGGTTGAGAGGTTAGTAGGTAATTCCAGTATTGGCTGTTTCCTTATCAAAACATTGGTTAATTTATTTTGATCAGGCTGTAGCTGCTACTGTCTTTCATGCTTCAACAGCTGCTGTTACCCATATATCACATTAGAGATGTGACTTTTATTGGATAAAGTAGAATAAGGTTTGGTGTGAGCACAACTGACTGTTAAGGGCTGTGGTCATTAAATTTGGGACTGCACTTAAATCTGAAGAAATGCTCCTAAAATTTGAGACATCTTCTTTACTGTGGCCTCATGTTGTGTTTCAGATGTAGTAACTTTAGCATCCAGAGCTTCCAGAGCTTAAACATGTTGATTCATGCCTCAGATAAAAATGCAGATCTAAAATCACATAATGGCAAACAACGTTTTTGCTCATAATTTTGATGATATTTGTTTACCATCTGATTGATAAGCTTAAAGGTTACTTTTCTTTTGAAAGAGTGTGTGCTTAGGAAGCCAGGCGAGTGCTAGGTTCCCTGCATTGCAAGGGATTGTACTTAACCCTAACTGGCAAATTGAGATTGTATGAGCTGAACAGAAACGATGTGTGTTCAGTAAAACAAAACCCTTACCCTATTTTAATTTGGTTCTCTGGATATAGTAGTAGATCCAAGTTACTATGAGCTGATGTTTACTGTTATCAGTGGCTGACTGGCCTGAATTTTATTGGAAGCTTGTCAGCTGAAAAACAATAAACAAAGCTGATTCAAATGCTTGCTCGATGCTTGTAACCTTGTTTCTGGAGATGCTCTGTTAGCTTGCTATAAAGTTTCATTTAGTGCTTCAGGAGAGTAGAGCCTGCTTGTCTTAAGAAATGGTTCTTATAGCAGACATGATTTATATAATAAAATGTGTGGAAATTCTTACATGTTTGTAACTGTGTGGCTCTTTCTAGTGGATGGGTGGGATCTACTGGGCTCCAGTTTGCTATTGCCCAGATTACATCAGTGGTTGGGAGGTAACAGTGACTGTTGTGCTCTGCTTTTTGGCATTTCCCAGCAGAGAGACTATTCTGTTACATGGAGATGTTCAGCTTTAGCAGCCCGTGATGGCAGTGAGCAGCAGTAGTTGCAGTACCAGAAATCCTTGAGCAATCAGGGATCTTTGTCATGACTTCAGTCTGCTCTGAAGCAGTCTAGTAGCAAAAGCTACTTTTGGTGAAGGAGGTTCCTTCTCACCTTGTTGAAACTTCCTTATGGTGTGCTCTAATAAACTGAATGAGCTGGTAAATATTACAGATGGCTTCTGCCTAATAATGGAAATGAAATAAAACCAAATATATATTAGAGATATGAAGATGGCTCATAAGAGTTTACCTCCAAGTGATTTAGGAAGTGTTAATATCCCAGCCGAGCACTAAAGAGATTTAAGAGTGTGGTTTTAAAGGTGACATTCAAATGCTATTTTAAGAGGAGTGATAAATGCTTGTGCCTTTTCTCTTGCCCTCTGCTTCATGCTGTAGAAGGTCCTCTTGACAGTGGCTACAGGAAGGGTAATAAATGTGCTGGTATTTTCTCCCTAAAACTTGTCTGGGACAAATCACCTTCAGTCAAACAGTCTGGCCTGGCATTTTGTGTCCAAAGTGACTGAAAGTATCTCTCCTCCATGACAGAATGCAAGATTTGAAAGCATAAACTTGTAAATGTTCTTTGCTTTGGTTGCTGGTTAAGGACAATTGGTATCTGCAAGTAGAGTTGTCACTGAATTGCAACCAAGATACAAAAATAGTTTTATTTGCAAAGTGTATGGGCTCCCTTGACTGTTGTCTTAAAGTTTATTTTGCATGTAAGATACAGTGTTTAAATTCAGATTTTAAGAAGAAAAGACAGCATTACACTACCTTTGTTCATAAATGATGTATCCAAACAAATCTTTGGAGTTCTTGTGGGAAAAGGATGGGGGGGGACATTTTGGAATAAACCAGTCTTCCCTATGGGACATGTGAATGAGAACTTTTTTGAATCTGCTGTTACTGTGTTGTTGCTTTTTGCTCTTTATTCCCCACGTCCAAATGTGTACCTTGTTACATTAGCTTTTTGTTAAGTCCTTTTGCCATTACTAATTCTCTTGAGTGAGTATTCAAGTTCTGGAGACAAAAAAACTTCAGTATGAGCTTCCAAAGTGCTATAGTTGCAATAGTAGCATAATAACCTGGAGATGAGTAATGAGCTCCAATGATACTATTCTGTGTTACCATCGTAAAGGAAATTAGGATAAGGACTGAGAAATCCACCCTATGATATGATAAAACATTTGAATTTGTTTTTCTTACACAAACTGAGCACATAATTTTGCTGAAATGGGAAGAAGCATTGTGTCTTTCAGTTTACAAATTAATTAGGATAAACTGTGTTTAAAAAAAAAAAATGCCCTTCCTAAAGTCTAAGTCTTGGAGTTTGGTCTGTATTTAGTTGAGTCATGTCTGTACTCATTTGAAAAAAATCTGTTGTGTGTATAGCTAACTTTAGTTCATTGTAGGACCTGGTGCTTCTGCTTGCTCATCTGATTACGCAGCTCAAGGGAATAAGGTTAAGGACATGCTGTTGGTAACTAGAGCGTTTTCAGGGCTTTAGTTCAGCAGATGGGCTGCTCGGCTATATTCATACATCTGCCTACCTGCTGTGGCAGCTGCTGCTGCTGCGTGTTGTGTTCTTTTGTTCTGTTCCACCCAAGAAAGGAGCACTAGGAAGTGTAGTGAATGGATTAATTTAAGGTTAAGGCTAGTGTTTTGCTTGCTTCCTAACTCTCTATCATAATAAAGCTTTGGATAAAGCTAATGAATCCTTTGTAATGTGAAATAGATTTTTAAAATGTATTTCAAGGGGCTGAAACTAGCTGGCATATAAATAACAGTCAAGTATGTTTTCTTTATGTTATTTATTTCAATATCTTCTTCTCTTTCTCCCCCTTCCCCTGTTTTTTCTAGGAGCAGTAACCAGACTTTGCCTGACACTGCGTGGTCCAAAAGAATTAAGGAAATATGGAATGACATGAAGGAGATTAGTTGAGGATTAAAGGCTTTGAGGACAAAACACCTCACCGAGGTGAAGCACAGACTAACATTCTGGTGGTAGCTCCAAGGAGCTGCGTGCTGAAAAAAGATGGCAGATCCAGGAATGATGAGTCTGTTTGGAGAAGATGGGAATATTTTCAGTGAAGGCTTGGAAGGTCTTGGAGAATGTGGATATCCTGAAAATACAGTGAATCCTATGGGTCAGCAAATGCCCATGGATCAAGGATTTCCCTCTTTACAGTCATCTCTTCATCATCCTCCTGCAAATCAAAACCAAGCCAAGTTGACCCATTTTGATCACTATAACCAATACGAACAGCAGAAAATGCACCTGATGGATCAGCCGAACAGGATGATAAGCAATGCCCCTGGGAATGGTATAGCATCTCCTCACTCGCAGTATCACAACCCTCCGGTTCCTCAGGTTCCTCACAGCAGCGGTGCCGGTGGTCAGATGGGAGTCTATCCCGGCATGCAGAACGAGAGACACGGGCAACCCTTCGTAGACAGTGGCTCCATGTGGGGACCACGGGCAGTTCAAGTGCCAGACCAGATAAGAGCACCATACCAGCAGCAACAGCAGCAGCAGCAGCCACAACCGACACAGCCGCCACAGGCACCCTCCGGACCCCCTGGGCAGGGCCATCCTCAGCACATGCAGCAGATGGGAAACTACATGGCTCGTGGTGATTTTTCGATGCAGCAGCACGGCCAGCCGCAGCAGCAGAGGATGAACCAGTTTTCTCAAGGCCAAGAAGGCCTCAATCAGGGAAACCCTTTCATTGCCACCTCAGGACCTGGCCACTTGTCTCATGTGCCCCAGCAGAATCCCAATATGGCACCTTCTTTGCGACACTCAGTCCAGCAATTTCACCACCATCCCCCTACTGCTCTCCATGGGGAATCAGTAGCCCACAGTCCCAGATTCTCCCCTAATCCTCCCCAGCAGGGTGCTGTTAGGCCGCAAACACTTAATTTTAGTTCTCGGAGCCAGACGGTACCCTCACCTACTATAAACAACTCAGGGCAGTATTCTCGATATCCTTACAGTAACCTTAATCAGGGATTAGTTAATAATACAGGGATGAATCAGAATTTAGGCCTTACAAATAACACTCCAATGAATCAATCTGTACCAAGATACCCAAATGCTGTCGGATTTCCATCAAACAGTGGTCAAGGACTAATGCACCAGCAGCCCATCCATCCTAGTGGCTCACTTAACCAAATGAACACGCAAACTATGCACCCTTCACAGCCTCAGGGAACTTATGCCTCTCCACCTCCCATGTCACCTATGAAAGCAATGAGTAATCCAGCAGGTACACCTCCTCCACAGGTTAGACCTGGTAGTGCTGGAATGCCAATGGAAGTTGGCAGTTACCCAAATATGCCCCATCCTCAGCCGTCACACCAGCCCCCTGGTGCCATGGGAATTGGACAAAGGAATATGGGCCCCAGAAACATGCAGCAGAATCGTCCATTTATGGGTATGTCTTCAACACCACGGGAGATGGGTGGGCACATGAGACCAAATGGTTGTCCAGGTGTTGGCCTTGCAGATCCACAAGCAATACAAGAGCGACTAATATCTGGCCAGCAGCTTCCTAGTCAACAGCAGTCTTTTCAACAGCAAATGCCAACCTGTCCTCCCATGCAGCCTCATCCAGGGATACATCATCAGTCTTCACCACCCCCACATCCTCATCATCAGCCTTGGGCACAGCTTCACCAGTCACCACAAAACACACCACAAAAAGTGCCTGTCCTTCAGGTAAGCTACTTCCAATTAGTAGAAAAAGTTTTAAATGACTGTAAATGCCTTTCAGGATAGACAAGAACTATGGTTTCAAAACAGTTGCCCCTTTTCAACTCCCTTGTTTGTTATTGGTTATGTGGTTTTTTCGGTGTACAGAGGCTGAAGGTAAAATGAGACTCAGGTGTCTTTCTAACATGCTTATGGTAATTTTTATAGGATGACATTATGGATAGACCAAAATGTGATACAACAACAGGACAAGCTGAATAAGTACTATATTTTTCATGTGGGTTCCTTTGGGGAGAAGATAAAAAGCACATGTGAGAATTGTCATTTAAACTATGAAATTTTTGTATTTGCAACTTGGAGAAAAAAGTGTGTGTGTTACAATGTGTTTGTTTTGGCCAAACCAAGGTATTTGTTTTTAAATCCTAAGGGAATGTTCTGTGGTTTTAAATTAAAGCTGAAATTGTTACACGTGAAAAAAATTTCTGGCGTGAACTTCTTTAGCACTAAGTAATGTAACTGAGAAGTGATGGGGAAGCAGTTTTTGCAAGGAGAGGACAAAAATGTGAATTAGTCTGGAATGAAATCTTAAAGAGAATACAGAAGGCTCTGGTCTGCCAGGTTTCAATGGCCATGTATTGCTTCCACATCGTTTTTCAATTAAAAGCTAGAACTGTTAAGCTACAGAGGATCAAGATGTTTTAAAAGTTTTGACTGCTTGCTAGTATGTTAAATTTCAGCTGAAAAAGTGCTTGTTGGAATCTTCACGTTTGCCATTGTTTGCCTTTGACTTGGTCAGTCCGAATTCAAGAGGTTTGATACCAGATGATTCATCTGTGGTCAAGTGGTGCAGATAACAAAGGTTTACTAATTTTATTTTTTTTCCTGATCAGTCGTTAATTAATGCCAAGTAGCTCTGCCCGTAAATATTTGGGGACAATTGTTGGAATGCAGTTGCAATGACACGATGCTGCAATAGTGTTAATAAATCATAAAAACAGCTGTCCCGGGCAGTGTCCCGGGCCGGTGCGCAAAGCAGCTGCTCGGCCGTGCCCTGCGCTGCTGCCTGCCGGCTGCTCCCGGCCGCCGCTCCGCGCAGCGTGAGCCGGCGCTGGGAATCAGATGGAGAGGCAGCTGACAGCGAGTGCTGGATGGAGCAGCGCAGCAGCTGGGACGGGCTTCCACATTCCCCGTGGAAGAGGGGAGGAGGGGGGAGCCCTGCGAGGGGCATTAGGGACTGAGCTGGGCAAGGGGAAAATGCACTGTCTTTCTCTGAGGGAGGAGGAAGCTCTCTGGAAGTATATCTTCAAGACCATCTTTCTCTTTGCTGCCTACCTCAAAGCTGGTTTGAAATTTTAGATGCCTGTGTCAACCCTTCCTCTGTCTGCATCTCCACACACAGGCTTTGTTTGGAGAACTTAAATTACAGTTTTTGCATACATGTGGAGTTGTGTGTTCCTATCTGAGAGAGTGGATCTTGCCAATGCCTCCTGTTACCAACTGTGTGGGTAAGCAGGATGAAAAGGAGAGAACTCAAGGCTATAGGAAAAAATGAAGAGAATGAGGGGGTATTTGGGGAAGGGCGTAATGACAGCACAGAGAAATCAGTACAGAAAGGGTAGGAATGAGAAAAAGAAGTACAAGACATGTTTTTTTACTCTGAAGATGAGAGCTTAAACATCTAGCAGGAAAAAAACTTGAAAGAAAATTGTACAAGTGGTAACATAAGACTTTTAAGACAGTCAAGGAACAAAAACCAGTGTCACTAGGATCTTTCATAACCCATGATGGTAGGGGTGTGGGAGGAAATACTTGAGGTGGACTGTACCCTAAAGCGGTGATGTTCTCCACCAGCATTAATTCCTTGTTTTCATCTGACCATCCAGTAAGCCTATTTTTAGCATTAAAAGGTGGTTTGGGAGAAGAAAGTTTACTTGTAAAATGTACAAGCTTGTTAAATGTTCTTGGGACATTTGTTTCCCTTTAATCAGTGAAGAGGTTAAATACAGGCAGCTCTACCCTTAAATAACTTATGCAACTTATTACAGTGCTGAACTGCAAATGAATAGCTTGAAGAAAGGTAAGTGCTGAAACTAAATAATTAGAGGAAAACCACATAACTCCAGTTATTTGATTAAAATCAGTAATTCAGGCAGTTGTAACAAGCCAAGTAACTTCTGTTAGCTTATTTCTGTTAAGTTTTTATCTGGTAAAAGCTACTGTTCACATACCTTCCCATTAAGTAATTAGTTTGAGCCCTGACTGTAGTAATGAAACTCTTAACAGGCAGGCATTTCCCCCTTGAAAACTGTTTGGATGAAATGAGTATTGTTCAAATCAACGAAAATTTAACCCCTCCCCACCCCCTGGGGAAAAAATGCAGATGTGTGAAACCCCTGCTCTAAGCCTGAATACAGAGTTGGTAGCTCTCCTGTGTCATGGTTTTCCTTTCATGTCAGTAGGCAGAAAACTGTTCACTGAAGAGCAGTTATTTAAATGACTGGTTTGTTTTTATTTGTGTAAAATGAATCAACAAAATTAATATAGTCAGTGAAAATGGAAATCACTATGTACTTTAAAATCAACAGAAGTCATCTTAGTAATTATTTTTCAGTGATTTGAAGCTAGCCTTATCATGGGAAGGCTGTAATACTTGTGGTTAACCAAATTACTGTTTTGTTTTTAGATATGTTGGAAGGAAAGTGAAGTTCTTTTGCTTTTAAGTTGAAAGAAATTGCTGTGTTGATTCCAAGGCTTGTTATTTCTTTTTTTGTGTGGAAAACTGCAAATTGTTTTGGCTATGAGATTAAGCTGGTGATTGACAATTCATCTGGTTTTGATTAATTGCTGAAAACTAGACATGGTTCTTAGAGCTGTGCTGGCAGTGAGTTGCTGGCTTCAGTGGAGTTTGATAGACCCATAAGAACCACTGCAGTGTTGGGATGTTCAGTCAGTGTGCTTGGTTTGCCAGGCCCTTCTTTGAAACACTTTTCACCAAAGGTTTTTGGAAGAGCCTGGTGGCCATGGGGTGGGAAGGCTGGTTCTGCTGTGGCAGAGCAATCCACCAATGGGCAAAGCAGAGAGCAGGAAGAGCTTGCCTGTTTTCACAGTGGAGGCATCTGTGTTGGGCTTGTGAGCTTGTGCTGCAAAATACTCATAAATCATCTGGAGAAGAGTCAGATGGCAAAATTTGCTGCTGCTGTTGATACACCCAAAGCAGAGTACCAAATGCAGATATGGTGAAGAACCTAATAAGAATGAAATAAACTAATTAGAAATATAGTAGGAGAGTCAATTGCTTGGCCATTAAGTTGTGTGAGTCAAGACATGGCCAGGGGAGGTTTAGATTAGATATTAGGAAAATTTTCATCACAGAAAGGGTTATCAAACATTGAAACAGACTGGCCAGGGAAGGAGTAAAGTTGCCATCTGTGAAGGTATTTGATAGATGTGGTGCCTAGGCATGTGGACATGCTTAGGGGCACACTTTAGTGGTGGACCTGGCAGTGCTGGGTTTACAGTTGGACTTGATGATCTTTAAGGTCATTTCCAATCTAAATGATTTTGTGGTTGTGTGGTGCTTGAGCAGTGAAATGGCAGGCAAAAACATCTTCCTAGGAGCAGGTCTTGGTGTTAGAAGGCTGTCTGAAAATGAGCTATAACAGTTAAAGAATTAAATCAGTAGGAATTGTAATAAAAGTAGTAGAGAACAAAACTAAGATTATTACCTGTATGTATGATATGCTGGTGAGGCAAGTGCTGTGAAGTTCTGTGTCCCTTCCTCAGGTCTCAGAAAATACAGCAGCACTTGAAAAAACACAGGGAGGGGAGTTGTTTTAGTGGGGGAAGGATGGAGAGAGAAGCCTCTAAAGTTGTGAGTGATACAGGTGCATGAAGAGGATGAATGTCAAGTAAGGGTTGTTTGTCACCTGTTTTTGTCTCCTTGAATTCTTTTTAGGTATTCAGCAAGTTGTCAAGTGGTGAGTTCAGAGCTGCACATTAAGATGCTGATCTCTGAGATGTTGCACAAAAAAATGCATCATCATTTGATAAACATAAAGGCACCACATTTGGCTCAGCAGATCTGTGCCATACATAAGTGCCTGAGAATTTGTTACTGGGCTGCATCTCCTGTGTGCATGTCTGGTTCTTGTCCTCTTCCACACACTTTATCAGGGGTGATATCAGGTTAGACAGGCCTTTGGAGGCCTTTGGAGGCCTAATGCTATGCAGTTCTTACATATCATTATTTTCAGAGCATTTTATTAGTGATGGAGGAAGTGTAGGAGTTTTTTTTTTGCCAAGAATAGGCTGTCCTGGGTGTGTTGTTACACACAACTTATTTACCCACAGCTGCTGTGTGGGCTGAAGTTTCGAGTCGTTCATTAATCATGTTCCACAAGTGCGACCTACATTATTTATGGTCAAACACAGGAGTATTTAAATGACAAACAGGTATGGTATAGCCTCCATGCCTGACTAAACAGGAGAGCTCAACAATGGGCACCAACAGGGTTGAAGGATTCTGGCTTGCAGCGTCCAGGTTCTGGTGGGGAAGGAACTAATTTTGTGTGTGTTACCAGTTCACTGCCAGGTTTATTCTGCTGGCCTTATTATCTGTGGGCATGTGACTTTGCTTTAAATCATAACTCATGGCTGTGTTTGGTATGAACACATTCTTTTGAAATTTCCTGCCCTCCCTTGCAGGGCAGGAGGCAGGGAAAGTCCTGCTGAGTCACCAGCTGGGTCACCCCTTTCACAGGCCCTTCCTGCAATTTCATACTCTGTGTTGCTGCCTCAGTTTAATTTACACTTAGATGTATTTGAATGGAAAGGACTATTATTGAAAACTATAATCAGCTGTATTAGTTTGATGCAATATTCTAACCTTACAGATAGTAGAGATTAAATTAGTTTCTGCTAGTACACTAAAATGGTCTTGATTTTCTCCTAGATGTTTGTTTTAATGCCTAAGAGCAGTAAGAAGAGATTGACTCCTTACTGTCTTCACATGAATTATGTTTCAGGGTTTTCTGTCAGTTTACATACTAGCAAATGATGCCACTTTGCATAGTTAGGATTGTTCCCATAAATAATGTTCTTAAGCAATTTCCCACATCTCCAGAGAGAGATGCTGGCTTTTTCACTCCTCAAGTGTTTAACTTTTTGACTATTTTCCTGTTGATAAGTAGAACAAGTCCTATTTGTTTAAAGAAAAAACCCTAGGAAAAAAGTACTTATTGGCTACTCTTTTGTTTTGATGCAGAGGCTATTTCACATGACTGCTAGCTGGTCTTTTGGGGTACTGTGTATGCTGCACATTCAGCAAAGTCTCGTGGCTGCCTACCCCTAGAAATTCTAGTTTCCTTTTTCAAGTATTCACAGACCTGCAAACCTGTGTATGTTGGCAAGATTTTTGAAGCTGCCAGACTAAATTGAATTAAGAACCCACTAATACTGAACTTTAACTACAATTGTGTATTATTTTTATGTATAGATAAACGTGAGTGTGTGTGTATTTTTATAATATATATGGAGAAAATGTAGGCAAAGTAAGAAGTTGTGGATAGTAATGAGAGAGAAGGGAAGAAAATCTGTAGTATTCATATTAAATTAAAGGTTGATAGCAGTATTTTTTTCTCATAAGTTTACAGGTTTCTGCTGTGTCTTGTTGAGGCTCTGAAGAATTCTTGTATTTGAGCAATGTATGCAATGTAATTAACTATAATTTTCCAACTTAAAGAAAAACAGCCCATAAAATCTACCTTTGGTCAGAAGGGTTGAAGTTATTTCACCCCTGTGGAGTAGAATTTTCTGTTACACTGATAACTTGATCCATCTGTGAGCGAGTTCCCATGCAGGTTTCTCAAAGGATACAGTAATTATTATGAAATACTGTGTCCAACAAAACTTCATATTCTAAAACTCCTCAGTTATATTCCAGTCTTTAACAGTTAATATTAACATATTCAAGGGCTTATTTCTTCTTCACCCTTGAAAAGGCTATGTGTGCTTTTGTAAATAAAGTGCTTGCAGTGATTTTTCAGTGAATAGGCCTTTGGGCCAAAGGTTTATAGTTTTGAGGTGGTTTTGCTATGAAGTTTTTGGTGTTTTTGACTGTTGAGGAGGCACAAGCTACTTCAAGAATACTTCTTCCCTCGGGTGCTGTGATTTGATTGTGATGAAAATAATTTGTGCCATTAAATTATCTGTTCTGAAGTTTTGGGTAAAGCCAGCTTGTAGCATTAGCATAAAAACAAGTTTCTACATCAGCATTGTGATTTTTAGGTTTAAGAGTTACCCAACTTGTTCTTCAATGTGGGTATTTTGGAAGTTTCTTTGAGATGTTGGCGATGTGAGTGTATTGTTTCCTGAAATCATTAGCATTTTCTAAGGAATCACCCAGCTAGAAAAAATTTTAAATTTATGCTGCTTGTTTAGTACCTTCAGTATTGTGTTCTTATCTGCTGCTGATGGTCACTTTCAGTGGGTCTTGACAGCTATCTTACTTTCCCATGGTTGAAGATGTTGTCCTACTTTATATTTATTTGAACAAATTTAAATTTGTTATTTTAGAGAAGCTTTTTTTGTGATTGAAAACTGATAGTCTAGTAAAAACTTTCATGTCTGTATCATCATCAGCCTACAGACTTACAAGGATGGAAAATCATGAAAGGAAAATTCTTGATTTTCAGGTTTTTATTTATTTATTTATTTGTTTTAATTCCTTACATACAGTGGCAGTTTTAATAAGGAACAAGTTGCAGGTGAAGAATTAATTTCTTACATTTTTACAATGGATTCTTCTCCTGGAATTCTGTTCTGCTCTTTCTCATGGAATTTGAGGCATCCATTTATTTTAAGCTATCCTGCCCTTGCTTATATCTTGAATGCAAGTGTCACAAACTTGCATAAGTGTTCTCTCTTTTTTTGCCTCTGTGGAGTAAATTGACACTGTGGAGTGTCAATTCCACTGTGATGGGACACCATCATGTTGAAGTGTAATCTTAACTTTTGTCTGTAGAAGTTGTTTTCTCTCTCAGTTCAGTAAGCCAGTGCTTTTCACTTTCGAATTTTTAGATTTCAGTTCTTTTAATTGTATGATGATTCATGTATTTTACTGGTGATAATGTAGTCTGGATTTGGGGAAAACAAAACACTTGGGGTTTTTTTTTGGTTTTTTTTTTTTTCTTTAGAGATGCTATCTGTAAGTATTTATAGACTTCTCAAAAACGTTTTGAAGTTTGGTAGCTAAAGAGCAAGGTTTGACACCCTTGAGTGGTTAAAGCATCTATTTGTGCATCTATTCTGTTTAAATATTCTCATGTTTGTCAGTGTGGTTTAAAGATGGTGAAGCTGCTTCTTGGGAGCTGGTAGGAGCAAGTAGGAAGTGTGGACAGGAAGCAGTGGTTTGGGAAGGGGCAGGGAAAGGCTGAGCTGATCTGACAGAGCAGTGCTGAATAATAAGAACAGAGAGGAAATGTCCTGTGCTAAAATGAGGACAGAGAAATTTAGGGAGTCACTCCACCTCTCTCTGCTTGAGTCACCTGCCTCTTGAGCCCTTGCCAGAGGCAGCCATTTGGTACAGTGGTGCCTGTTACTGCTCCTCACTCTGCTTCAGGGTGTCAACCTGCTGTGGGCAAATAGCCCACTGACCGCTTCCCAGCATAGCTCTGTGAACTCAGTAACTCCCAATATCTAATCTGCTTTAAAAAAAAAAAAAAAAAATTATATATATCCATGCAGATGAAGGTGGCTGTAGGCTAGAATACAGAACCCTTTCTGCTTCCTTGCATCAACCTGCCTGATCACTGGTGAATGGGCTTATCTGGCCAGGTCATGTTCCTGGCAGTTCTCCATTGTGCGACCACAAGATCACCCAAGTTGGTGATGTAGGAGTGGGAATGCTTGCTAGGGCAGAATGGGGACTGCCTCTTCCTCTGGCAGTGAGCTTTCAGGCCCTTTAATGCTCTTACACAGCTTGTTTTTTTGTAGTACCAGCCCTCAGTAACCAGCCCTTGAGTCCTCTCTCAAATTTTGGAAAATCAAAATTTTGTTGGAAGTCTTAGAAAGCTTTATTGAATTAGTGACAAACAGGCCACATTCCAACTTCTCCCAATTTCTCTCGTACTCCACACAAATATTAATGACTGATTTGATTTCAGGAGTGTTTTCTTTTTTAGAAAAGTGGGGCTGTTTTCCAACTAGAATATTTGCAATTGGTTTGTTATTGAAGAGGTGAAAGAAAACCCCTTTCTACGAAAGAGCATGGCACAATTTCATTAGGTGGGTGTCATATAAGATGCTTACAAGTGTCAGTTAATGAATTGTCTTCTTTGAGTACTGAATGGGATTTTTTCTTTTTTTTTCCCCTCAGCATAGAGAATTGTTCAAAAGCACAGCAAGTTAGAAATGAAACTCAGATAATTTTTAGTCATCTTTCTGAGAAAACAGAACTGAGAGGCAGGATGACTAAATGATCTGAGTGTGTGTCTGCTCTTTTCAGAGTTTATAAATCATTCTTTTTAATTTTACCATACTTTATATATTACTTACTTAGTTGGAATTTCCTCTGTTTCTGGCAAGGTTGGTGTAGCCAGCAATAATGTTGCCTGTGTTTATGAAGAGGAACATGGACATGATGACCTTAAATTTTGTTATTTATTCAAAACCAAATTTGATAAAACCCCCAGTTTAAGTTCCTATTCGGATATCTAAAACGTACCACCTCCTTGCTCTCTGTCACTCTTTGCAGTATTACTTGTGCTTAGGAGTGCAGCTCAAGAAGACTGAGACAACCAGTCTTAACAGTTCAAAGCAGAAAATCCCATTTCTTGTGTAAGAATTTGGTAGTTGTAGAGGTTAATGTGAGAATAGTGCAGTTATACAAGATGTGGAAGAAAAGAAGTGTATCTCTCTGATTATGCACTGTTGGGCTGGGAGTAATCTTTGTTCCTTTGCTTTTGTTGTTCCTCAGTACTGAGGATTGGGATGCAGCTCTTTCCTGTACTCCTCCTCCTCAGTGGTTTTACTGTGTTAACCAAGCTTAGGAGACAGCAGCTCTTGTGTTATGCTGAGCAAGCACAAGTACTATGAACTTCTGGGAATGCATTCATATTGCATGAAATTAAATGTTTAGAAATCACAGGCTGATAGTAGAATGAAGAGAACCTTAAAAAGATCTAGTTCCAACCACTCCACCAAACACTGTAGTGGGTTCACCCTGGGTCAATGCCACCCCCTAGATCTGTTTCCCCAGGTCCCCATCCAGCCTGTCCTTGAATGTTTCTCTGGGTGGGGCATTCACAAGTTTTCTGTGCAACCTGTTCAGTGCCTCTGCACTGTCTTGAGGAAAGAATTTCTTCTTAACATCTAATCTAAATCCTCTCTTAAAGTTAAAACAATCCCCCCTTGCCCTCTTGTTATCTGCCTGTGTAAAAAGTTGCTCTTCTTTTTTTATAAGGCCCCTTTAAGTACTGAAAGTCCACAATCTTTCTAAAGTCATGATTTCTGAAACTTGGCAGGTTTCTATGGCATATTATTAACGTTTTAATTTTGGAACATTGCAAATATTTGTCTTCATGAATGCAACACTTATTCTTCAATATGCAAACCCAAATGTACCATTGATATATTGCTATAACATTGTAGGAAGTGCCAAACATTTATTTAGGCTTCAACTTCCACTTTCTTAATATTTATATTAAAATATTATTTGTTTATATTTTCTTAAGTATAAACTCTTGTTATTTTATTCATAGAGGAAATTTTCATGTTATGCAAGAGTTCCCAAAAGAACTGTATAGCCACTTACAGGCTTTTATTACAACAGACTGAATAATTTAATTGGTTCAATCAGAAAAAATTAGTCTATATTAATTGTGCTAGTTAAATTGTATTCTGTTATGTCTCTGGAACTCCCACAAGTAAAATAACATGACCACACTGACTGAGAAGTTAATAGTTCCACAGATTTTTGGATGCAATTTTCCTGGAAGAGAAGAGAGGACTCATAACAAGCTTCATAACTTTCACAAACTTTCTAATGTCTGGTAGGCAATATGAACTCTTTTTTTTTTTTTTCCCACTCCTTTTGCATCTTCTTTCTTTCCAGATGGCCCTCCATCCACTTGTATTCTGGTACTTCCTATCTTTTTTGGCCCTGCAAGACTCTGATAAGTGTGATAATACTGTAATTTTCCTTACATGTGAGCACTGGATGATATGAAGTCCTTAATTTTATTTTTGGAAGAAATCTTTCTGTACCAGCCAATTGTTGCTAAATATAGTGGGAGGCTTATAATACACAGTGCATGTTTGAATTTAAAGTGACACCTTACCCTAAAAAGTTGACATCACAGTTTACTTGTACAACTGTGTATGAAATACATAGTCATTAAAACTGATCTAAAACTTTGGGCATTACAGTTGTTATTTGTATCTGTTTGTTAATGGGATCTTGCAGATGTCTGCTGGGACAAGCATTGTCAGAGATGAGCATAGGGACTCACACCTGCAATACTGGAAGGCTGCTTGGTTTTAAGTGTTTCTCTGCAGGCCTCCTTTGAAATACTTTAGAAAAACTTGTTGAAAACCAAATAGTGCTGTACCTAGGGTATTAGACTGAGATTGGGGGAATTTTTACTGTCTGACATAGGCTGGCTTTTTGGTGTCAGTATTGTCAGTGTTCTTGTAAGGTGTTCTTAAGGTGCTCTTCAGCAGTGGCGAGTTTTTGCAGTTCCATGCTACTCTGTACAGCAACACCCAAAAATGTAAGTCAGAAACTGTAATGGCACTCAGGGGTAAGTTAAAAGTGTTGCTTTAGACACAGCTCTCCAGCAGTAATATAACATTACAACAGTAATATAACATACAACCCCAAATCTAGACCTGGTATTGCTGTAGGCATGCCTGATTTAAGATCTGCCTATAAGGATTTTTACATTTTGCTATAGATTGAGTAAAGAATGTCTGGAGCAAGGTTACTAAAGATATTTGCATTAAAGATAAGGTGTTTCATAGAACAAGGTTAATCAAACTGATTGGAGAATCTCAATTATGAATTACCTTGGTGCTTCTAAATGAAGTAGGTGTTTGTTTGTCTGCAGAAAATGAAGTGTAGTATTTTTGGTGAGGTTTTTGTTTTGGTATTTTGTTTTTTGATTTTGTGTGTGTTTGGCTCTTTGACATAAATTGATCTTAGCAGCAAATATAACATCAGTGGATTTTTAGCAAGTCTGTGATTTTCAAGGCCACTTTGTCATATTGAAGTTAATAAAAAATAGTGCAATGAAAAGGCCATATGAAGAACTGCTATCTTCCCACCCCAAAAGAAAAATGGAATTGATTACTGATGATCACTTCTGGTTTTGTATCACATGTGTATTTGTTAAAATTTCTTTAAGTTGACATTTCTAAACCATTGTCTGTCATACCTCTGAGGTCACTTGCAGACTACTTGTATGTGGCCTTGAAAGTTGATTGAGGAGAGCAAGTTTCTATAAGTAACAATATGCATATAGGAAGTTTATTAGGAGGATCACATGTTCACTACTAGGAGCTTGCAGATCTTGACAACAGAAAAAAAAAAAAAAAAAGGAGAAGAGAGAAATTTGGCAGAACAGGATTCTCTGGTGTAAAGTAAATCTCACTTCTGATGGGACCTCATGAGGCTGGTGTCTGGAATGACAATGGTTGCATCTCAGTGTAAAGCAACGTGCAGAGACCGCCTGTCCCAGAAAAGTGTATTGTGACCATTGTGCTCAATGTCTTCATCAATGACTTTGACAGGGAGGTCAAGTGCACCCTCAGCAGGTTTCTAGATGACTCCAGGCTGGGTGTTGAGGTTGATGTACCTGAGGTCTGAGATGCCATCCAGAGAGAGCTGGACAAGCCAGAGGAGTGGGTCTGTGTGAACCTGATGATGTTCAGCAAGTCCAAGTGCAAGCAGGGTATCAGTTACAGACTGGGGGTGAAGGGATTGAGAACAGCCCTGCCGAGAAGGACTTGGAGGTGCTGGTGGATGGCACGTGACCTGCCAAAATGTGCTGGCAGCACAGAAAGCCAGTTGTATCCTGGACTGTGTCAAAAGCAGTGTGGCCAGCAGGTCAAGGGAGGTGGTTCTGTCATTCTGCTCTACTCTTGTGAGACTCCACCTGAAGTGCAGCATCCAGCTCTGGGGATCTCAACACAGGGAAGACACAGATCTCTTGGAGTGAATTCAGAGAAGAACAGGAGGATCATCAGACATTTGGAATTCCCTCTCCTATGAGGAAAGGCTGAGAGAGTTGGGGTTGTTCAGCTCAGAGGAGAGAAGGCTCTTCAGAGATATTATTACAGCCCTTCAGTACCTAAGGAGTGGCTTATAAGAAAGATGGGAACAGACCTTTTAGCAGGTCCTGTTGTGATAGGACAAGGGGCAATGATTTTAAACTGGAAGAGGACTGGTCTGGGTTAGATATAAGAAGGACATTTTTTTTTTTTTTTTTTTTTTGGTGGTAAGGGTTATGAAGCAGTGTAACAGGTTCCCCAGAGAGTTGCCAATGCTCTATCCCTGGAAGTCTTCAATGTCAAGGTTGGATGGGTGACCTGATGGAGTTGAAGATGTCCCTGCTTATTGCAGGGGGATTGGACTAGATTGCCCTTAAAGTGTTTTCTGACCCAAGCCATTCTATTATATCTCCAGGAGGGAGTTCTTTGTTAGCTCCTGATGGTGTATCCACACCTCACCTAAAAGTTATGGTTTGTGTAGTGCCACCTTTTTTGGAAAGGCCATGGAAAGACTGATGTTATATTTATTATGTGTTATATTTGCCTTTGGCTTTGGAGTGAACTGGACATAGCTGAGCCTTTTCTGGAGGGCTGTAAAATTTGTAGTGGGAAGTGTCAGCATGAAACCAGTTTGACAGGTCAGTATTAGTAAGTCACCTAGAAAAAAAGATGGCTTTAGCCTGTGATATGTACCCTCCATATCTGTTAACTTCTTCCATCAGATAACCTTTGTGTGACTTGAATCAGTGGGAATTTGTTGGTGGGTCACATCACTGTTTCCATTTCAAAGGGTGGCAGTGCGAAGACAGTAACACGCCTGGGGTTATGGAGGTGACCTCAAACCTCCTCTATCTTCCACCCCCACCATCCTGGGCGAGCTCCTCCATGTCTGCCTGGTGCTCTGAGGGGTGCCTGTCTCAGAAGCATACCTTGAGTTGGCACTGCTTGTTTGTCAGCTCCTGCACACTTTCTCAAATGTCAGCTTGACTTCTATGGATTTACATATCCTCAAAAAAGCAAAAAAGCCTTTGGGTCTTGTCTTCTGTGTTACTTTGTCTTCCAATAGATATAGAATATAACCTCTGCAGCTTCAAGATGTGTCTTCCTGCATTTAAAAGGTTTTTACAGACTATGCCTAATTGGATAATCAAAAATTCTCATGTGGACCTGTGGGGACATAAAAAGCATATTAGCAGTGCATGTGAAAATGCCTACCTTGCTTTAATGTTAGAAAACCACCTGTGTATTTCTTACAAGTTACAAGAATTACTTAAATCTTGACCAGTGTGTTTTACTTTTAACTCAGAAATATGTTCTGTGAATTGTAGCTGCTGTAGAGGTAGATGCTTGTATTCATAAGTGAAGCAAAGAAAACATAGTGGGGGAGAAAATAAATATCCAAGAAAATTTGAGTTATAAGTAACTGAAGTATGATCTGCAGGTTGTCTTGCTTTTTCAGTGATCAGCTGTGTAAGACTTACCAGTAGGTGTAAAAGATAAAAACTCTTGCTGCTTTTTGTCTCTTCTAAGTGTCTCTACATCAGTTTATATCAAACTTTGTTTAAAACAATATAGTTCTGTAAACCACTCCATTGCCCCAATGGGTGGGGATAGAAGAAGGGGTTTTAGATTACTGATGAGAGTCCTCAAAGCAGGCCATGTACTCATGGGCTGGGAGCTATGGGATAATTTCTATGGAAAACTTTCCTCTTTTCCTGAGGGAAGAATGTGTTCTACCTTCATTTATCCTCATTGATTCTGATCTCTTGTATTAGGGATGTGTGTAGGAAGCTCTTGAACAAGTTTTCCAGCACAGCATTAGAAAGAGGTGAAATTCTCTCGGGAGTCTTTTTAGTTGTAAAATTCTTGTTGGCAGGTTAAGACGCAGGCCCAGCAACTGGATACAGGTTCACTCCTGTACTAACCCACTCCTTACAAGTATATCACTAATACTTAAATGATATGCCTGCATAAATGAACAAATGATGGATGACCAGTAATTTAATAAATTGCCTACTTCTGCTTTTCTCAAGCCTCTATTGTCTAGAGTACTTGAAAATAAAAATGACTTGTGCAATGTTTGGGGAAAAGTGTCCAAACCAGGGAATAGAAAAGTTATTGCAAAAGAACACTGGTACTGTGGCATCTTTATTTAATAAGCAGTCCTTTCTATTTTAAATAGCATTGTTGCATTTTATATGACAGTCATGATGCAGAGATAATTACTTGCTGAAGAATAAATTTTATAAAAACAGACATTTGAAATCACAGAGTTTTCTTTGGACTGAGTAAACACATTCATAGCTGTGACTTAAGGATGTGTGTGAAGTAAGGCTTATAAAACAGATAATGCTATAGGGTTTTTTGATTATTTTGGCCAGTGTAGTTATAAAAGCTTTTTGGGTAGCCAACCCCTTTTTTCAGTTTTGAAGATAACATTTCTGTAACCAGGAACTTCCTATAAGTCTGCTTAATAGCTACTTTCTTCCCCTAGAAAATTAAACATAAATGTTTTTTCTAAGCATATTTGACTCTTATCTGAACTAGTATGTTTGATGTTTGTCATATTCCAAATTGCATTTGTTAAAATGCATTTATTTTTTAGTGTAAACAAGATTTTGCTGTTGATTTTTACTGTTCCCAGTCATTAGAAGCAAGGTACTTCTGAAGGTTGTCTAGGCCATTGAGTTGAGCTTCCAGCTGTCACATCTGCCATCTTAAGAACTGCTTTTCTAAACCTCATCAAGCTTAAAGAGCACTTGGTTTTTGCTTCCAGTATTCCTGTTCTTTGAAATTCTTACCTGAATCAGATCAGTTTGAATGTTGGAACAGGCATCTGACTGTCCTAAATTTTTTAGATGCTAGTTCCATACAGAATTTGCTCTGGTTCAATTTTACCCATCTTAATTATTTTCATTTCCTGTATTAGGATTTGTCTGTGTTTTGATAAACAGCTATCTATCTAAAGTTAAATTCCCTTTGGATTTCTCCTTCAAGATAATCTGTACTCGTGCCTGAGGTGTAATTGTTGATGTGGATGATCAGAATTTTGTGCAATGTACTCTGGCATGAATACTTCCCTAGGTTTACTGGAAGCAATCTTGAGATGCACTTGAACATTTTAATTTTCTTTTCCTCATTGTATATCACACCAGTTATTTATAGACATCCTGTGGTTTAAGTACAAATTACTTTGGTCATTAGTTACCTTGTTTTATGTAAGTATTTATGAATTTTAAAAAATCAACTGTAATAGAATGGCTGAAAAATGACACGTACTGAAATATTTCAAGTTTGAAAATGCATATGAAATACTGTTTAAATTTGAGAGGGCTCTACACTGATGGGCCTAATTTATGTTTTAGTGTTTTGAAGTGAGGTATCCACAATTCTGAGGATCTCACTTAGAGCTAGGATGATGAGTAAGCACAAGCTGCTGTACTGCTAGGAGAGACATTCAGCTGTGTAATGCTTAAAGGACACCTTCCTTGGCAATAACATTTAAAATCACTAATTCCTCTTACTCATCTGTAATCCTCTTCCCACAGCTTGAGCTCAGGACTATAATGGAATCTATTATGGGGAAAAGGTCTATGACTCAGTCATTGAGCCATGCAAACTCTTGGCTTCTTTAATTGGCACCATTAAATCTTCAGTAATTTTTCTCTTGTAATATATAGGTGTCATTGGTATAAAATGCATCACTGCTGAAGATATATTGTACCTTTTGCTCTCTGATTTCTATGACTTTATCAACCATAGGTGTTTAAAGACTGGTTAATTAGAGTTTTTTTAGAATTACTACTTAACTATTTAGGAGTGTATTGAAAACAAAATGTAAGAAGAAAGCCATTGCAAAAATCATTCCTTTCCAGAGTATTTTCCTTTTCTGTTTAGACACAGGAGAGGGAAAAGGAAAAGCCTGTCCTTGCATTGTGTTTTATCTTCATAGAAGTTGACTTGAAGACTTGAGTATCTTCTACATACAGGATGGGAGAAGTTAATTCTTGAACATATAACCAGGGAGATGTAGTTGATTTTTTTTTTAAATTTTTTTTTTTTTCCGTGTTGCAGACTGATTTTGGGGTTGGTTTGGCAGGCTTTTTATTACACTGATTTTCTTGTAGAGTATTGAAAAGAGAATGTGGAAACAGCTGTAGTCTGGGAATGGAGTCAGACATCATTAGAAACAATTTAAACACTGAAAATTAAATGTTTGAATATATATGTATATATTAGTAAATGCATGTATATGAGGAACAATAGCAGCTTTTAACTCTTCTTTTGTTGTTTTCCCACATACTTAATGTGGGACACTTGGAGCTTTTCAGTAGTGGCTCTGAAAGAGGGATGTGATGATGACATTGGGAAACTGTAATTGTTTGTTACAGTCTGTGGAGTCTGCCTTGCTGTATCTCCAGTTGGCAAGAAGGTTTAGTTGTAACATTTATAGATACTTTTTGAAAGTAAGTATCAAGAAAGAACTAAGAAAGTGACAGAAAATGTTAAACTTTGTTACTTAACACAGAATTTAACTGAGTGTGTTTATGGAATGATGGCAAGTTGCAAAGATGTAGTTAAAAAAGATCTGAAGTAGGACGGACACTATATGTGCCTCATGACTAAAAAATAGAATGTAGTCTGTGTGTGTAACTTTCTGTGATAGAAGTTTAAGCTGTTTAATTGCTTTGGTTTTATTGTTTGAGGTATGGCCTGATAATTTGTTAACTGTATATTTTCCAGTACACCTGACAATGAATATCACCAAATCCCTTGAACCAGGCAGTCTCTTCCTACAAACAGTGCCTCTCTCCATATCTTTGTAAAAACAGCTAAATGAGGTTTTCAAATGGCAATTTTAATCATAATACTGAAAAACTTTTCCAACCACTAATTCATTCATCATCTAAAGTCTCCTATAGTGTGTATTCTCCATTTTACATATGAGTAAACCAGGACAGAGGGATAGGGAGTTGCCTGAGGCAAGAGTGATAGTAATGGGATTTGGGGCTTCCTTGAGTGTGTTATGCTGGGCTGTATTGCCCTGAAGCTGAAGCCAGTAGTTATTCAAGTAGGTGCTTTCTTGCAGTTATCCTTGAGCAGTTTTCAAGAAGTAGGTCCATGGCAAGTCCTTTGCTGGAAACATCTTAGTAAGAAATTAGTATGTAATTTAAAAGAAAAGGAAAAAAACCCCAACCAAACAAAACTCAACAAAACAAAAGCCCATCTAGGGAAAAAAGAAAGTATCATCATGAGTTGCAGCTGGTAGGAAGAAGTAACTTACCATTCTGAAGTTTATTGCTTTCACCACTGGTCATAATATTTTGCTTTTCTATACTTAAACTTTCAAGATAACACAAGTCTTCAGGATAATGTCCTAGTCATTTAGATCTGATTTAATCTAGAAGTCTCATCCATCCAGTGCACTGCATGAGGCAGCAGTTGTAGAGTAACTAGGGAAGAGTCATGCTGTAGGTTGGAGATATTGTTGTAGAAATTTAAGCAATAAGGCATAAAATTTGTTTAGCAACAACAATTGTTCTTTGTTTTCTGCTATTTGAAATATTTAAATAATTTAGACTGTAATTAAAAAAAAAATGTTTATCATTTACAATGTGTTTTCTTAGGGTTACAATGAACTTTAAGTAATCTTTTCAAGACAACAGTGCATGTTTGCTGTTTTACTTGCAGGCTGACTCATTGATCAGTGCCTGAAAAAAGGTTTTGAAATCCTGCTGGACAAGACCAGTTTAATATTGGATAAAAATGGAGTAGAAAAGTAATTCCAAATTATTTTGGACATCTAATAGAAGTAAAAGTGATGGTGGCAGTGGGATTTTGGAGTTTCTTTTTCTCTCTTGGTGTGGTATTTCTTTGTGATTAAGGAAATGGCATTTAGAATGTCAAAACACAAAGTTGCAGTTTTAAGTTATGGCTCTTCTAGTACTAAGTGTGCTCACCTTTACTATGAGATGAAAACAACAGTAATTAAACACTTTGAGATTTGAAGTAAACATAAGCATTAGAGACAGTTTGATTGAGATACCGTGGGTATAATTTTATGGTATCAGAAAACATTTATCAAATATGGTCTTTTGGGAGAAAATTCTGAGATGAAGCTCTTTTAATCAGAAGTTAGCAAATGTAAAGATTAGAATCATTAAATAGTAATAATAAAAAAGTTGGTTTATAGTTGTTTAACTTCCTTTCTTTCTTTAGTGGTTCCTTAGTATTTTACAGTATTAGAAGTTCATGTAATCAGAGAATTCTCTGTGGGTTTTTTTAAAAACATGTAGCAGAAAAGACTTGAGTAGAAGTTGTAGTTAAAAAAAAAAAAAGGGCACCAGCAGAAGTAACGAATGAAAATGATTTCATTGTTTGCTTGTGGATACTGTACAACTTCACCTTGCAGGAGGGGAAGATGGCAAGGGAAGAAAAAGGATATTCCATTATTTGCCTAGTGGGTCTCTTCCAGTCACCCAAATAAAATGTCATTGAACTGAACGTTTGTCAGCTCCAAACTCTAACCAAAGTGTACTATCTGTGCTGGTAGTGTTTCTTCTAGTGCTTTCAGCTAATTTTTCTCAATCTGCTGTTCTTAACTGCAAGATATCTTGGTGAAATTATAAAAATACCTTATTGCAAACCATGGAAAATTCAGAGTACTCTGTGATTTACTAAAAATACTTGTGGATGGTATTGTGGAAGTATCTTGGGAATTCAGTGCAACCTTCTTTCTATGGACAGGAGTGAAAAGTCAGGGGTTCTAGTCCTTTTCACATCTGTTAAAGTCTTTAACATCTAAGGCCATTGCCCTTTCCTTGAACTATTAGAACATGATATACATATTTATACCTTTGGGGAAAACTTGTTCTTTCTTTGATGAGGGCGTGCAGATTGGGGAAGTGATAAAGTTCTTAGTAAAGACTCTCTATGAATTGCATCCTCTTTTCACCAGCCCTGTCATCTGATGCATGCTTGTCAGTAATTGTGATGCACATACTTTTTATATGTGCAGGCTTCTTGAACATGGAGTTTTAACAAGAAGCTGACAGTAAGGAGCTTTTAAAACAAAAATGCTGGGCTTTTGTTTTTCTATGTATATAAGAAAGGGGTTAGGAAAGTGATAAAAAAGTTACATTTATTCCTACTGTATTGGAGCAAACATCATATGCTAATAAATGTAATGGCCTAAAATACTTCTGAAAGCATTTTACTGGTGGTTGCTGTGTCTTACTGTTTTCTGAATGTTTGATGTTGTGCTCTTCAGTTGCTGAAGAGCAGCTCAGTCGTGTCTGTGAGTGAGGGCTTGTTGGGCAGCTGTGATCCCCAGGCTGTCTCTGAGAGATGGCATTCTCAGAGGTGGGCTAGTCCTGTTGAACACCCTTGCATTAGAGTGCTCTCAGAAGAGGGGTGAGAGGTTGCCCTGGGGCAGGTAAGAATGGCAAAACAGAGTGTAAATTACATCAGGAAGGCTGAAAGGACTGGTGGCTTTCTAAAGCTTCCCAAGACTGGAAGACAAGCCCAGAAGAAAGGTCACTAAGGTGTGCATGTGCAAGCAGGGCACCCTGAAGTTTGAGTCTGAGGACTTTCTGGCACAGGCATGTTGTAAAAAAATACAGAGGCATGTAGTGGTGCCAAGTAATTAGATTGGGGCAATGTGCAGTTGTAGCCACGTGGTGCCCATCTGTTCTTAGTGGATTTCCTTATAGTCTGTAGCAGTTTGGTCCTTTTGCAGTCTATAACTTCCTCATGAAGGGAAGTGTAGGGAGGGGCACTCATTAATCCTCTTCTGCTTGGTGGCCAGTGGGAGGACCTGAGGAAACCATGTGAAGCTGTGTCAGGGGAGGTTTAGTTTGGATATTAGGGAAAAGGTTTTTCTACAGAGGTGATTGGGTACTGGAACAGGCTCCCTGGGGAACTGGTCACAGCCCCAAACCTCAGAGAGAAACATTTGAATGTTTTCAGGGACATGATGGGACTTTTGGGGTGTCCTGTGCAGGGCCAGGAGTTGGACTTTGGTGATGATTGTGGGTCTCTTCCAACCCAGGATAAGCTATGATTCTGTGATTCAGTATTAAAAAACATTAGTATTGCCCTTGCAAGTAATGGACTGGAGCTCACAGGATGTTCATCAGACAGGTGAACATTTCTGTCATTTGTATTTACTTGAACCTTAAGTGCTGCAGAGCAAGCAGAAGAAAAGTGTTTCCTGGCCTGCTAGTCTTCAGCTTAATCTAATGAAAAAAACTTACCCAAACATACTGCCCTTCTCTCTATAGTTGTTCTCCCTTCCTTAGACTAAAGTAAACTTTTTTATTATAAGCTACAAGAAGACCGAAGTGTACTTTTTCTGAATTCAGAAAAATAATATTTTTAGAGGTTTGGCAAATCAAAGAATAAGTATTGCTTCTGACTTAACACATACACCTTGTATTTTTAGTTTTTTAATAGCATGTATTTATGAAGTAAACATACAATATAATATCTTGCTACCCATCACCTTATATATTTTATATTTATAGCCTGTTAAATAAGTTTTCCTGTAATTCTTGGGTATTAGGGTAGGGGAAAAAAGCACTGGAATAGAAATGCTCTTGCTATTGTGGTGTGTAATGCTATTACTGCTACCATTACTTGCAGCAGTGAAATCAGATGGAACTTTTTCAGTTGTCTGTGGTTAGAAGAGCCTGTGTTTGTTCCATATATGCTTGTCTTTGATTTTCTCTGTAGTCATAAACCTGGTGCCATTTGCTGCATGTCACTGTGATTTAAATTTGATAACAGAAAGGTTATTGATATTAGTAGATATGATCTATTTAAGGTCCCTGTGAAAATGGTTCTCTGAGCAACTTAAGTGTTCTGTAGAAAAAGCAAAGTTTTAGAGGATATTTATCACTTATTACTGTGGGCAGGCCCTAAGTACTTAATATACCAAGTCAGCCAGGACTGTTTTGTTGCATTTTCTTTCTCTGGGTAGAGAATAGGGTGTTTAGTGGAAATCATAGTTGGTACCAGAGCATCATCAACTATGGTGATAACAATGCAGTGTGATGCAGGAACAGGTTACCCTTCAGAGAGGATGGATCTCCATGCATTTGATGTTCAGTAGCTGAATGGAGAGAATTCTGCTGGTGGAAGGAGGAGGCTGCATGTATAGAGCAGTACAGTTTTTACTCTCCCCTCTGGACCTTGGATTTCAAAGCATGGCTGTGCCCAAGAGAAGGAGGGTGTTTGCTTTTGACTGTTTTGGAGGAACTGCTTTTCTTTTAAAGTGAAGGAAAGGGGGTGTGGAGGGCATGGAGGCAAGCCCAAGAGCAACAATTCAGCCTGTATATATGCTAAAATGTTAGGTTAGTCTTTTATAATGCTAAAATATTTAATAATAGCAGTTTAATTATTACTGTTTTGGTTGAGTATGTGGAGATTGTTTCCTCCCCTATATTCTCCCTTTACTGGAGAAGTTGAAGTATTGTACTAGATTCTCTGGAGGCTCTTTCATCTTAACATGTTCTTACTTTTACTGTATGACTTCCATATCTTGCCTGGTGAGGAGCAGCTATCTCCTTGTCTCAGAGGAGTTGGAAAAGACTGTTGGTAAATCTCCTGGATATTCTCTAATCCAAGGAATTCTCTATTAAGCACTAGGTATCTTGATAGCTGTGCGTGGGAATAACTTCATAGACATAACTTCACAAAGAGAATACATAAATTTTTTAAATGTAGATGTTACATGGCAGAATTAAAGAACCATTCAGGTTGGAAAAGACCTTTAAGATATCCTCAAGTCTGACTGTTAACAACTTCTGTGGTAAAATATGTTGGCATGTTCTGGCATGTCTTCTGCTTGATAGAAGCACATGCAAAGTGAAGTTTCCTTTTACTGGGCCATGCGCAGAGGGCAGGTTTGAGGTGGCCAAGCTGTCAACATGAGCAATGAGCCTTTACCAGCAGAATTCAGTACCTAGTTGTCCCACCCTTTCTATGTGTCTCTGCTGCTGGAGCTAGTAAAAACTTGCCAAAATCATGAGTCCTCAACCTATCTACATAGTGACGATGGAGCATAGAGAGTTGTGTAATATTTAGTACCTGCCTTGCTTTCCTTGGGGGTAACCTTATACTGCTAAGTCAGTCTATATTGCAAAGTAATTTCTATTAAAAAGTATTAATAAAGCATTTATCTTGTTGACTATCACATCACCAGTTGTGTACAATCCTTGTGGTAGCTGTTGCAAGGTCTTGCATGTAGAGCCAATTTGGAGCATGCATTCTTCATTACTGTAGGGGTGGCAGTTGTCTGAGATTGCCTGATCAACATGGATTCTGATCAATTCTGATCAATGGACAGCAAACTAGGAGCTCTCTTAAGTTAGTTGTTTCTTGAGCTGTGAGCAAACTGTCAGCACTCATTGCTGGCTTAGTAATTCCAGAGGCTTAGTAATGTCTCACTTTTTCTGTGAGCACAAAACACTACATATGATTGCTATAAAATTATAATGGAATGTTTGCTTTTTGGATGGCCACATTAGTATCATTTGTTTTTTGTAATCTGTGTTTCTTCACAGAGTACATGACCAGTAAATAAATAATTCTATTACTATAGCTGTGCTGAGACTCAATTAAGAAACTGTATTTTGCATAGCGTGTTTTTATTCCTCCAAATACTGTAATTGGGTGATATTTTCAGCTCCACTAAATCAGAAATTATAGTAGTTTTACTGTGGTAGCAGAGGGCACTAAGATTGGTTTTAATCACTTCTACTCCACTGTTAGGATGCTGTTGGCATCAGAGTGAGTTTGTTTTTTGTTTTGTTTTGTTTTTTTATTCAGTGTTTTTACAAAAACTTTGAATCAGCAAGTTAAAACAACTTGTTTGTAATTGTAGTGTTTTTAACAGGTTTCTCTGGGCAGTAACAGAGTGGAATGACTTGAATAGTCTTAGATTATTTCCCTAAGTTTTCTCCTAAGACTTGATTAAGAAATAAAATGGTATTGCAGCAGTACTTTGCTAAAACATTAACTTTTTTTGCACAATAGTTTTGTCTTGTTAGAAAGGTATTAATAGTACTTGTATGTTCTATACACTTTCATCTGCGTTCTGCAGAGGTATGTCAAGAAGTTTAGATTCCTTTCAAGCCTATTTGCAAAATAGACATCAATTCTCCTGTGGTGTGATGTCTTTTATTGCAGAGATCACTGACAGCACTTGTTGGTTTATAAATCCCAATTGCCACTTTGGAATCACAATTTTCTTAGGAGAGTTTCTGAATTACTGAGATAGCAGTTGTTTCTAAATAGAATCATATTCCTCAAAATATTTTAAGTTTAATATTAAGTATTTTCATATAGTACAGTAAAAAAAATACACATCTTCAAGGTAGTAGTTTCACAGGAAAGGGAAAGGATCATCATTCACAATAAAGGAGAAGAAACTGATGGGTAAAACATATTTTTTAAACAATTACATGTGTGAATGTAGTCTTGATTTTTCTGGACTTCACCTACTATAGAAAAAGTACTGTACAGCTTTTGCTGAATGTAGGTGCTAGCATTTGGCCAGAGCTTTGGAGGTGGTGTTGATTCATGCTTACTCTGGAGTTTTTACTGATATATGAGCTCTGCATATGGACAATGTCAGGAAGGTATGGAGAAAGGATGACATGTGCCTCACACTGAGGGGGCACTAAGAGAGGCCTAATGCTGAAAGTATTCATGGGACGAGTTGAGAATTGCAGAAACAAAGCAATATGTAGAGACATGATGCAGAAACTTTCCAAATTAGTCAAGATGAGTAATTCATTCTAAATAATCCAGAGGGAGGATGAATCCTGTCATTAATCTTTGAAAGGACGAATCATGGAGCAATTTGGTTATGTTTTGGGCTGTCCCATCAGGAAGGATACAAATTCAAAATGAATGATCTCTGTTGCACTAGGTGGAACTGCTGCTGGAAGCATGCTGTAGTCTGTCTTCTGCTTTCAAAGAATTTGCACAGGTTGCTGCTTTAACTTCTCCAAAGTGAAGCTGATAATTGAACAGGCTTGCAGTTGAGAATATTCTGCAATGATTTACCTAAAGTGAAATTATCAATTGTATGGAGATCATACTAAGGAGGTTTGTACTTTGAAGCCAGTGGGAACTGGCTGAGCACTTGTTTCACTCTTAGACAACCAGCTGTCTTAGTAAACCAATTCAAGAAAATTTAAATGAAGTGGTGTTGTTGTAGATCTTTACTTAAATACGGGAAAGACCATGGAATCTGGAAATAATCCCCACGAGGGAAGTAAAAGTGTTGTCCTGGTAAAAAGATTTTTTTTTTAAATTGTTTGGTTCCGATGTTTAAATTTAAGAAAGTTAGCTGAGTCACATCACATAATTTGCTGCTCTTGCTTCATACTTTGTAAAGCTCAATATTGGCTCAAGTTGCTGCTCTGTTAGGGAAGTGACACTCAGCTGCTTTCAGTACAGTTGATTGTGGTTCACTCCTTCTTCATGCAACAGAAAGACTCTCCTGCTTAACCTTCCTCCCTGCCACTCACCCTCATTGGTTTAATCCTGCATCTTGTCCATCTTGCTACTTCATGTAACAGCCCTGGTTTGAGACTGTGCTTTGGGCTGGGGAGAATGAGCTTACACTCTAAAAGTATGCAGCTGTGAAACATAGGCAAATTTGCTCTAATTTTTCAAGCCTTGATGATACCTGTTTGGAAGCTCAAAAATAGATTTTGAATTCCAGAAATTTTACAGTCTAGGAACAGACAATTCTATTTCTCTAATAGTGCTTTCATTTTTTATTTCCTTGGGTGTTGTCGGCTCTTACTGACAATTCTGTGTAGCCTGTTGTGCCACAAATTGTTTGAAATCTTCGGAGTTCTTGAAGAATCTCTGTTTTTCTCTATAAGCTGTGATCTTTAGGAGTGTCCTGCGTTGTGATATTGCATGTTAATAGCATTGATTAACTGTTGAGCAGTGGGAACTGATGAGAAAATGTCCATTGTAAAATTAAATGGAATTACTGAAGACTGTGCCATGCTGCTGGTTAGGGAGGTGACTAGCCCCAGTAGTCGCTGGTAGGAGTATTAATGTGAGCTCCAGGTTTTTTCACATGATTAAAACAGGCCATCTGTTCTTTGTTAAATGTTTACAAAAACAGCTTTTCTCTAAAAGATTTAAAGAGATGTGGGTCTAGTAAACACACCAATATTTTTGAGCACCTTTTTCACCTTATTTCAAATAATACCAAAAATAATTCTGCTGCAATATCAAATAGTATGAATACCTATTTGTGTTTAATCTCCACTGATTTCTTTCCCATGGAAGATTAAATTCTGTACTAACATACTAAATTATAGCTTTGTTACTACTAAAAGCAGCAGGAGAAGCAATTTCTGTAAAGTATGCAGATAATTTTTTTCAGTCTCTTGATAAAAATTGGTAATATACATATTTTTAAAAATTCTATAAATGGGAAATGGGGTTCTTTCATTAGGAAATGTGACCCTGTAACTAGAGCTAATCCTTTCTAGATTTAAAGAAGTAGAACTATTTGAAATAATTCCCTATGGTAGGCTTTATCCAATATTTATAGTGAAAGCCTGTTGTTCTTCCTTTTCTCCCTACTTAAGAAAGAACAGACAAGTGGTTTGGGGTAAGAAAATGCATCTTTCAAGCTGCTTCCAGTCTCTTCTCAGTAGATTTGTGCTGCTTCTACACAGCTTCACACTAGGGAGCAATGTGGGGTTGTCAGTTAGGGATAAACGGTTTTAGCATATTGCAGAAGTACAGCCACAGACTTCCTAGAAAAATAAAAGTATTCACAGCTCTTTCTTTGAAAGAGTGCTACAATTTAGAAAATCTTGTAGAAGTGAGTTACAAAACGTGCCAAACTGCAAGGGGAGTGGTAGGTGGCAAAAGTAATATATTTTCAAGTATACAACCTACAAAGCCTAATTAGGGCAGAATTGTCTTTTTGTAGCTTCAGTGTTCCAGAGATTCTGAATTATATGAAAAGTGATAGTATTATTATGCTTGGTAATGCACATAACTTGATCTTTTATTTAAAAGGCAGTAAATTTGGTGGTTTTAGGTATTTGTGTGAGGCATAGTGTTTTAGTCTAATGTATAGTCTTCAGTTGTTTTAGAGCCTGAGAATGACTCTTGTGGATAAGGTTTCTGATAAGTAAGAATCTGAAATTTCACAGGGTACTCCAGTGCAGCAGCAATCGCTGCCATTCCCAGAGCCTTACCTTCTGGCCAGACCTTACATTAAAAGTGCAAATGTCAAGTCATGAAGGGCTGACACTGCTGTTGTGGAGATTTGGAAAGCTTTGCTTTCAGATTTGCTTATGACTCTGCTGAAAGTTTTTCAGACTTAAGTGATTAAAAACAATCCACAAGTCTTACAAAAGCAACAAGGATTCATTTTTTTGAATAATGAAGCATTTCCAAAATATAGTATTGAGTTCAGTGATGGTCATATCACTAATGAGTTGCAATACTGAAAATTTTCTAAAATTAAATATGCATGGCATTACTGGATTTCTTGTGATTTTTAATATTTATTGGCTTGGCTGTTTCATATGGATAAGTGGAAGAAAAATAAAACTACTGATTCTGACCTATTCTAGAAAGTTGTGCCTTACACATAAGCTTCTAGGTAATTGTGAATTCTGGGTAATTGTAAAAGTCTCTCTTAATATGGCAAACTAATAATGTAGTGCCAAATTCAAGATACTTGCTCAATGCAAAATATATAAATAATGGAAAGAAAACCCTGGAGTTCTCCTATGTTATACTGCAGGTGAGCAGTATTTTAAAGCAGGATTGAGGATGTTAGGGGACAGCTCAGTGAAAAAATTGGTGAAACTTGCACTTGAAATTTCTGCAAAATATAAGATCCATGAGATACAAAATAGCAAATAATGCAGATAATGCAGAAATATACTGACTATCTTGCAAAAATACAGGTTAAAAGTACTGCTCAGAAAACTCAGGCATAAGAAGTATTTACAGATAATCTTGGTAATATTCCTGTATTTTCCTACATAAAAATAATGGTTAGTATAAGTACATAACAGTCCAAGGTACAGAGAAGACAGTTTTATTGTGTGTCATATGACAACTCTGAGGCACTTAATTCAGTCAACCAAATTCACAACCAATCAGAACATTTTAAAAGATCTCCATTTTATGTAATGCTAATTGGACTGCAGAGCTCATTGTTATATTATGGGATAGTGTTTTCTATACAGACACCCAGTTGTGAACTTTCTAGCAGGGAACTGAATGTGCCAGTGGTGACTACAGATTTCTAGAACAGATGTTGAGTCATACTTCACGATGCCTAACATGAGGTGGTCTTGAGGTGGGGATGATTGATGCTGTGCTAATGCCATGAGTGCCTTGGGTTTTCATTAGAGCTGGATTTCCAGTGCAACTCACACCCTGTTGCACAAAACAGGATCTTAATAAACACATGGAGGACAGAAACATTCAGAAGTCACCCTTGGAAGTTCTTGGTTGAGCCAAGAGACCCAGACCATCAGTCTGTCACTTAGGTCTTCTGTCTTATTCTGTCTCTTCCATGGAGAACTGTAGTGTGTAGCATGTACCATTCAGACCTCTCCCAGATAGCAGAAAAAATTATTTTCTTAACTTCCTGACAGCCTTGCTCTTTTTACTCCTGAGTATGTGAGTGTGTTCAGTGCACAGTGGGTTTATGTTACTGTGAAGAAACGGAGAAGTAGTTCGGACTGCACAGGTTCACTTTGTTTACATTCAGAAAATTGTATTAATATATTAGGAAAGATACACATGCATTCACTTTCTTATGTAATATTGTCAAGAATTTTCTAAATCTTAAGGCATCTCTGTTTAGATCTAGGTAGCTGAAGTAGATATATGTGTACGCCCATCAGCTCTCCTTATGCTCAGGGACTGGTTTGTAGTCATTCATTTGCATGCTTGCCACTTCTCAGTAAGTGCCATTTGACAAAAAAGTGGAGAAAAAGGAAATGCAAAAAAACCATGAGTTACACTGGCACTGCTTTTCGTAGAAGTAAAATTTTTATTGTTCTGAACTTTTCCACAGTTCAACAGATCAAACATCTCAAATGGCTGTCCTTTGACACCATGATTAATGTGGAACTCATCCACCTAGAATCGTCCTGACTTAATTTTTAGGGAACAAAAAAGGAGGAGAAATAGAGAAAGAAGGGTGGGTAAAATGATCTGACCATATATGTAGGTGCAAGAAAGACATCAGTACAGTGTCATACTATTACTTTTCTTCTAGAAAAGCACTGTCACCCTGCATTTATAACCATGGGCAGGCAGGGAGAAGCAGGTCAGAGCTTTGATATGCTGCAAAGTCATGCTAGAGCTTAGATATCTTTTGACTGCAGGCTCAGGGATCTTTGTGTAGAACAGAACCATTGAGGTGAAAATTGTTGTCAATATCCAATATATTTTAGTCTAGGCATTTAACATTTTTGTAATTATACTTAGGTTTCCCTGTAGCTTGCAAGTTTAGTGTAAACCTGATATGCTATAGAGATTTTGAAATATATGTTTATGCAGGTTCATAAGCACTTACCATAGTTCTCTGTCCAATCTGGAGCAGGAACAAATCTGTTTTGAGTGCAAACTGGAAGCAGTGGATCTTGGACATAAAATGTAACCTTGTATTACATTTGCAAGTGGCTTAATCCTTCACTAGCTGATCAAAATACCTCCTGTCACAGATGAACCAATGTAAATTGCATTAATTAATTTTTTTTATCAATATAGCCTGTGAATATACTTTTATTCTCCTTCAAATGTCCAGAAATAAACTTTAACAATTTTCTCCCCAAAGGACAAAATTCCAGTGCAGCTGAATATTTTTTAATTAGTTAGTCATTCTACTAACAACTATTTTAAAATGTCTGAAACAATTGCTTTCACTTTGCATCAGCATGTTGAAGACTAAATATTTTCTGTATTTCCACTTTATACAAGTTTTAGAATAATTTTACCCTTGATATATCAAGAATCTCTGGTCATTTTGCTACTTTTCTGACTGCAAAAAGCTTTGTTCTTTACTGTTTTACTGCACAGTGTTTCAGATATGCTGACTCTTGCTAATTTGTGCTTAATATTTTCTCCCTCTGTTACCTCATGCTCCAAAAGAGCAAAATTTTGGAAATCAAAGTTGCAGATCTACAATTTTTATTTCTATTTCTCTCTCTTAGCATTCTCCGTCGGAACCCTTTTTAGAGAAACCAGTGCCGGATATGACTCAGGTTAGTGGACCGAATACCCAGCTAGTGAAAAGCGATGATTATCTGCCGTCAATTGAGCCGCAGCCACAGCAAAAGAAAAAGAAAAAGAAAAACAATCACATTGCTGCAGAAGGTCCCAGTAAAGGTTTTGGTAAGGAAGACTTTCCTGGGGGACTTGACAGCCAGAATTTAAGCAGAAACTCAGTGGATTGCTCCCAAGAAGACAAGAAGAAAAAGAAAAAGCCCAAGGCAAAAAAAGAACCGAAGGATCCTAAAGAACCCAAGGAAAAGAAGGAACCCAAGACCCCCAAAGTCCCTAAGACCCCTAAAGAGCCAAAGGAAAAGAAAGCAAAAAATACAACGCCAAAACCCAAGACCAGCAAAAAGGCTAGGTAAGTCAGGAAACTTGTATATGCAATGAGAGAAAAACAGTGTGTTTGTGGGATTTCTAGAGCATCTGTGCTAAATGGCGTGGGTGGAGAGGAAATCTTGTTTTGTCGTTTGCTTTCTACCATCCACAGCATCATGTTTTTGAGAAGCTTGGGCACATTTCTCTTGTTTGACTTTCCTGTTTATGGCTTCACAGTTATTTTAAGCAAGCTGGAAAGGCAGAAGGTTAGTTTTTCCTTTCAAGGCAGAAAAGTTTCTGGATGTGTTAGATTTTTAAACTAACTCTTTCTCTTCTAATGCTCATCTGTCCTTGTGTGTGGTTTTTGTGTTGAGAAATTAGACTGCTTCCACAATAATGTGGAATTTCAGAGATGAAGGCTTAGAGTAAAATGTTTTGATTGTTTTTCCCTAAATAAAGAAGTTAGGTGCTTCACGTCGTTGTATGCTGTACAACCCTTACAGACACTGTTTTATACTAACACAACTCATGGGCTGTAAGCTCTGCTGTTGAAAAGGCATTTTTATATAGATATTGATGTGTCCTCACCATAGGGATGACATTAATTTTCCTGTTTCACATGAAGGCAATTTTCCTAGCAGAAAATCTTTGTGGATAGACCAGACGGTTCAACTATGTTTTTTAACTGGGTTTCTTAACTTGCCATCCAGCATCATGTTCCTTTATCAGGGTAGGCTTAAAATGTTACAGACTAGTATGAGAAAGAATAAACTGTCATTACACATGAGTAAATATGTCATAGGTAATAACACAGATTCTTTCCTTGTCCCTCAAGTCCCTAAACACTGTGGTTATAAATGCCTACTTGGAAGAAAACTGAGACCACAAAGACATTAAAGTTCAATTTTTTTTTTTTTTTCATTTGTACCTAGAATTTCTTACAACTGTTCTGAATTTGTTCCAAACATCTGAATCTGTTTTTCAAGATGTGGCTAGAGTTATAAAATATAACTTCCAGATGGAAGCACAGCCAAACTCAGATAATCCAAATCAGTTTGCAAAATCCATTTGTATTGGGGTTTAAAAATTGCACTTAATGAATCAGCTTTGCATATATTCTACAAGATTGGCTATTTATTGGTTACATTTGATACAGCTCTGTAGCTAAATGAGGATGGACAGTAAGATTTTAGTAAGTTTCTTTAGCAAGACAGAAAAGTTTCTATACCAGCAGAGATTGTTTCCTGAAGAATTTATAAACACTGGCTTGTAAAATCAAGTGTTGTTATATACAGGTTATACTAACTGATCAGTAAATTACAGTTGATCAGCATATCCCTATTTCAGCATTTACTTTGGCTGTGTACCAGACTGTGCTAAGGTTTGGGTTTACATACACAGCAGCAATTCACAGCTTAGAAAATCTCCGAAGTTATATATCACCCAGTATGTCTTTTTGAAATGAAAATACTGAATCAGCTAAAATAGCCTTTTCATAGAATCACAAAATTGTTGGGGTTGAAAGGGCCTTCTGGAGATCATGTAGTTCAACCCCACTGCCAAAGCAGGCTCACCTATAGCAGGTTGCATGGGGGGCATCCAAGCAGGTTTTTAATATCTCTAAGGAAGGAGACTTCACAGCCCCTGTGGGTAGCCTGTTCCAGTGCTCTGTTGCCCTCAATGTAAAGTTTTTCTTTCTAGACAGATGGACCTTCCTGTGTTTCAGTTTGTATCCACTGTCCCATGTTCTGTCAGTGGGCACCTCTGAGCAGTGTCTGGTCCCCTTGTCTCCACACCCATCTTTAAGATACTTGTATGCACTGATAAGATTTCTTCTCAGTCATCTCCAGGCTAAACAAGCGGAGCTTCCTCAGCCTTTTCTCTAAAGAGATGTGCTCCAGTTCCTTAGACCCACAGGTTTAAAGGCTGACCAGGCTACATAATAAATGTTACTGAGCCTTTCCCCCATTTTTTCTGCCAAAAAGTAAAAAACAGTTACTGCACAACTTCTCAATTGACTACATTGAATCCTTGTTTGATAAACCCTGGTTAGAAGGGAGTCTGCCTCAAAAACACCCATGGCTGGTGGTGTGGACATCAGAGCTCAGAGCTGGTCTGTCCTGTCCATTCAATCCTAATTCCTCTATGTGCATTTTCTCTAAATCTGGGGACATATTGTTCAGATTAGGTAGCAGTGTTTCCTCTGAAGGAACAAAACACTGCTTTTTAAATTGTGTTGGGTCTCTAACTTCTTTCCCATGCAATGACTTTTGTCCCGGGCTGGCTGGATGACTTACAGTATTCTAGTAAGTACTAAGCCCTATTGTTTTACCTGTGAGAGAAACGTGTTTGGAGCAACAGCAAGGGCATTTGGAGTTCCTTATGCTTACTCAGGGGTGTGGAGAAACTCCTATTTTTGCTGTAATAGGCTTGTGTCTCTTGTTACCAAATGCTGTCTTGAAAACAAGGTTGTACTCATTTTGTGGTCTTGTCAGCTTCAGTATCAACCTTCTTGGAAGAACCCAGAGACTGTGTGGGGATGCTATGCTGCCAAAGAACTTAAAGTCAGTGAAAAAAATTTGCTTACTTTGGCAACATCACAGACTGGGGAACCTGTCCAGTGACAGATCACTGAATCAAGGTTTTTAAATAAATCAACCATCCAAATGTTTAATCATATAAGCCACAATATTTCAGCAGCACTAACTCCGGAAAGGAAATATTACAGTAGCTGAGACGAGTGAGATTAATGCAAGTTAATACAGATTATAGATGATTATGTAGAAGTAAAATATTTTGATAAAGTTCATATCTGGCGTGTCTTTACTGCTACTGCTTATATTGTTCAGTATTTTGCTCTAAGCATTGAAAGGAGTAGTGTGGTTTAGAAATCCAAAAATACTGTGTGTAACTATAATGGTCCTCATTCTTGAATAAGATGATCAGCTTCAATAGAAGAGTTTTGCAATCATCTAAAATTGGGGTAAATAAAGTTAGGTATTTATTGAAGAGCAGTATTTTTTGCATAGAGCATAACAAGTCCTTAATATTTAAATTTGACACAGGCCGTATTAGAGCATACACATGGATGAAAAAAATCTGAAAAAAATCTGATGTTTAATTATCTTAACCATTTTATAATTTAATATAGTTCATAACCCTGTTATTTTCATTCCAATTTCAACTAAAAGTATAATCCTTTCTTGTAACAAATAAAAACAAAACCCCAGAAACTTTATCCTTCACATCTCTGTTATCTTTGGTGAGAGTTGAGACAAAATGAGCAGTCTGCCTCACTGAAATGCACCTTCATGTGAGGGACAAGTCAGATTGGAAGATGGAAGAACCTGATTAATTTAATGGTGGTTTGAATTGTGTCATGGGATCTCAAAAAGAAAGAAAATGCCCAAATAGGCTGCTATTATGTTACACTACATAGTTAAAGAAAGATCACACATATTGTACTGTATTAGCCCAATCCTACCAAAGCTGAAAGACAAATGTAGTGGTGGCTAAAAAAAAGAAAAAAAAAAAAAAAAAAAAGCATTGGCAAAACAAATGTCTTATGGACCATAAGACTTAACTGTCTTATGGACCAGTTAAGTTTGAAAGCAAAATGTAGGTTGACCTATGATCACAAATGAAGGGTTTTTGAGTTTTAATTAAATTGAGTGGGTGCTGAGTGTTATGTAGGCTCTGAGCATTATGAAGGCACATGCAAAGCAGGCAGATTTTTCCAAAAGTAGAGGGACAGGGAAAGGCGACTAATCCTACTGAATTGCAGAGTCATGGCTCAGATGTCTGTTCCTCCTGTGCCTGTCCCTGGAGGAGATGAGGACCACCTGTTTGAGAAGATCACGCTGCAGCACAGCTGATATCTCTCCTGCCGCTTCCTATGAAACCCTAGAGAGTGGCCACTGGTCATGGTGGCAGGAGCAGTAGCTCTCTGCAAGGGCCAAACAACAGCTATTTGCAGGAGCTCTTGCCTCTTCCCATCTCCTCAAAGCTGTGTGCTGTGCTTTGCAGGGCTGCTCATATGCACTGCCTCCCCTCCCTGTGGCAGGGAAAATTTCATCTTCCCCACACACTAAGCAGCACTGGGACACGGTGTAGGGCGAGTGGGTTGTTGCTTCCAAAGGGAGTGCTAAACATGAGCATAATTGAAGCTTTCAGAGGGAAGTGGAGAAGGGCTTTTTTGGCGCACGGTTTGGCTGTTTGTTGTATCGGAAGGAGGATGGCTCCTGGCCACGGAAGTGGGAAGAGGTTGCTGTGTGGGGGAGCGGTGCAGACAGCAGGACACAGCACCCTGGGGAGCTGGAGAACAGGAAGAGAGGTCCCGAGGCAGTGGTGGTAGTTTCCACTCCCAAGGTCAGATCATCCTGAGCAAGGCAGGAAGGGGCTGCCTTTGGGAGAGAACAGGAAATCGTGCGAGATTTCCATGCATGTGTCCACTGAGGCTGTTCCTGTTCGCACCTGTCCTCATCTCCCTTTGAACCAGCCCAGCTGCCTGATATTTACCTTTGCTTGTGCTGCAGGGCAGGCCTTGTGAGCTTCACTATTACCAAAGCTTTTCAGTAATTTGGCTGAGTTCTGGCTGGAAAAAAACCTTGTTGTCTATTGTTTTTCCTACTTTTGTGATATGCAAAACCTGTTTTTAAAAAAAGTTTTTATTACACTAGGAGCTTTAAAAAATAACTGTTTTCTTTGGCAATAAAGTATAAGTCTCACATCTCTGTCATTTTAAGAAGGTGGGATTGTTTTTCAATATTTTTTTATGCTCCACAGTGAATGTGTAAAGTGTAAAGTTTGTCTAAGCTAGGTTCCAATAATGAATCTGTTACAGGACAGTGTTCCCAATGGTAAAATAAAAATCAGTAATGCATCTGACTAACTTTTGATCACTGAATTGTAGAAAAAAATCATTCAAGTCATGATAGTTGTCACAAGTTATATTAATAAACAGATCTATCAGTTACCCAGATCACATGAAGTAGTTACACAGAGTAAACATATGGGCTAATTCCCCTTTTAATCCTGCAAAGCATGTCATGATTTTGGGGTCATTTTTGAGTCAGATCGTTTCCCCTGTAAGTTTCTGGAGTTTCATCTACCTCTCTTGGTGGCTGCTGAGGTAACACGAAACACATCATCAGAGTTTGGATATCTTTCTCAAATTTTCTGAAATAAATCAAGCGCTCTTTCCAATTGTCCTACGTACTGTTTTCTTATTCAACCTCTTCATGTTGTTTGCTTGTTTGACCTTCTGCAGGTTGTCTTCTTACCCATCCCCTTTGGTCAGTATGCTGTGCAGTCCTCAGGGAAACCAGAAAGTGATATTGGACAGCGAGATTGTAAAACATCTAATCTGAAATGTCTGTATTTATATCACTCTAATTGAGGGACAAGTTTAACTGATAGTTTTTAAATACTTAAGAGTTTTTTGTGCAGCAAATACTGCTCCAGTTTGTCCTAGATTTATAGTTCCTGTTTTAGGACTGGACACTTACCTTGTCACTAGTGGGCCTTGGCTGAATTTTGCATTTGTGAATGTGTAAAAACAAATACGAGAGATAGTTGTCTAAACGTGTATGATACAGTTCACCTTCCTTGGAAAATACTAATCATGCGCACCCGGTGTTGAGCACTGACAGGGAGACCTAATGGCAGCGCCTCTGAGAACAGTCTCTAAGTACCTGCCTGTTCTTCATGTAATGAAGAAAGGTAATTCTGTTCCAGGCTAACACTGTACCTGGATGTTCTGAGTGTGATCTGCTGGAAAGTGCAAAGGCTGAGTCAAAAGTGGCTACATTTAATTGTCAGGAACAAATCACACTGTCTCCGTGGGAAGATGAAGAACAGTTGCTGACAGTGCGAGGAAGCTGATGCTCTCACTGGCCAGATGAAGCTCCTGCGTGCGTGATGCACTGGGAAGCAGTGTGTCTCTGCGTTTGGAGGGGTGCTGCTGTTTTTCTATTTCTGCTTCACCTTTTTTTCCCCCCCCACTTTCCTTCAAGGAAGTTGTAGCTGTGCATTTAAAAAGAACAATTCTGCTGCTGGATTTATAACTCAAAATTCACGGTAGAGCTGCACACGGGCTTTGTACTCCCCAAGCTGGTGGCTCTTTCACGTGTATGTTTATAACTGGTGTGGAAAGGGAAGTGATTTGGAACTTTGTGCGAATCGCTTCGACCGCGTCCGCGTTGCCGAGTGCTTGTGTATACGGAGGCGCACGGCTCGGGGTAGATACAGGTCATGAAGCAGTCCGTGGCTCGGGCAGAGCGGGTCTGTCAGAGGCCAGAAGGGAGCCCGTGCCGGGGCAGAGCTGCCCGCAGCGCCGGCTCTTTGTGTGCGCCCGGCCGGCCGGGAGCGCGGCGCGGCCGGCGGGTCGGCGGGCCCTCGTTAGCGCTGCCCGGCCTTTCAGCGCGCTGCTGTTTTATCCCGCCTAGCCCACGCTATTCTTCCCGGCTTTAAGCCTGTTATTCACAGGCGGCCGTGCACCGGGGGCACGGCACGACGGCTGAGCTTTAATTGCGCGCCCCGCTCCGATTTACGGGGGTCAGGGGGGGAAAGCGCCGGGCTGTCAGCGCGCTTCACCTGGCGGCGATCTTCACCTCCCATTTAAACAAGTCGGAGAAACGCGCGGAGCGGGTTTTTTGTTTGTTTTGTGTTGTTGGTGTTTGGTGCTGGGCTGTAGCCGGTGTTTCGGGAGCGGGCTGGCGGCGATCCGATGAAAGCCGGTGTGTGTGCGGCGGGGTTCCCGAGCCTCGGCCGCGCAGGTGCCGGAGCGGGCGGGCGCTGATTGAGGGAAGCAGATGGCAGCGCTCGGTGGCCGCCGGCCAGCGGAGCAGGTGCTGGTCACGTGGCCGCGGGTTGCCGGGGCGACGCCAGCGCTCTCGGCGTGCGGATGAAAAGGCGAAGGGGGCCCCGCTTCAGCTGCGGCTTTTTGTGCCATTGGTGGCAGCCAGAGCGGAAACAAGCGCCGGCGGGGAGGGAGGGGAGCCCGCCGGGCACCGAGCGAGCAGGGAGGGAGCGAGGGAGGGACGCGCGCTGCCGGCCCCGCCGCCTCTCGGGGCTCGCCCTCTGCCCGCGCTGCTCCCGCCGTGCCAAGCTCTGCCCCCGCTGTGCCCGCGCTCTTTCCGCCGTGTCCAGCTCTTCCCACACGCCCCCCCCCTTTCATTCTCAATTCTTTTTTAAATTGTCACAGTGTAAGGGGGCTTTTTTGAGTCCTATTAATTTAGCAGGGTTGTTAGGGTTGGAAGGCACCTCTGGAGATCATCTCATCCGAGCCCCCTGCCCAGGCAGGGTCACCTAGAGCAGGTGGCACAGAGATGTGTCCAGGTGGATATTGAATGTCTCCAGAGAGAGACTCCACAAGCTCCCTGGGCAGCTCTTCCAGTGCTCTGACACCCTCAATGTAAGGCAGTTCTTCCTCATGCTGAGGTGGAACTTCTGTTTTTGTTTCTGGCTATTGCTCCTTGTCCTGTCACTGTGCACCACTGAAAAGAGCCTGGCACCGTCCTCTTGATACCTACTATTGAGAGACTTATATACATTAATGAATAACAGAATTTTCAGGAATGGAAATGACCTCTGTAGATCATCTACTCTCAGTCTTCTCTTTAAATGAGCCCACCTCTTGCAGTCTCTCCCCATAAGAGAGATGCTCCAGACCCCTAATCATCATTGTGCCCCTGTTCTGTATCCCATCCACTAGCTCCTTGTCTTTGTTTCATTGAGGAGTCCAGAACTGGACACAATACTCCAGATATGGTCTCACTAATGCTGAGTAGAGACATTTTGCAATAATACAAATCCATGTTCAAAACTCAGTCTATTTACATGTAAATGTTTTGTAGGGTTTTTTGGTTTTGTTTTGTTTTGTTTTTTTAACTTGGAAATCAGTGTTAGTTTAAACACAGGCTGCAATGAGAAAATAACGCTGTAGCCGAGCTGTTGCAGTCCTGAAGAGACATCTGACTGTATTGGAAAATTTTAAATTACAGCTCCAAAACACACTGTTGATGGGCTAATGTGCTGATCAAAATGAACAAACTTAAAGCTGATGTTTAAATGAGAAATTACAAATGTGAGGATCACAAAGAAAAAACAAACTCTGGGCAGTTTCCCAGGTATGAAATTAATGTGATGAGAATGCAGAAGCCATATAAAAGTGTCTAATGCAGGGCTTGGTGACCTGTGCTTGCCATGTGTCAGGTACCAGCACACAGCTGTGCTGTCAGCCGTCTCAGCAACTTCCCTTATCAGGCCACTCAAATTGGTAATGGGCTGCTGGGAGCAGCTTGACCACAAAAAACTAGTAAAAACCTGTCTCAGACTCAAAGGCTAAATGTGCTTTAAAATACTAACTTCTACCATTGATTTTTGTTGCCATTTAAAAATTTCATCCCCACCATGCTGCAGATCATCTCAGTTTGTGATTTGGGGACGGTGTACTTAAAGCCATATTTTGATACATACATCTTCACCCATTTCCAAACTTCTGAGTGCAGCTGGAGACATGCAGTCCCAGTTCTTCAGGTGATTAATGTTTTCCTAGGAGAGGAAGGGGACAACCCTCAAAACATTATTGTCAGTGGATATGGATTTCTAGTATTGTGTAGATGCTGAGATACTAGCTGGGTGTTTTTTCCCCCTGTACAAGCTGCAGTTGCATGGATTGAGGCTGTATAGGTGCCCATAGTGCTGACACTAAAGTGCATTTCCTGCTTGGAAATAGATTGTAGAAGAAGATGAATTCAGTCCTTTGTTTTGGTAACGCTTACTCTGGCTCTGCTTACCTGGGCTGCATGGTTAATGTAAGACAAGCACATGCTTAATCCTGTTTCTCTTCTCATGTGTCAGGTTGTCCAAACACAGCTTTCAGAAAGTGCACATTCTGAAGAGAGCAGCTCTTCCTTTCCCATCTCATTTTTAGTTTCTTGTTGAGTACACATCGAGTGTCGCTGTCTAAGGTCTTGAAGGAAAGAAGCAAGGTGTCTGTTGTTAAGGCATGTGTAGTGATGGCCCATACATCATTGATTTTCCAGCTACCTCTAAATACTTAAGAAAGGCAGTTGAAAATAATGAAGTCACTCAAAACAAACATATCACACATCAACTGTTTGTTTTTTTGTTTTTTTTTTTTTTTAAACTTCTTGCTTATATATTTCTACAAATACTGATTAAAAATACCTTTGTTTCAGTAGCAAGAAGCAAGATTCAGAAGCTAGTGCTGCGAAGAAAAAGGTTAACAAGGGAAAGGAAGGTTCTGAAAACTCAGATTTGGAAAAAACTCCACCACCATCACCTCATCCTGAAGATGAAGATGATCCAGGAGTTCAGGTAATGCTATTGTTGAAGTTCATTGTAGGCTTTGACAACTTAGAAGGATAAAACAATAGTTCTCATGGTCTTTGTTACAGAGGTGCAGATATTTGGATAATTTCTATGTTGTTTACAAAGAAGGTGAGAAAGGAAAATCACTGTGATGAATATTTACAAAAACAAGTATTTTTCATCATAATTTTGCTTTACAGGCTTGTTACTTGCAGTTATATGTACGGTGCTGCTGAGTTTTCACACGTTGTCTTTGATTACTGTTGCAGTTATGGTGCTGAATGTTCTGTTCTGTAGACTTAATGCACTATTACGAAGTCTTGCTTATAATCTTGGTGTTTATTCTTGCATTGGATTTGCAAAACTGCTGAAATCAAGAATGAGATGTGACAAAGCAGAGTGTTGAAAACATGCATGTCAGGCACTTGTAGCTACTACCTTGCTTTAGCAGATGAAGGGCTTTTTTTGCAGGACTAGCAGTCATGAGCTCACGTGACACATGCTCACATCAATTTCTCTTGACCACTGCACGCCTATCACCTTCTGTCCAAACTTTATTTCACATAAGGCAAATCTGGAAATAAAGCAGCATATATGACAAGTTTTGTGTGGTCTGTCATTTGATGTGCTAAGAAGTGGTCAGCTCCTGGCTTGCTTCTGCTGGCAGCTTTTAGAGTGGGTGCTAAAAATAAGAGTCCCCTCATGAAGAGGCGGGGACAAATAGTGGGGGGGAAGGTATGAGACTCCTATGTAGTCACACCATCTACATGAAATTCACTGCATTTGTCCATTGCACGTCAGGCTGTGGACAGGTTGCTTCTGGTTATGTGAGATGTTCAGACCAATGATCAATTGGGAGTGGTCAAAGTGGCCTGGTGAAGACTTTGGCAAACAGTTGTCCTACAAGAGCGTGGTTTATGCCCTTCTTCCCAATATTTTCAAGAAGAATATAGTAAATAATGAAATAGTATAGACATAGTATAGTTTTATAATGAAATAATGGAATAGTATAGTTATATAGAATATATAACTAGTATATTCTAGTTAGAAAGAAAGCAGCAGAAGAGTGTGTTTTTTCTTACTCCTTTAGATTGTGTATTCTCAATTAGAGAAGTTGAGTTAAACCATGCAGGTACTAAAATGTTTGAAGAATAAAGTTTTCTGTCCTGTGCTGCAAATTTCTTTCAGTCTGATTAATGGCACTGGCAAAAGATGAAGAAACTTCAGAGTTTCAGATAGGGTTTTTTGGGCTAATTTGTAGGTTATTATATTCCATTTGCAACTCAACATTTCTGCATGGTTTGCTTGTTTTCAATCTAGTGGAACAAAAACTTGCTTTCTGTCAAACACAATTGGGTGAGAAACATTTTTTGTAAATAGAAGTGCTAGGGTGTTTGCACCACTTTTAAATTAAATGTTACAAAGTATTTCAGGAGACTTTTTGTTTTCCTAGTAGTTTCTCATACTGTGCATGCTACGCTGCACTTGCACTTCTTTACATGAACTTAGCAAAGGGTTCCAACCATGTTTGTTAGGACAGCTACAGTTAATAAACTTGTTATGCATTTTTCAACTGAGATTGATATTACTCAGTTGTCTAAAACACAGTAGCATTCTTAGTGCTAAATCCTGAGCCTTCTGGAGGGATATTATGTAGTAATGCACAGTGATGCATTGCTTTCTTTAAAGAGGAGAAATACTTGCCTTTGTGTATTGTCATGCAGTTTTTTTATATTCCATTATCAAAACTATTACTCACCTTCCTACCTGTAGATCAGATAATGAGTTAATCTGATGCAGGTAAATGTATGTGTAGTTTCTGTCAACAGAGCATAAAAATTGCAAAACCACATGTGAATGTAAGAGGAAACAGGAAGTTCATCAAGTCAAAAAAATATTAAATAAAGGCTACCATTATGTTTTAGGTATTCTTTCTGATAGGGAAATGGGAGAAGAGATTATTGGCACCAAAAGTAATAGTAAGACTTACCTACAGAGTCAGAAGAAACTTGGTATTTTCCCATCAGTGATCATGTAAATCAAGATGCAAATTTGTCAAGAGTTATCTGTTTTGAAGTATAAAAATACTGTTTTGTGGAAACTCCCATAAGTTACTGAGTTAAAGGCAGAAGACACATCATCATTGTTTAAAAGGATGATGTAAGCTTAACCTTTGCTCAAAATTTTCATTTTCAGTTAAATAAATGATTTATAATTATGTGAAGTGCATCAGGTATTTATGCTTTAAAAAGTATGATTAGTTATCTAAAAGTATTTGACTTTGTCTATGTATACTGAGAGACTGGGGTGTATAAGTCTGTTAAACAAGTTACATAAGTATTTGCATGTGTCAGTGAAGATACATGGTAGCTGAGAAAGATGTATAAATAAGCAGTGTAAAACATATGAATAAATAGTGTATCGAGTTATTAAAGTGGGTTTTTTTTTTAAAGTGTTGATATTCAACATAATTTTAATATATACATTGCTCTGTTAAGATATTTGATGCTCAGTTGGCAGTTTCCTTCAACAACATATGCTTACAGCTTTTCAAGTGTATAACCTGATGCAGACTATCTGGGAAGCTGAATTTTATTGTTGTAAAAAACTGTATTCAGCACTGAGCATCAAGTTGCAAATTCTGTCAAATGCATGCTTCTGTATTTTGCAGGTTGTTTTGTGCAGCTTTGCTGAGGCTTTCTCTCATCTTGGTGGTGAGGGTATGGGAGCACAGAAATCATGTTTTCAATTTGGGGTGGTTCAAGTTTTCCATTCTCCTCCATTAGTTTGGGGTCTTTTCCCATGCTGTGCTGCAGGATGCCTTTCTCAACAGTGCTGGGTCAGTGAAGTGAGGAAATCGTATTTCATTGTGTTTCCCCTACAAGATAATCCCAGTACAACTGGGCGGACGGGGAGAGGAAGAAAGTGTGTTGTCACTGCTTAGCAACACAGTGGGCCATGCTGTGGAAAGGTGGTGTTTGGCTCCTGCATTGGCCATCTGTCAAAGTAGGTTACAGATGTGAATGGAGAGGTGCAGCTTCTTGGGTTTTAATTGCTGTCTGAGATAAGCTTCCTAATTTTTTAATGTTGTTTTAGTAATGTTTAAAAAATGAAATAATCCCCCCCACTTTCCAACTTGGAACAAGCATAAGGTTGATTTTTGTTTATGGTTGTTTTTTTTGTTTAATTTTAGATTTTTGTTGGTTTTTTGCTTACAGAATTTAAGAATGCCTAACAAGTAGCAATTCAGAATAGTAATGTCCTGAGTCCACTGTTTCTACCAGGGTATTGTAGAAATTAAAGCATTTACTGCACACTGGTGTATTTGAGACACAGAGAAAAGTTTTCTGTTATTCTGCTTCTTACAAGTTATGTTTCTCATGAAAAATATTAATGCTTTCCATTCAGAAACGACGCTCCAGCAGGCAGGTGAAGAGGAAGCGTTATACTGAAGACCTGGAGTTCAAGATTTCAGATGAGGAGGCTGATGATGCTGATGCTGCTGGAAGAGACTCTCCTTCAAATACTTCTCAGTCAGAGCAACAGGTCAGATATGAACAGACTGGAAAGGTGGCTGTAACTGCAGCATTCAGAGATCGAATATGGGCCCTTTTCCTGAATGATATTCATATATGATTGATAGAGTGTGCCAGAAGGCATTAGTTTTTACATTCTTAAATAATATTTCAACTCATGGCTTTGTTTGAAAGCTGATGATATACAGCTTAAAAGTTCAAGCTGAGTTCTTTGAAATTAGTGGTCTCTAGCTAAAGAAAACCTAAACTGTACTACTAGGAATCTAGAATGTATTTCTGTGAATTCAGTGGTCTGGCTTCTGTGACTTTAATAAACCACTCAAGCTTGTCCCCTGCTGCTAGGCACCATAAGAACTCCTTTATGAAATTACTGCCTTGTAGTACCCAGCAGGGTACACTTTATTCTCTGTGCAATGTAAATGATGGATAAAATAGTTTGAATAAGATGAGGGGTAATACTGTAGGAATGACTGTTGTAACAATCTCATTGTTTTGTAGTGCTTTTTCAAAGAACTACTTCATTTAACTGATGACCTATTGGAGAATATATACATGTTCTTTGGTATTTCATTTGGCATTTGTTAAGCCTTGTGAAATATTGTATGTGATCTCCATTGTTAATTGTGTCTTATCAGAAGGAGCATTGGGATGGTTTGCCTGCCTTGTAATAGTGAATTAATGTAATGGAGAATTGCAGGCAGTTTTAAGAGCAATTGTGTGGACACATGCACAGCCAGCTAGAGCTTCTGAGCATCATCTGCTGTTTAGACAGTATGGTGCTGAAAGCATGTATTATTTTAGGTCAGGGGAACTGCTCATGTTGTTGCATCTGTTTATCTGTGCATGTCAGCCTTCTCAGAGAGAGCTAGAGTTGCACTTAAAAATGGACACAAACAAGTATCCTTCAATCCTTTATTGTGGTATGAAATCTTTGAATCCTCAAAGTTCTCATGCTAGGGGGGATAATGTCCTCTTGGTATTAAGCTTCTGTTACAAAAACTATTTTAAAGTTTTTCTAATAAAGAAAGTCTTCAACAAAGATGCACTCCCATAACACCTGTGTGCTATTTATGATGTAGGAATCTGCTGATGCTGAAGGTCCCATTGTGGAGAAAATCATGAGTAGCCGTTTAGTCAAGAAAAAGGTAAAACAAATTCCCTTCCCCCATATTTTTAAGTAGGCTAAGCATATTTCTGTTGAAGCCCTTACCAAGTTCTTAAAATACATTGGATATTCCCAGTTTAAAAACTGTTCTGTTGAACAGAGGAGTTTCCCTAAAAGTGTATTCAGATGGTATACAACATGTATTTTGATAGACATACACAAAACAGATTATTTAATCTTTTACTTGTTTCTTTCCTTGTTTGATGAAAAATTTGGTTTTTGCAAATATACATGTCTGGGTGAAATCTATGGTACTCTTCACTTCAGAGTGATATTCCATAGGAATTTGAGGAATGAAAGAACTTTCCTGTACCTTAAATTTCTGCCTTTTCTGGTAAACAAAAATCCTTGCCCATAATTTTTGCATCTTTTGATTAGAGTTGTGCTTAGCTGAAACAAGTTTACATGTGACCATGTATGATGCATACAGAGGTAACAAATATCTTCCTTGTCACTATGCCAAGGTGTTGAAAGAGACACTCAAGTTCAGTGTGGTTCCCTTATAATTCTGCCCTGGTTCCTGCTTCACAACTTGGTTGGCCTTTGCGCTTCCAAAGTATTAGAACTTTGAGAAGGAAGTAGAAAAGAACTTATCCCAAAAAGGGCATGATTATATTTATAGACTCTTCTGAGTGTCAGAGCTAATTCTCTGACTTGTACTACAGTTGGACAGAAAACTGTCTGACTTAGATATGGCATCATGTTCATTTTTGTTAACCAGCAATACATCTTTGCCTCAGTGTTAATTTTCAAATTGGAGAAAGGATATTTCCCCTTTTTCATGGATTATTTTTTTCAATGTTGTGGTGGCTTGTGGTTTGTTTTTAGGTTTTTGTTTGGTTTTCTTGGGCGGGATAGGATGTGTGTGTTCAATTTCATTACTGTCCTAGCATCATTAACAGTTTTGTAAATCTACATTCATTTAGTGTCATGAGTGCCTGTGATTCAGTCTGACCTGTTTATGCATCTTACACAGCTTAAGCTTCTAAGGCTTTTTGGAGTTTTTTTTTCATTTCGTTTCTTTTTAGTCTAGAGCTGTATTTTGTGTTTCAAATCATAGGCTTATTTTTCAGATAAACTTGAGGTAATATGAAGTGAGTATTTACTTGTCTTGATGGTCTACTAGGCAGGAGAGGAGAATGTGGTCCTTTCATAAATGTCTTTACTTGGAAGCTGTTTTTCACCAATTATTCTTCCCTTCTTCCTCTCCCCTGCAAACAAAGGTGTGATTACTCATGGGGAGTGTGTATTTTGCTGCAGTTTGTGGGAAGTGGTTGGTCTGCTGCCTACATGTCTTTGATTGCAAGCTCTGCTGGAGGCAAGCTCTATTTTGAGCTTTTTCTTTTATGTTTTTTTATGGATTGTATTTGCAGGTTTGAGGGGTGTCTCTTCTTTCCCTGCTCTTCTCCCCAACCCTCTTCTCCAAATTTAAAAAAAAAACCAAAAAAGAGGATTTCAGGATGTTAATATTTAACATCTGAAGTATCCAACTGTGCTTTTATTAAAGGTCTTTTACACTTTTACTAACGTCATCAAAACCCTGGTTGTTAGATTACTAATCAAAGTGAAATTGCTGCGATCAGGACCAGTGCATAAAATAAACACAAGGAGAGGCTTCACTAGGAAACCTTTCAGTGGCTTATGTTGCAACAAAGATGTTGCATTCAAGTAAAGCACATTAGATAATGAATACGCTTTTGGAGCAGTATTCTTATCGTAAAATCCTGCTGGTTTTCTGAGAAATTGCCTTAGTCTACTTCTGGGGTTACCAGATAGGATGCAGCACTGTACTTGCAGCCATTTTTGAAATGTACAGAGTAAAAGGTAGAACTGAGTTCCTGTCTGAGGTAAAAAAGATAGTGTTTTTCACAGTTGTTCTTGGCGTGGAATGTTGAATATCCTTAAATACTTCTTGCAACAAGCATGAAGTATCTGTATCACTCTCTTTCCAAACCTGATGAGTTTGGATGTTGAGATTTTTCATTCAGATCCCTTTGAATTCCTATTTCTTTACTTTGAAAAGAAATAGCTAGGACTGATTGTGCTATCCAGCAGAAATAGCACATATTATGGAAAGACAGGGAGTTCGTAGAACCTCGTACCTGCATGTGAATGTCACTTTTTGCCTACTAGTACATGTGAGAATTAGAACTAATCGAAATGTGTACAATACCTGCATGTCTTCCTCAAACTGATAAGTTTACAATTTAGTGCTGTGTATCAGTTGAGATGGTTGGGTTTTGTTTGTTCCTTTGCATCTGTTATTAAGGTGTTCTGTCTGCTATTTTTCTGGTAGCTGATAGTTGTGGTGGTTTTTTCAAGGTTTTTTTCTTAGGTTTTCTTGGTTGGTTGATTGGTTTTTTGGGGCTTTTTTCCCCCAAACTTTTGTCTCAACACCTGAGTGCTTTACACTACAAACTTTTGCATTAGCAGTGTTACTGTATCACCTCTGTGGCAATGGCATGCAAGATTATGTGCTTTTAAGTATTCACTTGAATGAAGGGGTAATTTATTTCTTCAATTATCTGCAGAGACTGTGAATCAGATCCTACTCACACCTGGAAGTGATAATTTGAAATGTCCTGCATTGCCTGAGTCTGCCATGTGTTATTTTAGGTTGTCTGTGTAATCAGTTTGGGGAGAATTTTGCATAAATGTTCAATGTAACCTTTTTACCTGGTTTATGTAAATGTACAGGTAGTGAGGACTGCACAATGACATCAGAGGCATAAGCTGCTGTCTCATATGCCCTAAAGTGATGTATTGTTAAACTCTGCTTGAGTGCTGACAGTTTTGATTTGATTAAATTTTTGGAGGAGGGTGTAAGTGCTGAATACCAGACTAAGATTTTTAAAATATTTTTTCTGAAGTACTTTTTGTTTAGGTGAATCTTTGATGCAGTCTCATAGAACATCTAATAACATAGACCAGGTATTACCTATTAGACAATACTAAAGTGTGTTTTACTCATGAGAGTTACAAAATTTATGAAGATATGCATTGTAAATTATTGTTATTAAGTTGGCAGCTGACAGAAAATATGTTTGACTGAAATGCTGCTGAAGGGAGTGAAGTTGGTTAATATGAAACCTCTGTGTAAAGGTGTTTAATGATGTTGTCATTGTAATACTGATGGATCTCAAAGGATTCTGGTTTAACACTAATCAAAGAGACTTGGCTGTAATACATTGTAGATAATAAAAGAAGTTAATGTCTTAAAATTAGGGTTGACTTCTTAAAGACTGATTTTGCCTCAGGGCAGTGAATAGGTTCAGATAATGTGATCTCCAGCTCCTTGTTTTTTTCAATGCAGTTTTGATCTCTAAATATTAATATAATCTTGAGAAAGACTCTTACAAATTTTTTGTTTTGATGATCTTCAGTTTCCTTCCTTTCAACAGTGTTTTTGTAAGTGGCAGAGAAGTTTCTTTTCTTCCCTGTGTTTGGGTTTAGAGGATGGTTTGGAGAGCTCATCTTCAATGGAAGATTGAAGAAGATCAAGTAGAAGCAGTAGTCTTCTTCCATTTCTTTAGGGTGAAATAGATGGAATCTGGTGTTGCTTTTCTCTCTAGAAAGGAATACAGACTGTATTGGAGTGATGTAAATGCTAAACTGAAACTCCCTTGCTAGTCAGGAAATAAAGGAATACTGTGTGAATCAGGGACTGGGAATGCATGAACTTCCCTATGCTAGAACACAGTTTAATGCAGCTGCTACTGTTGTTATTTAATTGCACTTCTGTGGAGGTAAAATCTAGCCAGCAACTAAAGATGACAATTCAATTTTCAGAGTAGTTCCTCTTGTGTGTGTGTGTCTGTGTCTATATCTTAAAAAAAAAAAAAACAACCCCAAAAAACTTTGATTTATACAGCAGTCAACAGTTTTGCCTTTTTAATACTGCATATACAGTTATTTATTGCAGATGATGTTGAACCTGATAAAATGTATGAACGAGAAAATGCTGCTCTGTTTAAAATTTTCCTAAAGTTCATTAGTGAAAACAAACCGTTAATGTTGTGACATAAACCGAATTCTAAATGTGTGCCTGGTGCACTGTCCTTAGTTTGTCCTATGGCTGGGTTAAGGAGTAATTCAACAAAGTATTACATGCCATATGTTATGCAATACTTTGGCACCAGGGATGAGTTAAGGGTAGCTCAACCCTTAGCACTGAATGCCCTTGGTTTTGCTGGTTTATGTCACAACTTTAACCTTGCTTTAAATGTAGTTTTTGGGTGTTAATTTAATTTGGCTGCTCTGTATGTGAGACATCTTGCCTGAGTGAATTTAATTGCACCATTGAGTAAAACTAAAGCCATGAACACTGATGCACTACAATTCTAGCAGAGGTATAAGGTTTAGTTTTATATGGCTTCTTGTTTGGAGTTATTAACTATATAGAGGAATAAACCCCCTTTAAAACTCTTTTTTAAAACATTACAAAACCCACAATGTAAAGTTGCCATGAGCCAGCCAAAAATAATACATATGGCATTCAGGAGTGCAGTTGCTAATTGGCTGCTGCCTGAGAAAATGGTACACTTGGCTTCTACTTAACACTGTGGGTTTGGCAGAAAGCCAGATTTGGGGTGAGGTTGTGAATGAAGCTGCATGTGGTTAGGGAGGAGTTCAAATGATTCATGTCTTGGAAGTTGTAGTAAGCAGTGCAGTATGTACTTGGGTAAGCAGCTGGAGGAAACTCCTCACCCATGTCCTCCCCCACAAACCTTTTCCTACACCTCCACTTGTGTCTCTGTGTGGGGACCATAGTCCATATCTCAGATAGTTTTTAAATTCTTTGCTAAATTGGGCTGTTTAGAGATTTAATTCGTGTTTCGTCATTTTTTTTCTTTCAGATGGAGAATGGAGAGGAAGTAGAAGTAGAGGAATTTTATGTAAAGTACAAAAACTTGTAAGTAAAGTTACAGGTTTGATTGCTATCCTTAAGTACATATAACTTCCAAATAGCTACAAAACTGGTTTTGTAATTCATACAAATTATTATCAAACTTTAAACATACCTAATGTTTAATCCAAAACAGTGACAAACAGGGAAATACCTTGCACAGGGTTTGATGGTGTTGTCTTAATTTGTGCTCTCTCCAAAATTGATTTGTGTCTTCTCCAAAATTAAATCCACAGGTAAAATTGCTCTGCTATTAAATACTTTAAGGCTTATTATGCATGCAGGCTCATGAGCACACACCTGTGCTGTGTAGGTCTAACTGCAACTGTAGAGTAAATGTGTGCAAAGTACACAAAAATAACTCTTGATGTTGTTTCAAAAACAAGATTTATGTCTAAGATAACAAACAAATGAATATTCCAGCAGATCATTACCCCTCCATGAGAGGAATGTAATTGTGGTGAGAGCAGCATGTTGTTTTACTTCTGGATTCTGAAACTGCAATGCAATCAGTATTAAAAGTAAAATACTTCATAGCTGGATAAGCTCACTTTTCTTCTAGGAAAATAGCACATCTTGTGTATTTTTGCCAAATTTTCTGTCTGTGAGACAGAAATCTGCTTTAAGGGAGCTTATGACAGCTTACTGTATATAGTTGACTTGACTTTAATATACTGTCATTTTTGTATCCTTTGCACCATATTGCTTATTGTATAATGTTCAATTGCTTAATTATGTTTTGTTTAGTTTCTATTACGTAGACATAATTTTTGTGTGAACTGTGTTTTAGCACTAGAACTTTTGACAGACTGCTTTTGGAGTGGGGCAAGTGACTTTGGCAGAGATATACTGTTCCTTTTGTGTTGTTACTGTGGAATTGCATTTAATTGCAGTCTTAAAAGACTCACAAGCAATTTTGAGTTACAATGCTGTTCTCACAAAAAAAAATTATATAGGATGGTAGCACTTAAAATATTTGCATCTTTTAATTAATTTTGAGTGGGAATTGTTTCTATCTCCTCACAAGCTTCTCTATTAGTAAGTAGAATTACTTTGAGTAAAGATGATTGTTTAATAACCTGTATGATAAAGAAGACAGTTTAAAGTTTTCCAAGCAGAGCACTATGCTGTGCTGGAAAGATCTAGTTATGCTAGTGGAATACCTAAGGAATAAAATGGAAGTAGAGTTTTAAGTATGATTTTTCTGTTTCATCTTCTAGTTCTTACCTTCACTGTCAGTGGGCATCTGTGGAAGAACTGGACAAAGACAAGAGAATTCAGCAGAAGATTAAGCGGTTTAAGGCAAAACAGGGCCAGAATAAATTCCTTTCTGAAGTACGATATTTTTGTTTCTTTCTTTTGGGTATTTAAGGAATATTCTTAGGAATTCTTGTTCTGTGTACAAGCAGAATATTTTGAATAACTGTGTGATACATCAGTAGTCCTTATTCTGGTATAAAGCATTCTTGATGCAAGTCTTGCGAATTTATGAAAGTCAAGTGACCTATCCTGACTTTGCTTGGTCTTTTTCTTGAAATGAGTGGCTAGTTATTAGCCTTGTAAGCCTGACTGAATCAGTACCATGTCTTTTTTCTCAGGAGTTGATTATGCCAGAAGAAATGCATGCCATTTTTCTGTGTTATGGGCTGCTGCTCACTAGGGATTCTAAGCTTTTTATCATCAATTTAATTTCACTTAGAGCCATAAGTAGTAATGTGGCAGGGGTCCTGTCAATAAAAGACCAGATCTGCTGATTTGTTTCACTGAAAGATTACCTTTTAGAAAAATGCTGTCTTCTGAGAAAAAAAAAAAAAAAAAAAAAAAAAAGAAAGTGTTCATGAGTATTTATTTATTTATATTTAATTTTACTATGTCATTCAAGCCGAAATAAAAACCTGTTGCAAATTGAAAACTTCCATCTGTTCTAAGTGAAGATACCTGGAATTGTTTCAATTTTCTTTTTTAAATCTGTTTCCAAGTGGATCACAAGTTATTGTAAATACTTGGAATTTTTCATTGTTTTAGAAAATGCTTTTAAAATGTACAGTCTTTAGTCCTTCTGGCTGTCTCTTCTGTTGGAGTGCATCTTAAAACTATAAAATTAAATACAATGCTTTAATATGGAAGAGAATCCTGTAAGTTGTTTAAGGCATAAGAAGGAACCTGAAAAATTGTGATTTTTGGAGAAACTGTGTGCATGCATTGTGTTTTCTCTGCTTTTGAAATAATAATCTTTAAATCTTGCTTGTAAAGCAGTTAGACAATTCCTGTAGTTAAAATAATCCAAAGGCACTTAGTGTACAAGGCTCTAATTTCTTTATTGCAAGCTGTAGTTTTCAAGAATGCTAAATGCATTGCATGCCATAAGCCTTTTCGATTGCTCATTAGTGAATTGTAATTTCACACTTCATTTAAAATATTCTTAAACATTCTCTCACAGTAAAAGGTTTCACACAGTAATTAAGAGGCCCAGTTAACAAAGTCTGAGAAGTCTGATTCCCTCACGGGGAATGATCTTGCTGAATTGTAGCATTTCAATTAACATGTTGAAGTTTGCCAAATATAAATTCTGTGTCACTGTGACCCAAAATATTATTGCCTGGTGAAATATATAATCATTTTTCCTCTCAGGAAGGGCTAATAGAGATATCTTTTGTATTTTTGCCTCTCTCCTTGAACAGATTGATGATGAGCTTTTTAATCCAGATTATGTGGAAGTTGATCGAATCATGGATTTTTCACGTAGCACAGATGACAATGGAGAGGTAAACAAAACTTTTAGTGCATCTCTAGTCATATAGGCTTTGTGTTTATAATTTACTGTTTAGAAATAAATTAATTAGAATATATTAAACACTTACAGGAGCTACCACAGTATATGTGTATGGAAAATAGGAACATGTTTGAGAAAACATTGGCTAATGTAGTAGTTTCCCTTAAATGAAGTGAGAATTCCAAATTTCTTGTAAGTTACTATATTTTAAAAAGCACACAAAACAGTCAACCAAAAAGCAGCAACAAAGAAGAAGGGATATTTAATACTGTAGAAATACTCTGTCCATGCAAGTAATGCAGGATTTGAATGATAATTGCAAGAAAGAGTCTTAGCTAAATGTCATAATGGTTTAGATTACCTGTTAGAGAAAAAGTCCTGATCTTGTTGTTTCTTAATTTTTAATGACTTGTTCTGCAAAAAAAAAAAAAAAAAGAGATCATTTTGTCTTCCATGAGATTCCTTTTTGGTCCTGGGAGAATAGAAAGCTTCCCTGGCAGTGCCACTGTTTGTTTCCATGTTGCTCTGTCAGTTAGTGGTGATGGTTTATTTGTCTGTTGTGAAGTTTCTGATGGCGCTGATAAGACAAAACAGTCAATTGCTAAATATGTAGTAAAGCATAGAACTATAAGGGTTGAAATATGAGTGTTGTTTTGCTTCTAAATTTTAGTCTAACATTAGTGATTTCAAATGTGTTATGCTCATTCTGGTGGTAAGCTGCATTCTCTAGATTCTCTTCTTACTTGGTTAGATCGTCAAGGTGTCAGCCTGATGTTTGCTTATCCTTCTGGCTGAGTCAGACATTCAGGTTGATCAAGCTTTTTGAATTTCATCTAGCCTGCATGTAAGCATGGATACACTTTTATTCTTTCTGTATTATGATATAATGTAATTTTTGTCTTAACAAAGCCTGTAACACATTATCTGGTGAAGTGGTGTTCACTTCCTTACGAAGACAGCACTTGGGAGCTCAAGCAAGACATCGACCAAGCCAAGATCGAAGAATTTGAGAAACTGATGTCTAGGGAGCCAGAAATGGAGCGTGTGGTAAGAATTGGCTCTATATAGAGGATTTTATTTGAAAATAGTAAAGCAATGTGGTCTTTTAGAAACCACTAATGGGATTTGCTGTATTTGAAACAGGAGCGACCTCCTGCCGATGACTGGAAGAAATCGGAGAGTTCCAGGGAGTATAAAAACAATAACAAACTCAGGGAATACCAGTTGGAGGGAGTAAACTGGCTTCTTTTCAATTGGTACAACACGTACGTAAAACATTGCTTGCTGCTGAATCCTGCCTCAGAAAAGCTTTTATGGCTTATTTGAAATAGTAGTCTTTTAAAGTAACCTGCTGAAGTGAGATTTTAGAATCGTCTATGTTGCTCATTTTTTGCTGTTGGAGTCATATACAAACTGATTTGGGGTGGAACATGAATATTTCAGATTCTTGTGGCAAGTGCTTTGGGTTCATGCATGACCCTGCTGCCCCTTCCTCCCTTTTGTGAACTTGTGAGGTACATAGAAGGGGTATATATATGCTGACTGCATCACAAATCATAACATTTATTTAAAATGAAAAATGTTATGATGCCTTTTCATTCTAGAAATACCTGGTTTATCCAGGTAATTGCCTTACTGGTTTTCTACATTTTAAGTTGGGAATAAATCATTCAACCTGTTTTTGTTCTTGTTTTCAGACGAAACTGCATTTTAGCAGATGAAATGGGGTTGGGAAAGACTATTCAGTCCATTACGTTTCTCTATGAGATATATTTGAAAGGAATCCATGGTCCTTTCTTGGTTATTGCACCATTGTCCACAATTCCCAACTGGGAAAGGGAGTTCCGCACCTGGACAGAGTTGAATGTGGTTGTGTATCATGGGAGTCAAGCGAGTCGGCGGACCATTCAGTTGTATGAAATGTATTTCAAAGATCCACAGGTAAAAGCTCTTCATGACTTTTCTTTTTTTTTTTTTTTGTAAATGCTATGCTGTTGTTTATTAAGACAGCAATTAGTTTTTCATTACTGGTATGTTAGGTTTCAGTTACAAATACAGATGCATATATTAAGAATGTTCTTTAATAGTGGCCAGCACCTCTCTGGGAATAAAGGGGCACCAAGAGATGGTGCAATTTTTTGTTTAGAGTTTCATTCTTTCATACAAGGTTTTTGTTATTTTGCGTTTCTGAAGGGAGCTGGTAGAAAAGATTCTTAACTCCTTTAAGAGAAATTCCTTTAAGTGGAACTAAGCTTAAAAATCAATCTTTGCCTACCATTCCAGGAAAGACCTGCTTGCAGAAATTAAACTTGTCAATGCCTATTTATCAAATTTTGTAAGTCAGATATGTTTTGAATCTGTGTTACTGCACTTAGGTTGAATAGTTGAGAGTGAAGAAAAGCAGAAAAGACCGGGGTAGAAACAGAAAATTATTTGGAAAACAGAAGCTAAGAAGAGCAGCAGATCCCTACTCCTTAGTGCATGGCTTTTCCCAGAGCAAACAGAATTGGGGGAAAATAAAATGTGCATCCATTGAGTGTTATTGCAGAACCATAAAATCTTCCTTGTGCAAGAGAGAGTACAAGTTCAACCTGTGGAGTACTGTTTTCAACTGAGCTTTAAAAAGTGATACTGGTGAATTCATACATTTAGATTTTCTTTAAAGCATTTCATTTTACACCACTAGACATTTTGATTAATAAACTAGAAGGATATAAAATCAATATAGCACACATTAAGTGGATTTAAAACTGGCTAGCTGATATTTCTTGATGTAATTGTTAATGAGAAATTATTTGCATTTCCAGCACAGTTTTTCAGGGATTGGTTCATGTCCATGAGCTATATAACTTAGCAATGACCTGAAAGAAAACATAAAATCATTACTGAGGAAGTTTTCAAATGACAAAGATGTGGAGAGTGGTAAATGATTAAGACAGTTCATGGATACAGAATAAGCTGCATTACTTAATAAATTGGATCCAGTCTAGCACAGAATAGCTAAATACAGGGCTGTCTGTGGCCAAAGAATGAAGATGATTCTTACCATAGGGAGAGCTCAGTTCCATGAAGGCTGTAAGACAAAAGCAGATCCTTTTTTGTCATGGCATATGACCAGTTAAACATGAGTTCATACTATGACACAGTGATTAAAAGGGCTAGTGTAGTCCAAGTGTGTGGGAGGAAACAATTTTTTAATATAAAGATGAGAAAAGTTACAACATTCTCCTCTTTGTCAGTGATGTGATGAGTGGTCCAGTTCTGCTCAGTTCTCACTTCATGTCATCAAAGTGTGTTGAAAAACCAGAGCAAAGGTTAGAGAGATATTGCAAGATAGAAAAAACATTTTTGAAGGTAAAAAACTGATTAAAAACTGTTTTGAAGATGATGACTGTGGTCCAACTTGACATGCCATTAGGGCAAACTAATGTAAAAGATAGATCTATATACCTAAATGTAGTAGAGAAACATATTGATATTAGTAATTGATATTAGTTAGAAGCTGCAGCTGTGTGGTCTAGAAAAATAGCTGTTTTCTCAGCAATTTATCAAAGAAACTTTCAAAGGAAAATCATATCTGTGTTTGTTGAAGATTTGAGTAACAGTTGCTTCACTGAGGTCTAGTGGCCCAGAGAAGTAGTGTATGTCCCAGTCCACATCAGGAGTGTTGGAACTAGATGATCTTTAAGGTCCCAATCCAGGCCATTCTATTAATCTCTAATATTCTTTATGATAATTCTCACATTTAGCTTCTTACCTAGATGTATAATACACAAATAAAGTGGGCTTGAAATCAGTTTTTCTGATTTTCAAACAATTTCTTAGCAGAGATTGGTATTTTATATAATTTAAAAATTTGTGTTTATACAAATACTGTCTCTGCTGAATTGTTTCCTGTGTTAAGAATATTTTTTTTTTCTGTTTGAATGGTGCTTGTTCTCAGCATGTTCTTCCCCTTAACAGTTACTTAGCATGAAAAATGAAGGAATGTCATCTGAAAAATCCTACTTACTGTGCAGATTCTTAGTTGTTTTGGGAATGTTGTTTCATTGTTCTAAAGGTATCTAAAAGGATCTACAGTAAGATTCAGCAGAAAGTTTTCTTCCCCCATTGCCATATTCTTAACTCAATTCTTGCCATGAGAATGGCAGTCATTGACCCCATATGACAAAGCACTCATGGCACAGAAAAGGAATAATCTTCTGCTGGCTTTGCTCCCTCAACTGTCTTAAGAGGAGAATCAGACAATTACTAGATTTGGGGATAAAGGAGAAATGGAGAGAACTCATCTTTTTGGTGGAAGCTATCCTAGGTGTGTCACAGAATCACCTTCTGTGTTCCATTCTTTGTAAGAATGTCAGCTGTGAAACACGTGGTAGAAACTGAGCTACAGAGAAGAAATCTCTTCATGTTCTGAGAAAAAGAATCCTCATGCAGTGCTCTGACATTCTCCAAAGTACCATCACTGGGCATATGATGTGAGACAAAAAGGGAGTGAAAGAAGACATGATTTAGCAGCATCATTTCTAGTTCCCTTGCCAGACACATCAACACAGACTTCAGGCATCTTTGGCTTTTTAGGTGTTGATATGAAAAGAGGCCTCTCAATCTGAGCCTTTTCTCAGAAAGACAATTGAACATTGAGAAAGTAAGAGTGGTTTTTGAAGGACAATAGCAACAGAGAACATGCATAAAAAGCACCTACCCCATCTGCAGTAGTGTGATTTTTCAGAGTCAGCCCCCATTACCAAGGTCAAGTTGTTGTGAAATGTTAGAGAGTAGTCAATAACAAAATAAGTTTCTGCAGTAGTGTGACTTCAACAGTAAGGACATGTTGTATCAGACACATTCTGCTGTGAGGTTCACATAGAGAAGCCTGTTCTGGTTCTCTTGAGCAATATAACTGAAAGGTCTTCCTAGGAGCCTTTTCTTGGTTTGAATATCAAATAAACTGTGTGCTTTTCTGTATTGTCCCATCTCTGAGAAGGAGTTCTGCTTTAAGATTACAAAAACTATATGTGCCAAATACGGCTAATGACAGAGTCTTGGAAAAGAGCTGACTTGGTCTGTGATGGAAATTTACTTGGCTCATGAAAAGGTTACAGCATTTCAGTTTGCTGGCTTTCAAAGCTGCCCACTTAGTGTATCTTCATCTGCTGTTTGTTAAGTAGCAGCTTTTTCTGCCCCTAAGAAGATAAATATTTCTGGACTATGCCACGAGAAAGCATTGTTGAGCAGGTCATTAGTCTCTCTGAAATGTTCTTGATTTGAGTAGGCAGATTTAATGCTGAGTTCAGGATATCAGGTTTTCAATCATTTCATTGAGTCAGTAGCCAGTTCTGATCCCCACGGTTTGGAGAGGATTATATGCAGGTCACTTCTAAAAGGATTCAGTCTTGCGCAGGTCTAAGGGAAGAAATGGTCACCTTATTGTAAAATAAGTGTTTCTTTTGAAATTTATTCAATATACAACCCATGACAGAGTCCTTTGAAAATGAGAATGGCTTTGAACTTGTGTAATGTTCATCCTTAGAGAGACAGTTTTTCTGCACAGACCCGGTGACACTGGAGTTACCAAATGACATTTTTCTTTGAACAGCGTTGGGAAGAAGCATAGCATAATGTCAGAAAGATGCTCATTTCATGGTCTTGAATAAAGTTTATTCAGGGTTTTTTTTTTTTAAACAGTCTTTATACTAGTGCTGAAAATAAGACTGAACTAATGAACCAGCGAAGATGGTGTCAGACTTCAAGATAATTGTCCTGTTGAACTTTGCTTAACACAGACTTAGAAAAATATTATGAAATTGTATGCAGAGATACACATTCTCCATTTAAAAGTTCAGATATTTGCTTCTGTCAAAGCTGTGCTAGAGTAGTTGTAGATTCCCCATCCCTGGAAGTATTCAAGGCCAGATGGATCAGAGCTTTGAGCAACCTGGTCTAGTGGAAGGTGTCTCTGCTCATGGCAAGGGGGTTGAAACTAGATGGTCTTCAAGGTCCCTTCCAACCCAAGCCATTCTGTGAATTGTGGGTGTTTTGAATCCTGAGTGTTTACCGGGGAAAAAACCCAACCTGATGACAGTCAGCACAATATTCAAACAGTCATAAAAAGGAAACCTAAATGCACTTTTGCTGTACTTGGATTGAAGAAGACATTAATATACCTTCAATTCAGAAGTAAAAAGAGAATTCTCTTGACGAAGTCTGAAAACCTTATTTCAATATTGCAGCAATAAGTTAATGTCTCAAGGCATTAGTATAATCCATATGAATTACATCTGAAATACTTGTATAAGTTCTTGGTAATCAATGTGCGATGATTCTGTGGCCCTATTTACAGGATTGAAAACAGCTATCATGAAGCCAGTAGCAAACTCACAGAATTGTATTTTCCCATTTAGTCAGCAATAATGACTTAATTTGCTTTAAATGTCTTGTCCATTGTACAGTTCTGTATTTTTAAAAAATTGAATTTGAAGGTGAAACAAATTGCTTCCTTTCATTGCCAGGGAGTTTACTTTAACATTTGCTGTTCTTTTCAGGGTCGTGTGATAAAGGGGTCCTACAAGTTCCATGCCATTATCACAACATTTGAAATGATCTTGACTGACTGCCCAGAGCTGCGTAACATTCCATGGCGTTGCGTGGTCATTGATGAGGCCCACAGGCTGAAAAACAGGAACTGTAAGCTTTTGGAAGGACTCAAGATGATGGATCTGGTCAGTGTGAACATCTCTTAATCTGAGTCTCCTGTACTTGCATTACCTCTGATTTTTTTCAAAAAGTAAAATAAAAAGGTTTTTTCTCAAGTAAATCATCAAGTGTTACGAAGAATAAGAGAATGCAGATGACAAAATATAGAATACCTGGAAGCATATGTATACCTTCAGTTTTGGAGTGCTGATATTTAATAATTTTTTTCATTGATTTAGACATAGAATTATGTGGATTCTCCTAAGACAATCAAAATTAATTTATTCTTTCCTTTCTTCTTGTGACTTAATCCATAGACACTTCTTTATATAGACATTTATTTAAAAGTATTATGTGGTCAGGTGGCTAAATTTGGTCATGAGAGTTAAACTGCTCTGCATTAATATCAGCTTTAATGTTAATTTGTTATATGGCTATAAGGATGTTCATTCATACTAGGGAAGGGCAAGTGAGTTGGTTTCTGATGCTTACATAAATGTGTATTATGTTATGTGTACAAAATAGGTGTATTAAACTCAGAGAGAAAAATCAGATAATGTGAAGATATTTACCATTTAAAAGACACAATAATTACTTCGTTTTGGGCAGAATATTCTTTTAAAATGTGAGAATAATGCAGTCATGCCTTAATAATGCCTGTAATTCGGTTTGTAAAAATGCTGTGTACCTTTTGTTTTTCTTATTATGGTGCTGTTAGAGGAAAGCAGAGCTTATAGTCTTACAGACTACAAATGGAGATATGGGACTTTTCATATTGATTCTAATTACACTGCTAAATTTATGTTTGGCTCTGGACTAGTTGCTGAACCTGTCTGGGCTTCTTCTCTAAAGCAATTTACTACTTTTGTCTCTGCCACTCTCATGCTCTTTAGCATGTAAGAAGGTAGAACTCTGCTTCAGATTTCCTGTTAGATCCTGTGTTGATCTCCTGGTCTGAGGAAATCAGTGCACAATTGGAGGTGTGATAAATCAATGAATTTTTACTGGAAATTATTGGATGTGTTCAACTGTTACTTTTCCATTTAAAGTTCATTGTTCATGAAAGGGATGGTACATTGTGGACCTGTAAAATCTGTTCTAGTATCGTTGAAGCTTCTTAAGTAGTGAAGTGTTTTTCTGGGCTGTCACTGAATGAACACCAGAGTACTAGTTAGAAATTTCTTGAGAAGAGTTTTATGTAAGTAGCTGGGGGAGGGGAGAGGAAGCAAAGGTGAGACAGACATACGGTGACAAGGGGAAAGAATTTTGTGTATTTTTCAGTTGGAAATTATAGTGATGGATTCCTGGGCAACTGTTTGTTAACCTTTCAGGAGCATAAAGTGCTGCTTACTGGAACCCCTTTGCAAAATACAGTGGAAGAGCTGTTTAGCTTGCTTCACTTCTTGGAACCAGGTCGTTTTCCATCAGAAACCACATTCATGCAAGAATTTGGGGATCTTAAAACTGAAGAGCAGGTAAACTTATTTTGCACGCTTACTTTTCTGTTTAGATATTGTGAATTTATCCATTTTATTGCATTTATTCTATTTATCTGAACTTCATTATTCTCAAATATTTGAAAATAATGTTTTATTTTTTCAAATAATATCTATTCGCTCCCTGGAATACCATGGTGGGTTTATTTTCATTTAGTTGAGAGTTTTTTGCTTTTGGCCAAAAGTAATTCTGCCTTATAACTGTTCTGGTTGGGATTTTGTGTTATGTTTTTTTCCTTTAATTTTTTTTTAAGTCCTTTGTCCATTGGTCTTGTAGAAACAGGAAAGATTCCCTTTATTAAAATATAGTGTTTAGAAATAGAGGTGGGGTGTCTTGTAATAGTTTCTGGATGAAAATACTTCTGAGAGAATTAACTTGTCAGTTTACATTCTTCCTTAAGCATCACAGTGAAGGGACTGTTCCTATAACTTCTGTGGAATTAAACATCTGAGAGTTTTCTCAATTACTTAAGTGCAAACAGGAACATACTTGAAACCCAGTTTAGCAAGAGGTAACCTAATGGAGGGAGATTTTTTTACTCAGAAACAGATTTCTCAAGCTGGCCAATAATAGAAATGCATAAATCAATACAAAATGAAAGACCTTGGTGCAACATGTTTGGTATCTGAAATGTAAAATGTTTCTGTGTATGTATCAAAGTGTTTTAAAAGGCCAAACCACCTTAATATTAAGAGTTAACTGAAGCATGGCATCTTAATTTGGCCCTTTGCTTCCTGTGATAGTAACTGCACATATTTTTGTATTTTTGTATGCAACTGTTGACTTTGTCTGAAAATTCATTTTTTTATACCTTTCAACTTTTGACTCCTTGAATTTGTTGACTTTCTTTGAGAACAACTCTCACACATCAGTCCAAATTACAAAATACCCTTTCCTCTAGCCCCTGGCCACCTGGCAAAATCATGGGATATGTTTCCATAGGTTGTGCATGCTATTACATGTCAGTCAGAATGGACACTGACCTGACTCAAAGTGAACTAGCTCTGATGCAGAAGTCATATAGTCCTGCTAATGAAGTGTCTGAACTGGAGCTAATATATCCTCTCTCTCAACATAGCTTGTGTATGGTCAGCTCAAAATGACTGGAAGCTTTTGAGGCCATATATTGAACTATTACTAAAATAATGCCATTAGCCATGATCAGAGTTAGAACCTGGATTGCTTGGTCCACTAGGTTCTTTTGAACTTATCTGTTGACACTCAGAGGTTTTGGAATTGGGTCTATCTTTCAAGTGGTGGGACAGGTTATGTGCTAATAACTTTCTTCTCCATTCCTTGCAGTCCTATTCAATATATTTTGTCAATTGTTCATCCCTCTGTGCTAATTACCCTTTTTGTTCTGAAGTTGCTTTATTACTAAGGGAATTATGTAAATTCAGGAGGAAGTCTCTTTTGTTCATATTTCTGCTGTGCAGCTCTGCTTCAGGAGATGATGACAAATTTCAGGGTGAATTATTAGCTCTTCAGCAATGAGATCATTTGTACTTTGAGACACAGCCTAAAACAGCCTAAACACCAGGTGTTTGGGTTTGTTTTTGTTTGTTTGTTTGTTTTGTTTTGTTTTGTTTTTTTTGATATATATAAGCTTTTTAAGTAAGGGATTTAACAAAAGCTTTTTAAAACATAGCCTTTTTTTAAAGAAAACTGACATTTTCTGCTTTGCCCCTCCCACTGTTTAGAATGTGTCTTAAAGAATATGCCACAAAACATGGAAATGCTAAAAATTATCGGTGTCATAAAAATTAACAGAAATGAAATGTTTCCATTTTTAGAGCAGTCCTAAATAGTGTTCGACTTCAGTGGATGTCAAAACTAGGGAAATAAGAAAATAATTAGAAGCAGATATTTAAAGTGGGGAAATAGCATTAAATACTAATTAGTAATTGAAAGTGAGCTGCAAAAGTTATCTTAAAGTGTCAGATTTGCTTATTTAACAAAGGGTTAGTTCTGCATGATTTGTGTGTAGTACTGTCCTTGTCTAGAAGTATAGTTTTGAGTGAGGTCTATTTAATAACAGACATCACAAAACACACCAAAATAGACTAGAAATGTGTATGTCATTAAGTTAACAAGGAGAACTTGCTGCTGAGTCACTGAGGAAAGATTTTTTTACAATGTGTTCCACTTGGTTTTTGAGGTAAAAACAAACATTTTAGAATTAAGGAAATTGAAAAATGAATATTTGACCCCTAACAGTTTAAATTCAGTTATTTTACTAAACATCTGTTTCCCAGGTGCAAAAATTGCAAGCTATTTTGAAGCCGATGATGCTGAGACGTCTCAAGGAGGATGTGGAAAAGAACCTGGCCCCCAAAGAGGAAACCATCATTGAAGTTGAGCTGACAAATATTCAGAAGAAATATTATCGTGCTATTCTTGAAAAGAATTTCACATTTCTTTCCAAGGGTGGAGGTCAGGCAAATGTACCTAATCTTTTAAACACTATGATGGAACTAAGAAAATGCTGCAATCATCCATACCTTATTAATGGTAGGCTGCCTACTTTTCATTTGAAAAATGGTTTTAAACATGTACAATATGTATAAATTCTGTTTTAGTATGTCTTTTTGTTTATTCATTTATTTTATTTTAAGTAGAAAAGTGAGACAATCTTTTAGGTTCTCATAGGTATGGATATCTGCTAGCCAGGACAGCACTGCTGTTGCAGCTGTTTTTTTCTGTGCTGCTTTTTTCCAAGGCTTCCTGATAGACTTAGCCCTGACTGAGTTAATGTTGGTATTATAAAGTTTTGCTTTCTGTTATTTGTGACAAACAGAACTTCAGTTATGCAGGTTGTTGGATGCTGGCATGAATTTGAAAACTTTTTCTTCACTTACACTTAGCTGTTACTTTCTTGCTGTTGAACATCATAAGGTAGTAACTTAAAATTTCTGAATAGAAGTTGCAGAGTAAGAAATCATGATCAAGCCTGCTTTTATGGCCACATGTTTTCAGTTAGTTTTCTTAACTTGACTAGTAAGAGAACGATAAGGGTGAATGTTATATTAGATTTCAGTGACTTTTTCTGTGTGATGGTATTGGTTTTAGATCAGGATTATCTGTGGCAAGTAGTACAGAATCAAAAAATATCTTAAGTTGAAAGGGAGCCATAGGGATTATTGAGTCCAACTCTCTGCTCCTCACAGAACTACCTAAAACTAAGTCTTGTGACTTAAGGACAAGATGGTTCTTGAACTCTGACTTGTGATGCCATGACCACTTCCCTGGGGAAGGCTGTTCCAGTGACCAACCCTGTGATGAACCAGCCAGCTCTGTCTGAATATGCCATACTTGTGTGTGCTGGTCAGTTCTTCCCTTTGAGGATGTAACACAAACCTCCATACAGGGATCCATTCTACTAGTTTCTTGTTCCCCAACTGCTATTTCTTACTAGATATGATTTATGGTTGGTTTATGCTGGTTATAGGCTTCATGATGAAAGACTATTTTGTTCCAGAGCCATATGTGATTTGAGTTTTTTATTGTATGACTTCTATATTGCAGTACTTAAGTTCTTTTCCTTGACACTTTTTGTTTAAATGAGGGGTAAAATGCTTAAGCTAATTAATGAAATAACATCTAATTATATTTCATGCACAAGTAATTCTTCCAAAGACATGGCTTACTCCAAAGTACTTAAACACATCCATGCTGGTGGCTGTTCAGTTTCTAAACTTGTATGACATAGAGTAGAGTAACCCTGGTGCAGGGTTTGTTGGGGTTTTTTACTTGATTTTTTTGCTTAATCCATTGTATAAATGAGTTTATCAGAATAGTTTAGACTGTTCAGGTTATGGGTGTCTGAACTGATGCTTCTTGGCTTTCAGCTAGTTTTTAAACTTGCTCTTATTTTTCCTTATTTCATGTCTGTTGAAAGAAAAAAAATGAATATGTTGCTGCTACTTGGTTTTGTCAAAGAGAGTTTATGAGCAGTGTTTGCAGTGTTGCCTACAGCAGTGATTTTTTTTTCCCTCAGAAGTCTTGTATATTTAATAAAATTTAAAGATTGGTAAAGGTCAGGTGTTGATTTAGAAGACCTCAAATATTTTTTATGACTGTATAATATAATAAAGGGAGATGGGTTTGTCTCTTGAATGCATTTGCCTTTATAATATTTTTGTAATGTTTTGAACCTTTGGACTTGCTTTGGACATTCAGCAACATGGCAGGTGGGTTGAGCCTTCAGATTTGAGGGGAAAAAGAAATCCTGATGTGTTAGTGTGGAGGTGGAACTAAGCAAATACATCCTTTGTAGTTCTGGGACAGAAAATACTTCTACATGCTGTAGTCATCTGAGCCCAAGGTTTTATTTTGTTGATTGATATTTAACAACATTGTAGTTTGTGTAATGGCACAAGTTTATTTTATTTCTGCTAAGAGTTTTTGCAATGCAAGTACTTATGGTTGCATAGTATTCTCCTGATGAATGATTTTTTGCAGTAGCAAGTTCTGTTTTCTAAGCTTAAGTGCTTTTATAGAAGTGTCTCTGAATCCTCGTTTTCTTCCCAGTTTCTGGGGTTTGTGAGCAAGCAGTAATGCACATGTATTTGAACATGTTTTGTGTAAGAGTTGCAACCAAATCTTCTGTATAACCTTCAGTTATATGGTAGGAGTTGAAATGGGGTTTTTGTTTCTTTCTTGATTGATAGATGTGTTCTGTGGTCTGCTGAGACTGGGAATAGACTTCCAGAGGTAGTTACTGCATGTTGGGTATTCTTCAGCCAACTTGAGTAAAGCATTGTCTGTCATTTTTCTTAGGGCTGGACTCCTTGTTTTCTCCATAGCAACCATTCTCAAGTATTTATACATCATTCCTCTCTCTGTCTCCAAGAACCAGCAGTGGGGAATGCCTCTATACTTACACATCTTAGTGCTGAACACCAGAAAGGGTCCTTACTCTGTTGTGCCCTCTTGAGCCCTGGGAGCCTCTCCTAATGAAGAGTAAAAGTGGAGGTTTCCCTGAACGTGAACCACACATTTATATACCTTTCTTTCATCCCCTACTAAAAGTCAGCTAGAATAGGAAATAATTTTACAGACCTGCAAGTACTGCATCAAGTAACTTTTGGGTAGCAAGGACTTAATGGACATGATGTAGCTACAATTGTAATAGGAATTTAAAAGATGGTCTTCTACAAGATTTAGCTAGGACAGAGTTACTGAATGAACAGATTTTTGCAGTTATCTGTAGTAGATTTGAGTCTTGCTGAGACCAAGCTCTGATCCTGTAAATTCACCATTCATTAGACCAGATTGTGGGTTTGGTGTGATGTGGTTCACTTTTGCAGATGCTGTTTTCGCATATTGGGTTGCTTCACAGTAGTGAAACTTAAATCTGGATATTGCAGTTGAGTCAGAAATAATTGCTGTACCCTGGAAAGATGACTGAAATTACTGTATATGAACTGCTTGACAGCCTGCTGTATCCTGGAATTGCCAAAGTTCATACAGAATCGGAGATTTACTGCCCAAAATTCTGCCTGTTTTACAAAATGGGCAGTGATATGATTGAAGGCAACTTTGAGTGTCTGCTCACACTCATTTTATATGGGCTTACTTTTCTGATGTGCAAACCATGAGGATGAGTAGTGCTGGGAGCAGGGAATCCGGATCAGGAAAATCCGGGGACATCAACCTGCCTTGAAAAGCGGTCCTATCGTGAGTCCATCAGGTGTAAGAGCGAGTGGAGCAGCAGGGAGCTGTCAGGCAGCCTGGCCCGGGTGAATCTGGTTCGGGCACTGAACCAGCCATCGCACAGGGAGGGTGCCTTTCCCTGTTTGTTTACAGGCATCTACTTAGAGCTGGGATTTGAGAGAGGGATGCTCAGCAGAAGCCTGGCAGTCAGCTGTGCTTCCCCCTCCCCCAAGCCTTCCGTCTTTCCTTGTGCTGTTCAAGAGCGGTAATGAAGCTGAATATTAGACAAACTAGAAATACTTTATAAACTGTATTTTGTTGGAGAAAAAAACAAAAGCAGAGGGGGGAAAAGAGATGGCTCAAAAAAAGGGCTTATTTGGAGTTGAAATAAGCTTAGAATCAAGATTCCTAACCTTTTACATACCAAGAGTGGAAATCTGATAGTTCTTGGAATTGCCTACTTTGTAGAAGTGACATAAAAATGGAATAAAAGCATAGGAGAGGTTAAAGAGAAAGGTTGAACTTGGTCTGTAGTCTTCCAATACTGAGCAGAACAAGGAAATAGTTGATCCTGTGCGTATCATTCATAGGCAGAGCAAGTGGCAAGAGAGAACTTTTGACTGACACTGGAAAGAATAAATACAATGGATAAGCTTCCTGAAACTGAATAAAAAAAAAATACATTCAGTGAGAAAAAACTAAATAGAATGTAAAATAATAATTTCATAGCTGCGTCCTCCCAATTAGTTTTTTTGTTTGGATTTTGATTTTATAATTAATCATGAAAGGAGCAGGTACACGTCATGTGGATGATTGAGGCTGATTTTAGAGGCACAGACTTTAAATATTATTTGTGTCCCCTGTATTTTCCTGTAGAAAAAAGACATTATTTTCTTTCATATTACATTTTTAAAAGGGAAAAAAATCCATTTTATCAGTTGAAATATGTTTAATTTTTTTTTTTTATTCATTGAATTGTGTATGGCAGTGGTTCTATGAATTTATTTAGGGATGAGTTTAGTGTTGTTCAAAAGAGGAAAAAATGAATTCTCAGAGTTATTTTTTATTTATGCTGTATTTGTGTATATGTTTGCTTCAAATTTAAGCTTAATATTTTTTATAAATGTTTATTTTTTTATAAATGTTTATTCACATAGTGCTTAAAACATTCCTGCAGTTTCCATAGGGTATTGAAGGCGAGCTCATTGTTTATTGATAAAACCCTTTGCAGTGTTCATGTATTGCTGTCCAATCTTTGCAGGTGCTGAAGAGAAAATTTTGGAAGAGTTTAAAGAAACACACAATGCCGACTCTCCAGATTTTCAGCTCCAGGCAATGATCCAGGCTGCTGGCAAGCTCGTACTGATTGACAAGCTGCTGCCAAAACTGAAGGCTGGTGGCCACAGGGTGCTTATCTTTTCCCAGATGGTGCGCTGCTTGGACATACTGGAAGACTACCTCATTCAAAGACGGTGAGAGCAACAATATAATACAATTATAAATAAACTCTGCCTTCCTCAGTGACCACTGCATTTAACCTGTGAGTAATCCATATAGAAAGGGAAGAAATTAAAACAATATTTTCTGTGGTGATCTAGCTAAAGGAAAGAGCAAAGCTGGAGGTTGCAAGTACTGAGCCTTTTTCTTTTGAGTGATTTCAAAACGACCTCATATGGAAAGCTTTAAACCTCTCAGTTTAGCTCTCAGTTAAATGTTTTGGTGGCTCTAGAGTTTTTTTAATTTAGGCCTAAATTTTTATTGAATTCCTTGGAATGAAAGCCTGTTCTTTACCCAAGAAAGAGACAAAGTAATATGTCTTTACTGATAAAGTTAGCTAGTCTCTTAGTTTGTTGGAGTTCTTCTAACCCCATAGTAGCATATTTGTCTTTGTTGTTTTTAATTGCATATTCTTCTGAAGAAGCGATGCCATTGCAGTGAAGCAATCCCTATAATGCATCTGTTTTTCAGGTACCCATATGAACGAATTGATGGTCGAGTGAGAGGCAACTTGCGTCAGGCAGCTATTGACAGGTTTTCAAGACCTGATTCTGATAGGTTTGTTTTCCTGCTGTGCACAAGGGCAGGAGGTTTGGGCATTAATCTTACTGCTGCTGATACCTGCATCATTTTTGATTCAGACTGGAACCCCCAAAATGACCTCCAGGTAATATTACAAGAGATTATTTTATTGAAAATGTTTCTTTGCCTTTTTACTGTGAAATTTTCTTTGCGTACGAGAGAAATTATCTGTTGTTGCTCTCTTGAAAGCATAAACAATATTATTTATATTGAAAAACAAAGCCTTTTAAAGTAGGTTCTCTGTATTGATTATTTAAAATTCTTTTTTCATCCATTTATAACCTGTTACTTAATATCTGTCTTTGTTTCTTCAGGCTCAAGCACGATGTCACAGAATAGGGCAGAGCAAATCAGTGAAAATTTACAGGTTGATAACAAGAAATTCTTATGAAAGGGAAATGTTTGACAAAGCTAGCTTGAAGCTGGGTCTTGATAAGGCTGTGCTACAGTCTATGAGTGGAAGAGAAAATGCCACAAATGGGGTAAGTATTAGTTTTTTAAGGTGCATTATCAACAAATGCTATGAACACGTGGCACTTTGCTTGCCTGTTTGTGTTTTAGCTGGAGAACAGTGTTTTTCCGAAGGCTGATAGTTTAAAGTCAGGTTAAATAAGGGCATTGGCTACATGAACTGGCTCAGCCTATCTAATGGCTCACTTATAGCCAAAAGGGGGCAGGTAGAGTCATGTTCCCTCAATCCTGATCCATTCTCATAATTCCACCCTTTACATTATGTTGATCCTGGCACTTTATGGAGTTCTTCTAGTTAGCTTTTGCTGGTGTAGCCTTTTTGCTTTGGGACTTTTTTTTTGGCTTTAGCTTTTTTGTCAGGTTAGTAAATTAAATCTGCTCCCAGGAGGAACTTAGCAGTCATCAAAGCTAAAGGGATTCAGTGACAATGAATTATTAAGTCGTTTAAGCCGCTCACGTAACTTCACCCTGAGAATTTTGTTGATTGTATTCTTCTTTAAAAGGTGATTTCAGCATTAATGTTTAATTGACCACCACCACTTTATCACAGAGTTTCAGTCCTTGAAATGCCAAATAAGATTCATCAGATGATGTGCTGTCAGATGAACACCTTGGCTGGTGTCAAAAAACCCCCCAAACTGTAACCCCTCTTATGTGTTACAGGTGCAACAGCTGTCTAAAAAAGAAATAGAAGATCTGCTCCGAAAGGGGGCATATGGTGCTCTGATGGATGAGGAAGATGAAGGGTCTAAATTTTGTGAAGAGGACATTGATCAGATTCTCTTAAGGCGAACACACACAATTACTATTGAATCTGAAGGAAAAGGCTCAACATTTGCAAAGGTATGCATTGACATTCAGCCAGAGTAAAATGAATAAAATGTGACCAGAATAGATGGAAGTATATTAAATTGCCTTCTGTGTCAATTAATTTTTTCGGTGTACTTGTTTTTTTTCTTTCTTGACCCTACCCCTTCCTAAGTACTGTATTCACTAGTGAAAAAGCAGGGATTCTTCATAGCATACAGTTAAGAAATCAATCCATATGTTTTTACTTTTACTAGGCTAGTTTTGTTGCATCTGGGAATAGGACGGACATTTCTTTGGATGACCCTAATTTCTGGCAGAAGTGGGCAAAGAAAGCTGAGCTGGATATTGATGCTCTAAATGGAAGGGTAAGAGCTTTGACTTTTTCTAGTACAATTAAACCAAAATCTTCCCCCTCCCGCCCTTTCTAAATGTATACATTTTCACATTCATTTTAGAACAACCTAGTTATTGATACACCAAGAGTAAGGAAGCAAACCAGACTCTACAGTGCAGTCAAAGAGGATGAATTGATGGAGTTTTCAGACCTGGAAAGCGATTCTGAAGAAAAGCCTGCCACAAAGCCCCGTAGGCCTCAGGACAAATCACAAGGTTATGCAAGAAGTGAATGTTTCAGGGTGGAGAAGAACTTGTTGGTTTATGGGTAAGATATTCAAATAAAATATACTAATTGAGGCTAAAGATCTGAAAATAAATTTTATGCAGTAAATAACTCATCCTTCTCTTGGATGCATTCATATACTATCATACTGCATAATACTTATACATGCCAATCAGAATTGGTTTTGGTTGCTACATATGTATAAATTGTGCTTATATTTGTTGCTTAAAGTATCTGAGTGTGTCACAGATGACTGTGAGTTCACTGGTAAGATAAGTGGTTTTGTGATGACAGAATATTTGTTTCTGGTTTCTCAGTGTAAAGTATTCTTGAGTTAATGAGTTTTAACCTCTATTTTCTAAGTGTTGAAGAGAGTAATAGTGTATTTGTAAAGAACAAAATGGTTTTGGAATCAACAGTCAATCTAGACCTTGTCACCACTTAAATTCAGATATTTGATACTTGGTATTTTTCCCATTGAGTCTGCTAATTTAAATTTCATCTCTTTACGAGCATGTAGCTATATTTGACTTTTAACACAGTGGCCTTCAGAATGAGTGTATTTTAGAAATTAGTGTACAGCAATTGCTAGTAATGGGGTTTTGGATCAAAATAGGAATGGTTCCTCGAATCCCATGATGGTAGGAATTGGTTGAGTTTCCTATTTGTAGCTTACTGGGACCTTTAGAGTTAAACATATGTACTTTATTAATTTGAGTGTAGTTCAATTGCAGCTTTACGAGCAGTGAACTTATTGCCTGCTCTGTAAAATAAACATTCTTAACTCTTTGGTGCTGGAGGTTGGATCCCCTGACATAACCTACAAATGCAAAATGCATTAGTGCTAACACAGGAGGTCCCAAGTTGCTTGATACCAGGAGTTAAATTGAAAGTCACAAATTAAAATACCAGTACTCTGGCTGTTGTATTGAACATATTTTTCTTATAGCTGGGGTCGGTGGACTGACATCCTCTCACATGGGCGCTATAAACGTCAGCTAACAGAGCAAGATGTGGAAACCATCTGCCGGACTATCCTGGTGTATTGTCTTAATCATTACAAAGGGGATGAAAATATCAAAAGTTTCATCTGGGATCTGATCACTCCAACTGCAGATGGGCAGACTCGAGCTTTGGTTAATCATTCCGGTATGTCTACCACAATCAAATAATGATGCTAGTAAATAGGAAAGAATCGCTTCAGTCGTGCTATGTATTTGGTTTAAACTATAGCCATTCTGACATGTCGTAGGATCTTGTCAGATTTTATGAGTAAGGTGGGCTTTGACTTGTTCTGTACTTAAAGGGGAAGTCTCCCTCAGACACTTTGTAGAATGCAGTGCTCTTCCCTTTAAATCAGTTTTAAGCAAATATTCCAGCATAATTTTTTGCTGGCACCTACTGCTGGATTTAATCTCTTTTAAATTGCCATAAATCAGAAAGCTTGTTTCCTTACGGCCATTTAAATTCATGAGAGTTTTTACAAGAAATATTTATATCACACCATTTTCTGGCTAGCACTCTGAATTTTTGAAATCTTCACACCTAAATTTGCATGAAAGTTTTGGTTGATTTTGTTACTTGCAATTTTCTGTACTGAGTTATGTTGCTGTTCAGTTTTTGGTGGTTGTGTTGCCCACAAAATAATAAATACTAACTTTTAAATGTATCTTTGTAATGTTGTTTGGGAGTAAGAGTTTTTCTATTTGGATTGTGTAAGAAATATTGGGGGTTTTCTAGGTCTGTCTGCACCAGTGCCCAGAGGGAGGAAAGGGAAGAAAGTAAAAGCCCAGAGTTCACAGCCAATGCTGCAAGATGCTGATTGGCTCACAACCTGTAATCCAGATGTATTATTTCAAGAAGACAGCTATAGGAAACATCTCAAACATCACTGTAATAAGTAAGTACAAATAAATGTTTCATTTAGAGGTTTGGGATTTTTTTTTAACTACAAAAGTCCACAACTTCATTTGGATCTATTTAATTAGAACACAGGGGCATTTAAGAGTCTGTAAAGGCCATTATTACTTTTTAATTTGGGGATAGTCATCTTAGCAGATACCTGGATACTTCTGTAAGCTCTTCATTACAGATCAGCACAATTCTGAAGAAAAGTATTCTCTACTAATTAAATAAGAATGGAATCAGATAAGGTTATTTTTTACCATAGAAAGTAAATACTGTATTCCTATACTACATCTATTTCACTTGACGATTGGCTATATTTAAACAAAAGCTGTTTGTTTCTTACCTTCCTGGGGACTCCCTCAGGCTGGTATTTAAAGTTCTGTTCCATAGATGTTAAACTCATATATCCAGTTTTTAGTTTCGGTAGTTTCATGTAGTGGTTCACCTATATATGGGTGTATCTTTTATCTTCATTCTTTTTCTCCCTTCCTGTCTTGCTCTCCTCAGAGAATATTTACATATAATATATATATATATATAAATGGGCAATAATATAATATATGATAAGCATACAGAAAATTTATTCTTTCTCCTTTGGGACTAACTTTTAAAAAAGACCTAAGTCTTTTACCTGAATTTATTTGTCCTGATTTGATTTTTTGAATTCTAAACATTTTACTAAACCAAAAGCCTTTGGGGATAAAAGTAATTTATATATATGTTTTATTGTTTCATTAATGTCTCTTAAAAGCCTTTCCTACTTATTTTCTGGCTTTTGTTTTGTAATATCTTACTTTCAGGTCAGCTTTCTGTGATGCCATCTCAGTTTTGTTTACTATATTCTCCATATAGACACTGAACTTTGTCCTAAAAAATACCTTGGTTTAGAGCTGGGGATGTGGTTGATTGCTTTTGGGATGTTTGGTTTTGCTTTTAAATTTCTGCTCTTCATTGTATATGTGTCATACAGTTGTACTGCAGTGTTACTGAAAGGTCATCATTACTTTTGTAGTTTGAATATGTATTGTGTCTCATTAATACTTTTTAGTGCAAAGATATTATTGATTTGAAAAGTACCTGTGGGCTGTCAATAGGGGGTGTGATGTGAAGGAAGAAAGGCATTTAAGGGGTTTATTAGTTCATTTCCAGATGCTAACCAAGCTCAATTCTTAGCTGATGACAACAAATACTCACAGAATTATGTTAGTGAGTGAACTTCCAAATAAACTGCTTTCTGATTTTTCTGAACTGTTACTCGGGTCTGTTATTATATTTCACTTGCTCTTCAAGTAATGAAATTATTTCCTGTAGCATTATTTTAATCTCTTAGGTAACATGTCTTCATTACTTACTAATCAGTTTGCAGATCTGACTTAATTTTTTAAATATTCCTTCTTTAATAATACAATAGAACAATTACAAGGTCTGGGAAGACTGGTAAATATACAAGAATGTTTTCAGTTGCTATCTTTTTCCTTCACTTCCCAGATTCACCAGGACTAAATGAATTGTAGAAGCCACTTGTTTTTAGCACAGGTAAAATCAAACAGATGTGGAGCCAGTTAATAATCTGAGTAATTTCCTTCAAAAGGTACCAGTTGCAGTTGGCTTTTTAAGAATTGGTGTCCTATCCTTAAGTACCATGTATACTGGTTTAATACATAGGACTCCTGAAAGGTGCAAAGAGCTTCTGGTTTTTGGTTTATCTTGGGTTTTATTTCGTGCTTCTCCTCTTTAGCTTGATGTAACAGCTGTTATTGCTTAATACTAAGATGACAGAGACCCTCAACAGCTTATTTACATAGCCACACAGGGAGCAGGGACACCTTACTGGTCCCAGTCGCTGTGCATACAGAAAGAAGCATGTCTGACATGTTTTGAATTGCAGACATGACCTTCATTCAAATCCCTGTTCTTCCGAGGTTTGATTGAATAACACGTGTGAAACTGGGTATTGCTCCAGTTGCATCTGATCTCTAACAAGGAGCTCTCAAAACTGGTGGTGGTCTAAATTTTTCATGCAAGTGGGTGATCAGATTACTGCTTCCCTGGTCACCCTTGCTGTTCCAGGAGCAGCAGCAGTTCAACAGTTGCTGTGATGGATTTGGGTACAGTGAGAGGGCAGGCTGAGCAATCTCCATTTTAGCTGGTACTGGTTTTACTTCATGAATCAGGCAGCAGGGGGTGCCCTGAATTGGGTAAACATAGGAGAGCAGGATTATTTTCAGGTAGATACTTTTTCTACAGAAACCTCTTTTCTGTTCTCCTTGAAAAGCCAGTCTGCCATTCTCTCTCCTGCCAGCTTCAAGAGTGACCACAACACCTGACTGTGCTTCCAAAAACGACTGCAGTATTGCAGAAATGGGGAAAAATAAACTTGACAACAAAGATTTTTCACTTCCTTGTAACAGTTAGGTTGTGCGTTGGTAAAATTTAATAGCAATTTAAACTATAAAGAGTAAAAATAGTTAATATCTCCCAAGGGAAATGGGGGATTATTCTTCCCCCCCATTCACAGAAGCAAAAAGTTGTATAATCTGAAAAACCTGACATTCCATATTGAGGGTTTATTGTAAGGTAGTAAAACCAGATTTTATATCTCGTTTATTCCTACAACTTCTGATGTGCTTCCAAAAATGGTATTAAGGCAGCAGCTGAGGAAATTTTATGAGATAATGAAGCAGAACAGTTACTGAAAGCCATCTGCTCAGTTGTTTACAAACTTGCTTCAATACTTCAGAGGCAGTGGTAGAGTACGTGTCTAAACTTCACAAGCTGCACTAGGTAGAACTAAATGAAATGCGCCGGGGCCGGGCTGAGCTGGGTCCCTCTCTGTGCAGTGTAAGCAGTTGCCAGGCAGGCCTGTTGGAAGCCAGCAGAAAGCACCACACAGAGGTGATTATGTGCCACCATCTGTCACGCTTCAAGCCTACCATACAGCATGGCTAATCAGCCTTGGCAGGATGATGGATGAACAGCAGCAGCTGCCAAAAGCCACTGTTGGCAAACAGTCCTGAAGTTAAGAACTTTTTCCCCCCTCTGCCTTCCTCTCCAGGGTCCTGCTGCGTGTCCGCATGCTCTACTATCTACGACAAGAAGTTATAGGGGACCAAGCAGACAAGATCTTAGAGGGTGCTGACTCAAGGTTAGTGCAAGTGCAGGTTTATTTTTTTGCTTTATAACTCTGGCTTTTGTAAAGTGCACGTACTATAATAATGCAGTGTTTAAAGGTGGTCACACTTTATCTCTCATGTGTCTGTTCTCAAGCAGCCTTATTATTTTATCAAGCGCAGCGGGTAATTTTCTTGAGGGGGGGGAACGATGTGGGAAATTACAGAAGTGGATTTGCAGTCCTGCTAATATTGAGGGATTATTCTATCTCAATTTATAAAATTAAAAAAATACTAAGACCTTAAATGAATCATATTTAGATAACCATTTGACTCCCAAAATAGCCTAATGTTGGGGCCGGGGGAGTTGTTTGCTGTGGGTTTTTGTTGATTAATTATTTTTTGTTGTTTGTTTGTTTAACCATCCTAATTATTTTTTTAGGGTATTTAAATTTCTGTATTAGGTTTTGGGGTGGTTTTCCAGCTCAAAATTTATATTTACAGAACTGCATAAGCCACATGGGTTTTTTTAGGATTTTTTTTGTTTTGTTTTGATTTTTAATCTTTGTCCAGTAATACCTATGAGAATGTATATAATGCTGTCTTCACAGTGAAGTAGATATATGGATACCTGAGCCATTCCATGCCGAAGTTCCTGCAGACTGGTGGGATAAGGAGGCAGATAAATCCCTTTTAATTGGAGTATTTAAACACGGTAAGTGATGTCTCACTCTCAACAAAACTCAGTTGTAAAGCTTTCAGTGTGTAGGACTGTTCAGTCATAATATTAACAAGTATTGTTCCAAAGAACTGTTGGCTTGTGTCTCCCTTTTTTCTTGCCTGCATTAAAAACCTAATATGAGCTGTAAATATCAGATGCTGTTTTTAAATGTTTGCAGAACATTTGAGAAGAAAACATTACTTTCTTGGCTGTAAATAAAACAAAGCCATATTTGTTTAAATAATAGCCAAATAGTAAGATAGATCTCCATAAACTTTGCTTCCAGCACTGCTTCACTTGCTAACTCTGCCAACCAGTGTCAAAGTGGACGGTGGGCTTAACCTCTGCTATTAATCTGTACAAGTGCCTCCTGGGCTTTGTTCCAAGCAATATTTCACAAATGTCAGTGTTGAGAACTCCCGGCTCCCTTGAGTGGGATGCAGCCTTGTTAACTTTGAAAGGCTGGGGATGCAGAGCTGGCATGATATATACAGTGAGCGATTCCTGATTATAATCCCAATTCTCTGGAGGTCGCAGAGGTATTCTCAGCAGCCCAGCCTGACTAAAGGGGAGAATGATGGCTTATAAAACCTTTCATGATTACAGTTTGGCTTGAGGCTCTACAGCAGTTAGGAGCAGTGTGTTGTAGTACAAATCCTAATTGAATTGTGCTGTTCTGCCTATGTACAGCAGCTCTGTGTTGTGGGCTCAGCTGAGGCAAGTCTAGTCTAAAAATCATTTTCCTGCAGTGCACTGTTGGGATCTGCCATTTTCCATCTAGTCAACTTGGGCAGTAAAAAAGCAAACAGCAGTTTGAAAACCGTAGAGGGAACAGTGTCATCTTACTGACATGCATCATCCTAAACCTAATAAGACAGGTTCGTTGGCCTTACGTATAACCCATGTATACAGCATTTTTGCAGCCTATATTGAGGGTTCCAGCAGGGCTGGAGCTATTGAAAATGTGTGTGTGTGTGTGTGTGTGTCTGTGTCTGTGTGTGTGTGTCTGTGCACTTTCATTTGTGTCTGCGTATTTCTGCTGGTGAGTATTGAATGTCAGGAACCACTGTGAAACTCTAAAGAAGTTTTTCACTTGTAAAAGATTTTTACTTTTTAATGATATGAAATTTGATGCTTTCTTCACTATCTTATATGTGTTAATGTTATTGATGAGAAAATGTTTCTGTGCTGTTGGAATTTACCAACATGAACAATTTTTTTGCATGAATTAAATGTTTCCAGCATAGTAACATCTCCTTTGTTTTATTTTAAAATAAATTATTGAATCCAGGAAATTGTACTTCTACTGCCTCGACCTGTTCTATTCACAGCTGGTCATAGCTTTTAAAAAAGCATTTGTCTCCCACTCTGCACACAGGTTATGAGAAGTACAATTCTATGAGAGCTGATTCAACACTGTGCTTTCTAGAACGGGTTGGCATGCCTGATGCAAAGGCCATAGCTGCTGAACAGAGAGGGACAGACATGTTAGCAGATGGCGGTGATGGGTAAGGAGGACATGAAAAAATTAATAAACTTTATCAGCATTGTATATGTTGGCATGGGTTCATATGTCATGTTATACTTACATGTTGCCTGAGGATATGAAGTGATCATATGATGTACAAAGTACATAGATTTGTTTACACAGTTGAGCATGAAATACAAATGTGTAACTTGGTACACCATACTGATGGCTTTTGTAGCTTTTTTGCTTTGGTCCTGAAAATCTGCCCCCTCTCAAAACCAGTATTTTTCTTGAAAATATTTTTAAAATATTTTATAGGGGTGAATTTGACAGAGAGGATGAAGATCCAGAATATAAGCCAACCAGAACTCCTTTCAAGGATGAAATTGATGTAAGAGCTCCCAATTTTCTGTAATTACAAATATGTACAATTATAGTTGATTCTCCATATTTATTTTAATGTGTGTTTTGTAAGTTTGAGAGCTACCAGATAAACACACCTTATAAAGATTGTTTGCTGCTGTGTTTGAGAGATGACATATTTTTCTTCTCAAATTATGACATATGGTCAAAACTGAAAACTAAAATAACTTCTGTCTTCTCCCCAAGGAATTTGCAAACTCACCTCCAGAAGACAAAGAAGAGTCCATAGAATTACACACAAGTAAGACTATAGCAAAAAAAAATTAAAAGGCAAAAAGGGATCATTTAGTGAAAGGTGGACTGTTTATATTACCACATGAGGGGATAGGAGATGTTTTGGGACAATACCACAGAAAGCTTTTTGCTGCCAAATCTCTTCATGCTTCACATTTTTCAAAACAATTGCATACTGTCTTTGAATAATCCACATTATGGTTCTCTGGATTTCTAATTACATAGTAGAAACCATGATGATAAAGACCGGATGTTTCATAATGCAGCCGTTGATGGTTTTGCCGAGATAATTTTGGAAGTTACAAATACGTTGTTTCCTCAGTATGAAGGAAAATTGCCAAGTTTAAGTGAGAATAATAAAGTGGGAAATGATAAGCATAGGTGTTTCCTCAGAGGCAGAATGATCTTCTCAGTAATGTATTTAAAGATGCATTGCATTAATTTAAATACTTGGTGTTCATAGTATGTTTGCATTCATAACATCGAATCATAGCAGTTGATGGTTATCTCTAAATGCTTCATAAGCATTTCTGAGTTCTTAGAGTTGGATAGTTTGATTCTATTTTTTATCTCTTACCAATAGTTATCCTGTTTCTAATTCATTATGCACCAGTATTAGTGGCATGTGTTCTTATCTAACAAAACAGAAATCCAGTTATAGCCATAGAAACTTTGAAATGTTTAGTGTTGGTTTTGCAGTGCAAATGCTCTTTCTTTCTAGACAAGCACAGTGAAAGCAACGCTGAGTTAGGGCAACTGTACTGGCCCAACACTTCAACCCTGACTACCCGTCTGCGTCGCCTCATTACTGCCTATCAGCGCAGCTATAAAAGGCAACAAATGAGGCAAGAGGCACTAATGAAGACTGACCGCAGGAGACGTCGGCCTCGAGAAGAAGTGAGGGCACTGGAGGCAGAAAGGGAAGCTATAATAACTGAGAAACGACAAAAGTGAGTTTCCCGGTGATATCTTTCTTTCAGTCTTATTTGAGCTTGTGTGTCATCCACACCCCTCTTTTGTTTTGAAAAAACAAAACCCCCTCTTTCTTGGGGGTTTTGGGGCTTCTAAAAATGTTTGGACTCTTATCTATCCAGTGGCCTTACTTCTCTTGCTTCTTCCTTGACTAGATGGACAAGAAGAGAAGAAGCTGATTTTTATCGTGTGGTGTCTACTTTTGGAGTTATTTTTGATCCTGTAAAACATCAGTTTGAATGGAATCAATTCAGAGCATTTGCCAGGCTTGACAAAAAGTCCGATGAAAGCTTGGAAAAGTATTTTAATGGCTTTGTGAATATGTGTAGACGAGTGTGCCGAATGCCAGTCAAACCAGATGATGGTAAGTTTTAACTGACTCTGGAAATCAGCAAGAATGTTGTGAGACTGTGGGACTGTTGAAACTTCATGCCCAGGTGTAATGATTTTGAAATGGGTGTGAATTCAGTCCATGTTAAGCAGTACAACTTGGTGTTGTTGCAGAACCTCCGGATCTCTCCACGCTGATTGAGCCCATCACAGAGGAGCGCGCTTCTAGAACGTTGTATCGCATCGAGCTGCTGCGCAAGATCCGGGAGCAGGTTCTCCATCACCCGCAGCTGGGGGAGAGGCTAAAGCTTTGCCAGCCAAGTCTGGACCTGCCAGAGTGGTGGGAGTGTGGTAAACATGATAAAGACTTACTGATTGGTGCTGCTAAACATGGAGTCAGTAGGACAGATTATCACATTCTGAATGATCCTGAACTCTCTTTTCTTGAGGCTCACAAAAACTTTGCTCAGAACAGAGGGACAGGTAATGTAAATACTGTCTCTTCTGTAAACCCTCTGGGTGCTGGCTGCAGTCAAACACCCCCAGTTGTCCCTTCCACACCAGTACAAGAAGAAAAGACTACAGAACAAACAGAGTCTAAAGTTGAAGGGTCTGAAAATCCAGCAGCCAAAGAAAAGTCTGAAATCAAAGAGGAGACAGATACTACAGATAAGGACACTAAACCAGACTGTGATGCTGAGACTGAGCCTGGCTCTGTTAAATGTGAATTGAAAGATGTAGAAATGAGTACAGATGTAGATCCAAAATCTATTTCTGAGAAAGGTTCAGAAGAAGATGAAGAGGAGAAACTGGAAGATGATGATAAATCAGAAGAATCCTCCCAACCTGAAGGTAATACATTGGTCAGATCAGTTCTGTGTGCTTAGCACAAGCCCCACAGCTGTTATAGCTCGTGCCAGCTGGTAAGTGGGATGCAGGGTGCCATTATGGAGTATGGGATGGGCTACATGTAGCAGTTCTTCTGTCCTTCCACATATCAGGTGGCTAAATAAGCTTTCATAAGAGCCATCCAGCATCAGCAGGGTATTCTCCCACAAGGGATGATGTCTAGGATAGCTCACTGAGCCAGTAAGCATGGTCTCTGTGCCAAATGTGGAAGGCTGGGGATCTGCTGTAGTAATTACTGAACAAAAGCCCGAGTTAGAAATGTTGTGTCAAGCCTGGTGGCCTTAGCCTATCTAGCTGGGTAGACACTGGATGTTAATGCCTGGCCATGATTGTTATTCAGCAGGAGCAGTGTCTCAGGGTAAGAATTTTGATGAAGAAAGCAATGCCTCTATGAGTACCGCAAGGGATGAAACACGCGATGGATTCTACATGGAAGACGGGGATCCCTCTGTGGTTCAGCTGCTTCATGAGAGAACATTTGCCTTCTCATTCTGGCCTAAGGTTTGTTGGGGTAGAAAGACGTGTCTCTTTTAAGTAAAATACGGGAAATGTGCTTGCAAAGTAACAGTAAGCTTTGTGTGATACTGCAATTCTGGTGTGCAAGAGACCTTTTTCTGTGAATGATTTGAGGAATGGCACTTTTTTCTTCAAGCTCATACAAACTAGCAGTGGAAATGAAAGAAATTGCTCTTTTTGGTAAAATAGTGTCATTTAGTAAAACAATGGACTGCTGGCAGACGTGAATTCTTCATAGGGTGCATAACTTTTTGTCAGCAGTCCCACCTCTTGCAGCACTGTACACTTTTGAATTAGGCATTTTTCCTGCAGAGCAGTCTGCAGAATTGAGGACAGAGACTTTAAAAGCTCACCTTTTTATTTTGGGGTGAGGAGATTGTAGGGAAGAGTTTTGGTGACCTACATGATCTAAGCCATTATGTAATGTTGACAGATGTAATTGTATTAAGGTATCCTGCAAACATAAGCAGGAGTTTTAGATAGAATAAAGCTGTATCTTATTTTGGTAACAATGCAGAAAATTAACTAATATAAAATATTTTTAAAACTACAAAGCTGTAACCTTGTAATAAATCCATACTTAATTTAGACTCTCCTTTGCAGTGAGGGGAGAGAGAAAAATAAAGTAGTAATAGTCTTAAGCTTACTAATCACCATAACAGAGCCATCTGGTTGGGGCAGGGAGGGGGAAGGGGTAGCAGGGCAAGAGGACCTTGCTCTTAATAGGCTTATTTCTGGGGAAAGCAAGCAGTCTGTTGCAGCTGCTGAGATTTGCTAGTGGCTTTTGCACTGTTTTGCTGTTCAGGAAGCTAACTGATGCTCATATTCCCCAACCAGCAGTATTTCTTAGAGTTCCAAAGTTACTACTACTTCAGGCAGGCTAGTGTAGAATGTGCTTGAATAATGAAATGGAAAAAAAAAATCCAGCAATGTTCATCTTCTCTGCTTTCAGCAAGTATTTTGGAATCATGGGCTAAAGTCTTATTCCAGTTGTAGTGTGAAAGTAGAACAGAAAATCCTTGATCTGTATAGGTTCAGCATAAGTAGACTAATAAACATAATTAGAGATTTTTAGTGTACACGCTTCAGTGAAATTTGAAGTGATAATGGGCGTGGAATGAAAATTGACATTCATTAGACGTCCCTAGGTTGGTGCCCGTTTCATAATGTTGAACTTTATTAATAGTGACGCTAATGAGGATCCACTTCCTAGGACAGAATTGCAGATCCAGCCTCTTGGATCTTGAGAACTGCAGCATTAAGATACTGATTGCAGATGTGTTTATTTTCCCTTCCTAACTGTTGATGTTGCTAACCACTGAAGTTTTGTAAAACAACAGTGAGTTTCTATTAAATTTTTCAATTAGTGCTTTGTCATACAGAAAACTTGGTCTGTCTTTTCTCCTTCCCCTCACAATATAAATGCAGCTTTTAAATCCTATTAAAGTTTTATTCTACAAAATTGTGTTGGCTTCTTGCAAGGTGATCAGTTTATTCCTAACATGCAAGAATAGTTGTTTCTGAATGTCTTCCTTACGCTCTGGAAACTGGACTGTGTTATAAGACTCATTTGAGTTTAAAAGGTGATGTTTACACTGAAGGTTCATTACATACTTTTCCTTTATGCAGGACCGAGTAATGATCAACCGATTAGACAACATCTGTGAAGCAGTGCTGAAAGGGAAGTGGCCAGTAAATAGGCGCCAGATGTTTGATTTCCAGGGGCTCATACCTGGGTACACTCCAACAGCTGTGGACAGCCCTCTACAGAAAAGGAGCTTTGCAGAGCTCTCCATGGTTGGTCAAGCCAGTGTCAGTGGCAGTGAAGATCTCACTGCTTCTCCTCAGTTATCAAAGGCAAGGCTGCAGCATTCTCTTTTTTACATAAAATGTTTTATCTTGCACACGCTTCTCTTGCGTAATAGAAAATAGACCAGCATGAATAAAATAGGAAAAACATAAAAGTGTTTATTTGAGTAAAATGAAGGCTTTGTTTTCAGAGTTATATGTTTGCAGTTTTATTTTGAACTCAGCATAACAAACAGAGCTTTGCTAATGTTTGGAAATGCTAATTTTTTTTATTAGGAAGATGCACTCAATTTATCAGTTCCACGTCAGAGGAGGAGGAGACGAAGAAAGATTGAAATTGAGGCTGAGAGAGCTGCCAAGAGGAGAAATCTTATGGAAATGGTTGCCCAGTTACGTGAGTCTCAGGTGGTCTCAGAAAATGGACAAGAAAAGGTTGTAGATTTATCAAAGGCCTCACGAGAGGCAACAAGTTCTACCTCAAATTTTTCATCTGTTACTTCAAAGTTTATCTTGCCTAATGTCTCCACACCCGTGTCTGATGCCTTTAAAACTCAAATGGAGCTGCTGCAAGCAGGTCTTTCACGCACACCCACAAGGCATCTACTAAATGGCTCTTTAATAGATGGAGAACCACCCATGAAGAGGAGGAGAGGAAGAAGGAAAAATGTAGAAGGGCTTGATCTGTTATTTATGAGCAACAAACGGACATCGTTGACTGTAGTAAGAGCACAACCCTTTTCCTTTTGTCTCATTTTTGTACTTCTCTCTGTGGTACTTCCTGAATGCGTTTTAGGTCTTATTATACTCAGCCTAACAGAAACATGCAGTTTTTGCCAAAACAGGTTTTTCTTTGTTTAGAGCTGTTAATTCTTTTTGAACCAAACAAAATGTGCATATGATTTAACTCCAGCAAATTGTAGCAGTTTTAGGTAGTTTATACTTTCAAAATTACTTACTTTTTTTTTTTCAAAATGTATTTCTAACAATATACGTTTTGAGGTTTAAGCATGTCTTTCTTGATGTGTTGAAAAGGGAGGGTCTTGAAGAATCTTGGAGGACATTTACTGTAAATACAAAAAAACCTGCTTTGCCTTTAGCACTGTGTTCTTTATTGTTCAAAGATGTAAAAGTTTCAAAATTCCTCGATGCATTGCTACTGTTTTATGCAGTATGAGTATTTAAACCCCATTAACTCTTGTATATGCAAAATCTTGAATATTTTACCTCAGTCCCTGAGATTATTTCTTTAGCTGTTCCTATGAAGGGAAGACTAATACAGATGTGATTATTTTCAGGAGGATGCTGAAGTGACCAAAGCTTTTGAAGAAGATATGGAAGCCCTACCAGCAAGGAACATTCCATCTCCTGGTCAATTAGACCCAGACACTCGCATCCCTGTAATCAATCTAGAGGATGGGACCAGGCTGGTGGGAGAGGATGCCCCGAAAAACAAGGATCTAGTTGAATGGCTTAAGTTGCATCCTACTTACACTGTAGATATGCCAAGTTATGTACCAGTAAGTATGTGATTCTAAAAGTGTTATTCTATTGTATTAATACAAAAGTTAGTTTTACAGATGTCAGGCTGAATTTCCTCACATTGGGCATAGTCATTTGATTTTGTAACTTTTCAACAGAAGTTTTCTCTTTATCTATCATTCCTATTTTATCCACACCCAAATGACATTGGTGTGTTTGACTTGCTTTTCCTTTCTTAATATTTGTATATAATAGCATGTTAGAACCATGTTTGTCAAGTTCTGCAGAATTTCTTCATCTGATACCAAAAAAATTTCTTCTTGCGTAATCTGAGAGTAAGTAATGGGTTCCTCCTTAAAATTGTTGTGAGGAGGAGTACCATGACTGGTGATTTTTGTCAAGAAATTAAAAGCTAAAAATCAATACATTTCTCTTCTTTTCAGAAGAGTGCAGATGTGCTGTTTTCCCCATTTCAGAAGCCGAAACAAAAACGACACAGATGTCGAAACCCTAATAAACTGGATATAAACACCTTGACAGGAGAAGAAAGGGTACCTGTTGTAAATAAACGAAATGGAAAGAAGGTAACAATTAAGTTCCTTCAGTTGAGGTCTTTAATAACGTCTTTGCATGTGGAAAGCAGTTTTGCTACTCCAAGCTTTCTCTTTAAAAGTTTAATAATTTGGCATCAGCAGTTTTTCTTACTGGACTGTGCCACCTGGTTACTCTAATTCCTTCTTTGTTGTTCTGATACATTCATATTAATCATCTCAGTGAATAACTCTCACTTTTTGAACCTGTATAGCACATTTTTGTGCTTGGATACAAAATTTATTACCAGACCTGCCTAAGCTGCAGCACTTTACAGTTTTTATTTAAAACATGATTTTGTCAATTGAGATATCACTAGCTGGTTTCCCTGTAGTTTTCCACAGTAAACTGACAGTCTTTGCTGCTGTCCTTCAGAGATGAAAGTGTGCAGATAGCAGGTGTCCATATAAGTAGTTGTTAGGTTTTGTTGTTGGGGGTTTTTTTAAACTCATAACCTTGTCTTTTATATTAGATGGGTGGAGCTATGGCCCCTCCAATGAAGGACTTGCCAAGATGGCTGGAAGAAAATCCTGAGTTTGCTGTTGCTCCAGATTGGACTGATATTGTTAAACAGTCTGTAAGTGAAACTCTTTCCGTGCGTCACTGCTGGTTATAGCACAGAAAAGTTGAAGGCTGTGTAAATTGATTATTAAGTCTTTATCTCATAGCTGGTTTTGAGAAAATTGTGGTGTCTGTGTAGGAGTTACCCAGCTCGGTGGGGAGTGGTGATAGAAGGCTGCTGCAGAATGGGATTGAAATACATTTGAAAAATCAGCTGCAGTTAAGGCAGCATTCAACATTTGTTTTGAAATTTTTTTCTTATAAGTAACAATCCTTAAAAAGCACAGATATTTGTACATTAGGAACTACGAAGAAAATATTTGTCATGTTCATAACAGAAATACACTTACTTGTCTGAGTAACAGGCAGGATCAAAGGAATAGGTTTTCTGCCTTCTATTTACAACACGTGTTTGAAAATAAAGGATAAAATTCTGCAAGTACTCAGTTTAATAGAATATTACTATTCTGAAATTCAGTAAGAATTATGAAGATATAAACGTGTAACTGCAGCATAGCAGGGTGGGGTTTTTAAATTAAATTACAGAGTTTTCAGCATATGTATTATTTTACTGTTGTGTTTAAATATAAAAAAAAATCTGTGATCTCGATTCCTTGAGCTTTCTTTACTTGTTCTACTGCCATTCACTATGGTACTAAGCTAGTCACCATTTGCCAGGGTGAAAAAACTAACCACTTTTGGAGTGTGCTGAAATCCCTTCTGTTTCTTCTATCATCATCATAACTGCTGAAAGTTAAAAAAACCAATCGAGGATCAAGCTTGTTTTTTCACCTTCCTGTTTTAGGGTTTCGTTCCAGAGTCCATGTTTGACCGTCTTCTCACTGGACCTGTTGTGAGGGAGGAAGGAGCAAGCAGAAGAGGAAGAAGGCCAAAAAGTGAAATTGCCAAAGCAGCTGCAGCAGCTGCTGCTGTAGCATCAACTTCGGGAATCAACCCACTACTAATGAACAGTCTGTTTGCTGGAATGGACCTCACAAGCCTCCAGAACCTACAGAACCTGCAGTCTCTCCAGCTCGCAGGCCTCATGGGCTTTCCACCAGGGCTAGCAACAGCTGCTGCTGCTGGGGGGGACGCTAAGAATCCGGCTGCCATGTTGCCTCTGATGTTGCCAGGGATGGCAGGACTGCCCAATATGTTTGGACTAAGCGGATTGTTGAATAACCCGATAACGGCTACTACTGGAAATGCCACTACTGCTTCCGGTCAGGGAGAGACTGAGGATGGCGCTTCAAAAGCTGAAGAGAAGAAAAATGAGAATGAAGAGGAGAACAAAGACTCTGAGAAAAGCACAGACACTGTTTCTGCTACTGACTCTGCGAATGGATCTGTCAGTGCTGCTACTGCGGCGACTACCGCCACTGCCACCACTACCACCACCACCAACACTGGATTGCCCACAAACCCTCTGGCCTTCAATCCTTTCCTGCTGTCTACCATGGCTCCTGGCCTCTTCTATCCATCTATGTTTCTACCTCCAGGACTGGGAGGATTGACTCTGCCCGGTTTCCCAGCACTAGCAGGACTTCAGAATGCAGTGGGCTCCAATGAAGAGAAGGCTACTGACAAAACTGAAGGAGCTGCCTTTAAAGATGAAGAAAATCTCGAAGGCAGCGATGCAGAGGAGAGCCTTGATAAAACTGCAGATTCCTCCGTTTTAGAAGATGAAATAGCACAGGGTGAAGAATTAGACTCACTTGATGGGGGGGAAGAAATAGAAAACAATGAAAACGATGAATAACCAGTACCAGTTACAGTTAAAGTGTTTTAAACTTTTGACAAGTGGTAGTCCTACTGTTTACACTCACAGTTAATGTCCATACTTAGTTTTTATAAGCTGTTCTGTAACATAGTGTAGCAAAAAAAAAAGTTCAAGTCATGTTATACAGATGTGTCAAAAGGTATCTTGGTCATTAAGTATTGTGCAGTGCATTATTTATTATCCCTAGGAGAGATGAAATTTGAGAGGTGATCATGTCTTTTTAAGGAAATTGACATAATGCTCTGCTTTTTTTTCTTTTGGTACCATTGGTATTATGAATTAAGCAGCAATTTGTAATCAAGTGGCACTAATAGAAGGAAGTGCTGCTTAAAGGAAGGATGAAGTTATATATTTAATTTTTGTTTCTTTTTGTTTTTTTTTTTTTTTTTTTTTTTTTTTTTTTGCTGTGAAGGTCAAGATGAAATTTACCATACATATCGTACTCGCGCTTCATTTTGACTGTATGGGAGTTCACCCGCTCACATGCGCGCACACACCCACACACACACTCTCTCTCTGACAATCTTCATGATAGTGTGAATGTCTCTGTCTTGAGACACAGCAATAATAAGGCAGCTGTTGAATGTGAAGAGTACCTTTTGGAAATTAACCCACGGAGAAGGTTCTTACAGGATAAAGCTACAGTTTAATCGTCTCGTGATCTTGTAATGCACTGGTATAAACAAAAAGAAAAAAATCAGGTACCTTTTTTAAATTAAAGGACTTTGTTACTTTAGCCACAAAGCTAAACAGCATTACCTCAACTCTAAACTAGCCTTGAAGTTTACAGACATGACTTTGTAAATGTATTGTTTTTCTTTGTTGTGATGTCTTTTTATTTTTTTTTCTTTGGAAACTGCTATCATGTAAGATAAGATGTAAATTGCTGCCAACTGTAGTAATGATGCTTTTAATAAAAGTGACCCATGATATGCAGAGATGTAATTATAGAATGTAGTGTTTAGGGACATCAAAACTGGTGTTCACTTTCTGTATTTGTATTTGTGGCTTTTTTATAGCATTTTCCTGCTATATTCTTTATAGATTAGTGGCTGTAAATGCTGAACTGATCGTCTTCAGGGGACTAGGCAGGAAGAGAAACCTTGAATTGCCTTCATATTTTCCACTCTAAGTAACTCTACAGAAATGCACGCTAAAATCCCTACTTTACTCCTTCAAAGGGGCATGAGAGACTGAGAATACTTTAAATGTGTTCAGCATGTGATAATGTGGTACACTAAAGAACAAAAGGGCAAAAGAAAAATGAGGCTTTAATAGGCACAATATCTAGGTCATTTATCCTTGGTTAATGGGTAGAAAAACACAATGCTGTAGTGACAGCAAGGGATACAAAGGCTCTGTGGTATCCTGTAGACCAGAGCTTGTGATGCCAGAAACCACTGTGTCAAACAACCTACATGAAACTAAAACTGACCCACTTTTTATAAAAACCAGTGTCTCTTCTGGAGAGCTACCGATTTGTACCCCTTTTGTGACCTTTTGATATTCGAGATAATGTACCATTTCAGAACTTCTGTTTTCACGGTGTTGTCACCTTGACACACACATACACAACGAGCTCCAGAGTGAGGATGAAAGGTTAGGTTTTCACTGGAGTACATGAAAAATTAGCTATTTCAGTTGCCAGCTGTGGGTGGACCCCTGTCTTTAGGACTAATATTATCTGTGCTTTTGGAATGCTGGAGAGCTGCAAACCTCACTCTCATGTACACTGTGAATTTGCACAAGAGCTCAAACGGGCAAGTATTGCAAGGCCAAAATTTGGTCCCGAGGGGGATATATGAAAAGGGGTGAACTTAGCTTGAAAAGAATTTTTCATGGACTCTGAAAGTAGATGAGAAATGAAGGCTTAGGAAGTGATTTTTGTGTGAATGAATCACAGGCACAAACTGTTGAAATGAATAGATGTCAGGATGTCTTGTACTGCCACTTAAATAGATCACAGGGAGTTAATGAAGGTCAGGGAGGATTCCCCCTGCATGGACATCACTGAATGGTTGATGAGGTGTATTTTTCCTGCCTCTTTCTAAAACATCACATGTAGACCATGGTAAAAAGTGAGAGGCTGGAAGCAAAGGCATATTTACTTGGGCAGGTGTGTTATATACTCTGTTGAATTCATTTGAGCTGTTTTTTTAAGTTGTTACTAAATGCCTTGTCTTATTTTTTCCTACCTATAAATTTCCCACTGTAAGAGTTTGTAGGTGTTTCCCATTGTGTGTATTCCACCAAATAGCAGGGGTTTTTTTCAGTTCAATTTTATAATTTCCGGAAAAGATTTACACAGACTAATGATATCCCCTGGGAGAACCCTTTTTAATTGGCAAGACTAGAAATTATATTGTTAAATGCCATACTTAGTCTCTTTCTCCTCTGTCAAAATAGGGAAGTTCTGGCAACTTCTATTTTTGCCTATAGGTTTTTGACATGGAAACATCCAACTCATGATGTAGGGTGTCCAAATGACAAATAATTGAATTACCCCTAGTACAAGCGTATTCCATGATGGCATTACTCATCTGCCTTTCCTCCTAAAAAAAAAAAAAAAAGAAAAAGAAAGAAAAAAGGAAAACTGGAGAACTGTTGCAACAGAACAAATGCCATGGGAGTGGGAGAGCCTTCATGCTCTGTGCTTTCCAAACAGCCTTGCTTCCTAGAAGCCAAACAGACCCCTCGCCTGTTGGAAAGGAGGTGACATTTGATTTTTGGAAGGGATATGGGCCCCTGGTATGAAAAATGAAGTGGGGGGATTGCCATCTAATGTCCGAGAAATGTATTACATGAAAATATGAAGGTTTTTCTTTGATTTGACAGAGTTTTTACATGTTAATTATTGCAAAGATTCTTACGGAGTTTTAAAAGTGTGTCTAAATGAATAAAAGCTTACGTGAGTAAGATGCATAGATCAGAAACTATTCTGCACTTGATTGACATTTGGAGAACCCTTTCTGTCTCTTGTGATGAGGAGCCTTCCCTTTGCCACCAACCATTTTTTGCTGGACCTCCTAATGGCCATGGAAATGTTAATGGGGTTATCAAGGAATATAAATTACTTTCTGTGTTGCTTTCAAAAAGAAAGTACCTGTGTCAAAGTACAGCAGTGGTCTGCATGCTAACACAGCCTGTTCTGTGTGCATGGTGTTCAATCCTGCTAAGGGAAAGAAGTGAACAGCAACAAATCTGCTCTGGCTACTGCAGATGCAATTTTTAATAAGGGGACTATAAAGGAGAACAAACCAATTCAAGTGTGAGTCTTGAAAACTTGTTGATGAAATAGTGGACAAATTCCTAATCTAGTCCCAGTTGTTGTTTTTTTTTTTTTCAGTCAGCTTCAGTCTCTTGTTTTGTATTTATGTGAAATATCAACTTGTATTACTTATTGGAATTGCACACTTCTATTGAGAACCTTTGCCATGAGCACTTCCTCATTTTAGAAAGGCTTAAGATTGAGAGGAGGGAGGGGCATTCAACGGTATTTTTAGGATTAAGCTTCCCATTGACTTTTGTGAACAAAACTGCTTGGGACATTTAAGATTTCTGCTGCTTCTGCATCACATGTTTCAACTACCTCTGAATCCTTACCATCAGGGCTGGGGTCAGGAAGTGTCAGGATATGTGAGGGCTCTGCATCCACACTGTTTTCTGGGCACCTGAAAGGGGCCAACCCATGAACAGGTCTGACTCCTCAGAGGGAAAGAGTGGTGGCTGCAGCTTTTGTTTCCATCCTGTGCAAATAACCTGTTGTATCCCTTTGACTTCAAGTAATGCCTTGGAGAGACCTGGAGACTGCTTCTCACATAGACAGGTGATGTTTTAGGCATCTAGTTTAATCACTATCTTGAGTCAGCTGTTCTGAGGAGAATGTGTGAAGGAAATTCAATTATATGTTGACAGTTGCTGTGATCAAACTTTGATGGGACTTATGAAAACCTCCCTTGAAATGCAGGGTGAATGTCCCAGCTCAGTCTGCATGCAGTTTTAGATAATAGGTTTGATGCAAAACAGCAAACACTTACTAATATAAGGAACTATAGTTCCTTAGTGCAAAGCACATATTTTCTAGAAGGGGATCAATCCATGTCACTGAATGTTTTTGTTTCTCCAACTCCTGTGGATTGCTGTCGGCACTGGCAAAACCATCAAAACTTAATCATTTGAGCTATTTCTGTTTCAATAGCTTAGTGCAGATAGTTCCCAATCTGTTACTTGCCCTCCCTCAATTTTTGCTTAAGAAATTTAGATATTAGTGATAGCTGGAAGTCAGAGACTTCATTAAATTGTGGTAATTGTCGTTACATCAGAAACAAAAACTCAGTCCCTCCATCTAGAAAGTTAACTAGGGTCTTGCCACAGAAAGTCTTTCCTTCTTTTAGATCCAGCTTTTTGTACATGGTCCTTATTAACTTAAAGGGCAATATGGAGATGTTAACCATGGATTCATCAATCTTCTGTTGCACCCATGAACTAGTGGCAGGCAAATTGTAAGCCTTAAAACGTCCAGTGATGGTACACAGCTCCATGGGCAAAGAGCTGTCAACTCTGATACCACAGCTTTTACAGCTCTCCTCTTCTTGGATGATGCATCAGCCTTCCAGTTCTCAGGAAGTGCAGGGAACCTGTGGGCTTTGCAGGCAGAGGAGCTGGGAGCAGCAGTGCCATCGGTCTCCTCCTCCCACAGGGTTTCTGCTATTGTTGGGCCTGGGGAAGGATTTGCATATCTGTGAGTGCAGAGCTGATGTTCCCTCCCTCTGCTTAGAGGCCCTGCAAGGAAACTCCGTGATCCTTCTCTTATTTTTTTTTTCTTCCCCCTCATCTTTTTTAACCCCCCCCCCTCCTTCTAAGGGCTAGTAGAAAATAAGAGACAGCCATTGTATTTCACTGCAGCAGCATTGTTCTGCACCAGACAAAGATGGCATATTTTTCTGAACCATAGTTTCTGCTCTTTCAGCCATGGCTGGCTACTGATGAGCAGCTGTGCAGACTCTGAATAGCCTAAGGCATTTCCTAAAACCATTAAAAAATATTAATTTTCCCCAAACATGTGCCAAACCCCTCCCAAAAATATGTGGCAGGAGGAGGAGAGGAAAGTCTTTTGTCCGGAATGTATTTTCCTAAAATGAAACTTTCAAGGCATTCCTGTTTTCAGAGAAAGCATAGAAATTCTCTCAAACATTCTAGAAGAATATTTTAGAAGAAAAAGAATTTTTTTTTAATATATTAAGGATATTTTTGAAGGAAAGAGGTGAAAGTGAAGGGTTTAAACTAAGCTATATAATTTTGCTTTATGAGCCAGACAGGTGCTGGTAATAAATAGCTGAAGAAAATGTTAAAAATCAGTCCTGTTCCTCATCTGCCATGCATGTGACATTTCTGAAATATCATTTTGGGCTGTCACTGTAAGGACATGCATTTTCTTCCCAGTCGTCTTCAAGTTCTTCTCAACCAGACTGGCCATCTTCTGCTGTCTCAGTCTGCAGCAGGCTTGCCATCTGCTATATGGCTAATCAATTCACAAAGGTGCTGCTGGGCAGTGCAGACTCCCTGTCCTCTGCCAATATTTTCTGGAAGTTGTCAAACATAGCTGAATTTGTTCTCAGCTGTCACAATCATTGCATTGATTCCAGCTTGTAGCACTCTAGTGACCAGTGGGAAATGTGCTTTGTTTTGCAAGCAGCATTTGCTCTTTTGTGCCTGTTTGATTAGGCTGGAGCTCTCCCTGGAGTCTGAGGGAGCATCTCTTGGGCTGCAGGTAAAAGGTGCCCTCTGAGTGTTTTACCTCACCCTCTCCCAAGTTTGAAAGGTGAACCCGTGGGCGAATCAGCAGACCAGGACTCCAGATTCAATTTCTAATTCTGTCTGCTTCCCTGAGGCGGTTGCTTTAATTGCGGTTTCCAATCTTCCGAATGGAGAATGACACTTGCCTTCTTCACAGAGATGTTGTGAGGCTAATGTTAGCAACAATCATGCAGCACTCAAACCACCCTGATTAGGACTGCCTGGGTAGAACTCCAGCTCATCCTTGAACATGACAATCTTCATTACATCTTGGGCTGTCCTAGTACGGCCCCCCTCAATCAATGACTGCCACCATACGATGGCAAACCTGCTACCCTGCTGTGAGGTACCAAATCTGCCACCTTCTCTTCTCTGTCTCCCACTTCCATGGGAAACTGCATGCCAGGCTCTGGGTCTTGCTTCTCACTGTCCTGTTGAGTTCCCACTGTCAAGGCAGGGCTGTGGCTGTTGCTTTCGCTGCACAACTTGCTAGCACTTGACCTTGGGGCTGCTTTTTGTTCTGACTGCATAGTACATCACGGAAATGGGAACATAAATCAGTACACTGACTTCTTCAGGATGGTGGCAGTTCATGTTTCTTTAATATTCTTTTGGTAATCTCTGGATATGAGGGTGCAGCTGCTTCATCTGATTAATACAGTTAGCAAAGTTGCTAGTTTGGACACTGGTTTAAAGAGGCAGGATTTGCATCATTACAGGTTCACGTTCTCCTCAAAAGACTTCTGCTGCACACATTGCTGTGCTGGTGGTGTAGATCTGAAATTAAGATGGAAGACTGCTAAAGCTTTAGTATACTCTGAGCTAACAGCTTCTCCTTCTCCCTGGTCATGCAGGTGTGCTTAAAAGCCCTCCCTTAGTGCTTCATTGGCTTTGCTTACAGCTGCCTCAGTAAGGGAGCTTGTGGATACATCAGGGACAGGCAGGGAGAAGATAATATTCCTGGATTTTCTATCCTTGTCCACTTCCTATCAGATAGCCAGAAATGGTTAGATGATGCTTCCAGTGTCCACTGGTCTTCAAGCAGAAATTGGTAGTTTTAAAAAGGCCTAAATTTAGTCTAGCTTTCCAAGTACCAGTTTCTACCAAGGAGCACCTGTCATTGCCTTTATACAACTGCACTGGAAAGGAGCATTTGGGAAAAGGGAAAAGTATCTGCTGGCTTTAACACTCAGTGTTTGAACTGAACAAGCTTTTCACTGCCTTATTAGTTTCCCTTGCCATGTGAAGAACTGCCATAATTTCTTGCCTACTGTATACTTACACTTAGTCCAAAGGAAAACAGCAATTTTCTAGAAACCATGAGAGGCAAGCTCAAAAATATCTTTCAGCCTGTTTTCAGTACATGCTGCTAAATACCTCATGTTTGTCAGCTCTCCTTGGCACCCTTTCTATGTAACAGCCTCTAATGATTTTGGATCAGCTTCTCTGCTGCTGATGACTAGTAGGGATCACACCATGCAGTAACAGCACTCCAATGTGTGCAGCATTTCACCACAACCATTTCAGAGGTGCCTGCTTTTAACCTGGATTTGCAAAGCTGTTTTTATCAGTGCATTTCATTGTGTACAAGCTAAAGGGTGAGTGGGCTTCCTTGCACACCATTTAATGAAGTCTTCCTAAAGCAGTTGAGAGTTCACATGCCAAGAGAATCTTAACTAAATTGGAACAAATTATGCTTCTCTGCTGTGTGCTTCTCTCATTCCTCATGGAGAGGTGACTTTTTAGATCTCTTCTTAGGCCTCATGCCTCTGGTGACCCAAGCAATGTTTGCGTGCAGTGGTATCAGGTTTTCTTGCTGAGCCTTTACTGTTTTGCACTACAGAAATAATCTGCAAGCAGTTGTGGAGCTGGTTTTTATGCTTGTCTTCACTCTTCCTGAGAGGTAAGGGAGAATATGTTGTGTGAGCAGGCAAAAGCAAATTAAATCTGCACAGATCTCTTTGATGACCAATGTGCAGTAAGGTTGCACGCGAATGTCTTTGTGTCTGCTTCTTGCAGCAAACAAAAATTGTCACGGGCAAAATCAGAACCAGGAGTTCAGGGAGGAATGTAGAGATTTCTGTGGGAATTTCTCTGCCAGATTCAAGGTGACAGTGATGCCCCAGGGGTGCAAGGTGAAGACTGAAGGGGTCTGTGGTGCTGATGTAGTACAGGAGTCCTTGGTGGAGCTCTGCAGGTATTGGTGAACTTTGTTAATGGGGGCTACAGCAAGGGCAGGGAGAACCTCCCTCACTGACACTGTTATCTTGGGCAAAATGCATGGGAAGGGCTGGCACAAAGCAGCTCTCACACCATCCCATCCTAGGCAGGGTTTCTGGCAGAGCAGCTGGAGGAGGGAGAGGAGCCAGAGGTGACAAAATCCTCATAACCTCGTGGAAAAGAATGGTAGAATGGTTTCATCTGCAAGATGATAAATTGATGGTATGAATCAGTAGCAAAATTTCACGATTCCCATCACCTGCCAACCACTCAAGTTTAGACACAAACAGTTAGAGCCTCTCTGTAGAGTGTGTGTAGGATGAGAGCACGTGGCACAGGCTTCTCAGTGCTCACTGGGTGGGTGCTGGGTAGCTTCAAGTCACTGAGCACATTTTTAGCTGACACAGGCTGTGTTTATGCATGTGGCTGTTGGGAGGATGGAAAAGGTGAGGATGCCATCCCAAAAAACAGAATGTCACCAGTTGACCTGCTACCTCTGGACTACCTCCCCGTGTTCCTTGAGGTCCTGACCATCAGATTTTGTGGCTCTTAAAAGTTTATTTTTTGGATTCTGGCTTTATATCCTGTTTTTTTGTTATGTTTATTCCCTTTGGTTTTATTACTGACTTGCAATTGGATAATTCATGTGCTTGCTGGCACCAAACCTCAGGTGAATCTACCTCTACCATCCCCACACCTAAAATGCCAATGACAGCTACTGAAACCCCAGTAGTGATGGATGTAACATCAAGTATTACAGGGAAAAACATCTGTGATCCTCTCAATATTTTTGCAGGTGTGAGTCCTTACCCTCATAGAAATAAAGGCATAAAACTAAAAATGAAAATGTCCTCCTGAAGTACAGGCAAACTGACCACTCTGAATTTGTTTAGGAATTACATTTAAATTTTAGAAACCAGCCAAGCTCCACACAAGTAATTCAAGAAGATATAAATGGCTACATTATAATGAGCAGACACCTATTTTAAGTATGATCTATGTTTTAAAGAAAATTCATTACAATAAGTCTTACAATACCAAGCTCTTCAATGAATTTTTCATGTCTGCATAGCAAGATATATATAAAATGATCGTAATCATACACCTTTGGGGCAATGCTGAGCACCAGCTGTTTCACTGATGATTTATAGGTTGCCATGTTCAAGGTTAATAATCAGGAGAAACAGGTTATAGTATGCAATGTATTTATGTCAGGTTAGAAGTTCAGTAGTGAGGATATGATGTTAAGATGATATGTGCAGTTTTAATTAGCTATATGCCAGTTTTCTGGAAAATCAAATGCAGCCACTTTCCAAAGGTAAAAAACATGTGAAAAGTTACTGAGGCTAATTTTTACTTTCAATTCAGCATGGCAATCACAAAACATCACCCTGTGCAGAGGCTTCAGCCACTGGCAGAGGCATTGCAGGTGACATGGTTGTTTCCTCCCTGGATCCAGCTGTACCCACATGTCTCCCTGCAAGAGGATCCTTGTAACTGTAATTGCCAGGATCTGCTCCTCTATGCAAGATGGTTTTTGTTGTTAAAGGCTTGAAGTCACCATTTGATGCCACGTGCCTTTTTTAAAGTTGCTGAATGGTTACCCCTTGGTTTCCCAAGGGAACTGGAACCTCCTGACACAAGGCAAAGGTAGGAGCTCTTCTGCTGAGGCCTGGGGAGCTGTAGCTGCTTGCAAACACCAGAGTCCCTGAGCAGGGCCTTGGAGAATTGTCACTGCAGTGCACTGCTTTGCAAAAACCTTTCCTTCTTCCCTTCAGCTTGCCTGATGCTCATCCTGGGAAGTCAGCAGCTTTCTCCACACACTGCTGTGATTATATTCACAACAGGGAACTCCAAATAAGATGAGGAATGGGGCTAATTCATTTCAGAGAGAGGTCTTTAAATCTTACCAGCTGCACTAGTAGCAGACTTTGGATGCAAACAGTTGATTCACCCCATCTTTGCCTTTTCAGCTGTGTTAACACACCTGGCTGGACATGATAGGAAGTGTGCTGGTGCCAGGGTCAGGTCAAGCTTCATGCCCACAAGTTGCTGTGTCCACCTCTTCCTCCAGGACTGATCTGTGGCATAGTGGGATTTGAGTCTTGGGCCATTGTGGGTCTTCACTAGGGATTTTCTTGGTGCTGAATGTTACAGCAGCAGCACCCCTCACCCACAGACCCCAAGTGCATGCTTTGGCTGTTGGATGTCACACTTCCAAGGTCTGTCTCTGCTCCCTGCTGTGCATTAATGTATGCTAAACAACCTGTTGAACTTATAATAACAAATGCAGCCCAGCCTCTAAACAAATGGCAAGAGCCACCCTGGCATAATAAAATCACCAGAGAGAGGGCAAGGAATAGGACACAGATGAGATTTCATTCTCATAAATTGCCTCTCTATTACACTTGGAGTATATTCACAATAGGGAGCTCCAAATAAGATGAGAAAAGGGGCTAATTCATTTCACAAGGATGGCTTTAAATCTCAGCCTATATCCACACTGGAAAATTAATTATGGCTATGATGAATGAAAGGAGAAGTTATATCAGTAATGAACATCACCATATCATGCTTTCTTAGCCCAATAAAATTTTCTTCAACTAAGCAGTGGCATTCATAAATGTCAGCAAAGCAAAACATGAACATAATAGGATATCTTGACCTGGGTGTAGGCAGTGGTGCCTATGGGTGCAGGAAAAGCTGTTTGAGCCTTAGTGTGTTTGTGTGTGACTTTAAGAGGCCAGGCTCTCTTAGGTATCTCACAGAGCAACTGACCAGGAAGTAGAGAAAAAGCCAATAAAAATGGGTGATATAAACATTTTATTGAGAGTTGTAGGAGATGGTGGAGGGAGCTGGAATTCCAGGGTGAAAATTTGGCCATATTGAAGGTAGTAGTAAAACTAATCCTGACTATGGATTCTGATCTTATAGCATTCAGGTTCTAAACTAAATAACTTAAACCTATTAAGGTATTAGACTGCATACCTGGAGTTATTATTGAAGGGCTTGTGCTCAACCATTTTGTTTCACTACTGTGTCAAAGTGTATTGGCCTCTACCTGGCCTGGAAGGGGCCTTTGGAGGTTTAACTAACCCAATGTCCTAAAAGAGGGCCAACCAGCCTTCATGCTCTTCTGTTCATATTCACTTACCTGTTCATAAAGATCTTGAGAGACAGAGATCCCACAAACCATGCTGTGCTTCCCTTGCATTTTACCTTACTCTCCTTGCTGTAGTTTTTGCTATTTGTGTTGCTCCTATTCTCTGTGAACACACAGAACCAAACAATCCCTTTTCCTTGGCAACAGCATTTTCTAGCTGTGGAAATAAGCTGTGTTTCCCCTCAGGCTTTTGTCTTCAGAATGATCCATGGCTGGGCCAGTCTCTCTACAGCTTGTCCCTTCCAGACTGCTCCCTTAGTCAGTCTCAAGGCACGTCCTGGCATTGGCCCCTGTTTGGGCTGGGACAGTTCATGTAGCCAGGTTACTTCATCTGGGGCTTTAGCTCTTCCCATTCACACCTCCCATGAGCAGCTCTCCTTTTCTGCACGATGTCCTGTCATTTTGTGTCCAGCTTGTGATCCTGTTTCGCAGAATGCCCTCTCAGTGGTCCCCTGGCTGGTCACTGCTCCATGTCTTATTTCTGCCTGATGCCAGTCTTGTTCTGCTTCTCACCAGATTGCATGGATGCCTCTCCACTGTCTTATTTTGAATGAAGTCCTTTTTCAAACATGGACATTGCTGTTCAAAATATTTTAAGCATCTCCATGAAGGTGTGATCTCTGTTCCTTGCTGAATGCTATTTGTACCAAGTCCTGGGACAGACCTTGAAAAATCTGCTTCCAACTATAAACTAAATCCTTTCATGCAGTTTCCAATTTGACTTTCCATCATGTTGCAGGAGTTCGAGTTAGAGCTGCTTCCCCAATTTGCTTAGGAGGATGTTTGGAAGACTCTGTCAAAAGCCTTGCTAACCTCAAGTATATCCACAAAGCCTATTACTTTACCACACAAGGAAATTAATTTGATTTGATGCAATATGTTCTTAACAAACCCGTCTTGGCTGAATCTCATCTTGTTCTCATCTGTGTGCCTACAAATAGTTTTTTTTATTTTCCTGGGAAATGAAATTAGGCTGACAGTGGTTTATAATCCCCAGCCCTCCTTCCCCCTCACCCTTCCCCTTCTGCCCCATGCATCCTCTTCCTTTCTCCAGCCACACTACAGCCTCTCTGTGTGTTGCTGCTGTGGCAGGCTTGGGCCTTCTGCTGAAATTTCCGTCCATGCTTTCCTGTCTTTTTTTTTTTTTTTTTTTTTTTTTTTTTGTTTTTTTGTTTTTTTTTGGTTTTTTTTTGTTTTTTTTTTTTTATTCCTCTGGTGCAGTAACCCTCCCTCCCAATCCAAACCCCTCTCTCCAGCACTCCCACAGGGGATGGAAAGCTCCTGTTTTCCCTCACATGTCATGACATTTGACCACTTCACCCTCAGCCAAACAGTGAGCGGCTTGCTGCTTAATTTCAGGATCCAAAATACAATTGCTTTTTAAACTCCCTATGGACTCTTTCCAGGCTACTGCACAAATTAAGCCTGTCTCTACTGCTTTCCCCACTTCCTTTCCTTGCAGAACAGAAGCCTCTTCCTTCTTTTTAAACTTTTACATAGTGCCATAAATTTGTGTGGGGATTTACAGATGCTGGGTAAGACCCCCGGCTGCCCAGAGGACTTTGGCTGATCCAGCAAGGGGGGTCCCTGCACAGGGCTCTCCCCTCCCTCTTCCAGTGGCACTCTGGACACCAAATGGGAGCAAAGCATCTCTCTCTTGCCAGGATCTCTTCAGCAAATGGTGCTGCCCCATCAGGAATGGTTACAGCTTCCTCTTCTCCACGGGGGTCTGAGATGCACAGGGATCTGTGCGTCTCCTCTGTGGCTCTGTGGTCCCCTGGTTTGCACCCAAAGCAGAGCAGGAGCTGCAGTTTCATTTCCTTTACATGCTAATGAGCTCAGCTGCTCTGGCAGCAGCAAAGCCGGGCGGGGGGGCTCAGCTGTGAGCTGCGTGCAGCCCCAAAAACTGGCAACAGCATCTCCAAAAGGACAGAGAGAAGCCCCAGGATGGAAAGCAGCCCTTCCTGGCTCAGCCTAGGAGCTGGAACCCGCCTCTGGCAGCAAGGGTGATGCCCCTCTGCAAGAGTGCTTCTCAGTGGGCTGAGGACAGCAGTGTGCTCTCCTCCCTGTGGCTGGAGGGGTCTGACAGAGCGTGGCCCACTGTCACTGCCACTGTGCTGAAGGGCCAGGGGCAGCTGCTGGAAGCTCAGCCCCCAGCCACGCAGATGAGTTCAGTTCCCATATATGTACTGTTTGGAAATCTACATCAACCATTTTACCTTTGATTCTCCACCTGCCAACCAAATCATGCTTCATGTGGTTTTGTCCCTTATGCCTTCAGCCATTTCTCTGCTGCCCTGCTCAGTATCCAGAGATGCTGCTTTCTGCAATGGAAATAAAACTGTGAAGACTCTCTGGTTAAGAGACCTCTGTAAATATTATTTACTATGAACATGATAGCAAACCCCCCACACAATTAGTAGAGAGTGGAAATTAACTGCTGATATGCCCCTGCTTTGGTACTTAATATCACCTTCTCAAATGCTTATGGAAATATGAGCACAGAAAATGCACAATACTGTAGATGTCACCTTTTATACTGGTCAGGTTATTTCATCAAAGCTAAAATAGTTGGACTGCAAAACTTGTCTAGT